>NC_143022.1:54547500-56947500 GCF_057628025.1 Oncorhynchus mykiss | reverse complement strand
CATCCTGTCTCATTGCTGCAACTCCCCAACGGGCTCGGGAGAGGCGACGGTCTAGTCTCGTGTCCTCTGAAACATGACCCGCCAAGCCCGCTCTGCTTCTTAACACCCGCTTGCTTAACCCGGAATCCAGCTGCACCAATGTGTCGGAGGAAACACCGTTCAACTGACGACTGAAGTCAGCCTGCAGGCGCCCGGCCCACTACAAGGAGTTGCTAGAGCGAGATGAGCCAAGGAAAGTGCTCATGGCAAAACCCTCCACTATCCCGTACTACGCTGGGCCAATTCTGTGCCACCCTATTTGAATCACGGTCACGGCCGGTTGTGACACAGCCTGGGATAAGCCTGGGATAAAGCTTGTGGAAGGTTACCCAAAACGTTTGACCCAAGTTAAACAATTTAAAGGCAATGCTAATTGACTGTATGTAACCTTCTGACCCACTGGGAATGTGATGATATAAATAAATCATTCTCTCTACTATTATTCTGAGATTCACATTCTTAATATAAAGTGGTGATCCCAACTGACCTAAAACTGGGATTTTTTTTCTTACTAGGATTAAATGTCAGGAACTGTGACACCTTAGCAAAACACATGTAAACTCCGTTTATGTAAACTTCCGACTTCAACTATATTTGTGGAAAAACCTCCCTGATTAATTCTTTAGTCATATTCCAGTTTCCCAATTTACTCATGGCCAAGTTTACAGTGAACGCTGAGGCTATTAGGGCTATTTGGTCTGTAACACCATGGGTCAAATAAGTCACTGTAAATTGTGTTGAATGATGCAGGAAACTACTTTCCAGAGAATTTGAAACTGTAGGCTACCCGTCTGCCTACTGGAATATTTGTATATTCAAGCCCTTTTAATTAAGCTTTTTACCGGACTGGCTTTACAAAGACAACTTGAAATGTAGCCTACATGGTTTGTCCTCTTGTAGGAAGCAGTAACTCCCCATTGCTGGCCCATACTTAGCCCAGTTATAGATAACAACTAGCGAAGAATATCAACAAATGTGTCCACGTGCAGATCTGAAAAGCTCAATTACTTGTAGGTAATTGAAAGACCACTTGTAGGCTACCCCTGATAATAGAATTCTACTCCATTGCGCTCTTGGCTCTACCTACAACAAAATCATAGACTCAATCTTGCAAAGTTAGATTTGTTTTGTCATTGAAAAGGAGCTAATATAATGTGGATTCAATCACAGAAAAAACATTGATCTATATGCAAACTGGCTCATCAAGCTGCTCACTCAAAAAAAACGAATGACTGTAACCAGTGCCTACAACCTGGTTCAGGTTGTGAGTCAACCTTCCAGGGTAGTTACAAACAGCACAGGAATGTAATCATCAACATGTATTGATCATATCTTTACTAATGCTGCAGAAATGTACTTTTAAAGCAGTATCCAAATCCACAGGATGTCGTGATCACAATAATAGTAGCCATATCTAGGAAAACCAAAGTTCCAAAGGCTGGGCCTAATATAGTGTATGAGGTTATACAAGACGTTTGGTAGTGATTCATATGTTGATGTAAATTAGTATTTGCTGGTCTGTGGTGTGTAATGAGGAGCAACCAGACGCTGCACTTAACGCATTCATGAATTCATGAAATTGCTTATTCCAGTTACTAATAAGCACGCACCTATTAAGAAAATGACTGTTAAACTGTTAAATCACCTTGGATTGATGAGGAATTTAAAAATGGTATGGATGAGGCAAAAGGTATGGAAAATAAGTCTGGCAGCCCAACTGATTGTCAAACCTACTGAAAATGCGACCTTTTGCCACATTTCAGGCTTCAAACATAAAGATATAAAACTGTATTTTGTGAAGAATCAACAACAAGTGGGACACAATCATGAAGTTGAACAACATTTATTGGATATTTCAAACTTTTTTAACAAATCAAAAACTGAAAAATTGGGCGTGCAAAATTATTCAGCCCCTTTACTTTCAGTGCAGCAAACTCTCTCCAGAAGTTCAGTGAGGATCTCTGAATGATCCAATGTTGACCTAAATGACTAATGATGATAAATACAACCCACCTGTGTGTAATCAAGTCTCCGTATAAATGCACCTGCACTGTGATAGTCTCAGAGGTCCGTTAAAAGCGCAGAGAGCATCATGAAGAACAAGGAACACACCAGGCAGGTCCGAGATACTGTTGTGAAGAAGTTTAAAGCCGGATTTGGATACAAAAATATTTCCCAAGCTTTAAACATCCCAAGGAGCACTGTGCAAGCGATAATATTGAAATGGAAGGAGTATCAGACCACTGCAAATCTACCAAGACCTGGCCGTCCCTCTAAACTTTCAGCTCATACAAGGAGAAGACTGATCAGAGATGCCAAGAGGCCCATGATCACTCTGGATGAACTGCAGAGATCAGCTGAGGTGGGAGACTCTGTCCATAGGACAACAATCAGTCGTATATTGCACAAATCTGGCCTTTATGGAAGAGTGGCAAGAAGAACGCCATTTCTTAAAGATATCCATAAAAAGTGTTGTTTAAAGTTTGCCACAAGCCACCTGGGAGACACACCAAACATGTGGAAGAAGGTGCTCTGGTCAGATGAAACCAAAATTGAACTTTTTGGCAACAATGCAAAACGTTATGTTTGGCGTAAAAGCAACACAGCAGAACATACCATCCCCACTGTCAAACATGGTGGTGGCAGCATCATGGTTTGGGCCTGCTTTTCTTCAGCAGGGACAGGGAAGATGGTTAAAATTGATGGGAAGATGGATGGAGCCAAATACAGGACCATTCTGGAAGAAAACCTGATGGAGTCTGCAAAAGACCTGAGACTGGGACGGAGATTTGTGTTCCAACAAGACAATGATCCAAAACATAAAGCAAAATCTACAATGGAATGGTTCAAAAATAAACATATCCAGGTGTTAGAATGGCCAAGTCAAAGTCCAGACCTGAATCCAATCGAGAATCTGTGGAAAGAACTGAAAACTGCTGTTCACAAATGCTCTCCATCCAACCTCACTGAGCTCGAGCTGTTTTGCAAGGAGGAATGGGAAAAATTTTCAGTCTCTCGATGTGCAAAACTGATAGACATACCCCAAGTGACTTACAGCTGTAATCGCAGCAAAAGGTGGCGCTACAAAGTATTAACTTAAGGGGGCTGAATAATTTTGCACGCCCAATTTTTCAGTTTTTGATTTGTTAAAAAAGTTTGAAATATTCAATAAATGTCGTTCCACTTCATGATTGTGTCCCACTTGTTGTTGATTCTTCACAAAAAAATACAGTTTTATATCTTTATGTTTGAAGCCTAAAATGTGGCAAAAGGTCGCAAAGTTCAAGGGGGCCGAATACTTTCGCAAGGCACTGTATCTTATTAATTCCTTTACACGTATGTATGTAATGTATGTATGTATGTATGTTAATTGTTAGGTTTGATTACTCGTTGGCTATTACTGCAGTGTCGGAACTAAAAGAACAAGCATTTTGCTACACTCGCATTAACATCTGCTATCCATGTGTATGTGACAAATTTGATTTAGTGGGAAGGTTCCTCGCTTTTTCTCGGGCTAAAACAACTAGGCTCTAAATAAATCATGTGTATTTACAGATAGAATAAAAGTTTAAGGCACATGAAAGTTCACATATTCCAGAAGGCATTTCTGCTAAAAAAAAGTTTTAAAATATTATAAAATAAAGATGTTCATATCCCCCTGTGAAGTTCAACAGTGAATCCCTGCTGTATCTGTCACATTCCAACAAACTTCAGTGTTTCCTGTCAAATGGTGTCAAGAATATTAATATCCTTGCTTCAGGTCCTGAGCTACAGGCAGTTAGATTATGATATGTCTTTTTAGGCAGAAATTGAAAAAAAAAAGAAAAGGTAATGGTAAAGAAAGCTGGTAGCTCTCACAAAATGAATAAACGCTAAACCAGTTATACTTTTAAAAGATCCAAATGGGGTAATTTGAAATAATGTGATGCATTTAAAATGAATATAAATCAGAATTAAACGACAGTTAGACATATTCTATAGCCTTCTTAGACTCAACAACCCTGAAGCAATTATCAGCACAATTATCTTTTTTATTAAAAATCGTTTTTCCCAAATTTAAGTTTTGGTTTCTTTTAAAACATTTGTGCATATAAAAGCACCAGGAATGGATGGCTTTACCATAGAATTGTATTCAACATTGAGACAAATGAGTGCCCCAATTCACACAAATGAGAACACTTATGTCATTCAATGCAGTACTTCCCAATTCCATGTATCAAACCATTATATTAAAACAAGGAAAATATGGAGTCCCCTACTTATTATAGACCCATGAGTTGACTAAATTGTGACAAAATAACAAGAAGGCTTATAAGCAATAGACTGGCAAGTATTACCGGACTTGATACACACAAATCAAATGGGATTTATTAAAAATAGAATTGTACAAACAAATAAAATAACATGTTTCAGTTTAATACAATATGCAAACAAACAAGATTGATCCATTTAAAAATATATATATTTCACCTTTATTTAACCAGGTAGGCCAGCTGAGAACAAGTTCTCATTTACAAATGCAACCTGGCCAAGATAAAGCAAAGCCACAACAGAGTTTCACACTAACAAATGTTCAGTCAACACAATAGGAAAGAAAAATAGAAAAATCTATGTACAGTGTGTGAAAATGTAGGGAGGTAGGCAATAAATAGGCCATAGAGGTGAAATAATTACAATTTAGCATTGATACTGGAGTAATAGATGTGCAAGTAGAGAGTGGGGTGCAAAAGGGTAAGTAGTAATATGGGGATGAGGCAGTTGGGTGTGCTATTTACAGATTGGCTGTGTACAGGTACAGTGATCGGTAAGCTGCTCTGACAGCTGATGCTTAAATTTAGAGAGGGAGATGTAAGACTCCAGCTTCAGAGATTTTTTTTTATTTTCAATTCGTTCCAGTCATTGGCGGCAGAGAACTGGAAGGAAAGGCGGCCAAAGGAATTGTTGGCTTTGGGGATGACCAGTGCAATATACTTGCTGGAGCGCGTGCTATGCGTGGGTGTTGCTATGGTGACCAGTGAGCTGAGAAGGCGGTGGTTTACCTAGCAAAGACTTCTAGATGACCTGTAGCCAGTGGATTTGGCAACGGATATGTAGTGAGGGCCAGCTAACGAGAGCAAACAGGTCAGTGGTTGGTAGTATATGGGGCTTTGGTGACAAAACGGATGGCACTGTGATAGACTACATCCAGTTTGCTGAGTAGAGTGTTGGGGGCTATTTTTTAAATTACATTGCCAAAGTCAAGGATTGGTAGGATAGTCAGTTTTACGAGGGTATGTTTGGCAGCGTGAGTGAAGGAGGCTTTGTTGTGAAATAGGATGCCGATTCTAGATTTAATTTTGGATATTCAGTGGGGCAAAAAAGTATTTAGTCAGCCACCAATTGTGCAAGTTCTCCCACTTAAAAAGATGAGGCCTGTAATTTTCATCATAGGTACACTTCAACTATGACAGACAAAATGAGAGAAAAAAAAATCCAGAAAATCACATTGTAGGATTTGTAATTAATTTATTTGCAAATTATGGTGGAAAATAAGTATTTGGTCACCTACAAACAAGCAAGATTTCTGCCTCTCACAGACCTGTAACTTCTTCTTTAAGAGGCTCCTGTGTCCTCCACTCGTTACCTGTATTAATGGCACCTGTTTGAACTTGTTTATCAGTATAAAAGACACCTGTCCACAACCTCAAACAGTCACACTCCAAACTTCACTATGGCCAAGACCAAAGAGCTGTCAAAGGACACAAAATTGTAGACCTGCACCAGGCTGGGAAGACTGAATCTGCAATAGGTAGGCAGCTTGGTTTGAAAAAATCACGTGTGGGAGCTATTATTAGGAAATGGAAGACATACAAGACCACTGATAATCTCCCTCGATCTGGGGCTCCACGCAAGATCTCACCCCGTGGGGTCAAAATGATCACAAGAGCGGTGAGCAAAAATCCCAGAACCACATGGGGGACCTAGTGAATGACCTGCAGAGAGCTGGGACCAAAGTAACAAAGCCTACCATCAGTAACACACTGCGCCGCCAGGGACTCAAATCCTGCAGTGCCAGACATGTCCCCCTGCTTAAGCCAGTACATGTCCAGGCCCGTCTGAAGTTTGCTAGAGAGCATTTGGATGATCCAGAAGAGGATTGGGAGAATGTCATATGGTCAGATGAAACCAAAATATAACTTTTTGGTAAAAACTCATGCTTTGGGGCTGTTTTTCTGCAAAGGGACCAGGACGACTGATCCGTGTAAAGGAAAGAATGAATGGGGCCATGTATCGTGACATTTTGAGTGAAAACCTCCTTCCATCAGCAAGGGCATTGAAGATGAAACGTGGTTGGATCTTTCAGCATGACAATGATCCCAAACACACCGCCTGGGCAACGAAGGAGTGGCTTCGTAAGAAGCATTTCAAGGTCCTGGAGTGGCCTAGCCAGTCTCCAGATCTCAACCCCATAGAAAATAGAACACCACTCTATCTAGACAGAACTTTAGGAATATGTTCTTCTTCACTTCATCTGACCTGACCTCTGCCCAAATTCCTCACTCCTCCCCAACTCATGGCTGTCATGTTGGCTTGAACCAGACTGTGGCCCTAATCCTTCCCATAGCATCCCTGATGTCTAACAATATCATATTCTAACAGAATGTAAATGTTCTACATTTCCCTCTCTCCCTCAGTGACATAAGGATATTTCATATTTCAGTCAGAACCCATCAGTCTCCCATTTTGAACATGACATCCATACTGTTCAACGTTATATCAACTTGGAAAATATTTATAAATTAACAAATAATGATAATAAAACATGAACAAAAAATAAAACATGATTAACATTCACAGTTGATGATTGTTTACAAATCCAAGACTTATGGCCTCTGTTCTATAATCACACTTTGCGCACTTATTTCCATTTCTCGCTGGACAGCAGAATTACATTTCAGCTGGAGCTTTTGGCTTCTTCCATTTCAGCTTCTGGTTTGTAAGAGTACAAGACTTGAAAAGCAAAAATAAATACAAAACGTATTAATGTGTTTAAACTATGCATAATTATATGCAAACACAACCAAAGTTTGATAACATAACAATTCCCACTCTCTCTTTGCCAGACTATGCCTTCAGGATACTTTTGTACTGGGTTCCACAGAAATGAAGGCCCTAAAAAAACCTACTCATGCTTTCAGCCAGTCTTCCCCGTTCAGACCACAGGCGCCAAGAGGTGTTCCCAGGCCAGGGCATTTTCACTTTACTCCCCATCTCCTTCCTCCA
Source organism: Oncorhynchus mykiss (assembly GCF_057628025.1). Lineage (NCBI taxonomy): Eukaryota > Metazoa > Chordata > Actinopteri > Salmoniformes > Salmonidae > Oncorhynchus > Oncorhynchus mykiss. The sequence continues at coordinate 56,940,198 of NC_143022.1, read as the reverse complement.
TAGCCACCCGATATACACGTGCGGTGGCCTTAATCAACTTTACCTCATCTTGAGGTAACTCAGCATTGTATTTACCTTTCAGCATCAATGCATTAGTCTTTCCTCTGCTTCCAGGGAGTGGCCCTATAAAGTCTATCTGTAATGATGTAAATCGTCCATCCGGCAGGGGTTGCTGTCGGGCAGGGGTAGGCATTGTAGGTACAATATTGTGTTGAGCACATATCACACAACCCAATCCCGAAATGTTCCTAACACCCCTTGTCCCAATCATGTCGCCTTGAACTGAGAGTACATGTTCACAGCCGATTTGATGTTGTTGGCATGTGAAACATTTCAAAAAGAGTAACATGTATCACTACTTGGTGCCACGGTCCTCCTAGTGGTAGTATCATACCACATCCCCTCAGTGTCAACTTGGCACCCATGTTCTAACCACTCCCACATTTATTTGTTAGTTTGCTGCTGTAAAGCTTTCAGACTTAGAATCCCAGCCCTGGTATTCACAATATTTACATGTGGTTCCTTAACACCTTCTTTGACTAAGGCTGCCGCCTTCACAGTTTCGTCTGCTCGGCGAATCCCTATGTCTATTTTATCTGTACAACTAGTATGAGCTTCACATTTCACCACTGCTAATTTACAGGGTAGCTGACACGCTTCTAATAATGCATCTACCTCCTATTTATTATTGGTGTTCCTGTCACTGTTAACATGCCCTATTGGGACCATAATGTACTGAAATCATGCACTGCCCCAAATGCATATTGAGGATCAGTGTATATTGTTACATTCTCCCTTTCATAAAACCTACAGGCCTTGGCTAATGCACATAACTCCGCTCCCTAGGCTGACACAGAGGCTAGCAGTGGGTCAGCCTTCACCACACACCTGTCATCACACAGTGTACCCCATTACACTCTTCCCTTTTTCTGGTCATCTAACTAGAGCCATCTGTATACAATACTTGTCCTAATTCCAATGCCGTCTCTTTCAAACCCGGCCTAGGCTTTGGCATAATTTGATCTGGGTAACTTATGCGATTCACTCTCCCCAGGCAACGATATTAATGACTCAGGATTCAAAGCACCAACCTTATGGAATTGTTGATTTCTTTCCCCATTTTAACATGAACTCCCATTTTGTCTATCTTGCACTAGTAACATGTTGTGCTTTCGTGCTGTTAACAATGTTTGCTACTGCGTGTGGAACATACAAATCCACTTTTTCCCCCGTTGTAATCGAAGCCGTGTTACGCAACACCATTTCTGTCGCTTCTACCACTCTCAGGCATGGTAGCATTCCTCTCGCAACCGAGTCTAAACATTTACTCCAGTACATTACTGGGCTCTCTCTTCCCCCATGATTTTGCACAACCACCATGCTACAATGTCCTTCATGTTCATGAAAAACATTTTATAAGGTAATTTTAGGTTTGGAGACCCCAATGCTGACGAAGACTCCAGCCAACCGAGTCATAGACTGTTCTCTCTGATACTGCACGGCAAGCAGTACCGGAACGCCAAGTCTAGGTCCAAGAGGCTTCTAAACAGCTTCTACAGGGCCATAAGAATCCTGAACATCTAATCAAATGGCTACCCAGACTATTTGCTGCTGCCACAGTGTCCGATTTCAAAAAGGCTTTACGACGAAAGCACACCAAACAATTGTTAGGTCAGAGCCAAGTCACAGAAAAAACAGTCATTTTCCAGCCAAATACAGTGGGGCAAAAAAAGTATTTAGTCAGCCACCAATTGTGCAAGTTCTTCTACATAAAAAGATGAGAGGCCTGTAATTTCCATCATACACAAAATGAGAAAAAAAAATCCAGAAAATCACATTGTAGGATTTTTAATGAATTCATTTGCAAATGATGGTGGAAAATAAGTATTTGGTCACCTGCAAACAAGCAAGATTTCTGGCTCTCACAGACCTGTAACTTCGATATAGGGGGCACTCTTTTAATTTTTGGATGAAAAACGTTCCCGTTTTAAACAAGATATTTTGTCATGAAAAGATGCTTGACTATGCATATAATTGACAGCTTTGGAAAGAAAACACTCTGACGTTTCCAAAACTGCAAAGATATTGTCTGTGAGTGCCACAGAACTGATGTTACAGGCGAAACCCAGATAAAAATCCAATCAGGAAGTGCCGCATATTTTGAAACCGCCTCATGGCAATGACTCCTTATATGGCTGTGGAGGAGCTAGGAGTCAGCTTACCTTTTCCATGTTTTCCCCAAGGTGTCTGCAGCATTGTGACGTATTTGTAGGCATATCATTGGAAGATTGACCATAAGAGACTACATCTACCAGGTGGTCGCTTGGTTTCCTCCGTCACAATTATTGCGTAATCTCTAGCTGCAGTATTTTTCCGTTTGCCTCTGATGGGAAACCGACTGCCAGGAATGATTTTTCATCGAATAGAATTGTGAAAAACATCTTGAGGATTGATTCTAAACAACGTTTGCCATGTTTCTGTTGGTATTATGGAGTTAATTTGGAAAAAAGTTTGGCGTTGTGTTGACTGCATTTTCGTTTTTTTTTCTTCGCCAAACGTGATGAACAAAACGGAGCTATTTCTCTTAAACAAATAATATTTTTGGAAAAAATGAACATTTGCTATCTAACTGAGAGTCTCGTCATTGAAAACATCCAAAGTTCTTCAAAGGTAAATTATTTTATTTGAATGCTTTTCTTGTTTTTGTGAAAATGTTGCCTGCTGAATGCTAGGCTTAATGCTATGCTAGGCTATCAATACTCTTACACAAATGCTTGTGTAGCTTTGGTTAAAGCATATGTTGAAAATCTGAGATGGCAGTGTTGTTAACAAAAGGCTAAGCTTGTGTTTCAATATTTATTTCATTTCATTTGCGATTTTCATGAATAGGAAACGTTGCGTTATTGTAATGAGCTTGAGGCTATGATTACGCTCCCGGATACGGGATTGCTCGACGCTAGAGGTTAAGAGGCTCCTCTGTCCTCCACTCGTTACCTGTTAATGGCACCTGTTATCAGTATAAAATACTCCTATCCACAACCTCAAACAGTCACACTCCAAACTCCACTATGGCCAAGACCTAAGAGCTGTCAAAGGACACCAGAAACAAAATTGTAGACCTGCACCAGGCTGGGAAGACTGAATCTGCATAGATAAGCAGCTTGGTTTGAATAAATCAACTGTGTGAGCAATTATTAGGAAATGGAAGACATACAAGACCACTGATAATCTTCCTCGATCTGGGGCTCCACGCAAGATCTCACCCCGTGGGTTCAGAATGATCACAAGAACGGTGAGCAAAAATCCCAGAACCACACGGGGGGACCTAGTGAATGACCTGCAGAGAGCTGGGACCAAAGTAACAAAGCCTACCATCAGCAAGGGCATTGAAGATGAAACGTGGTTGGATCTTTCAGCATGACAATGATCCCAAACACACTGCCCGGGCAACGAAGGAGTGGCTTCGTAAGAAGCATTTCAAGGTCCTGGAGTGGCCTAGCCAGTCTCCAGATCTCAACCCCATGGAAAATCTTTGGAGGGAGTTGAAAGTCCGTGTTGCCCAGCAACAGCCCCAAAACATCATTGCTCTAGAAGAGATCTGCATGGAGGAATGGGCCAAAATACCAGCAACAGTGTGTGAAAACCTTGTGAAGACCTCTGTCATTGCCAACAAAGGGTATATAACAAAGTATTGAGAAACTTTTGTTATTGACCAAATACTTATTTTCCACCATAATTTGCAAATAAATTCATAAATCCTACAATGTTATATTCTGGATTTTTTTTCTTCTCATTTTGTCTCATAGCTACACTTCAACTATGATGAAAATTACAGGCCTTATCTTTTTAAGTGGGAGAACTTGCACAATTGGTGGCTCACTAAATACTTTTTTGCCCCACTAGAGGAGTCACAAAAAGAAATAGATTAAATTAATCACTAACCTTTTCTTCATCAGATGACTCTCCCTGGACAACATGTTACACAATACATGTATGTCTTGTTCGGTGCAGTTCATATTTATATCCAAAAATCTCAGTTTACATTGGCGCGTTATGTTCAGTAGTTCCAAAACATCCGGTGATTTTGCAGAGAGCCACATCAATTTACAGAAATACTCATAAAACATTGCTAAAAATTACAACTTAGGCATGGAATTTTAGATCCACTTCTGCTTTATGCAACTGCTGTGTCAGATTTGTAAAAACTTTACGGAAAAAGAACACCATGCAATAATCTGAGTACAGCGCTCAGAGACCAACACAACCCAAACAGATATCCGCCATGTTGTGTTGTCAACAGAAGTCAGAAATAGCATTGTAAATATTAACTTACCTTAGATCTTCATCAGAATGCACTCAAAGGAATCCCAGTTCCACAATAAATGTCTGATTTGTTCAATAAAGTAAATTTATGTTCAAGTACCTCCTTTTTGTTCGCACGTTTAGCCCAGTCATCAAAATTCATGAGGCGCGATCACTAGGTGCAGACCAAAAGTCAAAGTTCCGTTACAGTCCGTAGAAACATGTCAACCGATGTATAGAATAAATCTTTAGGATGTTTTTCACGTAAATCTTCAATAATGTTCCAACCGGAGAATCCCTTTGTCTTTAGAATTGCGATGGAACGCAAGCCATCTCTCACGTGAACGCGCGTGGTCAACTCATGGCACTCACACCTTACTCAATCCCCTCTTATTGGCCCCACTCACAGTAGAAGCCTCAAACAAGGTTCTAAAGACGATTGACATCTAGTGGAAGCCTTAGGAAGTGCAATATGACCCCATAGAAACTGTATATTCGATAGGCAATGAGTTGAAAAACTACGAACCTCAAATTTCCCACTTCCTGGTTGGATTTTTTCCCAGGGTTTTGCCTGCCATATGAGTTATGTTATACTCAGACATCATTCAAACAGTTTTAGAAACTTCAGATTGTTTTCTATCCAAATCTACAAATTATATGCATATTCTAGGTTTTATGGCTTTCAGATTCTCATCCAAAATTCCCAATGCTGCCTAGTGAAGTTAAGTTGCTTTTGCCTATCCTTCAGGGCTTTCTCGAACTCTTGATTTAGGTTTTGAATCTTTTCTAACGCATTTGCCAATTCCTGCCTCTGTTCATCTAATCTATACTCATGCCCTACGGATATGCATAGTTTTTTATTTGCCGCTTATTGTCTACTGCCTGCTCCATTTTACCTCACAGGTCTCTATTTTTCTCGTTTTACAGTTTTATCTGCTGCTGATTTTAAAATGCAGTGGTTAGGATGACTACATATTTTGGTCTAGATTAAATAGTACCCTCAAAACACCAGTCTCAACATCAACAGTGAAGAGGCGACTCCGGGATGCCGGCCTTCTAGGCAGAGTTTCATAGAAAAAGCCATGTCTCAGACTGGCCAATAAAAAGAAAATATTGGCAAAAGAACACACACTGGACAGAGGAACTCTGCCTAGAAGGCCAGCATCCCGGAGTCGCCTCTTCACTGTTGACGTTGAGACCGGTGTTTCGCCGGTACTGTTTAATGAATTTGCCAGTTGAATACTTGTGAGGCATCTGTTTCTCAAACTAGACACTAATGTACTTGTCCTCTTGCTCAGTTGTGCACCGGGGCCTCCCACTCTCTTTCTATTCTGGTTAGAGACAGTTTGTGCTGTTCTGTGAATTTCTTGCATGGAAGAGCCTTCATTTCTCAGAACAAGAATAGACTGAGTTTCAGAAGAAAGTGCTTTGTTTCTGGCTGTTTTGAGCCTGTAACGAACCCACAAATGCTGATGTTCCAGATACTCAACTAGTCTGAAGGACAGTTTTATTCATTATTTTAATGAGCACAACCGTTTTCAGCTGTGCTAACATAATTGCAAAAGGGTTTTCTAATGATAAATTAGCCTTTTAAAATGATAAACGTGGATTAGCTAACACAACATGCCATTGGAACACAGGAGTGATGGTTGCTGATAATGGGTCTCTGCACACCTACAGTGGGGAGAACAAGTATTTGATAACCTGCAAAATCGGCAGTGTTTCCTACTTACAAATCATGTAGAGGTCTGTAATTTTTATTACAGGTACACTTCAACTGTGAGAGACCGAATCTAAAACAAAAATCCAGAAAATCACATTGTATGATCTTTAAGTAATTAATTTGCATTTTATTGCATGACATAAGTATTTGATCACCTACCAACCAGGTAGAATTCCGGCTCTCACAGACCTGTTAGTTTTTCTTTAACCTTTTGCGATGAGCAAACCCGTATCCGGGAGCGTAATCATAGCCTCAAATGCATTAGCATAATGCAACGGACATAAATACCCCTATAAACTTTTCCTATTCATGAAAATCGCAAATGAAATAAATAAATTCAAACACAAGCTTAGCCTTTTGTTAACAACACTGTCATCTCAGATTTTCAAAATATGTGTTACAGCCAACGCTAGACAAGCATTTGTTTAAGTTTATCATGGCATAATGCTATGCTAGGCTCTGCTGGCAGCAGGCAACATTTTCACAAAAATAAGAAAAGTAACCAAATTAAATCATTTACCTTTGAAAAACTTAGGATGCTTTCACTCAGGAGAATCTCAGTTAGATAGCAAATGTTCCTTTTTTCCAAAAATATTATTTTTGTAGGCGAAAAAGCTCCCGTTTCTTCACCATGCTTGGCTGAGAAATCGACCGAAAAATGCTACAACTATAAACGCCAAACTTTTTTCAAAATTAGCTACATAATATCGACAGAAACACGGCAAACGTTGTTTAGGATCCATCCTCAAGGTGGTTTTAACAAATGTATTCGATAATATATCCGTCGAGGCAGTTGGTTTCTCATATGGCTACCTCTATATCTGTATTTTACGCAAGGTTTTCTGCGGGAGACACCATGTGACCACATGCCATATATGGTCCCTTACAGCCATTCTTCAAGGGAAATGCCTAAAAAGACGTCACAATGCTGTATACACCTTGGGGAAAACGTGGAAAAAGTAAGCTCATTCGTAGCTCTTTCACAGCCATATTAGGAGTCATTGTCATGAGGCGGTTCAAAAAATGCGGCACTTCCTGGTTGGATTTTTATCTGGGTTTCGCCTGTAACATCAGTTCTGTGGCACTCACAGACAATATCTTTGCAGTTTTGGAAACATCAGTATTCTTTCCAAAGCTGTCAATTATATGCATAGTCGAGCATCTTTTCGTGACAAAATATCTAGTTTAAAACGGACGTTTTTCATCCAAAAATTAAAATAGCACCCCCTAAATCCAACTGGTTAAGAAGCCTCCCTGTTCTCCACTCATTACCTGTATTAACTGCACCTGTTTGAACTCGTTACCTGTTTGAAAGACACCTGTCCACACACTCACTCTCCACAATGGCCAAGACCAGAGAGCTGTGTAAGGACATCAGGGGTAAAATTGTAGACCTGCACAAGGCTGGGATGGGCTACAGGACAATAGGCAAGCAGCTTGGTGAGAAGGCAACAACTGTTGGAGCAATTATTAGAAAATGGAAGAAGTTCAAGATGACGGTCAATCACCCTCGGTCTGGGGCTCCATGCAAGTTCTCACCTCGTGGGGGGCATCAATGATCATGAGGAAGGTGAGGGATCAGCCCAGAACTACACGGCAGGACCTGGTCAATGACCTGAAGAGAGCTGGGACCACAGTCTCAAAGAAAATTAGTAACACACTACGCCGTCATGGATTAAAATCCTGCAGCACACGCAAGGTCCCCCTGCTCAAGCCAGCGCATGTCCAAGTGCTTCTGAAGTTTGCCAATGGCCATCTGGATGATCCAGAGGAGGAATGGGAGAAGGTCATGTGGTCTGAGACAAAAATAGAGCTTTTTGGTCTAAACTCCACTCTCTGTGTTTGGAGGAAGAAGAAGGATGAGTACAACCCCAAGAACACCATCCCAACCGTGAAGCATGGAGGTGGAAACATCATTCTTTGGGGATGCTTTTCTGCAATGGGGACAGGACGACTGCACCGTATTGAGGGGAGGATGGATGGGGCCATGTATTGCGAGAGCTTGGCCAACAACTTCCTTCCCTCAGTAAGAGCATTGAAGATGGGTCGTGGCTGGGTCTTCCAGCATGACAACGACCCAAAACACACAGTCAGGGCAACTAAGGAGTGGCTCCGTAAGAAGCATCTCAAGGTCCTGGAGTGGCCTAGCCAGTCTCCAGACCTGAACCCAATAGAAAATCTTTGGAGGGAGCTGAAAGTCCGTATTGCACAGCGACAGCCCCGAAACCTGAAGGATCTGGAGAAGGTCTGTATGGAGGAGTGGGCCAAAATCCCTGCTGCAGTGTGTGCAAACCTGGTCAAGAACTACAGGAAACGTATGATCTGTAATTGGTTTCTGGACCAAATATTAAGTTCTGCTTTTCTGATGTATCAAATACTTATGTCATGCAATATAATGCTAATTAATTACTTAAAAAAATAATACAATGTGATTTTTCTGGATTTTTGTTTTAGATTCTGTCTCTCACAGTGAAAGTGTACCTATGATAAAAATTACAGACCTCTACATGCTTTAAGTGGGGAAAACCTGCAATATCGGCAGTGTATCAAATACTTGTTCTCCCCACTGTATGTAGATATTCCATAAAAATGTGCCATTTCAGCTACAATAGTCATTTACAACATTAACAATGTCTTCACTGTATTTTTTATGAATTTGATATTTGAAATGGACCAAAGAATTTGATTTTCTTTCAAAAACAAGGACATTTATCAGTAACCCCAAACTTTTGTATGTTTACACACACACACACACACACACACACACACACACACACTATAAACAGTGTATTCAGACCCCTTCACTTTTTCCACCTTTTTGTTAGGTTACAGCCTTATTTGAACGTTTAACATTTTCCTCATCCACACCATAATGACATGGTTTCAGACATTTTTTTCAAATGTATAAAAAGTAAATAACAGAAATACTTTATTTACATAAGCATTCAGACTCTATGCTATGAAACCTGAAATTGAGCTCCGGTACATGCTGTTTCCATTGATCATCCTTGATGTTTCTACCACTTTATTGGAGTCCACCTGTGTTAAATTCAATTGATTAGCCATGCTTTGGAAAGGCACACACCTGTCTATATAAGGTCCCACAGTCGAAAGTGCATGTCAGAGCAAAAACCAAGCCATGATGTCGGAGGAATTGTCTGTAGACCCTCTGAGACAGGAATATCTCGAGGCACAGATCTGTGGAAGGGTAACATGAAATGTCTGCAGAATTGAAGGTCCCCAAAAACACAGTGGCCTCAATCATTCTTACACGGATGAAGTTGAGGCAGCAAGACTCTTCCTAGAGCTGGCCTCCCGGCCAAACTGAGCAATCGAGGGAGAAGTGCCTTGGTCACAAGAACCCAATGGTTACTCTGACAGAGCTCCAGAGTTCATGGAGATGGTTGTCCTTCTGGAAGGTTCTCCCATCTCTGCAGCACTCCACCAATCAGGCCTTTATGGTAGAGTGGATGAAGCCACTCCTCAGTAAAAGGCACCTGAAGGACTTTGACCATGAGCAACAAGATTCTCTGGTCTTTTGAAACCAAGATTGAACTCTTTGGCCGGAATGCCAAACATTACATCTGGATGGGGATGTTTTTCAGCGACAGGGACTGGGAGACTAGTCAGGATCAAGGGAAATATGAACAGAGAAAAGTACAGAGATCCTTGATGAAAACCTGCTCCAGAGCACTCAGGACATCCGACTGAGGCGACGGTTCACCTTCAAAAAAGGACAGTGACCGAAGCATATAGCCAAGACAATGTAGGAGTAGCTTCGGGACAAGTCTCTGAATGTCCTTAAGTGGCCCAGCCAGAGCCTGGACTTGAACCCGATCTAACAGCTCTGAGACTTGAAAATAACTGTGGAGTGATGTTCCCCATCCAACCTGACAGGGCTTGAGAGGATCTACAGAGATCACAAGTTTGGCACACCTGTATTTGGAGTAGTAGTGTCATGCCCAAGAAGGCTCGAGGCTGTAATCTCTACCAGAGGTGCTTCAACAAAGTACTGAGTAAAGGGTCTGAGTACTTAAGTATGTGATATTTTCCTTTTTTTTTTTTTTTGTTGCAAAAAAACAAATCTAAAAAGACAGTTTTGATTTGTCATTATGAGGAGTTGTGTGTAGATTGAGGGGGCAAACAACAATTTAATCAATTGTAGAATAAGGCTACAATGTAACAAAATGTGGAAAACGTTGAGGGGTCTGAATACTTTCTTGATCCACTGTATATTTAAGGAAAGCGACTCGATATACAATCCCAAAATCAGCTGAAACTGTCAATAGTAAAACAAAGCTTAAATACAGTTTAAGTGAACCCTGAATACAGAAAAATAATGGTGAAATCACTTCCGGACACGGTAGACAACTCTTCCTCACCACTCTTGGGATTGAGCCCTGGTTTCGGCTTTATGTAGACTGAAACTACTTGCTGCTCTGTGGGTTTTGAACAGTGGTTCAGTCATGTTGTTATAATGTAGGTTTAGTTAACAGGAGGTGTCTGTCTGCTCATTGTGGCACCCTATTCCCAGGGCCTGGTCAAAAGCAGTGCACTATATAAGGAATAGGATGCCATTTTGGATGTACTGAACTGTCTGCTCTCCTGCAGTGAGATGATTCACACACAGTGTGGGCAGAGAGGGAAAGTGTCAGCTCTGTTTTCCTCATCCTGTTCCTGCTGCTCCTGTATAATAATTCCCACTGAGCCATAGACAGATCCGACCACATAGACATCACACTGAACCCCAGCCCCCCCATACCAGTACAAACCATTCCCCACCCCAGTACTTGGACAGTAGTCAGTCAGTGTGCTAGTCATTCACCACTTACTGCCATGTTACTGAAGTTTTGTGAAGAGAGTGTGTGCAGGTTGCCATGGTACAAAGTGTATGTGTGGTACACACACACACACACACAGTGAGCCACTACAAAACAGTGACTGCTTGAAGGAACATTTAGCCTTCCTGTAAATATAATATTCACTGTGTACAAAACATTAAGGACACCTGTTCTTTCTGTGACAAACTGACCAAGTGACAGCTATGATCCCTTATTGATGTCACCTGTTAAATCCACTTTAATCAGTGTAGAAGGGGAGGAGACAAGTTAAAGAAGGGTAGTACGTGCCATGCACACCGGTTTGTGTCAAGAACTACAATGCTGCAGGGTTTTTCACGCTCAACAGTTTCCTGTGTGTCAAGAATGGTCCACCACCCAAAGGACATTCAGCCAACTTGACAACTGTGCCCCACAAAAAATTGAGGGGAAAGGGGCGAAGTCACTTCTGGACACGGTAGACGACTCTTCCTCGACAGTGTTCCTGTCTCAGTGTTGTGTGTAGAGCATGGTTGCCAGGGCTCGTACCTGTGAGCTGCAATGTGCTGTAGCCTGGTGAGACTGAGGGAATCCTCTGCCTTCCCCTTTGTCCTTTGTTGATAAGGAGCTGTCATAGCACTGAGCATTGTGTGTCGGTTTTCTACTGTTTTCACTGCCCTTGTTTCCACTACGTCAGTGGAGACTAGGTGTCAGACATAAAAGGACTGTTGAGGGGAATGGTGGAGCTTAAACACTAAACTGTCTGTAAAGAGGTAGCCTGGTACCAGGTCTGTTTGTGCTGTATAGCCAACTCCTATGGTCATTGTCATGACAAGACAGCACAGACTGGCCGACAGATATAAAAGGGCTGTTGATGGTGGTGAGAGGAGCCCTGGAGCTTGAGGAAACCCTGATAGAGGCAGCTCGCAGTCAAAACGTTGCTGTCCAAATAAATTAATGTATTGCGTTAGTGCGGCTTGTCGGCTACTTTATTTTTATTCATGTTTTATTCTGCTGGCTGATTTTATATTTGTTTTGGTCACTTTTGAATGCTGGCGGTGCTTTCACTCTAGTGGTAGCATGAGACTGAGTCTACAACCCACACAAGTGGCTCAGGTAGTGCAGCTCATCCAGGATGGAAAACAATGTGAGCTGTGGCAAGAAGGTTTGCTGTGTCTGTCAGCGTAGTGTCCAGAGCATGGAGGCGCTATCAGGAGACGTGGAGGAGGCCGTAGGAGGGCAACAACCCAGCAGCAGGACCGCTACCTCCGCCTTTGTGCAAGGAGGAGTAGGAGGAGCACTGCCAGAGCCCTGCAAAATGACCTTCAGCGGGCCACAAATGTGCATGTGTCTGCTCAAACGGTCAGAAACGGACTCCATGAGGGTGGTATGAGGGCCCGACGTCCACAGGTGGGGGTTGCCAGAGAACACCAAGATTGGCAAATTCGCCACTGGCGCCCTGTGCTCTTCACAGATGAAAGCAGGTTCACACTGAGCACATGTGACAGTCTGGAGACGCCGTGGAGAACGTTCTGCTGCCTGCAACATCCTCCAGCATGACCGGTTTGGCGGTGGGTCAGTCATGGTGTGGGGTGGCATTTCTTTGGGGGGCAGAACAGCCCTCCATGTGCTCGCCAGAGGTAGCCTGACTGCCATTAGGTACTGAGATGAGATCCTCAGACCCCTTGTGAGACCATATGCTGGTGCGGTTGGCCCTGGGTTCCTCCTAACGCAAGACAATGCTAGACCTCATTTGGCTGGAGTGTGTCAGCAGTTCCTGCAAGAGGAAGGCATTGATGCTATGGACTGGCCCGCCCGTTCCCCAGACCTGAATCCAATTGAGCACATCTGGGACATCATGTCTCGCTCCATCCACAGACTTTCCAGGAGTTGGCGGATGCTGTAGTCCAGGTCTGGGAGGAGATCCCTCAGGAGACCATCCGCCACCTCATCAGGAGCATGCCCAGGCATTGTAGGGAGGTCATACAGGCACGTGGAGGCCACACACACTACTGAGCCTCATTTTTACTTGTTTTAAGGGCATTACATCAAAGTTGTAGTGTGGTTTTCCACTTTAATTTTGAGTGTGACTCCAAATCCAGACCTCCATGGGTTGATACATTTGATTTCCATTGATCATTTTTGTGTGATTTAGTTGTCAGCACATTCAACTATGTAAAGAAAAAAGTATTTAATTATTTTATCTTATTTTCAATGACGGCCTAGGAACAGTGGGTGAACTGCCTGTTCGGGGGCAGAACGACATTTGTACCTTGTCAGCTCCGGGATTTGAACTTGCAACCTTCCGGTTACTAGTCCAACGCTCTAACCACAAGGCTACCCTACTACCCCAAGGGTGTATAGTTTAAAGTGACTAGTGATACATGTATTACATCCAATGTTTTAATTATTAAAGTGGCTAGAGATTGAGTCAGTATGTTGGCAGCAGCACACTCAATGTTAGTGATGGCTGTTTAACTCCTTGACGCTACCCATCCCTTTAGTTGGATCATTTTTGTCAGCAACCGCTGAATAGCATAGCGCAACAGTCAATTACAAAAAAAATATTAATATTCATGAAATCACAAGTGCAATATTGCAAAACACAGCTTAGCCTTTTGTTAATCCACCTGTCATCTCAGATTATGAATTTATGCTTTACAGCGAAAGCAATCGAAGCATTTAAGTTTATCGATAGCATAACATAACATTATGTACACTAAGCATTAAGTAGCTAGGTCACGAAAAGCAATCAAATTAATCATTTACCTTTGATCTTCAGATGTTTTCACTCACGAGACTCCCAGTTACACAACAAATGTTCATGTTCAAATAATAAAGATTATTTTTATACCCAAAATACCTCAGTTTATTTGTCGCGTTATGTTCAGAAATCCACAGGAAAGAGCGGTCACGACAACGCAGACGTATATTACAAATAATATCCATAATGTCCACAGAAACATGTCAAACGTTTTTTATAATCAATCCTCAGGTTGTTTTTAAAATATATATAGTCGATAATATATCAAAACGGGTGTGAAGGTTTTTCAAAAACAAAACTCACTGAGAGCCCCCACCTATCCACTTACGCAATGTGATCTTTCACGCCGCTCAATTTTCAAAATAAAAGCCTGAAACTATGTCTAAAGACTGACACCTTTAGGGAAGCCATAGAAAAAGGAATCTGGTTGATATCCCTTTAAATGGAGGATAGGCATGCATAGGAACAGAGGTTTCAAAATAAGAGGCACTTCCTGATTGGATTTTCCTCAGGCTTTCGCCTGCATTATCAGTTCTGTTATACTCAGACAATATTTTTACAGTTTTGGAAACTTTAGTGTTTTCTATCTTAATCTGACAATTTATATGCATATTCTAGTTTCTGGGGCTGAGAAATAGGCAGTTTCAAATGGGTACGTTTTTTTGCCAAAAATGAAAATACTGCCCCCTACACGCAGAAGGGTTAACAGTCTGATGGCCTTTAGATAGAAGCTGTTTTTCAGTCTCTTGGTCCCAGTTTTGATGCACCTGTACTGACCTCGCCTTCTGGATTATAGCGGGGTGAACAGGCAGTGGCTTGATGATCTGAGCAGGAATCAGAGTTATGGTCAGATTTTCCAAATGTGTGGAGTAAAGGTGGACAAAATTTTTGTTCCCTCTGGCTGCACATTTAACATGCTGATTTAAATCAGGTTTACCTGATTTAAGTTTCCCTGTTTTAAAGTCACCGGTCACTATGAGCGCCGCCTCTGGTTGAGCTGTTTTCCGCTTATTGCGGAATACAGCTCTTTTAGTGCGGTTTTAGTGCCAACTTCGCTCTGTTGTGGAATGTAGACGGCTACAGAAAAAACAGATCAATGATACTCTACCTTAGGCGAGCAAAACCTTGAGACTTCTTTAGATATCGTGCATCAGCTGTTGTTCACATAAATGCATAGGCCGCCGCCCCGTGTCTTACCAGAGGCTGCTGTCCCTCTCGCACTCTTTCGTTTCTCTCCCTGTAATAAACCTCAGCTGGGCAATTTGGCTTATGAATGAATCAAAAGTTTTTTTGCTTTCACTTACAGATATTTGTGTGTGTCTAACTGTGTTGATACACTTTCAATTGGACAAATGAAGCCCCTCTGTATCACGCACAATGCTTTGCTTTATATGTTCTTCAATAGCAAATGGATCCTCTTCATGTGCCAAGCCAAGAGTTAGTTTTTTTTTCTCGCAATTTCCTGTCGGGAAATCATTACTTTAAGAGGAAGAGAACATTAATTTCCCTCTCTTGTTGTTCATTTTCTTTGTCTGTCTGAAACGATTTATTCTTATAGACAAATGGCAGCAGGGAGTCCCAGATTGCTTGTCTGGAGGGTGTGTGTGTTCTGTCACAACGTTGGTTTGGAGGGTCACACTTGTCTCTGTCATCCCAAAGCGTTGGTCTGGAGGGTGACACTGAGTCTGATCCCCCTTCATTACTCTGTTCTGATAATAGCCTGGTTCCATTCGGGCCTCAGTTGGACCTCTAGCTCTATTCATTAGCCCTGATCAATAGGATCCCTACAGCATGTCCTGTTCCTCTCATCAATGGTCCTTATGGATAGACGACTGACAAGGAGGCAGGCAGACAAACAGCCAGCCAGCCGTCCATAGTCCTTATTCTCTGCATCGAGGGGTCCTCATAATGGACAGATATCCAGACAGGTAGGCAGAAGTGCCGAGCCTTTGTTGCTGCCGGCACAATGTGGATGAGTGAGTGAGGTGAGGTGAGATATGATACAGATTATAAAAGGTGATTTATGGATGACCAATTTATTTATTTAGTTCGCCAACGTGTTAAACAAGAGTCATGTTCATGTAAGAATGATGTGAATCTCACCTTTTACCTATATTTCACACTAATCCACATTAGGACTCTCTGAACTAGGGATGGGCATGAGTAATTGAATGGACGTCAAAACTTTCTTTAACCAGAGATAAAAGTGTCTTGAAGACCACGTTCATTTGCTTGGACTCATGTTCCATTTGTACATGTACATTTGAAAGGCACAACAAAAAAGAAACCAAGCCAACCATCACAGTTCTCCCTAAAATCCCTTTCCCGTCCATGTCTCACTCACTCAATTGCGTTCCAACCACTCCCTCTGCACACTCGTGCTGAGTTTGCACACAAGCTCCCGTTAGGCCTACAGAAATAAATGCCTATAAAAATGTATCTAACTGACGGGATAGACAAGCTACATAGTTTTATCACATTCAAAATGGAATGGTTGACTGAAGTAGGAAAAGCTGAGCTGCAGTTTTGGAATAAATGCGTCCCGTCTATTTTCCGGTTAGGGTACCTTGTGAACTGCTTTTGCCATTTAGAATTGGTTAGACTAGGCAAAAAATCCCCGTAAACAAAGACAGTGAAATTATGCAAATACTTTAGTTTGATAAAGACAAGTTTATTTATCAGAATCATTCAGCCTAGGCCTACTCACCAAATGTGTTGTGGCAGTAATTCATCCCCATGTAGTATTCAATGTGGAGTTGTTAATCCCATCACTTCTGATGTTGACAGTGGAACCTAATTGATCTAGACAGACACACTTCTGCCTCCAGAGAGAATGACAGACGGCTCCACTTCAAGGTGTGTGTGTTCAAATACTTCCTGACGAGCCACCACCAGGTAAGGTAGGCAACAGCACATGCTGATCCTCAACACTGTGGCCCCTCACTGCGGCCCCTCAGAGGGGTGCGTGCTTAGTTCCCTCCTGTACTCCCTGTTCACCCACGATTGTGTGGCCAAGCACGACTCCAACACCATCATTACATTTGCTGACGACGCAACAGTAGTGGAGCAGTCAAGTTTCAAGTTCCTTGGTATCCACATCCCCAACAAACTATCATGGTCCAAACACACCAAGACAGTTGTGAAGAGGGCATAACAACACCCCTCAGGAGACTGAAAAGATTTGGCATGGGTCCCCAGATCCTCAATGTTCTACAGCTGCACCATCGAGAGCATCCTGACCGGTTGCATCGCCGCCTGGTAGCGTCAAGTGTAATTCCAAAGGCTCTTCAACAGCTTCCACCCCCAAGCCATAAGACTGCTGAACAATTAATCAAATGCCACCCCCCTGTTTTTACACTGCTGCTACTCGCCATTTATTATCTATTCATAGTCACTTTACCCCTACCTACATGTACAAATACTTTACCCCCTACCTATGTACCTCAACTAACCTGTACCCCTGCACATTAACTCGGTACCGGTACCCTTGTATATAGCCTCGTTATTGTTATTCTGTGTTGCTTTTATTACATTTTTTTGCTTTAGTGTATTTAGTAAATATTTTCTTAGCTCTATTTCTTGAACTGCAATGTTGGTTAAGGGCTTGTACTGTATGTAATTTCACATTAAGGTCTGCACCTGTTGTATTCAGCGCATGTGACAAATAACATTTTTATTTAATTGAGCTTGCCTGTTGCAAAGAAATCAATATAATAGTCACAAAAAGTCCAAACCCCACCCATCTGGCACTCCAGGCAGGGTAAAGCAAATGCTCAACCTATTTGAAAGATTTCAAAGACTATTTGTCATCGATACAGTGAGTACTACCTGTATCTGCAGTATAGAGATACTGTATTGTATGGGCTCTACTGTAGGTTACCCTATGGTTGCTTGTCCTCTGTCCTCTTACATAATGCTGGTGTTGCATAAGATACTTTACTCTCCCCCTAGTGTTATTGGTACAGTATGGTTGTATTGTTGTCTGTGATATCTAAAGGCAGGGGGATGACATTACAAGGTTTTCTGAAAACTCTCACTCTGTCTCTCTCTATCCCTCTTTCCTCTCTCTGCCCTCATCTCTCTTCCGCTTCATCTGTGCACCCCCTTCACTCTCTCTCCCCTAAATTTCTCACTCTTGCCCCTCTTTCTTGTTGATCTTTTGCATGATTGTTCTGAATCGAAGGACCATGCAAGCTCTGTATTATCCCCTTAAGTGCTAAAATGTGTGTTAAAACTCTCTCCCACTCTACCCAGGTTAGTGTACCATGGCTTCTAAGCCCCATCCTCCTTTGATGAAGAAACACAGTCAGTCAGACCTGGTGAGCCGGCTGAAGACCAGGAAAATACTTGGGGTTGGAGGAGAGGATGACGATGGAGAGGTGCATAGGTCAAAGGTCAGTATAATAATACAGTAAAAGTGTGCACTAGCTCCTTCTCCATCACGGTGGATCAATCGTTGACATTGTGCAAGCATTGACTACAGGGAGATTCTACCATGATTTAATTCCTAAAAAGTAGTGTGGATAGAATGATCTCTTAATTGCATCAGTTGATGAATTACTCATGCAACATGACAGCTCATTCAAACTGACACGCATTGCTGTAAAAGTAACAATTATTCATGACGCATTTGTTAAAGGTCCCGAATAGTGAAAATCATGTTTTTCATCAAATTGGATGATATTTTGATCTAAGCAGTTCAAAGTAGGGTGACCCAAGTATGAACATTGACTGTAGCTGGTACATTGATAAAGTTTGATCATGAAGTTACTGGTCCCCTCCGCCCGTGTCAAACACTTGGATTCAGGAGGCAGGCATTACCAAAGATTTACTTCTGACTTTATGCAACGTAATTAATGTGTCTTATCTTTACTAATTTAACTATATACCACCTTAAAATCATCATGTGCGCTTACGCCTTATTTTTTGTCAACAAAGCCAAAGCATGTGGACACTTGCTTGTCGACCTTTACATTCCAAAATCATAGGCATTAATATGGAGTTGGTCCCTCCTTTGCTGCTATAACAGCCGCCAATCTTCTGGCAAGTCTTTCCACTAGATGTTGGAACATTGCTGCGGGAGACTTGCTTCCATTCAGCCACAAGAGCATTAGTGAGGTTGGACACTGATGTTGGGTGATTAGGCATGGCTTGCGGTTGGCATTCCAATTCCTCCCAAAGTTGTTCAATGGGGTTGGGGTCAGGGCTCTGTCAACATTTTCCACACAGATCTCAACAAACCATTTCTGTATGGACCTTGTTATTGCATCGGAGCACTGTCATGCTCTAACAGGAAAGGCCTTTCCCCAAACTGTTGCCACAAAGTTGGAAGCACAGAATCGTCTAGAATGTCATTGTATGCTGTAGCGTTAAGATTTCCCTTCACTGGAACTAAGGGACCGCGACCGAACCATGAAAAACAGCCCCATACCATTATTCCGCTTCCACCAAACTTTACAGTTGGCACTATGCATTCGGGCAGGTAGCATTCTCCTGGCATCCGCCAAACTCAGATTCTTCCTTTCGACTGCCAGAATGTGAAGCATGATTCATCACTCCAGAGAACGAGTTTTTTTATTTTTTTATTTTTTTATTATAAATTATTTGTTTATTTATCGTTAAGATTTCCCTTCACTGGAACTAAGGGACCGCGACCGAACCGAGTTTAATTGGGTTTACTCGATAGCTACCTACACAAATAGCTAGCTAGAGCAAAGTGTTAATAAGAAATTCATTTAAAAAGATTATAAGCAATACAAATAATTGTGCTGGCCACTGCTCCAAAGTCCAATGGTGGCAAGCTTTACACCACTCCGCCATGCGCAATGCCAAGAGTTGGCTGATCTTAGGCTTGTGTGCGGCTGCTCGTCCAAGGAAACCCATTTCATGAAGCTCCCGACAAACGGTTATTGTGCTGACTTTGCTTCCAGAGGCAGTTTGGAACTCAGTAGTGAGTTTTGCAACTGAGGACAGACTTTTTACACGCCTAGGCACTCCCGTTCTGTGAGCTTGTGTGGCCTTCCACTTGAGCCGCTGTTGCTCCTAAATGTATCCACTTCACAATAACAGCACTTACATTTGACCAGGGAAGCTCTAGCAGGGCAGAAATTTGACTTACTGACTTGTTGGAAAGGTGGCATCCTATGACGTTGCCAAGTTGAAAGTCACTGAGCTCTTCAGTAAGGCCATTCTACTGCCAATGTTTGTCTATGGAGATTGTGTGTGTGTGTGTGTGTGTGTGTGTGTGTGTATATTAGTGTAGCTAGCTCAAGGAGAACGTACAACCGAAGATGGTGGTAGACTTTCATCTGTTGTGTGACTGTGACTGGATGCCATAGTGTAAATTGAACGCTACACTGTTTTCCGTAGAATGAAAATATCTGACAGCAGTGGCTGCTTTTCATTTCGGGTGGACAGGCTGAACCGAAAATTACGATCATGTCACATGTGCAATGCACATTTTTAGCGTAGTTGCTTGATCAGTTGGGGAGAACATTCGATGGGTCTTACCAGGAAGCTAATCCTGAAGACGGATGCTGTACCATCGTTGACAGTGGATCTTGCAAGTGCTGACCATAATGACCATAATAAGAACCAGAGTTGGATGAGTCTGATACCGCATTTTCGGGGGAATCGGGGTGCTAACGTTAGATAATCAGGGCGGTTGCTGCTTGGACGTTATATTTTCTGTGACACACCTGATAGCCACTTTTTTTTGTTCCATCCCTAAACCCCCTACATTGAGTCTGAGAACTGGCAACACACAGCTGGCATGAAGGAATATTGTCCACAAAAGGAGTTGTTTTTTTGTAATTTACCCCTGAAAATCACATGTTGCCATTCCATTGTGTAGGTTGCTGTTTTACAGTTGATGTGGCTTGTCATTGGGGCTAATCATGAGGATTAGGAGGGGGGTTATTATTTGGTCATTTTCCAGCAGTAATGATAGACATTTTCGGAAAATCAACATCTACTGTCTGCACAGCTTCCCAGGCTACCACCGCAGAAGGAATGCTGTGAGACAAAATCAGCTTTCCCAAAGGCAAAGAAGGGGGAATATGCTGTGAAGACAGACCCAAGATGCTGTAAATCATAGTTAGTTATTAATTTAAAATCTGCATCAATTGAGCATTTCAGGCACACAAACATTTCCAAATTGTCACGCCCTGGTTGAAGTATTTTGTGTTTATTTTCATTTATTTGGTCAGGCCAGGGTGTGGCATGGGTTTTTGTATGTGGTGTGTTGGGATTGTAGCTTAGTGGGGTGTTCTATTGAAGTCTATGGCTGTCTGAAGTGGTTCTCAATCAGAGGCAGGTGTTTATCGTTGTCTCTGATTGGGAACCATATTTAGGCAGCCATATTCTTTGGGTGTGTTGTGGGTGACTGTCCTTAGTATCATGATGTCCTTGTAACTGTCTAGTGTTAGTTTGCACCAGTTTAGGCTGTTTCGGTTTTTACATTACGTTTATTGTTTTTGTATTGATTCGTGTTTACTTTGTTTTTATTAAACATGAATCTCAATAGCCACGCCGCATTTTGGTCCAATCCTTGCTACACCTCAGAGTGCCCCACCAAATATTGCATATTTCAAATTGAGTATTTCAAAAACACAAGAAAACACATTGTAGAATTAGTAGATCACTAAATCAATGAATTGATAGCATCGTAACAATAAATACACTGAACAAAAATAAATGCAACATGCAACAATTTCAAAGATTTTACTGAGTTACAGTTCATATAAGATAATCAGTACATTGAAATAAATAAATTAGGCCCGGTCTATGGATTTCACATGACTGGAAAAACAGATATCCATCGGTTTGTAAGAGATATCTTTAAAAAAAGTAGGGGCATGGATCAGAAAACCATTCAGTATCTGGTGTGACCACCAATTCACATTTCCTTTGCATAGAGTTGATCAGGCTGTTGATTGTGGCCTGTGGAATGTTGTCCCACTCCTCTTCAATGGCTATGCGAAGTTGCTGGATATTGGGGAGAACTGGAACACGCTGTCGTACACGTTGATCCAGAACATCCCAAACACGCTCAATGGGTGACATGTCTGGGGAGTATGCAGGCCATGGAAGAGCTAGGACATTTTCAATTTCAAGGCATTGTGTACAGATCTTTGCGATATGGGACTGTGCATTATCATACTGATACATGAGATGGCACGACAATAGATGGCACGACGATAAATGGCACGACAATAGACAATGGATCTCATCAAGGTATCTCTGTGGATTCAAATTGGCATCGATAAAATGCAATTGTGTTCATTGTCTGTAGCTTCTACCTGCCCATACCACAACCCCACCATCACCATGGGGCAGTCTGTTCACAATGTTGACATCCCATTTCACAAACATATTTTCCTTTTCTTACCCCTTTTTTTTCTCCTCAATTGGTAGTAGTTAGTCTTGTCTCATCGCTGCAACTCCCGTACAGACTCGGGAGAAGCGAAGGTCAAGAGCCATGCGTCCTCCGAAACAAAACCCAACCTAGCCGCACTGCTTCTTGACACAATGCACATCCAACCCGGAAGCCAGCCGCACCAATATGTCGGAGGAAACACTGTACACCTGGTCACTGCACCCGGCCCGCCACAGGAGTCGCTAGTGCGCGATGAGACCAGGATATCCCTGCCGGCCAAACCCTCCCTAACCCGGACGACGCTGGGCCAATTGTGCGCTGCCCCATGGGCCTCCAGGTCGCGGCCGGCTGCGACAGAGCCTGGGCTCGAACCCAGAATCTCTGGTTGCGCAGCTTGAAAGCCTTAGACCACTGCACCCAACTGGGGGTAAAACATTTCCCCTTTCAATAACATTACAGGCTACTTAGACAGGATCCTGGATCTCCTCTTCAATGAGGTCACCCTTTATCCAGCACTATGAGGGAAAGCTGTGCTTGCTCTCCATCCCAGAACTCCTGTCTGCCCAGTGTGAGAGCCTAACTAGGAGGCCATAGCTGTATTTGTTTCCCGCTTCAGTCTTGGGGGTGACTGAAGCCAACTGGGTGACTGAGGCCTGCTTGATTGAAGCGGGGTACATGGGTCTCCCTCCTTTCCCGCTCCCCTATCAATCTCTGTAGTTGTTTGCATTTCTTAAAGCCTATCTAACTTTTACATTATGATATTTTGTTACTTTGTATTGTTTTTTTCAAGCATTTGGACGAGAGATGAGTGTTAAATGTATGAATCAATGGGTCCTGTGCACGGCTTATGGTTCTAATTATTGTTTATTTTATGTCAAATGTCTCACCATGATTTCTCACGAGCATTCATGTTGATCCATATTTTGTCTATGCTGACCTATTCTAAAATATCAAATAAGTGCCTGATCAATACATACCATTATGAACAGTAATTTATAATGCTGAGGCACTAATACATTGTCCAGTACACTTATTGTATGCTGTTTCCATGTACATTCCCTTATGTTTAGGGTGACTCGGGCTTTACTCATTATTGTGAAGAAGTGTATCAGTGAACTGTATTCTGTAATTAGTTACAAAACAATTGTGTATTGCTGCTGATTGTCTGAAATCCAACAGTCCATAATCAACTCTGTTGACCATGAATGCAATTCAGAGAAAATGGGTTGAGGCATTTTATTTAGGCTTGGTTTATTTTGGACATGCTGTCCATTGTTTACCTTGTCATCAACGACATGTTTACCTTGTTACCTGGCAATGACCACAAGGGTGTTTCAAAGAGTTCTCACTCAAGGCGAGTTCTGAATATTTCAGGCTTCCTGAAAGTTAGAGATGAGAGAAGGTACAATTTCTTAATTCTGATCATTTTAATAGTATAAAAAGATTGGGTGATGTTTTGGTCATTCAAAGGTTATTTTTACATGGAAATAGGATGACTGTGCAGGACCTTTTAAAATGAGCTATAGTTCCATGCAGGGGTTGGAACCGGTTCAGGAAACAGAACAGGAAACTAGGCCAACCAGGCAGGATATAACCCCACCCACTTTGCCAAAACACAGCCCACACCACTAAAGGGATATCAACAGACCACCAAATTACTACCCTGAGACGAGGCTGAGTATAGCCCACGAAGATCTCCTCCACCGCACGAGCCTGACGGGGCGCAAAACCAGACGGGAAAATCACAGTGACTCACCCCTACTCGGGAAGGAATGGAAGAGCATTAGTAAGCCATAATATGGTCATAGGCAGAGATTCACAGTGGAGAGAGGGGAGCCGCCCAGGCAGAGACCGCACTCAATCATAGGACCTACTGAAGAGATGAGTCTTCAGTAAAGACTTAAAGAAGCCACTGTAGCGATGTAAAAATTAGTGGTTTCTTTTCTGCATAATTTTTGGACAAGCTTCTGATTTTTGCAATGTTATGAAGAAGGAGAAAAGCGGTCCTTGAAATATTCTTGATACGTTTGTCAAAAGAGATCAGGGTCCAGAGTAACACCGAGGTTCTTTACAGTTTTACTTGAGACTGTACAACCATCAAGATGAATTGTCAGATCAAACATCAGAGCTCTTTTTTTTTCTTGGTACTCAGACAAAACAGATGGTAGTTCTGAGTTTTTAAAAGTAAACATTTGCCGCCATCCACTGTCTGAAACACAGGCTTGCAGGTTAGGCAATTTTGGGGCTTCGTCGTGTTTCATCTAAATGTACAGCTGTATGTCATCCGCATAGCAACGAAGTTGACATTGTGTTTCCAAATGACATCACCAAAAGGTAGAATATATATATATATAATGAAAACAATATTGGTCCTAAAATGGAGCCTTGAGGAACACCGAAACATACAATTGATTTGTCAGAGTACAAACCCTCCAGAGACAACCCGATATCTTTCTGACACATAAGATCTAAAATAGGCAAGAACTTGTCCGCGTAGGCCAATTAGGGTTTCCGATCTCTCCAAAAAGAATGTGGTAATCGATGATGTCAATAGCACCACTAAGGTCTAGGAGCACGAGGACAGATACAGAGACTTTGTCTGATGCATTAAAATATAATTTACCACCTTCATGAGTGCATTCTCGGTACTATGATGGGGTCTAAAACCAGACTAAATAATTTCATATACATCATTTGTATATGAGTTGCAGTGAGTTGCTACGCAACAGCATTTTCCCCAAAAAATTGAGAGGAATTTTTTAATTTTAGGGGTTTGGCTTTTTCAGTAGAGGCTTTATTACAGCCACTTTTAGTGCATTTGGTACACATCCGGAGGATAGAGATACGTTTATTATGTTCAACATAGGAGGGCCAAGCACAGGAAGTAGATTCTTCAGTAGTTTAGTTGGAATAGGGTCCAGTATGCAGTTGAAAGGTTTAGAGGCCATGACTGTTTTCATGAGTGTGTCATGACACAGGATTCAACAACTTGTCTCCATTGATCCTAGGTCCTGGAAGTTGTGTAGACTCAGGACAACAGCTTTGGAGAAATGCACAGATTCAAAGAGGAGTCTGTAATTTGCTTTCTAATGATCATAATATTTATAAATCCTCTCTTGGGGAATGCTTCTTTTTATTCAGCTTTGCGACAGTATCACATTTTTGGGGGATTCTTCTAATTCTCAATTAGGTTAGAAAAATATGTTGATCGAGCAGAAGTGAGGGCTCTTCGATGTTGCATGGTACCGTCTGCAAGGTAATCAGAAGACTTCCAGTTTGGTGGATCGACATTTCCGTCCCAATTTTTTGGAAGCTTGCTTCAAGGCTCCGGTATTTTCTGTATACCCGGGAGCAAATTTTTTGTGACAGTGTTTTGGTTTTTAGGGGTGTGACAGAATCTAGGGTATTACGCAAGGTTAAATTTAGTTCCTCGATTTTTGTACTCGACGTCCTTGGGTCGGTGGAGGGAGTCTTGAAGAGCATCAAGGAATCTTTGTTATCTGAAAATGTATAGCACAGCTTTTGATAATCCTTGGTTGGGGTCTGAGCAGATTAATTGTTGGGATTGCAAATGTAAAATGGTGTTCCGATAGTCCAGGATTATGAGGAAAACAGATCCACAATATTTATTCCATGGGACAAAACGATCTAGGGTATGACTGTGGCAATGCGTAGGTCCGGGGATGTGTTTGACAAAACTCACTTTGTCGATGATGGCTCCGAAAGCCTTTTTGGAGTGAGTCTGGACTTTTCCATGTGAATATTAACCTCTTGAACCTATAGGGGCGCTGTGTCATTATTGGATAAAAAGACATGCCCGTTTTAAGCGCAATATTTTGTCACGAAAAGATGCTAGACTATGCATGGAATTGACAGCATTGGAAAGACACAACTGACGTCTCCAAAACTGCAAAGATATTATCTGTGCGTGCCCCAGAACTAATGCAACAGGCGAAACCAAGATGATGTTTCATACAGGAAATGCCCCGGATTCTGAAGGCGCTGTGTTCCAATGTCTCCTTATATGGCTGTGAATGCGCCAGGAATGAGCTTGCGCTTTCTGTATATTCCCCGAGGTGTCTGCAGCATTGTGACGTGTTTGTAGGCATATCATTGGAAGATTGACCATAAGAGACTACATTTACCTGGTGTCCCGCCCGGTGTCCTGTGTGCGTAATCAGTAAGTCCATGCGCGTTCCATTTCTTCAGAATTGAAAGTAAACTGCCACGATGGATTTTATCATCGATAGATATGTGAAAAACACCTTGAGGCTTGATTCTAAACATCGTTTGCCATGTTTGTTGATATTATGGAGTTAATTTGGAAAAAAGTTCGCGTTTTAATGACTTTTTTTCTTCTTTTTTTTCTTACCCAAACGTGATGAACAAAACACAAAGAGTGATTAGTCGACACAAATAATATTTTTTGTAAAAACGGAACATTTGCTATCTAACAGAGTCTCCTCATTGAAAACAGCTGAAGTTCTTCAAAGGTAAATTATTTTATTTGAATGCTTTTATGGTTTTTTGTGGAAAATGTTGCATGCTGAATGCTAGGCTTAATGCAATGCTAGGCTATCAATACTCTTACACACATGCTTGTTTAGCTATGGTTCAAAAGCATATTTTGAAAATCTGAGATGACAGTGTTAAAAGGCTAAGCTTGAGAGCAAATAGATTAATTTCATTTCATTAGCCATTTTCATGAATAGTTAACGTTGTGTTATGCTAATGAGCTTGCTGATAGATTTACACAATCCTGGATACAGGGGTTTTTTCGTAGCTAAACGTGACGCAGAAAACGGAGCGATTTGTCCTAAACAAATAATATTTCAGGAAAAACTGAACATTTGCTATCTGAGAGTCTCCTCATTGAAAACATCTGAAGTTCTTCAAAGGTAAATGATTTTATTTGAATGCTTTTCTGTTTTTTTGTGTAAATGTTGCCAGCTGAATGCTACGCTAAATGCTATGTTAGCCATCAATACTGTTACACAAATGCTTGTTTTGCAATGGTTGATAAGCATATTTTGAAAATCTGAGATGACAGTGTTGTTAACAAAAGGCTAAGCTTGAGAGCTAGCATATTTATTTCATTTGCGATTTTCATGAATAGTTAACGTTGCGTTATGGTAATGAGCTTGAGTCTGTATTCACGATCCCGGATCCGGGATGGGGAGATCAGAAAGTTTAAAGTAATCAAAAATTTGAATTATCTGCTATGACCACAAGGTCCGATAGGAATTTAGGGAACTCAGTGAGGAAGACTATACTGCTCAGGATGTCTGTAAACAGTAGCAATACAAAGTGATTGAGTAGGCTGCATCAAGATCCTGACTAAAAGCTCAAAAGATAAGTCTTTTTTTTTTTTTACTATTGTAATTTGCTGTCGTAAATGTTAGCAGCACCTCTAGTCACTGTTGTAAACAGGAGGAGGCCTCGTTTACCACAGTAAATTAATCAGGCTTGAGCAATGTTTCAGTCAGGCCACTCACATCAGGTTTGTTCATCACTTGTTGAGGCATCTGTTCTTGCAGCGACAGTCATTTGTCCTCGTGTTTTTTTGTTTTAAAGTTGCAATCTACCTCAACCAACCAAGTTTTTAGTGGTGTTAAATTGGACAGATAATGAGGCAAATAGCAATACTTTAGCTGTTAGTTTTAATCAGTATTTGTGTAAAACGCACCAAACAAGCTGTCGGCCTAACCTTCAATGGATACAGCGAGCCACAACTGCAAATATCATACACAAGCGATGTCCTGCTCAATCTCTGACCCTTTGCTGCAAGTCTACACTGCAATGGAATATCACCATCAGTACAATGAACATGTTCCCAAGGAAAGGCTTCCAAACCAAGGAAACGTGGCAGTAGAAGAGAAATTCAGAATTCGGATTAAAAAACAGCCCTTCAGAACACCTCTTTCATCTATTATACATGGTGATGTATAAGGAATAAGACTGAGCTATGTGCTTGTTCCCAATACCTCGGAGTACCGACAATCCTGCTTGATCTGTCTGAGACCTGGCATACGGAACAATAAATCAAGTCCGACTACTGTTTACATAGCCCCCTCCGCTGACACCAAAATAGCTGCCGACTTAATTCATGACCTTGTATCCAAGGCTGAGAGTCACCTGAAGCAGTAAAGCTGATCATGGGAGAAATTAACATGTGCAAGCTATCTGAACATTTAGAGAGAAGGATAAAAAGGTGGAGATTTTCCGGACTGTTTTGAGTCCACTGAGTGGGCGACCCTGATGGACAGCGCGGATGACCTGGAAGAGGCAGCGGATATCGTCTGAGTCACCGTTTCTGTGAGGATCTCATTATTCCCAAAGAAAGTCAACATCTTCCCCAATATTAAACCATGGGAAACTCGTGAATTAAGAGCTTCTCAAACAGAAAAGAATAGTGTTTTTAAATCATGTGGCAGTAAAGAGGGAAGGAAAAATATTCAGAGGCGACTTTAAAGCAAAATCAAGGAGTGCAAGGCAGCTACAAACCATCACAGGCTACAAATCAGAGACATTGTATGACTGTCTAATGACCTTGCTTTTGCAAGTGATTTGAACAGTTTCTATTGTAGGTTTGAAGTGTGAATTTACATCGCAGCAGAAAGTGGCCTTGGACAGTAGACAGCATAGCAGCTGTTGATATACAGATCTCTGTGAATGACTTCAAGCAAAACATTCAACATGTCAACCCCACGAAAATCATATGGTCCAGATGGTGTCAGCAGCAAAGCACTTCAGGCATGCTCAGACCAGCTCACATTACCGTTCCAGAAGCTGTTCCAGCTGTCACTGAACAGTGGGATGATTCCAGACTTATGGAAGAAGTTGCTAATTGTCGCAATACCTAAAAACAGGCCAAAAGAAAAATGATTTATGCCCTGTAGCCATGACATCTATACCTAATGCAGTGTTTTGAAAAAAATAATTCAAAATCAACTTCTCTCTGGTCTCTCATCCCAATTAGACTCAAACAAATTTTCCTGCTGTGCCTCCAAAGGTGTTGATAATGCGTTACTTGTGCATAAACTGGTCAACTTGGGTGTTAACTCTCTACTTATCAAGTGGATTAATAGTTTATTTATGAACCGTACTCAACAAGTGAAGTTTAACTCTGCCATCTCCACATCTAAAATGGTGAATACGGGAGCCACTAAACAAAAAAGATGGCGACCAGCAATTTAGGCATGGTGGCAGCACTTTTACATTGTTTTAAATGTTACTGAAAATAATTGCATCTGCTATTTACATTAAATAATAGTAAATTCTCAGCAACTTCCCAGTCATGCAAACACTTTTGATGGCATCCAGCACTGTATTTGGAAGGAATGTTATATACCAAACTTTCATAGCACCTTGGCACAAACCAAAATGGTCATCCAGTCAAATCGCAAATTAATGGTGGAGCTCTTATAATAACTCTATGCCTTCTCTTATCGGGTGATATCCATCAATGCCCTGGACCTCACTTTATCACAAACTCCATCAAACGGCCTATGCACCCATGTTCCTCTTGCGAACGGTGGATAAAGAGTAACAAAGCTTTGGTATGTTTTGAATGCGTGCAGTGGATTCATTTAAAATGCAGCGATTCTAGCTTTGGGCAAGGGGTCAATGAAGCTTACCGTTGCTGTCAGTGTGCTGTATCCACAGGGTGTGTGAGCACTGAAGGTGGAGTGGGACCAGAGGACTTACCGAGGGTGGAGAGTGCACCGGAGGGGGGGGGGTCCACAGTAGAGCGGAGGCAACCAGAGGTGAGTGACGGGGGACACGGTGAGGACGATGGAGTGGCACCTGGGGAGGGGTGCTCCATGGCGACAGAGGCCACCGGAGGCAGGGCAGTGGGAAGATGGCAGCGCAGGGGGAGGCGAGTTACAAGTGGATCGGGAATTCAATGAGGTCTTTGGGAAGAAAGGCTTACATTTTGTTCACCTAAACGTCCGAAGCCTACTACCGAAGATCGATGAGATACACCTGTTTGTTTGCAAATCAGAGGTGGGTGTCTTATGTTTTACTGAGACATGGTTGGATTCATCTGTTTGTGACTCAGAAATTGAGTTAGGTAATTACTCTGTCAGGAAGGATTGGAATCGGAACAGTGGGGGAATATGTGCGTTTGTAAGATCAGACATTGCTTTTAAAGTCAGATCGGATTTAAACGCTGATCTGGAGATTGTCTGGCTGGATATTTGCCTTCTCATGGATGGATGAAGCTAAGAGGGGTTAATTTGCTGAGAAAATAATTGAAAACTAAAATGACCTTAAAGCTTTGAAAATCATTTAAAGAACTAGGCTGTAGTAGTACTACCAAAAACAAACTAAACAGTATTGGACTGAACATCAAAGGGGAGATGATGGTATATGAAAAAGCAGAGGTTGCCAATGAATTCAACTTTTAATTTTAATTTTATTTTTTACTTCTGTTGTCAGCAAGCTGCCCATCAGTTCTGGATTGTATGAAAGCAAACAAGTCAAGAAGTATTATGTAGAGTTAGGAGTTCCGCCAAACTCTTTTTGTTTTGCAAAGGTAGCAACAGCCAAAATAGTCAGTATGCTGGCAGAGCTTAAATGCTCCAAAGCCACAGGCCTTGATAATATTCCTGCAAGGTTTCTTATAGATTCTGCTGAGCAAATTGGCCCTTGTATTATGCTTATTGTTAATCTCTCTCTTGAACAAGGCACCTTTCCCAGGGACATGGAACAAGCTAAAGTTATATTTCTGTATAAGAAGGGGATAAAGTCTGACCCTGGGAGTTATAGGACTGTATCTATCGTCTGTGTAACAAAGATCCTGGAGAGAATTGTACATGAGCAAATGTATGAATATGTTAACAAACAGGGTCTAATGTATGATTTTCAGTCAGGTTTTAGAAAAACATACTCCACTGATTCATGTCTACTTGACTGACTTCATCAGGAAAAAGATTGAGGTAAATCTGTGTGGAATGGTACTGCTTGACCTACCGAAGTGGTTAACTGTATCAAGGCCTATCTCCTCATTTCCAAACTGGAGGCACTGGGGATAAGCAGTATCCCTCTAGGCTGGGTAAAGTCCTATTTAGTAGTGTAGTGGAGTTCTGCAGGGGAGCATGCTTGGGCCCCTGCTGTTTTTATTGTATATTAAGTATATGAAAGATGCTTGTTCTTGCTGTCTTTTTCTTTATGCAGATGACTCTACACTTCTGGTGTCTCACAAAAATAAAACTATATTGAAGAGCATACTTCGCACAGAGCTTACTAACATTAGCAAATGGCTTGGAGATAAGCTATCTCTGCTGGACCCAAGGAAAGAAACTACAAGCATCCAAAAACACCCCTAAGCTAAACTAGCCTATTTCAACAACAGCTAACTAACTAACCAAAAATACAGTGGGTGGTCCACCCAGTTCTAACTAGTTTTTAACAAAGTTTACCTACGGGTAGTGTATGCCCATGGGTGACTTGTCTTGGTTCTCCCTTATTCCACCATCAAACACCATAACAAAAACAATACTCACAGGTGAGGACAAAGCGATATGGAGGTGCTCAAACAAAAGAGTGCTCAATACATAAAGCGAGATAGAGACATAGAATGGAGCGAGTGAACCAGAGAGGATCTACAAACATATGGCATTTACAGAGAGATTGAGCTCCAGAGCAAACAACTGAAAGGGTTTTTAAACCAAGGGAAATGAACTGTGATTGGGTAGGAAACAGGAGGAGGTGTGTCTTCTGATTGATTGGTGACTGATTGTGGAGTGATTATTTCCACCTGTGAGGGGAGAGAAACGACAATCCATAATTACTTTAAGACATGAAGGTCAGTCAATATGGAATATTTCAAGAACTTAAGTTCATTCAAGTGCAGTCGCAAAAAGCATCAAGCACTATGATGATACTGGGTCTCATGAGGACCACCACAGAAAAGGAAGACCCAGAGTTACCTCTGCTGCAGAGGATTAGCGTTACGAGCCTCAGAAATTGCCCAAATAAATGCTTCACAGAGTTCAAGTAACAGACACATCTCAACGTCAACTGCTCAGAGGATTGGATTGGATTGGAGGATTCTAAATTGTTTGCCTTCATTAGACAACTGTTTCAATATTTCTGTAAATCAGTATTTATTCCCGTAGTAATTTGTTATAGATCCATAACTAAATAAACATCTGCAATTTGAAAGTGTTTTTTATCATTATTTTATTAACGAAATGTATTTATTTGTTTATTAGGCTACTGTGTAGTCTACAATACATACTGTAGTAAACATGGGAAAGTGCCTCATTCCTCACATAAGGGAGAGCAGGCCATGTCTGTACTACAGAATGCGGGGCATGCGGGAGACTGGTGTTATTTCATAGTTGTGATGTCTTCACATATGTAGAAAATAGTAAAACTATAGAAAAACTTGAATGAGTAGGTGTGTCAACTTTTGACTGGTACTTGATTAATTAATTTGATTTAATATTATGGTGTTTCTATTCCATGAAAAACCCACTGGGTTTCCGTTAGGATGGAACAGAAAATATGGCGCTGTACAGTGTTACGCTCATAAATTCAGAGCATTGTCATATTGTCAGTTTGTAAATTCAGACCGTTTTGCTCTCAGAACGCACACTGGACGTTTGGGCCGAGGAGTAGGGTTGATTTGAGCATTCTGGCCTTACAACGGCAGTCAAGCACCCAAGCTAACGTTGACTAGCTTGCTAGCTACTCCCAGACACACATGAGACCACTGACCATTTTACTCACCCTAGCAGAGCTGGTTAAGCTGTGTTGGTGTTAACCAGAGCGTTGGTGACTAACTGTGCTGCTGGAAACAATTTAATTACGCTTTTAATTACGTTTGCTGACACGGCCATATTCAACGGGTGTTGAACGCTCGTAAATTAATTATTCTGCGCTCTGGAGAGATGGAAAAATCTCCAAGTTCTGGTACACTCAGACGAGAGTGCTCTGAAATTGGTGTAGATAGCCAGAGTGAATTTAGATAAGCTCAGAATGACGTAAATAATCAAGTCAATAAACATTGGGTAGTTAGCCTGTAGTTAATATACTGTCAAGTTTGATTTTTAACTACTAACGTTAGGTAGCTAGCTAACATACCGGTACATACTGCTGTAATGATATGTTATGTGGTTTGCAAGGACAGCGTAGCTAACAAATTGTCAGCCAACATAACATGTAAGGTAACATAACTTTATTACATTGAGTAGCAAGCTACCCCTTGGTCGTTAGGGCAAATCTGGTCTGTGATAGGAGGGGGGGTTTCACACCTAGCTCGGCTATTAGACTATTCTTTAGTAAAGGTTAAATAGTCTATTGTTCAGCTATTAGCCCCCTTCCCCAACTTGCAGCAAATTGTTGTTGTTCCCATCTCATTCCTTTCCCTCTTCCACACGTCATCATTCTGCGCCTGAGGGGCTCGCTTGTGGGTGTGCTGGCAGGATATTTTTGTTTGTGCGTCAAGAATTCTACATACAGTAGCACGTTTGTATGAAGGTGTGATTATTCACAGGCAAATTGTTATATGCTATGGAGGTACATTTGTGTCTTTGTCGAGAGCAAAACGTTTTATTTTCAATCAAAAAGCAAATTTTTCAAACACAAAGGAAGTCATAGCGGACACCACCAAAGAAGGACTGTGATGATGGCATCTCAGGTAAGCAGCACTGGGCGTTCTTCCGTACAACTTTTACATAGCTAGTAGTTAGATCTTCCGATTCAGTGTTGGTTCATAACATTCTACTACATACATACATACATACATACATACATACATACATACATACATACATACATACCGTAGAATGATAAATCATGCAATTATTATTCTCAAGCTAACCAAAAGCATTTAGCTATGAACGCCAGTTCTCGTCATTTTCAGCATAATTAATCTAACTCTTTCATGGCAACTCATAAGCAGGCCATGTCATATTTGTTTCATAGTCGATATATAATTATATTTCATGACAGTAACGGTAAGCTTTTTTTTTTTACTGAAGGATGAAAGAACACCGTCTGTCACGAAGAGTTAAGGAGTCTTTACAGCGTGTAGATGGTGCAGGTATCATTGCATATTTCCCATCACCTGATGAACAACCACAATACCAGTCTGATGTTAACATTTCTGTGCTGTATTGACGTATCCTGAAAATGACATCTGCTGCTTTAGATTGAACGGTCATATCTCAATTATTGTTTTCATATCTACAAAAAATAAGCTATTTTCTTTACTTTCAGAGAGCAAGCTGATCAAGGGGTCAAAAATGTAGATATTCCCAGATGTTCACTGCCCGAGGAAAAGGCAGTGGAAGCTTCATTGCTGGCAAAAGTGTCCATAACCAGAGGTAATTAAACTGTTCTGTGTTCTTTTTCTCCATCTCTGCCTGTCTTGTTGTACATAGAACCTGTCTCACATGCCTTAATTAAAAAACCTTTAAGATGTCAGTTGCTGATTTTCAGATTTACACCACATAAACACAGCCGTTTTCACTGGACTATCTGTTGCTGCCAAGTCATGATTTCCCTGGGAGTTAGCCTTGCAATAACCAAGTGCCCTCTATATTTAAATGTTTCAGGTACACTCCGATAGGTGTCTGCTTCACATACAGTACCTTCTATTGACATTATATTCTCAAATCAAATTTTATTGGTCACATACACATGGTTAGCAGAGGTTAATGAGAGTGTAGTGAAATGCTTGTGCGTCTATGCAGTAATATCTAAAAAGTATTGTAAAAAATTCACAACTACCTAATACACACAAATATAAAGGGATGAATAGAATATGTACATGTACAGTTGGAAGTTTACATACACTTAGGTTGGAGTCATTAAAACTCATTTTTCACCCACTCCACAAATTTCACAAATATAGTTTTGGCAAGTCGGTTAGGACATCTACTTTGTGCATGACAAAGCACTTCATGATGACAGAAATGAGTGCAATGGGGCGATAGTCATTTAGTTACCTTCACTTTCTTGGGAACAGGAACAATGGTGGCCATCTTGAAGCATGTGGGGACAACAGACTGTGGGAGGGTTTGATTGATATGTCCGTAAACACACCAGCCAGCTGGTCTGCGCATGCTCTGTAAATGTGGCTAGGGTTGCCATCTGGGCCGATAGCCTTGCAAGGGTTTACACATTTAAATGTTTTCCTCACGTTGGCCACATTGGCTTTGGTAGCAGGCTGTGTCAGTGACACTGTATTGTCCCCAAAGCGAGCAAAGAAGTTCTTTAATTTGTCTGGGAGCAAGACGTCGATGTCCGCGACCGGGCTGGTTTTGTGTCTGTTTTTCAGCATAAAGTACTCTTTAGCCACTTAGTGTGGACACCAGGTGAGACCACACACACACAATAAGTCTCTCTTCTTCACTTCATCCCTCTCCCCCTTCTCCCTAAATCCTCTAGGTTATATCTGCTGTTTTGTAGAACCCCTCATGCATCTGAACTGGCTGACACAGATGGCATAGCATGATCATAGGTGAGAGGAAACTTGGTCGGGTCAACAGGAAGTGTTATTAAAGATATGCTTTACATTGAAATAGAGATGTAGTAGTTCCAGAGTTAATGATCCAAAGTTAGTTTTGAATTTCACCTCCTGATGATTATTTTTATTTATTTTATTTATTTTACCTTTATTTAACCAGGTAGGCAAGTTGAGAACAAGTTCTCATTTACAATTGCGACCTGGCCAAGATAAAGCAAAGCAGTTCGACAGATACAACAACACAGAGTTACACATGGAGTAAAACAAACATACAGTCAATAATAAAGTATAAACAAGTCTATATACAATGTGAGCAAATGAGGTGAGAAGGGAGGTAAAGGCAAAAAAAGGCCTTGGTGGCAAGGTAAATACAATATAGCAAGTAAAACACTGGAATGGTAGTTTTGCAATGGAAGAATGTGCAAAGTAGAAATAAAAATAATGGGGTGCAAAGGAGCAAAATAAATAAATAAATTAAATACAGTTGGGAAAGAGGTAGTTGATAGGGCTAAATTATATGTGGGCTATGTACAGGTGCAGTAATCTGTGAATTATGATGACTGACCGTGTTAGAATAGAAAAAACAAGGCTTAATCATAATCTCTCTCTATCCATCTGTCTCTCGTCTGCAGGTATGTTTTGATGTGAGAGAGGAAGCCTGTCCCATCATCGGCACCTCACACGCTCTTAAGATTTGGGCCCCCAGTTGGCCCGAAGGGTTAGGAGACACCGTGATTGTGATGAACTGAGAGAATATTAGGGTAGCACTGTAATTCATTAATCGGATGCTGTCTACCGCTGGTCTTACCACTTTCCCTTTGTCTTCCACACCTCTCTCCCCACCTCATCTTTCTTCCTTGTTTAATAATGCACACCGTATGTTCATTGAAGTACAGATTGAACTTGTATTTATATTATAATGCATGTATTATGTTTTTATAACACCTGGCTAATGAACGTCTTTCAATAAATGTTTCACATTCTCCACTGGTTGAAATTAAGTATCTCATTGCAATACTATCCTGTGTCCTCAGATTAATGCAGATGAAGGGAGTTAGATATGCATTGTTTTTTTTCTGTATATATGAATTACAAATCAATCATGTTTCTAGTCTATTGCATAGTTACAATGTGTAATCATTGATGTCCCAGGAGCAGGAGTAGTAAACACTGTTGAAGTGTATAATTGTAATACATACATGCAGACACAGCATCATTCAAATAATGGAGTTTGATATGCCTGAAAAGAATGTCTCAGATTCATACCTGAACCGCACCTTTATTTGCCAAGGGAGAGTTCATGATCAGTGAATATATTCAATGTACAGGCTACAATGTGGGGATCTCACGTGTGGTAATAACTGCAGTACATGTATATAGGACTTCCATGGCACAGTAAAGTTATTATATTCTACTCTATCCATAGGCTTCATTAATGCCATTCAGACTTGAAGTTGATACAACAACTATGATAGCTGATTTGCTGGTTTTCTCAGGAGTCCCTAAAACATTAAACACAAATTACAAATGCATTCTCCTGTCATAACACTAGCTAGCTAGCTGGCTAATGTTAGCTAGTCAGATAACTTGCTAAATAACGATTTTTGTAAATTAACTTTATGACAAAAAAATATGCACAAACGTTTCACTACACTAGCTAACACATTCCTCTCAATTGTACATTTTTTGCTTGACTCGTTATGATGTTATAACTACTTACATTTTGTTCCACTATAATGTTTTGTCAGCCATGTTTGTTGAAGAAAGCCACCAGGAACGGGTGGCTCGCGCTAATTCATCATTGGAACCACTCGATATGATTGGTCATATAAAAGCCTTGGGACTCAAATGCATAATGAGTTTTCTAACTCCCCCTTGTGGTGGTCTGGAGCAATGAAGCTGTTACGCTGGGTACCTCTAAGTCCCACGGTGCAAGCTCGCAACTTTTAAAGGAGGAACCACTGTAGGTATAATTCTACGAACCTAATTCATACGAACCTAAGAACACCTACTCCTTCCATGACATGGACTGATCAGGTGAAAGCTATGATCTCTTATTGATGTCACTTGTTAAATCCACTTCAATCAGTGTAGAAGGGGATTTTTAAGCCTTGAAACAATTAAGAAATGGATTGTGTTTGTGAATGGGCAAGACAAAAGATTTAAGTCCCTTTGAAAGGGGTATGGTAGGAGGTGCCAGGCGCAAAGTTTTTTGTCAGAACTGCAACGCTGCTGGATTTTTCACGTTCAACAGTTTCCTGTGTGTATCAAGAATGGTCCACCACCCAAAGGACATCCAGACAGCTTTCGACACCTTATAGAGTCCATGCCTGACGAATTGAGGCCGTTCTGAGGGCAAAAGGGGGTGGGGGGGTGCAACTCAATATTAGGTGTCCTAATATTTTGTATACCTAGTGTATAATGCATGTCATAACAAGATGCTCATTACTTCAAGCCTCCTCTTCAACTCTATCTCGCTCTCTGCCACCACAACATTTCTGTGGCATCTTGCGCCATC
The DNA here is from genome assembly GCF_057628025.1 of Oncorhynchus mykiss. Classification (NCBI taxonomy): domain Eukaryota; kingdom Metazoa; phylum Chordata; class Actinopteri; order Salmoniformes; family Salmonidae; genus Oncorhynchus; species Oncorhynchus mykiss. The sequence continues at coordinate 56,902,214 of NC_143022.1, read as the reverse complement.
TGTCCATCACGCATGTAAAACAAACTAGCTTGCCTGCTCTATCTGCACTGAATGGTGATGTAATTTAATGAGCTAAATGTAAAAAAACAGTTTTTCATAAGTTAAAAAGGAACAGAAAGTAACTATATAAATAGGTAATTTTGTTTGGATTCGAACCGGTTCAGAACTTTAGTTTGCTGGTCGGAACAGTGGAACGAAACAAAAAAGTGGTTCTGTTCAGAATGAAACGGTTGGAAAATAATTTCTGTTCCACGCCTTGAGTCAGTATTGGTTTCTTAATTACGTGCTTATTGCGGCGCAATGCACTGAATGATTGCATTTTCTTCATGTTGGCGTGGTATTGGGTCCATTGACCCATCTCTCTCGATTTGTTCAATTGCGTTTATATCCCCCATCACATCTGGATCACTTAGTCATACCATGGTAGATATTGTATCGGATGCTGAGACTCTCCGCTGCATAATTCCTCTGGGATCCTCTCTCTCCTTGCTCACTGCTCATTCTGCACTTTCCTCATGTTCCCTCACCTACGATGGATGCACGCATGCATTCTCACATGTGAGCTTACACACACATGCACCAATGAAGACGGGCACTGATGTAAACGCATACAAAGATACAGAGATCCTCACATAAAGAGACATGCACACATTTGTTGTACTCATAACTACAGGATTATCTTTGTATTCCATCAAATGGCATTAGACACACAGACCACAGTCTGATCAGAGCTGAAATATTAATCAGAAAGCAGGAGACCGTCATATATGGTGAAGGTTGGCTTGTGATGAAACGTCAGTCTGCATCCCCATCTTTCTTTTCCTCCAGTGTATGTTTTCTCTCCTGATGTTTTAGCAGATAGGCAGCTCTGATCTTTCTCTCCCTCATCTCCCTCATCTCTTTCTCCCTCCCTTCATCTCATCCCTTTCTCCTTACTGTTAGTGTTTTTGCTGGGAGGCAGCTCCAATATCTCTCTGCCCAAATCCTTTTCTCCCTTATCTCTCCATCCTCAGTGTTATTGTGTTCAGCTCCCTCCTTGCTAAAACTATCTGACACTTTGATCCGTATTTGTTTAGTCTCTGGCCGCTTCCGAAATCTCTTGCCTAATACTTAAACTGCATACCGTGTATTCATCGTACTACATACTATTTAGAATGTACTGGTTAGTAAAAAGGTATGTAGTAAGCAACAAATCAGCATACTACTCATCCATACTGAGGAGTCATCGTCGATGCGTAATATTATTTGTACCCCGCCATTCGTTCAATTATCAGCTGTTGTCAAACACAGGTGGGTGTGAAAAGACGATTCTCTTCCACAATCGTGTGCAGCAAATTCGACTAGATGAAAATCTTAAATTAGTATGAAATCCTGACTTTTAAAGCATACACTTTGTTTTATTTAACACTCAGGAGTTGAGGGAAGGGAGGGCGAGAGAGATGGGAACTGCCTCTGCTAAAACAAGAAAGCATATACACATGACGGATTGTCAGGGGTCCGGAACATAATTACAACTATTTTGTAGATTGCAAATTGACCGCAAGAATCCAAAATATTTGACTAAAACATAATAAATTCTGTCCATTTCTGTACATTTCACTTACGATCACATACATCTCTCTACTATGCGTGGCAATACTTTGGAACATATATCCTGAATTAAAATCCCTTGGGAGCTTATTTGCTTGTGTTTTTACAGTCTCCAACAATTTATTATTATTATTTTGCTCAAAAAACTTTGCAGGGCAAATAAAATCACCCGCTATCAATGGGGAACCTTGCCCAATGAGATAATGGAGATAAAGGAGAAACGCATACATTCATAATCACTCACTCTTTCCCCAATGACATACTGTAGATTAATGCAGATATTCTTAACTCATTGTTTAGTCTCTGACACCGGGGACTTGGTTAGAGAGACCGATTGTGGAGATACAGTACCAGTCAAAAGTTTGGACACCTACACATTCCATGTTTTTCTTTTATTTTTTACAATTTTCTACATTGTAGAATAATAGTGAAGACATCAAAATGATAAAATTACACACATGGAATCATGTGATTATTCAAAGTAGCCACCCTTTGCCTTAATGACAGCATTGCTCACTCTTAGCATTCTCTCCACCAGCTTCATGAGGTAGTCACCTGGAATGCATTTCAATTAACAGGTGTGTCTTGTGGAAAGTATTTCCTCAATGCGTTTGAGCCAATCAGTTGTGTTGTGACAAGGTAGGGGTGGAATACAGAAGACAGACGTATTTGGTACAACTGTGAGTCCCAAAATGTCTTGAATGCTCCTACATAAATTATGCAATATGCCAGGGAGATGCAGTGCAATTGGAAAGTATTCAGACCCCTTGCCTCTTTCCCACATTTTGTTACGTTACAGCCTTATTCTAAAATGTATTCAATTGTTTTTTCCCCTCATCAATCTACACACAATACCACATAATGCCAAAGCATAAACTGTTTTTTAGACAATTTGTTCTAAATAAATAAAAAAATATATACATTTACATAAGTATTCAGACCCTTTACTCAGCACCTTTAGCAGGGATTACAGCCTCAAGTCTTCTTGGGTATGATGCTACAAGCTTGGCACCTGTATTTGTGGAGTTTCTCCCATTCCTCTTTGCAGATCCTCTGAAGCTCTGTCAGGCTGGATGGGAAGCATTGCTGCACAGCTATTTTCAGGTCTCTCCAGAGATTTTCGATCGGTTTCTAGTCCGGGCTCTGGTTGGGCCGCTAAAGGACATTCAGAGACTTGTCCTGAAGCCACTCCTACGTCGTCTTGGCTTGTGCTTAGGGTCGTTGACCTGTTGGAAGGTGAACCTTCGCCCCAGTCTGAGGTCCTGAGCACTCTGAAGCAGGTTTTCATCAAGAATCTCTTTTGTACTTTGCTCCGTTCATCTTTGCCTCAATTCCTACTATTCTCCCAGTCCCTGCCACTGAAAAACACACATGGTTCCACCACCATGCTTCACCATAGGGATGGTGCCAGGTTTCCTCCAGACGGGATGCTTGTCATTCAGACCAAAGAGTTCAAACTTGGTTTCATCAAACCAAAGAATCATGTTTCTCATGGTCTGAGAGTCTTTAGATGCCTTTTGGCAAACTCCAAGCGGGCTGAGGTGTGCCTTCCGTCTGACCACTCTACCACAAAGGCCTGATTGGTAGAGTGCTACAGAGATGGTTGACCCATCTTCATGGAGAAACTCTGGAGCTCTGTCAGAGTGACCATTTGATTCTTGGTCACCTCCCTGATTAAGGCCCTTTCCACCATTTGCGCAGTTTTGCCAGGCAGCCAGCTCTTGGAAGAGTCTTGATGGTTCCAAACTTCTTCCATTTAAGAATGATGGAGGCCACTTACTCTGACTTGCACTGTCAACTGTGAGACCTTATATAGACAGGTGTGTGCCTTTTCTAAATCATGTCCAATCAATTGAATTTACCACAGGTGGACCCAAACAAGTTGTAGAAACATCAAGGATGATCAATGGATTCACCTGAGCTCATTATTGGGTATTGTGTGTAGATTGCTGTGAGGAACATTTTGTATTTAATCCATTTTAGAATAAGGCTGTAGCGTAATAACATTTGGAAAAAGTCAAGGGGTCTGAATACTTTCCAAAGGCCTGAATGTATACTGTAGCTAAGAAAGTAATAGTAAGTGTATGTTGTGTAGTAAGCTGTTAGTAGCCTATGTACCTCTCCCTAATAATTTGGTCATTTTCTCCCTTATAACTTAGCCTACTGTTCTGAGTAGTTTGAACAGCCCAGTACGTCACTGGGGCCAAGCTTCCTGCCATCCAGGACCTCTATACCAGGCTGTGTCAGAGGAAGGCCCTAAAAATTGTCAAAGACTCTAGCCACCCTAGTCAAAGACTGTTCTCTCTGCTACTGCATGGCAAGTGGTACCGGAGCATCAAGTCTAGGTCCAAGAGGCTTCTAAACAGCTTCTAGCCACAAGACTCCTGAACATCTCGTCAAGTGGCTACCCTGACTATTTGCATTGCCCCTCCCCCTCTTTGCATCACTACTACTCTCTGTTGTCATATGCATAGTCATGTCAATAACTTTACCTACATGTACATACTACCTCAACTAACCGGCGCCCCCGCACATTGACTCTGTACCAGTACCCCCCTCTATATAGTCTCGCTATTGTTGTTTTACTGCTGCTCTTTAATTACTTGTTACTTTTATCTCTTATTCTTGTCTGTATTTTTTGAAACGGCATTGTTGGTTGGCGGCTCTTAAATAAGCATTTCACTGTTATATTCGGCGCATGTGACTACTAAAATTTGATTTGATTTGACTTGGTGGTGCACATGTCGCCTATAGCCTCTTTTTAGAGAAATGTCATCATTATTGTAACAGCTTTCATTGCCTGCTTATGTCCCCTTTATTTATCCTACGGTTCTGACTTGGTGTACAGGGAGAATACTGTAAGAACAGCCCATGTTCTGAATTCTGTCGCTGTACATTTCAAAAGTGCGGAATAAATTGTCTGTCTTAACCCGTCTTAACCCGCTCATGAATGTCTTAATCGAAATTACGGATTGCCTCTTATCCGCTTATTCCCTTATGCTGTAGTTTGTACATCTCAATTGTCAGTAGAAAATATTTGTTTAACCCCTCTAGGGTATGTGGGATGCTAGCGTTTGACTATGCATGCTTCTGGTGACCAAGCAGCACACAGGGCACTGCTTCATTCCAGTCTATTCAATACAAGTCATTAAGCATGCTTCTGGTGACTAAGCACTGTGCGGTCACTGCCTCCTACTTCCAGTCTTTTCAATAGTCATACACAGCATGATAGTCTCTTACACTGTGTTGGGCCGGCTACTGCTACAGTATGTTTTGTTCTTTTTGTTTGGCATCTTTACCTCTGTCTTTGGCATCATTAAAGTGAAGACTTATTTTATCAAATCAATTCTCTGTAGCTATTATTACATTATTAAACCAATCATGTACATGCAATTAACTAGGAATTCAGGGCACCAAGGAAAATCTTCAGATTACAAAGTTGTAATTTTCCTAACATAACTCTTCAGATATTTTATCTTATTTTATCTTATATTTTAGATCTGGTCAATTAGTCTTCTAACTAATTATTCTTTACCTCATGTTTGTCTCATTCCAAACATCGTAAATTGTTGGTTATCTGCACGAACCCAGCCTTTACTATGAATCATCCATACACCAATTGTCTTAGTAAATAAATAATCCAACTAAGTAACCACAGAAATGCATAAACACACAAACAGTAGATATGGTTACAAGGAAATGATAGGGGAGGTTCCCTAGTGGGCTAAGCCGGTATGATGCTAAATGCTAATTCTTTACGCATGAACGCTCACTCATTCGGGAATAATTGCAATCAATATATATATATATTTACGCCCAGTGTGTCGTCGTGATCTCTGTTGGAATCGTGCGTCCTTCTGTTGGAGAGTCAGTTCACCATTGCCTCTCAGCCTCCCTGAATATCAGAAGTATTCCGTGGTTAGAATGGATACTTCAGATTACCATACAGAAATGTTCTCATAGAAACCATGTATCAACACTCGTCATACGTGTCTCTTAAGTGTCCACGGGCCTTTCCCACCTTCTCACAAGTGGACATTTTGTATCAAATGATCATTTTGGGGGATTTAGGAGTTCGCCATGTGAAATCCTTTGTTCTCTCTCTGTCTCTTTCTGCATGGCCAGGGGGAGAGCGTCTCCTCCAGGAATTTACAAACTGAGATAACAGAACCTGGGTGTAGGATAGAGAAAGGGGGAAGCCACTAGTTATAGCCAAAAAGGGCCACATCATGACACCTCTAATGTCCCCATTTGAAAGATCGAAATGTATTTTCAGGACTATCAGCTACTATATAAGAATGTGAGTTATAAGAATGAAGAATGATTTCCTGAAAGCAATTTTCTGCTTATCTGCCAGCGTTACTGTTCCATCTCCCCTGAGGAGAAAATAAAATGCTATTGCAATTACAAGTAATTGCTTTATTGAATGGCAAACACATTAAATGGTGTTGTTTTTGTTTCAGTTGAATTGTCCTCTTGCCATATGTACCTCGGCAGTTGGTCCAACTCAGACAAAGAGACTCCTGGGATATTTTAATCAGGTTGCAAAAAGAGCGCAGAGTGGGAGTCGGAGGTTTGTGTGGAGGGAAGTGTTGTCTCAGTGTTTAAACATCCTGTTGTCGTTCTGTTCTCCTGCCCTTCCATGGTTGGAAAAAACATTGATGCTTTCCCTCGGTGAGGGATAGCAGTCTTTCCTGTGCTGTGTGCTACGTGCCAAGCAGGGGCATAGGGTAGGTAGACTTGTGCTAACAAGAAGCATTGGGTGAGGGTGGTTGGATGTGTGCCAACCAGGATTTTGTACCCAGGCCATTAGAAATGTAGTCTACTATAGCACACTCCCAAAAAAATATTATTTTTAGTTATGTTTTATTGTCACATGCACTGGATATGTGCAGTGAAATGTGTTGTTTTAAAGGTTCAGTCTTAGTAGTACGGTGCCTCTGGAGAATTTGGGTTATTAAGTGCCTTGCTCAACTGTATGTTGACAGATTTTTTTACCTTGTCGGCTCGGGTATTCGAACCAGCGACTTTGTGGTTACTGCTAGGTTACCTGCCACCTTGTATGCAGGAAATAAGAGGTAATTTTGTGAGCCATTGGAGCCAATGCTAACTACCGTTAGCGCAATGGCTGGAAGTCTACAAGAACATCCCATAGACTTTCAGTCATTGTGCTAACGCTATTGCTTAAAAACACTAGAAAGCAACTTCCTGCAAGCTGTACGCAGAGAAATAAAAATGATATCCACGAGTTCATCTGACTCTGGGGAAGTAGATAAAGGGCCTCATTGACAAAATCTCAAACTCTTGTTATATATTTATCATGCCCGTTATCAAGTCATACTGTTAAAATAACAACACAGGCATGTGTCATGTATGCTTAGGCTCCTACCAAGTTAGGGATACTGTTTTGGAGCCTAGTTCCTGTCTTTAAAGTTGTACCTGCTCAGTCAGGTTAAGACCAGTGAATTCCAGATACCCCAAAGCTGCCACAGACCGAGCCAACCAGACAGAGGAAAAGCTTCAGTTTCGCTAGACAGTGAAATACTGTGGGCTGGGCTGGCACAACAGATGGAGCTTAGAGACTCCATGCTGTACACAAGCTCATTTTGTCTTTTCCGTCTTTCCACTTCAATTTAGACTCCTTATTTTTCCACTTCCTCCCTCTATTACATTGTGATTTGGACATCCTTAACATCCCAAATTGGATGGCTATAAAGCCAATTCAGCCTTTCTCTTTTTCAATAAATTGTTCAGTGTCTGTGTCTAAGGTTGTGCACCCACTGGGGTTCTGATGGTAGGGAGTCTGGGTACCTAATGCTCTGGGTACCTAATTCTCTGCTTGAAGCCATCTCCAGGCTCTAGAAACCATGGGCAGCCATGTGAAATGTTAATCTCATTATTTTATGGAAACAGTTAAAGGTCGGTATGTGTACTGTGACCTTCTCTCATGACGTCCTCCTGCCTTGAGCCAGTTATGACAAACAGTAGGTGGAACATCTCCATTATTTTTCCTTGGCATTGCATACTTCTCTCTCCTTGCAGTCTTCTCTTAACGCATTGGAGGAGAAGGCCCGAGGGGAGGAACCTGAGATCTTCTACTCCAATTTGATTTTGAGAAGGATGCGAAGATAGAGTATGAATCTAATCAAGGATAAACAATTGAGGTTCATCCATAGACACAAGGGTAAGTGCATGTGAATAAAGGGTCTTGGGAGAAATTAGGCTTGTGCTATTTCAGGGAAGAATCAATATGCTCAAAGAGAAACAGGATATAGAGAGGTGTGAGGTGATGTTGCCCATTTGAACTTGAAATGTTTGTTTGAGGTTGTCTGTACGGTGAGGAAACTGCCCGGAACAGACGAGGGTTCAATGGAAATGCCCTTCTAGCCTTGTTTTAGGTTGTCTGTATGGTGAGACAAGGGTTCACTGGAAATGCCCTTTTCTTCTAGCCTGGTACTAGGTTGTACAGTTGAAGTCGGAATACACTTAGGATGGAGTCATTAAAACTTGTTTTTCAACCACTCCACACATTTCATGTTAACAAACTATAGTTTTGGCAAGTCGGTTAGGACATCTACTTTGTGCATGACACAAGTCATTTTTCCAACAATTGCTTACAGACAGATTATTTCACTGACAATTCACTATCACAATTCCAGTGGGTCAGACATTTACATACACTAAGTTGACTGTGCCTTTTAAACAGCTTGGGAAATTCCAGAAAATTATGTCATGGCTTTAGAAGCTTCTGATAGGCTATTTTACATCATTTGAATCAATTGGAGATGTACCTGTGGATGTATTTCAAGCCCTACCTTCGAACTCAGTACCTCTGTGCTTGACATCATGGGGAAATCAAAAGAAAGCCAAGACCTCAGAAAAAATGTTGTAGACCTCCAATTGTAGACCTCTGGTTCATCCTTGGGATCAATTTCCAAATGCCTGAAGGTACCATGATCATCTGTACAGTCGTGGCCAAAAGTTTTGAGAATGACACAAGTATAAATTTTTACAAAGTCTGCTGCCTCAGTTTATATGACGCAATTTGCATACACTCCAGAAGGTTATGAAGAGTGATCAGATGAATTGCAAAGTCCCTCTTTGCCATGCAAATGAACTGAAACCCCCCAAAACATTTCCACTGCATTTCAGCCCTGCCACAAAAGGACCAGCTGACATCATGTCAGTGATTCTCTCGTTAACACCGGTGTGAGTGTTAACGAGGACAAGGCTGGAGATCACTCTGTCATGCTGATTGAGTTCAAATAACAGACTGGAAGCTTCAAAAGGAGGATGGTGCTTGGAATCATGATTACCTGCAAGGAAAATGTGCCATCATCATTGCTTTGCACAAAAAGGGCTTCACAGGCAAGGATATTGCTGCCAGTAAGATTGCACCTAACTCAACCATTTATCGGATCATCAAGAACTTCAAGGAGAGTGGTTCAATTGTTGTGAAGAAGCCTTCAGGGCGCCCAAGAAAGTCCAAGCGCCAGGACCGTCTCCTAAAGTTGATTCAGCTGCGGGATTGGGGCAACACCAGTACAGAGCTTGCTCAGGAATGGCAGCAGGCAGAGGTGTGAGTGCATCTGCACGCACAGTGAGGTGAAGACTTTAGGAGGATGGCCTGGAAGGGCAGCAAAGAAGCCACTTCTCTCCAGGAAAAACATCAGGGACAGACTGATATTCTGCAAAAGGTACAGGGATTGGACTGCTGAGGACTGGGGTAAAATCATGTTCTCTGATGAATCCCTTTTCCAATTGTTTGTGGCATCTGGAAAAAAGCTTGTCCGGAGAAGACAAGGTGAGCGCTACCAACAGTCCTGTGTCATGCCAACAGTAAAGCATCCTGAGACCATTCATGTGTGGGGTTGCTTCTCAGCCAAGGGAGTGGGCTCACTCAGAATTTTGCCTAAGAACACAGCCATGAATAAAGAATGGTACCAACACATCCTCCTAGAGAAACTTCTCCCAGCCATCCAGGAACAGTTTGGTGTCAAACAATGCCTTTCACAGCATTATGGAGCACCTTGCAATAAGGCAAAAGTGATAACTAAGTTGCTCGGGGAACAAAACATCGATATTTTGGGTCCATGGCCAGGAAACTCCCCAGACCTTAACCCATTGAGAACTTGTGGTCAATCCTCAAGAGGCGGGTGGACAAACAAAATCCCACAAATTCTGACAGAATCCAAGCATTGATTATGCAAGAATGGGCTACCATCAGTCAGGATGTGGCCCAGAAGTTAATTGACAGTATGCCAAGGCGGATTGCAGAGGTCTTGAAAGAGAACGGTCAACACTGCAAATATTGACTCTTTGCATCAACTTCATGTAATTGTCGATAAAAGCCTTTGACACTTGTAATTATACTTCAGTATTCCATAGTAACATCTGACAAAAATATCTAAAGACACTGAAGCAGCAAACCTTTTTAAAATGTAAATTAGTTTCATTCTCAAAACTTTGTGCAAATCAATCCCAGAACAACAGCAAAGGACCTTGTGAAGATGCTGGAGAAAACGGGTACAAAAGTATCTAAATCCACAGTAAAACGAGTCCTATATCGACATAACCTGAAAGGCCGCTCAGCAAGAAAGAAGCCACTGCTCCGAAATCACCATAAAAAAGCCAGACTACTGTTAGCAACTGCACATGGGGACAAAGATCGTACTTTTTGGAGCCCCGCCCACATTCCAATGGCTGATGAACAGAGTGCTTTGACCCCACCAGCAGTACGCAGCGGCATATCTGGATGATATCATCATCCACAGCCAAGGTTGGGAAGAGCACGGGCGGTGCTGGACGCGCTCAGATAAGCCGGGTTGACCGCAAACCCCAAGAAATGCAAGCTAGGGTTCGAGGAGGTGGAGTACCTGGGGTATTTGATCGGACGGGGGAAAAGTCAAGCCCCAGGAGAGGAAGGTACACACGGTGCGTGACTGGCCCGTTCCATGCACCAAGACACAGGTCAAGTACTTCCTGTGACTGGCAGGATACTATAGCCAGTTTATCCCTAACTTTGCGACTATAGCTTCCCCCCTCACCGATCTAACCAGGGCCCGCCTCCGGAACACAGTGAAATGGACGGACGAGACAGAAGCGGCGTTCAACAGTCTGAAGGAAGCGCTGTGCTCCCATCCGAATCTTGTAACTCCCGATTTCCAGGTGCCAATGGTGGTCTAGGCACCACGGACGCATGTGATACGGGATTAGGGGCCGTTCTGTCTTGGTCACAAATGGGTCTTCCAAATGAACAATGACCCCAAGCATACTTCCGAAGTTGTGGCAAAATGGCTTAAGGACAACAAAGGCAAGGTATTGGAGTGGCCATCACAAAGCCCTGACCTCAATCACATGGAACATTTGTGGGCAGAACTGAAAAAATGTGTGCGAGCAAGGAGTCCTACAAACCTGACTCAGTTACACCAGCTCTATCAGCAGGAATGGGCCAAAATTCCCCCAACTTATTGTGGGAGGCTACCTGAAACGTTTGACTGAAATTAAACAATATAAAGGCAATGCTACCAAATACTAATTGAGTGTATGTAAACTTCTGACCCATGGGGAATGTGATGAAAGAAATCAAATCTGAAATAAATAATTCTCTACTATTATTCTGACATTTCACATTCTTAAAATGAAGTGGTGATTCTAACTGACCTAAGACGGAATTTGTACTAGGATTAAATGTCAGGAATTGTGAAAAACTGAGTTTAAATGTATTTGACTAAGGTGTATGTAAACTTCCGACTTCAACTGTATGTACGGTGAGACAAGGGTTCACTAGAAGTGTCCTTTGCTTCTAGCCTGTTACTAGATTGGTTAGTGCTCTTGCCAACTCCATTTCTAATTTTAAAGCAAAACATGACAGAGTGACAAGGAAGTTGGCATGATAGTAAATAAGCACTGGCACTCAAGCTACCTTTTCTCAAGTAGGCATTAAAAGCAATAAGTCAAGTGAGGACAATGTGAATAATCTTTGTCTTGGTCTCTCTAATGCTTTCTGTCTCTTTCTCTAGTGCCTCTTCTGTTTATGTGACCATGGATATATTTAAACATTTGAGAGACTGGGTTTCATTTTTTCCCTTTGAGGTGGATCAGATTAGGTTATGACATGGTGACTGGGCCATGACACATCCAATGCTAATGTAAGGATAATGTAAACATAAAAAGTTGCAAGTCTGATGTTGAAGAAAAGGCAGATTTTCACAGTTTGTTAGGGTAAATGTTGCAGGGTGACTGACCCAGGGTAATGTAAGCCTATACGTTGCAGATCTGATGTCAAAGAAGTTAGGACTTATTGCACCAATATTTCTAAAAAAGCTTGGTTCCCCATTTCACTCTTTCATGGGTCTGTCTTTTAAAGTAAACATCCGCTTTCTGTTTCTGAATCCTAAACATCTATCCACAATGAATCATTCCAGGTTTATTTTTCAAATCCCAGATTTATAGAGTCACGAATACAATACGAAAGTGTTCTTTTTTTATTATGTTTTTATTTATCACCAGAATTGAGCCTGTTTGTGCTATCACCCCAACTCCTTGTCACTCATTGGCATGGCTTGACAATGAGCAATGGAGTTGGTAAGAGCACAAACAGATCTGGGACAAGGCTGCCGGTGTTGTTAAATAGCCTGTTGTAAAATGAAAGTTAAGCTGGAAAACGGTCTCTCTGTTTTAACTGTTACAGAAAAACAAATGAATAAAGAATGATTCTGTTTCATTTCACTTTGACATTTCACAGGCTTGTCATGCCGAAAACGACTTTTGCGATTGGTAGTGGCTTCCTTCTCAACACTACCAACCATAAAATTATTCAAATCTTCCGCAGATTCTTTATGCTCCACTATCCTTCAGTTACATGAACACACACCTCGATAACCACAAAAAAAATGGTGTGTGTCTTCTAGACCTAGAGGGATGTTGTGAAGCATTGTGAAGTGTATAGGAATAAAACCTAGGAGAAAAGAATGGAACATGAAAGACTTTAACAAATCCACAAATTGTCTACACACACAGAAATTGTTTATCTTTATTTTCTGTTTGTTTGCTCTCCACTGATGTGGAACATTTTGCAAAAAAAAAATGACACAAACAAACCCAGAAAGAACAGAGTACTGAACACAGAAATAAATCACAGAAATCTTCTCATCCTTGAACAATACATGCCAGTGAGGCTAGACAATGTGTCCAAATGGCACCCTATTCCCTATGTAGTGCACCCATTTTAACCAGACCCTGGTCAAAAGTAATAAACTATAAAGGTAAAAGGGTGCCATTTGTGATATAGCCCAATATCAAAGGCCTTCATTGAGTTGACTCCTTGATAATTCGGTCACAACATTAAATTATTTTTGGCCTTGGAAAGCAGCTAAACTAACCTGCCACGCAGGACTCCCAGCAATAGTCATTATAGCTACAGTACAGTGAATGTGCGTGTGTGTATTTGTGTGCGCCTGTGTGTGTGCTTGTGTGTGTGTGTGTGTGTGTGACTCCCCCGGCTGCAGGGGACTGATATGGCCTTGGGGTGAGCCATGAAGAATTCACTGACATTGCTACAATGACATCTATTCAGGTAGCTCGGGCAAGTGATTCAATAATAGTGTGGGAGTTAAAGGTATGGGTTGTGTCTCAAATGGCACCCTATTCCCTATTAATTACATCACATTTAACCAGGGTCCATAGTGCCCCAGAGGCTGGAATTTGGTACTTCAGCCTGGCTGGGAGCAATCTGGGATTCACCCAGTTAATTGCATTATGAATTATCATGTTATATACACACAGAATATTATAAAGACTAGACTAATAAACAGACTAATATAATACCAATGTCTTTTCCACAGTAAAGTCACAAATAATGCTATGTTTATGTTTTTAAGAGATAATGTGAATTTAATTAGACACTCACAAACATAGCATTTTAGATACTAACACATTTTTGGAGGGATGATACTAATATATAATATGCCATTCAGCATGACTTACATATTAGTGGTCTCAGGAATCAAACCCACTACCCTGGCATTACAAGCACCATGCTCTACCACCTGAGCTACAAAGGACCACACTATGATAATGTATAATATCATGATGATGATTTATACGGCATGCGTCTTCAGTTTTGAGGTACTGTATGTGTGGTATGGCATTAGTTCTGTAAATGTTAGATATTAACTGTACTCACATGATGTTATTGTATTGCACCATCTGTGTTGACACGCTGGGTTCTAGAATACTGCACAGAATTGAGTTCATTTGTGGTTTATATACAGTGACACATTGAATAAGCAATCATCTGATGTATTGCACCATAGTGTGTATACTGTAACTCACACTAATTTTGCCGTGCATCACTCAGGTGGGTGGCGCACATTGGTGGTAGATGAGGTGAGTTTCTCCCTTACTATGTAAAGTGCTTTGGATACCTCAGCTGGTAGAAATGCGCTATATAAAACCAATCCATTATTATTCCTAGGGGTTCATAGCTTAGACCATGAAACTTCACTGCTCTGAAACAGAAGTTGGTTGGAAATAGACATTATCAGTGACTGAAAAGAGGGTGTTTTCAATGCTAAAATGTGAGCTACACTAACTTCACGTCCATAAACCTTCAGGCTTTCCATCTATGGCAGAGAAGGAAAAATGCTTTCCATCAACATTCCATTTTCAGAAATTGCTCATCGTCCGTCACCACCCAGACAGATTGTTCCCTTGATGTTACTAAGAATATGGGCTTGCTACCAACACAACACTCACCTTACTGCAGGAACAAGATGGGAAGATTGCAGCAGGTTCTAGGTTCGAGTGGCGATGGTCAGAATTCCCATGATTGCAACCATGTTCAGGAAATTTGTTGGACTCTCTCCAATGAACAAGATGAAACTTGTGATCATGAGGTTACCTATAGTCATAGTGTCATGGGTTGGCTGGCTTTTCCAGGTACTGGTGTGTCCTTAGGGAAAAGTTGGTCCAAAACGATGAGGGTGCCGATGCACCGGCACAGGATGACGCAACATGGCTGTGCACCGCAAACCATGTACCTCAAAAGAAGGAAAGACAGGCTGCTCTCAAAGACCAGGGATGGTCTTTGTTTTCCTGGTCTATGGTCTGCTCTCTGCTCTTCATCAACTCTGATATCCAGATCATCTTCCTCTGAATCCTCATCTGATGTCATCTCCCAGGTGGGATCTTCATCACCTGCATCTTCATCTGCTCCACAACACTCAGCCAACTCTTCTGCCCGGAAGTTTCCTCTTAGGGGTATCGATCTGGAGTTTTACCTGGATTCCCCTAGAATATGTAGATCTTCTCCCAGGGGCCTGGCAGGATTGTATTACTACTGGCAATTTTGTATCCCTTGGGTTCTGTGTTTTTGCTCAACCACATGATCATCCAAAGCAACATCCACTGTGCCATCCACAGCATTTTCTTGCCCAAATGCATTTGGAAAGTCTGGAATAGTAATTCACAGAAATATGTAGTAGGATTCGTATGCACACAAGAAAACTGATTAGACTACACATTTTGTCTGACGATAGG
The DNA here is from genome assembly GCF_057628025.1 of Oncorhynchus mykiss. Taxonomy (NCBI): domain Eukaryota; kingdom Metazoa; phylum Chordata; class Actinopteri; order Salmoniformes; family Salmonidae; genus Oncorhynchus; species Oncorhynchus mykiss. The sequence goes on along the minus strand of NC_143022.1, from coordinate 56,887,082 downwards.
CACCATTCCAGGTTTGCATTACGTTTTTGATTTGATTCATAAACTCAGCAAAAAAAGAAACGTCCCTTTTTCAGGGCCCTGTCTTTCAAAGATAATTAGTCAAAATCCAAATAACTTTACAGATCTTCATTGTACAGGGTTTAAACACTGTTTTCCATGCTTTTTTAATGAATCATAAACCATTAATGAACATGCACCTGTGGAATGGTCGTTAGGACACTAACAGCTTACAGACGGTAGGCAACTAAGGTCACAGTTATGAAAACTTAGTAGAAAGGCCTCTTTAGTGTCCTAACTCTAGAAAAACACCAAAGGAAAGATGCCCAGAGGCCCTGCTCATCTGCGTGAATGTGCCTTGGGCATGCTGCAAGGAGGCATGAGGTCTGCAGATGTGGCCAGGGCAATAAATTGCAATGTCCGTACTGTGAGACGCCTAAGCCATCGCTACAGGGAGACAGGACGGACAGCTGATCTACCTCACAGTGGCAGATCATGTGTAACAAGACCTGCACAGGATAGGTACATCCGAACATCACACCTGCGAGACAGGTACAGGATGGCAACAACAACTGCCCAAGTTATACTAGGAATGCACAATACCTCCATCAGTGCTCAGACTGTCCGCAATATGCTGAGAGGGGCTGGACTGAGGGCTTGTAGGCCTGTTGTAAGGCAGGTCCTCACCAGACATCACCGGCAACAACGTCGCCTATGGGCACAAACCCACCGTCGCTGGACCAGACAGGACTGGCAAAAAGTGTTCTTCACTGATGAGTCGCGGTTTTGTCTCACCAGGGGTGATGGTCATATTTGCGTTTATCGTCAAAGTAATGAGCGTTACAACGAGGCCTGTATTCTGGAGCGGGATCGATTTGGAGGTGGAGGGTCCGTCATGGTCTGGGGCGGTGTGTCACAGCATCATCGGACTGAGCCTGTTGTCATTGCAGGGAATCTCAATGCTGTGCGTTACAGGGAAGACATCCTCCTCCCTCATGTGGTACCCTTCCTGCAGGCTCATCCTGACATAGCCCTCCAGCATGACAATGCCACCAGCCATACTGCTCGTTCTGTGCGTGATTTCCTCCAAGACAGGAATGTCAGTGTTCTGCCATGGCCAGCGAAGCGTTGTGGGACGCTTAGCGTTGTGAAGATATTCCAGGTTCTTGTGATCCGTCCACACTATGAATGAAAGTTCTGCCCCCTCTAACCAGTGTCTCCACCCCTCCAAGGCCAACTTCACTGCGAGTAGTTCTCGATTCCCCACATAATTCCTCTCAGTGGCGTTAAGGCATTGGGAGAAGGCGGCGCAGGGATGCAGCTTAAGGTCCAGGGCAGAACGTTGGGAGAGCATGGCCCCCACTCTGACATCCGAAGCGTCTACCTCCACCACGAACTGACGGGATGGGTTCAGATGAATCAATATGGGAGCTGTAGTGAAGTGGTGGTTAAGGTCCAGGAACGACCGGTCAGTAGCTGGGGACAACGTGAACAGGACCTTGGGAAATGTGAGTGCTGATGGGGGAAGCCAGGGTGCCAACTTCACTGCGACTATGGATAAAACAGCGATAGAAATTGGAAAATCCTAATAAATGTTGCATTCTGGAAGTGGTTTGGGGCCAATCCACCACCGCTCTCACCTTTCCCAGATCCATCTGCACATTCCAAGCAGCGATCATGTATCCAAGGAAAGAGATGGTGGAGTGATGGAACTCACAATTTTCGAAGTGGCTCTAAAGCGGGTAGCGTTTCTTAACGTGTCTAGGACCAGGGTTCCGTTCCTCTAGCAGAACCCCTCGCCAACAGCCAATGAAAGTGCAGGGCGCCAAATTCAATCAACAGAAATCTCATTATTCAGATTTCTCAAACATACAAGTATTAGACACCATTTTAAAGATATAATTCTCGTTAATCCAACCACAGTGTCCGATTTCAAAAAGGCTTTTCGGCGAAAGCAGAACTTTTCATTATGTTAGGTCAGCAACTTGTCACAGAAAGCATACAGTGATTTTACAACCCACGAGAGGAGTCACAAAAAGCAGAAATAGAGATAAAATGAATCACTTTGATATTCTTCATCAGATGACACTCCCGGGACAACATGTTACACAATACACGTATGTTTTGTTCAATCAAATTTATATTTATATCCAAAAACCTCAGTTTACGTTTGGCTTTGCCTCCAAAACATCCCGTGAATTTGCACAGAGCCACATCAATTTACAGAAATAGTCATCATAAACATTGATAAAATATACAAGTGTTATTCACAGAATTAAAGATATACTTCTCCTTAACTTCCTAAGGTATAGGGGGCAGCATTTTCACTTTTGGATAAATATGCATATTAGTAGTAGATTTGGATAGGAAACTCTCTGAAGTGTCTAAAACTGTTTGAATCATGTCTGTGAGTATAACAGAATTTACTAACCATTCAGCATTTTTTTTTTTAGGACATTGGGAAACAATATTTCTTAGGCACTTGTTTGCAGTTCCTACCGCTTCCACTGGATGTCACCAGTCTTTGAAATTTGGTTGAGGTTATTCCTTTGTGCAATGAAGAAGTACGGCCATCTAGGAACTGGGTAACACTATTGAGAGTTGCGTAAGACTTGAAAAGTAGCGTTGGTTTGTTGTCTTCCTGTATAGAACACAGATAGACCCGTCTTCAATTTGATCGATTATTAACGTTTAAAAATACCTAAAGTTGTATTAAAAGTAGTTTGAAATATTTTGGCAAAGTTTACAGGTAACTTTTGAAATATTTTGTAGTGACAAGTTGGAAGCTGTTTTTTTCTGGATCTAACATGCCAAATAAATGGACATTTTGGATATATATGGATGGAATTAATTGAACAAAAGGACCAATTGTGATGTTTATGGGACATATTGGAGTTCCAACAAAAGAAGCTCGTCAAAGGTAAGGCATGATTTATATTTTATTTCTGTGTTTTGTGTAGCGCCTGCAGGGTTGAAATATGCTATTATCTTTGTTTACTGTTGTGCTATCATCAGATAATAGCTTCTTATGCTTTCACCGAAAAGCCTTTTAAAAATCTGACATGTTGGCTGGATTCACAATGAGTGTAGCTTTAATTTAGTATCTTACATGTGTGATTTAATGAAAGTTAGATTTTTATATCATTTTATTTGAATTTGCCGTGCTGCATTTTCCCTGGCTTTTGGCCAAGTGGGACGCTTGCGTCCCCTATCCAAGAGAGGTTAATGCAACCGCTGTGTCAGATTTCAAAAAAACTTTACGGAAAAAGCACACCATGCAATAATCTGAGTACGGCCCTCAGAGACCAAAACAACCCAAACAGATATCCGCCATGTTGGAGTCAACAGAAGTCAGAAATAGCATTATAAATATTCACTTACCTTTGATGATCTTCATCAGAATGCACTCCCAGGAACCCCAATTCCACAATAAACTTTGTTTTGTTCGATAAAGTTCATAATTTATGTCCAAACACCTTCTTTTTGTTAGCGCGTTTAGCCCAGTATTCCAAAATCATGACGCGCGATAACTAGGAGCAGGCGAAAAGTCAAAAAGTTCCGTTACAGTCCGTAGAAACATGTCAAATGATGTTTAGAATCAATCTTTAGGATGATTTTAACATAAATCTTCAATAATGTTCCAACCGGAATATTCCTTTGTCTTCAGAAATGCAATGGAATGCAAGCTAACTATCACGTGAACACACATGGTCAGCTCGTGGCACTCTGGGAGAGACCTTACTCAATCTCCCCTCTCATTCGCAACACTTCACAGTAGAAGCATCAAACAAGGTTCTAAAGACTGTTGACATCTAGTGGAAGCCCTAGGAAGTGCAATATGACCCCATAGACACTGTGTATTCGATAGGCCAAGAGTTGAAAAACTACAAACCTCAGATTTCCCACTTCCTGGTTCAATTTTTCTCAGGTTTTTCTGTTATACTCACAGAGTGCGCCGACTTCAGACAACGGGCAATGCAGAACGGGCTCCAGCACACGATAGTACCAGCAGTCCAGTTGATAAGGGGATGTTGCTAACATTCACGATATCAAATCTCAAATTACAAAAAAAAAGCAGTTTTTGTCTTTTGAGCTTCTAGTCATGAAATCAATGCGCCTACTCAATCACTTTTTATAGCTACTGTTTACAGGCCTCCTGGGCCATATACAGCGTTCCCCACTGAGTTGCCTGAATTCCTATTGGACCTTGTTGTCATAGCAGATAATATTCAAATTTTTGGTGACTTTAATATTCACATGGAAAAGTCCCCAGACCCATTCCAAAAGGCTTTCGGAGCCATCATCAACTCAGTGGGTTTTGTCCAACATGTCTCCGGACCTACGCACTGCCACAGTATTACTCTGGACCTAGTTTTGTCCCATGGAATAAATGTTGTGGATCTTAATGTTTTTCCTCATAATCCTGGACTATCGGAACACCATTTTATTACATTTGCAATCGCAATAAATAATTTGCTCAGACCCCAACCATCAAAAGTTGTGCTATAAATTCTCAGACAACCCAAAGATTCCTTGATGCCCTTCCACAGACTCCCTCTGCCTACCCAAGGACGTCAGAGGACGAAAAGCTGTTAACCATCTAACTGAGGAACTCAATTTAACCTTGCGCAATAACCTAGATGCAGTTGCACCCCTAAAAACATTTGTCATAAGAAACTAGCTCCCTGGTATACAAAAAATACCCGAGCTCTGAAGCAGGCTTCCAGAAAATTGGAACGGAAATGGCACCACACCAACCTGGAAGTCTTCCGACTAGCTTGGAAAGATAGCACCGTGCAGTATCGAAGAGCCCTCATTGCTGCTCATCATCCTATTTTTCCAACTTAATTGAGGAAAATAAGAACAATCCGAAATGTACTTTTGATACTGTCGCAAAGCTATCTAAAAAGCAATATTCCCCAAGAGAGGATGGCTTTCACTTCAGCAGTAATAAATTCATGAACTTCTTTGAGGAAAAGATCATGATAATTAGAAAGCAAATTACGGACTCCTCTTTAAATCTGTGTATTCCTCCAAAACTCAGATGTCCTGAGTCGTCACAACTCTGCCAGGACCTAGGATCAAGGGAAACACTCACATGTTTTAGTACTATATCTCTTGATACAATGATGAAAATAATCATGGCCTCTAAACCTTCAAGCTGCATACAGTGCCTTGCGAAAGTATTCGGCCCCCTTGAACTTTGCGACCTTTTGCCACATTTCAGGCTTCAAACATAAAGATATAAAACTGTATTTTTTGTGAAGAATCAACAACAAGTGGGACACAATCATGAAGTGGAACGACATTTATTGGATATTTCAAACTTTTTAACAAATCAAAAACTGAAAAATTGGGCGTGCAAAATTATTCAGCCCCTTTACTTTCAGTGCAGCAAACTCTCTCCAGAAGTTCAGTGAGGATCTCTGAATGATCCAATGTTGACCTAAATGACTAATGATGATAAATACAATCCACCTGTGTGTAATCAAGTCTCCGTATAAATGCACCTGCACTGTGATAGTCTCAGAGGTCTGTTAAAAGCGCAGAGAGTATCATGAAGCACAAGAAAGACACCAGGCAGGTCCGAGACACTGTTGTGAAGTTTAAAGCCGGATTTGGATACAAAAAGATTTCCCAAGCTTTAAACATCCCAAGGAGCACTGTGCAAGCGATAATATTGAAATGGAAGGAGTATCAGACCACTGCAAATCTACCAAGACCTGGCCGTCCCTCTAAACTTTCAGCTCATACAAGGAGAAGACTGATCAGAGATGCCAAGAGGCCCATGATCACTCTGGATGAACTGCAGAGATCTACAGCTGAGGTGGGAGACTCTGTCCATAGGACAACAATCAGTCGTATATTTCACAAATCTGGCCTTTATGGAAGAGTGGCAAGAAGAAAGCCATTTCTTAAAGATATCCATAAAAAGTGTTGTTTAAAGTTTGCCACAAGCCACCTGGGAGACACACCAAACATGTGGAAGAAGGTTCTGGTCAGATGAAACCAAAATTGAACTTTTTGGCAACAATGCAAAACGTTATGTTTGGCGTAAAAGCAACACAGCAGAACATACCATCCCCACTGTCAAACATGGTGGTGGCAGCATCATGGTTTGGGCCTGCTTTTCTTCAGCAGGGACAGGGAAGATGGTTAAAATTGATGGGAAGATGGATGGAGCCAAATACAGGACCATTCTGGAAGAAAACCTGATGGAGTCTGCAAAAGACCTGAGACTGGGACGGAGATTTGTGTTCCAACAAGACAATGATCCAAAACATAAAGCAAAATCTACAATGGAATGGTTAAAAAAAAACATATCCAGGTGTTAGAATGGCCAAGTCAAAGTCCAGACCTGAATCCAATCGAGAATCTGTGGAAAGAACTGAAAACTGCTGTTCACAAATGCTCTCCATCCAACCTCACTGAGCTCGAGCTGTTTTGCAAGGAGGAATGGGAAAAAAATTTCAGTCTCTCGATGTGCAAAACTGATAGAGACATACCCCAAGAGACTTACAGCTGTAATGGCAGCAAAAGGTGGCGCTACAAAGTATTAACTTAAGGGGGCTGAATAATTTTGCACGCCCAATTTTTCAGTTTTTGATTTGTTAAAAAAGTTTGAAATATCCAATAAATGTCGTTCCACTTCATGAGTGTGTCCCACTTGTTGTTGATTCTTCACAAAAAAATACAGTTTTATATATTTATGTTTGAAGCCTGAAATGTTGCAAAAGGTCGCAAAGTTCAAAGGGTCCGAATACTTTCGCAAGGCACTGTACTGGACCCTATTCCAACTTAATTACTGAAAGAGCTGCTTCCTGTGCTTGGCCCTCCTATGTTGAACATAATAAACATCTCTCTATCCACCGGATGTGTACCAAACTCACTAAAAGTGGCAGTAATAAAGTATTTTTTGAAAAAGCCAAACCTTGACCCAGAAAATATTAAAAATGATCACCCTATATCGAATCTTCCATTCCTCACAAAAAAAAAAAATACTGTTGCGCAGCAACTCACTGCCTTCCTGAAGACAAACAATGTATACTAAATGCTTCAGTCTGGTTTATAACCCTATCATAGCACTGAGACTGCACTTGTGAAGGTGGTAAATTACCTTTTAATTGCGTCAGACCGAGGCTCTGCATCTGTCCTCGTGCTCCTAGACCTTAGTGCTGCTTTTGATACCATCGATCACCACATTCTTTTGGAGAGATTGGAAACCCAAATTGGTCTACACGGACAAGTTCTGGCCTGGTTTAGATATTATCTGTCGGAAAGATATCAGTTTGTCTCTGTGAATAGTTTGTCCTCTGACAAATCAACTGTACATTTTGGGGGTTCCTCAAGGTTCCGTTTTAGGACCACTATTGTTTTCACTATATATTTTACCTCTTGGGGATGTCATTCGAAAACATAATGTTAACTTTCACTGCTATGCAGACGACACACAGCTGTACATTGCAATGAAACATTGTGAAGCCCCAAAATTGCCCTCGCTGGAAGCCTGTGTTTCAGACATAAGGAAGTGGATGGCTGCAAACCTTTTCCTTTAAACTCGGACAAAACAGAGATGCTTGTTCTAGGTCCCAAGAAACAAAGAGATCTTCTGTTGAATATGACAATTAATCTTGATGGTTGTACAGTCGTCTCAAATAAAACTGTGAAGGACCTCGGCATTACTCTGGACCCTGATCTCTCTTTTGAAGAACATATCAAGACTGTTTCAAGGACTGCTTTTTCCATGTACATAACATTGCAAAAATCAGAAATGTTCTGTCCCTAGGAGGGAGGCGTCACTTGAGTAGGTTGAGTCACTGACGTGACCTTCCTGTCGGTTGGCACCCCCTTTGGGTTGTGCCGTGGCTGAGATCTTTGTGGGCTATACTCGGCCTTGTCTCAGGATGGTAAGTTCGTGGTTGAAGATATCCCTCTAGTGGTGTGGGGGCTGTGCTTTGGCAAAGTGGGTGGGGTTATATCCTTCCTGTTTGGCCCTGTCGGGGGGTATCATCGGATGGGGCCACAGTGTCTCCTGGCCCTTCCTGTCTCAGCCTCCAGTATTTATGCTGCAGTAGTTTGTGTCTGGGGGCTAGGGTCAGTCTGTTACATCTGGAGTATTTCTCCTGTCTTATCTGGTGTCCTGTGTGAATTTAAGTATGCTCTCTCTAATTCTCTCTTTCTTTCTCTCTCTCGGAGGAAGACCTGAGCCCTAGGACCATGCCTCAGGACTACCTAGCAATTAACACTGGAGTGATAGATGTGCAGATGAGGATGTGCAAGTAGAAATACTGGTGTGCGAAAGAGCAGAAAAAAACAAACAAATATGGGGATGAGGTAGGTAGTTGGTTGGATGGGCTATTTACAGATGGGCTGTGTAAGCTGCTCTGACAGCCGATGCTTGAAGTTAGTGAGGGAGGCCATGTTCTGTTATAATCTCCACAAGGGACAGCCAGAAGAGGACTGGCCACCCCTCAGAGCCTGGTACCTCTCTATGTTTCTTCCTAGGTTTTGGCCTTTCTAGGGAGTTTTTCCTAGCCACCGTGCTTCTACACCTGCATTTCTTGCTGTTTAGGGTTTTAGGCTGGGTTTCTGTACAGCACTTTGATATATCAGCTGATGTAAGAAGGGCTATATAAATACATTAGATTTGATTGTGGAGCTGGAGCCAAGAAAACCCCAATACCACGGGAACCTGAGGAGACTTGATGAGCATAAACTGTATAATTGTATTGACTCACTGTGGTTCCCGGACAAACGCAGGTGGATAGGGCTAGTATTGTGGGTAAGCCTGCCTATAGAGCGTTCATCCAGTGCTTTAACGTCCAGGTTAGTGGAGACGGGCTGAGTGGGGATGCCTAGCTCAGACACCAGGGTGTCTTCCATGAAACTCTCGTCGACCTAGAGTCAATGAGAACCCAGAGAGATTTAGACTGGTCGCCCCACTGCAGGATGGCATGAAGAGGGTGCAAGTAAGGGGAGAAGAAAAACTCTCTGTGTGGCCCACCAGATTCCTTGTACCTACTGATGAGCCTGGTCAATTTAAAGGACAGGTAGACACATAATGACCAGCAGTTCCACAATACAGACAACTCTTGATTTTAAGTCTGCGTAATCTTTCGGCTGGAGCCAGGCTAGCTCTGCCGAGTTGCATCGGCTTCGATAAAGGCGAGTCGGTAGACTTCGGGGGAACTCTAGTAAGCTCGGATCCTCTCGGGGACATCCAGAGTTCCTCGGAGGCAAGCAATTGGGACCGCAATCAGATCTCCTCTCCCCCCTAAGTTCCCGTAGCCGCCTATCGATCCAGATGGTCAAGGCGATGCGCAAATCAAGACCTGTAGGCAGCTCCCGGGCTTCGAGCTCGTCCTTAACCACCTCCGATAATCCATTAAGGAATGTGTCGAACAGGGAAATCCGGATTCCTGGCACTCTCAGCAGCCAATGAGCGGAAATCAACCGCATAGTCCGCGAAGCTGGAGTAACTTCCGGGCAGCCTCTCTCCCAGACAACAGAAAATCGAAAACCTTTTTCACCTCAGCCACAAATTCTTCCAGGCTGAGAAACACGGCAGATTGTTGTTCCCCCACCGCGGTAGCCCAGGCGAGAGTCCTCCCGGTCTGGATTCCGTCCACAAGACCTTGGAGTAACTTGTCGTGTCTCCCAATGGTGGCTCCTTGGGAGGAGATGGCGTTGCGGACCTGGTCGGAGTGTGCTGGGTCAGTCATGGCCAGTTCGTACTATCAGACCTCAGAATAAGACCCAGATGCAGGCAGTTCGAAGTAACACAATTTTATTACAAAACAGGGGGCAGGCATACAACAGGTCAAGGGCAGGCAGAGGTCAGTAATCCAGAGCAGAGTCCGAAAGGTAAAGAACGTCAGGGCAGGCAGATTCATCAAAACCGGGAAAACTAGGAAACAGGGACTAGAGAGAAAAACATCAGTACAGGAAAAACGCTGGTAGGCTTGATGAGACAAGACGAACTGGCAACTGACAAACAGAAAACACAGGTATAAAGCACAGGGGATAATGGGGGAAATGGGCGACCCCTGAAGGGGGGTGGAGACAAGAACAAGACAAAGTATTCATACCCCTTGACTTATTCCACATTTCTTTTTTTCAAAATGAATTAAATCTCATTTCTCACCAGTCTACACACAATACCCCATAGTAACAAAGTGAAAACATGTTTTAGAAATTGATTGACAACCAATTTCAGGTCTTGCCATAGTTTTTCAAGCAGATTTAAGTCAAAACTTTAACTCGGCCACTTAGCACCATTCATTGTATACTTGGTTAGCAACTCTAGTGTGGATTTGACCTTGTGTTTTAGGTTATTATCCTGCTGAAAGGTGAATTAATCTCCAAATGTCTGGAGGAAAGCAGACTGAACCACGTTTTCCTCTAGGATTTTGCCTTTGCTTAGCTCCGTTCTGTTTCTTTTTTATCCTGAAAAACTCCACAGTCCTTAATGATTACAAGCATGATGCAGCCAGCATTCTGCTTGTAAATATGGAGAGTGGTACTCAGTCATGTCTGGTATTAGATTTTCCCAGACATAACACTTTGTATTCAGGACAAAGTAAAACATGTTTGTAGTAGTACTTTAGTGCAGAGGTCTCCAACAGGTAAAAAGTACAATCAATTTTCACGTGTTCCACTGCGAAATGTCATGAACAAATCTCGCAAGTATCACAAGCACCCAGCTACCACCATGCTTCACTGTAGGGATGGTGCCAGGTTTCCTCCAGACGTGATGCATGGCATTCAGGTCAAAGAGTTCAAACTTGGTTTCATCAGACCAGAGAATCTTGTTTCTCATGGTCTGAGAGTCTTTAGGTGCCTTTTGGCAAACTCCAAGTGAGCTGTCATGTGCATTTTACTGCCGAGTGGCTTCCGTCTGGCCACTCTACCATAATGGCCTGATTTCTGGAGTGCTGCAGAGATGGTTGTCCTGCTGGAAACTTCTCCCATCTCCACAGAGGAACTCTGGATCTCTGTCAGAGTGACCATCGTTTCTTGTTCACCTTCCTGACCAAGGCCCTTCTCCCCCAATTTCTCAGTTTGGCCTGGCGGCCAGCTCTTGGAAGAGTCATGTTGGATCAAAACTTATTCCATTTAAGAATGATGGAGGTCAATATGTTCTTGGGGACCTTCAATGCTGCAGACATTTTTTGTACCCTTCCCCAAATCTGTGCCTCAACACAATGTGCCTCGACACGATCCTGTCTCGGAGCTCTATGGACAATTCCTTCAACCTCATGGCTTGGTTTTTGCTCTGACATGCACTTTCAACTGTGGCACCTTATATAGACCGGTGTGTGCCTTTCCCAATCATGTCTAATCAATTGAATTTACCCCAGGTGGACTCCAATCAATTTGTAGAAACATCTCAAGGATGATCAATGGAAACAGGATGCACCTGACCTCAATTTCATGTCTCATAGCAAAGGGTCTGAATATTTATGTAAATGAGTTATTTCTGTTTTATTTTGAATCGATTTGCTAAAATGTCAGATCTGTTTTTGCTTTATCATTATGGGGTATTGTGTGTAGATTGCTGAGGATTTTTATTTATTTAATCGATTTTAGAATAAGGCTGTAATGTAAAAAATTGTGGAACATGTCAAGGGTCTGAATACGTTCTGAAGGCACTGTATATTGACAGAAAACAAAGTGCTATACTTTCTCTTATAGGGACCAAGGGGAGAGGAGAAGAATATGCCTTTTAAGAAAGCTAGAAGAACATTTATTGCACTTAAGAAGCTCTCATGCCTTGTTGCAAACAGGATGCATGTTTTGGAATATTTTTATTCTGTATTCTGTATTCTTCCTTCTCTGTGGAGTAACTACAATGTTGATCCATCCTCAGTTTTCTACTATCACAGCAAACTCTAACTGTTTTAAAGTCACCATTTCCTCATGGTAAAATCCCTGAGGGGTTTCCTGACTCTCCAGCAATAGACATTAGACATAGACATTAACTAGCTCTAATTAGAAAATGTCTTAATGATGTTCTTTCTTTCCTCATCCTCTCTCTCTGTCTCTCTCCCTGTGTGTGTGTCTCTCTCTCTCTCTCTCTCTCTCTCTCTCTCACACACACACACACACACACACACACACACACACACACACACACACACACACACACACACACACAGCTCAGTCAGATGTTGGGGAATGACATCAAGTATCAGGTGCGAGAGCCTGTTGGACTGAGGGTCTGGATCCTCATCTCTGCAGTAGCCTTCACAGTCATGGCCTTGATGGTGAGTTGATAGAGACTGAATGACACACAGTCACAACACACACATACAGGTAACTGCCAAAATAAAGGACACGGCAACATTGTGTCTTAATAGGGCATTGGGCAACTACGAGCTGCCGGAACAGCGACAAAGCGCCTTGGGATGTATTCTACAAGTGTCTGTATCTGTATTGGAGGGATGCAACACCATTCTCCACAAGAATTTCCATAATTTGGTGTTTTGTTGATGGTGGTGAAAATAAGGCTGTGTGGCGGTCATGAAATGTTGTCAGCCGGTAACCAGCCGGTAACTGTCATGCAAATAATTGCCGGTCTCATGGTTATTGACGGTTAATTACACATAGCATACAAGCCACTGATGCTGACCTTTGGAACATCAACATTGAAAAATCCATTTAATATAGCCTCCACCAGGGGTAGGCAACCCTATTCCTGGAGCGCCACAGATACTGCAAGATTTTGTTCCAACTAGGCACCACACCTGACCAACTGAGCTAATTGATCAATTCAGTGATTGCCTGGTTAAATCAAAAACATGAACTGGCTGTGGCACTCTCAGACCAGGGTTGCCTACACCATTAAAATAAATCTAAAGAAAAATTATAATATGATAATATTGCCTATTTCAGAACAACAGAATAGCATGTGAAATACTTCCTGTGGCATTATTTTATATTATTTAAAAGTAACAAGAATAGAATTGAACATAGCTGAATAAAATGGAAAGGATATTTTCCCCAAACAATTTCTGAGCTAGTGTGCACTATTCTATGTTGAGCAGTTAATTAACAAAGTGATCATTTGAAACCGGTCCTCCTATATGCTTATTTTAGAGTTATGTATGATGCTTTAGTTGTGATAAAAAAAAACACTTATGTTGAATGTTTTGATTTATAATACATTCTAAGGCTGCATGATGTGACTAATGATGATTTGAAAAAAGTAGTTTGAAAAGCATGCACTCCGCTCTGATTTTTGAGCACTTCCTCAGTCTCTTATTCATACCTTTAACTAGGCTGTGTAGGCTATGGGCTCTCCATCCCTGTTCCAGGGGTCCTAGGCATATAGGCTACACTTAGATTTATTTGGCCACTTTAGTTGTGATACAAACCTTATCAAAACATACAGTATAGGCCTATGGGCTAGGCTACATCTTTACATATAGTTTGGACATTCCTATTCATTCAAGGGTTTTTCTTTATTTGTACTATTTTCATTGTAGAATACTAGTGAAGACATCAACACTATGAAATAACACATGTGGAATCATGTAGTAACCAAAAAAGTGTTAAACAACTCAAAATATATTTTACATTTGAGATTCTTCAAAGTAGCCACCATTTGCCTTGATGACAGCTTTGCACACTCTTGGCATTCTCTCAACCAGCTTCATGAGGAATGCTTTTCCAACAGTCTTGAAGGAGTTCCCACATCTGATGCACCACTCCATCACTCTCCTTCGTATTAAAATAGCCCTTACACAGCTGGGAGTTGCGTTTTGGGTCATTGTCCTGTTGAAAAACAAATTATAGTCCCACTAAGTGCAAACCAGATGGGATGGCGTATCGCTGCAGAATGCTGTGGTAGCCATGCTGGTAAATTGTGCCTTGAATTCTAAGTAAATCAGACACAAGCAAAGCACCCCCACACCATAACACCTCCTCCTCCTCCATGCTTCACAGTGGGTACCACACATGCAGAGATCATCTGTTCAAATACTCTGCATCTCACAAAGACAGCGATTGGAACCAAAAATCTCAAACTTGGACTCATCTGACCAAAGGACAGATTTCAAGTTTCTTGGCCCAAGCAAGTATCTTCTTATTATTGGTGTCCTTTAGTAGTGGTTTCTTTGCAGCAATTTGACCATGAAGGCCTGATTCACACAGTCTCCTCTGAACAGTTGATGTTGATATGTCTCTTACTTGAACTCTGTGAATCATTTATTTGGGCTACAATCTGAGGTGCAGTTAACTCTAATGAACGTATCCTTTGTAGCAGAGATAACTCTGGGTCTTCCTTTCCTGTGGTGGTCCTCATGAGAGCCAGTTTCATTATAGCACCCGATGGTTTTTGCGACTGCACTTGAAGAAACTTTCAAAGTTCTTGAAATTTTCCGGATTGACTGACCTTCATGTCTTAAAGTAATGATGGACTGTCGTTTCTCTTTGCTTATTTGAGCTGTTCTTGACATAATATGGACTTGGTCTTTTACCAAATAGGGCTATCTTCTGTAAACCACCCCTACCTTGTCACAACACAACTGATTGGCTCAAATGCATTAAGATTGAAAGAAATTCTACAAATGTACTTTAACAAGGCACACCTGTGTAATTGAAATGCATTCCAGGTGACTACTTCATGAAGCTGGTTGAGAGAATGGCAAAGCTGTCATCAAGGCAAAGGGTGGCTACTTTGAAGAATCTCAAATATAAAATATATTTTGATATGTTTTAACACTTTTTTGGTTACTACATGATTTCATATGTGTTATTTCTTAATTTTTATGTCTTCATAATTATCTGCTGTTAATCTACAATGTAGAAATTAGTAAAATAAAGCAAAACCCTTGAATGAGTAGGTGTGTCCAAACTTTTGACTGGTACTGTATGTGCTGATGGGATCCTTGTCTTTTTAAGAGGTCATTAAAACTCTGTTTTCTCACCCAATTTCATATCATAGCCTATAGAAATGTTGCGCCACATGGGCTCATAGGAACACTTATTTCATTCCATGCATCAACCAGCTATGAGGAGCTGGCTCTCGCTGCTCAAAAGATGATCCTATTCTGCGTAAACTCTGAATGCCAGGGCTCTCATGAAGTGTTTGATTTGATTTTCGATGGCATTTGCATTGATTAGAAGGACAATAGAGCGCTGAGTACCAGGCCATTAGCAAGTTTGGTAGGCAACAAATGACCATCAGCGACATCAAAGTGTAGTTTTGGAGAAGCCTAGTTACTGTGACTCAACTGTCATGTGGAATTTGACTGCGGTCATGACTCATGACTGCCGGTGTGGCGGTAATACGGTCACCGTAACAGCCTTAGGAGGAAAGCACTGTCTCAGGCACCACTCCAGAATCTCACATAAAGTGTTCAATTGGGTTGAGATCTGATGAATGAGACACACACACACACACTCCCTATAAACCCACTATGCTCCTTTGAGACCCATTTTTCAAAGTCATTGAGATTTCTTCTTCTAGCTATGGTAGGAAATAATGGGCAGCAGGGTATCTTTATACATGACCCTAAGCATGATGGGATGTTAATTGCTTAATTACCTCGAGAAACACACCTGTGTGGAAGCATCTGCTTTCAATATACTTTCTACCCCTCATTTACTCAAGTATTTCCTTTATTGTGGCATTTACCTGGAGTAAACATGATCCAGACCTCTGTAACCACTCCTCACCTGAAGTGTTTCATTCTCTGGCTTGACAGTAGGGTTATCTTTCACCGTTTAGAACTCTCACGAGTGGTTTAGAACTGTACCAACATATTTCACTAAGAGTTAAGGAATCAGTTTGTCCACTCTTTCAGTCTCCCCTCTCTTTAGTGAACAGAGTCCCATACAGTTAGTGTAGTGAAGACTATCTCGATGGGACATCTGGGAAGAACAGCTCAGCCTTTGTCTGCCCCTAAATTTACTGTGTAGCTGAATGACCTTAGACCCTGTTACTATGTCTGTGAATGGTTTTACTGTGGGTGTACAGGAAGCCACATTGTTTAATGGTAAATTAAGTTATTCTCTGTCTAATGCTCTATTTGAGGAGCAACTGCCTGGTGATTTTGTCACAAACAGACCTAGCTTTCTTGGAGCAGTAGTTACAACCGCTGCCCGTGGTTGATCGAGCTATGCTCTGGGACCTCAAACTATCCCCCGAAGTATTGTTACAATGGTGCATGTTGTGATTAAGATGATGAGTGTGCTGTGTTGTGCTCCCTCTGCAGGCCCTGGTGTTGCCCAAGCAGCTGTATGACATAGTGTTTGAAGAGGAGATCAACAACACCAGTGTCTCCATCAGACTCTATGGGGGAGCACTGCTCAGTGAGTGCACACACATTCTGGATGTACAGTTGAAGTTGGAAGTTTATATACACCTTAGCCAAATACATTTAAACTCAGTTTTCACAATTCCTGACATTCAATCCTAGTAAGACTTCCCTGTCTTAGGTCAGTTAGGATCAGCACTTTATTTTAAGAATGTGAAATGTCAGAATAATAGTAGAGAGAATGATTTATTTAAGCTTTTATTTCTTTCATCACATTCCCAGTGGGTCAGAAGTTTACATACACTCAATTATTATTTGCTAACATTGCCTTTAAATTGTTTACGTTGGGTCAAACGTTTCGGGTAGCCTTCTACAAGCTTCCCACAATAAGTTGGGTGAATTTTGGCTCATTCCTCCTGACAGAGCTGGTGTAACTGAGTCTGGTTTGTAAGGCCTCTTTGCTCGCACACACTTTTTCAGTTCTGCCCACACATGTTATATAGGATTGAGATCAGGGCTTTGTGATGGCCACTCCAATACCTTGACTTTGTTGTCCTTAAGCCATTTTGCCACAATTTTGGAAGTATGGTTGGGGTCATTGTTAATTTGGAAGATGCAATTGCGACCAAGCTTTAACTTCCTGACTGATGTCTTGAGATTTTTCTTCAATATATCCACATAACTTTCCTTCCTCATGGTGCCATCAATTTTGTGAAGTTCACCAGTCCCTCCTGCAGCAAAGCACCCCCACAACATGATGCTGCCACCCCTATGCTTCCCCTTCCCCCTTTTTCCTCCAAACATTACGATGGTCATTATGGCCAAACAGTTATATTTTTGTTTCATCAGACCAGAGGACAGTTCTCCAAAAAGTACGATCTTTGTTCCCATGTGCAGTTGCAAACCGTAGTCTAGCTTTTTTATGGCGGTTTTGGAGCAGTGGCTTCTTCCTTGCTGAGCGGACTTTCAGGTTATGACGATATAGTTACTTTTGTACCTGTTTCCTCCAGCATCTTCACAAGGTCCTTTGCTGTTGTTCTGGGATTGATTTGCACTTTTCATACCAAAGTACGTTCATCTCTAGGAGACAGAACGCATCTTCTTCATGAGCAGTAGGACGCCTGTGTGGTCCTATGGTGTTTATACTTGCATACTATTGTTTGTACAGATTAACGTGGTACCTTCAGACATTTGGAAATTGCTCCCAAGGATGAACCAGACTTGTGGACGTGTACAATTTCTTTTCTGAGGTCTTGGCTGATTTATTTTGATTTTCCCATGATGTAAAGCAAAGAGGCACTAAGTTTGAAGGTTGTCAGTTCGCCTATGATGTCAATAAGCCTATCAGAAGCTTCTAAAGCCATGACAACATTTTCTGGAATTTTAAAGGCACAGTCCACTTAATGTATGTAAACTTCTGATCCACTGGAATTGTGATACAGTGAATGATAATTGAAATCATCTGTCTGTAAACAAATGTTTAAAAAATTACTTGTCATGCACAAAGTAGATGTCCTAACCTACTTGCCAAAACTATAGTTTGTTAACACGAAATGTGTGGAGTGGTTGAAAAATGGGCTTTAATGACTCCAACCTAAGTGTATGTAAACTTCAGACTTCAACTGTAGTTTGGACACATCTACTCATTCAAGGGTTTTTCTTTATTTTTACTATTTTCTACATTGTAGATGAGTAGCGAAGACATCAGAACTATGAAATAACACATGGAATCATGTAGTAACCAAAAAAGTATTGAACAAATCTAAATATATTTTATAGTTGAGATTCTTCAAAGTAGCCACCCTTTGCCTTGATGACAGCTTTGCACACTTTTGGCATTCTCTCAACCAGCTTCATGAGGTAGTCACTTGGAATGCATGTCAATTAAACAGGTGTGCCTTGTTAAAAGTTAATTTGTGTAATTTCTTTCATTCTTAATGAGTTTGAGCCAATCAGTTGTGTTGTGACAAGGTAGGGGTGGTATACAAAAGATAGCCCTATTTGGTAAAAGGCAATGTTCATATTATGGCAAGAAAATCTCAAATAAGCTAAGATAAACTAAAGTCCATCATTACTTTAAGACATGAAGGTCAGTCAATCCGGAAATTTTCAAGAACTTTTAAAGTTTTTTCAAGTGCAGTCGCAAAAACCATCAAGCGCTCTGACGAAACTGGCTCTCATGAGGACCGCCACAAGAAGTTACCTCTGCTGCAGAGGATACGTTCATTAGAGTTAACTGCACCTCAGATTGCAACCCAAATAAATGCTTCAGAGTTAAAGTAAGACGCATCTCAACATCAACTGTTCAGAGGAGACTGTGTGAATTAGGCCTTCATGGTCGAATTGCTGCTAAGAAACCACTACTAAAGGACACCAATAATAAGAAGAGACTTGCTTGTGCCTAGAAACACACGCAATGGATATTAGTCGATGGAAATCTGCCCTTTGGTCTGTTGAGTCAAAAAAAAATATTATTGGTGCCAACTGCTGTGAGGCATGGAGGAGGAGGTGTGGGGGTGCTTTGCTGGTGACACTGTCAGTATTTTATTCAGAATTCAAGGCACACTTAACCAGTATGGCTACCACAGCATTCTGCAGTGATATACCATCCCATCAATTTTTTAACAGGACAATGACCCAACACATTGTAAGGGCTATTTGACCAAGAAGGATAATTCCATATTTCTTCTAAAACTCAAGTTGACAAATGTTATCGACAAAATGATTGGCACTCCAAACCTAGTACTCCTTTGCACATCCTTTCGTTGCACATCCTTTGGCCAAAATAACTGCAGACAAACTCTTCTTGTAGCCATCAATGAGCTTGCTGCAACATTCTACTGGCATTCTTTTCCACTTTTCAGCAGCAAACTGAGGGGTACCCACCAACTGATGTTTTCAGCAGTCCCTATAGATTTTGCATGTAATTCAGATCTGTGCTCTTCACTTCACCACTCTGTCCAGCATCTCTTATTGAACCATTCCTGGGTGCTTTTTGATGTATGTTTCGAATTCCCAAGCCGACACGGTGAAAAATCAGTCTGTGCCCTTGAGCAAGGCACTTAACCCTAATTTGCTCCAGGGGAGCCATACTACTATGGCTGACCCTGTAAAACAACACATTTCACTATCCAGTGTATGTGACAATACAACATATATACACTGAGTGTACAAAACATTAAGAAAACATTCCTAATATTAAGTTGCACCTCTGTTTTTGCCCTCAGGACAGCCTCAATTTGTCAGGGCCTGAACTCTACAAGGTGTCAATTGTTTCACAGGGATGCTGGCCTGTGATGACTCCAATGCTCCAATGTTGGTTGGAAGTCCTTTGGGTGGTGGACCATTCTTGATGCACACGGGAAACTTTTGAGCGTGAAAAACCCAGCAGCGTTGCAGTTCTTTAGACAAACCGATGTGCATGGCTCTTACTACCGTGCGCCGTTCAAAGGCACTTACATCTTTTGTCGTGCCAATTCACCCTCTGAATGGCACACATACATAATCCATGTCTCAATTGTCTGAAGGCTTAAAAATTCTTATTTAACCTGTCTCCTCCCCTTCATCTCCACGGATTGCAGTTAATTTAACAAGTGACTTCAATATGGGATAATAGCTTTCACCTGGATTCACCTGATCAGTCTTTCATGGAGAGATCAGGTGGTCATAATGTTTTGTACATTCAGTGCATTCGGACAGTACTCAGACCCCTTCCCTTTTTACACATTTGGTTACTTTACAGCCTTATTCTAAAATGGGTTAAAACCTGTTGAGGATATGGCTGACTTATGCCCCCTTTAGAGGAATTGGGTACCCCTAGTAAACTGAATTTTTTTTTTGTCAAAAATTGCTAATATATGCATATAATAATTATTATTGGATAGAAAACACTCTAAAGCTTCTAAAAACCGTTGGAATTATGTCTAAGTATAGCAGAACTCACAGGGCAGGCATTCTTCCAAACTAGTTTTGTGGTCATGAAAGTTGGAGCAACTTTGACGTCATCGCCCCCACCCTTCCCAACCACTTATGGATCTGGGGACACTTTCTATGTCTTCCACTAGATGTCCTCATTCTGTAGAGCGTTTAATCGTTCAAATCCCGCGAGAATTGGCCCTATGGGAGTGATTTGAGTAAGTGCCGCGAGAAAAAACCTGTGCGTTAGGGCGCGAATTGGTCACAGCCATTCCTTTGTTCCAGTACTCAGTAGAAGGACAAACAATTACCGGTTGAATTGAAAATTGTTTTGTATGTCTATAACATCCTAAAACTTGGTTTTGTACTTAGTTTGACCTGTTTAGTCGACATATAATATGTAATTTTGAAGTTTTGATGCGCAACTTTTCCGGACCAGAGGACATTTTGGGTGCATTTCAGCTGATGTTATTAGCAGTAGCTAATACAAAGACGCAAGACTTGAAACCAAACGATGTATTGGGTAAGTATGAACCTTTCCAGAACATTCTGAACGAAGACCATCGAAGGTAAGGGAATATTTATGCTGAAATCTGTGTTTCTGTTGACTCCAACATTACGGAGAAATGTAGCTTATATCTGAGCGCCGTCTCAGAATATTGAATAGTGTGCGATTTCTGTAACGTTAAAAATAAATGTAACAAAGCGATTGCATAAAGAAGCAGTGTATCTTTCTAACTATATGTAGAACATGTATATTTAGTCAAAGTTTATGATGTCTATTTACGTTATCTTGCCGCGCTACCTAGATTTCCTGCGGACATTTTTGAGTAATTTCTGAACATGAACTCAATGTAAATGGACATTTATGGATATAAATGGCATATTATTGAAAAAAAAAATGTACTGTGTAACATGTCCTATTACTGTCATCTGATGAAGATTTTCAAAAGGTTAGTGAATGATTTATTTTTTAATCCTGCTTTTATAATTTTATATTTTCTGGGACAAAATGGCTGCCTCTTGTCTTGGTTTCGGTGGTGGTCTAATATAAATATGTGGTGTGTTTTCGCCGTAAAACATGTAAAAAATCTGACATGCTGGGTAGATGAACAAGGTGTTTATCTTTCATTTGAGCTATTGGACTTAATGTGTGGAGGTTAAATATCTCTAAGAATATTTTTGCGTTCCATGCGCCACGGTTTGAGCTGAACGGGGGGGGGGGGGGGGGCGTTCCTCTAGAGGATCCCCTGGCATCAACAGGTTTTAAATAAATAAAACATCTCATCAATCTACAGACAACACCCCATAATGACAAAGCAAAAACAGGTTTCTAGAAATGCTGCAAATGTATTTAAAAATAAATATCAGAAATAACCTATTGACACAAGTATTCAGCCCTTTTGCTATGAGACTCGAAATTGAGCTCAGGTGTATCCTGTTTCCATTGATCATGCTTGATGTTTCTACAACTTGATTGGAGTCCACCTGTGGTAAATTCAATTGATTGGCAGGGTTGGGCAGGTTACTTTCTAATTGTAATCCGTGACAGTATAACATAACTTATTTGGCAGGCGAAAACCTGAGAAAAATCCATCCAGGAAGTGGGATTTATTTGATGTTTGTAGTGTTCTATTGAGTGCCATTACAGTATCCATTGACTTAGGACTCAAATTGCACTTCCTATGGCTTCCACTAGATGTCAACAGTCTTTAGAAATTATTTCAGGTTTGTATTCTGAAAAATGAGAGAGTAAGACCACTCTGAATGAGTGGACCCTACAGTGTCCCAGAGCTTTTTCATGCGCATGACCGAGAGCGCGCCTTTCTTGTTTAACTTTTATATTGACAACGTTATTGTCCAGTTGAAATATTATCGATTGTTTAGGCTAAAAACAACCTGAGGATTGATTATAAACATCGTTTGACCTGTTTCTACGAACTTTACGGATACTATTTGGATTTTTCGTCTGACTGTTGTCAAAATGAAAATTTATTGAGTAAATGGGTGTCTTGTGAGTGCAACCATATGAAGATCATCAAAGGTAAGTGATTAATTCTATCGCTATTTCTGACTTGTGTAACTCCTCTACTTGGCTGGTAACTGTTGGTAATGATTTGTCTGCTGGGAGCTGTTCTCAGATAATCACATGTTATCCTTTCGCCGTAAAGCCTTTTTAAAATCTGACACTGTGGTTGGATTAACAAGAAGTTAATCTTTAAACCGATGTATAACAGTATGTTTTATGAATTCTTATAATGAGTATTTCTGTTTTTGAATTTGGCCCTTTGCAATTTCACTGCATGTTGGCCAGGTGGGACGCTAACATCCCACGTACCCTAGTGAGGTTACAAAATAAATGCTGTGCTCATGGAATGGCCATCCATGATATAAATGGCCATCCATGATATCAACATTATTGTTTTAACCATGTTTTGAGGCTATACAGCATTTGTTTACATTTACAATGTTCACAAACATTGGAGAAAAACAAGCTTATATTTTGGGATCTCGTGGAGTGTGACAATTGAACTAAGCTCACAGATCACTGTACCTGTACATAGCCCATCTGTAAATAGTCCATCCAACTACCTCATCCCCAAACGGTTATTTATTTTATTTATTTTGCTCCTTTTCACACCAGTATCTCTACTTGCACACTTATCTTCTGCACATCTATCATTCCAGTGTTTAATTGCTATATTGTAATTATTTCGTCACTATGGCCTATTAATTGCCTTACCTCCCTTATCCTACCTCATTTGCACACACTGTATATATACTTTTTCTTTTGTATTATTGACTGTATGGTTGTTTATTCCAAGTGTAACACTGTGTTGTTGGTGTTACACTGCTTTGCTTTATCTTGGCCAGGTCACAGTTGTAAATGAGAACTTGTTTTCCACTACCCTACCTGGTTAAATAAAGGTTAAATAAATAAATAAATGAGGCATTTATAAGTTATATTGTTTCAATAATCAATATATATATATATATCTATATATCTATATATATCTATATATATATATATATATATATATATATATCTATATATATCTATATATGTGTGTGTGTATATATAGTCCAAAAATGGATGTAGCAACTACAGATTGACCCTCTTAAGTATATCAGAGGTGTGCAAGTTTGAACATGTGTCCATCAGGCCTATGGATTATTTTTTTTATCAGCATGAATTAGATTGAGCAATAAGCAGCTGTTGCAAGAGCACATTTTTCACTGGCTGTTCACTGGTTTCAAAAACAAGTATTGATAGGCAGCTTAACCTTCTTGAATTCAAACATTATTGGGTTCAAATACACATTTGGATTTGTGAACAGCCATCCACAACACCACAATCCATAAGAAGCGAATAGCTAAATGAGAGAGCAGCAGTGTGATTCAGATCAATAATAAGTGATTTCTGTATCGCCGTAGACTACACCACAGCTGTCATCCTTCCAAGTGTTTATTCAAGTTGGATAATCTTTGGATGCCGACAGCAGTCGCTCCATTGGAAGACATAGTTTTGACTGTAGCCTACAAAAGCCTATTCCTGCTCTTTTCCCACGCTCCATCAAACACATTTGGTGAGTCATCATAGTCGCTCAGGTGGAACAAACTTAAACTTGAGCCTTTTTTCATTGCTGACTTGAATGGCATTGAGAAGACAGGAGATGGCTGCTGTTTCATGGTCCCCTGACCAATTGTGCTATTGGGCGTTTTTTCAAATGATTTGAAACTTATTTTGTACATAATGTTTCTGCCACTGTGTCTTATGACCAAAAAGAGCTTCTAGATATCAGGACAGTGATTACTCACCACGTACTGGAGGAACACTTTTTCTTTAACGAGTCGGACGCAAAGGATTTACTTAAGACGCCAGACAAGGCCCTCATCCCCGTCATTCGCAAGAGAAAGAGACGTAGATATCGGGGACGAAGATCTGGGTGCCTTGTAAGGATCCAACGGCAAGTGGGTAATCTCCCTTAACCATCGGTCCCATTAGCCAACGTACAATCAATGGATAATAAAATAGACGAACTACGATCCCGTATACCCTACCAACGGGACATTAAAAACTGTAATATCTTATGTTTCACCAAGTCGTGGCTGAACGATGACATGAATAACATACAGTTGGTGGTTTTTACGCTTTTTTGGCAGGATAGAACAATGGCCTCTGGTAAGACAAGGGGTGGCCGTCTATTTATATTTGTAATCAAAAGCTGGTGCACTAAATTAAATCTAAGGAAGTCTCTAGGTTTGGCTCACCTTAGGCTCACCGTATCTCATGATAAGCTGTAGACCACACTCTTTACCAAGAGAGTTTTCATCTATATTCTTCGTGGCTGTCTATTTACCACCACAAACCGATGCTGGCACTAAGACTGCAATCAATATGCTGTATACGGCCATAAGCAAGCAGGAAAATGCTCATCCAAAGGAGGAACTCCTAGTTGCCGGGGACTTTAATGCAGGGAAACTTAAATCCGTCTTACCTCATTTCTACCAGCATGTTAACCTCTCTGATCTCCCAAACCCGGATCCGGTATCGTGACTACAGCCTCAAGCTCATTACCATAACGCAACGTTAACTATTCATGAAAATCGCAAATGAAATGAAATAAATATGCCATCTCTCAAGCTTAGCCTTTTGTAAACAACACTGTCATCTCAGATTTTCAAAATATGCTTCTCAACCA
This sequence comes from Oncorhynchus mykiss, assembly GCF_057628025.1. Lineage (NCBI taxonomy): Eukaryota > Metazoa > Chordata > Actinopteri > Salmoniformes > Salmonidae > Oncorhynchus > Oncorhynchus mykiss. The sequence continues at coordinate 56,862,205 of NC_143022.1, read as the reverse complement.
TAGGAAAACAATAATTTGTGTAAAAGTAGCTAGCTAGCGTAGCATTTAGCGTTAGCATTAGCGTTAGCATCCAGCACGCAACATTTCAACAAAAACATAAAAGCCTTCAAATAAAATCATTTACCTTTGAAGAACTTCTGATGTTTTCAATGAGGATACTCTCAGTTAGATAGCAGATGCTCAGTTTTTCCAAAAAGATTCTTTGTGTATTAGAAATAGCTCCATTTTATACATCACATTTGGCTACCAAAAAAAAACGAAAATTCAGTCCTCAAAACGCGAACTTTTTTCCAAATTAACTACATAATATCCACTGAAAACATGGCAAACGTTGTTTAGAATCAATCATCAAGGTGTTTTTCACATATCTCTTCATTGATATATCGTTCTTGGACGCATGGTTTCTCCCCTATATCAAATGGAAAAGTACAAGCAGCTGGCAATTGCGCACCGAATTCCACGCAGGACACCAGGCGGACACTTGGAAAATGTAGTCTCTTATGGTCAATCTTCCAATGATATGCCTACAAATACGTCACAATTCTGCTAAGACCTTGGGGGAACGACAGAAAGTGTAGGCTCATTCCTTGCGCAATCACAGCCATATAAGGAGACAATGGAAAACAGAGCTTCAGAAATTCTGCTAATTTCCTGGTTGATGCATCATCTTGGTTTCGCCTGTAGAATGAGTTCTGGGGCACTTACAGACAATATCTTTGCAGATTCTGAAACTTCAGAGTGTTTTCTTTCAAAAACGGTCAAGAATATGCATAGTCGAGCATCTTTTCGTGACAAAATATCGCGCTTAAAACGGGAACGTTTTTTATCCAAAAATGAAATAGCGCCCCTAGAGATCTAACAGGTTAAATATGCAACAAGAGGGGAAAAAAACTCTAGACCACCTTAACTCCACACACAGAGATGCGTGCAAAGCTCTCCCTCGCCATCCATTTGGAAAATCTGATCATACTTCTATCCTCCTGATTCCTGCTTACAAGCAAAAACTAAAGCAGGAAGCACCAGTGGCTCGGTCAATAAAAAAGTGGTAAAATGAAACAGATGCTAAGCATCAGGACTGTTTTGCTAGCACAGACTGGAATATGTTCTGGGATTCTTCCGATGGCATTGAGGAGAACACCACATCAGTCACTGGCTTCATCAATAAGTGCATCGATGACATCGTCCCCACAGTGACCATACGTACATACCCCAACCAGAAGCCATGGAGCTTCTGCTTTCAAGGAGCAAGACTCTACCCTGGAAGCTTAGAATAATTCCCACTATGCCCTCCGACGAACCACCAAACAGGCAAAGCGTCAATACAGAACCAAGGTTGAATCGTACTACACCGGCTCCGACACTTGTCGGATATGACAGGGCTTGCAAACTATTACAGATTACAAAGGGAAGCACAGCCGCGAGCTGCCCAGTGACACAAGCCTACCAGATGAGCTAAATTCTATGCTCGCTTCGGGGCTAGTAACATTGAAACATGCATGAGAGCATTAGCTGTTCCGGATGACTGTGTGATCACGCTCTCCGTAGCGGATGTGAGTAAGACCTTTAGAAAGGGCAACATTCACAAGGCCGCAGGGCCAGATGGATTACCAAGATGTGTACTCCGAGCTTGAGTTTGTAATACCAACAAGTTTCAAGCAGACCACCATAGTCCCTGAACCAAGAACACTAAGGTAACCTGCTTAAATGACTACCTACCTGTTGCACACACGTCTGTAGCCATGAAATGCTTTGAAAGGCTGGTCATGGCTCACATCCACACCATTATCCCAGAAACCCTAGACCCACTCCAATTTGCATACCACCCCACCAGATCCACAGATAATGCAATCTCTATTGCACTCCACACTGCCCTTTCCCAGCTGGACGAAAGGAACACCTATGTGAGAATGCTATTCATTGACTACAGCCAAAGGAGGTAAAGGAGATGATTGTGGACTACAGGAAAAAGAGGACCGAGCACGACCCCATTCTCATCGACAGGGCAGCATTGGAGCAGAGCTTCAAGTTTTTTGGTGTCCTCATCAACAACAAACTAACATGGTCCAATCACACCACTTTCTATTGCACTCTATTGCACTCAACAATTCCCTTTCCCACCTGGACAAAAGGAACACCTATGTGAAAATGCTATTCATTGACAACAGCTCTGCGTTCAACACCATAGTGCCCTCAACGTTTATCACTAAACTAAGGACCCTGGGACTAAACACCTCCCTTTGCAACTGGATCCTGGACTTGCTGACGGGCCGCCCCCTGGTGGTAAGGGTAGGTAACAACACATCCGCCATGCTGATCCTCAACATGGGGGCCCAGCCGGGGTGCGTGCTCAGTCCACTCCTGTACTCCCTGTTCACTCATGACAGCATGGTCAGGCAAGACTCCACCATCATCAAATTTACAGATGACACAACAGTGGTAGGCCTGATCACCGACAACGATGAGACAGCCTATAGGGAGGAGGTCAGAGACCTGGCTGTGTGTTGCCAGAACAACAACCTCTCCCTCATGGTGATCAATACAAAGAAGATTATTGTGGACTACAGGAGAAGTAGAACCGAGCACCCCCCCATTCTCAAAGGGGCTGTAGTGGAGCAGGGTGAGAGCGTCAAGTTCCTTGGTGTACACATCATTAACAAACTATTATGGTCCAAACACACAAGACAGTTGTGAAGAGTGCAGGACAAAGCCTATTCCCCCTCAGGATACTGAAAAGGTTTGGCATGTGTCCTCGGATCCTCAAAGTTCTACAGCTGCATCATCGAGATCATCCTGACTGGTTGCGTTATTGCCTGGTATGGCAACTGGTCAGCCTCCGACCGCAAGGCACTACAGAGGGTAGTGCGTACGGCCCAGTACATCACTGGGGCCAAGCTTCCTGCCATCCAGGACCTCTATATCAGGCGGTGTCATAGGAAGCGCCAAAAAATTGTCAAAGACTCCAGCCACCCTAGTCATAGACTGTTCTCTCTGCTACAGCATGGCAAGCAGTACCGGAGCGCCTAGATCCAAAAGGCTTCTTAACAGCTTCTCACCCCAAGCCATAAGACTGCTGACCACCTAATCAAAAGGCTACCCAGACTATTTGCAGTGCCCCACCCTCTTTTACATTGCTGCTACTCTCTGTTTACCTATTCATAGTCGCTTTAAATCTACCTACATGTACATATTACACTTATTTTTCTTAACTGCATTGTTGGTTAAGGGTTTGTAAGTAAACATGTATTTGGCGCATTTGACAAATATAAATAGTTTTTGAACAGAAAAACAGTCAAAGATCTTTTTCACAATCATTCTTTCTGAATTTCTAAGTAATCCTCAAAGTAATCATCTAGTTTTTCAAAAGTATAGGTAATCTGATTACAATATTTTTGCTGGTAACATAATGGATTACAATTACTGTTTGTTTGTTATCCCTTACATGTAACAGAATACATGTAATCTGTTACTCCCCAATCCTGTTTTTGGACATGATTTGGAAAGGCACATACCTGTCTATATAAGGTCCCACAGTTGAAGGTGCATGTTAGAGAAAAAACCAAGCTATGAGGTAGAAGGAATTGTCCGTAGAGCTCAGAGACATAATTGTGTCAAGACACAGATATGGGGAAGGGTACCAAAAGATGTATGCAGCATTAAAGGTCCTCAAGAACACAGAGGCCTCAATCATTCTTAAATGGCTGTGGTTTGGAACCACCAAGACTCTTCCTAGAGCTGGCCACCTGACCAAACTGAGCAATCGGGGGTGAAGGGTCTTGGTTAGGAAGGTGACCAAGAACCCGATGGTCACTCTGAAAGAGCTCCAGAGGTCCTCTGTGGAGATGGAATAAACTTCCAGAAGGACAACCATCTCTGCAGCACTCCACCAATCAGGCCTTTATGGTAGAGTGGCCAGACGGAAGCCACTTCTCAGTAAAAGGCACATGACAGGTCGCTTGGAGTTTGCCAAAAGACTCTCAGACCACGAGAAACAATATTCTCTGGTCTGATGAAACCAAGATGGAATACTTTGGCCTGAATGCCAAGCGTCACGTCTGGAGAAAACATGGCACCAGCCGTACGGTGAAGCATGGAGTGGCAGCATGATGATGTGGGGATGTTTTTCAGCGGCAGGCACTGGGAGACTAGTCAGGATCGAGGGAAAGATGAACGGAGCAACGTACAGAGAGATCCTTGATTGAAAACCTGCTCCAGAGCGCTCAGGACCTCAGACTGGGGCGAAGGTTCACCTTCATACAGGACAATGACCCTGAGCACACAGCCAAGACAATGCACAAGTGGCTTCGGGACAAGTCTCTGAATGTCCTTGAGTGGCCCAGGCAGAACCAAGGCTTCAACCCGATCAAACATCTCTGGGGAGACCTGAAATAGCTGTGAAGCAACGCTTCCCATCGAACCTGACAGAGTGTGAGAGGATATGCAGAGAAGAATGAAAGAGAAACTCCTCAAATGCTCAAGAAGACTCGAGGCTGTAATTGTTGCCAAATTTGCTTCAACAAAGTACTAAGTAAAGGGCCTGAATACAGTACATACAGTTGAAGTCTGAGGTTTACATACACTTAGGTTGGAGTCATGAAATCTCGTTTTTCATCCACTCCACAAACTTCTTGTTAACAAACTATAGTTTTGGCAAGTCGGATAGGACATCTACTTTGTGCATGACACAAGTAATATTTCCAACAATTGTTTACAGACAGATTATTTCACTTATAATTCACTATATCACAATTCCAGTGGGTCAGAAGTTTACATACACAAAGTTGACTGTGCCTTTAATCAGCTTGGAAAATTCCAGAAAATGATGTCATGGCTTTAGAAGCTTCTGATAGGCTAATTTACATAATTTGAGTCAACTGGATGTGTACCTATGGATGTATTTCAAGGCCTATCTTCAAACTCAGTGACTCTCTTGACATCATGGGGAAACCAAAAGAAATCAGCCAAAAATTGTAGACCTCCACAAGTCTGGTTAATCCTTGGGAGCAATTTCCAAATGCCTGAATTTACCGCGTTCATCTGTACAAACAATAGTACACAAGTATAATCACCATGGAACCACACAGCCGTCATACCACTCAGGAAGGAGACGCGTTCTGTCTGCTAGAGATGAACATACTTTGGTGCGGAAGTGCAAATCAATCCCAGAACGACAGCAAAGTACCATGTGAAGATGTTGTAGGAAACAGGTACAAAAGTATCTATATCCACAGTAAAATGAGTCCTATATTGACATAATCTGAATCAGCAAGGAAGAAGCCACTGCTCCAAAACTGCCATAAAAAAGCCAGACTACGGTTTGCAACTGCACATGGGGACAAAGACCGTACTTTCTGGAGAAATGTCCTCTGCTCTGATGAAAATTAAATAGAACTGTTTGGCTATAATGACCATGTTTATGTTTGGAGTAAAAAGGGGGAGGCTTGCAAGCCGAAGAACACTTTCCCAACCGTGTAGCACGGGAGTGACAGTATCATGTTGTAGGGGTGCTTTGCTGCAGGAGGGACTGATGCACTTTACAGAATAGATGGCATCATGAGGGATGAAACATATGTGGATATATTGAAGCAACATCTCAGGAAGTTAAAGCTTGGTCACAAATGGGTCTTCCAAATGGACAATGACCCCAAGCAGACTTCCAAAGTTGTGGCAAAATGGCTTAAGGACAACAAAGTCAAGGTATTGGAGTGGCCATCACAAAGCCCTAACCTCAATCCTATAGAAAATTTGTGGGCAGAACTGAAAAAGCGTGTGCGAGCAAGGATGCCTACAAACCTGACTCGGTTACACCAGCTCTGTCAGGAGGAATGGGCCAAAATTCACCCAACTTATTGTGGGAAGCTTGTGGATGGCTACCCGAAACATTTGACCCAGGTTAAACAATTTAAAGGTAATGCTACCAAATACTAATTGAGTGTATGTACACTTCTGACCCACTGGGACTGTGATGAAAGAAATAAAAACTTAAATAAATAATTTTCTCTACTATTATTCTGACATTTCACATTCTTAAAATGAAATGGTGATCCTAACTGACCTAATACAGGGAATTTGTACTGGGATTAAATGTCAGGAATTGTGAAAAACTGAGTTTAAATGTATTTGGCTAAGGTGTATGTAAACTTCCGACTTCAACTGTATACACTGTATTCAAAAGTTTGGGGTCACTTAGAAATGTCCTTGTTTTTGAAAGAAAAGCTATTTTTTTGTCCATTAAAATAACATCAAATGAATCAGAAAATCAGTGTAGACATTGTTAATGTTGTAAATGAAGACATATCCCTGTAGCTGGAAACGGTTGAGTTTTTATGGATTATCTATACATAGGCATGCTGATGCTCCAGATACTAAACAAGGCAAATATTTCTGACCAATTTTATTTTATTTTAATGGACAAAAAAAGTGCTTTTCTTTCAAAAACAGGGACATTTCTAAGTGACCCCAAACATTTGAACGGTAGTGTATATACAGTACCAGTCAAAAATTTGGACACATCTACTCATTTCAGGGTTTTTCTTTATTTTTACTATTTTCTACATTGTAGAATAATAGTTTAGACAAAACTGTGAAATAACACATTTGAAATCATGTAGTAACCAAAAAAGTGTTAAATCAATCAGATTCTTCAAAGTATCCACCTTTTGCCCTGATGACAGCTTTGCACACTGCCAAGCCCAAAATGCACTTTAGTGATGAATAGTCACTTACTTATGTTTTAAAATACATTTTACTAAGCCAAACAGGTTCTGATTCGTTCAGTGGTGTCTTTATCTAACATTTCATTAACAGTCAAATATGCACCTACAGTGCCCTCCACTAATATTGGCACCCTTGGTAAATATGAGCAAAACAGGCTGTAAAAAAAGAAGGTATTTATTGTTTATACTCTTGGTCTTTCTGTAACGATTGTCCTCCTCCTCTTCTGACGAGGAGTAAGAGATGTCGGACCAATGTGCAGCGTGGTAAGTCCATTTTAATATATAAAACTGAACACTACAAAAATACAAAATAACAACGTGAATGAACAAATGAAAATCGAAACAGTCCCGAATGGTACAAACACAGAAAACAATCACCCACAACTCAAAAGTGAAACCAGGCTACCTAAGTATGGTTCTCAATCAGGGACAACGATTGACATCTGCCTGTGATTGAGAACCATACCAGGCCAAACACAGAAATCCCAAAACATAGAAAAAGGAGCATAGACAACCCACCCAACTCACGCCCTGACCATACTAAAACAAAACATAACAAAAGAACTAAGGTCAGAACGTGACACTTTCATTCAAAATATTTACAAAAATCTCAAGAAAAAAATTATTCTTAACATAAAACAAATATTTTTCTCATATATATGTGCCACAATTATTGGCACCCCTTCATTCAATACTCACTGATTCCAAGATGGCGTAGCAGTCTTTGTATTTGTCCTATCGTGTACCTTGTTTTTATCTTTTAATATTTTTTTCTTCGCATATCTTTTGAAAATATTTTCCTAAACCTCAACTTCTAAATAAGCTCCTGCAACCCGCCTCACCCAATGTGGCGTGGATCTGTTTTTTTCTGAAGTATTTCTATTTACTTCGGATCTGGAATCTGGAATCCCTCAACTGAAGCTAATCAGCTAACTAGCTACCAGCTATCAGTCAGCAAACCACTGCTAGCGGTCATCAGCTAACCTTTAGCTCGGAAAGCTCTCGCCAGTTCGTACAATGTGTCTCAAACCAGAGCATAACGGACCTATTTTTCTCTCCTTATCCCCGGATTCCTACCGCAAACTCTGAACCTTTTCATCTGGATTTTCGCAACTAGCTAACCGCAATCCCGGGTGACTACTCCTGGCTAGCGTTTCCATCCCGGATCAAGCACCAATTAGCCTGAAGCTAGCCTGGCTAGGGCTCCTGGGCTATCACCGAAGCCCACTCCTGGGCTACAATATCCGGACCCTTTCTACTGCCGGTACGGGGCACGGAACCCCGCCGGCACGGAACCCCGCCGATTCTCTATAATACCGACATAATCTGCCGAGGATTCCAACAGGCCCCTCAGGCATGATGTCCGCTGAAGGCCCAATCAATAAATTCACTAGACCCTAATCTATGGATTTCACATGACTTAGAATACAGATATACCTTAATATAAAAGGTAGGAACGTCGATCAGAAAACCAGCCAGTTGCTGGTGTGACCACCATTTGCCTCATGCAGCGTGACACATCTCCTTTGCATAGAGTTGATCAGGTTATTGATTGTGGCCTGTGGCATGTTGTCCCGTCACTTCCTGTTGAACGCGGAACGAGCTCGGTTTGTTCTTTTAAAAATATTGAAAAGTTTCTTAGTAGCTACTGTAGCTATCTTTTTGAGTGTGGATCCCGCGATGCGGTTGGCATCAGTTGCTGGGACTGCTACTACCTGTCCAGGGATCCTGCCGACCAGCTCTGAGGAGCTGTTTGGTGTAGCAGCTTGCCTAGCTGCTAGCTAGCTGCCTATCAAGCTAGCAGAGTTTTCTTGATGGCTTGAAAGCAGCCCGCGATGCAGTTTGCCCTTGTGGCTAGGACCGCGGATTGATCCGAGGAATACCCGGAAGCTGTGTGCCAGAAGAGGAAAGAACTTAACCCAGCCAGGAAAGCTGCCAGAATGCATGGGGACATACTTATCGCTATGAAAGGCTCATTGTCCACCCTCCCTTCGAAAAGCCTGGTTGGGATGAGAGAGCCAAGCCTATGGGTTCATAGCTTCAACCCCACAGAACACACACACACTTACACACACCAATTAATTAATGCTAAATGTATACTCTTTCCTTTTGCTTTATTTGCTCTTTTCCAATGGGTCACCCGTTTAAGGAAACTAAGCGCATGTCGCTTCAAACAAGAGCCATTTGAATGTAATGTTTTTTTGGCAGAAATGCCTTTTGGAAAAAGTGAACTTTCACGTGTCTTAATAAAAACTTGTATGACATCTGTAAATACGAATACAATTGTTAAATTACTAGCCTAGTTGGTTTAGCCACAGAAAAAGCAGCAACCTTCCTGCTATCCATGATTGGCTGAGATAATGAGTGGGCTGGAAATGCCGAGAGATGAGTTCGGATTGGTCTGCCATATAGCATGCTTCTGTATATTTGAGCTGGTAAGTTTGTGTAGGTAATCCTGTCTAACGCAGCTTTAAAAAATATATATTTCTTAGTAGAACGGCATAAGTGTTGCTCTCTATTCACAGCTTTGAAATCATTGGAATTAGAGTATGATAGCTAAGGAGATGGAGAAAACGCCTGTCTCCTGAGATTACATCTTCAAACTAAGGGCAACCATGGCATCTATGACAGGGAGAAGCATCCAACTATGATGTAAACGGGTAAGATTGTCTAGCTAGCTAAATTTTCAGATGTTACACATTTCTAATTTTGGCATTGTCTTTTCATTTCAAGTTAAAGTGTACTGTTAGCTAGCTAGCTAACATTAGCTGGCTGCCTCGCTAGCTAACATTACATGTATGATCTTATTATTCGTATTTCAGAGCCATTTGCTTGGCTAGTTATAGCCTAATGTTCAAGCTCTCAAACCAGGAGTTATTGAAGAAACTAAGAGAGGTTCCTGCTAGGTGCAGTGTCTCTAACTGTGTAAGTGTCCATTTTAATAGAATGTCACTGTGACAACTGTTAGCCAGTTAGCTCCACCAAACAGATTGGTGGAGCTAAAGCTTAAGAGGCTGTGAACGATGTTGAATGGGTGTAGACAAAGAAGAGCTCTCCAGTAGGTACCAAATCATTCAAAGGCCATTTTCTCAAAAGTGAGGTTACAAGATCATCAACTTTCAAAGCAGAAATACTTTCCCATTGTTCCGCAAATACAGTGTATGATATACCATTTTGTAGCCCCGTGTCTCTGCTTTTATCTAATGTAAAAAAACAGTTTCAAATTTTGCTATATGAGACCAAATCAAGGCGGTTGGTCACATATTATATCTATCTCTGATAAGCTACCCAGGAAAGGGATGAAAATAGCCCATATTAATATAAGTAGCCCAAGGTTCATGAAATCAATAACTTGCTAACATCAGATAATGTTCATATATTAGCCTGAGACTCACTTAGATAATTGATTTGATGATACAGTGGTCGCAATAATGATATTACATCTATAGAAAAGACAGGAATGCTTATGGGGGAGGTGTTGCTGTATATATTCAGAGCCATATCCCTGTAATGCATAGAGAATATCTTATATCAAGTGTTACTGAAGTGGTGTGGTTGCAGGTTCACTTGGCACATCTAAAGCCTTTTCTTTTGCTATAGGCCGCCAAGTGCTATTGACTGGTTTTCATCAAGCTGTCCCCTCAAGAGGAAGCGTTTCACTGTAACCAGTGCCTGTAATCTGGTTCAGGTTATAAATCAATATACCAGGTGTTTATAAATATTACAGGAACAAGATCATCCACATTTATTGATCACATTTTTAATTATACTATAGAACTTTGCTCTAAAGCTGTATCCGTACCCATTGGATGCAGTGATCACAATATAATGCCTACATCCAGGAAAGCCAAAGCTCTGAAAGCTGGGCCTCAAATAGTGTATAAGAGATCATCAACAGATTTGGCATCTTATGTGGATGATGTTAAAAATATGTATTGGTCTGATGTGGTTAATAAAGAGCATCCAGATGCTGCACTTGATTAATTTATGAAATTGTTTCTTCCAATTACTGATAAACATGCGCCTGTTAAGAAACTGACTGTTAGAATTGTTAAGGCTCCATTGATTGATGAGGAATTGAAAAAACTGTATTGCTGAAAGAGACAGGGCAAAATTAGTGGCTAATATGTCTACCTGCACGTCTGACTTACTGCAAATTCCCGAAATTGTGACTAAACTCAACAAAGAGAAGAAGAAGCGGTATTATGAAGCCAAGGTTAATGATATAAAGTATGATGGCATGAAATTATGGGCAGAAAGAGGAATTCAACTCCATCTTTCATTGAATCATTTGATGTTTCCAATTATTTCAATTATTATTTCATTGGCAAAGTAGGCAAACGTAGGCAGGAAATGCCAACAGCAAACAGTGAGCCATCGTAATCAAGCAAAAGCAAAAGAAGTTAGAATTTTGTAAAGTTAGTGTGGGAGAGGTGGAATAATTATTGTTATCGATCAATAATGACAAACCTCCTGGCATTGACAACACAGATGTCATATCTTTAATCTGAGCCTAGAGGAATGTCTTTGTCCTCAGGCCTGGAGGGAAGCCAGGGTCATTCCGCTACCCACGAGTGGCAAAGCGTCCTTTACTGGTTCTAACAGCAGACCTATATGCTTACTGCCAGCTCTTAGCAAACGGATGGATTTTTTTTTTTTACCAAATACAATGATATTTCTTTGTAAACAAATGAACAACAGACTTTCAGCAAGCTTATAGATAAGGGCACTCAACATTACTGCACTGACACAAATGTCTGAAGATTGGTTGAAGGAAATTGATAATAAGAAGATTGTGGGAGCTATGCTGTTAGATTTTTTTCAGCCTAGCTTGGAATCCCCCTTTCCTTCCTTCCTTCTTCGTTGCCATCGGTTATCTTGGTCAGCAGAAACAGGTAATCCCACTGTGCGGGGTACAAAGGAGTGAATGTAGTATTCCAGACCTGGGAAGCTGAGAGATTCTTCTGTATACAGTATACACAGCCATGCAATATCCATAGACAAACATTGGCAGTAGAATGGCCTTACTGATGACCTCAGTGATTTTCAAAGAGCCACCGTCATAGGATGCCACCTTTCCAACAAGTCAGTTTGTCAAATTTCTGCCCAGCTAGAGCTGCCTCAGTCAACTCTAAGTTCTGTTATTGTGAAGTGGAAATATCTAGGAGCAACAACAGCTCAGCCGCGAAGTTGTGGGTCAACCAAGCTCACAGAACGGGACCACTGAGTACAGAAGTTTGTAAATCGTCTGTCCTCGGTTGCAACACTTACTACCTCTGGAAGAAACCGCAGCACAAGAACTGTTAGTCGGGAGCTCTCAGCCTCCCAGATCTGGAATACTAGAGAATTCTGTGCTTCCAACTTTGTGGCAACAGTTTGGGGAAGGCCCTTTGCTGTTTCAGCATGACAATGCCCCCGTGTGCAAGTTGAGGTCCATACAGAAATTGTTTGTCGAAATTGGTGTGGAAGAACCTTACTTGCCTGAACAGAGCCCTGACCTCAACCCCATTGAACACCTTTGGGATGAATTGGAACGCCGACTGTCAGCCAGGCCTAATCGCCCAACATCAGTGCCCGACCTCACTAATGCTCTTGTGGCTGAATGGAAGCAAGTCCCCGCAGCAATCTTCCAACATCTATTGGAAAGCCTTCCCAGAATGGTGGAGGTTGTTATAGCAGCGGGGGCGGCAACTCCATATTAATTCCCGTGATTTGTTAATGCCCGTGATGTTCGACGAGCAGGTGTCCACATACTTTTGGTTATGTAGTGTGTGTAGCTTCCGATTCATGATCCAGAAGTGTTTGTCGTTCATAGGAAGTTATTAATATTATTTCACAAACATTCTGAGTAAACAAAGTCATTAATGCAAAAATAGCTATAAAAAAAGCAAAGTCGAGCAGGAACCGACAAGACGCTCGCCCTCCTCAGAACCGCCATGTTGGAGATAAGGTCATAAATAGTGCATAAACGCCTCGTCCCGCTGCGGCGTCCATTATTTCCAAGGTAATGTATCCAAGGTAACGGAGGCGTTTATCCGGCTTATACCACAGAAAACAATATGAAAGTACACATTTACTTGTAGAAATCAACATTTTTATTTATATAAACTAATTCATATACTTTTTCATCTTTTGGTTGCTAGAGATGCAACCCAGTCATTAATTTGATTAGTCTTTATGTTCCGTTCTTATCCCTCGCTTGCTAGCTAGCCAGCTAGCTATGGCTAACACAGTCACTACCTCTGCAGTCAGAATAACAGCAAAGTAGCGGTTTTCTATTGACATTTATTAGGATACATCCATAACAATGAGCTGATAATGCCATATTTTGTCTGGCATAGCTACAAAAGTTTGCCTTCTCGTCAGAACACTCGACACTGTTCATTACAAGGGATCACATTGCATATCAAACACTAGGCTAGAAGCTACCTAAATAGTTTGTTGCTAACAAAACTGCCAATATGACAAGCAAATAAAAAAAATATCAGTTGCTGAAAACAGCAAATCAAACTAGAAACGTGGGAGTATTTAACAGCATAGTGCCACTTGCGTCATGATTGCAACAGTAGGGACCAGAGAAATTGATGTTCTTCATTCCCCTCTTTAGGTCATCTAATGCTTCAAAACAATATGTCTCTGAAAAAAAAGAATAACTATGCTAGCAAGCTAGCTACGTTTTTTCCTCGTTGGACCTGCATTTACAATGTACCCAATTTCGGTTGTTGTTTTTTTTGGTTGTTGGTTTAGCTTTCTGTAACTTCAGCAAGTGCAGTCTGCATGTGTCGGTGCTTATTGCGTCATGATTGCAAGGGGTCCCGATATCTTTTCCAACTGTCCTGATAGAAAATATATAACTGTCCCGTTATCTCAATTTTTGTGAATTTCAGTGGCATTGTGGCTTGAAGAGGATAAGGTGATGAGCAGATGGAAAAAGGGATGGTGAGGGCATGAAGAGGGAGAGATTGAGGAGGATAGGGTGATTTGTAAATCACCAGGGAGTGGGGGGAGGAGAAGAAGGAGAAAAAATTAAGAGCGAGAGAAAAGGAAGAGGGAAATGGAGAAGAACGGAATAGATTAACCTTTCTGATCTCCCCATCCCGGATCCGGGTTCGTGAATACAGACTCAAGCTCATTACCATAACGCAACGTTAACTATTCATGAAAATCGCAAATGAAATGATATAAATATGCTAGCTCTCAAGCTTAGCCTTTTGTTAACAACACTGTCATCTCAGATTTTCAAAATATGCTTCTCAACCATTGCAAAACAAGCATTTGTGTAACAGTATTGATGGCTAACGTAGCATTTAGCATTAGCATTCAGCTGGCAACATTTACACAAAAAAACAGAAAAGCATTCAAAAAAATCATTTACCTTTGAAGAACTTCAGATGTTTTCAATGAGGAGACTCTCAGATAGCAAATGTTCAGTTTTTCCTGAAAGATTATTTGTTTAGGACAAATCGCTCCGTTTTCTGCGTCACGTTTAGCTATGAAAAAACCCCTGTATCCAGGATTGTGTAAATCTATCAGCAAGCTCATTAGCATAACACAACGTTAACTATTTATGAAAATCGCAAATGAAATGAAATAAATATGCCATCTCTCAAGCTTAGCCTTTTGTAAACAACACTGTCATCTCAGATTTTCAAAATATGCTTCTCAACCATAGGAAAACAATAATTTGTGTAAAAGTAGCTAGCTAGAGTTAGCATTTCGCGTTAGCATTTAGCGTTAGCATTAGCGTTAGCATCCAGCACGCAACATTAACAAAAACATAAAAGCCTTCAAATAAAATCATTTACCTTTGAAGAACTTCTGATGTTTTCAATGAGGATACTCTCAGTTAGATAGCAGATGCTCAGTTTTTCCAAAAAGATTCCTTGTGTATTAGAAATAGCTCCGTTTTATACATCACATTTGGCTACCAAAAAAAATCCATAAATTCAGTCCTCAAAACGCACACTTTTTTCCAAATTAACTCCATAATATCGACTGAAAACATGGCAAACGTTGTTAAGAATCAATCCTCAAGGTGTTTTTCACATATCTCTTCGATGATATATCGTTCGTGGAAGTGTGCTTTCTCTCCTGAATCCCAGGAGAAAATGCCCGCACCTGAAGATTACGCACAAATTTAGACAAAGGACACCGGGCGGACCTCTGTTAAAATGTAGTCTCTTATGGCCAATCTTCCAATGATATGCCTACAAATACGTCACAATGCTGCTAAGACCTTGGGCGAACGACAGAAAGTGTAGGCTCATTCGTTGCGCAATCACAGCCATATAAGGAGAGAATGGAAAACAGAGCTTCAGAAATTCTGCTAATTCCTGGGTGATGCATCATCTTGGTTTCGCCTGTAGAATGAGTTCTGGGGCACTTACAGACAAAATCTTTGCAGATTCTGAAACACCAGAGTGTTTTCTTTCCAAAACTGTCAAGAATATGCATAGTCGAGCATCTTTTCGTGACAAAATATCGCGCTTAAAACGGGAACGTTTTTTATCCAAAAATGAAATAGCGCCCCTAGAGCTCTAACTGGTTAAGCAGGAGGTTAGGGTGATTTTACACACCACAGAAGAGAGAGAGGGAAAGAGTGAAAGGAGGGGAGGAGAGGGAGATGGAACAGATGGATCATGGCATGCAGGAAGGATATACATACATACTAGCTCCATCACTCCACGGTCACACCATCCTCATCCCTCCATCCCTCCCACAGTCACCCCTCAGCTCAGCACCCCACCTTCTCCCACTTTCCCCCTTCCCATGTGGATGTGTGGGTGGATGAAAGGGCTGGGATATACTGCTAGCTTCCTCATCACAACCACCCTCCTCCTCGCCATCGCTCATCTCAATGTCCACCTCCACTCACCCTCCCTCGTCCTAGCATGTGTGTGGGCAGACGAGAGTAATTAGAGATGGAAAATCAACCTGGAAATATGTCCAAGACTTTGTCTGTACACATCCTTATTTGTCTGTACTTGCATGCTTGATTCTGAGCCAGTAGGCCTAATAATAACATTGGCATAAGTTTTACTGCGTTTCAGGAAGACCTCATTATCTACATTTTGGGTGATCTTTAAAAAAAAAATTGAGCCCAAAATTAGGTATTTATTATACTGTAGATAGCTTGCCAAGGGTTTTTGGAGTGTGCAATTTTCTCATTCACTGAACACTGCAGCTTATACAGCTGTATTTAGATTTTGAATAGGAATGCCTACATACCATTGGCCCCTCTCCCATGGCCTCTCTAACCCCTAACCTCTGACTTGTGATTCATGGCATTTCCTCCCTCAGGTCTATCCCTCATCTTGTGGAATGGGGTGTACACATGAGATCATCATTCAATATGTTAACTCTAACCCTGAGCTCTAACTGACCCCTTCAGGTCTGTCCCTCATCATGTGGAATGGTGTCTATACACAAGAGAAGATCATCATCCAGTGGACTCTGCTCAGTGAAGCATGCTACTTTGCCATCCAGTTTTTAGGTGAGTGCTTAAGATTATAAAACCTTTCCTATTTCTACCAATTCATATATTTGACTTTATGGCCGAATACTCTTTCCAATGCTGATAAAAAATAGTTTGATAGATGAAAACAATGCATGAAAACCTATCTAGACTTTTTGTTGATATCAAGGACCTTGCTCCTGCTGTGCAATGCACTATCTTCAGACTGTGTATGAGTTAACACTGTCCTCTAGTGGTCGAGACACAGTAGCACAGTTTGGAGTCTCATTGAGCTGCACATGTTGAAGAGTCTCTCTTCAGTTTCATTAAATGTGAAAGGGGTATTTCCTGCTGACTGAGTGTCATACATTATCAATCAATCAATATGTTTTTTATTCTTAGTTATTACTGTTGTCTCAATTCTGTAATTTCAGTGACGTCAGTCACTCTAGTGGAGATGGGCTCGTTGCCCAACGCTGCAATCTTCCTCCTCCTCAGCCGAGTAATCTTCCTCCTGGTCACTCTGCTCTACTACTACTACCTGGGCAGAGGACGACCCAAGAAGATCTGATGGCGAGGGGAACTTTGCTTCCAGATGTGGGCTCAGAGGGAGGTGGGGTGTATTGAGGGAGGCAGGTAGCCTTGTGTTTAGAGCATTGGGTCAGTAAATGTTGCTAGATCGAATCCCCGAGCTGACAAGGTAAAAATCTGTCGTTCTGCCCCTGAACAAGGCAGTTAACCCACTGTTCCTAGGCCATCATTATAAATAAGAAATTGTTCTTAACTGACTTGCCTTTAAAATTAAGGTTACATTTTTAAAAATGTAATGAGTTAAAAGTGTAGAAATGTAATGTGCAGTGGTGGAAAAAGTACCACATTTACATACTTGAGTAAAAGTAAAGACACAATAGAAAATGCCTCAAGTGAAAGTCACACAGTAAAATAATACTTGAGTAAGGCTAAAAGTAGCTGGTTTTAAATGTACTTAAGTACAGTGGTGGAACAAGTACTCAATTGAGTAAAAGTAAATTCTAAATATCAAATTACTTATAATAAGCAAACCAGATGGCACAATGTTCTTGTTTTTTTTTGTAATTTACGAAAGGACGGGCAGACTCCAACACTCAGGTCGTGTCTACACTTGACACTTACATGCGACTTGTGCTATCAGAATAAGAAGATCGCATGGAAAAGACTGGTCTGATTGTGTTCATTCTGGCTGAATGCGTTGCGTGTGGATTTCTCCTCAGTCTGGACACAATCAGGCTACTGAAGGCGCATATAGTGGGTGACGTGATCAGCACTCCTCACACAAGTCTCCAGAAAACGTGTGTTTTGGGACAGAGACACCGTTTCATTATAACGTTGGAGGAAATACGTTCCTAGCGGGTGAGGATAGTGTTTGCTGGCCTCATAAATGCTAGCCAGCTAGCTAATATTTAGAAAAACTGTTTTTTCTTGGCTAGAGTTATGCTAACCCATTTGCAATCCCTTTAGAGTAGCTTGCTGGCTAGTTACAGAGGTTAGCTACCGTAGTTAGCTATTGCCATCAGTTGTGGTGTTATTGTCGTATTTGGCCTATTCCACCGTTTGTAGAATGCATACTGGCATGTGCATGTAGTGCGGGGAAAGGGAATCCTGAGACACTGTGGACACAGTCGACACATATACATTGCATTCGGAAAGTATTCAGACACCTTGACTTTTTTCAAATTTTGTTACGTTACAGCCTTATTCTAAAATGGATTAAAAAAAATAATAATCCTAATCAATCTACATACAAAACCCCAAACACATTTTAGAAATATTTGCATATGCATTGATTTTTTTTTCATATTACATTTAGATAAGTATTCAGACCCTTTAGTACTTTGTTGAAACACCTTTGGCAGCAATTATAGCCTTGAGTCTTCTTGGGTATGACGCTACAAGCTTGGCAAACCTGTATTTTGGGAGTTTCTCCCATTATTCTCTGCAGATCCTCTCAAGCTTTGTCAGGTTGGATGGGGAGCGTCGCTGCACAGCTATTTTCAGGTCATTCCAGAGATATTTGATCAAGTTCTAGTCTGGGCTCTGGCTGAGCCACTCAAGGACATTCAGAGACTTGTCCCGAAGCCACTCCTGCATTGTCTTGGCTATGTGCTTAGGGTTGTTGTCCTGTTAGGTGAGCCTTCGACCCCAGTCTGAGGACCTGAGCACTCTGGAGCAGGTATTCATCAAGGATCTCTCTATACTTTGCTCCGTTCATCTTTCTCTTGATCCTGACTTGTCTCCCAGTCCCTGCCGCTGAAAAACATCCCCACAGCATGATGCTGCCACCATGCTTCACCGTAGGGATGGTGCAAGGTTTCATCCAGATGTGACGCTTGGTATTCAGGCCAAGGAGTTCAGTCTTGGTTTCATCAGACCAGATAATCTTGTTTCTCATGTTCTGAGAGAGTCTTTAGGTGCCTTTTGGCAAACTCCAAACAGGCTGGCATGTGCCTTTTACTGGGTAGTGGCTTCCATCTAGCCACTACCATAAACGCCTGATTGGTGGAGTGCTGCAGGGATGGTTGTCCTTCCGGAAGGTTCTCCCATCTCTACAGAGGAACTCTAGACCTCTGTCAGAGTCACCATCACCTCCCTGACCAAGGCCCTTCTCCCCCAATTGCTCAGTTTGGCTGGGCGGCCAACTCTAGGGAGAGTCTTGGTGGTTCCAAACTTATTCCATTTAAGAATGATGGAAGCCACTGTGTTCTTGGGGACCTTTAACTCTGCAGAACTTTTTTAGTACCCTTCCCCAGATCTGTGCCTCAACACAATCCTGTCTCGGAGCTCTACAGACAATTCCTTCTACGTAATGGCTTGGTTTTTGCTCTGGCATGCACTGTCAACTGTGTGACCTCATATAGACAGGTGTGTGCCTTTCCAAATCCTGTCCAATCAATATAATTTACCACAGGTGGACTCCAATCAAGTTGTAGAAACATCTTAAGGATGATCAATGGAAACAGGATGTACCTGAGCTCAATTTAGAGGCTCATAGCAAAGTGTCTGAATACTTATTTAAATAAGAATTTTGTAAAAACTTGTTCTTGCTTTGTCATTATGGGTTATTGTGTGTAGATTGATGAGGGGAAAAAAATGTAATCCCTTTTATAATAAGGCTGTAACGTAACAAAATCTGGAAAAGGGGGAGGGGTCTGAATACTTTCCGAATACACTGTAAGTGTAGACACGTGACGCGTTCGGAATTCCATGATCAGAATCATAAAGCTGCATGAAGTTGTCAAGTCTAGACACGGCCTCAGACATCATTTACAAACACAGTGAGTCCGTCAGCAGATCAGAGGCAGTATGGATGACAACGTGTTATATTGATAGGTGTGTGAATTGGAACACATTGCTGTCCTGCCTGAGCTTTTGAAATTTGGGTAAAATGTAAAACAAATTCAGGAATGTAGTGGAGTAAAAGTTGTAAAAATATAAATAGATACCCTCAAAAATTACTTAAGTAGTACTGTAAAGTATTTTTACACCACTGGTAATGTGTACGGCTGACATGCTTTACGTAAGTCATGACAGACACTAATGCCTGGTCTACACAATATATTTCTATCTGAAAGTACTGTGACGTTATGTCCTCCTGAACAGGGATGTGGCAGGGGCTTGATGCGTGTATGGGTTATTATATGCATCCAGCCCCTTGCTATACTAGACCCCAGATTTGATTATTACCACAGCAGTCAACACATGGTGGTCTGGTGGTGTCATAATCTGTTCTGTATATGGAAATGAGAAAGGGTCTGATTGTGAAAATGTCATGCTCCCCCAAATAATGTACACTACTTGTGTGTGGAACAAGATTCAGAGTAAAAAAGGTTGTCGTTGTAAAGAAGGGGGCAGAAATTTGCAGTAAGGTTGTTCTGGTACTGTACCTCCCAGCCTACCAGTCATGTGACTTAGTGGGTGTGTCACAAATAATACCCTATGTCCTATATAGTGTACTACTTTTGACAAGAGAGCTATAGGCCCTCATCAAAAGTAATGCACTATAGGAAATAGGGTGCCACTTGTAATAGGCCTGAGATGTACAGAGTAAATTGAAACATTAGGCTGTGTTTTTATGTCCAGTAATTTTGCTTTGTTTTTAAATTGCAGTATTGAGCGTGCTCTGATCTGTGGGTAGAGTTACATTTTGAACATGCTGTGACTTCAAGGACCAAGAGGTTTTTTTACTTGTGTTTACATTTGTTTTTCTCCATTTTTATGGTGTTGGTGAAGTTTTTACTTCTCCTGTGCATGAAGTGAATTCTGTATACATTTTCTCTCTCTCTCTTATCACTTTCTATCAGTCCTCCAAATTAAACACAGAATGTCACGACACTCTGTTTTAAGGGTGTGGAGTGTAATAGCATTATAGCCATAGAAATACAGGCACTAGAATGGACATTCCCTTTCAAGTCAGTTATTCTATTTCAATGATCAGTCCTGCTGCCTTGTATCTAAACTTAGAGTTGATATGAAATGCTGACTCCCAAAAGTTGAGGCAAATTCCAGCTGACAGACTGGTGACATAAAGTGTGGATCAGTGTCTGTATTATTGTCTGTTCTCAATGCTTCCTGGATCAGAACATTGAGGGAGGTCAGAGGTCAGCTTTTCATTCTGTCCAATGGGCATAGAGGTCACATATGATAGAGAGAACTCATCTGCTAACATGTTATTGAGAGTGAGCTTACAATATGGAGCACCTAGGGAATCAAACACTTTTTTCTGGGATAAAAACCTTTTTAATTCAATTATCTGTCAAGATTTTTGACCAAAACGAATCCACTAATGACAAGATGTTTATAGGCCTACTGTACACAAAAATACATAGTGCCGCTTCATAGCAGCTTGGACAGTGTACATTCTCACAGCCATTGGTTACTGATGATCATATCTCCTGTTGGTAACAATACAACTTTATTGGTCCAACTGTTACCTAACCAAACCATGCACAGTTTTTATGGAATGTCCATACCATCATGGTTAAAGGCAGAGTACTAATAAAGGCAGAGCTTGATCTTGAACGGTATACTTTTTTTTTAAACTGTGCGCTTAATGTGACCAGCAGAGTATGTCTGTGTTATGTCAGGAACTTCTGTATCTGTAATGTAGCACACTTTAATAGATAGCTATATTAGCTATCTATTAAAGCTAGCTAATATCTGTCATTAGTCTTGCCTTAAAACTATTAAAAGTACAACCTACACACAATTCACTTGATACTTGTAAATAAAGTAGCCAAATACTGTATTGCTGCCATGTGGTGTAGTTCCTTTGAACAGAAGAGGGAACGTATAGATTCTATAGATCATTAGTTGAATGTTTTCCAAAGGTGAATTAAAGGCCCACTCTCTGATTTAAGGAGTGATCCTGGAATGGTTTTTAACTAAGCAGTGACTGGAGTCTAAGCCCTATTTAATTGTTTTTCATTTAAGTGATATGTGTCTTGTTTTGATGATATGTTAGTTGACAATTGCATGCAATATAGTCCCTTGTGTACAGGAATGTAGCATGTGTCTTTTGTAGCACACTACTGTAATAAATGCTAGTAAGTAAGTACACAGAGGTGTGATCAAGCAATAATAAATGGTGAAAAAATGGATGTGTTAACCATGAACAGAATGTTAGTATTATAGTTTTGACAAAAGAGGCGAAAAGTATATTTATATGTTTGTGCATGAGGGAGTTTCCTCACAACATAAACACATTGGTTGTGTCTGAAAACATTACTAGCTTGCTACATCTTTCCTCAATTCCTTTCAAAGTTCATTTTGACAAGGATGTCCGAGGTAGGGGCCTTGGATACTCTCCTCCAATGAGCTTTGAGAGGAGGCAAGGATGTTTTAGACACAGCCCATGTTGTCAACCGAACACCACTTGACTCTATTCTCCTACATCTCAGATCTGCATGGCTGTACGTCCTAACTAGATCTTTACATGCTCAGATTGTCTGTCTCGTTGTACTGTACGGTAAATGGAGTTGGATAGAGAACACAGATGTCTAACAGTGAGAGAGGCTAACGATGCCCATAATGATGTTAGCTAATTACCATGTTGAGTCCTGTCTGAGAAGGGTCTAGTCCTGGTCCTAGTGCAGTGGCTTTCAACCGGTGTGCTGCGGCACACTCTTGTGCCTTGAGGAGCTCTCAGGTGTGTGGCTTAACGTGTGTATATGTGTGTATATATATATATACAGTGCCTTGCGAAATTATTCGGCCCCCTTGAACTTTGCAACCTTTTGCCACATTTCAGGCTTCAAACATAAAGATATAAAACTGTATTTTTTTGTGAAGAATCAACAACAAGTGGGACACAATCATGAAGTGGAACGACATTTATTGGATATTTCAAACCTTTTTAACAAATCAAAAACTGAAAAATTGGCCGTGCAAAATTATTCAGCCCCCTTAAGTTAATACTTTGTAGCGCCACCTTTTGCTGCGATTACAGCTGAAAGTCGCTTGGGGTATGTCTCTATCAGTTTTGCACATCGAGAGACTGAATTTTTTTCCCATTCCTCCTTGCAAAACAGCTCGAGCTCAGTGAGGTTGGATGGAGAGCATTTGTGAACAGCAGTTTTCAGTTCTTTCCACAGATTCTCGATTGGATTCAGGTCTGGACTTTGACTTGGCCATTCTAACACCTGGATATGTTTATTTTTGAACCATTCCATTGTAGATTTTGCTTTATGTTTTGGATCATTGTCTTGTTGGAAGACAAATCTCCGTCCCAGTCTCAGGTCTTTTGCAGACTCCATCAGGTTTTCTTCCAGAATGGTCCTGTATTTGGCTCCATCCATCTTCCCATCAAATTTAACCATCTTCCCTGTCCCTGCTGAAGAAAAGCAGGCCCAAACCATGATGCTGCCACCACCATGTTTGACAGTGGGGATGGTGTGTTCAGCTGTGTTGCTTTTACGCCAAACATAACGTTTTTGCATTGTTGCCAAAAAGTTCAATTTTGGTTTCATCTGACCAGAGCACCTTCTTCCACATGTTTGGTGTGTCTCCCAGGTGGCTTGTAGCAAACTTTAAACAACACTTTTTATGGATATCTTTAAGAAATGTCTTTCTTCTTGCCACTCTTCCATAAAGGCCAGATTTGTGCAATATACAACTGATTGTTGTCCTATGGACAGAGTCTCCCACCTCAGCTGTAGATCTCTGCAGTTCATCCAGAGTGATCATGGGCCTCTTGGCTGCATCTCTGATCAGTCTTCTCCTTGTATGAGCTGAAAGTTTAGAGGGACGGACAGGTCTTGGTAGATTTGCAGTGGTCTGATACTCCTTCCATTTCAATATTATCGCTTGCACAGTGCTCCTTGGGATGTTTAAAGCTTGGGAAATCTTTTTGTATCCAAATCCGGCTTTAAAATTCTTCACAGCAGTATCTCGGACCTGCCTGGTGTGTTCCTTGTTCTTCATGATGCTCTCTGCGCTTTTAACGGACCTCTGAGACATTCACAGTGCAGGTGCATTTATACGGAGACTTGATTACACACAGGTGGATTGTATTTATCATCATTAGTCATTTAGGTCAACATTGGATCATTCAGAGATCCTCACTGAACTTCTGGAGAGAGTTTGCTGCACTGAAAGTAAAGGGGCTGAATAATTTTGCACGCCCAATTTTTCAGTTTTTGATTTGTTAAAAAAGTTTGAAATATCCAATAAATGTTGTTCCACTTCATGATTGTGTCCCACTTGTTGTTGATTCTTCACAAAAAAATACAGTTTTATATCTTCATGTTTGAAGCCTGAAATGTGGCAAAAGGTCGCAAAGTTCAAGGGGGCCGAATACTTTCGCAAGGCACTGTATATATATATATATAAAACAACGCTGTCACGTTTTTTTGAAATATATATTTATTTATATTTCAAAAAAATGTGACAGCGTTTTTATATTTGTCATTTGTTGTTGGGGGGATACAGGTACATTATCCATTTCAATCTATAAGTTTATAAAACATGTACTCGTAGGCTGCCACTCAAAAGAAAAACAACAGTAAGAAATACAGAATTTAATAGAGTTTAAGTAATAACAAATTCAGTATGAACAGGAAAAAAAAATCCCATCCCATTGGGGGGCTGTCACCCCCCCAGTCACTTTAAATGTATTGTTTGTATGTACTGTATGTGTTGGGCTTTATCTGAGATGATTCTTTACAGAGTCAAGTATATTTTTCCAGGGCCTCAATTGTTCCTTGACTAGCACCACTCATTCTCTGTTGATAATTCATTCTAATGTAACTGTATTCACTGGTGAATTCATCATATCTAAATGTGATGAGTTTGTGGCATATTTCAGTGATAAGATATAAAACAATAGGCTGGGTATCAGTCAAAGCAAGACCTGATGAGAAGTTTGATATGGGCCCTAGCCTTTCCCTCGCAAAGGCACTATGTACTATAGTTATTTTCCCTGGTCGACACAGACATGCTCAGGAACATGATATCACAACTTCAGCCTTCTACCTACCTTCTCGATCCTATCCCCACCACCTTCTTCAAAGCAGTTTTTAATTGCATACAGTATATACTATACAAAAGTATGTGGACACACCTTCAAATTAGTGGATTTGACTATTTGAGCCACACCAGTTGCTGACAGGTGTATAAAATCGAGCACACAGCCATGCAATCACCATAGACAAACATTGGCAGTAGAATGGCCTTACTGAAGATCTCAGTGACTTTCAACGTGGCACTGTCATAAGTTGCCACCTTTCCAACAAGTCAGTTTGTCAATTGTCTGCCCTGGTCAACTGTAAGTGCTGTGGTGGGACCCAATGCAGATAGCCCGGTTAGCTAATGTGCCGGAGCACTGGTTGGTCGGCCCTACTGAGGTAGTATGTACATGAATGTACATGAAAGTGACTATGATAAACAGAGAGTAGCAGCAGCGTAAAAAGAGGGGTTGGGGGTGGCACACAATGCATATAGTCCGGGTAGCCACTTGATTACCTGTTCAGGAGTCTTATGGCTTGGGGGTAAAAACTGTTGAGAAGCCTTTTTCTCCTAGACTTGGCAGTCCGGTACCGCTTGCCATGCGGTAGTAGAGGGAACAGTCTATGATTGGGGTCTCTGACAATTTTTAGGGGCTTCCTCTGACACCGCCTGGTGTAGAGGTCCTGGATGGCAGGCAGATTAGCTCCAGTGATGTACTGGGTCGTAAGCACTGCCCTCTGTAGTAGAGGTCGACCGATTAATCGGAATGGCCAATTTCAATTATTATTATATATATATTTTTTTACACCTTTATTTAACTAGGCAAGTCAGTTAAGAACACATTCTTATTTTCAATGATGGCCTAGGGGCGGTGGGTTAACGAGGGCAGCAAGAAGCCAAGGTAAGTTGCTAGCTAGCATTAAAGTTATAAAAAAAACAATCAATCTTCACATAATCACCAGTTAACTACACATGGTTGATGATATTAGTAGTTTATCTAGCGTGCCCTGCGTTTCATATAATCGATGCGGTGCCTGTTAATTTCTCATCGAATCACAGCCTGCTTCGCCAAATGGGTGATGATTTAGCACCGTCGTTGCACCAAACCTAACCATAAATATCAATGCCTCTCTTTAAAATATATACACAAGTATATATTTTTAAACCTGCATATTTAGTTAATATTGCCTGCTAACATGAATTTCTTATAATTAGGGAAATTGTGTCATTTCTCTTGCGTTCCATGCAAGCAGTCATAGACTTATATGTAGCAGTTTGGGCCACCTGGCTCGTTGCAAACTGTGTGAAGTCCATTTATTCCTAACAAAGACCATAATTCATTTGCCAGAACTGTACATAATTATGACATAACATTGAAGGTTGTACAATGTAACAGCACTATTTTAGACTTAGGGATGCCACCCGTTAGATAAAATATGGAACGATTCCGTATTCCACTATTTCACTTTCGTGCGTTTTGCCAGCAGCTCTTCGCAATGCTTCAAGCATTGAGCAGTTTATGACTTCAAGCCTAACTCCAGAGATTAGGCTGGTGTAACCGATGTGAAATGGCTAGCTAGTTAACGGGGTGCGCGCTAATAGTGTTTCAATCGGTGATGTCACTCACTCTGAGACTTGGAGTAGTTGTTCCCCTTGCTCTGAAAGGGCCGGCTTTTGTGGAGCGATGGGTAACGATGCTTTGAGGGTGGCTGTTGTCGATGTGTTCCTGGTTCGAGCCCAGGTAGGGGCGAGGAGAGGGACGGAAGCTATACTGTTACACTGGCAATACTAAAGTGCCTATAACAACATCCAATTGTCAAAGGTATATGAAATACAAATGGTTTAGAGAGAAATAGTCCTATAATAACCACAACCTATAACTTCTTACCTGAGAATATTGAAGACTCATGTTAAAAGGAACCACCAGCTTTCATATGTTCTCATGTTCTGAGCAATGAACTTAAATGTTAGCTTTTTTACATGACACATATTGCACTTCTACTTTCTTCTCCAACACTTTGTTTTTGCATTATTTAAACCAAATTGAACATGTTTCATTATTTATTTGAGGCTAAATTGATTTTATTGATGTATTATATTAAGTTAAAATAAGTGTTCATTCAGTATTATTGTAATTGTCATTATTACAAATAAAAAATAAATCATCCGATTAATCGGTATCGGCTTTTTTGGTCATCCAATAATCGGTATCGACGTTGAAAAATCATTATCGGTCGACCTCTACTATACACAAGTATAGACTTGTGCCTTGAGTTCAGAGGCTGAGCAATTGCCGTACCAGGCAGTGATGCTGATTACTTTCAGAATACTTTCAGAATGCACTATATAGGCCTAATAGTAAATAACAATAATACACCACTAATAGATGACCTGCAGCTCATCAGCTGTCAGCGGCTTCCTCCTCTTTAAAAATTCTTAAGGATCTGTCCCTTTGTCTTCCATTTTTGCCTAAAATGACATACCCAAATCTAACTGCCTGTAGCTCAGACCTTGAAGCAAGAATATGCATATTATTGGTACCATTTGAAAGGAAACACTTTGACGTTTGTGGAAATGTGAAAGGAATGTAGGAGAATATAACACAATAGATCTGGTAAAAGATAATACACAAAAAAAAAACGTTATTTTTTTTTTTTTTTGTACCATCTTTGAAATGCAAGAGAAAGGCCATAATGTATTATTCCAGCCAAGTTGCAATTTCGATTTTGCCACTAGATGGCAGCAGTGTATGTGCAGAGTTTTAGACTGATCCAATGAACCAATGCATGTCTGATAAATTTTGTAACAAGACTTCCCAAATGTCCCTAATTTGTTTATTAATAACTTTTCATGTTCAAAATTGTGCACTCTCCTCAAACAATAGCATGGTGCTATTTCACTGTAATATCTACTGGAAATTGGACAGTGCTATTAGATTAACAAGAATTTAAGCTTTCTGCCAATATCAGATATGTCCTGGGAAATTTTTGTGTCACTTACTACCTCATGCTAATCACATTAGCCTACATTAGCTCAACCGTCCCGTGGAAGGGACACCGATGCCGATCAAACACACACACGTTTGACTCAAATCATTGGTACTTTGTGTCAACTCGGGAAACTGTGTGTGTGTGTGTGTTTTTCTAACCTCAATACAGATGTGTTTGTCGTGGTATCTCCTGTAGAACATGGACCTCGTGTTGAACTCTAGGTTTCCATCCTTCTTGAACCCACCTGTTCTCAGGGTGTTGTCCTCACATCGCAGTATACAAACCTGTTGCTACACAACACAGATACATACAATACAATTAGTCTAGATTTCGATGGAAAGATGGTTTGTACTGAATAACATCAGATGTGATTAGATGATGCAGGTACAACCACTTAAGTCCATGGTAGGCAGGATAGATTTCTTAACAACTTGAAAGACATTAAACAAAGTTACATTTCAAATAAAATCTAACTTTTTTTGCCACATGCGCCGAATACAACAAGTGTAGACTTTACCGTGAAATACTTACTAACAAGCCTTTAACCAACAGTGCATTTCAAGAAGAAGAAAATATTTACCATATAGGCTCAAATAAAAGTAATAATAAAAAGTAACACAATAAGAATAACGAGGCTATATACAGGTTATATACTCGGTACTGGTACCGAGTCCGTTGGGTCGTAGGGGTACAGTCGAGTTGTCTAGTTGATGGTTTAGCTGTAGAACCTTTTGAGGATCTGGGGACCCATGCCAAATCTTTTCAGTCCCCTGAGGGGAAAAGGGGTTTGTCGTCCCCTCTTCATGACTGTCTTGGTATGTTTGGACTATGATATTTCGTTGATGATGTGGACACCAAGGAGCTTAACTCTCGACCCGCTCCTCTACAGCCCCGTCGATGTTAATGGGGGCCTGTTCGGCCTGCCTTTTCCTGTAGTCCTTGATCAGCTCCTTTGTCTTGCTCACGTTGAGGGAGAGGTTGTTACTGCCAGGTCTCTGACCCCCTCCCCATAGTCTGTCACATCATTTTCGGTGATCTGTTGTGTCGTCAGCAAACTTAATGATGGTGTTGGAGTCTTGTATGGCCAAGCAGTCGTGGGTGAACATGGAATACAGGAGGGAACTAAGTACACACCCCTGAGGGGCCCCAGTGTTAAGGATCAGCGTTGCAGACGTTGCCTACTCTTACCTCCTGGGTGTTGCCTGTCAGGAAGTCCAGGATCCAGTTGCAGAGGGATGTGTTTATTCCCAGAGTCCTTAGCTTAATGATGAGCTTCGTGGGCACTATTGTGTTGAACACTGAGCTCTAGTCAATGAACAGCATTCTCACATAGGTGTTCCTTTTGTCCAGGTGAGAAAGGGCAGTGTGGAGTGCGATTGATTTTGCGTCATCTATGGATTTGTTGGGGCGGTATGCAAATTGGAGTGGGTCTAGGGTGTCAGGGATGATGCTGTTGATGTGAGCCATGACCAACCTTTCAAAGCACTTCAAGACGTGAGTTCCACGGGGTGGTAATTATTTAGGCAGGTTACCTTTGTGTCCTTGGGCACTGGTGGTCTGCTTGAAACATGTAGGTATTACAGACTCGGTCAGGGAGAGGTTCAAAATGTCAGTGAAGACACTTGTCAGTTGGTCCGCGCCTGCTTTGAGTACACATCCTGATAATCCGTCTGGCCCAGCGGCTTTTGTGAGTGTTGACCTGTTTAAAGGTTTTGTTCACATTGGCTACCGAGAGCGATATCACACAGTCATCCAGAACAGCTGGTGCTCTCGTGCATGCTTCAGTGTTGCTTGCCTCAAGGCATTTAGCTCCACTGGTAGGCTCGCGTCAGGGTTTCCCTTTACAGTCTGTAATAGTTTTCAAGCCCTGCCACATCCGAAGAGCATCAGAGACGGTGTAGTAGGATTCAATCTTAATCCTGTATTGACGCTTTGCTTGTTTGATGGTTCGTCTGAAGGCATAGCAGGATTTTTTATTAGCGTCCAGATTTGTTTCCCGCTCCTTGAAAGCGGCAGATGCAGATGTTGCCTGTAATCGATGGCTTCTGGTTGAGTTAATGCGATTAATGAAGTCGATGACTGTGGTGGTGTACCCCTCAATGCCATTGGATGAATCCCTGAACATATTCCAGTCTGTGCTAGCAAAACTGTCCTGTAGTGTAGAATCTGCTTCATCTGACCACTTCCGTATTGAGCGAGTCACTGGTAATTCTTGCTTTAGTTTTTGCTTGTAAGCAGGGATCAGGAGGATAGAATTATGGTCAGATTTGCCAAATGGAGGGCGGGGGAGAGCTTTCTATGCATCTCTGTGTGTGGAGTAAAGGTCGCTGTTATGGTTTCTGTAACAAACTGCAATTGTGGCAATCACTCACCTCCTTCCAAGACGTTATTTGAAAGTCAATGACCCTATGGAAAAAAATGTACATCTTCTCATTTTTGTATTTCACTCCTACAGCCAGCATCCTTAGTCCTCTTAGATATCCGTC
Source organism: Oncorhynchus mykiss (assembly GCF_057628025.1). Classification (NCBI taxonomy): domain Eukaryota; kingdom Metazoa; phylum Chordata; class Actinopteri; order Salmoniformes; family Salmonidae; genus Oncorhynchus; species Oncorhynchus mykiss. The sequence continues at coordinate 56,832,084 of NC_143022.1, read as the reverse complement.
ATTTAGCAGACGCTCTTATTCCATCCTTCTTGCACCCACCTGTTCTTAGGGTGTCATCCTCACAACAGATCAGCGCATGCAAACCTGGTGCTACACAAAATAGATACAGACAATACAATTGGTCTTGATTTCAATGGAAAGATGGAAATCAAGGTTTCTACAGAATAAGATCAGATGTGATCAAATCAATGTGTATTGGTCACATGCACAAGATACAGGATGTAGGCTAAACAGTGCAGTGAAATGCTTACACATGGGCTCTTCTAAACATCCACCATTACCTAAGGTGGCAATATCTGTTAATGATAATGTAATAACAATGTCCCAGTGATGTGTATACCTGTCTGTTTCGGCTGAGTCCAGAGGACAGTGGTCACTAGAATGGGCTGGGGAAGACACTGTAATTTATGATGCAGAGACATGTAAGTTTGTGTATAAACTTGTGTGTGACCTGGCAAAAGCTAAAGGGTTTCCCTTTGAAGTCTGATAGTCCTGTCCAGCTGGTCTGGAATCAGCTCAGGTATCTGCCACTATAAAGATATAACCTCATAAGAATGTGTCATGACATCATGTGTTGCCATGCACAAATTACAGTATTGTGATAATCAGATTCCATAAGAGACTAAGTTATTCACCAGATGCAGTCTTTCTCTCCCTCTCATACTAGCTAGCTAGCTACTCCTCTCTCTCTCACACTCACACACAAACAGATGTATTCAACGTAACAAACATAATTCAGTGGGTTAACATTAGCCCTTTTGCTTGCTAGAAAAGTGAACTGGCCCGTCTGGTCAGCATCTAAAACAGCTAGCTCACTCCTTGCACAATTGGTGGCTGACTAAATACTTTTTTGCCCCACTTTACCTCCCTTATCTCACCTCATTTGCTCACATCGTATATAGACTTGTTTATACTGTATTATTGACTGTATGTTTGTTTTACTCCATGTGTAACTCTGTGTCATTGTATGTGTCGAACTGCTTTGCTTTATCTTGGCCAGGTCGCAATTGTAAATGAGAACTTGTTCTCAACTTGCCTGCCTGGTTAAATAAAGGCGAATTAAATATATAAAACTGTAGCTACTGTAGCTATAATGGGGTCGAATTTAACGTAATCTATCTAGCTCACTAGTTAGTTTAACGAGCTTATGTTAGCATATAGCTAGCTTTCTACAGTTTGCTCATTAGCTAGCTATCTAGCAATACCAACAAATTACAAAGCTGAACCAACCAAACAAAAACATTATTGCAGCCTGCGTCTACATTAGACCGCATACCTTCCACTCCGTCCCCTAGACTACACTTAACATAAGCTTCCACTCAACATTCCATAGCAGTCTGAGCTGTTGCTACACGTTGTGCCCCATACCGTCTTCTTCCCTCCTCTTCTCCACAACAGCCTTCCAAAGAAGTTTGAACTGAAATGTTCTCTTACAATCGTCCACTCTCCTCCCTTTAGCAGTCGACACTTCCGGTTCTCGTTGCATGAGCAGTTTGAGTCATTACCTTATCTGTTGTTAGTTGAATATTACATTTTACAATCGAGGTATAGCGATGTTTATAAACTGGGTAGTTTGAGCCCTGAATGCTGATTGGCTGAAAGCCGTGGTATATCAGACCATATACAATGGGTATGACAAAACATGTATTTGTATAACTCTAATAACATTGGTAACCAGTCTAAAATAGGAATAACATGCTACCACACCGCTCGCGAGTGTGCGAGTGTTGCAAATTAAATGAAGACTTGCATGTTCTTCAATCATTGCACCCACACTGCTCGTGAGCGCCAACGAGCTTCTGCATTGCCAGGCGCTAAAATAGAAGTTGCTTCTATTTGTGGCGCAGAACGTGCTGTAAGTCCTGTCTCTCTCATCCCCTCATTGGCTTTTAGAAGCATTTGCCCACGTGCCATCTCCTCATTGGTTATATCCATGTGGGTGACTGAAAGATGAACGGTGAAAGATGATCGGTGGTGGTAATACACCTTATGAAAGTTTGTTGCCAATCGCCATATAAAGTCCAAAGAAGAAAAAGTTTGTGTTATATGGCCAATATACCACGGCTAAGGGCTGTGACTTAGCACTCTGCTTTGTGTCATGGAAAGGAATAGCCCTTAGCCGTGGTATATCGGCCAAATACCACCAGACCTCTTGTGGCATGTCTTGTTGGGTATGCATGGGTGTCCAGCTTCAACATGTCAATACCTCTCATAAGTACAAGTAGTGATGAAGTCACTCTCTCTTCCACTTTGAGCCAAGAGAGATTGACATGCATATTATTAATATTATCTCTCTGTGTACATCCAAGGGCAGGCCGTGTTGCCCTGTTCTGAGCAAATTGCAATTTTCCTAAGTCTCTTTTTGTGGCACCTGACCACTCGACTGAACAGTAGTCCAGGTGCGACAAAACTAGGGCCTGCAGGACCTGCCTTGTTAATAGTGCTGTTAAGAAGGTAGAGTAGCGCTTTCTCCCTATCTTAGCTACTGTTTTATCAATATGTTTTGACCATGACAGTTTACAATCCAGGGTTACACTTGGTGTAACCCTGGATTGTAAACTGTCATGGCACTTTAGTCACCTCAATTTCCACATTTTTATTACAAGATTTAGTTGAGGTTTAGGGTTTAGTGAATGATTTGTCCCAAATACAATGCTTTTCGTTTTAGAAATATTTAGGACTAACTTATTAATTGCCACTGTTATATAAATAATGTAATATAAAGCGTTACTAGCAGACCAAAGCTCTGGTTAAACCGGATGCCCTCAGATAACTCTGGGACCAGTGTCTTCAGTCAAGTCTAGAGCCTGTGTGCAATAACATGATTATCCGAAGGACACACAGCTGCCATCACGCAAATATACTCCCCTGTAACTACAAAGAGCAGCCTGCAACACTAACGAGCTTAGAAGTGCCAAGCTATCTCACTGACATTGACCCTTGCATGCACTCCTGCATAAACAGGAAACACCTGAGCCTAGAGCAGACATTACCAGTCACTAAATCCACGCTTCCTTGACACACATACATCTCATGAAGCACTGTACACTCACACTCTACCTCCCCCCTACTGGTCGGGTGACGTGAGCAAAGGACTTTGCTGTGCACCAATGGGGCTTCTGCTCTGGCTAGAAGCAGGCCCGCCTCCAACTCTTCAGGACCAGTCAGAAGACCAACACGACGAGACTCCACCTACATTATTCTGTGTATACATTCTGTTGTAAACTCTGGCTAAGCACCCTTTTCTGGGCTGACTCCTTCTGAGCCAAAGGAATAGGGTCCGTGCACGTTAAACTGCAAGACAAGATAACTTTGACCAATAAAATGCCTTTTTGATACACCTGATTCCACTCTGTCCAGCGTCGTTGTTTTGCATTCCCTCTCCTGTATGAAACACCAACACCACCCACTTTGATACTAACTGCAGCTCTTTTTTAAGTGTTTCAGTCATTTCAGTCACTGTAGTAGCTGACATGTATAGTGTTGAGTCATCTGTATACATAGACACACTGGCTTTACTCAAAGCCAGATGTATATCATTAGTAAATATTTTAAAAGTAATGTGCCTAGACAGCTGCCATTGGGAATTCCTGATTCTACCTGGATTATGTTGGAGAGGCTTCCATTAAAGAAGACCCTCTGTGTTCTCTGTCTTCTGTTAGACAGGTAACTCTTTATCCAGATTATAGCCGGGGGTGTAAAGCCATATCGCATACGTTTTTCCAGCAGCAGACTATGATCGATAATGTCAAAAGCCGCACTGAAGTCTATCAAAACAGCCCCCACAATTTTTTTATCATCAATTTCTCTCAGCAAATCATCAGTCATTTGTGTAAGTGCTGTGCTTGTTGAATGTCCTTCTCTATAAGCATGCTGAAAAAGTTTGTTGTCAATTTGTTTACTGTAAAATAACATCTGGTCGAACACAATTTTGACCCTTGTTGGTAAAAGGCTGATTGGTCGGCTATTTGAGCCAGTAAAGGGCGCTTTAATATTCTTAGGTTGCGGAATGACTTTTGCCTCCCCCCAGGCCTGGGGGCACACACTTTCTAGTAGGCTTAAATTGAAAATATGGCAAATAGGAATGGCAATATCGTCCGCTATTTTCTATCCAAGTTGTCAGACCCCGGTGGCTTGTCATTGTTGATAGCCAACAATCATTTTTTTCCCGCCTTCCACACTCACTTTATGGAATTCAAAATTACAATGCTTGTTTTTCATAATTTGGTCACATATACTTGGATGTGTAGTGTCAGCATTTGTTGCTGGCATGTCATGCCTACATTTGCTAATCTTGCCAATGAAAAAATGACTAAAGTAGTTTACAATATCAGTTGGTTTAGTGATGAATGAGCCATCTAATTTAATGAATGATGGAGCTGAGTTAGCTTTTTTTCCTAAAATGTCATTTTAAGGTGCTCCAAAGCTTTTACCTTCATTCTTTATGTCATTTATATTTCTTTCATAGTGTAGTTTGTCTTTCTTTTTAATTCAGTTTAGTCACATGAGTTCTCAATTTGCAGTACGTTTGCCAATTGGTTGCACAGCCAGACTTATTTGCCATTCCCTTTCTCTCATCCCTCTCAACCATACAATGTTTTCAATTCCTTATTAATCCACTGGGATTTAACGGTTTTTACACTCGTACATAACTGTCTTATTTGTGTGTATGATTTGTGCTTGCTTGGGAGCAGGCATGTGAGGGTGTGTTCATATGGGTGTAATGGAGTGTGGTTGTACAATTTATAATAGTGTTCCTGTTGTTTTTAATCTTTGGTTGAAAGTGGACCAGCTGTTGACAGAGAGCCCTTCACCGACAAAAACTGGCTGAGTGAAGAAGGGCAGTGATGAGAAGCCATCACACTGATGAAAAGATGAAGCTGACCTTTGTCTACTGCCAAAATATTGTCCATGACCCACAGAACTCCTCTGACATACTCAGTGTTTCCGTGGTTCCTGGCCATACTAGGCATGGTACAGTGCCTTGCGAAAGTATTCGGCCCCCTTGAACTTTGCGACCTTTTGCCACATTTCAGGCTTCAAACATAAAGATATAAAACTGTATTTTTTTGTGAAGAATCAACAACAAGTGGGACACAATCATGAAGTGGAACAACATTTATTGGATATTTCAAACTTTTTTAACAAATCAAAAACTGAAAAATTGGGCGTGCAAAATTATTCAGCCCCTTTACTTTCAGTGCAGCAAACTCTCTCCAGAAGTTCAGTGAGGATCTCTGAATGATCCAATGTTGACCTAAATGACTAATGATGATAAATACAATCCACCTGTGTGTAATCAAGTCTCCGTATAAATGCACCTGCACTGTGATAGTCTCAGAGGTCCGTTAAAAGCGCAGAGAGCATCATGAAGAACAAGGAACACACCAGGCAGGTCCGAGATACTGTTGTGAAGAAGTTTAAAGCCGGATTTGGATACAAAAAGATTTCCCAAGCTTTAAACATCCCAAGGAGCACTGTGCAAGCGAAGGCCCATGATCACTCTGGATGAACTGCAGAGATCTACAGCTGAGGTGGGAGACTCTGTCCATAGGACAACAATCAGTCGTATATTGCACAAATCTGGCCTTTATGGAAGAGTGGCAAGAAGAAAAACATTTCTTAAAGATATCCATAAAAAGTGTTGTTTAAAGTTTGCCACAAGCCACCTGGGAGACACACCAAACATGTGGAAGAAGGTGCTCTGGTCAGATGAAACCAAAATTAAACTTTTTGGCAACAATGCAAAATGTTATGTTTGGCGTAAAAGCAACACAGCTGAACACACCATCCCCACTGTCAAACATGGTGGTGGCAGCATCATGGTTTGGGCCTGCTTTTCTTCAGCAGGGACAGGGAAGATGGTTAAAATTGATGGGAAGATGGATGGAGCCAAATACAGGACCATTCTGGAAGAAAACCTGATGGAGTCTGCAAAAGACCTGAGACTGGGACGGAGATTTGTCTTCCAACAAGACAATGATCCAAAACATAAAGCAAAATCTACAATGGAATGGTTCAAAAATAAACATATCCAGGTGTTAGAATGGCCAAGTCAAAGTCCAGACCTGAATCCAATCGAGAATCTGTGGAAAGAACTGAAAACTGCTGTTCACAAATGCTCTCCATCCAACCTCACTGAGTTCGAGTTGTTTTGCAAGGAGGAATGGGAAAAAATGTCAGTCTCTCGATGTGCAAAACTGATAGAGACATATCCCAAGCGACTTACAGCTGTAATCGCAGCAAAAGGTGGCGCTACAAAGTATTAACTTAAGGGGGCTGAATAATTTTGCACGGCCAATTTTTCAGTTTTTGATTTGTTAAAAAAGTTTGAAATATCCAATAAATGTCGTTCCACTTCATGATTGTGTCCCACTTGTTGTTGATTCTTCACAAAAAAATACAGTTTTATATCTTCATGTTGAAGCCTGAAATGTGGCAATAGGTCGCAAAGTTCAAGGGGGCCGAATACTTTCGCAAGGCACTGTAGATTCAATGGTTGTAAAGATGGGAAGAGGTCTGTCCGTAATAAAGAGATGCTCTGCTTTTTTGACACCAAACTCCAAAAAGAAAGTCCTGCAGCCTTTAGTTATGTCTTACTTCATTATTGTCCAGTCGAGTGCTGCAAGGAATGAACTAGTTAAGCTGCAGCTGGCCCAGAACAGAGCGTCACGTCTTGCTCTTCATTGTAATCAGAGGGCTGATATAAATACTATGCATGCCAGTCTCTCTTGGTTAAGAGTTGAGGAGAGACGGACTGCATCACTTCTTCTTTTTATAAAAAAAATGTTGAATATCCCAAATTGTTTTGCATAATCAACTTACACACGTCTCTGACACACACTTACCCCAACAGACATTCCATCAAGTGTATTTTCACAGTCCCCAAATCCAGAGCAAATTCAAGAATGCATACAGTATTATATAGAGCCATCATTGCATGAAACTCTGTTCCATCTCATATTGCTCATGTGAACAGCAAACCTGTTTTCAAAAAACAGATAAAGCAACACCTTACGGTACAACGCCTCTCTCCTATTTGACCTAGATAGTTTGTGTGCTTAATATGTAGGCTAAGTGAGCCTTTTGTTAAAAAATTATAATAATCTGTCCTTGAGCTGTTCTATTAATATTCTGTATTATGTCATGTTCCATGTTTTGTGTGGACCCCAGGAAGAGTAGCTTCTGCTTTGGCAACAGCTAATGGGTATCCTAATAAAATATCAAATTCCCAAATTACACTTAAATGGCGACAGAACCATGTATTAGAAATCTGGTAGCTGTGATTGTATTGTTGTCTTTGTGTCTTGTCTGTAGATTGAGCAAGATTTAGCACTGATGTTTGGTGATGCAATTTCCTCAAAATTCCTGGGGAAATGGCCTACTGTCTTCAAATAGAAGGTCATCCTGCAGGGTCATAGACTCACACCAACAACCGAGCTGATATACAACGAGTTCACAGCTGAGGTGGGAAATGGCCTACTGTCTTCAAATAGAAGGTCATCCTGCAGGGTCATAGACTCACACCAACAACCGAGCTGATATACAACGAGTTCACAGCTGAGGTGGAAAATGGTACAGTCATACCACTTTATACTGTAATATGATGTTCTACGATGAGTATGTGGGAGGCAGACATGTTTTGAAAGTTTTCTGTCAGAATTAAAATGTGTGTTTCTAGGCTGGGAGAGTGACAAGTAGTCCATTCTCCTCCTCGTCCATCTTCTGCCTCCCCCCGCTCAATGCCGCAACAAGCTGGGAAAAATTAACATCTTGTGAAACAGCTGAATATCTTGTGAAGTTCCTATGGGTCAGGCTACAATTCAACACAAATTTGTTATTGATCCCCTCCTTCCCCCTCTTGCCCTTTACCCCTCAAATGTATTAACACTTACCCCAACAAAGAACACTATCATCAGCTCTATTGCTATAATACCTCTTACTAGTTACACTATAATTTTAGCAGTATAAAACTGTAATGCACATCAGAATCACTACTATCTGGTTTGTGAGACTTATATTAGATGTTTTGAGAATTAATAGTAGATGTCCTAATGATATATTATTGTCTTATTGGCAGCAACCAGCAGCATCTTGATGGCATCGATGGAAATCAACAGCCCTATTTGTCTAGGGAAATCTCTGCATTTGAAGTGTGGTCAGGTTGGTTGTTCACATGTATTTGACACTTTTTCTGGATGTAGAAAGCATCTTAACAAGGCACATGAGGAGCGTACCGAAGCATTTTCTGATAATGATGGTGAAGGCTCCTCTACAGCTGCTAACAGTTTTGCAGCAAACGATGTTGGTGATATGCCAGCACCAAGCTCACATTGTGATTCAGTTCTGTATTAGAAGAGTGTGGTGGATAATGGTGCCACAACAATAGCTCAACTCAAAGCAGCAGGAGTTGGTGAAACAACAGTGAACACTTTAGTCAGTTCCATGGGAAAGATAGTTGATGATATCCACAGGCAAGCTAAAGAGTCAGTGAATACGTTTCTGACTTTACAGGAAACTGGCAACAACGATATTGGGTGTAAAATTTTATCAGTGTTTTGGGCAAATAGAAAATCCTTTCAATGTAGTGAATTCTGAAACCAAAAGGTTTAAATATTTCTGAAGAGAAGTGGGGAACTGTAGATCCAGTTGAATATGTTCTTGGCAGAAGATATGACACGCGATGCAATAGAACCACTGGAACATATGACCAGGTTATTGTTAAAGATAAATTAATGTACAAATGAATGCACATACCCATCCAGACGTGAAGTCTATTTATAAAAATGCGCACAAACAAAATGTGCAGCCTTGTGGATGGTTCCAAAGAAAGTCTACTTTATGACTTTCGTGGTGGATTTTTTTTAAAGAATCATGCTCTATTCTCAAAAGGGAAATATGCAATACAAATTCAACTCCTCTGTGAAGACTTTGAAACAGCTAATCCTCTTGGCTTGAGGTGTGGCATACATAAATTGGGTGCCCTTCACTTTAAGAAATGTCTCTCCAAAGTTGAATTCCTCTCTGCTCAATATTCACCTGGTTTCTCTATGTCATACTCAATATATAAAAACCTCTGGGTTTCACTCACTACTTGACCCAATTGTACGAGATGTAAACATTTTGGAAAGTGATGGAATGAAGGTTCCCTTGTACGAACATCAAATTCATTGAACTATTGTCCAAGTAACAGGTGCAATCTTGGTATTCATGGTTTATTTAATTTTGTGGAATCTTTTAGTGCAAGACATAGCTGCCGTTTCTTTCTTGCTGAGAAAGATGACTTTCAGACAGAGTTTAGTGAAGACAATTCCAAGATTGTATAGCGAACTAAAGAGATGCATGTGACATGCACATTCAGAGCTTTCACTATGGTTATATGGAAAGAAACAAGTTACTTGAGGGTTCCAATGATTTGGGCTTAAATGCCATTCAGTCTTGTTTTCTACTGCGCAATCTATTTGAAGCACTTGATTGCAGAAACCCACAGATGTTTAAGGATTTGTTTCCTGGAAAAAGGTTGTTACCAAAGCAACGTTTTATGGTGCATTATCCGTGATGTATTCAGAAAACCAGGCTGATTCTCCATAGCTGGTGTATGTGCTGCGAAGCAAAACACAATAAAAAAAAATATAAATACAATGAAAAGCTTTAAAAACATAACAAAAACATTGACTGAGAAACACCAAAGTGGCATGACGTACAACTGCCAAACATTTGACCTAGGTAGATTGGATATTGGTCCAGGGAAAATGGTGTCCTTAAATTTGATGGAAGGAGCTCATTAGGTGGCAAATGCACTCTGTGTGCCATCTTCCACTAAGGTTTTGAGTGTTAAATGGGCCAAACATCAAGGGAATGTCTACCGTTCAAATTTGGTTGTTTGTATTAAAGTTCATTGTGAGATGCCAATATTTCACACAATCCAGTCTATTCTTGTAAAAGATAACCAGCAGTATGTGGTCATCTTTGCTTTAAACACACTGTTTCTTTGTGAACATTTTAATGTGTTTGAGGTTGTACAGAGAAGAAAGGGACCCCATGTTGTTGACTTTAAAGATATTTTTTATCACAGATCATTCGACATACAGATAGATGTCCTGTGGTGGTGATGATTCAAGTTAGTTTGTGGTCCAGTACTGCTTCATATGATTTCATTTCCACGCTTGTACACAGTATCAGAACCATTAAGACATTTCCCCACGGAGGCACGGGCTTTCAATTCATACTGTCCCTGTTGCTTTATTTTATTTCAAAGATTGTACACCATGCAAGAACTGTTTGGGCTGTTTTTGGCATCTCATGTAATAAACAAATGCTGTTATGCAATATTTTGTGTTGACTGATTTATGGTAGTAATTACATTTTTCTGCATTTACCCTGATCAAGGTCAATTTATTTAGTATTATGAGTTAGAGTAAATGTGTGATGACACTGGTAGGAGTAAACATTACACTCAACAATTAACTCTAGAATACTGAACAACACTGCAGAGTAAAAAACGTGAAACGCAATGACGTAGGAGTTACATTTCTACACCAAGTTGAGCAAATACAACTCTGAAAAAATAATTTGCCAGAGTACATTTTACTCTTTGGAATTGAGACCAAATGTTATCTTTGGCAGAGATACATTTTCTTTAAATAGAGTTAAATTCACTCCTGTAATTTTTACTCTGTACTTGTCTTGAGCCTCTTCGTGGTATATGCACACCTAACCACATGCAAAAAGGGTTTTCTATTATTGGGGTTTCTATTATTGACTGCAGGTCGGTGGTGGGGTCATCTTTCTTACGCAGGCAAGACGATGAGCCACCACACACACACCCTACATTACCTGTGGTGAAGGCTTGACCTAAAAAAAACTGCCACTGTATAGAGTACTGTAGATGTGGTTCTGGATTCTCCTCTGATTTTCATGAACTCTAAAACATTATAAACTATATAAGTGTCCCCACCAAGATAATAATAGGCTCACCAAATCTGCTTTCATTCAAAAGATGTGAAGCTTCAAAGTTGATATGTTGAATTTCTACACGGCTGGATCGCCTATTTTTACTGAAACAATCAATTACTGTAAGTATTTAGCCTAATGACATACAGTAACAGCAGCATAATAACATAGTAACGCACAAAAAAATGGGACCTGAGGCTCCCTAGTTTTTCACCACTTCTATGAAGCCACACTGATGCTTACCTAACTTTTAACACTGAAGGGACGAGCAGGAGAGAGAATAAGAGAAGTTATACCCTTTACAAACCAAGACGAAAACCTGCCAACTTTAGCATGCTGGCAACGTTTTTCCGTCTTTTCTATGTATCTGTCTGAAAGGTGTTGCTGGTATCAAAGCCCAAACATTTATTGCCCCAAACCGACCTAGTCATAATTGCGGTAAAATTCTGCCTACGGCTTAGTCTAATATAAATGTAGCCATAAAGCTGATGTGGCATTGGCACGAATTACATTTGAAATATTCTATTGTTGTCAGACATCACACTTGTTCTTGTCAATCACAAAGCTTCACAGAAATGCTTTTAATGCATTTATTCTCTCCATTTAAATGTGTGTAGTTCTGTCCTTGAGATGTTCTAGTATATTGTCACAGAAATGCTTTGGCATTTAGCCTGGGGGAATGCACACTGCAATTTCATATATTTAAAAAATATATTTGACAGGTAACTATTTAAATGCTCTTATATTTATCTAGTAAATGGTAGCTTGATCTGCATGTTTTCAACTTAGCCTACTAGCGATGTGTAGTTTATCTGTCTTCAGACAAAATAGCCCATGTGGACTGGGGAATTTGAAAAGAGAGCATGTGCACGATGGGGTCACATCTAACATGGATCAGAAAATGTTTTCTCAAATCCAGGTTAGATTTTTTTGTTTAACATGATCGGAAAGAGCAGATTTAGTGTTTTTATAAAAATGAGGACATGGGCTTTTTCAAAATACTACTTTTAAATTAGCCTAGGCTATATGACAGTGGTTCCATATATTCCATAGCACTCAAGTTGTGTGGGAAAAATATGATTTATATTTTATATTCCATTATATCTAAAATATGCGTGTTGACTGTGGTCAAGGCAGGGGAATTTAAGTGTCTTGTCTGTTAAATGAACAAGAGAAGAACTATTGATTGAATTTGCATGGCTCAGCCTTGTAGCCTAAAGGTTGCACAGACCAGTGACATAGTTAAACTCAAAATATATTATTTTATTTTGAAAATACATGTTATTAGTCTTTTGTTAGTCATGACCTGACTAAATGAATTAGTAATACAGATAATGAAAACACTTATCGAGTGATGCAAATGCTTCCACACAGGTGTGGTTCCTGTGTCAAGCAATTAACATACCATCATGCTTAGGCTCATATATAAACATGCTGGTCAGGCCATTATTTTGGCTACCATGGCTATGCCCTCATAGGATGACAATGCAAATCATATATACCATGGCCGTCTCAGTCACCAGATCTCAACCCAATTAAACTCCTATGGGAGATTCGCCGGAGACAGCGTTTTCCACCACCATCAACAAAACACCAAATAATGGAAATTCTCATGGAAAAAAGGTGTCGCATCCCTCCAAAAGAGTTTCAGACACTTGTAGAATCTATTCCAAGGTACATTGAATCGGTTCTGGCTCGTGGTGGCCCAACGCCCTATTAAGATACTTTATGTTGGTGTTTCCTTTATTTGGGCAGTTACAGTACTTGTAGATGTCTTTGTGATGGTGTATGGATTTATTAGACGCCCACTCACATCGACACACCCCTACCACACTCAATGTGCCAGCATGCTTACGGGATATGGTCAGGTTAACTCTTTTATAGGGTGGTATCAGTGGTCAGGGTGGGAGTCAGACAGGAGGGTGGACGCACGGCTCCATCGGCAGTTTGGCACTCCTCTATCTATGACTGTTGGCAACTCTGTGAACTATGTATTCAACACGTGTGACACTCTCTCTGTGGTTACTTTGTAAACAGGAAGCTGAAGAGTAAAAACCACATGTTGAGGAAGGAATCAACAAACTGATTCATGTTAGTGTAACTATATTCAATGTAAAGGGTGAGCTCATTATTTATTTGCTTTTAATGACTCATGCATGAGCAAAGTTGGCTACTTTCTTAATTTTGTGAAGTTAAATTGAAGGCCTTTAAAAAGTATATTATCGTGTTCTTGAAGAGAACAGTAAGAACAACATGAAATGTAACATTTAAAGTATTATGTTTATGAATTGCAATAATTATTGCATAGAAAAACATGTTGCAGTGGCCTATCATTTAACAAACTGTACAGTATGACTTTTTTTACAGACATGAAAGAGGAATTAAGCCACGGCACGGTGGGGATCTACCACGCCTTCACAGCCAATCGCGTGGCCCGTCACTGACACACATCCCGTTCTCTCACACGCACAACGGGACAGACAAGAAGACGGCCAACTGTTCTCTCCACCTTTTACACCAAAAAGTAAGTATTTGTTTATTTGTGGGGTTATTAGATATTAGTTAATATTAGATAGAGTCACGAGGTATTTTGATAACTCTAATGATAGTCAGCACGCTATATAGCTAAGTTAGTATGGCTAGCTAGTTTACATTTCTGAATAGAGCTAAAGTTATCTGGTTTATAAATGAGCCATACGCTAGGTAGCTGTAGCTAGCTATTAGTAATTTACTGCGAATAACATTTGATAGGGAAATGTGCTAGGCAAAGTGGAACTTCCCATCACATCCCGAAGTTATGGACAGCTGTCAAGCCTCCTCGGGTAGATAGAGAAACGATGAGTGAGCGCTATGCGCCCTGGTTGAATTTGGTGATTAGAAAGAAAGTTGTAGGAACATTTTCCCTCTGGCTGTATGTAATATAACGTTAGCTACAATACAATAACGTTTGGTCGATTTTTGAAGTTCACACTTCTTGCATTGAATAGCTGACACAATCTATAAATTGTGTTTTTTTCATTTGCTTTGGCCTTGGTCTGGAGAGATGGACCCATCTGATGAATGTTGTAGCTCCTGGCTTGGTGCAATACAACTTGGTGTAAACGGATTCTGTGTCCATGTGTCTCCTCCATTTTTCCTGTGAGCTGACAGTTGTTGTTAAACGGAGAACGCTGGGGACCCATAACAAGGTACTAAAATATTTAACCCCAGAGGGAGGGCTGTACCATGCCAGGGTAATGGACTCACAGATGTGAATATTATGGATGTGACAAATAGAAAAACATGTATTAACGTTTTAACGCCTTTAATCGGTTTTCCGTTAAAACGTTGAGAAAATTCATAAAATTCCACATGCACTATGCATAATCTGGTTCTATTTCGTATAACCGCTAGCAGGCAATTAAGTTCTATCAACACTTAGAAAAAAGGTTTCCAAAAGGGTTCTTCTGCTGTCCCCATAGGAGAACCCTTTTTGGTTCCAGGTAGAACCTTTTCTTTTCTAAGAGTACCACAGTCATAGGCTGAATTTAATCTGAAACCAAACAATTGGCCATTAAGCCCTTTATAAAGTGGCCACTTGAGTCTGCAAGTGTTTTGGCCAAAATGAGCATTGAGACATTGCACACTCCACTTCCCAACTGACACTTCCATTTGTGTCAGTTGGAAGACAATCCATTTGCAAGCATTGTGTTCCGCTACCTGTCTTGTGCATGACTCACTCACTATGAAACACGGGTACTGGGGCAAAACGAAGCATCAGCTGATTTAGCTTGTTGTAGCCTGCCTGCTGCTAGCTAGCTTCAATGACAAACACATGGATTGAATTTTAGCTAGCTAGCTAAGGATGTTGGGCACTGCACACATACATTTGTCACTTATTTACAATAGTTTGACAACTTGCTGATGAAGTTGTGGACATGTTCCCAGCAGTCAGTCAGAAATAACTTCAGCTTGTTTCCAAAGCACCAACTGCTTCATTGTAATGTTGAGTCAGCTAAAAGCACAACGTAGCAGCAGACTCGACAGGGGCAAAGCAGGTTGTTCGCTGCTGTCGCTTTGCCTTTCTGTATAATTTTTCCAGCTTAACGACGATGATGTGCGGTGTGCTATAATAATAATTTGAAAGATGCATATCGCCTAACGTTACAGCATTGTTGCATTACATGTTGACCAGACCGCGCGTGCGTCCGTCCAGACCGCGCGTGCATCCGTCCGTCCATGTTGATTTTGTCCTCCCATACCATATGCAATCAGGTGGTTGAAATATCAAAACCAACTCTGAACCAACTACATTCATTTTGGGACAGGTCGATAAGCAAACATTTATGGCACTTTAGCTAGCTAGCTTGCTGTTGCTAGCTAAATTTCCCTCGATCCTGACTAGTCTCCCAGTCCCTGCCGCTAGGGAGCCAATCAGCTAATTAGCTAATTGGCTAACAGTACACTAGCTTGAAATGGAACCACTTTCTGTCAAAATTAGAAAAGTGTAATATCTGAAAAGTAGCTAGCTAGACTATCTATCATGCATGATGGACGCATCTTCTTGTCATGGATGCCATGCCACGGTTGCCCTTGGATTGAAGACGTAATCCGGAGACAGGTGTTTTCTCCTTCTCTTTAGTTATCATACTCTAATTCCACTGATTTCAAAACTCTATCCTCCAGAAAATAGAGAGCAACACATATGCAGCTCCATTACTTGCTACATTTTTTTTAAAGGTTCGTTCAACGGGATTACCAACACAGACTGACCAGCTCAAATAGACAGAAGCCATCTATATGGCAGACCAATCCTCTCTCGGCAAGTCCAGCCCACTTATTATCTCAGCCAATCATGGCTAGTGGGAAGGTTGCCAACTTTTTCTGTAGCTTAACAAACAAGGCTCTTAATTTAACAATTTTATTCATATTTACAGATGGCATACAAGTTTGTTATTAAGGCACATGAAAGTTCACATGTTCCAGAAGGCATTTCTGCTAAAAAACGTATTTTGATACAAATAAACGTTCAAATGGCTCTCCTGTGAAGTCGTGACTTGCAACATTTTTTGGTATCGTTTTGATATCGAGTATTGTTCTTTCAAATTCTGCCCTCTAGAGGATTTAGCAGAAAATAACACATGGCACTTTGAAATCGGCAATAAATACATATTGCACTTCCCATTTCTGTGACCGAGTCCAAATCAATGTAAGAACTGGTGTTCAACTCAGGGTTTCCGTTAGCTGGTAATAGCCTGATTTTGGCCCCCCAAAAAATAGAAAAATTGATAAGTGAAATTGCCGCCTGACAATTAAGAAGAAAAAATACCATTACGAAATAATGCTTTTTAGCCTATTCATTTACTTAAATACCAGTCGATGGAAATACATTTGACAGGTCATGCTTATCGGTCTATAGGGTAATTAGCATAATTTTGTGAAGTTAAATTGGCGCATGTGTGTACAGTATATTCGTTATGTATCTTATTTATCACATGCGTACAGCATACAGATACAGAGCCTTTGAGTGGAAAATATGTCAGTATCTCAAACACCAAATGCACAGACAATGGAAGGCATGCTTCATCAGCACGTCACACACCACTTTGCAAGGAGCTGGAGGTAGTATGAAAACATATACTTAATCGTTTGAAACCTGAACGTTTTGCTACCTTGCTTTAAAGTAGCCTAGCCAAAATCCGACCATATCCGTGGAGGAAATTATTTTATATAAACTTTATTTTATTTCTTTCACAATCCTAGTCATATTAGCAACCCATGCTAATTTTTGCATATAGATTTCCCTTTCTACATTTCTAACGGATATTTTCATCTCTGTCACACTGTTCATAGACTTCAGTGCAGGACAGGGGTTGAGGTGTTCATAGACTTCAGTGCAGGACAGGGGTTTAGGTGTTCATAGACTTCAGTGCAGGACAGGGGTTGAGGTGTTCATAGGCTTCAGTGCAGGCCAGGGGTTGAGGTGTTCAGAGGCTTCAGTGCAGGACAGGGGTTGAGGTGTTCATAGACTTCAGTGCAGGACAGGGGTTGAGGTGTTCATAGACTTCAATGCAGGACAGGGGTTGAGGTGTTCATAGGCTTCAGTGCAGGACAGGGGTTTAGGTGTTCATATACTTCAGTGCAGGACAGGGGTTGAGGTGTTCATAGGCTTCAGTGCAGGCCAGGGGTTGAGGTGTTCAGAGGCTTCAGTGCAGGACAGGAGTTGAGGTGTTCATAGACTTCAGTGCAGGACAGGGGTTGAGGTGTTCATAGACTTCAATGCAGGACAGGGGTTGAGGTGTTCATAGGCTTCAGTGCAGGACAGGGGTTGGGGTGTTCATAGACTTCAGTGCAGGACAGGGGTTGAGGTGTTCATAGACTTTAGTGCAGGACAGGGGTTGAGGTGTCCATAGACTTCAGTGCAGGACAGGGGTTGAGGTGTTCATAGACTTCAGTGCAGGACAGGGGTTGAGGTGTTCATAGGCTTCAGGGTGAAAACCCTGTCAAACTGCAGCTACCTTATATTTGTTCATATGAATTATATATTAGACTAGACCAGCAGGGTGTTTCCTCTACCCAGACACAGAGACAACAACTGATAGACAATAGAACTCATATGGCTTGCTTTTTGCATGTTTGCATAGTGCAGGCATATGCAACTGCAGGCCTAATTAAAAATGAACTCAGTCTGTCATCACTATTATGTTGATTGATTAATTCCAGTTAATAATTTTGGATTGAAAAGGTTGAGGCAGTCTAGCCAGCCCAGGTTTGAATATAAACAAAATGTTATAACATTTTCTTCTCACAAACAAATGGACTATAAATACATAATGTTGTTTACCCTGACCAGATGATCAGGGCGCATAGGCTGTATGCAGCTGCTCTTATTTGTAGCATACAGTTGATCAGACTGAAAAATCGTCTCTGTTTCATCCAATACAGCATGTCAGATCTCAAATCTTTAGGTGTGCCTAGGCTGCTGCAACATTTATGGAAAGAGTTTTTGCTTGTGTTTGTCTGAAGTGATGATGGGTTATTACCTTTGCTAAATAAATACCGGAGGAAAGTGGAACGCCTACTTGACCGGGTGTGAAAAAATGCGCTACGTCAACCCCTCTTTTTAATCTCACTTTTAATGGATGACGCAATGGAAGTTATCAAATCTTTTTGAATTGATTTTGACATCCCAGAGAAGACAGTATAAACTTCCATATGCTCAGCAAGTAAATCATAGTGACATGCAATTACTTCTGCAAGTTCCTTATTTTAGTTGTACTCTTTTTGAAAACTATTTTTGGCACTATTGTGCCTAATCCTTATTGTGGCTAGCTTCACAACACATAACTCGGTCCGGTCGAGCCTTACTAGCCAGATGAAGCTAGCTGGCTGCTTATAACGTTAGCTTTGGGCAACAGGGTTAAGTAGCTGGCTAGCTATTTATTTTCATAAACTGAAGTTCAATTGCACATCCGGTGAACAGGTCAGGGTTCCATAGCCGCAGGTAGAACAGTTGAAACTGGAGCAGCAGTACGACCAGGTGGACTGGGGACAGCAAGGAGTCATCATGCCAGGTAGTCCTGAGGCATGGCCCTATGGCTCAGGTCCTCCGAGAGAGAGAAAGAAAGAGAGAAAGAGTGAATTAGAAAGAGCATACTTAAATTCACACAGGACACCGGATAAGACAGGAGAAGTACTCCAGATATAACAAACTGACCCTATCCACCCGACACATAAACTACTGCAGCATAAATACTGGAGGCTGAGCCGGGTAGGGGTCAGGAGACACTGTGGCCCCATCCGATGATACCCCCGGACAGTGCCAAACAGGAAGGATATAACCCCACCACTTTGCCAAGCACAGCCCCCACACCACTAGAGGGATATCTTCAACCACCAACTTACCATCCTGAGACAAGGCCGAGTATAGCCCACAAAGATCTCCGCCACGGCACAACCCAAGGGGGGGGCGCCAACACATTGCTAACAATAATGAAAATGTCTGCAGTTTCTACTGGTCATTGTTTTCAGGCTGGTTATATTGGTGCTAGCTAGGTACAAAGCTAAAGCTAGCTACCCCAGAAGTTGCGGTCGGACATATAATGCTTTCTAGCCAACTGTATTGTAAACACATCATTTGTGGCAGGTGTTTGCTTGCAGACTTTTTTGTACAGCTTTGAAAATTCTACTGATAGTAGTGGTGGAGCTTGGCTTGCATGTGTAAATTCAGCACACACAACATTCTATAATAGTGTTATTTGACATGTCATATTAAAAGCTTATTTATCTCATCAAATAGTGTTATTGTCAAATAGTGTTAAAATAGTGTTATAGTATAGTATGTCGTGAAGCTAATAGCAGTGACCCTATTACTGTGTAACTTCGGTAGGGCAACATCTGAACAATAGCACACTTGGTAATGTTAGTGTGTACCGGTGCTCGACCAGTCGCTAAAGCCAACATCACCCACAACAGAGAACGGTTGATTGTCAAGGGCAATGAATTCCATTATCTTGGCATTAATGGATTTTGCTTTTGAGTTGTCTCACTGAAAATATCTTACTCTTTCAAATGACTGCTCGATCCACACAGCAGACATTGTGGGCTAGGTTCGGAATGCTGTGTTGCACGTGTAGTGCAAATGTTTACATGGTGTCATTACGTCCTGTACCTACATTATATAGGTATGCACGTTAGCTTAGACATCGGTTTTTAACATTGGCGTTAAACTAGACATCGGGGCTATACCGATGATGGCATTTTTAGCTAATATCGTCCGATTCCGATATGTTCACCGATGTATTGTGCATCCCTATTTTGTACACCTAGTGTATGTAAAAACAAAAAAGTGCCTTCTCCCAACTGCTGTTTTCAGATCTCTCCACAAGTTTTCAGATCTGGCCTCATTGCTGGCCACTTCAAAACAGTCCAGCGTTTTGTCTTTAACCAATCCCGGGTGCTTTTCGAAGTGTGTTTGGGTCATTGACCTTATATGGAGACCGAGTTTTCGGACACTGTGTCCGACATTGTGTTCCAAAATGCCTTGGTATCAGTGGAGGCTGCAGAGGGGAGGATGGCTCATAATAGTGGATGGAACTAAGCAAATGGAATGGCATCAAACAAATGGAAACCATGTGTTTGATGTTGTTGATACCTTTCCACTTATTTCGCTCCAGCCATTATCACGTGCCCGTCAAGGTGCCACCAACTTCCTGTGCTTGGTATTCTCCTGATTTCATAATGTCATGCACATGTTCAAGGCACCCATTGCCAGAGGCAGCAAAGCAACGCCAAAACATCTCTGAACCTCCTACATATTTGACTGTAGGGAAGGTGTTCTTTTCTTTTAGGGCTTTATTTTGTTTTCTTTAGAAATAGAGATGGTGTGCTTTTCCAAAAATATGCAAATTGCAGTCAGCCTTTCTTCTGTCTCTCTCTCTCAGTAATGGGGTCCTCCTGGGTCTCCTACCATATAACCCCTTTTCAAAAAAATTACATGCCCTCCTAAAACTGGTTAGAACTCCAGTTCAGTTTGTGATATTAAGATTCTAACAATGACTGTGTGTTATATCGACATATTTAGAAAAAGTCAAGGACAGAGGGGGCCATGACTTTAAAAATGGCAGAGTAATAAGATAATTTGATTAATGAGCAGTCCAAATGGCTGCTTTAGCGGTTCTAGTGTTAAGGATTATGTGCTTTGTGTAGTAGACTATAGTATCTGCTGCTACTGTACTTAGGCCTACTTGTTTTTATGTGCTCGACTAGGATATCTGGTTCTGATCAATCCTGTCCTTACACGTTAATAATGTGAGGGCAGATGCTGGAGATGAGAAGCAAGTACAGGGAGTGAACATTTAATTAACAATGGGCATGGAACAAGACAGGACTGCGTCTGGAAATGAAAACATAATGACAATAATGCTGACACGGGGAACCAAAGGAGGAATAGACAGAGATAGATGGGGCAATCAACAAGGTGAAGGAGTCCAGGTGAGTCCAATGAGCACTGATGCGCGTAATGATGGTGACAGGTGTGTGTAATGAAGGGCAGACTGACAGTGACGTGACAGTACCCCCTCCCCTCTAGGGGCGCCACCCGGCGTCCCGCCTGGGCGAGCCTGACGGGCTGGCGGAGGCATGGGCGCTGGACAAGCCGGCTGATGTGTAGATGCCCGACGAGCCTGCAGATGTCGTGGGAGTCGGCTGAGGCATGGGAGCCTGACAATCCGGCTGAGGCGTGAAAGCCTGACGATCCCACTGAGGCGTGAGAGCTCGACGAGCCGGCTGAAGCATGACGGGTGCCTACCTAGGCAAGAAAACCTCTTGAGCCAGCTAAGACATGGAACCCCGACGAGCCAGCTGAGGCACTCTCGGTTCCATTGGCGACGGCACCCAGACCCAACAAAAACAAAAAAACGAAAACTCCCTCATGCTTCACATATTGGTGTCAGCATTCTGTGAGGGCAGATGCTGGAGACGAGAAGCAAGTACAGGGAGTGAACATTTAATGAAACACGGACATGAAACAGAACACGGACAGCGTCTGGACAGGGGAACAGGTAAACGACAATAATGATGATGCGGGGAACACATGGAGGAACAGACAGAGATAGATGGGGCAATCAACAAGGTGAAGGAGTCCAGGTGAGTCCAATGAGCGCTGATACGCGTAATGATGGTGACAGGTGTGCGTAATGAATTGCAGGCTGGCACCCTCGAGCGCCAGAGAGGGAGAGCGGGAGCAGGCGTGACAAATAATTAGGCCTATGTAATAACCACTAATGGTGTGTGTGTCTGTGTGTGTGTGTGTGTGTGTCATCCTACCTTGCTGAAGTAGTGTGAGTGTGTGTGTGTGTGTACTCTATCTGGTCTCAGTGTGAGACTCAAACTGACACTACATCCTGCTCATATTAAGAGCTACGACACAGTATTGCCTTGCAACGATTGCTCTGCCATGTGAACAGAGGGAAGGGATCGTGCAGTCAAACAGGCAGGGTGGACTGAGAGGAGCAAAGCATATCTGCGTGTGTGTTAAAACCCATGAGAAGCCTTGATGATCCAATGTAAACTTGGCCTTAGTCACGGTATGCCGACAGATGTATATAAACACTGAAAGTGCCATGCAGATGTGCAAGATCAGGAACAGGCCGCATATCTGGCATTGGTCAGCGCTTAAAGCTGGGCACTGTGCCCAGTTTGACTAGGCTACTGATATTCCATGGGGTTACTCGGCATGCAAAATCACTTGTAGATCAATGACTGCCATTGATAATTGACAGTACTGCGCAGCCGTCTTCATTGACCTGGCCAAGGCTTTCGACTCTGTCAATCACCGGATTCTTATCGACAGACTCAACAGCCTTGGTTTCTTGAATGACTGCCTCGCCTGGTTCACCAACTACTTCTCAGATAAGAGTTCAGTGTGTCAAATCCTGTTGTCCGGAACTCTGGCAGTCTCTATGGGGGTACCTACCATAGGGTTCAATTCCTCGGGCCGACTATTTTCTCTGTATATATCAACGATGTCGCTCTTGCTGTGGGTGATTCCCTGATCCACCTCTACGCAGACAACACCATTCTGTATACATCTGGCCCTTCTTTGGACACTGTGTTAACTAACCTCCAAATGAGCTTCAATGGCATACAACACTCCTTCCGTGGCCTCCAACTGCTCTTAAACGCTAGTAAAACCAAATGCATGCTTTTCAACCGTTCGCTGCCCGCATCCACCCGCCCGACTAGCATCACTACTCTGGACGGTTCTGACCTAGGACATGTGGACAACTACAAATACCTAGGTGTCTGGCTAGACTGTAAACTCTCCTTCCAGACTCATATTAACTTCTTACGGCTGAGATCCTGTGAAAGTGCAAGGCGCCAAATTCAAACAGAAATCTCATAATTAAAATTCCTCAAACATACAAGTATTTCACACCATTTTAAAGATAAAATTGTTGTTAATCCCACCACCGTGATCGATTTCAAAAAGCACACCATCTGATTATGTTAGGTCAGTCAAAGAAAAACACAGCTATTTTTCCAGCCAAAGAGAGGAGTCACAAAAAGCGGAAATAGAGATAAATTTAATCACTAACCTTTGATGATCTTCATCAGATGACACTCGTAAGACTTCATGTTACACAATACATGTATGTTTTGTTCGATAAAGTTCATATTTATATTCAAAAATCTCAGTTTACATTGGCGCGTTACGTTCAGTAATGTTTTGCTTCCAAAACATCCTGTGATTTTGAAGAGAGCCACATCAATT
Organism: Oncorhynchus mykiss; assembly: GCF_057628025.1. Lineage (NCBI taxonomy): Eukaryota > Metazoa > Chordata > Actinopteri > Salmoniformes > Salmonidae > Oncorhynchus > Oncorhynchus mykiss. The sequence goes on along the minus strand of NC_143022.1, from coordinate 56,808,878 downwards.
TACAGAAATACTCATAATAAACATTGATAAAAGAATCAAGTGTTATGCATGGAACTTTAGATAAACTTCTCCTTAATGCAACCGCTGTGTCAGATTTCAAAAAAGCTTTACCGAAAAAGCACACCCTGCCATAATCTGAGTACAGCACTCAGAGACCAAAACAAGCAATGAAGATATCCGCCATGTTGTGGAGTCAACAGAAGTCAGAAATAGTATTATAAATATTCACTTACCGTTGATGATCTTCATCAGAATGCTCTCCCAGGAATGCCAGTTCCACAATAAATGTTTGTTTTGTTCGATAAAGTCCATAATTTATGCCCAAATACCTCCTTGTTGTTCGCGCGTTTAGTTCAAAAATCCAAATTCACGACACGCAGGTCAGACAAAAAGTTTTTTTTTAATTCCTCTACAGTTCGTAGAAACATGTCAAACGATGTATAGAATCAATCTTTAGGATGTTTTTATCATAAATCTTCAATAATGTTTCAACCGGAGAATTCCTTTGTCTTTAGAAATGCAATGGAACGCAGCTACCTCTCACGGATGCGCGCCTGACCAAGCTCATGGCCTTATGGCAGACCCCTTACTCAATCAGCTCTTATTCTCTCCCCCTTCACAGTAGAAGCCTGAAACAAGGTTCTAAAGACTGTTGACATTTAGTGGAAGCCCTAGGAAGTGCAATATGATCCCAATGACATTGTATATTGTATAGGCAAAGACTTGAAACCTACAACCCTCAGATTTCCCACTTCCAGGTTGGATTTTTTCTCAGTTTCTGCCTGCCATATGATTTCTGTTATACTCACAGACATCATTCAAACAGTTTTAGAAACTTCAGAGTGTTTTCTATCCAAATCTACTAATAATATGCATATCTTAGCTTCTGGGCCTGAGTAGCAGGCAGTTTACTCTGGGCACCTTATTCATCCAAGCTACTCAATTCTGCTCCTCATCCATAAGAAGTTAAACATCTCCAATCCAAAATCAAATCTAGAATCGGCTTTATATTTTGCAACAAAGCATCCTTCACTCACGCCGCCAAACTTACACTAGTATAACTGACTATCCTACCGATCCTCGACTTCGGCGATGTCATCTACAAAATAGCTTCCAATACTCTACTCAGTTCTCTGCTGCCAGTGACTGGAATGAGTTGCAAAAATCGCTGAACCTGGAGACTTATATTTCTCTCACTAACTTTAAACATCAACTATCTGAGCAGCTAACCGATCGCTGCAACTGTACATAGTCCATCTGTAAATAGCCCACCCAATCTACCTACCTATTTACTTTTCTGCTCTTTTGCACACCAGTATCACTACCTATACATCATCATCTGCCCATCTATCACTCCAGTGTTAATCTTCTAAATTGTAATTACTTCGCTACTATGGCCTATTTATTGCCTTACCTCCTCACGCCATTTGCACACACTGTATATAGACTTTTTTTCTATTGTGTTATTGACTGTACGCTTGTTTATTACATGTGTAACTCTGTGTTGTTGTTTGTGTCACACTGCTTTGCTTTATCTTGGCCAGGTCGCAGTTGTAAATGAGAACTTGTTCTCAACTATCTTGCCTGGTTAAATAAAGGTTAAATAAAACAAATAAAAAGTAGCCTTCATCTAACCTAACTGTTTCTTTCTCTCAGTTGCAGAGTCGTAACCATGGGGAAGGGATGCATCACGGCAACTAAGTACTTCCTGTTCCTCTTCAACCTCCTCTTCTTTGTAAGTGACATCACCACCTTCAGCCCTAGCCTGCTATCTATGTCAATGGATATCTATGTCAACCCCAGCCACTGTAGCCTTCATTTGCATCAAATCCATCTGACTTAAGAGAATATTACTCTGTGTATAATGACTAGTAGTTATTGAAGATCATTAATAGAAAATGTGTGTGTCCAGTGCCCACTGACCAGTTTCTGTTTGCTGTTCTTTCCATGTTGTTCCTGTTTTCATTATCATTTGAATATGGTAGGCTGTTTATTGAAATATCCCAGAGATTAGCAGAGTACGTGTTACTTTCCAAAGTGAAAAGTGTTGTAGTACTGTACTGTAGCAACACAGTCAGAACTGGTGGTTTTCATCTTCTAACCTTTATTCAAAAGACTTCACCTGGCAGAGATTTCACTCTTCAAACGCAACCTACAAGTGTGTTTGATCAAAACCCAGACAGTCCATCCTGAAACTGACACAACAGCTCCTATATTAAACCTTCACTGATGATGTCCAACCTGACTCTTTACCTCCTTTCCAATTTACTCACTGTGTGTCTGTGTGTAGTAAATGTGACTCAGGCTTTTGATGTGAACACTCACCGCCCTTAATGGAAAGCATCTGTGGACAGAGGCTAGTAGTGGACTACATAGTACTAGTTTATATGGACCTAATGAGGTTGAAACAGACCCTCTAGTCTAAATGAAGAGTTCTAAATTAGGTTTCCATTTCCAAGCCAAGGGAAAGTGGTGAATTAGGAACCTCTCATCTTTTGGGTTGACCCCCCCCCCACTACCAGACATGGTCCCTATAAACTCCACACTGCACTTTAGGCTACATTTTTACATTTGAGTTATTTAGCAGACACTGATATCCAGAGAGACTTACAGGAGCAATTAGGGTGAAGTGCCTTGTTCAAGGGCACATTGACACATTTTTCATGTTGTCAGCTCAGAGATTCAAACCAGCGACCTTTCGGTTACTGGCCCAACGCGCTAACCGCTAGGCTACACTTTATAGACTCGTTACCAGATAATTGGCAGATAATCTGGCTGTCTAACACATCCGTTCGTTGCTGGAGGTGAGTGTCAGAAAAGGCCGTGGTCTGGACCGGAAATTAAAATTAAACAAGAAACTCTGATCAGGTTCAGACCTTTTGGTTCTGGCTCCTCTATTGGCTAGTTCCCTTTCAGAACTTTTCAATCTGGCCCTTTATGTGTTAGGTTAGTCTGAATTGGAGGTCTCCGACAGATCTGTTACAGTAGAGAAGGTGTGGTTTAGACCAGTGGTTCCTAACCTTTTTTGATAAAAAAAATTCTGCGGCACCTAGCATTTTTTGATTAATTTAGACCAGTGGTTCCTAACCTTTTTTGAACCGTGGCACACCTTGATGGGATATAAAAATTCTGCGGCACCTAGCATTTTTTGATTAATTAATTTCATGGTAATGACCTCCATCTCATTTAATTCATACTGCAAAATCATACATGTTCTCTTAAGATGTATTTTATAGATAGGTTTTATTTAAACTATTTTTCCTTACTCATGATGATTAATTTGTGTGTACCCCTTTAAGAGAGTCCCATGAAACCATACTAGAAGTAATTTTCTTTTGCTCCGGTAAAATAGGTCTTTAGTTTTGAACGGTTTGAGAGAGGTGGTTTTCTGCATTGTAAAGGTGCAACCATGGACACAAAGCCATACTCTCTTTGTTTCTATGTCAGAGCCTGTGGTACAGCTAAGCCTAGCCACTTGCTAATAGTTCTCCCAGGCAAAGTAAAATGATACAAACGATACCAATGTAACAACAGGCTGAGTGCACCAGACTTGAAAAAGAAGAGAGAAAGAGAGGAAGCAGACATACTATAATTTCTTATTTTAGAGACACACTGTTTTTTAAGTTGTCTCTATTTGTTTTCTCACTGATCTGGTTTGCAATGAGCCCAACATTTTCAGTAAGAATCTACCTGCCTCTATTGTATTGTACTGGTCCAGGACAATTGTTGCTATCTGGCTCTATGGACCATGAAAATGAGTGCCACCTTGTAACTCAATTCCTTTTCCCTCTGTAGATATTTGGAGCATTGATCATGGGCTTTGGACTGTGGGTTCTCCTGGATAACCAGAGCTTCATCGCAGTTCTGCGTAAGTAAGAACACAGGCACACACACACCCTTTGTGATCTTGCCTGATAGTTGTTGATACTGTCTATCTTTGCTCAAGTGTTCTATGCACAGGGGAAGCCAAAAGTAGAGATTGGAAATTGTGCTTGTCAGATCCCAAAGTGTTACTACTGTTACTACCTCAATCCATATCCAATCCTAAACCCTTAGCCCAGTCTGTGCAGTTAAAGTGGCTCTCATCTTACTTGTCTCATTCCCACAAACACCAACCCAAGGGAAGAGGGCCATAAGTTAAGAGCAGATGTAAGCACTAAAACAAAAATGTGATAGATAGCATATGGTACTCCACTAGAAACAGCTATCTGGTTCGGCAGGCATGCATGCACACACACATGCATGCGCAAATGCAAACACATACAGGCGGAAGTGACAGATCACTAGCGATAGGTTGGTGATTAACATCTGAAGTAGTTTCATACTGTGTTAGAGGATGACAGCTTACTTCAACCCTTCAACCCTAACTTTGCCGTTCACACACATCATGTCACCTTATTTCCTATATTGTCTCCATATGTGACCGACCACCTTAATTTGGTGTTATGTAGCAACATTTGAAACTGTGTTTTTTGCATTGGATAAAAGCAGAGACACAGGGCTACAAAATGGTTTATCTTACGCTGTACAAAGTAGATGTCCTATCCGACTTGCGAAAACTATAGTTTGTTAAGTTCTCTAGGATAGGGGGCAGCATTTTGAATTTTGGATGAAAAGCATGCCCAAATTCAACTAACTGCTACTCATCCCCAGAAGATAAGATATGCATATTATTATTTTCATGTCCGGATGAAAAGCGTGTCCAAAGTAAACGGCCTGCTACTCTGGCTCAGAAGCCATGATATGCATATTATTAGTAGATTTGGATAGAAAACACTCTGAAGTTTCTAAAACTGAATCATGTCTGTGAGTATAACACAACTTATGTAGAAGGCGAAACCCTGAGGACAAACCATTCAGATATTTTTTTTTGAGGTCACCCTCTTTTCAATGGATTTTCATTGGGAATCCAGATTTCTAAGGGACTTGGTTGCAGTTCCGCTGGATGTCACCAGTCTTTAGAAATTGGTGGAGGTTATTCCTTTGTGTGATGAAGAAGTACGGCCATCTTGAACGAGGGTCACTTCATGTGTACTGTTTGATAGAGGCGCATGACCAGAAAGCATGCTTCAGTTTGTTGTCTTCCTGTATTGAACACAGATCATCCGGTCTTAAATTTTATCGATTATTTACTTAAAAAAATGCCTAAAGTTGTATTCTAAAAATAGTTTGAAATGTTTTGGCAAAGTTTACAGGTAACTTTTGAGATATTTTGTAGTCACGTTGCACAAGTTGGAACCCGTGTTTTTCTGGATCAAACGCACCAAATAAATGGACATTTTGGATACATATGGACGGAATGAATCGAACAAAAGGACCATTTGTGATGTTTATGGGACATATTGGAGTGCCAACAGAAGAAGCTTGTCAAAGGTAAGGCATGATTTATATTTTTATTTCTGCGTTTTGTGTCGCGCCTGCATGGTTGAAATGTTTTCTCTCTTTTGTTTATGGAGGTGCTATCCTCAGATAATAGCATCGTTTGCTTTCGCCGAAAAGCCTTTTTGAAATCTGACATGTTGGCTGGATTCACAACACGTGTAGCTTTAATTTGGTATCTTACATGTGTGATTTCATGAAAGTTTGATTTTTATAGGAATTTATTTGAATTTGGCGCTCTGCATTTTCTCTGGCTTTTGGCCAAGTGGGACGCTACCGTCCCACATATCCCAGAGAGGGTATTAACAAGAAATGTGTGAGGTGGTTGAAAAACATGTTTTAATGACTCCAACCTAAGTGTATGTAAACTTCCGACTTCAACTGTATGTATAATATCTGTAGCTAGACTCTTACCCATATACATGGATGAATGCTTCACAGCAGACTGCAAAACCCTTTTCATTAAATAACACGTCCTATGTCATTTCTGTTTTGTTTGTACAGCTTGCTTGGCCCGTTGTGTCAAGTCACTCTGGTTCACATTGTCTGATTTCAGAGTCAGAGAGAGTGAGTATGGTACGATTGTCCTCCTGAAAGTAATCAATCACAACTTTTTCCCACTGACCTTTGTCGATAGTGCCTGATAAATTCAGGGCAGCAATGTTAGAGAGAAGTAGCAACACATTTGTAGTACTCCATGGCTAATGTTATATCTTTATAAAAAACTGCAGTAGAAAGGCTTATCGACTCATAACGAGCAGCTCATTTTATAGACAGAAGATGCTACACGGCAGACCAATCCGAAACTCATCTCTCGGCATGTCCAGCCCATTCATTAATAACTCAGCCAATCATGGCTAGCGGGAAGGTTCCTGACTTTTTCTGTGGCTAAATGGCACAGATGGCATTCACGTTTGTTATTAACTTCTTCGATATAGGGGGCGCTCTTTTAATTTTTGGATGAAAAACGTTCCCGTTTTAAACAAGATATTTTGTCACGAAAAGATGCTCGACTATGCATATAATTGACAGCTTTGGAAAGAAAACACTCTGACGTTTCCAAAACTGCAAAGATATTGTCTGTGAGTGCCACAGAACTGATGTTACAGAAAAAAACCAGATAAAAATACAATCAGGAAGTGCCGCATTTTTTGAAACCGCCTCATGGCAATGACTCCTTATATGGCTGAGGAGGAGCTAGGAGTCAGCTTACCTTTTCCACGTTTTCCCCAAGGTGTCTGCAGCATTGTGACGTATTTGCAGGCATATCATTGGAAGATTGACCCTAAGAGACTACATTTACCAGGTGGTCGCTTGGTGTCCTCCGTCACAATTATTGCGTAATCTCCAGCTGCAGTACTTTTCCGTTTGCTACTGAGGAGAAACCCAACTGCCACGAAGGATTTATCATCGAATAGATATGTGAAAAACACCTTGAGGATGATTCTAAACAACGTTTGCCATGTTTCTGTCGATATTATGGAGTTCATTTGGAAAAAAGTTTGGCGTTGTAGTGAATGAATTTTCGTTTTTTTTCTTAGCCAAAAGTGATGAACAAAACGGAGCGATTTCGCCTAAAAAAATATTATTTTGGGAAAAAAGGAACATTTGCTATCTAACTGGGAGTCTCCTGAGTGAAAGCATCTGAAGTTCTTCAAAGGTAAATGATTTTATTTGGTTGCTTTTCTTATTTTTGTGAAAATGTTGCCTGCTACCAGCACAGCCTAGCATAGCATTATGCCATGCTAAACTTACACAAATGCTTGTCTAGCGATGGCTGTAACGCATATTTTGAAAATCTGAGATGACAGTGTTGTTAACAAAAGGCTAAGCTTGTGTTTGAATATATTTATTTCATTTCATTTGCGATTTTCATGAATAGGAAACGTTGCGTTATGGTAATGTGCTTGAGGTTATGATTACGCTCCCGGATACGGGATTGCTTGTCGCTAGAGGTTAAGGCACATGAAAGTTAAAATGTTCAAGAAGGCATTTCTGCCCAAAAACCCATTTTGATTAAAAAAAATAAAACATTAAAGTTGAAGCCTCTCCTGTGAAGTCGTGACTTGCGACATACGCCTAGTTTCCTGAAACGAGTCATATATGCAGGTACGAACACTTTGTACGCACGCACAGAAGCAGACACGCGGACACATATTGTTATATCTGTTTCAATACCTTACATGCCATGTTAAGAGGTAGCAGATATCCCCACCATCTTTTCTGCTTTAGTTTTATTGGTTTCTTATAGACACTGCAAGTCAGTAGCAAGCCCAGTCTCACTCTGTAGCCTAAGGAGAGAGCAGGCCATCAAGGGAAACATGGATGGAAAACCACCTTTGGAGCTACAGAAGAGCATAAAGTTGATCCTCTCCCTTCAATGATTCTTCTTTTGATTTTCATCTGGAAGTCATACATATCCAACTTTCTATTTGAACTGCTCTTGGAAATGTACTTCTCTTGGCGTGTAGGATTTTTTTCCTGCATAACTCTGAACTTAATTCTAGTTGATTCCAACTCCGTCAATGAGTTGTATTGCTGGAGCGACCAGTGAGATCTCTCGCAGAAGGTTAGGTGGAGTAGTAGATAGTCTGTATTTAGTCTGGAGAGAGTATTAACTGGCCAGAACTGGAAGTGTTTCCCGGACCTCTCTTCCCTGTGACACATACACACACACACACACACACACACACACATAGAAACTTAACATGTTTCCCGGACCTCTCAGGTCTGGCCTGGGTCTTCCCTCCTCTCTTCCCTGTGGTCATCATTTTCCACTGGGTCTCCTTTAAAAAAATATGACTCATCTCATGGGACTTCATGGCTAAATAAAGGCTAAATTAAATATATCACTGAGGGATGGAGATTCTCGATTCGGCATTTCCCTCTTGATGTTTTCCAAGGTCACTGAATGTTGATTGATGACTGCTGCTTAGCCTAGGCGATCATCCCACTCTGCTGATCTAGGATCTGCCATATAATCTTATTCATTATAATCTAAAAGGCGTACCCAATCCTAAATCAGCACTACTAATACTCTGACACTCATTGTGAATATGGGATACTGAACCACCATCTGTTCTGACCAAGGTCGGGTGTCCGGGACATAACACACAGCCCTGGCCCCAGTCTCTTTATCATGCATTGTTTTTATTATCCAGCTGTTCTACAGATAGCTCAGATCCTGTATCCTCCCCCTATTCCCTCGCACCATACCCTTACCTTTTTCTCCCAGGACCCCCTTTTTCACATAAAAAAAAAAAAATGCCCCCAACCTAGGATATACAGTGGGGAGAACAAGTATTTTTAATACACTGCCGATTTTGCAGGTTTTCCTACTTACAAAGCATGTAGAGGTCTGTAATTTTTATCATAGGTACACTTCAACTGTGAAAGACGGAATCTAAAACAAAAATCCAGAAAATTACATTGTATGATTTTTAAGTAATTAATTTGCGTTTTATTGCATGACATAAGTATTTGATACATCAGAAAAGCAGAATTTAATATTTGGTACAGAAACCTTTGTTTGCAATTACAGAGATCATACGTTTGCTGTAGTTCTTGACCAGGTTTGCACACACTGAGGCAGGGATTTTGGCCCACTCCTCCATACAGACCTTCTCCAGATCCTTCAGGTTTCGGGGCTGTCGCCTGGCAATACGGACTTTCAGCTCCCTCCAAAGATTTTCTATTGGGTTCAGGTCTGGAGACTGGCTAGGCCACTCCAGGACCTTGAGATGCTTCTTACGGAGCCACTCCTTAGTTGCCCTGGCTGTGTGTTTTGGGTCGTTGTCATGTTGGAAGACCCAGCCACGACCCATCTTCAATGCTCTTACTGAGGGAAGGAGGTTGTTGGCCAAGATCTCGCAATACATGGCCCCATCCATCCTTCCCTCAATACGGTGCAGTCGTCCTGTCCCCATTGCAGAAAAGCATCCCCAAAGAATGATGTTTCCACCTCCATGCTTCACGGTTGGGATGGTGTTCTTGGGGTTGTACTCATCCTTCTTCTTCCTCCAAACACGGAGAGTGGAGTTTAGACCAAAAAGCTCTATTTTTGTCTCATCAAACCACATGACCTTCTCCCATTCCTCCTCTGGATCATCCAGATGGTCATTGGCAAACTTCAGACGGGCCTGGACATGCGCTGGCTTGAGTAGGGGGACCTTGCGTGCGCTGCAGGATTTTAATCCATGATGGCGTAGTGTGTCACTAATGGTTTTCTTTGAGACTGTGGTCCCAGCTCTCTTCAGGTCATTGGCCAGGTCCTTCCGTGTAGTTCTGGGCTGATCCCTCACCTTCCTCATGATCATTGATTCCCCACGAGATTAGATCTTGCATGGAGCCCCAGACCAAGGGTGATTGACCGTCATCTTGAACTTCTTCCATTTTCTAATAATTGCGCCAACAGTTGTTGCCTTCTCACCAAGCTGCTTGCCTATTGTCCTGTAGCCCATCCCAGCCTTGTGCAGGTCTACAATTTTATCCCTGGTGTCCTTACACAGCTCTCTGGTCTTGGCCATTGTGGAGAGGTTGGAGTCTGTTTGATTGAGTGTGTGAACAGGTGTCTTTTATACAAGTAACAAGTTCAAACAGGTGCAGTTAATACAGGTAATAAGTGGAGAACAGGAGGGCTTCTTAAAGAAAAACGAACAGGTCTGTGAGATCCGGAATTCTTACTGGTTGGTAGGTAATTGAATACTTTATGTCATGCAATAAAATGCAAATTAATTACTTAAAAATCATACAATGTGATTTTCAGGATTTTTGTTTTAGATTCCGTCTCTCACAGTTGAAGTGTACCTATGATAAAAAATTACAGATCTCTACATGCTTTGTAAGTAGGGAAACCTGCAAAATCGGCAGTGTATCAAATACTTGTTCTCCCCACTGTATATAGACTTGTTTTAAGCTTATTACCTGCAATTCTATGTAGTTTAACAAGACTAAAGACAATAATAATGAAATGTATAATAATTGATAAGGAAAATAAAATCTAGACCCCAATTTTCCCAAATATTATTCCAATACCAAATGTTTTATTATGATAATCTATATGAACCCTCAATTTAATTATACATATTATTTTTTACAGAAAGTGAATTGATCAATTGATAGCGACAGTCACACATTGTATAAGATTACTTCCCAAGTCAATTTGTAATGACTCCTCGACTTTAAAAGGTTGTAGCTCAGCTCCTGAATGTCATAGAGAGAAACCATGTGCATCAGAGTCGTGTCTTCCTCTGGCATTTTACCGCTTGCTTCTAGCCTAAAGCATCATGGATTTATGTGTCGTTTTATATCTACCCCTCAAATCAAGAAGGTTGGGAACCCTTAGGATATCCCCTCTTCCTTCTCGAGGGGCTCATTATACTCATTCTCCTTTTTCTCCCCCTTCCTCCTCCATGGGGACCGACTCTCTGAGTCCAGCTGTTCCACCATGGGAGTAGCTACTGGACTACTGTTCTCTCTCTATCAGTGCCACTCTGTTAGTAGCTCGCCATAGTGACGCGCACGACACACAGTTCATCATTGGCGTGCTCGCGAAAACACAGCTTGACATATATTTAAACAAAAGACCTTGGCCTTGGTGAGGGAGATCTGCGATCTTGTGCCAAAACTCATTGTGAAATTATGATCTGCAAGGCTATACTTCAGTTAAGATGAAAGATTATAGCTCATAGAAAGATTTTTTCAATGTACACAAACACACACTTTAAGGTAAAAATATGTATTATATATATATATATATATATATATATATTATAAAAACGTGATATATTATATCCGTCTTACAGATTGAATTTGAGTTCAATGTGGAATCACTGTGTTTAAAATGAGAATATGTACTCCATTTGATGCGTTCATTCGGTATTTGAATACAGACTAAATATGTTGCCCTAGCTGGAAATGTTTATACATTGAACCCTGCTATGCCAAATAATCCCCCTAAGTCTGAGCAGCTGCTGGTTTCCAAATGGCACCCTATGGGCCCTGGTCGAAGGGAATAGGGTGCCATTTGGGAAATAAACCCTTGAAATAAACTCTTTAAATGTATGTTTCTGTGGAAACCACCAGAGGAACTATTTTGGAAGTTCCAGGGGAAGGAGACCTACTTGGAAATGTGCCATAGTACAAGACAGAGTAGAGCAGAGAACACATCCTGACTACAAGGAAAAGTTGTGTTTTAGCTACGCTACCACTAGAGAATACAGATGTGTTACACGGAGCGACACAGGGGAACCCAAGAGCAGACTCAGATGAGGAAACAGGGATGAATGAACCAAAATATTTATTGTTACACAGAGAGATATGGAGTGCAGATCCGGGGAAGCTCGGATGAGTTGCAGAAAAACCAGATGTGGAGACTGAGGTTGGATTTAGCTGAGTAGAACAGGGTAAGCAGATCCTGAGGGGAATCCAAGGTAGTTGGGTGGTGAATGTGGAACAGGAGACAGGAGCCAGAGACAGATCGGTAAATGCAATGAGAGGATAAATGGTGCCAGGCAGGGTAACAGGCACAGCAGAGTAACAGGATCTTGAATAATCATAAATGGCTAGAATCGTGAACTGACTGAGCAGAGATTATGATCTGGCAGAGTGGAAGTGGCAGGACAGAGTATTTGTAGAGGTCTTTATTATGGAACAAGTTGCAGCTGGTAGGGATCTGCTCTGACTCCAGCACACCTGTCTCCAACCACACAATCACACAGAGAGGGAGAGGGAGAGAGAGTGTACAGGGAGAGTAACTGCAGGTCAAGAAGACACCGGATGAACACCAGAGGGCGTAGCAGGAGCAGATGTGACAAGATGTGCATTCAGAGAGAAGTTACTAATCTGAAGGCCTTGAGATCCTGCTTTTAGAAAGTATCCAGCTGTGAAATGAAGTCTGCATGCAAGTTTCACTGTTTTGTTTTCTAACTTTTCTGTCACCAATGATCTTGGTCTGAGTTAGGAAGTAATGGGCTGATCTCTGTCAGTCCACTGTGTTCCTTACTTCACGTGCTTTGAGTCTTACAGTATAGTACACTGGTGCTCAGTACAACTGCTCCTCTCTCTCCTCTATATTCACAAAGAATCTGTGTTTTGTAGTGAGAGGCTCCTGTCAGCGGATGCCAAGTGCTGTAAGACAGGTGGAGCTTAGATCTGTGTTTTCTGTGTGTGAGCCCTTTTAACTAGCATATTTCAGTATGGCTCTGTAGTGCCGTATGTGTGTAACACACACACATGCACATTGGAGAGGGCTTTACTGGATATAGATCAGTGTGTGTGTTACATCCCCATAAATTATAGTCCTGAGCCACATACAGTCTGTCTGTATGGGGTGTCCTGCTCTATACTTAGTAGTAGACCCACCCTGTGAAACCCAGGCCTTTTCATTATCCTATAACCACTGCCACTGACGTATGCATGCATGTAGGTTATGAGTGTGTGTATAAAGTATAAATGTATGTGTTTTTTCCTGTCTGAAGTGGGATAGTGTCTGACCTTAGTTCTTTTGTTATGTCTTTGTTTAAGGTTGGTCAGGGTGTGAGTTGGGGTGGGTTGTCTGTGTTCGTTTTTCTATATTGTGTTTTGCGTTTGGCCTGGTATGGTTCTCAATCAGAGGCAGGTGTCGTTAGTTGTCTCTGATTGAGAATCATGCTTAGGTAGCCTTTTCCCACCTGTGTTTCGTGGGTGATTGTTTTCTGTCTTTGTGTATGTCACCAGACAGGACTGTTTCGTTTCGTGTCATTCTCTTTGTTATTTTTGTTTTAGTGTTCTGTGTTTAATAAATTCATCATTAACACATACCACGCTGCGCATTGGTGCTCCGATCCTTGCTACTCCTCCTCAGAAGAGGAGGAAGACGAATGTTACTGATAGCCTATATATGTCTGTCTGTACGCAGTACATACACACAGTGATGTACTGTACTACGCTGACTTGGTTTACTTTCACTATAGCTATACTGTAGAATAGATATATGATTATACAGGCATTGTTTATCCTTCATGGGCATGTAGGGTCAATTGCAACGAAAATGCAGAACTTAACGTGCCCCTGCAGGTTAACGCTGTATTTCTTAAAACGAGACTAACCTGCGTGTTAAAACAAACAAAAAATTCTTACAGATCAGTTGGTCTCTCATGTTACCTTGCCATGTGATTATGATACTAGACAGCTGCGTCTACGTTCTGGACTCCCGCGGAAACAGTAAGACTTATGAGTGAAAAAATACTTATTAGAGTATAAGAATATAGAAATAGTGGGCTGTTTCACCTTCAATGGAAAAATAATATGTGTGCTATTTGAAATAACTTTATTACACTACATTTTCCCTTGATAAAAAAACATCATTAAATAGGCCTAAAGTATAATGATTGACTTAATTTAATACACATTTCGAATATGGACAGTCCAGGGATATTTCCCCCAATCTTGATAAGAAATTACCATACTTTTTAAAGACAACTTTCTTTTAAAATAAATTATAAAATAACATTAGGCTACACAAACAGTAGTTTACCATTCATATAAGGTGACTGGTATTGCCACAGTATAGATTTAACAAAGGCAGGTTCTGAAATTAATATATTCTGCACTCTGAGCCAATACTTTGAAGTGACTTATTGTGTTTTATCTTTAGAGCATTTTGGCTGGTTTGATGTGACTATATTGTGATTGTATTATTCATGGAACAGGGTTCAGTAAAGGTTATCATGCAGTATATAGGACTCTCTGGTTCTTCTGGCTGTGGCCCCAGTGATTTGGAGCCGTGTCCCAGATCCAGAGCTATGAGCCACGCTTAATTTCAGACAGAGATTGGGCCTCTGGAGCTTCTCTGGACCTCCTCCAAGAGAGAGAAAGAGATAAAAGATGAGGTTAGGATCAAGAGAAAAATGAACGAAGCAAAGTACAGAGAGATCCTTGATGAAACCCTACTACAGAACGCTCAGGACCTCAGACTGGGGCAAAGGTTCACCTTTCAACAGGACAACAACCCAAAACACACAGCCAAGACAATGCAGGAGTGTCTTCGGGACAAGTCTCTGAATGTCCTTGAGTGGCCCAGCCAGGGCTCGGACTTGAACCCGATCTAACATCTCTGGAGGGACCTGAAAATAGCTGTGCAGCGACGCTGACAAACCTTGAGAGGATCTGCGGAGAAGAATGGGAGAAGCTCCCCAAGTACAGGTGTGCCAAGTAGCATCATACCCAAGAAGACTCGAGGCTGTAATCGCTGCCAAAGGTGCTTCAACAAAGTACTAAGTAAAGGTTCTGAATACTTATGTGAATGTGACATTTCCGTTTATTTTATTTTACATTAATTAGCACCAAAAAAACAGTTTTTGCTTTGTCATTATGGGGTATTGTGTGTAAACTGATGATGAGGGGAAAAAATATTTAATTAATTTTAAAATAAGGCTGTAATGTAACAAAATGTGGAAAACAACAAGGGTTCTCAATACTTTGTGAATGCTCTGTATCTCCTCCTTTGCTCTGGTGGGCCATTTAAACTCTTGTAGTACAGAGAATTGCTAGAATGTTTAGAATGCCTCATTTGAGCCCTGGTCTGTGGCAGACCGCATTGCTTTGCTTGACTATGGTACTACTGAATGCACAGGTTAGATGGTACTTCACCTGCCACATGTGCATACCTTTTTAGTTGAGCATACCTTTTAGTCCAGTAGCAGGCCTGATTTTAGCTAGTGGGTAAGATGGATTCTGGTTTAGTGTATGGTCTGTTGTGGGCTGAGAGTTGACCTTTTCCACTATGTCTTCCCTACAGAGGAATCCTCTACTACCCTGAAGGTAGTGTCCTACATTTTCATCAGTGTGGGGTCTCTCTCCATGGCCATGGGCTTCCTGGGCTGTATAGGAGCCATCTATGAGATACGCTGCCTGCTGGGCCTGGTGAGTAAACACACACACCGAGTAATATGAAGTGGAAATATGATGTGAACCCTTTGAAATTACCTGGATTTCTGTATGAATTGGTCATCAAATTTGATCTTCATCTAAGTCACAACAATAGACAAATAGTCTGCATAAACTAATAACACACCAACAATTATACTTTTTCATGTCTTTATTGAACACACCGTATAAACATTCACAGTGCAGGGTGGGAAAAGTATGTGAACCATTGGATTTAATAACTGGTTGACCCTACTTTGGCAGGTATAACCTCTACCAAACGTTTTCTGTAGTTGCGGATCAGACCTGCTCAACGGTCAGGAGGAATTTTGGACCATTCCTCTTTACAAAACTGTCTCAAAACTGCAATATTCTTGGGATGTCTGGTGTGAACCGTTCTCTTGAGGTCATGCCACAGCATCTCAATCGGGTTGAGGCCAGGACTGTTGCATCACCCAACTTCTGTCGAGCTTCAATTGGCGGACAGATAGCCTTACATTCTCCTGCAAATATCAACTTTTATGACCAATTTATGCAGAAATCCAGATAATTCCAAAGGATTCACATACTTTTTCTTTCCACTGTACACACAACACCACTACTAACACGCTAATGCTAAACCTAAAGTTTCACATTTCAAATTACTCATTGACTCTTGGGTCTTCAATTCTTATTTGGCGGCCCTGATTTGTTGTGGAAGTGTGTATAGACTAGATGTCGACCAATTATGATTTTTCAACGCCGATACCGATTAATCGGCCGGTTGATAAATAGATATATATATATTTGTAATAATGACAATTACAACAATACTGAATGAACACTTTTATTTTAAGTTAATTTAATACATAAATAAATAATGAAACATGTTCAATTTGGTAAAAATAATGCAAAAACACATTGTTGAAGAAGAAAGTAAAAGTGCAATATGTGCCATGTAAAAAAGCTGACTTTTAAGTTCCTTGCTCAGAACATGAGAACAAAGCTGGTGGTTCCTTTTAACATGAGTCTTCAATATCCCCAGTTAAGAAGTTTTAGGTTGTAATTATTATAGGAATTATAGGACTATTTCTCTCTATACCATTTGTATTTTAAATACCTTTGACTATTGGATGTTCTTGTAGGCACTATAGTATTGCCAGCCTAATCTCAGGAGTTGATAGGCTTGAAGTCATAAACAGCGCTGTGCTTCAAGCATTGCGAAGAGCTGCTGGCAAACGCAGGAAAGTGCTGTATGAACGAATGTTTACGAGCCTGCTGCTGCCTACCATCGCTCAGTCAGACTGCTCTATCAAATATCAAATCATAGACTTAATTGTAATGTAAAAAACACACAGAAACACGAGCCACTATTATGGTCAAATCCGGAAACTATCATTTAAAAAAGAAAACGTTTATTCTTTCAGTGAAATACGGAACCGTTTCGTATTTTATCGAACCGGTGGCATCCATAAGTCTAAATATTGCTGTTACATTGCACAACCTTCAATGTTATGTCATAATTATGTAACATTTTAAGAAAGGCATTGATGTTTATGGTTAGGTACATTGGTGCAACGACTGCTTTTTTCGCGAATGCGCTTTGTAAAATCATCACCCGTTTGGCGAAGTAGGCTGTGATTCGATGATAAATGAACAGGCACCACATTGATTATTTGCAACGCAGGACAAGCTAGTTAAACTAGTAATATCATCAACCATGTGTAGTTAACTAGTGATTATGTTAAGATTGATTGCTTTTTATAAGATACGTTTAATGCTAGCTACCAAATTACCTTGGCTCCTTGCTGCACTCACGTAACAAGTGGTCAGCCTGTCACGCAGTCTCCTCATGGACTGCAATGTAATCGGCCATAATCGGCATTCAAAACCGATTGCTATAAAAACTTGAACTTTAATCGCTTGACCTCTAGTATAGACGCAAAGAGTCCTGTTTGGTCTATGGAGGATTGTTAGTTAAATACCATCCTAGGTCAGCAGTATGTGTGGATTTACTGTGATGAGAGGGTTAAAGGAGGGTGAGGAGGGGTTACAGGGAGATAAACCTGGGAGCTTCAGGGGTGTAGTGAGGGCAGCCATGCTCTGCTTCTACGAAAACATTTCAAATGACTTACATTATTTCAGTGTCCATTCAACTTCTGAGATTCCATTTCAGATTGACTTAACTGACTAACATTTCAAGTCAATAACATTGATTAACATTCTCTGTAAAACTTGGTTTAGCCTGTGTCATACAAACTAGACCATTGTTGTTTTTAACTGTTATAATGAACCTGTCAAACTCACTTTCCCATGATGCTCTCTGTCTGTCTCTCCCCAGTACTTCACCTGCCTCCTGCTCATCCTCATTGCCCAGGTAACCGCTGGGGTGCTCATCTACTTTCAGAGAGACAGGGTGAGTTATACCTTCCTCCCTATGTCCTTCCCTGTTCTTTCTACCCCACACTCTCTCCATCTTCATCTCCCTCTGCCTCACTCTTCTACCACCTCTCTCTTCATCCCTCTCCCACCCCCCTTCATTCTCCCTCTTTGCCTTCCTTGCCCCCCCCCCTTTCCCAATCGCTGCCCCTCTCCCACCCCATCTCCCGAGTCCTGCTCTCCCCCCTTCACCTTCCCTCTCTTGGCCTCGCAGCTAGGACATATCTTGCATTTCCACTCCCCCCTACACAGCTGTACCTTCCCTGACTCCTGGGAAGGCCTTCTCAGAATCCCCCCTCTGACCCCTGACTGTGATGGAATGTACAGTTAGTGTTGGTGTAACAGGAACAGGGTGTGCCAGGAGAGAAGCATTGTTCTGTGATGAGTCAACGGTTGAGTTCCGATTCTCGACCCTTCTCCAGAAGTGTACTTCCACTTATGGATTTAAGAGGATTTAAGAAATATGGTGGAAACTTCCTCCAGCCATGCTTGCTCCAATTCAGTGTTTTTAGGGGGGATTGAACGGGTAGACACTACTGGGTGAAGAGTAGAGAATCGGATCGCAACCCATCAGTGGAAAGTGAAAGACTGGGAGACTGAGAGCAGGTGGGGTTGAGGGAGAGATGTGTGAATTGCTGTACTGTGGTGTTGTATGTTTTCATTCTGAGCAGTTCATACAGGTAGTTCCGCTTCTACTCGGGGGGGGGGATTGATGTGGGGGTGAGGGGTGAGAAAGGTTGTGGAGGGGGGACAATGTGGAAGGCATTTGCTTGTGAAATGTGTTTCCAGCTCTGTCGTGACGGTTGCCAACGCTGAGCGGCTGGTGAAATGACAGCACGGGGATGGAGACGTGTCATCATGGTGTATAATGGCACGTCACCCCCTATAGGTAGGAGAGGGGCACTAGCAGCACCACAAGGGTTGGTCAACTGTAAATCTACTGTAACTCTTAACATTAAAATAGCATATATACAAACTTGAGTTTCAGCTATTTGAGTTTTTACCAGAGTCAAACTGCTCAAGCTCAAAAAGGAAGCTTTTATTTAATTGTTTAACACAAAATCGAGGTAGAATAATGATATTCAAGATTTCATAACTTGTTTGGACCTGTGATTCTTGTTTTATAGAAGAAAGAAGAGTAGGCTAATGGGTGAAATTGGATGTGTGTGTGTGTGTGTGTGTGTGTGTGTGTGTGTGTGTGTGTGTTGTGTTGCGTGAACAAACGGGAGTGTTTTGTTTGAGCCGATCTGACCGGTTTGAGTTCTGTTAGCTCAGCCGTTCCCATGATCCACTTGAATCTCATGACTCACGATAAGTGGGGGTTGCTATGGCTGTATGTGTGTGTGAATGCTTGCTCTCTGTGTTTAGGGTTTACCACAGGCCAGGGCAGGGTGGCACACTTTCCCAGAACAGGGTTGGGCTCCCTCACCACTCCTCCCCTATTAAGGCATGTAGGCTAGGCACAACTCCCCTGCCTCCCTACCATGTGGCCCTGTAATATACACTGAGAGTACAAAACATTAGGAACACCTTCCTAATATTGAGTTGCATCCCCTTTTGCCCTCAGAACAGCCTAAATTAGTCGGGGCATGGACTCTACAAGGTGTCGAAAGCTGGATGTCCTTTGGATGGTGGACCATTCTGGATACACGCGGGAAACTGTTGAGCGTGAAAAACCCAGCCTGGCACCGAATACCATTCCTCGTTCAAAGGCACTTCAATCTTTTGTCTTGCCAATTCACTCTAAATGGCACACAAACACAATCCATGTCTAAAATGTCTCAAGGCTCAAAAATACTTATTTAACCTGTCCCTTCCCTGTCATCTACACTGATTGAAGTGGAGTAAACAAGTGACATCAATAAGGGATCATAGCTTTCACCTGGATTCACCTGGTCAGTCTATTCCATGAAAAGAGCAGGCGTTCCTAATGTTTGTACACTTAGTGTATAACTTGTTTGTATATAGAAAGGCAATTGAAACATGCCATTGTGCTGTTGATGTGTGCATTATTACCCATGCTCTGTGCTATATTCAGGTTTCATAATATTAGTGCATCATGCCTAGATAATATTAGTACCTTTTTTAGTACCTTTTCTTGTCCTAACTTTGAAAGTTAAATTAGCTCATGCATGTATTATTTCCTTTGTCTCCCTATGCAGCTGAAGCATGAGATGTCCAACATCATCAAGGGGATGTTGGTCAACTACACTGGTCAGAACAGGACCACAGAACACACCTGGGACTATGTACAAAGGACGGTGAGTAGCCTTAGTTTCCACTTTGTCAACGTTGATATTTACACTGAACAAAAATAGAAACGCAACATGTAAAATGCTGGTCCCATGTTTCATGAGCTGAATAAAAGATCCCAGAAATGTTCCATCCGCTAGCGGAACCGCTCGCCAGCAGCCAATGAAATTGTAGGGCGCCAAATTCAGTCAACAGAAATCTCATAAATCAAATTTCTAAAACATACAAGTATTAGGCACCATTTTGAAGATACAATTCTCGTTAATCCAGCCACAGTCTCTGATTTCAAAAAGGCTTCACAGAGAAAGCTCCACAAACGATTATGTTAGGTCATCACCAAGTCACAGAAAATCAAAGCCATTTTTCCAGCCAAAGAGAGTTGTCACAAAAAGCAAAAATATAGGTAAAATGAATCACTAACCTTTAACTTGTTGTAACTCCCATCTGACACTAATTAGCATAACGCAACGGACATAAATATTACTAGAAAAAAAAAATCACAAGTGAAATATATTGAAACACAGCTTAGCCTTTAGTTAATCACCCTGTCATCTCAGATTTTCAAAATATGCTTTACAGCCAAAGCAAGACAAGCATTTGTGTAAGTTTATTGATAGCCTAGCATAGAATTATGTCCAGCTAGCAGCAGGTAACTTGGTCACGAAAATCAGAAAAGCAATCAAATTAAATCGTTTAAGGCCTCCAGGGTGGCGCAGTGGTTAAGGGCGCCAGCTGTGCCATCAGAGTCCCTGGGTTCGCGCCCAGGCTCTGTCGTAACCGGCCGCGACCGGGAGGTCCGTGGGGCGACGCACAATTGGCCTAGCGTCGTCCGGGTTAGGGAGGGCTTGGTCGGTAGGGATGTCCTTGTCTCATCGCGCACCAGCGACTCCTGTGGCAGGCCGGGCACAGTGCGCGCTAACCAAGGTTGCCAGGTGCACGGTGTTTCCTCCGACACATTGGTGCGGCTGGCTTCCGGGTTGGATGCGCGCTGTGTTAAGAAGCAGTGCGGCTGGTTGGGTTGTGTATCGGAGGACGCATTACTTTCAACCTTCGTCTCTCCCGAGCCCGTACGGGAGTTGTAGCGATGAGACAAGATAGTAGCTACTACAACAATTGGATACCACGAAATTGGGGAGAAAAAGGGGTCAAATTCAATAAAAAAAAAAAATAATAGTAATATTAAATCGTTTATCTTTGATGAGCTTCGGATGTTTTCACTCACAAGACTCCCAGTTAGATAGCAAATGTTCCTTTTTTCCAAAAATATTATTTTTGTTGGCAAAATAGTTTGTTCTTCATGTTTCTTCATGTCACGACAACGCCGGAAAATATTCCAAATTAGCTCCACAATATCGACAGAAACATGGCAAACGTTGTTAATGATCTTCATCAGATGACACTCATAGGATGTATGTTTTGTTCGATAAAGTGAATATTTATATCCAAAAATCTCAGTTTACATTGGCGTGTTATGTTCAGTAGTTCCAAAACATGCGGTGATTTTGCAGAGAGCCACATCAATTCCTTAATGCAACCGCTGTGTCAGATTTCAAAAAAACTTTACGAAAAAAACATAATCTTGAGTACGGCGCTCAGACAACAAATCAAGCCAAAAAGATACCCGCCTGTTGTGGAGTCAGTAAAAGTCAGAAATAGCATTATAAATATTAACTTACCTTTGATGATCTTCATCAGAATGCACTCCAAGGAATCCCAGTTCCACAATAAATGTTTGATTTGTTCGGTAAAGTTCATCATTTATGTCCAAACACCTCCTTTTGTTCGCGCGTTTAGTAAACAAATCGACACTCACGAGGCGCGGGCAATTCCAGCGGAAATGTCGGACGAAAAGTCCAAAAAGTTATATTGCTGGTCGTAGAAACATATCAAATGATGTGTAGAATCAATCTTTAGGATGTTTTTATCATAAATGTTCAATAATGTCCCAACCATAGAATTCCATCTTTTGTAGAAAAGCAATGGAACGAGAGGTAACTTTCTCATGACCGTGCGTCACGAGCCCGTGGTTCTCTGCCAGACCTCTGACTCATTCCCCTCTCATTCAGCCCCCCTTCATAGTAGAAGCATCAAACAACATTCTAAAGACTGTTGACATCTAGTGGAAGCCTTGGGAAGTGCAAGATGACCAATATCCCACTGTATCTTCAATAACAGCTGAGTTGAAAAACTACAAGCCTCAGATTTCCCACTTCCTGTTTGGATTTTTTCTCAGGTTTTTGCCTGCCTGCCATATGAGTTCTGTTATACTCACAGACATCAGTCAAACCGTTTTAGAAACTTCAGAGTGTTTCTATCCAATACTACTAATAATATGCATATATTAGCATCTGGACTGAGTAGGAGGCAGTTTACTCTGGGCACTCTTTTCATCCAAAAGTGAAAATACTGCCCCCTAGCCCAAACAGGTTAAACAGCATGATCATTAACCTCTCTAGGGGGTGTGGGACGGTAGCGTCCCACCTGGCCAACATCCAGTGAAATTGCAGAGCGCCAAATTCAAATTAAATTACTATAAATATTTAACTTTCATGAAATCACAAGTGTAATACATCCAAATAAAGCTTATCTTGTTGTTAATCCAGTGCGCCGTGTCAGATTTCAAAAAGGCTTTTCAGCGAAAGCACACCATGCGATTATCTGAGGACAGCGCTCAGCACACAAAACATTACATACAGTTGCCAGCCAAGTAGATGAGTCATGAATGTCAGAAATAGCAATACAATTAATCACTTACCTTTGATGATCTTTGTATGGTTGCACTCACAAGACTCCCAGTTACACAATAAATGTTTGTTTTGTTCAATAAAGTCCCTCTTTATATCCAAAAACCTCCATTTTGTTGGCGCGTTTTGTTCAGTAATCCAATGGCACAAATGCTGTCACAAGAGGCAGACGAAAATTCCAAATAGTATCCGTAAAGTTCGTAGAATCATCTCAAACGATGTTTGTAATCAATCCTCAGGTTGTTTTTAGCCTAAATAATCAATAATATTTCAACCGAACAATAGCGTCGTCAATATATAAGAAAAACAAGAAAGGCGTGCTGTCAGGTCGTGCGCAGGAAACAGCTCTGTGGACATCCCACTATCCACTGACTCAAAGTTGTCATTCTCCCTCATTTTTCAGAATAAAATCCTGAAACAATGTCTAAAGACTGTTCACAACTAGTGGATAGGCTTTCATTGGAAAAACAGCCATTTAAAAATAATGGCACTTCCTGGATGGATTTTCCTCATGGATTTCGCCTGCTATTTCATTTCTGTTATACGCACAGACATTATTTTAACAGTTTTAAAAACTTTGGAGTGTTTTCTATCCAAATCTACTCTATGCATATCCTAGCTTCTGGGCCTGAGTAGCAGGCAGTTTACTTTGGGCACGCTTTTCATCCGCAGGTGAAAATAGTACCCCCTACCCTAGTGAGGTTAAACATATGCAGTTTTGTAAAACAACACAATGCCACGGATGTCTCAAGTTTTTAGGGAACAAGCATTTGGCATGCTGACTGCAGGAATGTCCACCAGAGCACTTGCCAGAGAAATGAATGTTAATTTCTCTACCATAAGCTGCATTCAACGTCGTTTTAGAGAATTTCCATCACAATCGCAGACCACGTGTAACCACGCCAACCCAGGACGTCCACATCCAGCTTCTTCACCTGCGGTATCGTCAGAGGGTGTGCGGAAGAGTATTTCTGTCTGAAATACACCCCTTTTGTGATGAAAAACTCATTATGATTGTATGGGCCTGTCTCCCAGGCCCACCAATTGCCCAGTCATGTGAAATCCATAGATTAGTGCCTAATGAATTTATTTAAATTGACTGATTTCCTTATATGAACTGTAAGTCAGCAACATCTTTGATATTGTTTCATTTGCGTTTATATTTTTGTTCAGTATAGTTCAGTTGTCAACTGAATGTGATACTGTGATTTCAAAAGCACAAGCGAGAGTGCTTGTTATTCAAAAGGTTTCCAATTTAACATCCCCCTCCCCTGTTCATTCTTGCATATCTGACTGTCCTGTCAAGCCTATCACCCCAAAATGTTCATGCCAGCATCAGGCACGGAGTGTTGGGCTTCTTTTGCTGTTTGAACACTGTCTGTTTCAGCAAAGAATTTAACTTGACACCATTCTGTATACTTCCGGCCCTTCTTTGGACACTGTGTTAACAACCCTCCAGGCAAGCTTCAATGCCATACAACTCTCCTTCCGTGGCCTCCAACTGCTCTTAAATACAAGTAAAACTAAATGCATGCTCTTCAACCGATCACTACCTGCACCTACCCGCCTGTCCAACATCACTACTCTGGACGGCTCTGACTTAGAATACGTGAACAACTACAAATACTTAGGTGTCTGGTTAGACTGTAAACTCTCCTTCCAGACCCATATCAAACATCTCCAATCCAAAGTTAAATCTAGAATTGGCTTCCTATTTCGCAACAAAGCATCCTTCACTCATGCTGCCAAACATACCCTTGTAAAACTGACCATCCTACCAATCCTCGACTTTGGCGATGTAATTTACAAAATAGCCTCCAATACCCTACTCAACAAACTGGATGCAGTCTATCACAGTGCAATCCGTTTTGTCACCAAAGCCCCATACACTACCCACCATTGCGACCTGTACGCTCTCGTTGGCTGGCCCTCGCTTCATACTCGTCGCCAAACCCACTGGCTCCATGTCATCTACAAGACCCTGCTAGGTAAAGTCCCCCCTTATCTCAGCTCGCTGGTCACCATAGCATCTCCCACCTGTAGCACACGCTCCAGCAGGTATATCTCTCTAGTCACCCCCAAAACCAATTCTTTCTTTGGCCGCCTCTCTTTCCAGTTCTCTGCTGCCAATGACTGGAACGAACTACAAAAATCTCTGAAACTGGAAACACTTATCTCCCTCACTAGCTTTAAGCACCAACTGTCAGAGCAGCTCACAGATTACTGCACCTGTACATAGCCCACATATAATTTAGCCCTATCAACTACCTCTTTCCCAACTGTATTTAATTTATTTATTTATTTTGCTCCTTTGCACCCCATTATTTTTATTTCTACTTTGCACATTCTTCCAATGCAAAACTACCATTCCAGTGTTTTACTTGCTATATTGTATTTACCTTGCCACCAAGGCCTTTTTTTGCCTTTACCTCCCTTCTCACCTCATTTGCTCACATTGTATATAGACTTGTTTATACTTTATTATTGACTGTATGTTTGTTTTACTCCATGTGTAACTCTGTGTTGTTGTATCTGTCGAACTGCTTTGCTTTATCTTGGCCAGGTCGCAATTGTAAATGAGAACTTGTTCTCAACTTGCCTACCTGGTTAAATAAAGGTAAAATAAAATAAAAAAATAAAAAACTGGTACATATGAATCATGCTTTCTCTCCCTATTTCTCTTTCTTTTGTTCTTTCTTTCTGCCAATCCCCCCTCTCTCTCTCCCCCATCCTCTTCCCACCTCCCTGTCCTGCCTCCACCCCCTCCCCTCCGCCTTCCAGATGAAGTGCTGTGGTTGGACTGGCCCAGGCAACTGGTCGGAGAATGTATGGATCAGGAACAGTTCTGTCTCCATGTACCCTTGCTCCTGTCGGAACGAAACCCTGCCCGGGACAGACGTCAAGGAGACAGGGCTCTGTGAACACTTGTCCAACATCCTCCCGGTCTACGAAACGGTATGTTGAAGGGGGGAGATAGAGAGAGGGGGGAACAGATATCAAGGAGTAGGCTGTGTGAACACCTGTCTACTGACCTGCCTGTCTACAAAAACGGTATGTTGGAGAGAGTTGGAAGGGAGGGAAAGCTAAAGAGAGAGGATGGGATAGGGGGGACTGACATTAAACCATGCTCTACCGATCTGCCAGTCTACGAAACGGTATGGAGGGAGGGAGGGAGACTGGGCTCTGTGAACACCTGTCTGCTGACCTGCCTGTTTATGAAATAGTATAGAGGGAGGGAGGGGGACAGATGTCAAGGAGACTGGGCTCTGTGAACACCTGTCTGCTGACCTGCCTGTATACGAAGTAGTATAGAGGGAGGGAGAGGAACAGACGTCAAGGAGACTGGGATCTGTGTACACCTGTCTGCTGACCTGCCTGTATATGAGCCACACCCTGGCTCTTGTTCATTAGGGCAAACCATAGCTAAACTTCTCTCTTTATATTTAATTTGAACAGAAAATGTATTTTTAGCAAAGGTCTGTGTCATCTCATTACAAAGTTATATTCCTATATGAATCTAATCAGACTCCACCTGACCATCCGACAGCAACCTAGTCATGTCCCAGATGGTAATTCAGTACGGCAGGACTACAGTAGTACTTAATCACCCTGCTCACCCTGTTGACAGCAGCAATCCCTGTTGTTTGTGTTGAGTAAAGGCCTCTATTCACACAGCAGAGACACACACACAGCAAAGGGCTGATTAATGTTTCCTATGTTTTCCCGTAAGGCTGCTGGACTGTTATTATAGAGGGATCCTTTTTATGTTCTCTCTTTCCAGCCAGCCTCTGGTTGTTATTCTACCGCACTACAGGCCCCGCCAAAGACAACACACACACACACCGGTATGCATGCTGCACTGAGCCTCGTCCAAAGACAACGGTGGTGTTTGGAGAGCGCTCTGTGTCCTGACTCGTTTGGATCACCCCTTTATTCTTACCTCTTTCTGCACACCTCTCTCTCCCTCTCTCTCCCTGTATCTATTGCTCTCCCCCTCTCTATTTCTCTCAATCTCTTTCTCTCTTCAGGAGAATTCTGAAGAGACTCCGGGATGCTGGCCTTCCAGGCAGAGTTGCAAAGAAAAAGCCATATCTCAGACTGGCCAATAAAAATAAAAGATTAAGATGGGCAAAAGAACACAGACACTGGACAGAGGAACTCTGCCTAGAAGGCCATCATCCCAGAGTCGCCTCTTCACTGTTGACGTTGAGACTGGTGATTTGTGGGTACTATTTAATGAAGCTGCCAGTTGAGGACTTGTGAGGCGTCTGTTTCTCAAACTAGACACTCTAATGTACTTGTCCTCTTGCTCAGTTGTGCACCGGGGCCTCCCACTCGTCTTTCTATTCTAGTTAGAGACAGTTTGCGTTGTTCTGTGAAGGGAGTAGTACACAGCGATGTACAAGATCTTCAGTGTCTTGCCAATTTCTCACATGTAATAGCCTTAATTTCTCATAACAAGAATAGACTGACTAATTTCAGAAGAAAGGTCTTTGCTTCTGGCCACTTCGAGCCTCTAATCAAACCCACAAATCCACAAATGCTAATGCTCCAGATACTCAACTAGTCTGAAGAAGGCCAGTTTTATTGCTTCTTTAAACAGGACAACAGTTTTCAGCTGTGTTAACATAATTGCAAAAGGGTTTTCTAATGATCAATTAGCCTTTTAAAATGATAAGCTTGGATTAGCTAACACAACGTGCCATTGGAACACAGGAGTGATGGTTGCTGATAATGGGCCTCTGTACGCTTTTTATATTCCATAAAAAAATCTGCCGTTTCCAGCTACAATAGTCATTTACATTAACAATGTCTACACTGTATTTCTGATCAATTTGATGTTATTTTAATGGACAAAAAAACATGGACATTTCTAAATGACCCCAAACTTCTGAACGGTAGAGTATGTACAGTTGAAGTCGGAAGTTTACATACACCTTAGCCAAATACATTTAAACTCAGTTTTTCACAATTTCTGACATTTAATCCTAGTAAAAATTCCCTGTCTTAGGTCAGTTAGGATCACCACTTTATTTTAAGAATGTGAAATGTCAAAATAATAGTAGCGAAAATGATTTATTTCAGCTTTTATTTCTTTCATCACATTCCCAGTGGGTCAGAAGTGTACATACACTCAATTAGTATTTGGTAGCATTGCCTTTAAATTGTTTAACTTGGGTCAAACATTTTGGGTAGCCTTCCACAAGCTTGGGTAAATAAGTTGGGTGAATTTTGGCCCATTCCTCCTGACAGAGCTGGTGTAAATGAATCAGGTTTGTAGGCCCTCTTGCTCGCACACACTTTTTTCAGTTCTGCCCACACATTTTCTGTAGGATTGAGGTCAGGGCTTTGTGATGGCCACTCCAATGCCTTGCCTTTGTTGTCCTTAAGCCATTTTGCCACAACTTTGGAAGTCTGCTTGGGGTCATTGTCCATTTGGAAGATCCATTTGCAACCAAGCTTTAACTTCCTGACTGATGTTGCTTCAATATATCCACATAATTGTCCTACCCATGATGCCATCTATTTTGTGAAGTCCACCAGTCCCTCCTGCAGCAAAGCACCCCACAACATGATGCTGCCACCCCCGTGCTTTACGGTTGGGATGTTGTTCTTCGGCTAACAAGATTCCCCCTTTTTCCCCAAAAATAACGATGGTCATTTTTGCCAAACAGTTCTATTTCAATTTCATCAGACCAGAGGACATTTCTCAAAAAATTACAATCTTTGTCCCCATGTGCAGATGCAAACCTTAGTCTGGCTTTTTTATGGCGGTTTTGGAGCAGTGGCTTCTTCCTTGCTGAGCGGCCTTTCAGGTTATGTCGATATAGGGACTCGTTTTAATGTGGATATAGATACTTTTGTACCTGTTTCCTCCAGCATCTTCACAAGGTCCTTTGCTGTTGTTCTGGGATTGATTTGCACTTTTCGCACCAAAGTACGTTCATCTCTAGGGGACAGGCCGAGTATGATGCTGCGTGGTCCCATGGTGTTTATACTTGCGTACTATTCTTTGTACAGATGAACGTGGTACCTTCAGGCGTTTGGAAATTGCTCCCAAGAATGAACCAGACTTGTGGAGGTCTGATTTCATTTTAATTTTCATCATGATGTCAAGAAAAGAGGCACTGAGTTGAAAGGTAGGCCTTGAATCACATCCACAGGTACACCTCTAATTGACTCAAATGATGTCAATTAGCCTTTCAGAAGCTTCTAAAGCCAGGATATCATTTTCTGGAATTGTCCAAGCTGTTTAAAGGCACAGTCAACTTTGTGTATTTTATCTTCTGACCCACTGGAATTGTGATACAGTACAGTATGTGAAATAATCTGTCTGTAAACAATTGTTGTAAAAATTGCTTGTCATGCACAAAGTAGATGTCCTAACCGACTTGCCAAAACTATAGTTTGTTAGCAAGAAATTTGTGGAGTGGTTGAAAAACGAGTTCTAATGACTCCAATCTAAATGCATGTAAACTTCCGACTTCAACTGTATGTATAATATCTGAATCTGTAGCTAGACTCTTACCCGTATACATGGACGAATGCTTCACAGCAGACTGCAACCCCTTTCATTTTTTTTGGGGGGGGGGGGCAAAAATGTGGGGCTCAAAGCTGCCCTGAATGACGGTTCGCCACTCTGTACGGTATGTACATTACCTGGATTGTGCCATTCAAGGTTTTCTAAAATTAAAATCTGTCTCTCTCGCTCTCCCCCCTCTTTCTACAGGGCTGCATGCATAGTGTGGAGGGCTGGCTTCTGGAGAACTGTGGAGTTATTCTTGGAATCTGTGTTGGAGTGGCAGTCATTGAGGTATTGCACACACACACAGGCCCTCACACACACATTACATACATGCCCACACACAGTCCCTCATCATGTGAGGTATGAATGTGTATGCATCCTGCACCTTCAAGATTAATAATAGGAGGTCTACTGTGCCCCACCCTGTTGCTGCGCCTGGTGTGGTTGTCTTTGTGTATGCTAGTTTTGGTTTTAATGCTTGTGTGTGTGCTTGCCGTGTGCGTGCGTGTGTCTGTCTATCTGTGTGTGCATGCATTGGTGCTTTTGGGCACACGTGTGTGTGTGTTTGTGCGTGCATGTGTGCGTGCGTGCGTGCTTTTAGCATAACTAACCCAGTTGTTTCGTCCTCCAGCTTCTGGGAATGATCCTGTCTATGTGCCTGTGTAAGAGTGTTGTCCAGGAGGACTACACCAAAGTACCCAAGTACTGACTATGAAGACCTGAAGACAGGAAAAGCTATACACCACACAGACATGCAGACACACACTCTGACAGTGAAACACAGACATGCAGAATCACACTCTGACGGTGAAACACATACATGCAGACACACACTCTGACAGTGAAACACAGACACGCAGACACACACTCTGACAGTGGAACACAGACACGCAGACACACACTGACAGTGAAACACAGACATGCAGACACACACTCTGACAGTGAAACACAGACACGCAGGCACACACACTGACAGTGAAACACAGACACGCAGACACACACTGACAGTGAAACGCAGACACACACTCTGACAGTGAAACACAGACACGCAGACACACACTGACAGTGAAACACAGACACGCAGACACACACTCTGACAGTGAAACACAGACACGCAGACACACACTCTGACAGTGAAACACAGACACGCAAACACACACTCTTGACAGTGAAATGCGGACACACACTCTGACAGTGAAACACAGACATGCAGACACACACTGACAGTGAAACACAGACACGCAGACACACACTCTGACAGTGAAACACAGACACGCAGACACACACTCTGACAGTGAAAAACAGACATGCAGACACACACTCTGACAGTGAAACGCAGACTCACACTCTGACAGTGAAACACAGACATGCAGACATACACTCTGACAGTGAAACACAGACACGCAGCCACACACTCTGACAGTGAAACACAGACACGCAGACACACATTGACAGTGAAACACAGACACAGTGTCCGGACACACACACTCTCAATCAAGCACAACATATGGACCTGTATCTTTTTGGACACACACATTTTGCCTTATCTTTCATCAAATGACTTGGTTTTAGAAGACACTCATCTTTAGGTATTAATGAATTCAACAGTGGGATATAACGTATCTGATGGAGTGAGTGTGAACAAACACCCATATGAATCCAGGATGTTCCTCAGTTCTCATCTGTTATTTTCTGTCTCTTCCTGAAGCGCTTTTCGGGGTTGTTACGTAATTAGTTAGTAAGCTAGCTTTGTTTGTGAGAGCACTTTAGTGACTTTTTGTGAGCTGTTGATCAGAGAAAGGACCTGGACCTGTGCTGATCTATGATCAGGTATCCCCTTTCAATTATTGTCTATTCATTATTATCTAAAAGGCAACTGATAGTAGATCAGCACTCCTACTTTCTGAAGATGGGCTTTGGGGAGGGGCTTGAAATGCAACACTATGGAACACTGTGGAGGGGGTACTGCAGGAGGGGTATCCCACAGCTGCTATTTGTGGTGCTGGGGTGGGTTTTACTTTTTACTCCACTCTTTCATGAGTCTCTCCACGGAGGCCTTAGTATCTTCTGCCTTCATCTGCCCTCCCTTTTTCTTACAGGTGTGTCTGGTCTGACTGGTTTCCGGAAAACGAGTAGCTACCAAGATGAATTAATAGATTTCATGAAGTATATTATACACTGAGTGTACAAAACCTTAGGAACACCTTCCTAATTTTGCCCTCAGAACAAGTCTCAATTCATCGGGGAATGGACTCTACAAGGTGTCGAAAGCGTTCCACAAGGATGCAGGCCCATGTTGACTCCAATGCTTTCCACAGTTGTGTCAAGTTGGCTGCATGTCCTTTGGGTGGTGGACCATTCTGGATACACACAGGAAACTGTTGAGCATGAAAAACCCAGCAGCGTTGCAGTTTTTGACACACTTAAATTGGTGCCCCTGACACCTACTACCATACCCCGTTCAAAGGCAAATATTTTGTCTTGCCCATTCACCCTCTGAATAGCACACATACACAATCCATGTCTCAAAAAATTATTCTTTAACCTGTCTCCTCCTCCCCTTCATCTACACTGATTCAAGTGGATTTAGAGCAGGTTTCCTAATGTTTTGTACACTCAGTGTATATGTGTGTATGATATATTATGCTTGTGTTTTACTTTCTTTTATTATTTTGTTTGTCATATCTTTGTCATTTTTTCATGGGATTTTTAAAAACATATGACTTTACTAAGGGACAAATTAGTGATGGTTTGAGTCACTGAGCATGGTCAGTATTTTATATTGGAAAGAAAGTGATCGCCTCAGCCCGCCTGCTCTCAAATTGCAACCTATTCCCTATAATAGTGCACTCTACTTTTGACCAAAGCCCCTATGTATTCCCTTTGAGCCCTGGTCAAAAGTGGTATACTTTATAGGAAAAAGGGCACCAATTGGCATGCAGACATTGTCTCTTATTAACTACAGTCTGGCTGGCTGATGTAGTAGCTTCACTGCTATTATCGGCACTATTTTCTGTGGAATAGAGAAATTGGGTCCTGACTTTATGTAGCTATTGTAGTCAGACTGTTGGTGAACCTGTTGGTCCCCTTAGGGACATGACTGCCATCACTTTAAGAGGTTGCTACATTTCTCATTTCAGCATTACTTGTATAACTACACATTCAAAAACAGATGTATTATTATTTTATTAAGTTGGCCATTTTCGACACGAAGAAGAGAGTTTTTAATAATAAGCCGAGGCATTATTCGAAAATCAGTGGAGGTATGAAATATAAAATCCCTGTGAAGTGCTCTTTGTACTGCCAAATTGAGACTTTTATAATTTAACTTATATTATGTTTTGAAAGTTTCTATTTGACTCAATAGAAACATTCTAAAGTCATGTATGCATTTGTTGTATGTTACATGTAGGGGTGTTCCTGGAGTTAGAAGCCATGTTGAAAAGGAAAACTATTTGGGAATTTTTATTCAGTATCAAGGATTGTCAATAAACTGAATCCATCACAAACCATTAGCAGTATTATATTTTTTTAAGAAACTATAAAAGAAAGGATTTATACTGTATTTTTAAGTTGTATTATTTTATTTTATTTTGATAGAGGAGGAAGACTTACAATCTGCAGATTTACAGTGCCTTCGTAAAGTATTCAGACCCCTTGACATTTACCACATGTTGTTATGTTACAGCCTTATTCTAAAATGTATTTAAAAATGTAAAATAATTATCATCAATCTACACACAATGCCCTATAATGACAAAGCAAAAACAGGTGTTTAGAAATTTTTGCTAATTCTTTCAAAATAAAAAAGGAAATATCACATCGACATAAGTATTCAGATCCTTTACTCAGCACTTTGTTGAAGCATCTTTTGTTGAAGCATCTTTGGCAGCGATTACAGCCTTGAGTCTTCTTGGGTATGATGCTTCAAGCTTGGCACATCTGTTTATGGGAAGTTTCTCCCATTATTCTATGCAGAACCCCTCAAGCTATGTCAGGTTGAATGGGGAGCGTCGCTGCACATCTATTTTCAGGTCTCTCCATTGATGTTCGGTTGGGTTCAAGTCCGGGCTCTGGCTGGGCCACTCAAGGACATTCAGAGACTTGTCCCGAAGCCACACCTGCGTTGTCTATGCTTTGTGCTTAGTGTCGTTTTCCTGTTGGAAGGTGAAACTTTGCCCCACTTTGAGGGTTTGAGCGCTCTGGAGAAGGTTTTCATCAAGGATCACTGTACTTTGCTCCGTTCATCTTTGCCTCGATCCTGACTAGTCTCCCAGTCCCTGTCTTTGAAAACATCCCCACAGCATGATGCTGCCACCATCATGCTTCACTGTAGGGATGGTGCCAGGTTTCCTCCAGACATGACGCTTGGCATACAGGCCAAAGAGTTCCATCTTGGTTTCATCAGACCAGATAATCTTGTTTCCATTGGTCTGAGAGTCTTTAGGTGCCTTTTGGCAAACTCCAAGCGGGCTGCTTTTTACTGAGGAGTGGCTTCCGTCTGGCCACTCTACCATAAAGGCCTGATTGGTGGAGTGCTGCAGAGATGGTTGTCCTGGAAGGTTCTCCCATCTCCACAGAATAACTCTAAAGCTCTTGGTCACCTCCCTGACCAAGGCCCTTCTCCCCAATTGCTCAGTTTGGCCGGGCGGCCAGCTCTAGGAAGAGTCTTGGTGGTTCCAAACTTCCATCTAAGAATGATTGATGCCACTGTCTTCTTGGTGACCTTCAATTCTGCGGAAATATTTTGCTACCCTTCCCCAGATCTGTGCCTTCGACACAATCCTGTCTCGGAGCTATGAGGACAATACCTTCGACCCCATGGCTTTGTTTTTGCTCTGATCAATGGAAACAGGATGCACCTGAGCTCAATTTTGAATCTCATAGCAAAGGGTCTGATTTTCTATTTGTTATATATTAGCAAATATTTCTCAACCTTATTTGCTTTGTCAGTGTGGGGTATTGTGTGTAGATTGCTGAGGAATTGTATTTATTTAATCCATTTTAGAATAAGGCTACAACATAACAAAATGTGGAAAAAGTCAAGGGGTCTGAAATGTGGCCAAGGCAGGATCAGACAGCTGCAATACTGAACACAGCCAGAAGATAGCAGCATATGCACACAGTTAGTGTCTGTCTGCCACAGCTGAGCAGAGAGTAATGTTGAAAGCCTGGGCCTATATTCATAAAGCGTCTGAGAGTATAAATGCTTTGTCTATTTCAGTTTTGTCTATTAGATAATAATGGATTAAGATTACATGGACGGAGTAGTCTGATCCTAGATCAGCACTGCTACTCTGAAACGCTTTGTGGATACTGGCCCTGGTGGAGTACAGGAAAAAGTCAGAGGGAGGATCCTGGTTTGCTTTGTTTAATTGTTGCCCATGTACAGTATCAGAATAGACCATAGATCATAACTTGCATTAATTTCAAACCTAACAGAGGGTATGCCTGTAGCCTATTTGTAAGGTGTGCAGATATACAGTTCTCTTTGTTGGAACATATGCAGGTGCCCTCATCTTCAACCTGTGCCCACCCTGTTCACTATGATAACCTGCATATGGTAGGTGTTAACCCATGATGGAACTGACTGAAGTAGGCTATTAGGATCTCATTCATCACTCAACAATGTTTCAAAGGAATTCTTACTGATGTAATCTGTGTCAATGACAAAGACCCTGCTCCCTTTTAAAGCAAGAGCCTTGAGGGAGAAAACAGAATGAGAAATGCTGACTGTTTTTATTTTGAGTCCATCTCTGTTTTGTGTTACTCTTTCATTTGTCTTTTTGATGGAACTCTGGTTAGTCTCCTGTCTGGTTTGTGTGTATGTGTGTGTCTGAGGGGTTCTGGATGGATACAGCAGCACTCGGCCATGGCCACGAGCCCACTCTCAGCACAACACTGACACGCACCACACACACATACACTCATAAGAAGAAGGAAGGTCTCCTCTCTGTTTCTATCACTAGGGCCAGGAAGTGGGACACAGGTATTGGCTCTAAACGATCCTTCAGACAGAGCATGAGATAATGGGAAGGTTATAGAGTGGTGAAGGCTAGAAGCCTATGAATAGTGTATAATCTACTCTTTTGAGCATGTAGGAACAGTGCTATGGTAGAGGTGTGAATGTAGCAGGTTATATCAGGTTTATAACCAGCGGGTAGATATATTTGATGTAAGCAATGTTAGCAATGCTAAAGTTTTAACATGTAGCTAAAATTGAATCTAGCCAATGGCTGCAAGGGTCAGGGTTAGTTGTAACAAGCCTAAGGAGGTCTGGGTGCAGTGCTGGGAATGCAAATTATGGACCCACCAAGCCTGTACCCCAGGACTACCATACCACTGTCACAACTGACTGGTTGATTGAACATGTCTAACATTCACTCACTTCTGGCCGCCGGTCCCATAGCTGTGGGTGATAATCCAACCCGGATGTAGGTATAGGGTTAGTGCTGCTGCCTACTACCCCTCTTCCTCTCACACACACACACACACACTTCCACTCCCACAGCAGGGTCCCTTACTATAGTGGGCATCCTCAGGCTGGACTCCCCTCATGCCACAGTGGTCACCAGTGGTACCCCACCACCTCCACCTGGTGGCCTGAGTATATTGAAAACAAGATCAATGATATAAGAATGATGGGAGTGAAAAAAACTTTGAGTACTTTAAATGAAATTATGGGCAGAAAGACAAATTCAACTCCGTCTTTCATTGAATCAGATGGCTTAATCATCACAAAAACATTTGATGTTGACAACTATTTTTGGAAAAGTGGGTAAACCTAGGCAGGAAATGCCAACATGAACAGTGACACATTGTAATCATGCATAGTAGCAATACCAAAAACAGAAAGTATCCAGATCAAAATATTTTATAATTAAAGATTATAGACTCTTACCCGACATACTTGTCTAAATTGATGAGTCGTGAAGGAAATGCTATAACCACCCCTCACCCACATCTAGCTAAGTGGATGGGTCGCTATTGTCTAGACATGTACACATGTTCATGAAATACAATAGAGGGCCTTAATCACCCCCAGACACACCTGGCTAATTTTATAGGTCATGTAATAATCCGGCCAAAGTGGAGTCTTTTGTTTAGACAAGTAGCTAGCATAATCCCAACTCATACTGCTACCAATACAAAAATTGTCATAGCTGTAGTATGAATCTGCAGGTAACTAAAGCTAACAAACTAGGTTCAATGTTAGCTAGCTAACATTAGGCTATAACTAGCAATGCAAATACATTTCTGATTCAAGTAATATTACTACAAGTTTGTAGTAATATTACCACAAGCGAGCCAGCAAGCTAACATTCTCTAGCTAACTAACAGTACACTTTAACTTGCAATAAAAATTATTTTCTGACAAAATTTTAAAGTATAACTGAAATTGTAGCAAGACTCTTATCCGCATACCTGGATGAACGCTTCAAGGCAGACTGGAACCACTTAATAACTCTTTCGTTTGTAGCTACAGTGTGTTTAACTCTGTTTTGTTTGGCCAGCAGTGTGTTAAGTCACTCTGGTTCACACTTACTGTGGCGTGTGCAGAAAGTAGCCCATCACTTTTTCCAACTTTTTCCAGTTAACTGTTGATAGCACCTGCTAAATTCAGGGCATCAATGTTGTTGAGAAAAGTCGCAAAACTTTTGTAGTTCTCGACTAACGTTATATCTTTCAAAAACAGTGCGGTAGAAAGGACTATCAAGGCCTCTCGAGTGGTGCAGCAGTCGAAGGCACTATGACAGAAGCGTCACTACAGACCTGGGTTTGATCCGGGGCTGTGTCACAACCGGTCATCACCAGGAGTCTGAACAGCTCACATTACAGACTACATGCTACAGACCAATCCAATCTCATCTCCCGGCATGTCCAGCCCATCCATTATCTCAGCCAATCATGGCTAGTGGGAAGGTTCCTACTTTTTTCCGTGGCTACACCAACTAGGCTTGTAATTTAACAATTGTATTTGTATTTAAGGATGGAATACAGGTTTGTTATTAAGGCACATGAAGACATTTCAGAAGGCATTTGCTAAAAAAAATGCATTTTGATATAAAAAAAATGTTTACGTTCAAATCCTTCTCCTGTGAAGTAATGATGTGTGACATACACCTAGTTTTCTGAAACGAGTCACAAATGACTGATGATTGGTTGAAAGAAATTGATAATAATAATAAGATTGTGGGAGATGTACTTTTACTGCAGCTCAGAATCCATGATATGGCACAGAAATCTATCTAATAGAGCACAGTGTCACGTTCTGACCTTTATTCCTTTGTTTTGTCTTTATTTAGTATGGTCAGGGCGTGAGTTGGGGTGGGCAGTCTATGTTAGTTTTTCTATATTTTCAGTCTTTGTGTGTCTGCACTGTTTTGGTTGTCACTTTTTTCATTTTTTGAAGTGTTCAGTTGTTTATTAAAAAGATGAACACTAACCACGCTGCGCTTTGGTCCTCTCCTTCTTCCACCGATGACAACCCTTACAGAAACACCCACCAGAAAAGGACCAAGCAGCGTGGTAACGGGCAGCAGCAGTGATCGCAGGACTCATGGACTTGGGAGGAGATTCTGGACAGCAAGGGACCATGGGCACAGGCTGGAGAATATCGCCGCCTCAAGGCTGAGCTGGAGGCAGCGAAAAGCCGAGAGGTGGTGGTATGAGGAGGCAGCACGTCGGCGTGGCTGGAAGCCCGAGAGGCAGCCCCAAAAATGTATTGGGGTGTGAACACGGGGAGTGTGGCGAAGGCAGGTAGGAGACCTGCGCCAACTTCCCGTGCTTTCCGGAGAGAGAGAGGGACCGGGCAAGCACCGTGCGTGTGCATAGCCCGGTGCGGTACATCCCAGCGCCTCGTATCGGCCGGGCTAGAGTGGGCATCAAGCCAGGTGCCATCCGGTCTCCAGTGCGTCTTCTCGGGCCGGTGTACATGGCACCAGCCTTACGCATGGTGTCGCTGGTTCGCCACCACAGCCCAATGTGGGCTATTCCACCTCGCCACACTGGCCTGGCTACGGGGAGCATTCAACCAAGTAAGGTTGGGCAGGCTCTGTGCTCAAGAGCTCCAGTGTGCCTGCACGGTCCGGTCTATCCGGTGCCACCTCCACACACCAGCCCTCCGGTGGCAGCCCCCCGCACCAGGCTGTCTCTCTGTCTTCTCCCTACAGATGCTCCTGCCTGTCCAGTGCTGGCAGAGCCTTCCTCCTGCCCTGTGCCGCCAGAGTCTTCCGTCTGTCCTGAGCCGCCAGAGTCTCCCGTCTGTCCTGAGCCGCCGGAGTCTCCCGTCTGTTCTGAGCCGCCAGAGTCTCCCGTCTGTCCTGAGCAGCCAGAGCCGCCAGTCTGTCCTGAGCCGCCAGAGCCGCTAGTCTGTCCAGAGCCGCCAGTCTGTCCAGAGCCGCCAGTCTGTCCTGAGCCGCCAGCCATTCAGGAGCCGCCAGAGCCGCCAGCCAGCCAGGAGCCGCCAGAGCCGTCAGTCAGCCAGGAGCCGCCAGAGCCGTCAGTCAGCCAGGAGCCGCCAGAGCCGTCAGTTAGCCAGGAGCTGCCGGAGTCACCTGCCTTTCCAGCGCTGCCGGAGTCATCCTTCACTCCGGCGCTGCCGGAGTCTCCCGTCCATTCGGGAGGTCGGCGGCGAAGGTCGCCGCTCGTAAGAGGCCACGGGGCGGTTGAGGAGGCGGACAAAAACTGTGGTGATGTGGGGTCCACATCCTGTGCCAGAGCAGCCACCGCGGACAGACGCCCACCCAGACCTTCCCCTATAGGTTCAGGTTTTGCGGCCGGAGTCCGCACCTTTGGGGGGGGGGGGGGGGGGGGGTACTGTTACGTTCTGACCTTTATTCCTTTGTTTTGTATTTATTTAGTATGGTCAGGGCGTGAGTTTGGGTGGGCAGTCTATGTTAGTTTTTCTATATTTTCAGTCCTTGTGTGTCTGCACTGTTTCGGTTGTCACTTTGTTGTTTTGTATTTTTTGAAGTGTTCAGTTGTTTATTAAAAAGGTGAAAACACTAACCACACTGCGCTTTGGTCCTCTCCTTCTTCCACCGACGACAACCCTTACACACAGAGGGTTTTCTTTAATGGAGCTTCTCTAATGTTAAACATAAAGTGGAGTGGAGTGTACTGCAAGGCAGCTCTCTTGGCCCTCTACTGTTTTCTATTTTTACCAATGACCTGTAACTGCATTAAACAAAGCATGTCTCCATGTATGCTGATGACTCAACTTTATACGTGTCAGCAACCACAGCTAGTGAAATCACTGTTTTGGAATGGGTGGCCAGTAATAAACCTGAACATCCTGAACATCTCTAAACCTCAGAGCATTGTATTTTGTACATAATTCCCTAAATTCTAGATCTCAGGTAAATCTGGTAATGAATGATGTGGCTGTTGAGCAAGTTGAGGAGACAAAATTACTTGGTATTACTTTCGATTGTAAACTGTCATGGTCAAAACATATTGCTTCAATGGTTGTAAAGATGGGGAGAGGTCTGTCCATGATAAAGATCCTGAGTATTGTCAAGTGTTGAAAAGAAGACCTAGTTAAGCTGCATCTGGCCCAGAACAGAGTGGCACGTTTTGCTCTTCATTGTAATCAGAGGGCTGATATCAATACTATGTATTCCAGTGTCTTTTGGCTAAGAGTTGAGGAAAGGCTGACTGCATTGCTTCTTGTTTCTATAAGCAATTCCAAATTGTTTGCGTAGTTACAAACGAACAGGGGTCTTTTTACAGTCCCCAGTTCCAGAACAAAATTAAAGAAGCATATAGTATTATACAAAGCCATGATTGCGTGGAACTCATATAGCATAAGTGGCCTAGTACAATAGCATTACAATAGCAATACCTAGTATGGCCTACTACAATAGCATTAATACATGCACACACATAGGGGGAATGCACACACACACACTAGTGATGCACAGGATGACTCATAACCCGGTTCAGAGCGGGTGGTTTTAGGGTCATGAAATATTGTCTGGATGAAAGGCAGGTGGGTGGTCGGGCGGGTTGAATAAAGAGAAAACAATACATTAAAAAAATAAAAAAAGATATCATTCTTGTGCAATTTATATCTACAGGATACATTGAGGTTTTTCTTTAATTAAATCTGCCATTAGTGTGTAAACCTAAGCTTTTATGACCTAACTGTACAAGCACCAAATAGCCTACATGCCAATTGCCAAATGCTTTTGGGAATGTGCAGAACAAGTATGAACACTAACCACTTTTCCATCTACAGTTTTTATGCGAGTAAAGTCATACCATATCAGGAAAAAAATCACAACAAGAAGTTTTGGGTACAATTTTATAAATGCAGGAAAATCAGTTCTCCGTTTAACATGGTGGGATTGTTTAGTGTCGGTATAATACATTATGTGACTAATGGTGTTGGAAACGCCTTTATGTGCAAATATTGATATAATAACCATGATATGGAAGTGAACTTGGAGTCACTCGATGACATGGTGTGTGGTCCTCCCACTACGACTCGGGAAGCATCGATCATCATGTCACCAGAATAAGACCCTCAATATTTTTTTGTAAAGGAGCATCAAGCTCATCACCTTGCACATTCACCACCCTGTGAAGTTCATCATCATTGATTTAATCAGAAGCCTAATAAACTGCATGCTTTCCTGGTCGTTGTTTCCACCGCCATTTCTCACATAATTTATTTTACCGACAAAAAAAGATCCTACCATGTGCCAATAATGATCAAATTGTCTGTCGGCATTTAAAAAATTGTACCACCATTTCATGTTTCCATCAGCCCGGTCATGACTTTTTTTATGCATAATATAATTCATCCGCATGAAATGGTTGAATGGAAACATGGCTCGTGGTGGGAAAATTAGCATAGTTTCTTTATGCAGATTTTGTAATATTCGCATGAAAATCTGTTGCCAATTGGATGGAAACCTAGCTAGTGTCAGAGTTTAATTCAACAAGAGAAAAGCTGCGAAATTGAGATTTTAAAATAGAGAAGGGAGGGACAGAAAAGCAATGTTTGGGAAAGATTTAGTGAAGTGTTAAAAGAGGATGATAGCAGTGAATGTTACGTGTGATGATTGCGAGGCGCTATTCAAATTCGACAGTCACAAGATGGGGACTTCAAATAGGCCTATGGCACGTCAAGCGAACTGTAGCCTACTGTTCAGATGAGTAAAATGGAAACTGAAATCTGGACACTGACTGTAGGTCTATACCCTCGCACATAGCCTTAATATTAACTATCTTTATCACCGTCATAAAAGCTGATAGTATTTCAACCACATAAAATATGCATCCAAGCCAAACTGAAATCTTATCAGAAACATGTTGGGTCGTTTTTACAGCTTGCTATTTCCTTACAACCAGTCAAACTGATGTAATTTGAAAACGTTGCACAGAGCATCATTCCCGTTTTCTTTTCGTTATTGGTGTCCCTGTCCCTAAACATCTTCGCTCTGCGAAAGAAGCAGAGCTGACAGAGAACTTTACCAATGTCAACTAGAGTGAAGCATTCATCGATTCATGGCATTATTCAGGTGAGTAAGGGTTTATTTAGTCTTCTAGGGCAACATATAATGATAGAAAAGAAGCAGAAACATCTAAATTAGGCAAAATAAACCCTGCAGCCTGTCAAAATATTGTTCCACCATCTCTGACTGTAGCATATATTTGCAGTTAGGGACTGGAGCGGGAATCAGAGTTTCAATTTATCACATATATACGGACGGTTGCTGATGGGCTATTAGCAACTGAGGGTGGCGCACCACTAACACATATACACACTCAGAAGCACATTAGCCTCAAACACACACACTCATATGCAAACATACACACACACACATATACTCTAGTTGTCCAAGAATCACTCCCTTGCAAGATTTAGATTGCCTTAAACCTGGAGGTAACAGAGATGTGCTCTGAGTCACTGTCTGAGCTCACATACCAGGGAGAGAAAGAGAGGGAGAGAGAAGAGGAGTCTGAGGAGGGAGCAAGAGGGAGGAGAGATAGAGTGACAGAAAAAGAGAGGGAGGGTGGGAGAGAGGAACAGAGAGAGGAATCAGTCTCATTCCATTAGCTGTTTAAATTGTTCCTCTGATAGGCAGTGAGGCATCGTGTCTCGGGTCCCAGATTAGTGGCTGCTCCATAAGCCTCAGTTCCTGCTCAGCAGCCCACCATCACCTAGCACGGAGCTCAAAATGACTCACAACACCCTCCCCAATCCCCACACAGCTCCTTTCTTTCTCCCAGGGCTACAGTCTGTCCAAAGTGACTTACAGTATAGTGTGTGCATACATTTTAGTATGTGTATGTGATCCCTGCAGGAATTGAACACACAACCTTAGCATTTCTAGCTAGTGCCAGTCTCTTAACAACTGAGCTGCTCAGGACCTGAAAGCAAGATAGCAGTCATCCTTCCTTAACATGCAGCCTTCCTGTCTGTCCCTGTGTGTGCATGTGTGTGCGTGTGCGCAAAATGAGTATGGTGCAGCTTCAGCCCTGCCGGAGATCAGGGAACATCAGGAATATGATTCTGTGAAAGCATGCTGTTTCCAGCCTCGCGCTGTAGAGAGGGTGAGGGAGAGAGAAAGAGAGAGAGAGAGAATTGGAGCCAGGTCCAAATGAACACTCCTCCTCTCCTATATATCCCTTACAGAGTGACACGTGCATGATTTACATTTGACTTTATCTGGATAAGTCTGTGGCTTTTGATGGATTGACATAGCAGTTGGGTGGTGTTACTCCTGCTTATCACCAGCGCTAAAGAAGTCGATTAATTTGTATGGCTCAGATTACACCCTAGATGTATTAAAACTTCATAAAAATGTGATAGCTCGCAGTTAGGGAGTGTGTGTCTATCTCTTCTGTACAACTCCAACCACGTGACACTGATTGATGGAGGTGGGTGTAGAAAGAGTAGAGAGTATCTTGTGAGAGTAGAGTTGATTGCCGCTACAGGCAGCAGTGTTAGGATTCTCATTAACCTATGGTAATGCATCTGTCACACTGATCTGATCGGCTGATCGAGCCTCACAGCACAGTTGTAGGGGATGGCTATCCAAGCTCAGCTATCTACGCTTCAGTTGTCTCTCTCTCTCTCTCTCTCTCTCTCTCTCTCTCTGTGTGTGTGTGTGTCTCTCTGTGTGTGTGTCTTTCTCTCTCTCTGTGTGTGTGTATGTGTGTGTCTTTCTCTCTCTGTGTGTGTCTCTCTCTCTCTTTCTGTGTCTGTGTGTGTGTCTGTCTCTCTCGCTCTGTGTGTGTGTGTGTGTGTCTGTCTCTCTCTTTCTGTGTCTGTGTGTGTGTCTGTCTCTCTCGCTCTGTGTGTGTGTGTCTTTCTCCCTCTCTGTTGCATACGCACACACACATATCCCTATATCCCCAGTTCTTCTCCAAGCAGTGTGTGTGTGTGTGTGTGTGTGTGTGTGTGTGTGTGTGTGTGTGTGTGTGTGTGTGTGTGTGTGTGTGGGTGTGTGTGTGCGTGTGTGTCTGCATGTGCATGCATCCATGTGTGTGTATCCCCTATATTCCCAGGTCACCTCAACACAGCAGCAGCTACATATTCTAATGTAATCTGTGCTCAGTAACCCAATGAGATCCCAGCATGGTCCCAACACAGTAACCCAATGAGAGAACAGTACGGCTGCATGGTGCCAGACCAACTATAACCTGTAGATAGCAGTCCACATGAACACATGGCCCTCCAGCCAGCATCTCCACTCCTCTAATGCCAACTTCACCTCCAGGAGCTCACGATCACCGACGTCGTATTTCCTCTCTGCAGGGGATAGTTTCTTAGAGTAAAAAGTGCACAGTACAACTGCCCCCACGCCTACCTCTGAAGCGTCCACCTCCACCACAAAGGATATTGTGGGATCTGGATGTTTGAGCAATGGGGTGGAGGTGAAATGTCCCTTGAGCAGACGGAAGGCCTCATTGGCAGCTGGGCTCCACACCAACCAACGGGGGCCTCCCTTCAGGAGAGAGGTGAGAGGAGCGCGAACAGTGCTGAAGTTCCTGATGAAACAGCTGTAGAAGTTGTCAAACCTCAAAAACCGTTGTAACCTCTTTATGGTGTTTGGTACTGGCCATGACCTGACCGCATCTACCTTCTTATAGTCCATCTTCACTCACTGCGGGCTGATTTGGTAGCCTAAGAATGAGACAGCCCTCTGATGAAATTGGCATGAACAGGAGTGATGTTATCCTCCAGGGTAGCTGAGTAGATCAAGATGTCATCGATATACACAACCGACCTGGCGTCCGAGCATGTCCCAAAACACCTCATTAACGAATGCCTGGAACACTGACGGAGCATTGACTAAGCCAAATGCCATTACGAAGTACTCGTAGTGACCAGACATCGTGATAAACGCAGTCTTCCACTCATCTCCCTCCCAGATGCGGATGAGATTGTAAGCACTCTGCAGGTCCAGTTTGGTAAAGAAGCGGCCCCGCAGAGCTTTTCGATGGCCGGCACCAACGGGAGAGGATACCGATACGTCGTGGAAATCTCATTGAGTCCTCTGTAGTCGATGCATGGACGCAACCCTCCATCCTTCTTGGCCACAAAGAAGTAAGCAGCCAATGCAGGAGAAGTGGACGTGCGGATGAAACCTTGTTGGATGTATTCATCCATGGCCTCGGTCTCAGCCACCGACAGAGGGCAGATGCGTCTGCACGGAGGTGCTGAACCTGCAAGCAGGTAAATGACACAGTCCCAGGGGTGATGAGGAGGAAGACAGGTGGCACGGGTCTTGGAGAATACTTCCCACAGGTCCT
Source organism: Oncorhynchus mykiss (assembly GCF_057628025.1). NCBI lineage: Eukaryota > Metazoa > Chordata > Actinopteri > Salmoniformes > Salmonidae > Oncorhynchus > Oncorhynchus mykiss. Next base: position 56,763,881 of record NC_143022.1, on the reverse strand, counting down.
AGTATACCTCCGGGATGTTGGGCTGAAGGGCAAACACAGAACTCTCAACCGATGTGGAACCACAGGGGACAGGGAAGCAGATCCTCCGGCATTCGGGTGACTAGTCTGTGATTCTCATCATCGACCATGAGATGGTAGGATTATGGCGTTGAAGCCAAGGAGGCCAAGGATGATCTAGTGAACTGGTGCTCTGGTAATGAAGAAGGGGATGTTCTCCTGATGAATGGACTCCACGGTGAGGGTGAGTGGTTGTGTGATGTGTGTGATGGTTCCGGATCCTAACGGCCGACTATTGAGGGCCTGAACCAGAAAAGGAGAGGAGAGCGGGTATGAGATGATGTTAAGAAATATAAGTGTTAAGTGAAAAAATAGATGTTAAAATGTAAAAATAAGAGTAACAAATAATTAAACAGCAGCAGTAAAATGACAATAGCGAGTCTATATACAGGGGGTACCGGTACAGAGTCAATGTGCAGGGGCACCGGTTAGTAGAGGTAATTGAGTTAATATGTACATGTAGGTAGAGTTAAAGTGATATGCATAGATAATAAACAGAGAGTAGCAGCAGCGTAAAAGAGGTGTCTGGGTAGCCCTTTGATTAGCTGTTCAGGAGTCTTATGGTTGTGGGTAGAAACTGTTAAGATGCCTTTAGGGCCTAGATTTGGCGCAGTCTATGACTAGGGTGGCTGGAGTCTTTCGCAATTTTTGGGGCCTTCCTCTGACACGGCCTGATATAGAGGTCCTGGATGGCAGGAAGCTTAGCCCCAGTGATGTACTGGCCCGTTCGCATTACCCTCTGTAGTGCCTTGCGGTTGGAGGCTGAGCAGTTGCCATACCAAGTAGTGATGCAACCAGTCAGGTTGCTCTCGATGGTGCAGCTGTGGAACCTTTTTGAGGATCTGAGGATGGGCTTAAAATAAAAAATAGAATAAAACTTCTATCACTGAATTCGAACATGCAACATTTGACACCAGAGGCAGATGCTTACGCCTATCCACCATCCCTGCACAGCAAAACCTAAACCTACTTGAAAGTAACAGCATTCACTGTTGCCCCTAGTGGTCAGTTTCCACTTCATCTCCCGATATCCTCTGACATTACGTTAACAGTCTGTCACAGGAGACTACACCACATACAGTGGCATCTCAACACTGAGGAGAGGGAATCAGTGCTCGGTGTTGATGTGATGATTGGAAGGAGTAATACATCTGAACATAGACTGTCCTGTAAAAAATAAAATCCCTAGAAGAGACAAAGACCCTTTGACCAATATTTGACTGCAATTGAAACTATTTGTGACTGTCCAACAGGCTCTAATAGAGAAGCTCCAGCCTCATCGCCATCACCAGATGTCTTCCATTTCCCTTTTCTCCAGGGGGACTGTGTGATTTATTTATCCCATCCGCACAGTGCCAGGAACACACCCAGGCTGGGAGCAGACAAGACCATGGGAATTCCATGGGAATGGTGGGGACAGGGACCAGGTGCAGTGCCTATCAGAGAGTCAGTACATCACACAGAATTAAATAGGACACATACTGTAGGTATGTATCTCTATGGTCCATCACTGAGGATATTGAGTGAGTCCACCATATCCTCCTTGTCTTCCAACAGCTTGTCATATCACAGAAGAAGACAGAAGAGAGACAGAAGGAGAGACAGGAGGAAAGTAGAAGATACTTTATATGTGCTAAGGGTACAGAGCATGTGGTCTCTTTCTCAATGCTTTCTTTTTGAGGTCTTGTCACAATGGCTTGGGGCTTTAGGTGTGTTAAGGCTGTGCTGTCCTCATAAAGGAAAAGGAGAGAGGACAGTCGGTACACATAAAGATAAGGACATCCTTGTTTCACAGAGACAGAGCTTCCTGCCATCACCCATGCTTCACTTCCTGTTGTCCCCTATAATGTGGCACATCTGACTGACAACCTATTGACCCTCCTTTGTCCTGGATGTTTTGGAGAAATAAACCTGTCTTCCTGTCCTGCCTTGGGCTAATTAAGGTTACTCTCTTCTGTGAAGGCTGTGTTTCTGAGTGCACACATCCTGTCATCTCTTGTTTTGTGACAGGATATAGGCTACATCTTCACAAAGAGACTGCAATTCCAGGTTGTTATTGTCAAAGATAATTTGTTCTCAATAAATTACCTGGTTGAATAAAGCCAATGAATTCTGATGAGTGAAATGGCAAGAACTGTTTCCCAAAAAACTGTTATAACTTGATTTTTTGACCGTACCGCCACATTTGAGTGTCACAGATAATAATGTTCATGAGTGGTTTGGTTTCCTTAATCTCGTAAACTGCCATTTGGAAAGCACAGATTTGAGCTTGACTGCGTAACGATTTCAAATGCTCATTTGCAGGCCAAAAATGGTTGAAAACAATTCCCCTCAATTATCAACCAAGCGTTTATAATAGAGGTATATGAGTATGCAACACGAGTATGGGTGTTTTCTAGTAAGATAAGGACAGGTTATTGTGACTGACAACAGTATGCAACAGTATGTAACAGACGCCATTCATAACAGCAGCTTTCTTCAGGGGACATTTGTTATCAGAACCTTTGCATTTTATGAATTTATGAATTAGTGACTTTTAAGTCAAAAGGGGAAGAAAGCAGAATAGAAAGGGTGTTGTAGCGGTTGGGGAGGAGCAGCCATGAGTTCGTAGAATATTCCTGGAGACTGATTAGAGAAGATGTTAATGATATTCATTGGCACAATCTAATATGAACAGAATGGCCCCTGCTGTGACTGTTTGTTCCATCTGTTCTGCCCCCTTCTCTTCCCTCGATCCCTCTTCATCTGTCTCATGCTTTTGTTCTATCCATGCGCCCTCTATCCCCCCCTTTATGGCTCTCTCTAATCCCTCTTTCTCTCTCTCCCTTGCTTCTCCCTTTCTCAGTGGTGTATCATGTTTACAGCTGCCTAAACCACCAAAGAATCCTTACTGCCACATCCCCGTCCTCTCAGCGGAGGCGTTTGCATGTGTGCGTGCGTTCGTCTGTCTTGGTGTGTGTTTGTCCTCTGTGTTCCCGTCCCTGGTTCACAGCGATGTCACCTTTAGTCCCCCACACTACACTGAGCACCCGTCTTTACTTCTCCCAGCAGGGGAGTGAGGAACAGAGGATGCTTTATAAATGGCACCCTATTCCCTATGTAGTGCACTACTTTTAATTGGCCCTGATTTAAAAGTAGTTCACTAAATAGGAAACAGGGTGCCATTTGGGGTGCAGACACAACCTGCAGCACTGTACCCTGGGTATTTTGGAGCAGAGCCATTTGGTAGGGAGACAGCTGGGTCACATTAAATGGAATGACAATCGTGTCACCATGTTGGTTCTCTCTAATGCTGCAATGCATTATGGTACACCCAAGTACTGACTGTCGACAGAGCGGAGTAGTGTGCTCTGAGCTACAGGAATTTTACCAAAGGAATGCTTGGTAAAAATACTGAAGGATAAAGTACTTCTGCGAGGCGGTAGATAAGTGTAGCCGATCCTACGCCACCCCAGGTCTAAATAAGAGCATGGGGAGCTCTGCCTAACATACTGTGCATTCAGAAAATATTCAGACCCCTTGACTTTACCCACATTTTGTAATAGCCTTATTCTAAAATGGATTAAATCGATTTTCCCCTCATCAATCTACACACAATACCCCATGACAAAGCAACAAAAGTTTTTTAGAAAAAAAAATATAAATATAAGTATTCAGACCCTTTTCTATGAGACTCGAAATTGAGGCCAGATGCATCCTGTTTCCATTGATCATCGTTGAGATGTTTCCACAACTTGATTAGAGTCCGTCCATCTGTGGAAAATTCAATTGATTGGACATGGTTTAGAAAGGCACACACCTGTCTATATCAGGTCCCACAGTAAAGACCAAGCCATGAGGTCGAAGGAATTGTCCGTAGAGTTACGAGGCGGGATTGTGTCAAGGCACAGATCTGGGGAAGGGTACCAACAAGGGTACCAACACATTTCTGCAACATTGGAGGTCCCCACGAACACAGTGACCGCCATCATTCTTAAATGGAAGAAGTTTGGAACCACTATGACTCTTTCTAGAGCTGGCCACCTGGGCAAACTGAGCAATCGGGGGAGAAAGGCCCTGGTCAGGGAGGTGGTCACTCTCACTCCCAATGGTCACTCTGACAGAGCTCCAGAGTTCTTCTGTGGTGATGGGATAACCTTCCAGACGGACAACCATCTCCGAAGCACTACTCCAATCAGGCCGTTATGGTAGATTGGCCAGACGGAAGCCACTCCTGCGTAAAAGGCACATGACAGCCCGGTTGGAGTTTACCAAAAGGCACCTAAAGACTCTCAGACCATGAGAAACAAGATTCTCTGGTCTGATGGAACTAAAATTGAACTCTTCGGCCTGAATGCCATGCGTCACGTCTGGAGGAAACCTGGCACCATCCCTACGGTGAAGCATGGTGGTAGCAGCATCCTGCTGTGGGGATGTTTTTCTGCAGCAGGGACTGGGGAGAGTAGTCAGGATCGAGGGAAAAATAAACAGAGCAAAGTACAGCCAGATCCTTGATGAAAACCTTCTCCAGAGTGCTCAGGACCCCAGACTGGGGTGAGTGTTAGTCTTCCAACAGGAAAACTACCCTAAGCACACAGCTAAGACAATGCAATATTGGCTTTGGGGAAGTCTCTGAATGTACTTAAGTGGCCCAGCCAGAGCCCAGACTTGAACCCAATCAAACATCTCTGGAGAGACCTGATAGCTGTGCAACGATGCTCCCCATCCAACCTGACAGAGCTTGAGAGGATCTGCATAGAAGAATGGGACAAACTCCCTAAATAGAGTGCCTTGCAAAAGTATTCATCCCCTTGGCGTTTTTCCTATTTTGTTGCCTTACAACCTGGAATTAAAATAGATTTTTTGGGGGGTTTGTATCATTTGATTTACACAACACACCTACCACTTTGAAGATGCATATTATAAAATATTTTTTATTGTGAAACAAACAAGAAATAAGACAAAACTTGAGCATGCATAACTATTCACACCGCCAAAGTCAATACTTTGTAGAGGCACCTTTTGCAGCAAGTACTGGAGCCGACCCCCACGACGTCGAGAGTCCAAGAGGGACATAACAGCATAGGCAGGGGTCCCCTCGATGTCCATGGGAGGCGTCGGGGTGTCATGAGGGACGGCATCAGCCAGGGGACCTGGCACCACTGGCCTGAGGAAGGAAACATGAAAGGAAGGTGAGGTAGTTGGTGGGGAGATTGAGATGATAAGTTTTTTAATTTTTAAAATTTTATTTCACCTTTATTTTATTTAACCAGGTAGGCTAGTTGAGAACAAGTTCTCATTTGCAACTGCAACCTGGCCAAGATAAAGCAAAGCAGTTCGACACATACAACAACAGAGAGTTACACATGGAATAAACAAACATAACGTAAATAATACATTAGAAAAAGTATATATATATATAGTATGTGCAACTGAGGTAGGATAAGGGAGGTAAGGCAATAAATAGGCCATGGTGGCGAAGTAATTACAATATAGCAATTAAACACTGGAATGGTAGATGTGCAGAATATATGTATATATGAATGTGCAGGTAGATCCCAGGTTACCTTGAAGGCCCCACAAAGCTCAGCTTCTGGCAGGGCAGGCAGAGAGGGAGGTTCCTGGTGGAGAGCCAGACAGGATGGAACACCGGAGCCTCACTGCGGTGGTGGTCCACCTGATCCTTCTGACAGCAGAACCACTCATCCACTGCAGGGGCGTCAGTCTGGCTCGGAGTGCATAGAGCAAGGGCCGGCTAATATCCCAGGATGCACTAGAAGGGAAATAGTCCAGTGGAGGAGTGACGAAGTGAGTTCCGGGTGTAATCCACCCAGGGAAGGAACAGGGTCCCACTCACCTTGCCCGGTCCTGGCAGTGACTCTGCCAGTACCCGGATGTGAGGCTGACCGTGACCCCCAGCTTATCCATAAAGGCATTCCAGACCCGCAACGTGAAACGAGGGACCACAGTCAGAAAAGATGTCCTCCAGAAGGCCATAGTACCGGAAGACCTGCTGGAATAGGGCCTCAGCAACCTGGAGAGCGATAGGTAGACCAGAGAGAGGGATAAAATGACAGGATTTAGAGAATCTGTCAATAATGACTATAGTGGTACAACCATCAGAAAGGGGGTGATCAGTTACAAAGTCTATGGACAAATGAGACTAGGGCTGCTGAGGCACGGGAAGAGGAAGTAGTTTCCCTGCTGGAGCGTGCTCGGGAGATTTGGATTGAGCACATATGGAGCATGAGTTGACATTGTAGGTGACGTCCTGCGCCAAGGTGGGGCACCAGTACTTTTCGGAGAGGGATTGGATAAAGTGGGTGATACCTGGGTGTTCTGTGTGCCCAGGTCAACAGCCGATCTCTTACTCCTGTGGGAACGTAGATGAGCTCTGGAGGGCAGGTGGCAGGAATGTGTTCCCGCTCCAGAGCCTGGCGGATGTACACATCTACATCCCAACACACAGGGCCAATGATATGGGAGAACCAATTGACGGGCTGGTGTACACTCACAGGACCCTCAACCGAGGTGGAACCACAGGGTACGGGAAAGCAGGACCTCCGCTATCCTGCTCCCCAAGCAGTATTTGTTGTACTCGACCTTGTGATGGTTGGATTGTGACGTTGGAGCCACGGGAGGCCAAGGATTACCTTGTGTGCAGGTGTGGAAGTGATGAAGAAGGGAGGGCTTTCCTTGTGCATGGGTCCCATAGTGAGGGTGAGTGGTGCGGTGATGTGCATAAATGTGCCGGATTCCAATGGTTGTGTGTCCAGAGCTTGGATAGGAAAAGGAGAGGAGAGCGGATATGAGGTTAAGTTCAGGGAGGAGGCAAGGGCCTGGTCGATGAAGTTCCCAGTGGCACCGGAGTCCACTAGAGCTGTAGAGACAACACTTGAGGGACAGGGTCCGCCCCTCTGCTCTAGTGGACCCCAGATTAAGGAGCACCGGACACCACTGAAGCTGGTGCCCCTCCTGGCCGCAATAGGGACAGAGCCCCAGCTGTCTGCTGCGGAGTGGTGTGTGAACCTACCTCCATGGGTTCAGGCTCTGTCTCAGGACAGCCAAAACAGGGAGGCGAGGGGCAAGGTGGACACCAGCGCTCCCGCAGAAGGTTATCCAGACGGATGACCATCGAGATGAGAACGTCCAAGAAAATATTGTCATCCCGACATGCCAACTCTGTCTGGACCTCCTCACGCAGTCCACTGCGGAATAGGGTGCGGAGCGCCAGCTCATTCCATCCACTAGAAGCTGGCACAGTCCAAAAGGTGAGGGGGTACTCCACAGCTGTCTGGGCACTCTGACAGAGCCGGAAAAGTTGCTCACCTCCCTCTCTGCCCTTTGGAGGATGGTCGAAGACCGCTCTGAACAGAGCTATAACCCTATTCTTCTCTCTCCCAGACAGCCGTAACCCACGGTCAGCAGGGAAATGACATTGGCAACCTTGGGCCTCTCGTGGTGGGGCTCCCATCTGATAGGTGAAATAGAGGGAGCACTGGATTAGGAAACCATGGCATTTTGATGGAGTTCCGGAAGTGATAGTCACATCGCTGACCTGGGCGGACGGCTGGGTAGGCTGGGGGATTGGCTCACTGGGACGACCCGTGGTAGGAGAACTTCTGAAAGGGTTATGGAGAACCTCGCTGGTGGAGGCGGCATTGGAGAATGCGAAGGAGAAGGCGAAAGACCTTCTCCATGGCCATACCCAGTTGCGCCAGCTGGTCATTGTGTTGTTGGTGGAGTAGATGACCCTGTTCGTTGACCGTCTGGAAGATGGTTTTATCCTCTGCTCCTTCTATATTGTTGAGGTGTTATTCTGTAACTTATACGCTGGGAGTCAGGAAGCAGGTGCAGAAGGTGAGTTTATTAAAGAATAGGCTTCTAAACAAAGGCTATCTCAATCATGATCCCTGGCCTCCCCTGCTCTTGCTAATGTAAACCCTTTTGTGCTACCTAACCAATGGCTGTGCTGGTTACAGTGGCACTTCAAGAAGCGAGTCAAAGGCTTATTTTTAAAAAACAATATCTGTGTGTGTGGACTAGGCCTACTGATGTCCTATTCAGTTTGACATTGAGAGCGCGGAGAGGAGGCCCGGAGGTAAGCTTGCTACTGCTATAATTGATATGAATAAAAACAATGTTTCATTGCCCATAATGAAGCTATTTATCTAGTACTTGACCTCACCATAAGCCATATTTGAGTAAGTTACATAACTTACAATGAAGCGGTAGCCGCAGAGATGGACAGTCATGGTTGCTGAAACTAGGCTAATTCGAGAAGGCCTAATTAATTTAAACAGTCTTCATTTCAATTTGACTTTGGGCTACTAACAAGAGGGCTTTGTGTAGGAGCCTATTTGTAACGGCTCTAGTCGAAAGGAGTGGACCAAAGCACAGCGTGGAAAGCGTTCATGATTTTTATTATCAAAAAACACTCAAACAAAATAACAAAGTGAAAGTGGACAGTTCTGTCAGGCAACAGACACTTAACAGAAAAGATCCCACAAAACCCAAAAGGAACATGACAATTTATATGTGATCCCCAATCAGAGACAGCGATAGACAGCTGCCTCTGATTGGGAACCACACACACACGGCCAAAAACAAAGAAATAGAAAACATAGACTTTCCCACCCGAGTCACACCCTGACCTAACCAAACATAGAGAATATTAAGGATCTCTAAGGTCAGGGCGTGACACTATTTCTTTCCTATTCAAGAAATCAAAGGTAAGCCTACCTGTTTCACAGACTAAGTTATTGTCTACTTGTAAGGGTTTTCCTGTGGTGAAGGAGAGGCAGACCAAAATGCAGCGTGGTGGTTATTCATGTTCTTTAATAAAGGAACTATACATGAAATAACTAACAAAACAATAAATGTGCGAAAACCTAAACAGTCCTATCTGGTGCAAACATAGAGACTGGAACAATCACCCACAAAACCCAACACCAAACAGGCTACCTAAATATGGTTCCCAATCAGAGACAATGACTTACACCTGCCTCTGATTGAGAACCATATCAGGCCAAACATAGAAATAGACAAACTAGACATGTAGCATACAATGTTACACTCAGATCACACCCTGACCAAACAAAACATAGAAACATACAAAGCAAACTATGGTCAGGGTGTGACACTACTATCCATAGATTTTGTCAGCCCATTCCTTCAGTCACCATGCACTCCTAAAAGCAGGGCTCGAAATGAGGGAATATGTGAGGGTGTTGTGGCTTTTGTTAAAGAAAATGCATACCCCGTGTTAGCTTAAGATTTCGATTGTAAATAAACCTGATTGTATAAAGTGATGTATCACAACGCTTCAGTTTGCAATGCTTAAGCTGGAAACAAGCTGGGAAATGCTGGGAAAATATGTGACTCCGGTGCATATGGGATATCTTTGGTTTGTCTCTACGACATTCATATGCTGCCTTACAAGCTTATATAGCCTGGGAGACAAAAATTGACTTTGCTTGGGAAGTAATGTGTGATTCTGTCACTATCAAAATTTCAAAAGGCTATTAAACAACATACTAACTCTAAATTAGTCAGGAGCAATCTAGGAAGCCTAAGAAGAACGGAAATGTCTTATTTAAGCTATATTATTAATATTGAAAGGCTATAGCCTGCCATTTAAGAAATTAACATTAAGTACCTCGGTCTTGTCTCCATCCAATTATTTAAATCACTAATACAGTCTAATAATTCATCCGTGGAGCTAAAATCCTCTGGTGACACTAACATTTTAAGTTGTGTATCGTCTGTGTAGCAGTGAAAATCAAAGCTGAGCTTTCTGATAACGCTGCCAAGGGGTAACATACTGTATATTACCTGAATAGTACCGGACCCAAAATCGAAACTTGTGGAACGCCACGAGGGATATGTATTTTCTCTGAGTTACAGTATGTTCACCAAGGGGGACAAAGATACTCTCAACTGGTTAAATAGGTCCTAAACCAATTTAGAACTGGACCGCATAAACCAACCGACCTCCCCAGTCAGTCCAGAAGGACATCATGGTCAACAGTGTTGAATGTCTTGCTTGACTGATACCCAGCCTAATGCGTGTTATCTTATCTCTGAAATATGCCGCAAACTCATCACATTTAGATGTGGAGTAAGTTCACATAGGTTTGCGGGGGTAGGATTTATCAGGCCATCAATGGTCGAGAAGAGTACTCTCTAAATATTCTGATTATTAGAGATAAAAAAATGAGCCCATTTCTAATTTGCTTTGTTATACTGTATATACTGTTATACTGTTGTACTGTATATGCCAAGTTACTCTCTCAGAATGTCATAATGGACCAGCAACTTTAACTTTCTTAACTTCCGCTCTGCCTTTCTGCAATTTCTCTATAATTGATTAGTTTCCTCACTCATCAAAGGGGCTCTCTGTTTGGATGTGACCTTTTTTAACTTCACTGGAGCTGTGGCATCAATGGTTGGCCTTAATTTGCTTTAAGTTGAATTTATTCCACTAAAGAAAACAAGTGATAAACGACAATACAGATAAAAGCAAATAACAATTAAAAAAAACGGTGTGCAGGTGTGGTTGGAAGGCTTATATGAAAACCACACCACATAAAAACTATACACAATAGATAAGTACAAATTGTTTTACTAAATGCTTGTTAATACAGATAACAAAAAAATGTATTTATAAATGTATAAATTAATTGATCAGTTATCATTGAAAAATATATATTTTTAGTTTTTTTGTTTAAATATGTGTGTGCATGTGAGTGTGTGAGACTTAGGCTTTATGTATTTTTTTTTCAACTTTTTTACTCCGGACACTTTATCTGGACATGGTTCGTCAGGACCTCCAACAGCCGAAGCTAAGTAGTAACATTAACATGATGCCTTCTAATTGCAGTCGCTGTACTCATAATATACAGGAGAACAAGCCCAGCTTCAGACGCAATCGTTAGGCAAGGGTAATTTCAGTGTAGGAAAGGATGAAACAGCGTCTGTGCCACCAGTAAGTACAGATAGTAATGTTAGTATAAATCCCCTCGCACGGTCCCCGCAGCCGGACAACTTTCTCACGGATTCTGGAGGGAAATGCTGTAGGAATGCTCAACCGGTGTCGCTCATTCAGCCAACAGAAACTTTCAACCGTTTTTCCCCGTTAAGCAAGGAGTCGGAGTCAGAGGCCGAGCCTTCTCTTGTCTCTACTCCTCCGGTTACGGAGTCTGAGACGCCGAAGCGTCCCACCATTAGCTCTGACAAATTGAAAACTCTAGTCATTGGCGACTCCATTACCCACTGTATTAGACTTAAAACGAATCATCAAGCGATCATACACTGTTTACCAGGGGGCAGGGTTACCGACGTTAAGGCTAATCTGAAGATGGTGCTGGCTAAAGCTAAAACTGGCGAGTGTAGAGAGTATAGAGATATTGTTATCCACGTCGGTACCAACAATGTTAGGATGAACAGTCAGAGATCACCAAGCGCAACATAGCTTCAGCGTGTAAATCAGCTAGAAAGACGTGTCGGCATCGAGTAATTGTCTTCGGCCCCCTCCCAGTTAGGGGGAGTGATGAGCTCTACAGCAGTCTCACAACTCAATCGCTGGTTGAAAACTGTTTTCTGCCCCTCCCAAAAAAATTAATTTGTAGATAATTGGCCCTCTTTCTGGGACTCACCCACAAACAGGACCAAGCCTGACCTGCTGAGGAGTGACGGACTCCATCCTAGCTGGAGGGGTGCTCTCATCTTATCTACCAACATAGACAGGGCTCTAACTCCTCTAGCTCCACAATGAAATAGGGTGCAGGTCAGGCAGCAGGCTGTTAGCCAGCCTGCCAGCATAGTGGAGAATGCCACTAGCACAGTCAGTGTAGTCAGCTCAGCTATCCCCATTGAGACTGTGTCTGTGCCTCAACCTAGGTTGGTCAAAACTAAACATGGTGGTGTTCGCCTTAGCAATCTCACTAGGATAGGGACCTCCTCCATTCCAGTCATTATTGAAAGAGATCATGATACCTCACATCTCAAAATAGGGCTACTTAATGTTAGATCCCTTACTTCAAAGGCAATTATAGTCAATTAACTAATCACTGATCATAATCTTGATGTGATTGGCCTGACTGAAACATGGCTTAAGCCTGATAAATTTACTGTGTTAAATGAGGTCTCACCTCCTGGCTACACTAGTGACCATATCCCCCGTGCATCCCGCAAAGGCGGAGGTGTTGCTAACATTTCCGATAGCAAATTTCAATTTACAAAAAAAAAAATGACGTTTTTGTCTTTTGAGCTTCTAGTCATGAAATCTATGCAGCCTACTCAATCACTTTTTATAGCTGCTGTTTACAGGCCTCCTAGGCCATATACAGTGTTCCTCATTGAGTTCCCTGAATTTCTATCAGACCTTGTAGTCATAGCAGATAATATTCTAATCTTTGGTGACTTTAATATTCACATGGAAAAGTCCACAGACCCACTCTAAAAGGCTTTCGGAGCCATCATCGACTCAGTGGGTTTTGTCCAACATGTCTCTGGACCTACTCACTGTCACAGTCATACTCTGGACCTAGTTTTGTCCCATGGAATAAATGTTGTGGATCTTAATTTTTTTCCCCATGATCCTGGACTATCGGACCACCATTTCATTATGTTTGCAATTGCAACAAATAATCTGCTCAGACCCCAACCAAGGAACATCAAAAGTCGTGCTATAAATTCACAGACAACACAAAGATTCCTTGATGTCCTTCCAGACTCCCTCTGTCTACTCAAGGATGCCAGAGGACAAAAATCAGTTAACCACCTAACTGAAGAACTCAATTTAACCTTGCGCAATACCCTAGATGCAGTTGCACCCCTAAAAACTAAAAACATTTATCATAAGAAACTAGCTCCCTGGTATACAGAAAATACCCGAGCTCCGAAGCAAGCTTCCAGAAAATTGGAATGGAAATGGCGCCACACCAAACTGGAAGTCTTCCGACTAGCTTGGAAAGACAGTACCGTGCAGTATCGAAGAGCCCTTACTGCTGCTCGATCATCCTATTTTTCCAACTAAATTGAGGAAAATAAGAACAATCCGAAATTCCTTTTTGATACTGTCGCAAAGCTAACTAAAAAGCAGCATTCCCCAAGAGAGGATGGCTTTCACTTCAGCAGTCGCTCATTCAGCCAACAGAAACTTTCAACCGTTTTTCCCCGTTAAGCAAGGAGTCGGAGTCAGAGGCCGAGCCTTCTCTTGTCTCTACTCCTCCGGTTACGGAGTCTGAGACGCCGAAGCGTCCCACCATTAGCTCTGACAAATTGAAAACTCTAGTCATTGGCGACTCCATTACCCACTGTATTAGACTTAAAACGAATCATCAAGCGATCATACACTGTTTACCAGGGGGCAGGGTTACCGACGTTAAGGCTAATCTGAAGATGGTGCTGGCTAAAGCTAAAACTGGCGAGTGTAGAGAGTATAGAGATATTGTTATCCACGTCAGTACCAACAATGTTAGGATGAACAGTCAGAGATCACCAAGCGCAACATAGCTTCAGCGTGTAAATCAGCTAGAAAGACGTGTCGGCATCGAGTAATTGTCTTCGGCCCCCTCCCAGTTAGGGGGAGTGATGAGCTCTACAGCAGTCTCACAACTCAATCGCTGGTTGAAAACTGTTTTCTGCCCCTCCCAAAAAAATTAATTTGTAGATAATTGGCCCTCTTTCTGGGACTCACCCACAAACAGGACCAAGCCTGACCTGCTGAGGAGTGACGGACTCCATCCTAGCTGGAGGGGTGCTCTCATCTTATCTACCAACATAGACAGGGCTCTAACTCCTCTAGCTCCACAATGAAATAGGGTGCAGGTCAGGCAGCAGGCTGTTAGCCAGCCTGCCAGCATAGTGGAGAATGCCACTAGCACAGTCAGTGTAGTCAGCTCAGCTATCCCCATTGAGACTGTGTCTGTGCCTCAACCTAGGTTGGTCAAAACTAAACATGGTGGTGTTCGCCTTAGCAATCTCACTAGGATAGGGACCTCCTCCATTCCAGTCATTATTGAAAGAGATCATGATACCTCACATCTCAAAATAGGGCTACTTAATGTTAGATCCCTTACTTCAAAGGCAATTATAGGCGGAGGTGTTGCTAACATTTCCGATAGCAAATTTCAATTTACAAAAAAAAAAATGACGTTTTTGTCTTTTGAGCTTCTAGTCATGAAATCTATGCAGCCTACTCAATCACTTTTTATAGCTGCTGTTTACAGGCCTCCTAGGCCATATACAGTGTTCCTCATTGAGTTCCCTGAATTTCTATCAGACCTTGTAGTCATAGCAGATAATATTCTAATCTTTGGTGACTTTAATATTCACATGGAAAAGTCCACAGACCCACTCTAAAAGGCTTTCGGAGCCATCATCGACTCAGTGGGTTTTGTCCAACATGTCTCTGGACCTACTCACTGTCACAGTCATACTCTGGACCTAGTTTTGTCCCATGGAATAAATGTTGTGGATCTTAATTTTTTTCCCCATGATCCTGGACTATCGGACCACCATTTCATTATGTTTGCAATTGCAACAAATAATCTGCTCAGACCCCAACCAAGGAACATCAAAAGTCGTGCTATAAATTCACAGACAACACAAAGATTCCTTGATGTCCTTCCAGACTCCCTCTGTCTACTCAAGGATGCCAGAGGACAAAAATCAGTTAACCACCTAACTGAAGAACTCAATTTAACCTTGCGCAATACCCTAGATGCAGTTGCACCCCTAAAAACTAAAAACATTTATCATAAGAAACTAGCTCCCTGGTATACAGAAAATACCCGAGCTCCGAAGCAAGCTTCCAGAAAATTGGAATGGAAATGGTGCCACACCAAACTGGAAGTCTTCCGACTAGCTTGGAAAGACAGTACCGTGCAGTATCGAAGAGCCCTTACTGCTGCTCGATCATCCTATTTTTCCAACTAAATTGAGGAAAATAAGAACAATCCGAAATTCCTTTTTGATACTGTCGCAAAGCTAACTAAAAAGCAGCATTCCCCAAGAGAGGATGGCTTTCACTTCAGCAGTAATAAATTCATGAACTTCTTTGAGGAAAGATCATGATTATTAGAAAGCAAATTACGGACTCTTCTTTAAATCTGCGTATTCCTTTATAGCTCAGTTGTCCTGAGTCTGCACAACTCTGCCAGGACCTAGGATCAAGAGAGACACTCAAGTGTTTTAGTACTATATCTCTTGACACAATGATGAAAATAATCATGGCCTCTAAACCTTCAAGCTGCATACTGGACCCTATTCCAACTAAACTACTGAACATAATAAACGGCTCTCTATCCACCGGATGTGTACCAAACTCACTAAAAGTGGCAGTAATGAAGCCTCTCTTGAAAAAGCCAAACCTTGACTCAGAAAATATGAAAAACTATTGGCCTATATCGAATCTTCCATTCCTCTCAAAAATTTAAGAAAAGGCTGTTGCGCAGCAACTCACTGCCTTCCTGAAGAGAAACAATGTATACGAAATGCTTCAGTCTGGTTTTAGACCCCATCAAAGCACTGAGACTGCACTTGTGAAGGTGGTAAATGACCTTTTAATGGCATCAGACCGAGGCTTCGCATCTGTCCTCGTGCTCCTAGACCTTAGTGCTGGTTTTGATACCATCGATCACCACATTCTTTTGGAGAGATTGGAAACCCAAATTGGTCTACACGGACAAGTTCTGGCCTGGTTTAGATCTTATCTGTCGGAAAGATATCAGTTTGTCTCTGTGAATGGTTTGTCCTCTGACAAATCAACTGTAAATTTCGGTGTTCCTCAAGGTTCTGTTTTAGGACCACTATTGTTTTCACTATATATTTTACCTCTTGGGGATGTCATTCGAAAACATAATGTTAACTTTCACAGCTATGCGGATGACACACAGCTGTACATTTCAATGAAACATGGTGAAGCCCCAAAATTGCCCTCGCTAGAAGCATGTGTTTCAGACATAAGGAAGTGGATGGTAGGTTAGACTACTGCAATGCTCTACTTTCCGGCTACCCGGATAAAGCACTAAATAAACTTCAGTTAGTGCTAAATACGGCTGCTAGAATCCTGACTAGAACGAAAGAATTTGATCATATTACTCCAGTGCTAGCCTCCCTACACTGGCTTCCTGTCAAGGCAAGGGCTGATTTCAAGGTTTTACTGCTAACCTACAAAGCATTACATGGACTTGCTCCTACCTATCGCTCTGATTTGGTCCTGCCGTACATACCTACACGCACAAGACGCAGGCCTCCTAATTGTCCCTAGAATTTCTAAGCAAACAGCTGGAGTAAGGGCTTTCTCCTATAGAGCTCCATTTTTATGGAATGGTCTGCCTACCCATGTGAGAGACGCAAACTCAGTCTCAACCTTTAAGTCTTTACTGAAGACTCATCTCTTCAGTGTGTCATATGGTTGAGTGTAGTCTGGCCCAGGAGTGTGAAGGTGAACGGAAAGGCTCTGGAGAACGAACCACCCTTGCTGTCTCTGCCTGGCCGGTTCCCCTCTTTCCACTGGGATTCTCTGCCTCTAACCCTATTACAGGGGCTGAGTCACTGGCTTACTAGGGCTCTCATACCGTCACTAGGGGGGTTGCGTGACTTGAGTGGGTTGAGTCACTGATGTGATTTTCCTGTCTGGGTTGGCGCCCCCCCCTTGGGTTGTGCCGTGGCGGAGATCTTTGTGGGCTATACTCGGCCTTGTCTCAGGATGGTAAGTTGGTGGTTGAAGATATCCCTCTAGTGGTGTGGGTGCTGTGCTT
Source organism: Oncorhynchus mykiss (assembly GCF_057628025.1). NCBI lineage: Eukaryota > Metazoa > Chordata > Actinopteri > Salmoniformes > Salmonidae > Oncorhynchus > Oncorhynchus mykiss. Next base: position 56,747,076 of record NC_143022.1, on the reverse strand, counting down.
TGGCAAAGTGGGTGGGGTTATATCCTTCCTGTTTGGCCTGTCCTGGGGTGTCATCGGATGGGGCCACAGTGTCTCCTGACCCCTCCTGTCTCAGCCTCCAGTATTTATGCTGCAGTAGTTTATGTGTCGGGGGGCTAGGGTCAGTTTGTTATATCTGGAGTACTTCTCCTGGCCAATCCGGTGTCCTGTGTGAATTTAAGTATGCTCTCTCTAATTCTCTCTTTCTCTCTTTCTTTCTCTCTCTTGTAGGACCTGAGCCCTATGACCATGCCTCAGGACTACGTGACATGATGAATCCTTGCTGTCCCCAGTCCACCTGGCCGTGCTGCTGCTCCAGTTTCAACTGTTCTGCCTGTGATTATTATTATTTGACCATGCTGGTCATTTATGAACATTTGAACATCTTGGACATGTTCTGTTATAACCTCCACCCGGCACAGCCAGAAGAGGACTGGCCACCTCACATATCCTGGTTCCTCTCTAGGTTTCTTCCTAGGTTTTGGCCTTTCTAGGGAGTTTTTCCTAGCCACTGTGCTTCTACGCCTGCATTGCTTGCTGTTTGGGGTTTTAGGCTGGGTTTCTGTACCGCACTTTGAGATATCAGCTGATGTACGAAGGGCTATATAAATACATTTGATTTGATTTTGATTTGATTCTTTATGATATCTAAATAAACATGCCTCAAACTCCCATATCACACACTCACAAATTGAAATCAAAGGTGAGTATGGCCGCGGTTATGGGTGGGCCCAGTAATATGTTGGATAATGTCCATAGAGCTCAAAATATTCCAAAATTCAATGGCCTTGGAGTTAGTCTCTTTGTCAACATGAATTTTAAAATCACCCAACACAATGATTTTATCATAATTCTCAAGGACAATAGACAATAGTTCAGAGAAATCAGTAAAGAAAGAAAGGCAGTGGTGGCCTACAAAGGGTTATGTTCAGCACTGGTGGCTGACATTTAAACAGTATAGCACGATGCTCAAAAGACCCAAAGTTGCCAAAATGAAATGTCCTTACAGCTGAGAGCATTAGTAAAAATTGAGGATCTCCCCCCACGCTTTTTCCCTTTTCAGAGCATAAAAAGACTTAGTCCGGGTGGAGGCTTCAATAAGAGCAGCATTACAGTCTGAAGACAGCCATGTTTCAGTGAGAAACATGCAATCAACTGCACTCAGTAATGAGGTCATTCACGAGAAAGGTTTTAGTAGTGATTTCTCTTACATTTAAAAGTGCCATATTCAGTGAGTGTGGGCCACTCTGCCCCTGTGGCATCTGCCTAGAGCTAACCAATGGAATTATTATTATTATATCAAATTATGAACGTTACAACCAGGTAGCCTCGGTTACGGCGTTGGGCCAGTAACCGTAAGGTTTCTGTTTCAAACACCATTGCTGTGCCATTGAGCAAGGCCATTAACCCTAATTGCTCCAGTGGTGCTGTACAATGGTGACCCTGGCTATGACCTTGCAGATCTCTCAGAGGGAGTTGGGATATAAAAAATAAAAAAATCCATTATACACTTGTGTGTAACTGGACAAATACACTACTCAAAAAAATAAAGGGAACACTTAAACAACACAATGTAACTCCAAGTCAATCACACTTCTGTGAAATCAAACTGTCCACTTAGAAAGCAACACTGATTGACAATAAATTTCACATGCTGTTGTGCAAATGGAATAGACAACAGGTGGAAATTATAGGCAATTAGCAAGACACCCCCAATAAAGGAGTGGTTCAGCAGGTGATAACCACAGACCACTTCTCAGTTCCTATGCTTCCTGGCTGATGTTGTGGTCACTTTTGAATGCTGGCGGTGCTTTCACTCTAGTGGTAGCATGAGACGGAGTCTACAACCCACACAAGTGGCTCAGGTAGTGCAGCTCATCCAGGATGGCACATCAATGCGAGCTGTGGCAAGAAGGTTTGCTGTGTCTGTCAGCGTAGTGTCCAGAGCATGGAAGCGCTACCAGGAGACAGGCCAGTACATCAGGAGACGTGGAGGAGGCCGTATGAGGGCAGCAACCCAGCAGCAGGACCGCTACCTCCGCCTTTGTGCAAGGAGGAGCAGGAGGAGCACTGCCAGAGCCCTGCAAAATGACCTCCAGCAGGCCACAAATGTGCATGTGTCTGCTCAAACGGTCAGAAACAGACTCCATGAGGGTGGTATGAGGGCCTGACGTCCACAGGTGGGGGTTGTGCTTACAGCCCAACACCGTGCAGGACGTTTGGCATTTGCTAGAGAACACCAAGATTGGCAAATTCGCCACTAGCGCCTTGTGCTCTTCACAGATGAAAGCAGGTTCACACTGAGCACATGTGACAGACGTGACAGTCTGGAGACGCCGTGGAGAACGTTCTGCTGCCTGCAACATCCTCCAGCATGACCGGTTTGGCGGTGGGTCAGTCATGGTGTGGGGTGGCATTTCTTTGGGGGGCCGCACAGTGCTCGCCAGAGGTAGCCTGACTTGGCAAATTAGGTATTAGGTACCGAGATGAGATCTTCAGACCCCTTGTGAGACCATATGCTGGTGCGGTTGGCCCTGGGTTCCTCCTAATGCAAGACAATGTGGCTGGAGTGTGTCAGCAGTTCCTGCAAGAGGAAGGCATTGATGCTATGGACTGGCCCGCCCGTTCCCCAGACCTGAATCCAATTGAGCACATCTGGGACATCATGTCTCGCTCCATCCACCAACGCCACGTTGCACCACAGACAATCCAGGAGTTGGCGGATGCTTTAGTCCAGGTCTGGTAGGAGATCCCTCAGGAGACCATCCACCACCTCATCAGGAGCATGTCCAGGCATTGTAGGGAGGTCATACAGGCACGTGGAGGCCAATCACACTACTGAGCCTCATTTTGACTTGTTTTAAGGACATTACATCAAAGTTGGATCAGCCTGTAGTGTGGTTTTCCACTTTAATTTTGAATGTGACTCCAAATCCAGACCTCCATGGGTTGATAAATTTGATTTCCATTGATAATTTGTGTGTGATTTTGTTGTCAGCAAAGAAAAAAGTATTTCATAAGAATATTTCATTCATTCAGATCTAGGATGTGTTATTTTAGTGTTCCGTTTATTTTTTTGAGCAGTGTATAAGAACCCCTTCAAATTATGTTTTACAATGAGACCAGGTTAGGCACTCAGTTAGGCACTCTATTCTACTACACTATATTATACATTGTGCTACACTTTATTATACAAATGCATAAGTAATAGAATGCAGCTCAGATATCTCCTGGCTTGGGTCAAAGGCACAAAAGAGAAGAAAATGGACTGATACAAGTATGAACTACTATACCTTAACGTTTGCCCTAATGAACCTTATTCCTATCCCAGCTGGTCAATTATAACGGCAAGGTTTTAGGGGAGGTCGTGATCTGTTTTCGGAGAGATGTGGTGTGGGCCTCTCCTCTGAATGACAGGAGAGGAAACGATAAGCTCATCTCTTTGGTCACCAGTCACTCGTTCCCTTCTTTACCATGTATGTCCTTCAGTCTGCTGGAGCACTGAAGCCATCCAATCACAAACACTTTCCTTTCAAAGCCATCCAATAACAAACTAGTTCCTCTGAAAGCCATGCAATCAGAAGCCAGTTCCTCTGAAATCTGCCCAATCGCTGGCCTGGGGGACTTCTGGAGGCCAGCCTATCATGTGAGGCTTGTTAACTGTTTTAACGAGTGCAGACCAAACAGACAGGGAGAATGGAACCCAGGTAGACAGGGTTTTATAGATTTTGGGGGGATAGTGTGGAAGATAGTGATGTTCCATCCCAACCTTATTAAAGTCTTCCCCAGGCAGGCTCTCAAGGCCTGGGTCGGGGCCACACTGCACCTGGGGTCTGACTCTCTGAGACTGGACTTAACCCTTTCTCTCCTTTTCTGGCCATCACTATTATGGTGATGTGTTGGTTAGTGTCCCATACTACCTCGGAAGGTGGCCTGGGAAAGATAAATTTGAAACTCCAGTAGATCCGTCTCTTTACACCATAAACGTATTTTGTCCAGGAACTAGAATGTGTCGTCAAAGTAGTCCAGGGTAAAGAGCCTCTTAGTTGGTTAGTGGTTGGCCTTGGTCGGGACAGCACTGGACCTGGGGCTGGCTCCCTGGCCTTCTGACTTGAGAAATTGACTTACCCTTTCTCTCCTCTGTCCCATCCCATCTCCCCTGTCCCCTCTCCGTGTGGCTATTGTGGCGAATGAATGGTCACCATTCTTTAATCTGGAGTTTGTGGTAATGAGTTGGTTAGATTAGTTGGTTACTGGCTGTAGTGATTAGTTGGCTTGAGGTTGCCTTGTGGTCACAGTGAGTGGAGATGATAAGTAAGCACAGGTGATCTTACTGACCCTCCCGACCTCCACCTCCTCTCTTTCCACTAACTGTGTTTTATGTGACACATGTGTGCCCATAAAATGTTAAGTCTGTTTCCTCCAAAGGAACACATGGTCCAGTTAAACCTCATAGACTTTAAAAACTCTAACCCTCTAACAGGGAAAAAGAGGTTCGACAGCTAGCCAGTTTTGCCTGGCTGTTGTACACCTGATTGGGTTCTTACCTTCCTTTTAAAACTAAAGGAATTTTGACAGCTATTATCCCTCTATATAGCTGTTCTTCTTTGTCATATTCAAACCTGAGCACACCCCCTTTCACCCCCCCCCCCATTCACCCCTCTCCTCCCTCTTTCCTTTTAAAGCCAAACTACACACTCCTTCATATACCTGCCCGTGCCTACACACATCAAGCACCCAGTCTCCTGCCCAGGGGGTAAGAAGTAGTATGTTCCACTTGATTGGCCTTGTCACTTTGATTCATGTGGGGGTCTGGGAGCCCACCCTCCCCCGTACCTCCCTGTACCCCTCTCTGGGGGAGCGGGTAAAATGGAAATTCTAAATTGTGAGCAACGTATTTTTAAATGTTTTATTGCTTTCGAATCTGCAGGCTGCTTATTGAAATGTCAATGTCTTTACTGCAGTGCAGCTGTGGTGTATCACAGACAGAAAGCAGAGGGAGAGGGGGAGAGATGGAAGGAAGGAGAGAGAGAGCAAGAACGAGAGAGGTGGCTGAGCTTTTCATTGCAGATTGTAAGCTACAGTACGGTAAATGATGCCAGACATTACAGCCCCCTTTTCACCTTTTCGCGTCAATGTGTTTGTTTCACAGGCTCAGCAGGCGGTTCTCATCAGCCTCTGTTTGCGTGTGTGTTTATGTGTGTGTGTTTCACAGCTATGGTGGGGGTTTCTCACTTCAAGAGGAGTTCACACCAAGTCAGGTCAGATGCCTCCCCTCCTCCATTTCTCAGGCTGGCTGTATCATGAGGGTAAACCAACGTGACAGACTTGCGGATGCACTGATGTTACAATCCTCAGGTGTTGTTGTATTTGTTATAACACGTGAATGTCTTTATTTTGCTTTTCTGGTGGATTGTTTAGCGCAATTAGGGGCATGAACGGTGCTTCTGCACCTGCATTGCTTGCTGTTTGGGGTTTTAGGCAAGGCTGATGTAAAAATGGCTTTCTAAATACATTTGATTGAATTTGATTGATGAACAAAAATCATTTTTCAAAATATAATGTTTATTATATTAACATTGAAATTGTTTTTACATATACACTATTGTTCAAAAGTTTGGGGTCACTTAGAAATGTACTTGTTTTTAAAAGAAAAGCACATTTCTTGATCAGAAATACAGTGCAGACATTGTTAATGTTGTAAATGACTATTGTAGCTGGAAACGGCAGATTTTTTATGGAATATCTACATAGGCGTACATAGGCCCATTATCAGCAACCATCACTCCTGTGTTCCAATGGCATGTTGTGTTAGCTAAGCCAAGTTTACAATTTTAAACGGCTAATTTGTCATTAGAAAACCCTTTAGCAATTATTTTAGCACAGCTGAAAACTGTCCTGATTAAAGAAGCAATATAACTGGCCTTCTTTAGACCAGTTGAGTATCTGGAGCATCAGCATTTGTGGGTTCAATAACAGGCTCAAAATGGCCAGAAACAAACCACTTTCTTCTGAAACTCATCAGTCTATTCTTGTTATGAGAAATGAAGGCTATTCCATGCGAGAAATTGCCAAGAAACTGAAGATCTCGTACAATGCTGTGTACTACTCTCTTCACTGAACAGTGCAAACTGTCTCTAACCAGAATAGAAAGAGGAGTGGGAGGCCCCGGTGCACAACTGAGCAAGAGGAAAAGTACGTATTAGAGTGTCTAGTTTGAGAAACAGATGCCTCACAAGTCCTCAACTGGCAGCTTCATTAAATAGTAAATAGTACACACAAAACACCAGTCTCAACGTCAACAGTGAAGAGGCAACTCCGGGATGCTGGCCTTCAAGGCAGAGTTCCTCTGTCCAGTGTCTGTGTTATTTTGCTCATCTTAATCTTTTATTTTTCTTTTCCAGTCTGATATATGGCTTTTTCTTTGCAAATCTGCCTGGAAGGCCAGCATCCCAACTCTGCCTTTCAATGTCATGTATTGTCATGTTGTGTCTTGTTTCTGTCCTTTCCCTTCACCATGTCTCCCTCTGCTGGTCGTTATTAGGTTACCTTTTCTCCCCCTCTTTCCCCCAGCTGTTCCTTGTCTCCTCCTAACTACCTCGTCACCCCTTTTCCCACCTGTTCCCTTTTTCCCTCTGATTAGTCCTCTATATCTCTCTCTGTTTTTGTTCCTGTCTTTGTCGGATTCTTGTTTGTGTTATTCATGCCTGAACCAGACTATCGTCATGTTTGCTGCAACCTTGTCCTGTCCTGTCGGAATCTGCCGGTCCATCTGAGCCTACGTTTGTTTTGTTATTAAAGAAGCTCTGTTTACGTTAATTCGCTTTTGGGTCCTCATTCACGCACCGTAACAGAAGAATCCGACCAAGAATGGACCCAGCGACTTCGGATCCTCTCCACTCAGCCGTCGAGATCCAGGGAGCGATGCTAGGCAGACACGAGCAGGAATTGTCTGCTGCTCGACATGCCGTTGAGACCCTGGCCACCCAAGTCTCCAACCTCACAGAACAGGTTCACCATCTCCGCCTCGATCCACCGGCCACTTCCAGGGCTTTCGAATCTCCGGAGCCCAGAATCAATAACCCGCCGTGTTACTCTGGGGAGCCCACTGAATGCCGCTCGTTCCTCACCCAGTGTGATATTGTGTTTTCTCTCCAGCCCAACACTTACTCCAGGAGCACTGCTCGTATCGCCTACGTCATATCTCTCCTTACTGGACGGGCTCGTGAGTGGGGCACGGCAATCTGGGAGGCAAGGGCTGAGTGTACTAACCAGTATCAGGACTTTAAGGAGGAGATGATACGGGTTTTTGATCGATCTGTTTTTGGGGAGGAGGCTTCCAGGGCCCTGTCTTCCCTATGTCAAGGTAATCGATCCATAACAGACTACTCTATTGAGTTTCGCACTCTTGCTGCCTCCAGTGGCTGGAACGAGCCGGCTTTGCTCGCTCGTTTTCTGGAGGGTCTCCGCGCAGAGGTAAAGGATGAGATTCTCTCCCGGGAGGTTCCTTCCAGCGTGGATTCCTTGATTGAACTCGCTATTCGCATTGAGCGACGGGTTGATCTTCGTCACCGAGCTCGTGGAAAGGAGCTCGCGTTCTCCGTTGCCCCCCTCTCCGCATCACTACCATCTTCCTCTGCCGGCTCGGGTGCTGAGCCTATGCAGCTGGGAGGTATCCGCATCTCGACTAAAGAGAGGGAACGGAGAATCACCAACCGCCTCTGTCTCTATTGCGGTTCCGCTGGTCATTTTGTCACTTCATGTCCAGTAAAAGCCAGAGCTCATCAGTAAGCGGAGGGCTACTGGTGAGCGCTACTACTCCTGTCTCTCCTTCAAGATCCTGCACTACCTTGTCGGTCCATCTACGCTGGACCGGTTCGTCAGCTTCCTGCAGTGCCTTAATAGACTCTGGGGCGGAGGGCTGTTTTATGGACGAGACCTGGGCTCGGGAACATGACATTCCTCTCAGACAGTTAAGGGAGCCCACGGCCTTGTTCGCCTTGGATGGTAGTCCTCTCCCCAGGATTCAGCGTGAGACGCTACCTTTAACCCTCACTGTCTCTGGTAATCATAGCGAAACCATTTCTTTTTTAATTTTTCGTTCACCTTTTACACCTGTTGTTTTGGGCCATCCCTGGCTAGTTTGTCATAATCCTTCTATTAATTGGTCTAGTAATTCTATCCTCTCCTGGAACGTCTCTTGTCATGTGAAATGTTTAATGTCTGCTATCCCTCCTGTTTCCTCTGTCTCTTCTTCACAGGAGGAGCCTGGTGATTTGACAGGGGTGCCGGAGGAATATCACGATCTGCGCACGGTGTTCAGTCGGTCCAGGGCCACCTCTCTTCCTCCACACCGGTCGTATGATTGTAGTATTGATCTCCTTCCGGGAACCACTCCCCCCCGGGGTAGACTATACTCTCTGTCGGCTCCCGAACGTAAGGCTCTCGAAGATTATTTGTCTGTAGCTCTTGCCGCCGGTACCATAGTCCCCTCCTCCTCTCCCGCCGGAGCGGGGGTTTTTTTTGTTAAGAAGAAGGACGGGTCCCTGCGCCCCTGCATAGATTATCGAGGGCTGAATGACATAACAGTGAAGAATCGTTATCCGCTTCCTCTTATGTCTTCAGCCTTCGAGATCCTGCAGGGAGCCAGGTTTTTCACTAAGTTGGACCTTCGTAACGCTTACCATCTCGTGCGCATCAGGGAGGGGGACGAGTGGAAGACGGCGTTTAACACTCCGTTAGGGCACTTTGAATACCGGGTTCTTCCTTTCGGCCTCGCTAACGCTCCAGCTGTCTTTCAGGCATTAGTCAATGATGTCCTGAGAGACATGCTGAACATCTTTGTTTTCGTTTACCTTGACGATATCCTGATTTTTTCACCATCACTCCAGATTCATGTTCAGCACGTTCGACGTGTCCTCCAGCGCCTTTTAGAGAATTGTCTTTTTGTGAAGGCTGAGAAGTGCACTTTTCATGCCTCCTCCGTCACATTTCTCGGTTCTGTTATTTCCGCTGAAGGCATTAAGATGGATCCCGCTAAGGTCCAAGCTGTCATTGATTGGCCCGTCCCTAAGTCACGCGTCGAGCTGCAGCGCTTTCTCGGCTTCGCGAACTTCTATCGTCGTTTCATCCGTAATTTCGGTCAGGTGGCAGCTCCTCTCACAGCCCTTACTTCTGTCAAGACGTGCTTTAAGTGGTCCGTTTCCGCCCAGGGAGCGTTTGATCTCCTCAAGAATCGTTTTACATCCGCTCCTATCCTTGTTACACCTGACGTCTCTAGACAGTTCGTTGTCGAGGTTGACGCGTCAGAGGTGGGCGTGGGAGCCATTCTTTCTCAGCGCTCCCTCTCTGACGACAAGGTCCACCCTTGCGCGCATTTTTCTCATCGCCTGTCGCCGTCGGAACGTAACTATAATGTGGGAAACCGCGAACTGCTCGCCATCCGCTTAGCCCTAGGCGAATGGCGACAGTGGTTGGAGGGGGCGACCGTTCCTTTTGTCGTTTGGACTGACCATAGGAACCTTGAGTACATCCGTTCTGCCAAACGACTTAATGCGCGTCAGGCGCGCTGGGCGCTGTTTTTCGCTCGTTTCGAGTTCGTGATTTCTTATCGTCCGGGCTCTAAGAACACCAAGCCTGATGCTTTATCTCGTCTCTTCAGTTCTTCAGTAGCCTCCACTGACCCCGAGGGGATTCTCCCTGAGGGGCGTGTTGTCGGGTTGACTGTCTGGGGAATTGAGAGGCAGGTAAAGCAAGCACTCACTCAAACTCCGTCGCCGCGCGCTTGTCCCAGGAACCTTCTTTTCGTTCCCGTTCCTACTCGTCTGGCCGTTCTTCAGTGGGCTCACTCTGCCAAGTTAGCCGGCCACCCTGGCGTTCGGGGTACGCTTGCTTCCATTCGCCAGCGTTTTTGGTGGCCCACCCGGGAGCATGACACGCGTCGCTTCGTGGCTGCTTGTTCGGTCTGCGCGCAGACTAAGTCCGGTAACTCCCCTCCTGCCGGCCGTCTCAGGCCGCTTCCCATTCCCTCTCGACCGTGGTCTCACATCGCCTTAGATTTTGTCACCGGACTGCCTTCGTCAGCGGGGAAGACTGTTATTCTTACGGTTGTCGACAGGTTCTCTAAGGCGGCTCATTTTATTCCCCTTGCTAAGCTTCCTTCTGCTAAAGAGACGGCACAAATCATCATCGAGAATGTTTTCAGAATTCATGGCCTTCCGTCAGACGTCGTTTCGGACAGAGGTCCGCAATTCACGTCTCAATTTTGGAGGGAGTTTTGCCGTTTGATTGGGGCTTCCGTCAGTCTCTCTTCCGGCTTTCACCCCCAGTCTAACGGTCAAGCAGAACGAGCCAATCAGACTATTGGTCGCATCTTACGGAGTCTTTCTTTTCGCAACCCTGCGTCTTGGTCAGAACAGCTCCCCTGGGCAGAATACGCCCACAACTCGCTTCCTTCGTCTGCGACCGGGCTATCTCCTTTTCAGAGTAGCCTCGGGTACCAGCCTCCGCTGTTCTCTTCTCAGTTCGCCGAGTCCAGCGTCCCCTCCGCTCAGGCTTTTGTCCAACGTTGCGAGCGCACCTGGAAGAGGGTCAGGTCTGCACTTTGCCGTTATAGGGCGCAGACTGTGAGGGCTGCTAATAAGCGTAGAACTAAGAGTCCTAGATATTGTCGCGGTCAGAGAGTTTGGCTCTCCACTCAGAACCTTCCCCTTAAGACCGCTTCTCGCAAGTTGACCCCGCGGTTCATTGGTCCGTTCCGTATTTCCCAGATCATTAATCCTGTCGCAGTTCGACTTCTTCTTCCGCGATATCTTCGTCGCGTCCACCCGGTCTTCCATGTCTCCTGTGTCAAGCCCGTTCTTCGCGCCCCCGCTCGTCTTCCCCCCCCCCCCCATCCTTGTCGAGGGCGCACCCATCTACAGGGTCCGTAGGATTTTGGACATGCGTCCTCGGGGCCGTGGTCATCAGTACCTAGTAGATTGGGAGGGGTACGGTCCTGAGGAGAGGAGTTGGGTTCCCTCTCGGGACGTGCTGGACCGTGCGCTGATCGATGATTTCCTCCGTTGCCGCCAGGTTTCCTCCTCGAGTGCGCCAGGAGGCGCTCGGTGAGTGGGGGGGTACTGTCATGTATTGTCATGTTGTGTCTTGTTTCTGTCCTTTCCCTTCACCCTGTCTCCCTCTGCTGGTCGTTATTAGGTTACCTTTTCTCCCCCTCTTTCCCCCAGCTGTTCCTTGTCTCCTCCTAACTACCTCGTCACCCCTTTTCCCACCTGTTCCCTTTTTACCTCTGATTAGTCCTCTATATCTCTCTCTGTTTTTGTTCCTGTCTTTGTCGGATTCTTGTTTGTGTTATTCATGCCTGAACCAGACTATCGTCATGTTTGCTGCAACCTTGTCCTGTCCTGTCGGAATCTGCCGGTCCATCTGAGCCTACGTTTGTTTTGTTATTAAAGAAGCTCTGTTTACGTTAATTCGCTTTTGGGTCCTCATTCACGCACCGTAACATTCAAAGCACTTCATAGCTACAGACGTGAGTGCTACGTTTCGGTGGTAATTTAAGCAGGTTACCTTCGTGTTCTTGGGCAGAGGGACTATGGTGGTCTGCTTGAAACATGTTGGTATTACATACTCAGTCTGTGACAGGTTGAAAATGTCAGTGAAGACACTTTCCAGTTGGTCAGCACATGCAGAGTACACATCCTTGTAATCCATCTGGCCCTGCGACCTTGTGAATATTGACCTGTTTAATGGTCTTACTCACAGTGGCAATGGAGAGCGTGATCATAGAGTCGTCCGGAACAGCTGATGCTCTCATGCATGCTTCAGTGTTGCCTACCTTGAAATAATTGACCTCGTCTGGTAGGCTCATGTCACTGGGCAGCTCGCAGCTGTGTTTCCCTTTGTAACAGTTTGCTAGCCCTGCCACATCCGACGAGCGTCAGAGCCGGTGGAGTATGATTCAATCTTAGTCCTGTATTAAAGTTTTGCCTGTTTGATGGTTCGTCGGATGGCATAGCAGGATTTATTATAAGCATCCGGGTTAGTGTCCCACTCCTTGAAAGCGGCAGCTCTACCCTTTAGATCAGTGCGGATGTTGCCTGGAATCCGTGGTTTCTGGTTGGGTTATGTACGTACGGTCACTGTGGGGCCGACGTAATTGATGCACTTGTGGTGTACTCCTCAATGCCATTCGAAGAATCCCGGAACATATTCCAGTCTGTGCTAGCAAAACAGTCCTGTAGCTTAGCATCTACGTCATCTGACCACTTCTTTATTGACTGAGTCACTGGTGCTTCATGCTTTAGTTTTAGCTTGTAAGCAGGAATCAGGAGGATAGAATTATGGTCATATTTGCCAAATGGAGGGTGTGAGAGCTTTCTATGCGTCTCTGTGTGTGGAGTAAAGTGGTCTAGAGGTTTTTTTCCTCTGGTTGCACATTTAACATGCTGGTAGAAATGAGATAAAACAGATTTAAGTTTCCCTGCATTAAATTCCCCGGCCAATAGGAGCGCTGCCTCTGAATGAGTGTTTTACAGCTCATTGAGTTTGGTTTTAGTGCCAGCATCGGTTTGTGGTGGTAAATAGACAGCTACGAAAAATATGGATGAAAACTCTCTTGGTAAATAGTGTGGTCTACAGCTTATCATGAGAAACTCTACCTCGGGCGAGCCAAACCTTGAGACTTCCTTAATATTAGATTTTGTGCACCAGCTGTTGTTTACCGATATACACATACCACCTCCCCTTGTCTTAGCGGAGGCGGCTGTTCTATTTTGCCGATGCAGCATAAACCCCACCAGCTGTATGTTATTCATGTTGTCGTTCAGCCACAACTCAGTGAAACATAAGATATTACAGTTGGTTGGATATTCGTAATTTTAGCTCAGCTATTTTTTTACCCAATGATTGTATGTTGGCTAATAGGACTGATGGTAGAGGCATATTACCCACTCGCCGTCGGATCCTTACAAGGCACCCCGACCTACGTCCTCGATAGCTTCGTCTCTTTCTCATGCGAATCACAGGGATTTGGGCCTTGTCGGGTGTCTGATGGCACCCTATTCCCTTTATAGTACACTACTTTGACCAGATCCCAAAGCTGGGCCACAATGACAGGCTAGACTAGCAGTGCATCCCAAATTGCCCCCTATTCAAATTAGATGTATTTATATAGCCTTTATATCAGCTGATATCTCAAAGTGCTGTACAGAAACCCAGCCTAAAACCCCAAACAGCAAGAAATGCAGGTGTAGAAGCACGGTGGCTAGGAAAAACTCCCTAGAAAGGCCAAAACCTAGAAAGAAACCTAGAGAGGAACCAGGCTATGAGGGGTGACCAGTCCTCTTCTGGCTGTGCTGGGTGGAGATTATAACAGAACATGGCCAAAATGTTCAAATGTTCATAAATGACCAGCATGGTCAAATAATAATAATCACAGTAGTTGTCGAGGGTACAACAAGTCAGCACCTCAGGAGTAAATGTCAGTTGGCTTTTCATAGCCAATCATTCAGAGTATCTCTACCGCTCCTGCTGTCTCTAGAGAGTTGAAAACAGCAGGTCTGGGACAGGTAGCATATCCGGTGAACAGGTCAGGGTTCCATAGCCGCAGGCAGAACAGTTGAAACTGGAGCAGCTGCACAGCCAGGTGAACTGGGATAGCAAGGAGTCCTCATGCCAGGTAGTCCTGAGGCATGGTCCTAGGGCTCAGGTCCTCCGAGAGGGAGAAAGAAAGAAAGAAAGAGAGAATTGGAGAGAGCATACTTAAATTCACACAGGACACTGGATAAGACAGGAGAAGTACTCCAGATATAACAGACTGACCCTAGCCCCCCAACACATAAATTACTGCAGCATAAATACTGGAGGCTGAGACAGGAGGGGTCAGGAGACACTGTTCCCTTTATAGTACACTACTTTTGACCAGATTCCATAGCTGGGCCACAGTGACAGGCTAGACTAGCAGTGCATCCCAAATGACCCCATATTCCCTTTATAGTACACTACTTTTGACTAGATCCCATAGCTGGGCCACAGTGACAGGACAGACTAGTAGTACGGCCCAAATGGCCCCCTATTGCCTTTATATAGTGTACTACTTGTGACCAGATTCCATAGCTAGGGCACAGTGACAGGACAGACTAGCAGTACGGCCCAAATGGCCCCCTATTCCCTTTTTATAGTACACTACTTGTGACCAGATTCCATAGCTAGGTCACAGTGACAGGACAGACAAGCACTACGGCCCAAATGCCCCCCTATTTCCTAGTGCACTACTTTTGACCTGAGCCCCAAGGTGCCATTTGGAATGAAGGAACTGCAGTTCAGTGCTTGATCAGTGGCCATAGCCCTGCCAAAAGCTAGGCCACAGTGACAGGCTAGACTAGAAGATGTCAGTGTCGTCAATTGGGGTCCATTATAAATCAATAATATAAAACTGTATGTTTGACTCCATTCCATTTATACCATTCCAGCCATTACAATGAGCACGTCCTCCTATAGCTCCCCGCACCAGCCTCCTCTGGTCTGTGTGTATGTGTGTATGTGTGTGGTTAATGGGGAGAGAAACCTCTGTGGAAGACGCCTGTGTTTTTCTAACCCATCTGGCTTAGATTAGGACCAGCCCGCTCTCCACTGTCTCACTGAGAAAGGAGAGGAAGACAGATAAAGAAGAGAGAGAGAGAGATGGGGAAAGGGAGGGGGAAGAGAGGAGAGAGGCAAAACAGAGAGAGGGGACGAGACCTAAGAAAGAGAAAGAGAAAGAGGTTTGTGTAGGGTTTAAGGCTTTGTGACAAGAGTTGGCGCTTTTCAAACAGTGCTTAGAGGAATCCACAGGAATACACCCTTTAGAAGGCCTTGAGATACAATGAGAAGAGAGAACTGTCTAAGATTAGAACACAAAGGACATCAACGCAGCGCAGGGTTTGGCACAGAGCTTACACGAGACAGCACAAAAGCACAGAGTTTGGCACAGGGTTTATAGGACTAAATAGGATTGTATGATTGTGTGCCCCCTGGCACTTTCCATCTTCATGCCCACTGACAGAGTACACATGCCTGGGCTGGCACAGAAGCCATGTAGGAAAAATTGACCTTTACCTTCAGAACATCCCACCTCCACATTCTTTCCTTCTCCTACTTTCTCTCTTTGTACCACTCGCCTCTGTCATACTCCTCGATTCAGAATCTTCTCTCCCTCTACTGACTCTTTCTGTCAGGTGCGTGAATGAGGACCCAAAAGCGAATTAACAAACAGAGTTTCTTTAATGATGAACACACGTGGGCTCAGATGGACAGGTAGATTCCGACAGGACAGGACAAGGTTGCAGCAAACACGATGATAGTCTGGTTCAGGCATGAGACACACAAACAAGAATCCGACAAAGACAGGAGCAGAAACAGAGAGAGATATAGGGACCTAATCAGAGGGAAAAAGGGAACAGGTGGGAAAAGGGGTGAATGAGGTAGTCAGAGAAGACAAGGAACAGCTGGGGGAAAGAGGGACAGAAACGGTAACCTAGTACGACCAGCAGAGGGAGACAGGGTGAAAGGAAAGGACAGAAAGACACAACATGACAATACATGACAGTACCCCCCCACTCACCGAGCGCCTCCTGGCGCACTCGAGGAGGAAACCTGGCGGCAACGGAGGAAATCCTCGATCAGCGCACGGTCCAGCACGTCCCGAGAGGGAACCCAACTCCTCTCCTCAGGACCGTACCCCTCCCAATCTACGAGGTACTGGTGACCACGGCCCCGAGGACGCATGTCCAAAATCCTACGGACCCTGTAGATGGGTGCGCCCTCGACAAGGATGGGGGGGGGGGGGGGGGGGGGAAGACGAGCGGGGGCGCGAAGAACGGGCTTGATACAGGAGACATGGAAGACCGGGTGGACGCGACGAAGGTATCGCGGAAGAAGAAGTCGAACTGCGACAGGATTAATGACCCGAGAAATACGGAACGGACCAATGAACCGCGGGGTCAACTTGCGAGAAGCCGTCTTAAGGGGAAGGTTCTGAGTGGAGAGCCAAACTCTCTGACCGCGACAATATCTAGGACTCTTAGTTCTACGCTTATTAGCAGCCCTCACAGTCTGCGTCCTATAACGGCAAAGTGCAGACCTGACCCTCTTCCAGGTGCGCTCGCAACGTTGGACAAAAGCCTGAGCGGAGGGGACGCTGGACTCGGCGAACTGAGATGAGAACAGCGGAGGCTGGTACCCGAGGCTACTCTGAAAAGGAGATAGCCCGGTCGCAGACGAAGGAAGCGAGTTGTGGGCGTATTCTGCCCAGGGGAGCTGTTCTGACCAAGACGCAGGGTTGCGAAAAGAAAGACTGCGTAAGATGCGACCAATAGTCTGATTGGCCCGTTCTGCTTGACCGTTAGACTGGGGGTGAAAGCCGGAAGAGAGACTGACGGAAGCCCCAATCAAACGGCAAAACTCCCTCCAAAATTGAGACGTGAATTGCGGACCTCTGTCCGAAACGACGTCTGACGGAAGGCCATGAATTCTGAAAACATTCTCGATGATGATTTGTGCCGTCTCTTTAGCAGAAGGAAGCTTAGCAAGGGGAATGAAATGAGCCGCCTTAGAGAACCTATCGACAACCGTAAGAATAACAGTCTTCCCCGCTGACGAAGGCAGTCCGGTGACAAAAATCTAAGGCGATGTGAGACCACGGTCGAGAGGGAATGGGAAGCGGCCTGAGACGGCCGGCAGGAGGGGAGTTACCGGACTTAGTCTGCGCGCAGACCGAACAAGCAGCCACGAAACGACGCGTGTCATGCTCCCGGGTGGGCCACCAAAAACGCTGGCGAATGGAAGCAAGCGTACCCCGAACGCCAGGGTGGCCGGCTAACTTGGCAGAGTGAGCCCACTGAAGAACGGCCAGACGAGTAGGAACGGGAACGAAAAGAAGGTTCCTAGGACAAGCGCGCGGCGACGGAGTGTGAGTGAGCGCTTGCTTTACCTGCCTCTCAATTCCCCAGACAGTCAACCCGACAACACGCCCCTCAGGGAGAATCCCCTCGGGGTCAGTGGAGGCTACTGAAGAACTGAAGAGACGAGATAAAGCATCAGGCTTGGTGTTCTTAGAGCCCGGACGATAAGAAATCACGAACTCGAAACGAGCGAAAAACAGCGCCCAACGCGCCTGACGCGCATTAAGTCGTTTGGCAGAACGGATGTACTCAAGGTTCCTATGGTCAGTCCAAACGACAAAAGGAACGGTCGCCCCCTCCAACCACTGTCGCCATTCGCCTAGGGCTAACCGGATGGCGAGCAGTTCGCGGTTTCCCACATCATAGTTACGTTCCGACGGCGACAGGCGATGAGAAAAATACGCGCATGGGTGGACCTTGTCGTCAGAGAGGGAGCGCTGAGAAAGAATGGCTCCCACGCCCACCTCTGACGCGTCAACCTCGACAACGAACTGTCTAGAGACGTCAGGTGTAACAAGGATAGGAGCGGATGTAAAACGATTCTTGAGGAGATCAAAAGCTCCCTGGGCGGAAACGGACCACTTAAAGCACGTCTTGACAGAAGTAAGGGCTGTGAGAGGAGCTGCCACCTGACCGAAATTACGGATGAAACGACGATAGAAGTTCGCGAAGCCGAGAAAGCGCTGCAGCTCGACGCGTGACTTAGGGGCGGGCCAATCAATGACAGCTTGGACCTTAGCGGGATCCATCTTAATGCCTTCAGCGGAAATAACAGAACCGAGAAATGTGACGGAGGAGGCATGAAAAGTGCACTTCTCAGCCTTCACAAAAAGACAATTCTCTAAAAGGCGCTGGAGGACACGTCGAACGTGCTGAACATGAATCTGGAGTGACGGTGAAAAAATCAGGATATCGTCAAGGTAAACGAAAACAAAGATGTTCAGCATGTCTCTCAGGACATCATTGACTAATGCCTGAAAGACAGCTGGAGCGTTAGCGAGGCCGAAAGGAAGAACCCGGTATTCAAAGTGCCCTAACGGAGTGTTAAACGCCGTCTTCCACTCGTCCCCCTCCCTGATGCGCACGAGATGGTAAGCGTTACGAAGGTCCAACTTAGTGAAAAACCTGGCTCCCTGCAGGATCTCGAAGGCTGAAGACATAAGAGGAAGCGGATAACGATTCTTCACTGTTATGTCATTCAGCCCTCAATAATCTATGCAGGGGCGCAGAGACCCGTCCTTCTTCTTGACAAAAAAAAACCCCGCTCCGGCGGGAGAGGAGGAGGGGACTATGGTACCGGCGTCAAGAGCTACAGACAAATAATCCTCGAGAGCCTTACGTTCGGGAGCCGACAGAGAGTATAGTCTACCCCGGGGGGGAGTGGTTCCCGGAAGGAGATCAATACTACAATCATACGACCGGTGTGGAGGAAGAGAGGTGGCCCTGGACCGACTGAACACCGTGCGCAGATCGTGATATTCCTCCAGCACCCCTGTCAAATCACCAGGCTCCTCCTGTGAAGAAGAGACAGAGGAAACAGGAGGGATAGCAGACATTAAACATTTCACATGACAAGAGACGTTCCAGGAGAGGATAGAATTACTAGACCAATTAATGGAAGGATTATGACAAACTAGCCAGGGATGGCCCAAAACAACAGGTGTAAAAGGTGAACGAAAAATTAAAAAAGAAATGGTTTCGCTATGATTACCAGAAACAGTGAGGGTTAAAGGTAGCGTCTCACGCTGAATCCTGGGGAGAGGACTACCATCCAGGGCGAACAAGGCCGTGGACTCCCTTAACTGTCTGAGAGGAATGTCATGTTCCCGAGCCCAGGTCTCGTCCATAAAACAGCCCTCCGCCCCAGAGTCTATTAAGGCACTGCAGGAAGCTGACGAACCGGTCCAGCGTAGATGGACCGACAAGGTAGTGCAGGATCTTGAAGGAGAGACAGGAGTAGTAGCGCTCACCAGTAGCCCTCCGCTTACTGATGAGCTCTGGCTTTTACTGGACATGAAGTGACAAAATGACCAGCAGAACCGCAATAGAGACAGAGGCGGTTGGTGATTCTCCGTTCCCTCTCCTTAGTCGAGATGCGGATACCTCCCAGCTGCATAGGCTCAGCTCCCGAGCCGGCAGAGGAAGATGGTAGTGATGCGGAGAGGGGGGCAACGGAGAACGCGAGCTCCTTTCCACGAGCTCGGTGACGAAGATCAACCCGTCGCTCAATGCGAATAGCGAGTTCAATCAAGGAATCCACGCTGGAAGGAACCTCCCGGGAGAGAATCTCATCCTTTACCTCTGCGCGGAGACCCTCCAGAAGACGAGCGAGCAAAGCCGGCTCGTTCCAGCCACTGGAGGCAGCAAGAGTGCGAAACTCAATAGAGTAGTCTGTTATGGATCGATTGCCTTGACATAGGGAAGACAGGGCCCTGGAAGCCTCCTCCCCAAAAACAGATCGATCAAAAACCCGTATCATCTCCTCCTTAAAGTCCTGATACTGGTTAGTACACTCAGCCCTTGCCTCCCAGATTGCCGTGCCCCACTCACGAGCCCGTCCAGTAAGGAGAGATATGACGTAGGCGACACGAGCAGTGCTCCTGGCTTAAGTGTTGGGCTGGAGAGAAAACACAATATCACACTGGGTGAGGAACGAGCGGCATTCAGTGGGCTCCCCAGAGTAACACGGCGGGTTATTGATTCTGGGCTCCGGAGATTCGAAAGCCCTGGAAGTGGCCGGTGGATCGAGGCGGAGATGGTGAACCTGTTCTGTGAGGTTGGAGACTTGGGTGGCCAGGGTCTCAACGGCATGTCGAGCAGCAGACAATTCCTGCTCGTGTCTGCCTAGCATCGCTCCCTGGATCTCGACGGCTGAGTGGAGAGGATCCGAAGTCGCTGGGTCCATTCTTGGTCGGATTCTTCTGTCAGGTGCGTGAATGAGGACCCAAAAGCGAATTAACAAACAGAGTTTCTTTAATGATGAACACACGTGGGCTCAGATGGACAGGTAGATTCCGACAGGACAGGACAAGGTTGCAGCAAACACGATGATAGTCTGGTTCAGGCATGAGACACACAAACAAGAATCCGACAAAGACAGGAGCAGAAACAGAGAGAGATATAGGGACCTAATCAGAGGGAAAAAGGGAACAGGTGGGAAAAGGGGTGAATGAGGTAGTCAGAGAAGACAAGGAACAGCTGGGGGAAAGAGGGACAGAAACGGTAACCTAGTACGACCAGCAGAGGGAGACAGGGTGAAAGGAAAGGACAGAAAGACACAACATGACAATACATGACACTTTCTATCCTGCTCTCTTCCTTTCTCTCTTTCTCCAGCCCCTCTCCCCCTCCCTTTCCCTCCCCCTCTTTACTATTTTGCTAATGGTCTCAAGAATGTTACACACTGTTGTTACACACGCAGATTGCCTCTGACACCATAAGCTAGCTCTCTGAATCTCTCCAACCTGATCCTCTCCAACCTGATCCTCTCTAACCTGATCCTCTCTAACCTGATCCTCTACAAATGAGAATCATCAAATCAAAGTTTATTTGTCACGTGCAAAAAAGGTATTAGGTGAACAATAGGTAAGTAAAGAAATAAAAACAACAGTAAAAAGACAGTGAAAAATAACAGTAGCGAGGCTATATACAGTATATAGTAACGAGGCTATAAAAGTAGCTAGGCTACATACAGACACCGATTAGTAGGGCTGATTGAGGTAGTATGTACATGTAGATATGGTTAAAGTGACTATGCATATATGATGAACAGAGAGTAGCGGTGGCGTAAAATAGGGGTTTGTGGGGTGGTGGGTGGCGGGACACAATGCAGATAGCCCGGTTAGTCAATGTGCGGGAGCACTGGTTGGCCGGGCCAATTGAGGTAGTATGTACATGAATGTATTCTTAAAGTGACTACGCATGGCCTCCCAAGTGGCGCAGTGGTCTAAGGCACTTTGCAGTGCTAGCTGTACCACTAGAGATTCTGGATTCGAGTCCAGGCATTGTTGCAGCTGGCCGCGACCAGTGTTTCCTCCAACACATTGGTGTGGCTGGCTTCTGGGTTGGATGGGCATTGTGTCAAGAAGCAGTGCGGCTTGGTTGGGTTGTGTTTCGGAGGACGCATGGCTCTCAACCTTCGCCTCTCCCAAGTCCGTACGGGAGTTGAAGCGATGAGACAAGACTGTAACTACTAACAATTGGATAACATGAAATTGGGGAGAAAAAAGAGAGTAGCAGCAGTGTAAACTAGGGGTTGGGGAGGGTGAGGGAGAGCTTTATACGCGCCTCTGTGTGTGGAGTACAGGTGATTTAGAATTTTTTTTCCCTCTGGTTGCACATTTAACATGTTCATAGAAATTAGGTAGAACTGATTTAAGTTTCCTTGCATTAAAGTCTATGGCCAGTAGGAGCACAGCCTCTGGGTGAGTGGTTTCCTGTTTGCTTATTTCCTTATACAGCTGACTGAGTGCGGTCTTAGTGCCAGCATTACAGTTTTTGATGTCCCATTGGTAGGATATTTGTGATCATACCTTGTCTAATTTATTGTCCAATGATTGCACGTTGGCGAGTAATATTGACGGTAACGACAGCTTTCCCACTCACCTTCTGTGGAACCTTACGAGGCATCCCGCTCTGTGTCCTCTGTACCTGCGTCTTTTCCTCTTGCAAATAACTGGGATGTTGGCCTTGTCAGGTGTTTGGAGAATGTCCTGTGTATCCTGCTTGTTGAAGAAAAAATCTTTGTCTAATCCGAGGTGAGTGATCGCTGTCCTGATATTCAGAAGCTCTTTTTTTTTGCCATAAGATACGGTTGCAGAGACATTATGTACAAAATAAGTTACAAATAACGCGAAAAAACAAACACATAATAGCACAATTGGTTGGGTGCCCGTAAAACTGCTGACCTTTTATAAGGGCTAAGGGAGAAAATAACGGCACACAAGTTTTGATGACATCCACAACCACACGCAATAGTTCCATCACGGCTCAATCACTCGCTTCTGGATAGTGTAAAGACTTTCTTTCCATACTTTCTCGATTAAGCTTACCAGTGCGTAATGGAACCAATCGAATAATGCCAAAAGTTCAAACTCCACCCATCTGGCAATTCAGAGGGGCTCAATAAAACTCTCAAAGTTTATGAAAGAAAACAAATACTATTTAAACCCAGGTTGCTGTTCAGTCTCAGAAGGGCCACAGCTTACCTTGCAGTGCAATAAGCAGAATTCACTGCATGTGTAACTAATTGCATGAAGTTGGCAGCAGTCGTTTCGCTGACAAATGCATAGAAAGAGAATTTAATAGCATTAATTTAGTTGCCTAATTTTGCCGTCGACGCTCTGCCCATATCTGTATCTTCGTGTGTGTGTGTGTGTGTGTGTGTGTGTCCACATACTTTTATTTATATTGTGTATGTATATAGGACACCCCTTCAAATGAGTGGACATGGCTATTTCAGCCACACCCGTTGCTGACAGATGAATACAATTGAGCACACCATCATGCAATCTCCATAGACGAACATTGGCAGTAGAAATGGCCTTACTGAAGAGCTCAGTGACTTTCAACGTGGCACCGTCATAGGATGCCGCCTTTCCAATAAGTCAGTTCGTCAAATTTCTGCCCTGCTAGTGCTACCCCAGTCAACTGTAAGTGCTGTTATTGTGAAGTTGAAATGTCTAGGAGCAACAACTGCTCAGCCGCAGTGTTAAACCACACAAGCTCACAGAACGGAACCACCGAGTGCTGAAAGCATGTAAAAATTGTCTGTCCTCGGTTGCAACACTCACTACCAAGTCAAACAGCCTCTGGTAGCAACGTCAGCACAATATCTGTTCGTTTGGAGCTTTATGAAATGGGTTTCCATGACCGAGCAGCCGCACACAAGCCTAAGATCACCATGCGCAATGCCAAGCATCGGCTGGAGCGACGCATGAGACCCTGTCTGAGGCCCTGTCTGAGTGTATGTGTGTGTGTGTGTCTAGGTGGATGATGGAAACAATGGATGCAATCTGTCAAACACAACATTGAAAGAATAAATAAATAATCCCCACTGCTGCTACTGTATTCTGTCAGCTGTCAGTTGTGGAGGAGGAGTGGGCGAGTAGCTCTGAGGAGGATTTGATTTGGAATACATTTCATGTAATAAGATTACCTTTTTATTTTTGTATCCTATTTCAGAGCAGCAGATTTCTGACTTTTTCCTTCTCCACACAGACAGGAAATTGCCCCATAATCCTCCGGCAGACGGTGTGCGGCTCTGTGCGGTGTGCAGGGCGCAAGGCTTTGAGAGTTTGCGAGTGAAAATGGAAGTTGGAATTAGTAAGCCTTTCTTTCAAGACCTCTCTTCTCTCCTCCCCTCCCTCTGCTCAGCATCCTAATCCTAGCGGGGCTGCACTATTCTATCAGAAACACATGCAATGATAACACACACACCCCACATAGCAAACCCCATCCCTGTTCTCTCCCAGGGGAGATTTAAAAGCAAGGAGAAATCATGTCTGTGTTCACAAAACTTCAGGACTGACAGGCTCACTCCGGAACCCCGACTGAGCTGTGTGTGTGCTGCGAACAGCAGTCAATCTCCCACACCTTTAATTAAAAGAGGATTTTTAGGAGTTGTGACTCAAACAGAGAGACTTTAGGCTGTGGACTGTAATGGGGATATCTGGTAATCCTTTACATCTGCTATACACTGAAAACACAGACAACATATCTTTGTATTTGAAGTGAAATCTGAAGTGTAATCCGCATCTGAAACATTCACAAAGCGTTTCCCCCCTTTTCAGTAGAAGCTGAGGGATGGGGCGGGAGAAATGTAATCACTTTCAAATGAATTGACAGAACTATCCATCACTGACCATCCATGATGTCAAAATTATAGTTTTGAGGCTAAATATTTTTTTATACGTATCCATTGATTCTTGAAAAATTTAACTTAGAAATGCCTCATGAGCTTAGTTCAACTGTCACACTCCATAAAAAGTTTTTCTCCAATGTTTGCAAAGTAAATATACACTATATATAGAGAGAAGAGAGCTCTTATACACTATATATAGTGTATATTTACTTTGCAAAAATTGGAGAAAAACTTATATTTTGGGTTTTCATGGAGTGTGACAGTTGAACTAAGCTCATGAGGCATTTCTAAGTTCTATTTTTCAAGAATCAATGGATACGTATAAAAAAATATTCCTAATGTCTAGTATTTAATTCTGTAATTATGTGAAGTTATAATGCTAGCAATAGCCTAAACACATTCCAATTCACGTCATGTAATAATGCTCTGCACTTCAAGCCACCTCTTTGTCCCTTATGTTGCTCTCTCCCCACCTGTAAAATTCAGTCACATCTCGCACCTGCCCTTATTTAAAAAAAAAAATAACAATATAGGCCATTTAAGCAGACACTTTTATCCAAATAAATATACAGTCAGGTGAGCTTAATTTTTTAGGTATGGTTGGTCCCAGAAATGTATCCCACTATCCTGGGGTCGCAAGGGCCATGCTCTACCAACTGAGCTACAGAAGACCACAAACAAGTGAATAAATTATATGTAGTCTATATTATGTATATCTGACCAATGAAACGCATAAGCAAATATCTTACGCGTCCCACAGCAAGTTGCTCTATGGGTGCTAATTGCGGGAGTAAATTCATGAGCTAAATTTTAAAACTATGTTGATTTCACATGTAAATAACTATATGAACCGTTACTTTTTTGTTTTAACTGGTTCAGAACTAGATTTCCTGGTCGGAACACCGGAATGTAATACAAAAAATAGGGGTTCTGCTCAGAAAGGAACAATTGTAAAAATATTTTGGTTCCAGTCCCTGATTTTGATCACTGTCCAGATAAGGTAAGAAGTCTGTTAGTGTAAGCTAAAGTTTATTATCTGCCATGTGTAACGTACATTGGAAATCTTACTCACCAAAGCTCTCAGAATAATAGCTGCAGAAAATATACAATTACAATCAATAAAACAACTGGCAATTAAAACATAAAGCTTACCTCTATAAAATATACAAATCAAATCAGATAAAACTGTATTTGTCACATGCTTCGAAAAAAAACAGGTATAGACTGACAAATCAAATCAAATTTATTCATATAGCCCTTCGTACATCAGCTGATATCTCAAAGTGCTGTACAGAAACTCAGCCTAAAACGCCAAACAGCAAGCAATGCAGGTGTAGAAGCATGGTGGCTAGGAAAAACTCCCTAGAAAGGCCAAACCTAGGAAGAAACCTAGAGAGGAACCAGGCTATGAGGGGTGGCCAGTCCTCTTCTGGCTGTGCCGGGTGGAGATTATAACAGAACATGGCCAAGATGTTCAAATGTTCATAAATGACCAGCATGGTCAAATAATAATAATCACAGTAGTTGTCGAGGGTGCAGCAAGTCAGCACCTCAGGTGCTGAACAGTTGAAACTGGAGCAGCAGCACGGCCAGGTGGACTGGGGGACAGTAAGGAGTCCTCATGCCAGATAGTCCTGAGGCATGGTCCTAGGGCTCAGGTCCTCAGAGAGAGAGAGAGAAAGAGAGGAAGAGTGAATTAGAGAGAGCATACTTAAATTCACACAGGACACCGGATAAGACAGGAGAAGTACTCCAGATATAACAAACTGACCCTATCCACCCGACACATAAACTACTGCAGCATAAATACTGGAGGCTGAGCTGGGTAGGGGTCAGGAGACACTGTGGCCCCATCCGATGACACCCCTGGACAGGGCCAAACAGGAAGGATATAACCCCACCCACTTTGCCAAAGCACAGCACCCACACCACTAGAGGGATATCTTCAACCACCAACTTACCATCCTGAGACAAGGCTGAGTATAGCCCACAAAGATCTCCGCCACGGCACAAACCAAGGGGGGTGGGGCACCAACCCAGACAGGAAGATCACATCAGTGACTCAACCCACTCAAGTGACGCCCCCCCCCCCCCGGAAAGTAGAGCATTGCAGTAGTCTAACCTAGAAGTAACAAAAGCATGGATACATTTTTCTGTATCATTTTTGGTCAGAAAGTTTCTGATTTTTGCAATGTTACGTAGATGGAAAAAAGCTGTCCTTGAAACAGTCTTGATATGTTTGTCAAAAGAGAGATCAGGGTCCAGAATAACACCGAGGTCCGTCACAGTTTTATTTGAGACGACTGTGTACAACCATTAAGATTAATTGTCATATTCAACAGAATATCTCTTTGTTTCTTGGGACCTAGTCAAGCATCTCTGTTTCGTCAGTGTTTAAAAGTAGGACGTTTGCAGCCATCCACTTCCTTATGTCTGAAACACAGACTTCTAGTGAGGGCAATTTTGGGGCTTCACCATGTTTCATTGAAATGTACAGATGTGTGTCATCCACATAGCAGTGAAAGTTAACATTATGTTTTCGAATGACATCCCCAAGAGGTAAAATATATAGCGAAAACCATTCACAGAGACAAACTGACATCTTTCCGACAGATAAGATCTAAACCAGGCCAGAACTTGTCCGTGTAGACCAATTTGGGTTTCCAATCTCTCCAAAAGAATGTGGTGATCGATGGTATCAAAAGCAGCACTAAGGTCTGGGAGCACGAGAACAGATGCAGAGCCTCGGTCTGATGCCATTAAAAGGTAATTTACCACCTCCACAAGTGCAGTCTCAGTGCTATGATGGGGTCTAAAACCAGACTGAAGCATTTCGCATACATTGTTTGTCTTCAGGAAGGCAGTGAGTTGCTGCGCAACAGCCTTTTCTAAAATTGAGAGGAATGAAAGATTCGATATAGGGCGATAGTTTTTCTATATTTTCTGGGTCAAGATTTGGCTTTTTCAAGAGAGGCTTTATTACTGCCACTTTTAGTGAGTTTGGTACACATCCGGTGGATAGAGAGCCGTTTATTATGTTCAACATAGGAGGGCCAAGCACAGGAAGCAGCACTTTCAGTAGTTTAGTTGGAATAGGGTATGCAGCGTGAAGGTTTAGAGGCCATGATTATTTTCATCATTGTGTCAAGAGATATAGTACTAAAACACTTGAGTGTCTCTCTTGATCCTAGGTCCAGGCAGAGTTGTGCAGACTCAGGCGACAACCGCCATGTTTAGTTTTGCCCAACCTAGGTCGAGGCACAGACACGGTCTCAATGGGGGATAACTGAGCTGACTACACTGACTGTGCTAGTGGCAGACTCCACTAAGCTGGCAGGCTGGCTAACAGCCTGCTGCCTGGCCTGCACCCTATTTCATTGTGGAGCTAGGGGAGTTGGAGCCCTGTCTATGTTGGTAGATAAGATGAGAGCACCCCTCCAGTTAGGATGGAGTCCGTCACTCCTCAGCAGGCCAGGCTTGGTCCTGTTTGTGGGTGAGTCCCAGAAAGAGGGCCAATTATCTACAAATTCTATCTTTTGGGAGGGGCAGAAAACAGTTTTCAACCAGCGATTGAGTTGTGAGACTCTGCTGTAGAGCTCATCACTCCCCCTAACTGGGAGGGGGCCAGAGACAATTACTCGATGCCGACACATCTTTCTAGCTGATTTACACGCTGAAGCTATGTTGCGCTTGGTGACCTCTGACTGTTTCATCCTAACATCGTTGGTGCCGACATGGATAACAATATCTCTATACTCTCTACACTCACCAGTTTTAGCTTTAGCCAGCACCATCTTCAGATTAGCCTTAACGTCAGTAGCCCTGCCCCCAGGTAAACAGTGTATGATTGCTGGATGATTAGTTTTAAGTCTAATACTGCGGGTAATGGAGTCGCCAATGACTCGGGTTTTCAATTTGTCAGAGC
The DNA here is from genome assembly GCF_057628025.1 of Oncorhynchus mykiss. NCBI lineage: Eukaryota > Metazoa > Chordata > Actinopteri > Salmoniformes > Salmonidae > Oncorhynchus > Oncorhynchus mykiss. The sequence goes on along the minus strand of NC_143022.1, from coordinate 56,719,331 downwards.
TAATGGTGGAAAGCTTCGGCGTCTCAGACCCCGTAACGGGAGGAGTAGAGACAAGAGAAGGCTGGCCTCAGACTCCTACTCGCTGCTTAGTGGGGAAAACCGGTTGAAAGTTTCTGTTGGCTGAATGAGCGACACCGATTGAGCATTCCTACAGCATTTCCCTCCAGAAGCCATGAGAAAGTTGTCCGGCTGCGGGGACCGTGCGAGGGGATTCATACTAACGTTACTATCTGTACATACTGGTGGCACAGACGCTGTTTCATCCTTTCCTACACTGAAATTACCCTTGCTTGCGTCTGAAGCTGGGCTTGCAGCACAGCTATCCTCGTGGTAAGGCGATCGTTCTTCTGTGTATTATGAGTACAGCGACTGCAATTAGAAGGCATCATGTTAATGTTACTACTTAGCTTCGAACCACGTCCAGATAAAGCGTCTGGAGTGAAAAAGTTGAATGAAAAAAAGTTGAGTGAGGGAAAAACTAAAAATATTAACGGTAATTAAAAGTAAAAACTGTAATGTTGTCAGGTAGCAAAGTAAGGTTGGCAACAAAATGCACAGCAACACGTAAACAAGTCTGCAATGCATTGTGACCGGAAATACATAGGTTGGCAATGCTTTAAAGTGAAATGGTTACTTACATTTCCTTTTCCAACAATGCAGAGTTAAGATAAAGATAACAAATTAAATAACAATTGAAATAGTGACATAAATACACAGTGAATAATGAATAACAATAACGAGTAAAAGTAATATACAGGGAGTACCAGTACCAAGTAGATCTGCAATGAGGTATGCAATGAGTATGAAGTAATTGAGGTAGCTATTTACATATCCAGTGCATTCAGAAAGTATTCAGACCCCTTAACTTTTTCCACATTTTGTTACGTTACAGAGACTTATACATATTTTCCTCATCAATCTACACACATCAATCTTCCTCATCAATCTACATGTGCAAATGTATAAAACATGTAAAATAGATACCTTATTTACACAATTATTTAGACCCTTTGTTATGATACTCGAAATTGAGCTCAAGTGCATCCTGTTTCCATTGATCATCTTTGAGATGTTTCTACAACTTGATTAAAGTCCACCTGTCATAAATTCAATTGCTTGGACACGATTTGGAAAGGTGCTCACCTGTCAATATAAGGTCCCACAGTTGATGGTGCATGTCAGACCCAAGCCATGAGGTCGGGATTGAGGGAAAGATGGAGAAAAGTACAGAGAGGTCCTTGATGAAAACCTGCTCCAGAGGGCTCAGCACCTCGGACTGGGGGCGAAGGTTCACCTTCCAACAGGACAATGACCCTAAGCACACAGCCAAGACAACGCAGGAGTGGCTTTGAGACAGGTCTCTGAGCAGCGACGCTTTCCATCCAACCTGACAGAGCTTGATAGGATCTGCAGAGAAGAATGAGAGCAACTCCCCAAATACAGGTGTGCCAAGCTTGTAGCGTCATACCCAAGAAGACTCAAGGCTGTAATTGCTGCCAAAGATGCTTCATAAAAGTACTGAGAGAAGGGTCTGAATACTCACAGTACCAGTCAAAAGTTTGGACACACCTACTCATTCAAGGGTTTTTATTTGTACTATTTTCTACATTGTAGAATAGTAGTTAACACATCAAAGCTATGAAATACCACATATGGAATCATGTAGTAACCAACATATATTTTATATTAGAGATTCTTCAAAGTACCACTCTTTGCAAAGACGACAGCTTTGCACACTTTTGTCATTCTCTCAAACAGCTTCACGAGGAAGGCCTTTCCAACAAGGAGTTGCCACATATGCTGAGCACTTGTTGGCTGCTTTTCCTTCACTCTGCGGTCCAACTCATCCCAAACCATCTCAATAGGCTGTCTCATCGTTGTCGGTGATCACTGTTGTGTCATCAGCAAACTTAATGATGGTGTTGGAGTCGTGCCTGGCCATGCAGTTGTGGGTGAACAGGGAGCCTCCGTGTTGATGGTCAGCGTGGTGGATGTGTTGTTGCCTATCCTCACCGCCAGGAGGTCCACGATCCAGTTGCAGAAGGAGGTGTTCAGTCCCCAGATTCTGAGCTTGGATTTGCGCTTGGAGGGCATTATAGCATTGAATATTGAGCTGTAGTCAATTAAAATTATTCTTACATAGTTATTCCTTTTGCCTAGGTGGGTGAGGGCAATGTGGAGTGCAATAGGGATTGCCTCATCTGTGGATCTGTTGGGGCGGTATCCGAATTGAAGTGGATCCAGTGTGTCTGGGATGATGGTGTTGATGTGAGCCATTACTTTCAAAGTATTTCATGGCTATATTTGTTTTTTTATTTTTTTATTTAACCTTTTTTTTTAACATGGCAAGTCAGTTAAGGTTAAGAACAAATTCATATTTACAATGACGGCCTAGGAACAGTGGGTTAACTGCCTTGCTCACTATAGATGTGTGTGCTACGGGGCATTAGTAATTTAGACAGGTTACCTTGGCGTTCTTGGGGACAGGGTCTGTGGTGGTCTGATTGAAACAAGTTGGTATTACAGACTGGGTTGGGTTTAGGTTGAAAATGTCAGTGAAGAGCTCTTTAAAGATCTCACTCACATCAACTAAGAAGAGCGAGATCACACAGTCATCCAGAACAGCTGGTGTTCTCATGCATGGTTCAGTGTTGTTTGCCTCAAAGCGAGCATACAGTGGTTCTTCCTTTAAAAGTACATACATTGGTTCTTCCTTTACAATCTTATGCTGCGACTGTTAATGGTAGATGGTGGCATTCTGTCATCGCACCACACTATTACAAGGGGGAGTTAGAACTCTGATCTATCGGTAATCTAAACTGTGGCACAAATTGACTATCTTTTCTTAAATTAATGGAGACGTTTTCAGTCTGAGAGTCTCTCTTCTCTGGCACTAGAGTCCTGCATCAGGCAACCACAAACATGACTGTCACTGGTCCTGGAGTTAAGAGAGAACTTGGGTAAATACAATGGGGGAATTACACTTGACATGTGGACTGATGATTTTGGAAAAATAAGCACAGTGGAATTTTGGTTTCTCTCCCTCTAAAAACATAAATAAATAGTTTTAAATAACAAACTGGCTTGATTTACAAATTGGTTAGAATGTCTCACCCCATGTTCAAGAATGGCTGTTTTCCCTTTATTCGGATTACAACCTCTCACTTTCGATTATTTAAAAACAAAATAATCTCCAAAATATCATTATATTGTCAATTTCAGTTTAATCCACGAGAAAAGACAGAACAAATGAGACAACAAATATTGTGGTTAAACTCAAACATACTAATTGATTAAAAAATGTAATCAATTGGAACATTTATGAAGTGGAAGGGGGGAAAAATAAGGAACTTGTCTGTCGGCCTTGCATTAACGACCAAAATTGGTTAAAGAAAATTGTGATGAATAAAAATATATATACCAGTTTAATTTAAGGAAAATTGACAGCTGTGCCATATAGATTGCAAAATAGTTGGGAAGAGATTTTCGATGTACCAATTTCATGGCACATGGTTTATCAATTGACACACAATTTTCTGTTCCTCCTGAAACCCTAATCTGCTAATTTAAATTAATAGAGATCCTTGTCATGGTACTGCAGTATGTTATTACAGCATAATCAAAGTGAGGACAATCGGCAATCTGCTGTATACTTATGGCCTATTGTAACCTGAAAGTCACACCTTTCCAGTACTCCTCACCCTGCCCCAAACTCCACCCTTAACACAGTTACCCTTAAAAAACTAGCTGTTTATCTATAATTTAAAAAAAGACCAAAAGAGAACAGGCAAAATTGACATAGTTTTCATCAAGCCAGCTTCTTTCTATGGTGCTACCCCTTTCAGTGTTAGGTCTGTAACCACCAAATTATGTTGTAAACTCTGCAAACAACGTTTCCACTCCGAGAATGAGAATGGTAAATGACTGTAATTAATACATTCATGCAATACACTGGAATACAAAAGAGGCCATCCACTCATGATGTGCTTTTAGCAGGACAATAGACTCTTGCCAAGAAGGATGGTAGGGGGAGCATTGTATTTAAAGACACTGCACAGTAGCCTATAAACATATGCATTTTAAAATAGTAAAAAAATAATACATTCAATAACATATTTCTACCACGGCAGATGCTGTGTTTTTGGTTGAAGGCCAATGGTTTAACCTTCTGAAGGAATGATTATATGAAGATAGAAGCCGCCTCTAAATGAATTCCAAGAGCTGATCTGTTATCCAACAATAATTACTATTATGATTAACCCTGCGTTATAATTATATATTCTCTTAGATATTAGATAACATGTTTTCAAACACTTGTTTTCACAAGGGCTATTAGCAGGACAATAGACACGATGTGGTCCCAAAAACACCTCGCTGACTTAGGGTCCAGCATATCTCTTGATGATGTCATTGAATGTCTCTTTGATCCATGCCTGGGCCTGCAGCACACAAAGTTCTTTGTTTGTCAGACAAATCATTGGGTGGAAACTACAGAACAGTACAAAACAAGAGAACACACATGGTTAATGTTCTGGAGAAGAAACCAATTACATATATAAGATGTAAAATGTCTAACAGAGCCTTTCCATAAGTCCACGCAAGTTTCTTCAACTGTCTTTTGACTGTGATTAGAGCGATGTTGATGTTGTGCCGTGATGCCAGCAGATTACAGATGGCCTTTGCTGAACGCTCATCTTCTTCATTCATCAGTGAGTCGATGGATTAAATAGTCTCGCTGGAAATGGAATACAGTGTAAAAATACAGCATACAGTAAAGACCAGCAGTCGATTTATTTAAGCATTATCTGGCCTACTTTACAGTGTTGTAGTCAATTGGTATAATAGGATTTGAAGCAATAGCCTACCCGCGTGTGATCAACTATTTCAGCGCAGTGGTTAAGGGCGCTGTACTGCAGCGCCAGCTGTGCCATCAGCTGAGTCCCTGGGTTCGCGCCCAGGCTCTGTCGTAACTGGCCGTGACCGGGAGGTCCGTGGGGCGACGCACAATTGGCTTAGCATCGCCCGGGTTAGGGAGGGCTTGGTCGGTAGGGGTGTCCTTCGCGCACCAGCGACTCCTGTGGCGGGCTGGGCGCAGTGTGCGCTAACCAAGGTGGCCAGGTGCACGGTGTTTCCTCCGGCGCATTGGTGCGGCTGGCTTCCGGGTTGGATGCGTGCTGTGTTAAGAAGCAGTGCGGCTTGGTTGGGTTGTGTATCGGAGGACGCATGACTTTCAACCTTCGTCTCTCCCGAGCCCGTACGGGAGTTGTAGCGATGAGACAAGATAGTAGCTACTACAACAATTGGATACCACGAAATTGGGGAGAAAAAGGGGTAAAAAAATAAATAAATAAATAAATAAATACCATAATATTAATCAAATTAATTCAGCTAAATTTCTTAAAATCTAACCCATTAAACTATGTTCTTACAAAAAAGGTTTTAAATTCTCTAGTACAGCCAATATTAAAAACAGTCAAATGCTTCTCAAAGATGCCCTCTGGTAGTCAAACTAGCACTACCTAGAATTAATGTTAACAATGGGTGACACTTAAATAATGTGCCATAGAATTCTGTGACAGCCCGCAAGCTGTTCTACAGTACGACACAACTTTTAACTTCACTAGGGTAGGGGGCTGCATTCAGAACTTTGGATGAAAAGCGTGCCCAGAGTAAACTGCATGCTACTCAGTCCCAGTTGCTAATATATGCATATTATTAGTTACTTTGGATGGAAAACACTCTGAAGTTTCTAAAACTGTTTGAATGATGTCTGTGAGTATAACAGAATTCATATGGCAGGCAAAAAATCTGAGGTTTGTAGTTTTTCAAGTCATTGCCTATTGAATATAGTGTCTGTGGGGTCATATTGCACTTCCTAAGGCTTCCACTAGATGTCAACAGTCTTTAGAACCTTGTTTGATGCTTCTACTGTGAAGGATGGGAGCTGAATGAGTCAGAGGTCTGTCAAAGTGGCATGAGCTGACCACGCACGTTCACGTGAGAGTTAGCTTGCGTTCCATTGCATTTCTGAAGACAAAGGAATTCTCCGGTTGGAACATTATTGAAGATTTATGATAAAAACATCCTAAAGATTGATTCTATACTTCGTTTGACATGTTTCTGCAAACTATAATATGATATTTCATCTGAACTTTCGCCTGGACCTTCCCGCTTCTCGTGAGTTTTGATTGTGAACTAAACACGCAAACAAAAATGAGGTATTTGGACATAAATTATGGACTTTATCGAACAAATCAAACATTTATTGTGGAACTGGAATTCCTGGGAGTGCATTCTGATGAAGATCATCAAAGGTAAGGGAATATTTATAATGCTATTTCTGGCTTCTGTTAACTCCAAAGTATGGCTTGGTTTTGTGTCTGAGCGCTCAGATTATTGCATGGTGTGCTTTTTCCGTTAAGTTTTTACAAATCTGACACAGCGGTTGCATTAAGGAGAAGTGGATCTAAAATTCCATGCATGACAGTTGTATCTTTTAGCAATGTTTATTTCTGTAAATTGATGTGGCTCTCTGCAAAATCACAGGATGTTTTGGAACTACTGAAGATAACGCGCCAATGGACAACTGAGATTTTTGGATATAAATATGAACTTTACCGAACAAAACATACATGTATTGTGTAACATGCAGTCCTATGAGTGTCATCTGATGAAGATCATCAAAGGTTAGTGATTCAATTTATCTCTATTTCTCTCTCTGAGCTTGAAAAAATGGCTGTGTTTTTCTGTGACTTGGCTCTGTCCTAACATAATTGTTTGGTGTGCTTTCGTTGTAAAGCCTTTTTGAAATCGGACACTGTGGCTGGATTTACAACAAGTGTTTTTAAAAATTTTATAACAACTTGTATGTTTTCTGTTGTTTTGAATTTGGCGCCCTGCAGTTTCACTGGCGGTTGATGAGGTGGGACGCTCGCGTACCCCACATACCCTAGTGAGGTTAACCGGTTGGATCTCTAGGGGCGCTATTTCATTTTTGGATAAAAAAACGTTCCCGTTTAAAGCGCAATATTTTGTCACGAAAAGATGCTTGACTATGCATATTATTGACCGTTTTGGAAAGAAAACACTCTGAAGTTTCAGAATCTGCAAAGATATTGTCTGTAAGTGCCCCAGAACTCATTCTACGTGCGAAACCAAGATGAAACGTCAAACAGGAAATGAGCAGAATTTCTGAAGCTCTGTTTTCTAATGTCTCCTTATATGGCTGTGAATGCGACAGGAATAAGCTTAGACCTTCTGCCGTTTCCCCAAGATGTCGGCAGCATTGTGACGTATTTGTAGGCATATCATTGGAAGATTGACCATAAGAGACTACATTTTCCAAGTGTCCGCCTGGTGTCCTGCGTCGAAATTGGTGCGCAAAGCCAGGTGCAAGTATTTTTCCATTTGATTGAGAGGAGAAACCATGCTTCCACGAACGATATATCATCGAAGAGATATGTGAAAAACACCTTGAGGATTGATTCTAAACAACGTTTGCCATGTTTTCAGTCGATATTATGGAGTTAATTTGGAAAAAAGTTCGCGTTTTGAGGACTGAATTTTCGTTTTTTTTTGGTAGCCAAATGTGATGTACAAAACAGAGCTATTTCTAATACACAAAGAATATTTTTGGAAAAACTGAGCATTTGCTATCTAACTGAGAGTCTCCTCATTGAAAACATCCGAAGTTCTTCAAAGGTAAATTATTTTATTTGAAGGCTTTTATGTTTTTGTTGAAATGTTGCGTGCTGGATGCTAACGCTAATGCTAACGCTAAATGCTACGCTAGCTAGCTACTTTTACACAAATTATTGTTTTCCTATGGTTGAGAAGCATATTTTGAAAATCTGAGATGACAGTGTTGTTTACAAAAGGCTAAGCTTGAGAGATGGCATATTTATTTATTTATTTATCTATTTGATTTTCATGAATAGTTAACGTTGCGTTATGGTAATGAGCTTGAGTCTGTATTCACGATCCCGGATCCGGAATGGGGAGATCAGAGAGGTTAAAGGAAGAACCACTGTAGAAGGCATTTAGCTCAACTGGTATGCTCGTGTTGCTGGGCAGCTTGCGTCTGGGTTTCCCTCTGTAATCTGTGATGGTTTGCAAGACCTGCCACAGCTGTCGAGCATCAGAGGAGCGTAGTTCGTGTCAATCTTAGCCAATATTGACGCTTTGTCTGTTTGATGGCTCGTCGGAGATCGTAACGGTGAATCGATGTAAGTTGAGAGTCGGGAAGCAAGTTCAGGGAGTGAATACATTTAATAAACACATTTAAAAAATAAGAAACACAAACAGCGCACCGACATGACAGAAACAGAAACAATGACGACCGGGGAAGAAATAAAACGGAGTGACATATAAAGGGCAGATAATCAAGGGGGTGATGGAGTCCAGGTGAGTGTCATTATGCGCAAATGCGAATAACGCTGGTGACAGGTGTGCAGGCTAACGAGCTGCCTGGGGACCTAGAGGCCGGAGAGGGAGCACACGTGACAGTACCCCCTCCCCGACGCGCGGCTCCAGCTGCAGGATGCCTGACAAAGTTGATGATCCCGGGTATCATGAGCGGAATGGTCACCTCTGCTAAGGCGCAGATCCAGCTGAGTCGCAGGAGCATTATGACCTAGAGCGCCTGAGAGAGAGCATTTACGTGACAGTACCCTCTCCCAGGTGAGTCATCATTCTGTAACGATGTACACTGAGAGTCAGGAAGCAAGTTCAGGGAGTGAATACATTTAATTAATAAATGAACAAAACAAGAAACACAAACAGTGTACCGACATGAAAAAAACAGAAACAATGACGACTGGGGAAGAAACCAAAGGGAGAGACATATAAAGGGAAGGTAATCAAGGAGGTGATGGAGTCCAGTTGAGTGTCATTATGCGCAAATGTGACAGGTGTGCGCCCTAATGAGTAGCCTGGTGACCTAGAGGCCGGGGATGGAGCACACTTGACAAACAGGATTTCTTAAAAGCATCTGGATTAATGTCCTGCTACTTGAAAGCTCTAGCCTTTAGCTCAATGCGGATGTTGACTGTAATCCATGGCTATTGGTTAGGGGACGACGTCGTCGATGCACTTATTAATGAAGCCAGTGACTGATGTGGTAAACTCCTCGATGTTATCGGAAAATTCCGGGAACATACTGTTTTCCAGTCTGTGCTAGAAAAACAGTCCTTTAGCTTAGCATCTGTTTTGTCGGACCACTTCCGTAATGAGTGCGTCACTGGTACTTCCTGTTTGAGTTTTTGCTTATTAGCAGGAAATCAGGAGGAAATAATTATGGTCTGATTTGTCAAAGGGAAGGTGAGGGAGGGCCTTGTATGGGTTTCTGTGTGTGGAGTAAAGGTGATCTAGAGTTTTGTCACCTATAGTAGCAGGTGACATGCTGGTAAAAATGAGGCAAAACGTATTTCAGTTTTCCTGCATTAAAATCACTGGCCACAGGAAACACCACCTCCTGAATGTGTATTTTCTTGTTTGCTTATAGCCCTATACAGCTTGTTGAGTGGGTTCTTAGTACCAGCATTGGTTTGTGGTGGCATATACAGTAGACCGCTAGTATGGTCTGCAGCTTATCATTAAGTATTCAAATTCATGCGAGCAAAAACTTCCTTAACATTAGAGATCGCGCAACAGCTGTTGTTAACAAAGCGACACACTCCTCCCCCCCTCACCTTACCTGAATCTGTCGTCCAGTCTTGACGATGCATAGAAAAACAAGGTGGGTTGTATATACATGTCCTCGTTCAGCCACAACTCTGAGAAACATAGGATAATACAGAATTTCAGGTCCCGTTGATAGGACAGTCTCAAACGGAGCTCATCCAGTTTGTTCTCCAGTGACTACACGTTCGCCAACAAAACAGAGGGCAATGGTGGTCTACATACTTGCCGACGTAGTTTTGTCATGACGTCGCCTCACTTGCCTCTCTTTCACCGCTGCTTCCTCTTTTGAGTCCTGGGGATCAGGGCCTGTTCCGGGGGTAAGCAGAATGTCCAGAGCTGCTGAGCTAGAAATCTTAATCCAAATTGAGATTAGTGATCGCTGTTCTGATGTCCAGAAGCTGTTTTCGGTCATCGGAAATGATGGCGGAGACATGACAGCGTTAAAAAAATCAGCGTTAAAAAACACAAAATAGCAGGTTATGTACAGTTATGTACATGTGATGTGTGCCACAAAGTAAGTTGTTGTTTAGCTTTGATTTGTTGACTTACATCTGGCAAATGTTTAACACCCATACCTGGTGCAAAAAAACTCCTTTATTATTAAGACACTATTCACAGTAGCTTTCCACTGCAGCATCATCTTTCCATCTTCCCATGATGTGGGACAGCCTTATGTATCAGGACAAAGAGGACTAAATAAGTAAGTAAGATAACATACAGTATAAGAAAGACTGGATTTATTTGATGTCCTTTCCTCTTGTCTCTATGGATTAAAAGTATATGTTTTTGACATAAATACATAAAAAGTACAGTGGAGTACATAAAATGCTGCACTCTTGTTTTGCTTGTGATGTGTACATTGTTACTTTTTCTCTCTCTCTCTCAGAGACAGGATCACACATCCTTTGTCACACACACACACACACACACACACACACACACACATACACACATACACACACACACACACACACACACACACACACACACACACACACACACACACACACACACACACACAAACACACACACACATCCTTTATCAGAGCAAGGCGTCGCTCTCTACGGTGACAGGGCCAACTCCCCCTTCCTGCCTGGCTCGCTCCATCGCTCGCTGAGTGAACTCTGTTGTCATGGCGACAGAGACAGTTGTCGTGGAACTGACTTGTAGTGCATCTCCTCAAGAAGAAAAAATGAAGACCCATCATCATCGCCATAGCAGCAGCGTTATGCATATACTTGCACCGTTTTTGTTACTATTCAAGTCGATAAATATTTATTTGGTTTGGATGAGTTAATGAAGTGTGTGTGTGTGCATGTGTGCACGCATGTTTCAGATTGCCCTCCCTTCCTGCCTCTCTCGGAGTATTGAAGGGATATGAGGTATAAAAGCAGCACTTGTGTATCTATTTCAGGGGTGGGCAACATACAGCCCACGTAATCCGGCCCGGGGGATTTGAATAAAAAATGTATAAATACAAATGTTTTTTGTTTCTTTGGAAGGAAATCATTATTTTAGGTTAAACAAAAACTCCAGACCACTCTTGAATGTCTTAAACTAGATAGAAAGTATGTCGAATTTACAATGGACCTATACTGTACGTTTTCAAATTACTGCCCTTTTCCTGGCCTGCAAATTGCTTTTGATGAACAGTCTGGATAAAAATCTGTGCGGCGCTGTGGCCCTCGGGTTGAAATGAATGTCCATCCCTGCTGTATTAGGATACATTACTGTTACCTTACAGTTATAATGGGGAATCATAGCACAGTCACAAACAAGGGCTGAACAACATTTCAGTGTTTGCATTGCCATTTGTAAGTGCAATGCAAACATTGGAATTGATCCGTGATCAGAGTTCAATAGTTAAAAGGAGTATAAAGAGATAAAAAAAATCTTATCACTTTATAAGTAAATACAGATCTCTGCTCCCCTAACTTCACTCCCCCACTGTTTCTTTGTCTCTGTATTTACGATGCATAATAACAAACTAAAAACTGTCCACGTTTATTTTGTACACAGATCTGCACAGAGAGAGTCCACATTTAGAGTGCCCTCTCCCAAAATTGGGCATTCAAGATTAGCCAAGTGAACTGTTCTATATTTCATGTGTTGCACACTTAATTGAAAGTGGTTTTTGCCTCTCTCTCTCTTTCACTCCCCTCCACCTTTTTTCTCGCTCTTTCCTTTTCCCTCTTTCTCATCTCTCTCTCTATCTCGCTCTCTTTCCATCTCCTCCTCGGTCACTTTTCCTCTTTCGCCCTCTCGCACACACAGGGCCTATATTCTCTTTTGTCTCCTCTGTCCCTGTTGGACTCAGTTAAATCTGTTCCATTATTTGACAGGAGAGTGCAGAAAGCGAGTCACCCCCTAAAGGCTCTCATGCTGTGTTCACTTCTCAGGCAGATTAAATCATAAGCAGAGCCTGTGGAGTCTGCTCCATCTGTGTGTGAAAAATTAAAAAAAAGAGGCTTATTTCATTTGCATGTTTTTCTCATCTCTCCTCCCGGTCCTCTCTTTTCTCTTTTTCTTCAACATGACCCGCCTCCTACGGCAGTTTGACAATACATCCTTTCCATAATGACTCTTTTAAATGTCTTCGATAATCCGTTAGTGTTATGAATTAAATATACATTAGTCAAATTTCACAGAGAGAAGTGGAGTAAGGAGGATGTGGCATGAGACTGAATAGTGTGGTCTCTCTCTCTCTCTCTCCCCCTCTTTTGCTTTCTCTCTCTCCATATCACTCTCTCGGTTCTTTCTTTCTCTCTCTTGCCACCATCTCTCTCTCTCTATCCACTGAGAGATCAATGTCCTATTCTGTTCCATTTTTCATCTGTAAAACAAAAGGTCTCTATAACAATGCCATTGGATTTCACTTTGGTTCAATGCTACTTTCTACAATGTAAGGTTCAGAGTCACAAGCCCTGAATGTCAATGATCTCTGGGATGAGAGAGGCTAGAGAACCAAATGCCTGTGAAATTCAACATTTGAGGGCACAATAAAAGGCATTTATAGCCTGGTTCAAGAACTGTTTGATGCTCTACAAGCCGAACGTAGGAGTCACAGATCTGGGACCAGGCTTAAAGGTATCCTCTGTGTCTAAGCCCTGAATGTCAATGACTTGGGTTGAGTGATTAACCATAGAGGCCTGTGAAACTAAACAATTAAACTAATCAATTAAGATCAGTTTGTGTTTTCTATCCAACTGTTGGCTATACAACTTAAACTGGGACCATGCTAAAATACTTCCTGTGTTTTTTTTAGGGTCATGATAAAAGCCTCTATAAGTCTGTTTCTCAAGTTAAATCTGGTAGCTGATGTAGACTCCTGGGTGGTCTTGTGTTCAGTACAGTAGGTGTTCCAGTTTGCCAGCTTGCCCAGTGTTGTGCAGTCTGTCACAAACCCTCCAGGAGAGGAGGGGAAACCTACCGGCTTCCATTATTAAACAAACCCCTCTGGCGACACAGCAGTGTGTCTGTGTGTTTGTCTGTCTGACTGTGTGACTGTGTGTGTTCTTAGCAGTAATTAACAATGCAGTGTTCCTTGAGGGTAAACAGTTTAGTAGGAGGAAGGAAACAGGAGATGGTAATAGAAACAGCAACAAGACGGTAACAAACTGTAAGGTAGACTAGGATTTACGAAAACATGTCTTCCTGGTAAAACTGAAAAGAAAGAAATATAGAAAGAAAGATAGTTTCAGTTCAGAAAGGTTTTTCTGTGCTTGTGCCAAAATCGGTGACTTGATGATGAGCTCTGGGATCTTGGTCTCTACCTTTGATGCTAAAATGAACCTTTATTTAACTTAAACTGATCCAGTCAGATGATTCCCGTGAAACTACCCTACTGGGTTCAAATGGTTCCAACACAGAGATATAGTAAACAAAAGCTTTGCACTTTTTTTTATTTTTACACTTTTTCCTCCTCCTTTTATCATAGATTTTCATCTTGATAGCTTGCATAGTCAACAATACTATGATTAATACTACTGTGTGTAAGCGTGTCTTAAAGATGGAGTAGGGAAAACAGAGCCATTGTCCGCCCCATTACCTTTGTTATTGTTTTGGTTTTGTTGGCGTAGCGGAGGTGAGGAGTGTCGTGTAACGTGCTAAAAGAAATTGCAGTACATATTCTATTGTTCTATCTCTGTTCTTACACACGTGCACACGTGCACACCTGTGTTTGTTGTTTGCAGTCACTTCTTTGTTAACATCACAAGCTGGCATAGCAGTTTCAACGTTAAGGACTCCAAATTTGACACCACTGATCCAACTGAAGGATAACTGCTCATTTCAGACTCTCACACATTCACCTTGCCTGCCTCTGTCCTGTTTATAATTAGCCCTTTGTGTTGTGGCACATTTCCTCTACCTATCTCATTCCAATGACAAACTCTCGCAGCCTGTGACGTCATTTTAATCAATCAAGGACGTTATCTTGGAAATTGGAATGTTTACACACAGTGTGTGTATAGGCTGGCCACAGATCCAGTTGTTAATGAATGTGTCACAGACACATCAGACATAAGGAGTCAACTGTGTTCTAGTGGACACATAATCGCCAATAGTGTAGAGGTCCTGTCCATCTTGTCACTCAATGATAGGAAGAGAAGGAGTCATAACCTTCAAGAAACAGTCAACAGCTCACCTGGAGCTGGTAGTCATGATCCATTATCCCCACATCAACATGATCTTCATTAGTAATGCTTCATACCCTTAAGGGAAGCAGCTGTGTCCTAGAGTCATTTCTTGGTCACTGACTTTGGGTATGACATCACCATCCCTTTCCTTTCCATACAGTTCCTGTGAATGTATAGACAAGTTAACATTCTTCTTCTTCTTCTATTTTATTATTAGTTTGATCTTCCTCCAATAGCACAACTGTATCTCAACTATAACACACTAGAGTCATTATTTCAGTCATGTGCAATGAAATTTAGGTTATGATTATAATCCAGATGATTTTATAAACATCCATCACACAAGAGGAGCAAAATATCTCATGTAGTGAGTTTATGAGTTCATGTTGATATGCAATTCAACTTTGTTTTGTCATTGCAATCAGATGACTATATCCATGACTATTCTCTAGGGATGTTTGTGGCGTATCCTTTGTCTGTGGTAAGGTATTTACACCCTGATGGTCTATTGAGTTCAAAGTGTTGGTATAAAGTTCCGTTTAATCTGTAGAGCTTCAATATCACCAGTGTGCTGGAGTTTCTTTTCATTAAAGTGTTCATGAGAAGACAGCTGTGCTTTAGTTTGATGAGCAGAGCTTTTGTCTGTGTTGTTCTTGCCCACACACAGTGGTTGCGTTTGAGCGGATCACTTTTGTCAAGTCAGTGACCATCTTTGGTCACCACCTTTCAAAGTGTGTTGCATTATCGGCACATAAATTATCCGACTTGCGCCTACACGTCGACTGCGTGAACTTTACATAAGTCATGTGATCAAAGCTCATGACATTTTGACAAGTTTCATGACAAGTTTCTGCAGTTGCTCTTCACCAACTTCCTCCTGCAGAAATCGTCTGTATTGTGGGAGGCTCTATCGTCAACCAATCATTAAGGTGTTTTTGTTTGACCTAAACGAATGTGACCAAGGAAGTGACTGAAACTGGAACCAACTTTGCTGGCATTAATGTATACAGTGGATATATACAAATTAATGTGATATTTGAAACTCTGTATCACTAATTGACTTTGATTTCAAGTTGTGAGTGTGTGATATGGGGGTTTGAGGCATGTTTATTTAGATATCATAAAGAATCAAATCAAAATCAAATCAAATGTATTTACATAGCCCTTCGTACATCAGCTGATATCTCAAAGTGCTGTACAGAAACCCAGCCTAAAACCCCAAACAGCAAGCAATGCAGGTGTAGAAGCACGGTGGCTAGGAAAAACTCCCTAGAAAGGCCAAAACCTAGGAAGAAACCTAGAGAGGAACCAGGCTATGTGGGGTGGCCAGTCCTCTTCTGGCTGTGCCGGGTGGAGATTATAACAGAACATGACCAAGATGTTCAAATGTTCATAAATGACCAGCATGGTCCAATAACAATAAGGCAGAACAGTTGAAACTGGAGCAGCAGCACGGCCAGGTGGACTGGGGACAGCAAGGAGTCATCATGTCAGATAGTCCTGAGGCATGGTACTAGGGCTCAGGTCCTCCGAGAGAGAGAAAGAAAAAGCGAATTAAGAGAGAGCACACTTAAATTCACACAGGACACCGAATAGGACATGAGAAGTACTCCAGATATAACAAACTGACCCTAGCCCCCCGACACATAAACTACTGCAGCATAAATACTGGAGGCTGAGACAGGAAAACCTTATTAACCTTAACCTTATTAACAATGTCAACACTGCCATGTTGATCTGAGCTGGTTGGAAAAACCACATTAGTGTCCAACTTTCGGTTGTTGCAGATACACCTCCCTAACATTACTCCTCGACTTTCATTTACAGTCAGTTGCTTCAGCCTTACCACTCAAACGAGCCTAAACACTCTCATAGGTTTAGTGAAATGTGTTATTTTACAAGGTCAGCCGTAGTAGAACGACACCCCTGGAGCAAATTAGGGCTAAGTGCCTTGTTCAAGGGCACATCGACAGACTTTCAGGTGAAAGTCGGCTCGGTTACTGGCCCAACACTGTAACCACTAGTCTACCTGCTACACCACACATCCATGCTACACCACACATCCACATGAAAAAATACAACAGTTTACTATGGTCTAAATACTGTAGTATTACTAAATTTAGTGTAGTGTTTTTGCGGACTTAATGAAGTATTCACTGTAGTGTTTTTGCAGACATGACTAGTATACTACAGTATTCACTGTAGTGTCTTTGTGGACATGACTGTAGTATACTGTAATATTTACTGAAGTGTTTTTGAGGACATGATGGTAGTATACTATAGCATTCACTGTAGTGCTTTTGCGGACTTTACTGTAGTATTCACAGTAGTGTTTTTGCAGTGTTTTTGAGGACATGACTGTAGTATTATAGCATTCACTGTAGTGTATTTGCAGACTTTACTGTAGTATTCATTGTAGTGTTTTTGCGGACATGACTGTAGTAAATCAAATCGAATCAAAGCAAATTTTATTTGTTACATTCACATGGTATGCAGTAATATCTAACAAGTAATCTAACAATTTCACAACAACTACATTATACACACAAGTGTAAAGGAATTAATAAGTACATAAATATGTACATAAAAATATATGGATGACCGATGGCCTCTGCTGTTTTCTGAAGTCCACGATCATCTCCTATTTTTTGTTGACATTGACTGTGAGGTTATTTTCCTGACACCACACTCTGAGGGCACTCACCTCCTCCCTGTAGAACGTCTCATCATTGTTGGTAATCAAGCCTACCACTGTAGTATAGTATTCATTTAGTTTTTTTGCAGACATGACTGCACAGATGTTGGCTCATAACTTCATCACTCTTGTCGCCAAGTCTTTTCCTGAAAGGTTGCAAGATTATATCCCTGAGCTGACAAGGTCAAATCTGTCGACCTGCCCCTAAACGAGGCAGTTAACCCACAGTTCCTAGGCCGTCATTGAAAATAAGAATTTGTTCTTAACTGACTTGCCTAGTTAAATAAAGATAAAATTGGGTTCAAGGCTTGCTGTCAAAATTATGTTATTTCTCGTGAGGCCTAGGTCCTATTACTGGAACATTGATTTAACAAGACATCAATTGTGGCCTGGGGGGGTCTAGTGGTTAGGACTGCTACTTTCAGCGCAGACATAAGCCTACTGTGTCAGCATGGGGTTTGATACCAGCCACACCCTTCTAACATAAATAACTCAATCACCCAATCTGACTTGATGTAACAACACATTTAAAATATGGACACTACAGGGTTATTTCACCCCTGATCTTAATAAGAAATGACCACACCAAACACTTTTGGAAAACATACATCGGAAACAAATTAAATAATAAGTCAATAGACTACACCAACATTAGTTTCCATTCATACAAAGTGTTTTGTCATGGTAAACCAGGAAATACTTGATTTCTATTGTACAGAATGCTTGTCAATAAGATAAAACACCCTTAGTCTGTTCAAAAAGGACTAAGTTGTACCAACCAAAGGGCGAATATATCTTGAAAGACTGGTTGCATCTTTTAGGGAGTGGTAATGAAGTGACCAATAATGGTTGCATTTGAGATCAGCTGTGCGGGTGAATTTAGAGCATATCGATGGATTAACGAGACATGAGCTGGCGACAATAAGGAATTAATATCGGACAGAAGTTCTCACTTGGGATTGAAAAAAATCCAAAACAATAAGGAATAACTTTGCAAAATAGAAGTATAATATTTATTTATTCACCAAATTATGAAAAAATGTTCAACAAATTGCTTGCATATAAATTGTGAATTGAAATGTTGAGTAATTGGTGTTTATCAGCCCGTTGCCAAGCTAGTTAAAACATTGGATGCAATAACTAGCTAGCAGGCGATCTCATCCTGTTCATCAGTTGTTTGGAGAGAGTCCGTGTCTTTTTACCTAGCTAGCCGTTAGCTAACTTCCTCTTGCCACTTTCCCTTCCCTATTGTGTTGCACTATTGGGGTTTGTAACGAGGTGAGTGACTGGTTGCCGGGAAGTCAGGCACAGGAGAGCAGAGATGAGTATAACAGGAGAACTTTAATATACACCCTGGCACAAAGGCACAGGGGAGGCAGCACAAAGCACAACCACGGTAACATGAACCGGATTAAACAAAACAAACAAACCTAGGTTTGAAACAAACCTGGCGCAAGCCAGCCTGTAGCATAACACCCTACACAGAGAACAATTCCACACAAAGACATGGGGGAAACAGACGGTAATATACATTTAGTCTGATGAGGGAATGTGAACCAAGTGTGCAGGAAAACAAGACAAAAAAAATGAAAGGTGGAGCGGCGATAGCTAGAAGACCAGTGACGTCGACTGCCGAACGCCGCCCGAACAAGGAGAGGGACCGACTTCGGAGGAAGACAACTTAACCAAGCCTAAAAATGTTAACAAAACGATTGAACATTAATAAAGGTAGTTGTGGCATCAGCAACTTGAACCAACACTAAAATATATATTAGGCAGTATGATTAATTTATACCCCCTTGTTCCTGCTTATTCTAGGTTGAAGGACATCCCACCAGGGCTGGCGTTATGGGCGGGCCTTAGGGGGCCTGGCCCGCACTACTGTACCTCCTTGCAAATCCAAATAAAATATTTAAATATTGATAATTTATTTGACCGAGATGCGTGCTGACAGAAACAGAGCCTCTGTCTCTGTAGGTGCAGACCATGTATTTGATGCTGCCTTGACCAAAAGAGTATGGCATGTCATAGTATTTCTGTCCAGACAGCATCATGATAAATGGGCTACACATAGAGGGTTGCTGTTTCATTTGCTCTGATGTTTTCTCTAGTGATATAAAAGTCCCTTTTTCAGGACCCTGTCTTTCAAAGATAATTTGAAAAAATCCAAATAACTTCACAGATCTTCATTGTAAAGGGTTTAAACACTGGTTCCCATGCTTGTTCAATGAACCATAAACAAGTAATGAACATGCACCTGTGGAACGGACATTATGACACTAACAGCTTACAGACGGTAGGCAAATAAGGTCACAGTTATGAAAACTTAGGACATGAAAACTTAGGACAACAAATATGCCTTTCTACTGACTCTGAAAAACACCAAAAGAAAGATGCCCAGGGTCCCTGCTCATCTACGTGAACGTGCATTAGGCATGCTGCAAGGAGGCATGAGGACTGCAGATGTGGCCAGGGCAATAAATTGCAATGTCCGTACTGTGAGATGCTTAAGACAGCGCTACAGGGAGACAGGACAGACAACTGATCGTCCTCACAGTGGCAGACGGACCAGTCAAGGGCATTAATCAGAGAGGCAACAAAGAGACAAAAGATAACCCTGAAGGAGCTGCAAAGCTCCATAGCGGAGATTGGAGTATGTATCCATAGGACCACATTAAGCCGTACACTCCACAGAACGGGGATTTATGGAAGAGTGGCCAGAAAAAAAGCCATTGATTAAAGAAAGAAATAAGCAAACACTTTTGGTGTTTGCCAAAAGGCATGTGGGAGACTCCTCAAACATATAGAAGAATGAACTCTGATCAGATGAGACTAAAATTGAGATTTTTGGCTATCAAGGAAAATGCTATGTCTGGCGTAAACCTAACACCTCTCATCACCCCGAGACACCATCCCCACAGTGAAGCATGGTGGTGGCAGCATCATGCTGTGGGGATGTTTTTCTTCGGTGGGGACTGGGAAACTGGTCAGAATTGAAGGAATGATGGATGGTGCTAAATACGGTGAAATTCTTGAGGAAAAACTGTTTCAGTCTTCAAGAGATTTGAGACTGGGACGGAGGTTCACCTTCCAGCAGGACAATGACCTTAACCATTTTGAATCCCACCATACCTTCTCCGCTATGCAATCTGGTTTCAGAGCTGGTCATGGGTGCACCTCAGCCACGCTCAAGGTTCTAAATGACAGCATAACCGCCATCGATAAGAGACATAATTGTGCAGCCGTATTCATTGACCTGGCCAAGATTTTCGACTCTGTCAATCACAACATTCTTATTGGCAGACTCGACAGCCTTGGTTTCTCAGATGATTGCCTCGCCTGGTTTACCAACTACTTCTCTGATAGAGTTCAGTGTGTCAAATCGGAGGGACTGTTGTCCGGTCCTCTGACAGTCTCTATGGGTGTGCCACAGGGTTCAATTCTCGGGCCGACTCTCTTTTCTGTATACATCGATGATGTTGCTCTTGCTGCTGGTGATTCTCTGATCCACCTCTACGCAGACGACACCATTCTGTATACTTCTGGCCCCTCCTTGGACACTGTGTTAACTAACCTCCAGACGAGCTTCAATGCCATACAACTCTCCTTCCGTGGCCTCCAACTGCTCTTGAACGCAAATAAAACTAAATGTATGCTATTCAATCGATCACTGCCATCACCTGCCCGCCCGTCCAGCATCACTACTCTGGACGGCTCTGACTTAGAATACGTGGACAACTACAAATACCTGGGTGTCTGGTTGGACTGTAAACTCTCCTTCCAGACTCACATTAAGCATCTCCAATCCAAAATTAAATCTAGAATCGGCTTCCTATATCGCAACAAAGCATCCTTCACTCATGCTGCCAAACATACCCTTGTAAAACTGACCATCCTACCGATCCTCGACTTCGGTGATGTCATCTATAAAATAGCCTCCAACACTCTACTCAACAAACTGGATGCAGTCTATCACAGTGCCATCCATTTTGTCACCAAAGCCCCATACACTACCCACCATTGTGACCTGTACGCTCTCGTTGGTTGGCCCTCGCTTCATACTCGTCGCCAAATCCACTGGATACAGGTTATCTACAAGTCTCTGCTAGGTAAAGCCCCTTATCTCAGCTCACTGGTCACCATAGCAGGACCCACTCGTAGCACGCTCTCCAGCAGATATATCTCACTGGTCACCCCCAAAGCCAATTCCTCCTTTGGTCATCTTTCCTTCCAGTTCTCTGCTGCCCATGACTGGAACGAATTGCAAAAATCTCTGAAGCTGGAGACTCATATCTCCCTCACTAGCTTTAAGCAACAGCTGTCAGAGCAGCTTACAGATCACTGTACCTGTACATAGCCCATCTATCTACCTACCTCATCCCCATACTGCTATTTATTTATTTATTTATTTATTTTGCTCCTTTGCACCCCAGTATCTCTACCTGCACATTCATCTTCTGCCAATCTACCATTCCAGTGTTTAATTGCTATATTGTAATTACTTCGCCACCATGGCCTATTTATTTCCTTAACTTACCTCATTTGCACTCACTGTATATCGACTTTTTGTTTTCTTTTGTTCTACTGTATTATTGACTGTATGTTTTGTTTATTCCATGTGTAACTCTGTGTTGTTGTATGTGTTGAATTGCTATGCTTTATCTTGGCCAGGTTGCAGTTGCAAATCAGAACTTGTTCTCAACTAGCCTACCTGGTTAAATAAAGGTGAAATAAAAAATACAAATAAATAAATAAACCATACTGCTAAAGCAACACTCTAGTGGCTTAAGGGGAAACATTTAAAGGTCTTAGAATGGCCTAGTTAAAGCCCAGACCTCATTCAATTGAGAATCTGTGGTATGACTTAAAGATTGCTGTACACCAGCGGAACCCATCCAACTTGAAGGAGCTTGAGCAGTTTTGCCTTGAAGAATGGACAAAAATCCCAGTGGCTAGATGTGCCAAGCTAATAGAGACATCCCCCAAGATACTTGCAGCTGTAATTGCTGGAAAAGGTGGCTCTACAAAGTATTGACTTTTGGGGTGTGAATAGTTATGCATGCTCAAGTTTTCATTTTTTTGTCTTACTTCTTGTTTGTTTCACAATAAAACATGTTTTGCACCTTCAAAGTGGAAAGCATGTTGTGTAAATAAAATGATACAACCAAGGGGGGTGAATAATATTTCAGAAGCAACTGTACTGTTTAATGAGGGTAACACCTAAACCAGAACATTAGACACACAGATTCTTGACAGGCCACCTATTGAGTTGGGTCAACAGTTCTGAGCAATGCAATGGACAAGATAACACCATAGCAGAGACAGTTAGTTAGACAACATCTTTAACAGTATAAGTCATCAACTATCATCAGACAACCAATAATACATACCCATATAGTGGCTTGCTTTACTCAGACAATCATAAATATGCTAGGTATTTGAAATTATCCTCTTTGACGGTATGATATGTGACATGAAGTCCTAAGTTTTTATGATTGTCTGAGTAGAGCAATCCACTATCTAGGTATGTATTATTAATTATTAATAGGCTTCTTTTTACTGTGTATATAGATACTTTTGCACCTGTTTCCTCCAGCATCTTCACAAGGTTCTTTGCTGTTGTTCTGGGATTGATTTGCACTTTTCGCACCAAAGTACATTCCTCTCTAGGAGACAGAACGCGTCTCCTTCCTGAGCAGTATGACGGCTGCGTGGTCCCATGGTGTTAATTCTTGCATACTATTGTTTGTACGGATGAACGTGGTACCTTCAGGCGTTTGGAAATTGCTCCCAAGGATGAACCAGACTTGTGGAGTTCTGATTTCTTTTGATTTTCCCATGATGTCAAGCAAAGAGGCACTGAGTTTGAAGGTAGTCCTTGAAATACATCCACAGGTACACCTCAAATGATGTCAATTAGCCCATCAGAAGCTTCTAAAGCCATGACATCATTTTCTGGAATAAAGGCAGTGTATGTAAACTTCTGACGCACTGGAATTGTGATACAGTGAATTATAAGTGGAATAATCTGTCTGTAAACAATTGTTAGAAAAATTACTTGTGTCATGCACAAAGTAGATGTCCTAACCGACTTGCCAAAACAATAGTTTGTAACAAGAAATTTGTGGAGTGGTTGAAAAACGAGTTTTAATTACTCCAACCTAAGTGCATGTAAACTACCCAAAGTCGTTTACATTCAGACTTCAACTGTATTTCTGATATTGCTACTATGCAAGAACCCATTTGCTGTACCGTTCACACCTTCTGTAAAGACCCATCCACTTAGCAAGGCTTACCAATATATTGATATATAAAATTAATTTTTATATGTTTGTTCATAACATGATTTTGTTACATACCACACAGACTCACTGAACACAAATGCTTCATATGTAAATTATGTCTGAGTGTTGGAGTGTGCCCCTGGCTATCCGTCAATAAAAAGAGATTGGTCTGTCTGGTTTAAGGAATTTGAAATTACTTATACTTTTACTTTTGATACTTAAGTACATTTTAGCAATTCTATTTACTTTGATACTACCACATTTAGTCTTAATCTTTACTACACTACTCACTGTTTAGCAAATGACCTCACGTGAATCCTTAAAGAGATGGGTGGGGCTGGCTTAAGAGGGTGTGAACAATGCTGAATGGGTGGAGACAAAGGAGTGCTATCCAGTAGGTGCCAAAACATTCAAAGGCCCTTTTCTCAAAAGTGAGTTTACAAGTGTATCAACTTTCAAAACAGAATTACTTTCCCATTGTTCCTCAAAAATGCAGTATATGATATACCATTTTGTAGCTCTGAGTCTCTACTTTTTACCAATGTAAAAAATCCCATTTCAAACTTTGCCACATAAGACCGAATCCAGGTGGTGAGTCACAACTACCAAAGCACATAGGATCATCAGCCTAGCCACACATCAACGCACTACCTTCATCTGCATTCACCTTAGGATGAAGAAGCTAGCCTACCACTTGCGGGGTTCTACATGGATTATTTCCACTTCAAGGTGGAAAGAGCACAACCACCCCCCACCAGCATCAAACAGTTCCACAAATGCCTAGAATGAATCCACAACTCCACACACTGCAATAAGGTCAAATGCCTCCAATGTGCAGAAAACCACCACTACAAAGAATGCCCCAAAGAAAAATAAGATGCAAACTCTGCCAACTGTGGTGGCCCTCACTCATCACCAACCAGACCTCCCCACCACAAAAAAAATACCATCACACAAAGCCTCTCCAGCTCTTAGCCCCCACAGCCACCTCTAAGAACATTGCCCAACATTGCCCATCAGAATGACCTGAAGGAGATATGCGCTGATGGGGAGATGATGAGAGTCTTAGAAAAGACACACAACCTTTTAACCATTTTAATCAGTCTTAACTTCTTAACTTTTAACTTCATCCTACATAGTTTATTCCCTTTTTTATTAGATGGCTTCTCCAACCACCTGTTTACATGTATACATCAGAGGCATAAGGGGGCACAAGTAGGAGCTGATCCTGCTACTCGAAGAAAAACAAGTGAAGATCGCCTCCATCGATGAGACCAAAAAAATATATATAAGATTTTGCATTCCCTGGTTGTAACATTTTAAGAAATGAACATTCAGGGTGATTCAGAGGGTGTTGCATTGCTCTTAAAGGAAGGCATTGAGTATTCAGAAACCGTTATTAACCTCTAGCGTCGAGCAATCCTGTATCCGGGAGCGTAATCATAGCCTCAAGCTCATTACCATAACGCAACGTTTCCTATTCATGAAAATCGCAAATGAAATGAAATAAATATATTCAAACACAAGCTTAGCCTTTTGTTAACAACACTGTCATCTCAGATTTTCAAAATATGCTTTTCAACCAAAGCTACACAAGCATTTGTGTAAGAGTATTGATAGCCTAGCATAGCATTAAGCCTAGCATTCAGCAGGCAACATTTTCACAAAAACAAGAAAAGCATTCAAATAAAAGAATTTACCTTTGAAGAACTTCGGATGTTTTCAATGATGAGACTCTTAGTTAGATAGCAAATGTTCATTTTTTCCAAAAATATTATTTGTGTAGACAAAATAGCTCCGTTTTGTTCATCACGTTTGGCTAAGAAAAACACCGGAAAATGCAGTCAATCCTCAAGGTGTTTTTCACATATCTATTCGATAATCTATCAGTGGTGGCAGTTGCCTTCTCATCAGAAGAAAACGGAAAAATACTGCAGCTGGAAATTACACAATAATTGCGACGGAGGACACCAAGCGACCACCTGGTAGATGTAGTCTCTTATGGTCAATCTTCCAATGATATGCCTACAAATACGTCACAATGCTGCAGACACCTTGGGGAAAACATGGAAAACGTAAGCCGACTCCTAGCTCCTTCACAGCCATATAAGGAGTCATTGCCATGAGGCGGTTTCAAAAAATGCGGCACTTCCTGATTGGATTTTTATCTGGGTTTTCTCTGTAACATCAGTTCTGTGGCACTCACAGACAATATCTTTGCAGTTTTGGAAATGTCAGAGTGTTTTCTTTCCAAAGCTGTCAATCATATGCATAGTCGAGCGTCTTTTCGTGACAAAATATCTTGTTTAAAACGGGAACGTTATTCATCCAAAAATTTAAATAGCGCCCCCTATATCCAAGAAGTTAACCTCACAGAAGAAAATGCGATAAGAATGAGTACATAGCAGACAGAATCGATTTAAACGCATACAACCCCCTCCTGTCCACCTTCAATAAAACCTTCAGAAAAGCTGATCACTGCCATACTTTCATCATGGATGATTTTAATGCCAATCACACCAATTTTAACTGCAACACTACAAACCACTCGAGAAGAACATTAAGGGACATTCTCAACAACACAAACATCACCATCCTCAACACCAATACACATCCACACACATCCACTCCTCCACCTCCACTGCAGACACCCTTTACCTTGTCCACTGCTCTCTGGACCTGGCTGCATAACTCCTGAGCTTCTCCATCAGCTATGAAGTAACTACCTTCCCCTCCTTGCCTCCTTTTGCCTTAAACTAAAACAAGCACCTGCCAAACTAAAGTACAACTACAAAAAGCAAACTGGGATATATAGAAAAAATATATGTAACATTACAGCAACAACACAGGACCCCCAGGAGCTGGCCCAGCTGGCAGAGAGGCTGGGAGGTGTCCTCATTCAGGCCCGGGAAGGGACTATTCCCCTTACCACCACCGCAACAGCTCCCTCCACACATCCTCAGCCTTATCAAGCAGAATAAAAAGATACAGAGAGGTTTCATCAGAACAAGAGCACCCCAGCCAGCTACAGAATAAAGCAGACACCAACTCACCCTTCATAAACAGAAACAATGGACTGCCTTCTACCACAAGCTAGACAACGACACCAACACCCGGACTTTCTGGCCAAAAAATCTAAAGCGTTTACTGAAGACAAGGCCAACAACATCATACCTGTACATAAATCCCATCGTCAACTCATAAATAAAACAACAAAGACTGTCACGCCCTGACCTTAGAGATCCTTTTTATGTCTCTATTTTGGTTTGGTCAGGGCATTCTATGTTTTTGTGTCCTATGTTTTCTATTTCTGTGTGTTTGGCCGGGTGTGGTTCTCAATCAGAGGCAGCTGTCTATCGTTGTCTCTGATTGAGAACCATACTTAGGTAGCCTTTTCCCACCTGTGTCTTGTGGGTAGTTGTTTTCTGTTTTGTGTCTGCACCAGACAGAACTGTTTCGGTTTCGTTCTTTCTTTTTGTTATTTCATTGTTTAGTTCAATAAAAGTATGAACACGTACCACGCTGCACCTTGGCCCTCTCCTTCCAACAGCCGTTACAGAACTACCCACCACAAACTGACCAAGCAGCGTGGTAACAGGGAGCAGAGGGTTCAGGACTCTGAACTGTGTGTTTGGGACGATCCTTACGTCATTTCCGGTCACGACTTGCAGACTTGTTTTTGAGTTGCTGTGCGTTTTGTTGCCAACCTGTTTTGCTACCTGACAAATTTACGGTTTTTACTTTTTAATTACCGTTTATATTTTTGTTTTTTCCTACTCAACTTTTTCACTCCGGACGCTTTATCTGGACACGGTTCGTCAGGACCTCCAACAGCCGAAGCTAAGTAGTAACATTAACATGATGCCTTCTAATTGCAGTCGCTGTACTCGCCTTACGGCGAGGATAGCTGTGCTACAAGCCCAGCTTCAGACGCAATCGCTAGGCAAGGGTAATTTCAGTGTAGGAAAGGATGAAACAGCGTCTGTGCCACCAGTAAGTACAGATAGTAGTATAAATCCCCTGGCACAGTCCCCGCAGCCGGACAACTTTCTCACGGTTTCTGGAGGGAAATGCTGTAGGAACGCTCAACCGGTGTCGCTCATTCAGCCGACAGAAACTTTCAACCGGTTTTCCCCATTAAGCAGCGGGTCGGAGTCAGAGGCCGAGTCTTCTCTGGTCTCTACTCCTCCCGTTACGGGGTCTGAGACGCCGAAGCTTCCCACCATTAGCTCTGACAAATTGAAAACTCTAGTCATTGGCGACTCCATTACCCGCAGTATTAGACTTGAGAATCATCCAGCGATCATACACTGTTTACCTGGGGGCAGGGCTACCGACGTTAAGGCTAATCTGAAGATGGTGCTGGCTAAAGCTAAAACTGGCGAGTGTAGAGAGTATAGAGATATTGTTATCCACGTCGGCACCAACGATGTTAGGATGAAACAGTCAGAGATCACCAAGCTCAACATAGCTTCTGCGTGTAAATCAGCTAGAAAGATGTGTCGGCATCGAGTAATTGTCTCTGGCCCCCTCCCAGTTAGGGGGAGTGATGAGCTCTACAGCAGAGTCTCACAACTCAATCGCTGGTTGAAAACTGTTTTCTGCCCCTCCCAAAAGATAGAATTTGTAGATAATTGGCCCTCTTTCTGGGACTCACCCACAAACAGGACCAAGCCTGACCTGCTGAGGAGTGACGGACTCCATCCTAGCTGGAGGGGTGCTCTCATTTTATCTACCAACATAGACAGGGCTCTAACTCCTCTAGCTCCACAATGAAATAGGGTGCAGGCCAGGCAGCAGGCTGTTAGCCAGCCTGCCAGCATAGTGGAGTCTGCCACTAGCACAGTCAGTGTAGTCAGCTCAGCTATCACCATTGAGACCGTGTCTGTGCCTCGACCTAGGTTGGGCAAAACTAAACATGGCGGTGTTCGCCTTAGCAATCTCACTAGGATAAAGACCACCTCCATCCCTGTCATTATTGAAAGAGATC
Source organism: Oncorhynchus mykiss (assembly GCF_057628025.1). Classification (NCBI taxonomy): domain Eukaryota; kingdom Metazoa; phylum Chordata; class Actinopteri; order Salmoniformes; family Salmonidae; genus Oncorhynchus; species Oncorhynchus mykiss. The sequence continues at coordinate 56,691,043 of NC_143022.1, read as the reverse complement.
ATGATACCTCACATCTCAAAATAGGGCTACTTAATGTTAGATCCCTTACTTCAAAGGCAATTATAGTCAATGAACTAATCACTGATCATAATCTTGATGTGATTTGCCTTACTGAAACATGGCTTAAGCCTGATGAATTTACTGTGTTAAATGAGGCCTCACCTCCTGGCTACACTAGTGACCATATCCCCCGTGCATCCCGCAAAGGCGGAGGTGTTGCTAACATTTACGATAGCAAATTTCAATTTACAAAAAAAAAAATGACGTTTTCGTCTTTTGAGCTTCTAGTCATGAAATCTATGCAGCCTACTCAATCACTTTTTATAGCTACTGTTTACAGGCCTCCTGGGCCATATACAGCGTTCCTCACTGAGTTCCCTGAATTCCTATCGGACCTTGTAGTCATAGCGGATAATATTCTAATCTTTGGTGACTTTAATATTCACATGGAAAAGTCCACAGACCCACTCCAAAAGGCTTTCGGAGCCATCATCGACTCAGTGGGTTTTGTCCAACATGTCTCTGGACCCACTCACTGTCACAGTCATACGCTGGACCTAGTTTTGTCCCATGGAATAAATGTTGTGGATCTTAATGTTTTTCCTCATAATCCTGGACTATCGGACCACCATTTTATTACGTTTGCAATTGCAACAAATAATCTGCTCAGACCCCAACCAAGGATCATCAAAAGTCGTGCTATAAATTCACAGACAACACAAAGATTCCTTGATGTCCTTCCAGATTCCCTCTGTCTACCCAAGGACGCCAGAGGACAAAAATCAGTTAACCACCTAACTGAGGAACTCAACTTAACCTTGCGCAATACCCTAGATGCAGTTGCACCCCTAAAAACTAAAAACATTTCTCATAAGAAACTAGCTCCCTGGTACACAGAAAATACCCGAGCTCTGAAGCAAGCTTCCAGAAAATTGGAACGGAAATGGCGACACACCAAACTGGAAGTCTTCCGACTAGCTTGGAAAGACAGTACTGTGCAGTACCGAAGAGCCCTTACTGCTGCTCGATCATCCTATTTTTCTAACTTAATTGAGGAAAATAAGAACAATCCGAAATTCCTTTTTGATTCTGTCGCAAAGCTAACTAAAAAGCAGCATTCCCCAAGAGAGGATGACTTTCACTTTAGCAGTGATAAATTCATGAACTTCTTTGAGGAAAAGATTATGATTATTAGAAAGCAAATTACGGACTCTTCCTTAAATCTGCGTATTCCTTCAAAGCTCAGTTGTCCTGAGTCTGCACAACTCTGCCAGGACCTAGGATCAAGAGAGACACTCAAGTGTTTTAGTACTATATCTCTTGACACAATGATGAAAATAATCATGGCCTCTAAACCTTCAAGCTGCATACTGGACCCTATTCCAACTAAACTACTGAAAGAGCTGCTTCCTGTGCTTGGCCCTCCTATGTTGAACATAATAAACGGCTCTCTATCCACCGGATGTGTACCAAACTCACTAAAAGTGGCAGTAATAAAGCCTCTCTTGAAAAAGCCAAACCTTGACCCAGAAAATATAAAAAACTATCGGCCTATATCGAATCTTCCATTCCTCTCAAAAATTTTAGAAAAGGCTGTTGCGCAACAACTCACTGCCTTCCTGAAGACAAACAATGTATACGAAATGCTTCAGTCTGGTTTTAGACCCCATCATAGCACTGAGACGGCACTTGTGAAGGTGGTAAATGACATTTTAATGGCATCGGACCGAGGCTCTGCATCTGTCCTCGTGCTCCTAGACCTTAGTGCTGCTTTTGATACCATCGATCACCACATTCTTTTGGAGAGATTGGAAACCCAAATTGGTCTACACGGACAAGTTCTGGCCTGGTTTAGATCTTATCTGTCGGAAAGATATCAGTTTGTCTCTGTGAATGGTCTGCCCTCTGACAAATCAACTGTAAATTTCGGTGTTCCTCAAGGTTCCGTTTTAGGACCACTATTGTTTTCACTATATATTTTACCTCTTGGGGATGTTATTCGAAAACATAATGTTAACTTTCACTGCTATGCGGATGACACACAGCTGTACATTTCAATTAAACATGGTGAAGCCCCAAAATTGCCCTTGCTAGAAGAATGTGTTTCAGACATAAGGAAGTGGATGGCTGCAAACTTTCTACTTTTAAACTCGGACAAAACAGAGATGCTTGTTCTAGGTCCCAAGAAACAAAGAGATCTTCTGTTGAATCTGACAATTAATCTTAATGGTTGTACAGTCGTCTCAAATAAAACTGTGAAGGACCTCGGCGTTACTCTGGACCCTGATCTCTCTTTTGAAGAACATATCAAGACCATTTCAAGGACAGCTTTTTTCCATCTACGTAACATTGCAAAAATCAGGAACTTTCTGTCCAAAAATGATGCAGAAAAATTAATCCATGCTTTTGTCACTTCCAGGTTAGACTACTGCAATGCTCTACTTTCCGGCTACCCGGATAAAGCACAAAATAAACTTCAGTTAGTGCTAAATACGGCTGCTAGAATCCTGACTAGAACCAAAAAATTTGATCATATTACTCCAGTGCTAGCCTCTCTACACTGGCTTCCTGTCAAAGCAAGGGCTGATTTCAAGGTTTTACTGCTAACCTACAAAGCATTACATGGGCTTGCTCCTATCTATCTCTCTGATTTGGTCCTGCCGTACATACCTACACGTACGCTACGGTCACAAGACGCAGGCCTCCTAATTGTCCCTAGAATTTTTAAGCAAACAGCTGGAGGCAGGGCTTTCTCCTATAGAGCTCCATTTTTATGGAACGGTCTGCCTACCCATGTCAGAGACGCAAACTCGGTCTCAACCTTTAAGTCTCTACTGAAGACTCATCTCTTCAGTGGGTCATATGATTGAGTGTAGTCTGGCCCAGGAGTGGGAGGGTGAACGGAAAGGCTCTGGAGCAACGAACCACCCTTGCTGTCTCTGCCTGGCCGGTTCCCCTCTTTCCACTGGGATTCTCTGCCTCTAACCCTATTACAGGGGCTGAGTCACTGGCTTTACTGGGGCTCTCTCATGCCGTCCCTGGAGGGGGTGCGTCACCTGAGTGGGTTGAGTCACTGATGTGGTCATCCTGTCTGGGTTGGCCTGTTATAATCTCCACCCGGCACAGCCAGAAGAGGACTGGCCATCCCACATATGCTCTCTCTAATTCTCTCTTTCTTTCTCTCTCTCGGAGGACCTGAGCCCTAGGACCATGCCCCAGGAATACCTGACATGATGACTCCTTGCTGTCCCCAGTCCACCTGACTGCTGCTGCTCCAGTTTCAACTATTCTGCCTTATTATTATTCGACCATGCTGGTCATTTATGAACATTTGAACATCTTGACCATGTTTTGTTATAATCTCCACCCGGCACAGCCAGAAGAGGACTGGCCACCCCACATAGCCTGGTTCCTCTCTAGGTTTCTTCCTAGGTTTTGGCCTTTCTAGGGAGTTTTTCCTAGCCACCGTGCTTCTTCACCTGCATTGCTTGCTGTTTGGGGTTTTAGGCTGGGTTTCTGTACAGCACTTTGAGATATCAGCTGATGTACGAAGGGCTATATAAAATAAATTTGATTTGATTTGATTTGACTCCTGGACTTGGGAGGAGATATTGGACGGACAGGGACCCTGGAGACAGGCTGGGGAATATCTCCGCCCCAAAGAAGAACTAGAGGCAGCAGGAAAGGGAAACCAGCGGTATGAGAACACGGCTGGCAAGGAAGCCCGAGAGGCAGCCCCAAAACATTTTGGGGGGGACACACGGGGAGTTTGGTGGAGTTAGGTTGGAGACCTGAGCCCATTCCCCGTGCTTACCGGGGCGAGCATGTGACTGGTCAGGCCCCGTGCTATGGGGTGATGCGCACTGTGTCTCGGCCGAGCATTCACAGGCCGGTGTGCTCGGTGCCAGTGTCCCGCATTTGCCGGGTGGAAGCTGGCATCCAGCCAGAGCGGGTGGGGCCAGCTCTGCACTCGAGACCACCAGTGCGCCTCCACGGCCCAGTGTGTCCGGTGCCTCGGCCAAGGAGGAGGCCTCCTGCATGTCTCCCCAGCCTGGTGAGTCCTGTGCCTGTTCCCAGAACCAGGTCTCCTGTGTGTCTCCCAAGCCTGGTGAGTCATGTCCGGAGCTGCCAGAGTCGCCCTCCTGTCCGGAGCTGCCAGAGTCGCCGAGTCGCCCTCCTGTCCACGCCCCGCACCAGAGCCACCGCGGATAGATGCCCACCCAGACCCTCCCCCAGAGGTTTAGGTTTTGTGGCCGGAGTCCGCACCTGGGGTGGGGGGGTACTGTCACGCCCTGACCTTAAAGATCCTTTTTATGTCTGTATTTTGGTTTGGTCAGGGTATGAGTGGGGGTGGGCATTCTATGTTTTCTGTTTTTGTGTCTGCACCAGACAGAACTGTTTTGGTTTCGTTCGTTCTCTTTGTTGTTTTTGTTATTCAGTGTTCAGTTCTATTAATAAATCATGAACACTTACCACGCTGCGCTTTGGTCCACTTCTTCATGCAACGATGACCATTACAAAGACAAAGCAATATTATTCAGAAACCAGCTACAAAATGTCCACCCTTGCCCCAGCGAGCCACACTTTGACCAAGACTGGAAAAACATTGACAGAGAAATAGAGAACACAACACTTACCTCACAGCTGTCACTTGCCTCTCTCCCGGCACCAGCTGACCATCCTGTCCGTCACCGCCGAAGAAACAAAGATCCACCTGAATTTTTTTCAACAAAGCATATAGGCAAGACCATATTGATAGCACACTCATAAAACAAGAACCCAATTTAATATCTACACCTCCTCTCCAACCTCTTCACCTCATGTCTCACCCACAGCCACTTACCCCAACCCCGGAAATCTGCACTTGTTACCATGATCCACAAACCCAGTAAAGACCCATCTACCCTGCTGAAAAAACAGCATAGATTTCAAATTGGTCCATGCTGGCTTATGCTGGTCAGAACTGATCTGATGCTGGTCAATCTTGTCTAACCAACATGGGCTAGCTAGTTATGCTGGCAGACCAGCATGGTCTAGCTGGTAATGCTGGCAACCTTCGTTGTGTTTTTGCTGGTGATCAGCTTTCACTGTGTTTTTTTGCTGGTGACCAGCCTTGGCTGTGTTTTGGACACTGGTGACCAAAGTAAGTGGTGTTGGAGGGCCAGTAGGCGGCACTCTTTCCTGTGGTCTACAGTGCCTTGCGAAAGTATTCAGCCCCCTTGAACTTTGCGACCTTTTGCCACATTTCAGGCTTCAAACATAAAGATATAAAACTGTATTTTTTGTGAAGAATCAACAACAAGTGGGACACAATCATGAAGTGGAACGACATTTATTGGATATTTCAAACTTTTTTAACAAATCAAAAACTGAAAAATTGGGCGTGAAAAAAAAACAACAGTTTTATATCTTTATGTTTGAAGCCTGAAATGTGGCAAAAGGTCGCAAAGTTCAAGGGGGCCGAATACTTTCGCAAGGCACTGTAAACAAATATCCCAATGCCCCAGGGCAGTGATTGGGGACATTTCGCTGTGTAGGGTGCCGTCTTTCAGATGGGACACTAAACGGGTGTCCTAAGGTCTCTAAAGATACCATGGAACTTATCGTAAGAGTAGGGGTGTTACCTGGTAAAATAAAGTATTCAGACCCATTCCCTTTTCCACATTTTGATACTTTACAGCCTTATTCTAAAATGGATTAAATAAAAACAATTCCTCATCAATCTACACACAATAGCCCATAATGATAAAGCAAAAACAGGTTTTTAGAAATGTTTGCAACTTAAAAAAAGAAAGAAAAACACTGGAAAAGGCTAAATATGATAACACAACTGATGGCAGTAGCTAACTACTGTCGCTAATTATCCAGTAAACCTCTGTATCTAGCTAGCAAGCAACGCTAAAGGGATAGAAAATGGGCTTGCATAACTCTAGCCCCCCCAAAAAAGTGTAAATATTAGCTAGCTAGCATTTGAGTCCAGCAAACACGTTCCTCAGATGCTAGGAACGTATTTCCTTCAACACTATAATGAAAAGGTGCTTCTCGGTTTCATCCAGACTGAGGAGAAATCCACACACAATGCATCCTGAAGTGGTCAGCCAGATCTGAACACAATCAGACCACAAAGCAACTTTTTTTTTTCAATGCAATCTTTGTATTCTGATAGCAGAAGTCGCATGTAATGTGTCAAGTGTAGAAACAACGTCATAATCGTCCTGCTCACCTAGGAAACATCTATGATACTCGGCTCCGCCTCATACCAATGACCGCAGGAAAGCCGTGCTAAAAAAGTTGCTTAGCACGCCATCTCGTGTACAATTGCTATATTGGAGTCCTCCAGGTTTATGCATTAATATGCCCTGAAAGGTATTGGTACCACTAAGTGGAGCTTTCAGATCTGTTTATTTTTAATACATATTTTTATTTTTAACCGATCCACCACCACATACCTTTTTAGATTTTTTTACAGCTTTTCTGCTACATATACATACATTTTGCATACACATTTTCCATATACATTTTACAAACATGGTACTTTATTATACAGCAATCACATAACAATAATACGTTACCGAACACAAACTCTTTAATCCCACCTCTCAGCCACTCTCAGCCCATCCCACCTATCACCAAATCGTTTGGTTCCCATGTGCCATATATTTTTCATTTGTGCTGTGATGTTTAACATACATTTAGAACTTTTATAATCGTGTAGTATTCAGAGATTGTGAGCTAAAGATGAAAACCTTTCCTACCACTATTATTATGTTATTTATTGACTGACTATGGCTTTCCAAATCGCCAAACACTGCTATTTGTAAGGTTAATTTCAAGTGAATGTTCAGATTTTTTTTTAACCATTCCAGCTTACATGGGGCAATACCAGAATAAATGATCTAGTGAGTCTGTCTCTTCGAGATTGTTGTATGCCCCATATAAATAGTATTCTGTTGTTGGCAATCATTTTGTGTAATTTAAATTGAAAAACTGGAAGTGTTGAGAAGTGTTGTTTTTCTACGTCAGTTTATAAACCACGTGCCATGGAATCGGAACATCGGAAATCTCTTCCCATTTATTATTTAACCTGCATGGCCAGCAGATCTGTTGGTTGGTGGCCTTTCACACTGTTTTACAGGTTTGTAATGTATAACTAAACAAAATATATATTTTGCTAACTATTTCATGGGTTGTGTGATGTTTAAGGTGCATTTTTTTGTTTTTGTCCAAGCTAGAAAATGCTGTCCCCATTATAGGATTTAACATGGAGGTGAACCTAACAAAATGGCATGTGCTCCGGATGACTGTGTTTATTAAATTCTATTGAGAGATATTTTCTGAAACCAGACAACTTTCTCATAATTGAGCTTTTTACATTTGCTTTAAAACTGCATGTTTTTCTCTTTGCCCCATAACATGTTGTTGTTATGTTATCTGGCTAACACTACCACACATTCATGAACATTACCCTGCAGATATTGTGTAGACCTGTGCTAGATTTATGCCATTTTTGGAGCTTTTTGAATAATTCAATTTTTATATTTTATTGATGATTTTGAACTCCTACTCAGATGAAACCTCTCTCCTGGATTAAACAATTGATCAGTCACTCGTACCCCATCCTCACCTAAGGATACTCCTGGCTGGCTGAATTAGTGCTGTATAGCCTATTTGATCAAATGCAAACACAACACTATTCAGGATGTTTCGTTTATACGGTATACTCACTTGCTTTTGAAATAAATCCTGAACATGCTGCAAAGCAATTGTGGTCTAACAAGGGACCCTGTTTATAGTATCTGTAGGATATCCAGGGCTTAAAATAAAACTACTATACATGTCAACAACTGTATTTATTTTATCTTTCATGCTACACAATGATAAATAGCACACATTTGTCTAAACTAATGCAATCTGTTCGCTGCTTCTGTGGCTTCCCTGTTCCATCTATTGCTGTTCACTATGATCACTTGGCTGCGTTTTCTGATGCCTGCTGGACTGTTCGTTTATCACAGTACTCCACTTTGTTTACTTTTGTTTATCTTTCGGCCCTAGCCCCGAACTCAGGCCCTGTGTATAGTTAACTGACCCTCTCTGCCCATTCATTGCCATTTTACCTGTTGTTGTTGTCTTAGCTGATTAGCTGTTGTTGTCTTACCCATTGTTGTCTTAGCTAGCTCTCCCAATCAACACCTGTGATTGCTTTATGCCTCGCTTTATGTCTCTCTCAAATGTCAATATGCCTTGTATACTGTTGTTTAGGATAGTTATCATTGTTTTAGTTTACTGCGGAGCCCCTAGTCCCACTCTACATGCCTCAGGTACCTCCTTTGTCCCACTGTTAAGGGATTTTTTTTATCAAGGATGACTAATTATGTATACATTCCAATCAGGACTGACTAGTCCAAATGCTATTATGTACTGTACATATATTAATTTTCTCTCTTGCTCCCATTCCCAATTGTATAAAATATAGTCAGGAGTTTAGAACAGGGCCTTGGTACAAATGAATGAACTATCTCCAGATGGCAGGGACGGACTATCTCTAGACTGTCTAGAATGCTATCTACACTGATGAATTGACCTTGGCTACAGGCGAGGAGGGAAGGCTCGAGAACTATAGGGCCTCTCTACTAGTGTCATGAAGGGATAGAACATTTAGAAAACGCTGACGTCATTTTCAGTTTATAACCTGTGGAAAAATGTGTATGTAGGAGTAATCTCTTGAATTAAACGCTGTTACCTTACTTTTAAGACCGGGGCTCTGTACATTCTTATAACAATATTGGGTCTTACAATCCCTTTAGAATGCATTGACAGAGTAATGAATTCTGATTGGGAAATAATAGAGAGGAATTTAGAATTCCTTTAACAATTGGTCCTTCGATCCCGGATCTCCCTGTTATCTGGAGGTAGTAAACTGAAAATCGTGCACGGACGGGTTTTCACCCGTTTAAAAAAAAAAATCCTGGCCTCCGAATTGAGGTTAAATTACAGGCCTGCGTATTACCACAGAATACAGGGAAGGTGACAGATTCAAACGAACAGTGCTTTTCCCAGTCGGCAGCAGGTATAGTAGCCTTTATTCTCGATTCTGGGGGGATTTGAGTTCTTTAATTGATGTTCTAAAATTTTCAGAATTCATCAATAATGGGAGCTTTGCTATTCCCACAGGGGTTTGTATGACCATCATACACTGGGTTTTGTATAACCGATATACACTGAAGCAGGTTCGAAAATAACCTGTGGTAATGTGCACTACCGTAAATAAACTAAACTTAATCATGAGAGGCACACCCGCCCGAGATTAAGACGGGATGTTAAATAGGTACTGGGGGATAGGACGGTGATCTTGTACAAATACTGGGCGTGGGGAGACAGCAATGGAATGCGCAAGATAACTGGAGTGGTCATTTGAATAGTGGCAGTATTGATCATCGTTCCGATTCAACTAATACTACTGAAATATCCAAATAAGGAGGAGAGGGAACCGAAATCTAAAGAAATTAGATAAAAGCCATATCTATAGACAGGAAAGTTCCATGCGAGAGGGAAGTCTAACAATTAGTGGCGTGAGATAACGATTATTAGCGTTCTTTAAAAGCCCTCTGACACAACCGGAAAATAAGATATTAACTAGGGATTTACAAACCCTGGGCTTATAGTTGTAAGGTAAGACCTAATATCTGATTCAAAGATAATATCTGATTCAAAGATAAGTGATTAGATACCATAGCTACTAGTAACGGCAAGGATTTAGAATGGGTGGAAATGTCTCAAAAGAAGCCCCGGAACTAACGGGAGACGAGCGTTATATGGAACAGAAAGACAAGAGAAACATTGATTTCGGTCTAAGATGGAGAAAGAAATACGAATTTGATGGCCGTCTAAATGTAGAAAAGCTGGAATCCCTTATAAAACAGATACATAAGGAATGTGGAAATAATGTGAAAAAGCAGAATAAACAGGGGTTATACACCGCCGGAGTTTGGCTTTCGGAAGCAAAAAAGAGAACGGGACACACAGAGAGAGAGGTTAAATCTGACAAGACTCGAGAGGCGATGCCCTCCGCTCCCGCAGATGAAAAAGTAAACCAGTTGGGTGGAGGTGAGGGTAACAAACTATATCTTCCTCGATTATACCAACAATACAGAGATAATCCAGTCGACGAAATAGTAGTTATACGAATACGGCTGCAGGAGCTACCTGTGAAATTACCACCCAAGTATGTGGATCCCGCTGAAGCCGAGGGAGGTATAATGGAGTTAGAGAAGGGAATAAAGTCGAGAAAAATGGATAAGGTGAGACAAAAGAAAAATACAAGATGTTTTAATTGTAACGAAATTGGACATATCGCCCGGGAGTGTAACAACTCCCTGCAAAAGTCGTCAACAAGGTTGTAATTTAACTGTGGGGAAAGTCAAAGACGAGACAGTTACTAGATCAAAATGAATTCCAAATAATAACGAAGAGACAATTACGATTTATGCCCATCGAAATGTTTTTATAAAATAAGCGAATTTAGAGATATTGGTTGGGGTGGTAAATTATAATTCAGGATTTGAACAGATGTGATAAATTAGGTTTGGGTTATCGAACAACAATTATTTACAATTCATTGAAAGTCGTTACGGATTGGGCCAAGGTTGAGCGCTTGATGATGACGTCACTAGCGAAGCACTATTGGTCGCCACGGAAATTACATTGTGAATGTGGGTAATGGAGAAAATTGTTTGTCTGTTAATGTGTGTATTAGTGTTTCGAGTAACTTTTCAGAAGTTGATATAAATTACAAAATACATTTTTAAAAGTAATTTGAGAGTCGCCAGGATAGTCAGGAAAGATGCTAAAAACTATCAGCTGATACCTAGGTAGGCATCATAAGGTTTGTGGCGTTTGTTTGGATTGAACTAGGCTATGGGAGAGAGAGAGAGACTGGATGTATGAATCGTAAATTATCGTGGTAATGGATTCCATGGTTGTGATTCCAGGTTTGATTGTTTATGTAACACCAGTGAATATGAGCACTTTCAATTGAGTGGAACCATGTTAGGGTATTTAAAGTTTGAAAAGCAACCTCTATAGAAAAACATAACTGCATATGTTTCGGGAAGTAAGCCAGGTTGAATTTGGTTATTCAAGCTTTTCCCCTGATACGTAGACATGCGTGCTTAAGTAGGATTCTTCATTCCGGGACGGATGGAAGTTATCTAAAATAAGTCAATTAAAGGAGCCATGGGAGAATGCGAATGCATATTTATTAAATATCGGGGATTAAATTACGGATTTCTTACACTGAGAAATGTACGACATTTGCGTCAGAGGGGAAAAAGTAATACACTAATGTTATCGGGTAAATTGTATCTAAGGGTAGCATGTTCATTTAAGTAAACATATACATTGACGTTGTTTAAAACTTATGATTAAAGATTTGACTTAAAGGGGAATCATAGTGAATGCTAGTTAGGCGTGTTGTGTTCTTCTGGGAAAATTGATGTTTAGGAGTCTCAAATTTAGATGTTTCCTGGGATTATAATCTTGGGGAGAATGAGGCCATAAACGACCAAATTAAAACAGGTCTGCAAGTATATACACATAAAACAATTGTTAGGACTATTTGTTTTAGTGCAAAGGTATTTTAAAGAGGCACTCTAAAATATGTAACTTTATGAGTTTTTATTTTATGAGTTTTAATTACACAAGTGAATTTCCTTATTTTATGGCCAATTGACCTTGTCATGACTGTCTTCTGAGGTCTGATCAGCCTCAGGGGAGAGTCATTTGTATAATGAATGTGGTCATATTGAGTTACTAGTTTTAAGGTAAATTCATTATAATGGAGTTTTGGTTAGGGGTTTAGAATTGTTGTTTGAATCACTGAAGAGAAAGTGGTTCAGGATTCTGTTTTACAACATTAGCTGTAAAGTTTTTGAATGGGCTATTAATGATTTGGTATTGTAACAGAGAAAAAGTCATAAGATACATTGAGGTTTGGATAGGAGATAGATTAAGCCAATAGGGCAGGGAATTACATAATTTAGAATTCCTTTAACACCCACCTCCCACATATGCGGTGACCTCACCCAGTAGAACCAGCGTGTCCAGAGATGTAACCTTTTCTTATCATCACTCAGTGCCTGGGCTTACCTCCACTGTACCCGCATCCCACCATACCCCTGTCTGCACATTATGCCCTGAATCTATTCTACCACGACCAGAAATCTGCTCCTTTCATTTTCTGTCCCCAACACACTAGACAACCATTTTTGCTAGCCTTTAGCCGTACCCTCATCCTACTCCTCCTTGGTTCCTCGGGTGACGTGGAGGTTAACCCAGGCCCTGCGTGTCCCCAGGCACTCTCATTTGTTGTCTTCTGTAATCGAAAAGGCCTTGGTTTCATGCATGTTAACATCAGAAGCCTCCTCCCTAAGTGTGTTTTACTCAATGCTTTAGCACACTCCGCCAAACCCTGATGTCCTTACTTAACACCCCAACAGTCCTACAATCTAAACTAGATGCCCTCAATCTCACACAAATTATCAAGGAAACTCTAAGTCCGTAAACATGGGCGCCCTCATAGATATTATCCTTTCCAACTTGCCCTTTAAATACACCTCTGCTGTTTTCAATCAGGATCTCAGTGATCACTGCCTCATTGCCTGCATTCGCAATGGGTCCGCGGTCAAACGACCACCCCTCATCACTGTCAAACGCTCCCTAAAACCCTTCTGCGAGCAGGCCTTTCTAATCGACCTGGTCCGGGTATCTTGGAAGCATATTGACCTCATCCCGTCAGTCGAGGATGCCTGGTCGTTCTTTAAAAGTAATTTCCTCACTATCTCAAATAAGCATGCCCTTTTCAAAAAATGTAGAACTAAGAACAGATATAGCCCTTGGTTCACTCCAGACCTGACTGCCCTTGACCAGCACAAAAACGCAATAGCTTCGAATAGTCCCCACGATATGCAACTGTTCAGGGAAGTCAGGAACCAATACACGCAGTCAGTCAGGAAAGCAAAGACTAGCTTTTTCAAACAGAAATTTGCATCCTGTAGCTCTAACTCCCAAAGGTTCTGGGACACTGTAAATTCCATGGAGAACAAGAGCACCTCCTCCCAGCTGCCCACTGCACTGAGGCTAGGTAACATGGTCACCACCGATAAATCCATGAAAATCGAGATGGCTACCCCGACCCCGACCAACAGCTCTGCACCCCCCGCAGCTACTTGCCCGAGCCTCCCCAGCTTCTCCTTCACCCAAATCCAGATAGCAGATGTTCTGAAAGAGCTGCAAAACCTCTCTTTCTAAAACTATCCGCCGCCATTGTTGCAACCCCTATTACCAGTCTGTTCAACCTCTCTTTCGTATCGTCCAAGATCCCTAAAGATTGGAAAGCTGCCGCGGTCATCCCTCTCTTCAAAGGGAGTGACATTCTAGACCCAAACTGTTATAGACCTATATCCATCCTGCCCTGCCTTTCCTCAGGGTTCAATTCTCGGGCCGACTATTTTCTCTGTATATATCAACGATGTCGCTCAAGCTGCGGGTGATTCCCTGATCCACCTCTACGCAGACGACACCATTCTGTTTAAATCTGGCCCTTCTTTGAACACTGTGTTAACTAACCTCTAAACGAGCTTCAATGCCATACAACACTCCTTCCGTGGCCTCCAACTGCTCAGAAACGCTAGTAAAACCAAATGCTTGCATTTCAACCGTTCGCTGCCCACACCCGCCCGCCCGACCAGCATCACTACTCTGGACGGTTGAGCCCTAGAATACAGTGCCTTGCGAAAGTATTCGGCCCCCTTGTACTTTGCGACCTTTTGCCACATTTCAGGCTTCAAACATAAAGATATAAAACTGTATTTTTTTGTGAAGAATCAACAACAAGTGGGACACAATCATGAAGTGGAACGACATTTATTGGATATTTCAAACTTTTTTAACAAATCAAAAACTGAAAAATTGGGCGTGCAAAATTATTCAGCCCCCTTAAGTTAATACTTTGTAGCGCCACCTTTTGCTGCGATTACAGCTGTAAGTCGCTTGGGGTATGTCTCTATCAGTTTTGCACATCGAGAGACTGACATTTTTTCCCATTCCTCCTTGCAAAACAGCTCGAGCTCAGTGAGGTTGGATGGAGAGCATTTGTGAACAGCAGTTTTCGGTTCTTTCCACAGATTCTCGATTGGATTCAGGTCTGGACTTTGACTTGGCCATTCTAACACCTGGATATGTTTATTTTTGAACCATTCCATTGTAGATTTTGCTTTATGTTTTGGATCATTGTCTTGTTGGAAGACAAATCTCCGTCCCAGTCTCAGGGCTTTTGCAGACTCCATCAGGTTTTCTTCCAGAATGGTCCTGTATTTGGCTCCATCCATCTTCCCAACAATTTTAACCATCTTCCCTGTCCCTGCTGAAGAAAAGCAGGCCCAAACCATGATGCTGCCACCACCATGTTTGACAGTGGGGATGGTGTGTTCAGCTGTGTTGCTTTTACGCCAAACATAACGTTTTGCATTGTTGCCAAAAAGTTCAATTTTGGTTTCATCTGACCAGCGCACCTTCTTCCACATGTTTGGTGTGTCTCCCAGGTGGCTTGTGGTAAACTTTAAACAACACTTTTTATGGATATCTTTAAGAAATGGCTTTCTTCTTGCCACTCTTCCATAAAGGCCAGATTTGTGCAATATACGACTTATTGTTGTCCTATGGACAGAGTCTCCCACCTCAGCTGTAGATCTCTGCAGTTCATCCAGAGTGATCATGGGCCTCTTGGCTGCATCTCTGATCAGTCTTCTCCTTGTATGAGCTGAAAGTTTAGAGGGACGGCCAGGTCTTGGTAGATTTGCAGTGGTCTGATACTCCTTCCATTTCAATATTATCGCTTGCACAGTGCTCCTTGGGATGTTTAAAGCTTGGGAAATCTTTTTGTATCCAAATCCGGCTTTAAACTTCTTCACAACAGTATCTCGGACCTGCCTGGTGTGTTCCTTGTTCTTCATGATGCTCTCTGCGCTTTTAACGGACCTCTGAGACTATCACAGTACAGGTGCATTTATACGGAGACTTGATTACACACAGGTGGATTGTAGTTATCATCATTAGTCATTTAGGTCAACATTGGATCATTCAGAGATCCTCACTGAACTTCTGGAGAGAGTTTGCTGCACTGAAAGTAAAGGGGCTGAATAATTTTGCACGCCCAATTTTTCAGTTTTTGATTTGTTAAAAAAGTTTGAAATATCCAATAAATGTCGTTCCACTTCATGATTGTGTCCCACTTTTTGTTGATTCTTCACAAAAAATACAGTTTTATATCTTTATGTTTGAAGCCTGAAATGTGGCAAAAGGTTTCAAAGTTCAAGGGGGCCGAATACTTTCGCAAGGCACTGTATGTGGACAACTACAAATACCTAGGTGTCTGGCTAGACTGTAAACTCTCCTTCCAGACTCATATTAAACATCTCCAATCCAAAATCAAATATAGAATTGGCTTTCTATTTCGCAACAAAGCCTCCTTCACTCACACCGCCAAACTTACCCTAGTAAAACTGACTATCCTACCGATCCTCGACTTCGGCGATGTCATCTACAAAATAGCTTCCAATACTCTACTCAGCAAACTGGATGCAGTCTATCACAGTGCCATCCGTTTTGTTACCAAAGCCCCTTATACCACCCACCACTGTAACCTGTATGCTCTAGTCGGCTGGCCCTCGCTACATATTCATCGCCAGACCCACTGGCTCCAGGTCATCTAGAAATCTATGCTAGGTAAAGCTCCGCCTTACCCCAGCTCACTGGTCACGATAACAACACCCACCCGTAGCACGCGCTCTAGCAGGTATAACTCACTGGTCATCCCCAAAGCCAGCACCTCCTTTGGCCGCCTTTCCTTCCAGTTCTCTGCTGCCAGTGACTGGACCGAATTGCAAAAATCGCTGAAGCTGGAGACTTACTTTTCCCTCACTAACTTTAAACATCAGCTATCTGAGCAGCTAACCGATCGCTGCAGCTGTACATAGTCCATCTGTAAATAGCCCACCCAATCTACCTACCTCATCCCCATATTGTTTTTATTTACTTTTTTGCTCTTTTGCACACTAGTGTCACTACTTGCATATCATCATCTGCTCATCTATCACTCAAGTGTTAATCTGCTAAATTGTAATTACTTCACTACTATGGCCTGTTTATTGCCTTAACTCCTCATGCCATTTGCACACACTGTATATTTCTTTTTTTTTCTATTGTGTTATTAACTGTACGCTTGTTTATTCCATGTGTAACTCTGTGTTGTTGTTTGTGTCGCACTGCTTTGCTTTATCTTGGCCTGGTCGCAGTTGTAAATGAGAACTCGTTCTCAACTGGCTTACCTGGTTAAATAAAGGTGAAATAAAAATAAAAAAATGGTTGGACTTTTTGTACCCATTAGTGAAACAGCTGTTCAGGTCTAGATGGTGTCACGAATCCTGAGTCTGTTTTTTTGCCTATGTTCTGTCCTGGAGTGTTTTTTCCGGCGTCCTGGAACGCACCCTGTCTGGTTGCCGGGCAATGTAGCCAGTTGGGGTTTCTGATTACCCGCACCTGTATCCCATCAGCTATCTGCACACCTGGTCCTGATCATCATCTCTCCTCTTCATAAGCCCGGACCTGACATCCATTCCCTGCCGGATCGTTAGCCATGAACAGTATGTTGTGCCAGAGTATCAGCCTCAAGTTGGATATAATTTGTTTTGTTGTTTGTTACGTATTGCTTGCCTTAAACTTACCTCAGTTTGTTTTGTCTTCAGTTACTCACCCGGATCATTTACCCCATTCCCGCCTGGTCGTCGGAGGATTCCGCTTCCCCATTGGATCCACCTATTTACTCCCATCAACTCACCACCGCTGCCCGCTACGCCACCTGGATATATCTAACCATTCACTTTCACTTGTAAATAAATACTCACCTTCTTCCTACTCTCCTTGTCCTGGTCTGCTTCTGGGTTCGATTTTGAAGAAACCTGACAGATGTTTTAGGTAGTCTAATTTATGAATCTTTCTAAGCCTGGAAGTCATTCTGAATGCAGATTGTGGGTGAAATCATGTTCAAATGTTTTTGATTTCCCCAGTCAGGATGGATTCCAATAGGAATTAGATATCACTTTACACACTAGCATAATGTGACGCTGGTTTTGCGGGTGGCCAGCATATGCTGGTATGCTGGTGACCAGTTTGTGTCCAAAACACAACGAAGGCTACTCACCAGCGAAAATACATTGAAAACTGGTCACCAGTAAAAACACAACGAAAGGTGGTATCCAGAGAAAACACAACATTATGGGTCTCTAGACCATGCTGGTCTATGCTTTTATTTTTCTCAGCGTGGCAACGTCACAAGCTATTGACCAATCATCCTCCCCAGCCACGTCGGAAAATTATTTGAGTGAATACTCACCCAAACCCTCAGCAATCATATAGAGTCATATAGAAGTCATGGGCCTCCTTGAAACCTACCAGGCTGGCTTCAGAAAGAAAAGGACAACAGGAAATATATTAAGACTTTCTGAAGATATTCTGAGTAACTTTCTCCTTTCTCCAAGATCGCATAGCAGTTCAGACGTCTTTTGTCCTCGTCTTGTCGTGTCCTGTATATATATATATTTACAACTTTTTTTCACATACATTTTATTTTTATTTTCCATCAACTCATCTTCTAAACACTCTCCTGCAACCAGCCTCACCAATTTATATTTATAAAAAATTATTATTTACCTCAGATCTGTAATCCTCCAAGAAGCTAGCCAGAAACTCCAAGAAGCTAGCCAGAAACTAGCCAGAAGCTAGCCAGGAGCTAGCCCAGAAGCTAATCCAGAAGCTAATCAGAAGCTAGTTAGCTTCTTTACTGGCAAATCGTTAGTATTCAGCTAACCACGGTTTGTGGTCATCAGCTATCCTTTAGCTCGAAAATCTATCGCCAGTTTTGTACAGCGCAGCGCGGCTCGGAACGGAACATACCGGACCAATTTTTCTCTCCATGTCCCTGGATTTCAACTGCTCTCTGGACATTCATACCCGGATCTCACAGCTAGCTAGCTTCTATCCGTGTGACAGTCGGCTTTCGTCGATTCCGGAGCAAACATCGATTGTTCCGGTGCTAGCCAGCTCCGTCAATCACTCCTGAGTTCCATCATTCACTCCTGGGCTGCAGTCACCTATCCGGACCCGTTTCACTGCCTACGCGGAGCCCCACCGGGCCTTCACAACTGGACTGCCGACGTTATCTACCTGAAGGAGATCCGGCTGGCTCCTCTGTCGCGACGTTACCTGAACGCCCATCTGCGGCCCGCTAACCGTTAGCTGTCTTACCGGCTGCTATCTGAATAGACAATCGGACAATTTATTTATTTTTATTATTATTATGTTTTCTTCTCGGGCCTCTATAACTATATCTATTGTTCTTATTTTTGTTGTTGTTGTGTGATTTGGATTGATCCCCTCTACCTCACGGAACCCCACTAATCTACTGACCGAACGCAAGAGGTGGCTAACAACAGACTCCATCCTATGCTAGCTTGCTACCGGTTGGCTTGGCTAGCTGTCTAAATCGCCGTGACCCTCAACCAACCTCTCCACTCACTGGACCCTTTTGATCACTCGACTAAGCATGCCTCTCCTTAATGTCAATATGTCTTGTCCATTGCTGTTCTGGTTAGTGTTTATTGGCTTATTTCACTGTAGAGCCTCTAGTCCTGCTCACTATACCTTATCCAACCTATTAGTTCCACCACCCACACATGCAATGACATCTCCTGGTTTCAATGATGTTTCTAGAGACAATATCTCTCTCTTCATCACTCAATACCTAGGTTTACCTCCACTGTATTCACATCCTACCTTACCTTTGTCTGTACATTATACCTTGATGCTATTTTATCGCCCCCAGAAACCTCCTTTTACTCTCTGTTCCAGACGTTCTAGACGACCAATTCTTATTGCTTTTAGTCGCACCCTTATTCTACTCCTCCTATGTTCCTCTGGCGATGTAGAGGTGAATCCAGGCCCTGCAGTGCCTAGCTCCACTCCTATTCCCCAGGCGCTCTCTTTTGACGACTTCTGTAACCGTAATAGCCTTGGTTTCATGCATGTTAACATTAGAAGCCTCCTCCCTAAGTTTGTTCTATTCACTGCTTTAGCACACTCTGCCAACCCGGATGTTCTAGCTGTGTCTGAATCCTGGCTTAGGAAGACCACCAAAAATTCAGACATTTTAATTCCAAACTACAACATTTTCAGACAAGATAGAACTGCCAAAGGGGGCGGTGTTGCAATCTACTGCAAAGATAGCCTGCAGAGTTCTGTCCTACTATCCAGGTCTGTACCCAAACAATTTGAACTTCTACTTTTAAAAATCCACCTCTCTAAAAACAAGTCTCTCACCGTTGCCGCCTGCTATAGACCACCCTCTGCCCCCAGCTGTGCTCTGGACACCATATGTGAACTGATTGCCCCCCATCTATCTTCAGAGCTCGTGCTGCTAGGCGACCTAAACTGGAACATGCTTAACACCCCAGCCATCCTACAATCTAAACTTGATGCCCTCAATCTCACACAAATTATCAATGAACCTACCAGGTACCTCCCCAAAGCCTTAAACATGGGCACCCTCATAGATATCATCCTAACCAACTTCCCCTCTAAATACACCTCTGCTGTCTTCAACCAAGATCTCAGCGATCACTGCCTCATTGCCTGCATCCGTAATGGGTCAGCGGTCAAACGACCTCCTCTCATCACTGTAAAACGCTCCCTGAAACACTTCAGCGAGCAGGCCTTTCTAATCGACCTGGCCGGGGTATCCTGGAAGGATATTGACCTCATCCCGTCAGTAGAGGATGCCTGGATATTTTTTTTAAATGCCTTCCTAACCATCTTAAATAAACATGCCCCATTCAAGAAATTTAGAACCAGGAACAGATATAGCCCTTGGTTCTCCCCAGACCTGACTGCCCTTAACCAACACAAAAACATCCTATGGCGTTCTGCATTAGCATCGAACAGCCCCCGTGATATGCAGCTGTTCAGGGAAGCTAGAAACCATTATACACAGGCAGTTAGAAAAGCCAAGGCTAGCTTTTTCAAGCAGAAATTTGCTTCTTGCAACACTAACTCAAAAAAGTTCTGGGACACTGTAAAGTCCATGGAGAATAAGAACACCTCCTCCCAGCTGCCCACTGCACTGAAGATAGGAAACACTGTCACCACTGATAAATCCACCATAATTGAAAATTTCAATAAGCATTTTTCTACTGCTGGCCATGCTTTCCACCTGGCTACTCCTACCCCTGTCAACAGCACTGCACCCCCAACAGCAACTCGCCCAAGCCTTCCCCATTTCTCCTTCTCCCAAATCCATTCAGCTGATGTTCTGAAAGAGCTGCAAAATCTGGACCCCTACAAATCAGCCGGGCTAGACAATCTGGACCCTTTCTTTCTAAAATTATCTGCCGAAATTGTTGCCACCCCTATTACTAGCCTGTTCAACCTCTCTTTCGTGTCGTCTGAGATTCCCAAAGATTGGAAAGCAGCTGCGGTCATCCCCCTCTTCAAAGGGGGGGACACTCTTGACCCAAACTGCTACAGACCTATATCTATCCTACCATGCCTTTCTAAGGTCTTCGAAAGCCAAGTCAACAAACAGATTACCGACCATTTTGAATCTCACCATACCTTCTCTGCTATGCAATCTGGTTTCAGAGCTGGTCATGGGTGCACCTCAGCCACGCTCAAGGTCCTAAACGATATCTTAACCGCCATCGATAAGAAACATTACTGTGCAGCCGTATTCATTGATCTGGCCAAGGCTTTCGACTCTGTCAATCACCACATCCTCATCGGCAGACTCAACAGCCTTGGTTTCTCAAATGATTGCCTCGCCTGGTTCACCAACTACTTCTCTGATAGAGTTCAGTGTGTCAAATCGGAGGGTCTGTTGTCCGGACCTCTGGCAGTCTCTATGGGGGTGCCACAGGGTTCAATTATTGGACCGACTCTCTTCTCTGTATACATCAATGAGGTCGCTCTTGCTGCTGGTGAGTCTCTGATCCACCTCTACGCAGACGACACCATTCTGTATACTTCCGGCCCTTCTTTGGACACTGTGTTAACAACCCTCCAGGCAAGCTTCAATGCCATACAACTCTCCTTCCGTGGCCTCCAATTGCTCTTAAATACAAGTAAAACTAAATGCATGCTCTTCAACCGATCGCTACCTGCACCTACCCGCCTGTCCAACATCACTACTCTGGACGGCTCTGACTTAGAATACGTGGACAACTACAAATACTTAGGTGTCTGGTTAGACTGTAAACTCTCCTTCCAGACCCATATCAAACATCTCCAATCCAAAGTTAAATCTAGAATTGGCTTCCTATTTCGCAACAAAGCATCCTTCACTCATGCTGCCAAACATACCCTTGTAAAACTGACCATCCTACCAATCCTCGACTTTGGCGATGTAATTTACAAAATAGCCTCCAATACCCTACTCAACAAATTGGATGCAGTCTATCACAGTGCAATCCGTTTTGTCACCAAAGCCCCATATACTACCCACCATTGCGACCTGTACGCTCTCGTTGGCTGGCCCTCGCTTCATACTCGTCGCCAAACCCACTGGCTCCATGTCATCTACAAGACCCTGCTAGGTAAAGTCCCCCCTTATCTCAGCTCGCTGGTCACCATAGCATCTCCCACCTGTAGCACACGCTCCAGCAGGTATATCTCTCTAGTCACCCCCAAAACCAATTCTTTCTTTGGCCGCCTCTCTTTCCAGTTCTCTGCTGCCAATGACTGGAACAAACTACAAAAATCTCTGAAACTGGAAACACTTATCTCCCTCACTAGCTTTAAGCACCAACTGTCAGAGCAGCTCACAGATTACTGAACCTGTACATAGCCCACCTATAATTTAGCCCTATCAACTACCTCTTTCCCAACTGTATTTAATTTATTTATTTATTTTGCTCCTTTGCACCCCATTATTTTTATTTCTACTTTGCACATTCTTCCATTGCAAAACTACCATTCCAGTGTTTTACTTGCTATATTGTATTTACCTTGCCACCAAGGCCTTTTTGCCTTTACCTCCCTTCTCACCTCATTTGCTCACATTGTATATAGATTTGTTTATACTTTATTATTGACTGTATGTTTGTTTTACTCCATGTGTAACTCTGTGTTGTTGTATCTGTCGAACTGCTTTGCTTTATCTTGGCCAGGTCGCAATTGTAAATGAGAACTTGTTCTCAACTTGCCTACCTGGTTAAATAAAGGTAAAATAAAAAATAAATAAAAAACTGTAAAAAGATCGAATTCACCCTGGCTGTCTTCTTTTACATAGAGAAAGTGTTTGCGGCACAATGGGCTGTGCTACAGGCTCTGACTCCAGCCTCAAACTCCCACCAGAAACATTATCACTAACTTCCTCCACAACCGCACAATAAAATGAAGGGTCTCAACAGCAATCTCTTCATTATTCACCCTCAAGCAGGTGTCCTGGAGGGGGCGGTCCTTAGTTCATTACCGTGCCTCCTCTACATCTGACATCTATTACCCCCCAACCTAACATTGATCAAGTCTCCCAATTAGCGTATGACCTTTGCTATTGGATCAGCTCTAAATGTCCCCAGCTAGCAGCAAAGAAGCTACACCAGTCTATTGCAGATTGAGAAATGGTCCAACAAAACAAGCCAAAACATAGCAATAAAATGTCCTACAGACTACCAAGACAACCAATACATCCACAGCATATCTGTGCAGCATCTGAAATAAGGCAGGCCTTTGGATCGAATTATCTCCCACTCCTGATGATCGAATCAAATCAAATCTCCGAACCTGGATCACCCTCCCAATTAGCTTAGTCCGAAGAATCAATGTTATCCGTATGAACATCCTCCGTAGATTGAACTATTTATTTCAGATGCTGCACAGATATGCTGTGGATGTATTGGTTGTCTTGGTAGTCTGTAGGACATTTTATTGCTATGTTTTGGCTTGTTTTGTTGGACCATTTCTCAATCTGCAATAGACTGGTGTAGCTTCTTTGCTGCTAGCTGGGGACATTTAGAGCTGGTCCAATAGCAAAGGTCATAAGCTAATTGGGAGACTTGATCATTGGGCCAGTAACCGAAAGGTTGCTGGATTTTATCCCCGAGCTGACAAGGTAAAAATCTGTTGTTCTGCCCCTGAACAAGGCACTGTTCCCCGGTAGGCTATCATTGTAAATAATATTTTTTTCTGAACTGGCTTGCCTAGTTAAATAAAAAATAAAAAATAGCGTACAGTGAAATCTTGTGCTGAAGTCTGCCTGCAGAAACACCCATAATACTTGGATTGCTCCTTATAAACTTTGCCAGAGGCTCCGTCCCCAACAAGTAGAGCAGGGGGGACAGTGAGCATCCCTTGTGCCACGTCCCAAAGGGAATCTGTCATAATTCAGACTGTTAGTAGTCATCATTTGGATGAGAATATAGGGACTTCATCCATTTAAGAATGTTTGGGCCCATATTGAACTTTTCTTAAGCTTGAGAACAGAAAGCTCCACTCCATCCTGTCGAATGCCTTCTCAGCAAGCCAGCAGGACAGGGGTCCTGTGTGTTTACTTGTTCTATAATATCAAAAGGACGCTGAACATTACCAGAAGAGTCGCTGTTTCTAATAAATCTAGTTTGGTACGTATTTATTATTTTGGGGAGAAGAGTGTTTAGTTTTTTAGTGAGCAATTTGGTAATGATATTGTAGTCGAAATCCAACAAGCTTATGGGCCGGAAGGACGAGCAGGACAGAGGGTCCTTGTCTTTTTTGAGCAACACTCATGCGGGCTGTGTACAGAGTCTGGGAGAGCTCCGTTTCTGGCATGAAAATAGGGCTAAACTGGGGCCAAAAAGCTTTGTCATTTGTATTTCACAAATAGCGATTGTTTATGTATATGCAGTAGCTAATTGTTCTTCATTTTCTACCTTCAGAAAAACAGTTTTTCATCATCTTGTGAACTTGGTCAGCTGAATCTCTGTGAAAGCACTATTTCACAAAGCTATCTAGTGGAAATAACAGCTCTAAGGCATTACACTAGCAAACATAATCCTCTAAATTTTAATAAACTTAGCTTGTTCTTTATATCTGCCTCTGTACTGTTTCCCTTTAATGGGCCTAGAACTGGTATCTAATGTTTAGATGTTACAATTGTAATAAAAATGCTATATTTTTGCTAATGTGGCAGCCCAGGGGAGTCAGAGGTGAAACTCATAATCTGCAATCTGAGAGTTTGGAATCTGATTGATTGATTGATTGCTTCTGTGGACAGGTGTCTTTTAAGGGTGTGCTCCAAATCTCAGCTCGTCACCTGTATAAAAGACACCTGGGAGCCAGAAATCTTTCTGATTGAGAGGGGGTCAAATACTTATTTCCCTCATTAAAATGAAAATCAATTAATACAAAAAATTCATGCATTTTTCTGGATTTTTGTTGATGTTATTCTGTCTGTCACTGTTCAAATAAACCTACCATTACAATTATAGACTGATCATTTCTTTGTCAGTGGGCAAAAGTACAAAATCAGCAGGGGATCAACTACTTTTTTCCCTCACTGTAACATCTCTGGAGAGACCTGAAAATACAGTGCCTTGCGAAAGTATTCGGCCCCCTTGAACTTTGCGACCTTTTGCCACATTTCAGGATTCAAACATAAAGATATAAAACTGTATTTTTTTGTGAAGAATCAACAACAAGCGGGACACAATCATGAAGTGGAACGACATTTATTGGATATTTCAAACTTTTTTAACAAATCAAAAACTGAAGAATTGGGCGTGCAAAATTATTCAGCCCCGTTAAGTTAATACTTTGTAGCGCCACCTTTTGCTGCGATTACAGCTGTAAGTCGCTTGGGGTATGTCTCTATCAGTTTTGCACATCGAGAGACTGACATTTTTCCCATTCCTCCTTGCAAAACAGCTCGAGCTCAGTGAGGTTGGATGGAGAGCATTTGTGAACAGCAGTTTTCAGTTCTTTCCACAGATTCTCGATTGGATTCAGGTCTGGACTTTGACTTGGCCATTCTAACACCTGGATATGTTTATTTTTGAACCATTCCATTGTAGATTTTGCTTTATGTTTTGGATCATTGTCTTGTTGGAAGACAAATCTCCGTCCCAGTCTCAGGTCTTTTGCAGACTCCATCAGGTTTTCTTCCAGAATGGTCCTGTATTTGGCTCCATCCATCTTCCCATCAATTTTAACCATCTTCCCTGTCCCTGCTGAAGAAAAGCAGGCCCAAACCATGATGCTGCCACCACCATGTTTGACAGTGGGGGTGGTGTGAGCTGTGTTGCTTTTACGCCAAACATAACGTTTTGCATTGTTGCCAAAAAGTTCAATTTTGGTTTCATCTGACCAGAGCACCTTCTTCCACATGTTTGGTGTGTCTCCCAGGTGGCTTGTGGCAAACTTTAAATGACACTTTTTATGGACATCTTTAAGAAATGGCTTTCTTCTTGCCACTCTTCCATAAAGGCCAGATTTGTGCAATATACGACTTATTGTTGTCCTATGGACAGAGTCTCCCACCTCAGCTGTAGATCTCTGCAGTTCATCCAGAGTGATCATGGGCCTCTTGGCTGCATCTCTGATCAGTCTTCTCCTTGTATGAGCTGAAAGTTTAGAGGGAGGGCCAGGTCTTGGTAGATTTGCAGTGGTCTGATACTCCTTCCATTTCAATATTATCGCTTGCACAGTGCTCCTTGGGATGTTTAAAGCTTGGGAAATCTTTTTGTATCCAAATCCGGCTTTAAACTTCTTCACAACAGTATCTTGGACCTGCCTGGTGTGTTCCTTGTTCTTCATGATGCTCTCTGCGCTTTTAACGGACCTCTGAGACTATCACAGTGCAGGTGCATTTATACAGAGACTTGATTACACACAGGTGTATTTATCATCATTAGTCATTTAGGTCAACATTGGATCATTCAGAGATCCTCACTGAACTTCTGGAGAGAGTTTGCTGCACTGAAAGTAAAGGGGCTGAATAATTTTGCACGCCCAATTTTTCAGTTTTTGATTTGTTAAAAAAGTTTGAAATATTCAATAAATGTCGTTCCACTTCATGATTGTGTCCCACTTGTTGTTGATTCTTCACAAAAAAATACAGTTTTATATCTTTATGTTTGAAGCCTGAAATGTGGCAAAAGGTCGCAAAGTTCAAGGGGGCCGAATACTTCGCAAGGCACTGTAGCTGTGCAGCGACACTCCCCATTCAACCTGACAAAGATTGAGAGGATCTGCAGAGAATAATGGGAGAAACTTCCCAAATACAGGTGTGGCAAGATGGCTGCAATCACTGCCAAAGGTGCTTCAACAAAGTACTGAGTAAAGGATCTGAATACTTAAATGTCATATTTCTGTTGCAAACATTTCTAAAAACCTGTTTATTCTTTGTGATTATGGGTTATTGTGTGTAGATTGATGAGGGAGAATACAGTAGAATAGAGGGGAGAATGGGCATCTGTGAAAGGACTGAGGGTAAACTATTACTGTAACGCATCCCAAACAAACTCCGGGAACATCAATAGGTCCATTGACATTAGGGCTAGACCGGTGGTGTGTGTCTGTGTGTGCGTGAGTGTGTGTGACCAGTGGTAGGGTTAGACAGTGGTGAGTTATGGCCCTATACTGCCTCAATGGAGCAACATTAACAGGTTTTCACATTAAGCAGAGCAACAGTACAGTCTCTGACAGAAGGGGCGAGTAGAGGGAGAGTCAGACCTGGGTTCCAATAATATTTGAAATATTTGAAATACCTTATCAGTGTTTGATTGAGTTTGTCTGGCACAATGTAATCAATAAAAAAAGTCCACACAGAGCAAAACCTTCCCACATGGCACTCTAGGCATACACTCAAAGTATAAAAGATTTTAAAACGTACTGACCCTGGTCTGGAGAGTGTGAGAGAAAACACAATGGTAATTATGTTTCTCCCTCTTCCTCACCTGGCTACTACAACTAGCCTACTGCAAACCAAACCCACACAACACAGAGAGTCTATTGAAATGCACATAAACAGAGTATGTTCTGTTCTGGCCCTAATAGAGCTGCTTGCCAATTTGAATTAAGCTTGAAAAAAAGGAATTTGACAAAGCCTACATACACATGCATGCACGCACACATTGCACAAACAAACACACACACATAGGCAGGCAGGTAGGCAGGCACGCATGCGCGTGCGCGCACACACACACAGCGAGGTCGGCAAACATAATACAAAAATTATATATATGGCATGTCCTCGCTGTGGAAAATGAAAACCCCACATTAAAATTCCATATGACACAGAAATGAATCATTCCCGAGCACTGAATCTGATTTCTGGGGCTGGAGGAGAGGGGAAGAGGGAGGGAGGATGAGGGATGAGGAGTGGACAGAGTGGTGGTGATTCCCCTGCCCTACTTTCCTCCATTCACCAGCTTCTCCTGTGAAAAGAGGAGGAGGTGGATGGAGGGAAGATGGAGGGAGGCTCTTCTGCCACGCTTGGCCTGTCACTACGAGATGCCACATAGCTCAGCATGCCCACCACACCATACTGCTCTCTCTAACTCTCATGCTCCAACGGTCAGTTTCCCAGACCCAGATTAAGCCTATGGTCTTAGGCTAAAAATAACTGTCAATGGCTGACTATGTGTAACCACGCCAGCCCAGGACCTTCACATCCGGCTTCTTTACCTGTGGGATCGTCTGAGATTGAGGAATATTTCTGGCCTGGCTCCCCAATGGGTGGGCCTGGGGTGATGGTCGGATTCGCGTTTATCGTCGAAGGAATGATCGTTACACCGAGGCCTGTAATCTGGAGTGGGATGTTCTGGGGCGGTGTGTCACAGCATCATCGGACTGAGCTTGTTGTCATTGCAGACAATCTCAACTCTGTGCGTTACAGGGAAGACATCCTCCTCCCTCATGTGGTACCCTTCCTGCAGGCTCGTCCTGACATAACCCTCCAGCATGACAATGCCACCAGCCATACTGCTCGTTCTGTGCGTGATTTCCTGCAAGACAGGAATGTCAGTGTTCTGCCATGGCCAGTGAAGAGCCCGGATCTCAATCCCATTGAGCACGTCTGGGACCTGTTGGATCGGAGGGTGTGGGCTAGGGCCATTCCCCCCAGAAATGTCCGGGAACTTGCAGGTGGCTTGGTGGAAGAGTGGGGTAACATCTCACAGCAAGAACCGGCAAATATGGTGCAGTCCATGAGGAGGATATGCACTGCAGTACTTAATGCAGCTGGTGGCCACACACTGTTACTTTTGATTTTGACCTCCCCCCTTTGTTCAGCGACACATTATTCCATTTCTGTTTGTTGCATGTCTGTGGAACTTTAGTTTGAGAAACAGACATATCACAAGTCCTCAACTGGCAGCTTTATTAAATAGTACCCACAAAACACCAGTCTCAATGTCAACGGTGAAGAGGTGACTCAGTTTCTGTGTTTCTGTTTCTGTGCGGGTGGACCATTTCAGATTGTCAGTGATGTGTATACCGAGGAACTTGGTGTACACATCACTGTGTACACACATCACTGTGTACACCTTCTCCACTGTGGTCTCGTTGATGTGGATAGGGGTGTGCTCCTTCTGCAGTTTCCTGAAGTCCACAATCAGCTCCTTCGTTTTGTTGACGTTGAGGGAGAGGTTATTTTCCTGGCACCACTCCACCAGGACCCTCACCTCCTCCCTGTAGGCTGTCTCGTCTTTGTTAATAATCAGGCCTACTACTTTTGTGTCGTCTGCAAACTTGATGATTGAGTTGGAGGCGTGCGTGGCCACGCAGTCATGAGTGAACAGGGAGTACAGGAGGGTGCTGAGCACGCACCCTTGAGGGCCTGCTGTTTTGGGGATCACCGAAGTGGAGGTGTTGTTTCCTACCTTCACCACCTGGGGATGGCCCGTCAGGAAGTCCAGGACCCAGTTGCAAAGAGAAGGGTTGGAGGGTACTATGGTGTTGAAGGCTGAGCTATAGTCAATGAACAGCATTCTGACGTAGGTATTCCTCTTGTCCATCTGGGATAGGCCAGTGTGCAGTGCGATGGCTATTGCATCGTCTGTGGATCTATTGGTGCGGTAATCAAATTGAAGTGGGTCTCGGGTGTCAGGTAAGGTAGAGGTGATATGATCCTTATAGTCATTTAGTTCAGTTACCTTAGCTTTCTTGGGAACAGGAACAATGGTGGACATCTTGAAGCAAGTGGGGACAGCAGACTAGGATAGAGAGAGACTGAATATGTCCGTAAACACTCCAGCCAGTTGGTCTGTGCATGCTCTGAGGACGCGGCTAGGGATGCCATCTGGGCCGGCAGCCTTGCGAGGGTTGACACGCTTAAATGTCTTACTCAAGTCGGCCACGGAGAACAAGAGCCCACAGTCCTTGGGAGCGGGCCGCGTCGGTGGCACTGTGTTGTCCTCAAAGCGGGCGAAGAAGGTGTTTAGCTTGTTTGAGAGCAAGGCGTCGGTGTCTGCGACTTGGCTGGTTTTCCCTTTGTAGTCCGTGATTGTCTGTAGACCCGGCCACATACGTCTCGTGTCTGAGCCGTTGAATTGCGACTCCACTTGGCTCTGTACTGCCGTTTTGCCTGTTAGACTTTCTTAAGGAGGAAATAAGTACACTGTTTTGTATTCTACCATATTCCCATTCACATCGCCATGGTTAAAGGAGGTGGTTCACACTTTCAGATTTACGCAAATACTGCCATCTATCCACGGTTTCTGGTTTGGGTAGGTTTTTTTAGTCACTGTGCTAACAACATCCCCTACACACTTCCTGATGAACTCAGTCACTGTGTCCGTGTATACGTCAATGTTATTCTCAGAGACTACCTGGAACATATCCCAGTCCGCGTGATCAAAACAATCTTGAAGCATGGATTCCAATTGATCAGAGCAGCGATGAATAAACCTTAGCATGGGTACTTCCTGTTGCCTATAGGAAGGGAGGAACAAAATGGAGTTGTAATCTGATTTGTCGAAGGGAGGTCGGGGGAGGGCCTTGTAGGCATCTCAAAAAGGCAAGTAGCAGTGGTCTATTGTTTTTCCTAAGCGAGTACTACAGTCAATGTGTTGATAGACTTTCATTAGCCTTTTCCTCAAATTTGTTTTGTTAAAATGTCCTGCTACAATAAATGCGGACTCGGGATATGTGGTTTCCAGTTTGCATAAAGTCCATTATAGTTCCTTGAGGGTCATCGTGGTATCGGCTTGAGGGGGAATATACACGGTTGTGACTATAACCAAAGATAATTATCTTGGAAGGCAATACGGTTGGCATTTTGATTGTGAGGTATTCTAGGTCGGGTGAACAAAAGGACTTGAGTTTCTGTATGTTATCACAATCACACAATGAGTAGATAATCATGAAACATACAACGTCGCCTTTCTTCTTCCAGGAGAGTTCTTTATTCCTGTCTGCACAATGAACTGAGAACCCAGCTTGCTGTATGGACGGGGTATATCCTGAGAGAGCCATGATTCCGTGAAACAGAGTATGTTACAGTCCCTGATGTCTCTCTGGAAGGAGATCCTCACCTTGAGCTTGTCTACTTTATAGTCCAGAGACTGAACATTAGCGAGTAATATACTCAAAAGCGGTGGATGGTGTACTAGCCATTTCAGCAGGACAATAACCTAAAACACAACAGTGAATGTTCCTGCGTGGCCGAGTTACAGTTTGACAGAGCTTGAAGAATTTTGAAAAGAATAATGAACAAATGTTGCACAATTCAGGTGTGGATTTACCCAGAAAGACTCAAAGCAGTAATCACTGTCAAATGTCCTTCTACAAAGTATTCACTCAGGGGTGTGAATACGTATGATAAATGAGATATTTCTGTATTTCATTTTCGATACATTTGCTAAAACAACAACATGTTTTCACTTTGTCACTATGGGGTATTGTTATTAGATGGGTTAGAAAAAAATAAGAATGTAATACATTTTGAATTCAGGCTGTAACCCAACATGTAACAGCCTGACCTGTTGAATAAGTCAAAGGGTATGACTACTTTCTAAAGGCACTGTATAGGGAATATGGTGCCATTTGGGACACAGCCTGAGAATCAGCCAGTCAGTTAGTTAAAAACTTCTTATGGCAGGGGCAGTATTGAGTAGCTTGGATGAAAGGTGCCCAGAGGTGCCCAGAGTAAACGGTCTGCTACTCAGTCCAAGTTGCTAATATATGCATAAAATAGTATTAATATTGGATAGAAAACACTCTGAGGTTTCTAAAACTGTTTGAATGATGTCTGTGAGTATAACAGAACTCATATGGCAGGCAAAAATCTGAGAAGAAATCCAAACAGGAAGTGAGAAATCTGAGGTTGGTCGATTTTCAACCCATCCCCTATTGCATTAACAGTAGGATATGGATGAAGTTGCACTTCCTAGGGCTTCCACTAGATGTCAACCGTCTTTAGGGACTTGAATGAGGCTTCTACTGTGATGTGGGGCTGAATAAGAGCTGAATGAGTCAGGTTACTGGCAGAGAGCCAGGTATGCGCATTTCATGCGCATTTCACATGATAGCGACCTGTGTTCCATGGCTTCTCTACAAACAAAGCAATTCTCCTGTTGGAACATTAGTGAAGATTCATGATAAAAACATCCTAAAGATTGATTCTATACCTAGTTTGAAATGTTTCTACGACCTGTAATATAACTTTTTGAAGTTTTTGTCCTGACCTTCACGAGCGTTTGGATATGTGTACCTAACGCCCTAACAAAAGTAGCTACTTGGACATAAATAATGGACATTATCTAACAAATTAAGCATTTATTGAGGAACTGCGGTTCCTGGGAGTGCATTCTGATGAAGATCATCAAATGTAAGGGAATATTTATAATGTCATTTCTGATTTCTGTTGACTCGAACATGGCGGAAAATGTTATTTGTTTTCTGAGCGCGTTTCAGATTATTGCATGGTTTGCTTTTTCCGTAAAGTAAGGAGAGGTATATCTATATTTCCATGTCTAATGTCACGTTCTGACCTTAGTTCCTTTATTATGTATTTGTGTTAGTTTGGTCAGTTCGTGAGTTGGGGTGGGTAGTCTATGTTCTTTTTTCTATGTAGTATTTATGTGTTTTGCCTGGTATGGTTCTCAATCAGATGCAGGTGTCGTTTGTTGTCTCTGATTGAGAATCATACTTAAGTAGCCTGTTTTCCCCATTTTAGTTGTGGGTGATTGTTTTCTGTCTCTGTGTCTTCACCAGAAAGAACTGTTTCGTTTTTGTTCGTTCTTCTTGTTATTTTGGTTTTTGTGTTAATAAATCTCAACATGGACATGTACCACGCTGCATATTGGTCCGATCCTTCATACTCCTCGTCAGAGGAAGACGAATCTCGTTACATCTAACACTTGAATTTTCATCGACATTTATGAGTATTTCTGTAAAATGATGTGGCTCTCTGCAATATCACTGGATGTTTTTGGAACTAGTGAACATAACACGCCAATGTAAACTCCGAATTTTGTATATAAATATGAACTTTATCAAACAAACCATACATGTATTGTGTAACATGAAGTCCTATGAGTGTCATCTGATGAAGATCATCAAAGGTTAGTGATTCATTTTATCTCTATTTGTGCTTTTTGTGACTCCTCTCTTTGGCTGGAAAAATGGCTGAGTTTTTCTTTGGCTAACATAATCGTTTGTGGTGCTTTTGCTGTAAAGCCTATTTGAAATCGGACACTGTGGTGGGATTAACAACAAGATTACCTTTAAAACGCTATAAAATACATGTATGTTTGAGGAATTTATGCGCCCTGCACTTTCACTGGCTGTTGTCATATCAATCCCGTTAACGGGATTGCAGCCCAAAGAAGTTTTAATACCAGACACTGTATCCATTGTTAAAGTGTGGACACCAATGCTATGATTTTATATTCTGAAAGTGACAGTGTTGAGTTGGTATTCCAGTAGTCATTGCCTATTCACATCTACTTTATCATGTTTAAACTTGCACTTTGGTTCAGGTTTTACGCTTTATAACTTGTTATAAGAATGTATGAGCCTTTATAATGTCTCATAAGGCTGATCATATCTTTGCCCTATGTCTGTGTAGCGACATTCAAATGGACTGAAAATGGCTAGTATTTAGTCAGGATCTTTAGTTTCTCCTCTGTGCTAGTTAATGTACCACAATATATATGCCATTCTGCATAACCAATGCCCACAATAGCCTATCTATGCCCTTTTGCCATTCACTTCAAACACAGTGAAGTTAAAGAGTGACCCAGTCTGTTACTGAGAGTGTGGTGCGTGAAAGAGTAAACACAGAGTTCACACCTCTATTGCACAGAGCAACACAACTCAAGGACCATGGAGTCTGCATCTCTGATACCACCCTATTCCCTATGTTGCGTACTACTTTTGACCAGAGCCCATTTGGGCCAAGCCTACTCACTTCTTTGTTTCCTATCAGGGTTAATGTGATCAATCAATAATGGCTGAAACAGTCAACTCACCCCAGGTTCTGATGACTGGATAGTGGAGGAAAACCCAACAGAACTAACTGATCTGGTGGACTTCCCCAAAAACAGTATTTTGACCTTATTGTGTGTGACAAACGTGGACCTCTGTCCTCTCTGAGCCCTGTGCCTAAAACACCAGACAGCTGCTATCATGTAGCTGCTATCACACACACATACCCACATGCACACACAACACACACACTTCCATTTTGATGGTCATTTAACAAGTAGTTTCTTCTACTCAAGATCCTAATACTTTCTCTCTGTATTGAAATGTTCTTGTTTGGGGTTAGGCAAATAGAGGGGAAAGGGATAAGGAAACACAGAGTAAAACACAAGGGAATGCAGTATCACCTATGCCACAGGGAATGTAAGTGTCACGATCTTCTGAGATAAGGAAAAAGATCAGCCTGGATACCTGCTTACCTTGCTCTCCCATCTGTAGTAGATTTGTGACATTATGGACATGCCTGAAAAGAAAACACTTCCATCACCCCAGCCGCACCGCTCTAAATAATCAGTGACCCAAATTGCATTTCATTTATCATAGTCTTTCACCTGTGAGTAAAGTTATCATTACCTTGTGTTTAGAAGATACAATCTAATTCAAACTGAAATAAAGGAGTTAAAGGGGCGTGTCTTGCAGGCTGAGTGCCCGCCCCGAGGACTGGATAACGTGTGGATGACTCCAGAGCTTTTCAGCGTGTGGTTCGTTCAGTGAGTTAGGAAGAAAACTGTTTGCATTCCAATCTCTCTCTCGTCTGGAAGACAGCATGACCAAATTGGGGCTATAGTTATCTTCGGCTCTGGAATGTATTTGTTGAAGACTGAAGTCTAAGGCTTGTTGTTATTTTCTTGG
This sequence comes from Oncorhynchus mykiss, assembly GCF_057628025.1. Lineage (NCBI taxonomy): Eukaryota > Metazoa > Chordata > Actinopteri > Salmoniformes > Salmonidae > Oncorhynchus > Oncorhynchus mykiss. The sequence continues at coordinate 56,656,627 of NC_143022.1, read as the reverse complement.
ACACATCTCCTACTTGGCTATTTTCTTAGAATATTTATTTCGTTTTTTTCTGCTCTGATTTTAGTGCATAATTCTATTATCTGACATATTTTGTGGAGAGAGCACCAGAAAGCTCGCGCAGAGGTGTGGGACTAAGCTGCAGTTTTGAGGTAAGAACAGTCAATGTCTCTCTTTAGTCGATCTCAATAGAACAACAAAACTATTGCGACCTGTGGAATTTGAACCGAATCCAAATGTGTTCCTTGAAAAGTAATTATAGAGAGCAACATGAAGTGATGGAGAAAACTGTTATGTAAACAATGTTATCCCATATCTTCTAATCTTGCTACGGGGTTCTGTGGTATAACGTTGCAATATTGATAAAACATTGTACTATGCTATTCATGTCTTATTAACTGTCTATGTTGTGCGCAATGTTTTGATTTGGAAATGGTTTGGATTAGACTAATGGACTAATGCAGCTGTCGACTATTGTTCTAGTTTGCTCAAGTATAGGTGGTTTTTCTGACCGTCGTATGCACACTTTATTACACCACCACAACATTTGTTCAATAATTTTAGACTATCTGCTGAATTAAATGTCAGTATTGCGCAAAGGAAATCTTTGCTACATATTGAAACGTTGGATTCATAAATGTATCCAATTTCTCCGGCGTCGAGCAGCGTGCATTGTTCAAGACTGTATCAGTATTAACTCAGATGAGTGGACATCATTAACGTTAGGTGTGGACGCGGAGTCAAAAACGGAATTATAAAAATGCCCGTTGAACTTTCAACAATCGATTTTGCTTTAGCCTATACCTAGCCTAATTTTTCAATATATAAACCTTATTGTCAGTGGAGTGCATAAGTTATATTGAACATAATATATCCTACTTTAACACTGTAGAATAAACTAATAAACTAAAACTAATAAACTAAACTACATTCATTTCGTATGACCAAAACATTTATGATGCTACCATTTATCTTGCAAGACACATTTAATCTCTGGTATGAGGAACACCGTTGACACCGTTGACATATTTACTAATTAGCTTGCCTTTGAGAGAGCAGGCAGCCGGCCGATATTGGAGAGTTAAGAGTGAAAGCCCCACGCGAAGTGACAGCGTAACGCGCGCGGCCCAGGGGGTTCGGTCATAATGTGGGCCTGTCGCCCACGACGCACGTGGTAACAGATGGGAACGTCTGGAGCTGTCTCAGTTGGAGGCACCTTGGCTTAAGGGCAGGAGTTTACAGACAATTAACATTAATCAAAGACTAGCACACATTGGAGGGAGCCCTTTGATATTAGATGTAAACTGGAGTACAGTATGATAGCAGAGAGGTTTGAAACCTCTATATAGACTCCAGCCACCCAAGTCAAAGACTGTTTTCTCTGCTACAGCACAGCAAGCAGAGACCCTGAACATCTTCTAGCCCCAAGCCGTAAGACTGCTAAATAGTTAGTGCAATGTAGATAGTTAAATAGTTAACCATAGCTACTTGGACTAACTAATTTGACTCATCACATATGCTGCCTCTACTTTTTATTATCTTTCCTGTTGCTTACCCACTTTATACTTAGCTATATGTACAGTGCCTTGCCACAGTATTCATCCCCCTTGGCGTTTATCCTATTTTGTTGCATTACAACCTGTAATTTAAATTTATTTTTTATTTTGATTTCATGTAATGGACATGCATAAAATAATCCAAATTGTGAAGTGAAATGAAAAAAATAACTGTTAAAAAAACAAAACAAAAAAAACTGAAAAGTGGTGCGTGCATATGTATTCACCCCTTTGCTATGAAGCCCCTAAATAAGATCTGGTGAAGCCAATTACCTTCAGAAGTCACATAATTAGTTAAATAAAGTCCACCTGTGTGCAATCTAAGTGTCACATGATCTCAGTGTATATATATATACCTGTTCTGTAACCACTAAGCAAGGGGCGCCACCAAGTAAGCTGCACCATGAAGACAAAGGCGCACCAAACAGGTCAGGGACAAAGTTGTGGAGAAGTACAGATCAGGTTTGGGTTATAATTATTTTTTTTAAACTTTGAACATCCCACAGAGCACCATTAAATCCATGATTAAAAAATGGAAAGAATATGGCACCACAACAAACCTGCCGAGAGAGGGACACCCACCAAAACTCACTGTCCATGCAAGGAAGGCATTAATCAAAGAGGCAACAAAGAGACCAAAGATAACCCTGAAGGAGCTGCAAAGCTCCACAGCAGAGATTAGAGTATCTGTCCATAGGACCACTTTAAGCCTTACACTCCACAGAGCTGGGCTTTACGGAAGAGTGGCCAGAAAAAAAGCCATTGCTTAGGCCCCTTTTTTCTTCACTTCATGTCTGAATGACGTGCCCAAAGTTAATTGCCTGTAGCTCAGGCTCTGAAGCCAGGATATGCATATAATTGGTACCATTGGAAAGAAAACACTTTGCAGTTTGTAGAAATGTTAAAATAATGTAGGAGAATATAACACAGTAGATATGGTAGGAGAAAATCCAAAGACAAATCTACCGTAATTGTTTTTTTTTGAGAGACCATCCTCTTAGAAATGCAAGAGTAAGGTCATATTGAAAATTAGCTCCCTGGATGCAATTCCTATGGCTTTCACAGCAGTCTATTTTCAAGGTTTCATGCCTGTAACTTCAAAAATGAATAAGAAGTATCAGTTTTAGTAGTGGGACACAGTCTTGTAAATTTGTGTTTGTGCAAGCCGTGAAGACATTACGTACGTTTCCTATTGAACATACCTCTTTCCGTAAGAAATATTATAGTTTGATTACATTTTAGGGTGTCTGAGGAGTAAATGGAAACATATTTTGACTTGAAAACAAAGCTTAGGTGTAAATTAGGTGTACATTTTCTGATTCTTTCTCTGCACGTGTGGACTCCTCAAATCGATGCCGACTTTTTGGGATATAAAGAAGGATTTTATCTAACAAAACGACACTACATGTTATAGCTGGGACCCTTTGGATGACAAATCAGAGGACGATTTTCAAAAAGTAAGTGAATACTTAATCGTTATTTGTGAATATATGAAACCTGTGCCGGTGGAAAAATATTTTGATGTGGGGAGCCGTCCTCAAACAATCGCATGTCATGTTTTCGCTGTAAAAGTTACTGTAAATCGGACAGTGCACTTAGATTATCAAGCATTTAAGCTTTCAGCCAATATAAGATATATGTACCTAAATGTTTAAAATCCATATTTATGATTATTTATTTGAATTGCGCGCCCTCCAGTTTCACCAGAAGTTGTCCCGCTAGTGGGACTCCTATATAAAAAATAAGCAAACACATTTGGTGTTTGCCAAAAGGTGTGTGGGAGACTCGTACAAACATATGGTAGAAGGTACTCTGGTCAGATGAGACTAAAACTGAGCTTTTTGGCCATCAAGGAAAACGCAATGTCTGGTGCAAACTCAACACCTCTCATCACCCCAAAAACAACATCCCCACAGAGAAGCATGGTGGTGGCAGCATCATGCTGTGGGGATGTTTTTCTTTGGCAGGGACTGGGAAACTGGTCAGAATTGAAGGAATGATGGATGAAGATAAATACAGGGAAATTCTTGAGGGAAACCAGAGATTTGAGACTGGTACCGAGGTTCACCTTCCAGCAGGACAATGACCCTAAGCATACTGCTAAAGCAACACTCGAGTGGTTTAAGGGAAAACATTGAAATGTATTGGAATGGCCTAGTCAAACTGTCTTGTCCTGCGTTGCATATAACCAATGCAGTGCCTGTTAATTTATCATCAAATCACAGCCTACTTTGCCAAACGGCTGATGCTTTAACAAAAGCACATTCGCGAAAAAAGCACAATCGTTGCACGTATGTACCTAACCATGAACACCAATGACTTTTTAAAAACCAATACTCAAGTATATATTTTTAAACCTGCATATTTAGTTAAAAGAAATTCATGTTAGCAGGCAATATTAACTACGGAAATTGTGTCACTTCTCTTGCGTTCAGTGCAAGTAGAGTCGGGGTATATGCAGTAGTTTGGGCCGCCTGGCTCATTGCGAACTGTGTGAAGACCATTTCTTCCTAACAAAGACCTTAGTTAATTTGACAGAATTTTACATAAATATGACATAACATTGACGTCCTGCGTTTGCCAGCAGCTCTTCGCAATGTTTCAAGCACAGCGCTGTTTATGACTTAAAGTCTATGAAATACAAATGGTATAGAGAGAAATAGTCCTATAGTAACTACAACCTAAAACTTCTTACCTGGGAATATTGAAGACTCATGTTAAAAGAAACCACTAGCTTTCATATGTTCTCATGTTCTGAGCAAGGAACTTAAACGTTAGCGCTTTTACATGGCACATATTGCACTTTTACTTTCTTCTTCAACACTCTTTTTGCAATATTTAAACCAGATTGAACACGTTTCATAATTTTTTTGAGACTAAATAGATTTTATTGATGTATTATATAAAGTTTAAAAAAAGTGTTCATCCAGTATTGTTGTAATTGTCATTATTACAAATATATATATATATATTTATATATAAAATATCGGCCAATTTTTCGGTTTTGGCTTTTTTTGGTCGTCCAATAATCGGTATCGGCGTTGAAAAATCATAATCGGTCGAACTTTCTCACACACACACACACACACACACACACACACACACACACACACACACACACACACACACACACACACACACACACACACACACACACACACACACACACAGCAAATCAGGTTTCAATTAGACCAGCACTTGTGTGTGAAGAGATTGACTCCGGTGGATTCATTACAGTAACACAGCTCTCTGGTCAGGTGTGTGTGACAGTGCTGGACTGCTCAGCCTCTTGTAAATCCGATTCACTTATTCAGGTTTTCTGTCTCTCTGAGGCCAGTCTAGCTAGCAATACTCTCCAGACCGCAGGGTGAGGCCAAATGAGGTTAGAAAGACAATAGACTAGGTTATAGATAGTCTTTCAGAACCAGCTGACTGAGGATTGGAATCCTCTCACATCATGATTAATGGACAACACAAGAAACGTACACCAGCAGTATATACAACAGTACATGGCAAACTAAACTCAGGCTAAGTCAGTTGTGTGGCTATAATGTTCATTTATTCAGTGCGTGCCTATTATGGGGTCAGTGTAGCGACAGAAATAAAATATATTCTATTACCTTTATTTCTATGAGTGTAACACTCCATCCACATTGTAGGGTGAGAACAAAACAAGGAAAGAACAGTTCACTGGCTCTGAATAGCTGTGAGTGACTCAGATCACATCCCCTATGATTTTTATTTTATTTATTTTTTTATTTCACCTTTATTTAACCAGGTAGGCAAGTTGAGAACAAGTTCTCATTTACAACTGCGACCTGGCCAAGATAAAGCAAAGCAGTTCGACACATACAACGACACAGAGTTACACATGGAGTAAAACAAACATACAGTCAATAATACAGTATAAACAAGTCTATATACGATGTGAGCAAATGAGGTGAGATAAGGGAGGTAAAGGCAAAAAGGCCATGGTGGCAAAGTAAATACAATATAGCAAGTAAAACACTGGAATGGTAGATTTGCAATGGGAGAATGTGCAAAGTAGAAATAAAAATAATGGGGTGCAAAGGAGCAAAATAAATAAATAAATAAAATACAGTAGGGAAAGAGGTAGTTGTTTGGGCTAAATTATAGGTGGGCTATGTACAGGTGCAGTAATCTGTGAGCTGCTCTGACAGTTGGTGCTTAAAGCTAGTGAGGGAGATAAGTGTTTCCAGTTTCAGAGATTGAATGTGAGATGATGATTAAATGTGTTGGGCTAGGATCATGTACATACCCACATTTGTTATCTCACTTTCCCTCTTTTACTTTCTCCTTCTTTCTTTCCCAAATATTTGGGCGATTTTTGAGTGCTTTTTGAGGGGTGACACATACACACACACTGCAAAGTGTAAACAGAGTATTTTGTTCCTTGTGTGTGTTGCGGCTGGGTAGGAGAGCATTTGCCTTGTTAAAGAAAGAAAAAATAGTAGTGTGATGATGGTAGAACAGCTGCCAACATGGATGACTGAACACACACACTCTTACCACCGCCTAAAGCTTTTCTTCTCTTAACTTTCTTCACATGAGTGTTGTTGGAAAATTGTTTTGCTGCCCAGATACAGAAGTTATGTCCACAGGATATAAAAATGCTAATGTCAACCACAACGTTCACAAACCCTACAATTTACACAGTCATATGCGTCAGAGAGTAGCAAAAATGCATTCAGTTTTCTCAACGAACCTTCTAATTGTATTTATTTTATTTGTATATATTTAACTTTTATTTAACTACGCAAGTCAGTTAAGAACAAATTCTTATTTACAATGACGGCCTACCTAATATAGCAGTGGACCCTGTAAGATAGCAGGAGAGAGATATGTGAGAAAACATCTCATCTCCACCTAACAAGCCTGCTTTGATTTTGCCTGCACTACAGGGATGAACTGGATTTTTGCCATCAGTGATACCATTATACTTGTGAAACACCCAATCAGCCAGAAAGAGACAGACTGGGAAAAGGCACTGTGCTGATGTGTGTTCCCTATCCAATCTAGACCAATCCATTTATGGGTAGGAGATATTAACGTGTGAAATGCCCATGGCAATAATAATAAGAATTTGTTGGATGCTTATTTTTGTCCTGGAGCAATTAGGGTTAAGTGCCTTGCTCAAGGGCACATCGACCTATTTTTCACTTTGTGGGTTTGAAGATTTCAAACTAGGAAATTCTCAGTTACTGGGCCAACCCTCCACCGATCCCTTCCTGTTGTAGCTGATGAGGGAAGGGGTAACAGTGGTGTGCTGCGCTAGCTGGCCTGGTTTAGTATCACTCATAAAAGAGCTCAAATTAAAGATGCACTCTGCAGTAATCGCTCCGCCACGTCTTGGTTGTTAAAATTCTAAAAGTTAGACTAATTTAACTTTAATTGACAAAACAAGCAAGTATAGTGTAGAGAATCATTGTACCACCTAACTGCTGTGAAATATATTTTCCAAAACGAAACATATTGTATTTCCAGCTGTTAGAAGCAGGTGTACAAAACAAACTACAAAACGAAAGTAAAAAATAAAAAACTAAACTTAAAAATGGGAATCATAGAAATAGTGCACATAATTTACTTTCAATGAGAATGATAGATCTATAACACATATTAATTTTGTTTGGCGGCTCAAAAAGTTACACATTGTAGCTTTAATCAATCTGCGTAGGTTCCACATGGAGGGTGTAAGAGTCTCTCTCTCTTTCTCTCTCTCTCTCTCCTCCCTCTCTCTCTCATTAATAACTGCTGATGTGGCTGTCCGCTTGGACATCAGTGTCTGATCGCTGCATGGCCCCGTTTTCACAGCCCTAATCACACCACATGATTCATACTAATACACCATACCCACTACCTTTCTCTTCTTTCTTTCTTTCCCTCCCTCTCTCACTTCTATCTCTCCCCCTCTCTCTCTCTCTCTGGCCGGTCGTTTGATTGCTGTATGGCCCTAAACAGACCAAATGATTAATACGAATGCACCACCCCCTTTCCCACTACCTTTCTCCTTCTTTCTCTCTCCTTTACATCTCTCCATCTCTTTTCTTCCTTCCTTATCCATATCTCTCTCTCTCTCTTTCTCCCCCCCCCCCCCCACTCTCTCTCTCCTCTGCTCTCATCCAGCCTGAGGGCACGTCTGCATCAGTATCGAGGGGGCAGGCAGGAAGGGGAAAATCAGGCCCGGTGGGTCATCTCTGTGTACTTTGCTTCCTGGTATCGTATCAGCCCCACTGCTCTTCACTCCGGCACCATCCACCATGCTGCAGTTCACCCACATATGCACACCACACAGGCATGTGCACACACACACACACACACACACACACACACACACACACACACACACACACACCGTCCTCTGAGAGCTCGGAACTAAATGGTGTATCTATATGTTGGCTCAATGTGAAAATTGCTTTTTTTGATCGCTGGAGGACCCTTCATTTAATGTGTGAGATGTAGGAGAGCAGAGTAGCCTGTAATGGGTTCCATATCTTTGTTGTCGAGAGACACCAGGAAAATGACATTTGCTTTCCAGTGTTGAAAACACAAATAATTTACACAGTCGAGGTGAGAAAAGGAGAGGAAATGTGTGTACTTTTCCGGCACCTTGTATAAAAGGGAATAGATGTATGTTTCTGGGGTTTTCACACACAATACATGAATTGGAATTGCACCGGTGTTCTTGCAATTGATTTGATGTTCAAAGACATAGTGGGATTTTGTAGTCTTGCTATTTCTTTAAGCTAAAGGTCACGTCATGCTGAAATTGCTTTCATTGCTGCCCAGTTCTTAAAACAATAACGCTGCCCAGTTTTAAAAACAATAACCAGTTCTTAGAACAGCCTATAGAGAACAATGGATGTTTATGTCTGCTTTTTAAGTGTGTGAGGTTCGCTATGAATATGACTCCCATGAGCATCATAAAAAAATATAGACTAGGTTATAAAGAAATATGGAGGAAGTCGAGGACATGCACATACTGTACAGCAGGGATCATCAAATACAATGAACAAAAATATAAACGCAACATGCAGCAATTTCAAATATTTTACTGAGTTACAGTTCATAAGAGGAAATCAGTCAATGGAAATACATTCATTAGGTCCTAATCTTTTGATATCACATGACTGGGAATACAGATATGTAGTATACAGTATCTTAAAAAAAGGAAGGGCATGGATAAAAAAAACAGTAAGTATCTGGTGACCATCATTTGCCTCATGCAGCGCCTTTGCATAGAGTTGATCAGGCTGTTGATTGTGGTCTGTGGAATGTTGTCCTACTCCTCTGGATATTGGTGGAAACTGTAGCACGATGTCGTACACATCGATCCAGAGCATCCCAAACACGCTCAACGGTTGACATGTCTGGTGAGTATGCAGGCCATGAAAGAAATGGGACCGTTTCAGCTTCCAGGAATTGTGTACAGATCCTTGTGACATGGGGCTGTGCATAATCATGCTGAAATATGAGGTGATGACAATGGATGAATGGAACGACAATGGGCCTTAACATCTCTCTTGTAAGAAGAAGGGCGGGGGTGTATGCCTTATGATTAATGTGGTGTGATCATAACAACATACAGGAACTCAAGTCCTTTTGTTCACCTTACCTAGAATTCCTTACAATCAAATGCTATTCTCTTCGATTATAATCACAGCCGTGTATATCCCCCACCAAGCAGGCACCTCGATGGCCCTGAAAGAACTTCATTGAACTCTAGGTAAACTGGAAACAACACAGCCTGAGGCTGCATTGATATTAGCTGGGGATTTTAACAAGGCTAATCTGAAAACAAGGCTCCCTAAATTTGATCAGTATATCGAATGCGCGACCCGGGCTGCAAAACCCTGGATCATCGTTACTCTAATTTCCGTGATGCATACCAAGCTCACCCTCGCCCTCCTTTCGGAAAATCTGACCTCCACTCCTTTCTGACGGGCCGCCCCAGGTAGTGAAGGTAGGAAACATCATCTCCACCCCACAGATCCTCAACACTGGGGCCCCACAAGGGTGTGTTCTCAGCCCTCTCCTGTACTCCCTGTTCACCCATGATTGTATGGCCATGCACGCCTCCAACTCAGTCATCAAGTTTGCAGACGACACTACAGTGGTAGGCTTGATTACCAACAACGGCGAGACGGCCTACAGGGAGGAGGTGAGGGCCCTCGGAGTGTGGTGACAGGAAAATAACCTCACACTCAACGTCAACAAAACAATAGAGAGGTTTGCCTTTTCAGGGGAATGTTGTCTGCTAGCGGAACCCCTGCCCTAGAAAGGTTAATTTATCATTGAATCACAGCCTACTTCGCCAAACGGGTGATTTCACAAGCTCATTCGTGAAAAAAGCACTGTCGTTGCACCAATGTGTACCTAACCATGAACATCAATGCCTTTCTTAAAATCAATACACAAGTATATATTTTTAAACCTGCATATTTAGTTAATATTGCCTGCTAACATGAATTTATTTTAACTAGGGAAATTGTGTCACTTCTCTTACGTTCTGTGCAAGCAGAGTAAGGGTATATGCAGCAGTTTGGGCCGCCTGGCTCATTGCGAACTGTGTGAAGACTATTTATTTCTAACAAAGATCGTAATTAATTTGCAAGAATTGTGCATAATTATGACATAACATTGAAGGTTGTGCAATGTAACAGCAATAATTAGACTTAGGGATGACACCCGTTCGATACAAAACGGCACGGTTCTGTATTTCATTGAAAGAATAAACGTTTTGTTTTCGAAATGATAGTTTCTATATTTGACCATATTAATGACCTAAAGCTTGTATTTCTGTGTTATTATATTATAATTAAGTCTATGATTTGATAGAGCAGTCTGACTGAGTGGTGGTAGGCGGCAGCAGGCTCGTAAGCATTCATTCAAACAGCACTTTCCTGCATTTGCCAGCAGCTCTTCGCTGAGCTTCAAGCATTGCGCTGTTTATGACTTAAATCTACCAACTCCCGAGATTAGGCTGGCAATACTAAAGTACCTATTAGAACATCCAATGGTCAACGGTATATGAAATACAAATGGCATAGAGAGAAATAGTCCTATAATAACTACAACCTAAAACTTCTTACCTGGGAATATTGAAGACTCATGTTAAAAGGAACCACCAGCTTTCATTTGTTCTGAGCAAGGAACTTAAACGTTAGCTTTTTACATGGCACATATTGCACTTTTACTTTCTTCTCCAAAACTTTGTTTTAAAATTATTTTACCCAAATTGAACATTTCATTATTTATTTGAGACTAAATAGATTTTATTTATGTATTATATTAAGTTAAAATAACGTGTTCATTCAGTATTGTTGTAATTCTCATTATTACAAATATATATATAAATATCGGCCGATTTAATCGGTTTCTGCTTTTTTTTGGTCCTCCAATAATCGGTATCGGCATTGAAAAATCGTAATCGGTCGACCTGTACTTAAAATTCACTGTATCGCATTTCCAGTGGGTCAGAAGTTTACATACACCAAGTTGACTGTGCCTTTAAACAGCTTGGAAGATTCCAGAAAATGATGGCATGACTTTAGAAGCTTCTTATAGGCTAATTAACATAATTTGAGTATATTGGAGGTGTACCTGTAGATGTATTTCAAGGTCTGCCTTCAAACTCAGTGCCTCTTTGCTTGACATAATGAGGAAATCAGCCAAGACCTCACAAAAACATTTGTAGACCTCCACAAGTCTGGTTCATTCTTGGGAGCCATTTTGCAAATGCCTGAAGGTACAATGTTCATCTGTACAAACAATAGTACGCAAGTATAAACACAAAGGGACCATGCAGCCGGCATAAAGCTCAGGAAGGAGACGCGTTCTGTCGCCTAGAGATGAACGTACTTTGGTGCGAAAAGTGCAAATAGAGCAGAGAAACAACAGCAATAGACCTTGTGAAGATGCTGGAGGAATCAGGTACAAAAGTATCTATATCCACAGTAAAACGAGTACTATATCGACATAACCTGAAAGGCCGCTCAGCAAGGAAGAAGCCACTGCTCCAAAACCGCCATAAAAAAGCCAGACTACGGTTTGCAACTGCACATGGAGACAAAGATCGTACTTTTTTGAGAAATGTCTTCTGGTCTGATGAAACAAAAATATAACTGTTTGGCCATAATGACCATTGTTATGTTTGGAGGAAAAAGGGGAGGCTTGCAAGCTGAAGAACACCATCCCAACCGTGAAGCACGGGGGTGGCAGCATCATGTTGTGGGGGTGCTTTGCTGCAGGAGGGACTGATGCATTTCACAAAATAGATGGCATCATGAGGCAAGAAAATTATGTGGATATATTGAAGCAACATCTCAAGACATCAGTCAGGAAGTTAAAGCTTGGTCGCAAATGGGTATTCCAAATGGACAATGACCCCAAGCAGACTTCCACAGTTGTGGCAAAATGGCCTAAGGACAACTAGGTCAATGTATTGGAGTGGCCATCATATAGCCATAACCTCAATCCCATGGAAGATTTGTGGGCAGAACTGAAAAAGCATGTGCGAGCAAGACGGCCTGACTCAGTTACACCAGCTCTGTCAGGAGGAATGTGCCAAAATTCACCCAACTTATTGTGTGAAGCTTGTGGAAGGCTACCCGAAATGTTTGACCCAAGTTAAACAATTTAAAGGCAATGCTACAAAATACTAATTTAGTGTATGTAAACTTCTGACCCACTGGGGATGTGATGAAATAAATAAAAGCTGAAATAAATCATTCTCTCTTCTATTATTCTGACATTTCACATTCTTAAAATAAAGTGGTGATCCTAACTGACCTAAAACAGGGAACTTTTACTAGGTTTAAATGTCAGGAATTGTGAAACTGAGTTTAAATGTATTTGGCTAAGGTGTATGTAAACTTCTAACTTCAACTGTATATAGCAAAGGGCACATACAGTGGGGCAAAAAAGTATTTAGTCAGCCAAGAAGAGAGAGGCCTGTAATTTTCATCATAGGTACACTTCAATTATGACGGACAAAATGAGAAAAAAAATCCAGAAAATCACATTGTAGGATTTTTAATGAATTTATTTGCAAATTATGGTGGAAAATAAGTATTTGGTCATCTACAAACAAGCAACATTTCTGGCTCTCACAGACGTGTAACTTCTTCTTTAAGAGGCTCCTCTGTCCTCCACTCGTTACCTGTATTAATGGCACCTGTTTGAACTTGTTATCAGTATAAAAGACACCTGTCCACAACCTCAAACAGTCACACTCCAAACTCCACTATGGCCAAGACCAAAGAGCTGTCAAAGGACACCAGAAACAAAATTGTAGACCTACACCAGGCTGGGAAGACTGAATCTTCAATAGGTAAGCAGCTTGGTTTGAAGAAATCAACTGTGGGAGCAATTATTAGGAAATGGAAGACATACAAGACCATTGATAATCTCCCTCGATCTGGGGCTCCACGCAAGATTTCACCCCGTGGGGTCAAAATGATCACAAGAACGGTGAGCAAAAATCCCAGAACCACACGGGGGGACCTAGTGAATGACCTGCAGAGAGCTGGGACCAAAGTAACAAAGCCTACCATCAGTAACACACTACGCCTCCAGGGACTCAAATCCTGCAGTGCCAGACGTGTCCCCCTGCTTAAGCCAGTGCATGTCCAGGCCCGTCTGAAGTTTGCTAGAGAGCATTTGGATGATCCAGAAGAAGATTGGGAGAATGTCAAATGGTCAGATGAAACCAAAATATAACTTTTTAGTAAAAACTCAACTTGTTGTGTTTGGAGGACAAAGAATGCTGAGTTGCATCCAAAGAACACCATATCTACTGTGAAGCATGGGGGTGGAAACATCATGCTTTGGGGCTGTTTTTCTGCAAAGGGACCAGGACGACTGATCCGTGTAAAGGAAAGAATGAATGGGGCCATGTATCGTGAGATTTTGAGTGAAAACCTCCTTCCATCAGCAAGGGCATTGAAGATTAAACGTGGCTGGGTCTTTCAGCATGACAATGATCCCAAACACACCGCCTGGGCAACGAAGGAGTGGCTTCGTAAGAAGCATTTCAAGGTCCTGGAGTGGCCTAGCCAGTCTCCAGATCTCAACCCCATAGAAAATCTTTGGAGGGAGTTGAAAGTCCATGTTGCCCAGCAACAGCCCCAAAACATCACTGCTCTAGAGGAGATCTGCATGGAGGAATGGGCCAGAATACCAGCAACAGTGTGTGAAAACCTTGTGAAGACTTACAGAAAATGTTTGACCTCTGTCATTGCCAACAAAGGTTATATAACAAAGTATTGAGATAAACTTTTGTTATTGACCAAATACTTATTTTCCACCATAATTTGCAAATAAATTCATTAAAAAAATCCTACAATGTGATTTTCTGGATTTTTTCACCTCATTTTGTCTGTCATAGTTGAAGTGTACCAATGATGCCCCACTGTATGTACAGTGCATTGGGAAAGTACTGCATAGTACTGTTCCGGTTCCACGTAGCAGGCCTCCAGTATGTCTCCCCAGCCTGGTAAGCCCTGTGGCAGCTCCACGCACCAGGCTTCCAGTACGTCTCCTCAGTCCGGTGGGACCTGTTCCGGCTCCACGGACGAAGCCTCTAGTGATGATTCATGGCCCGGAGCCTGCAGTGATGATCCATGGCACGAATCCTCCAGTGATAATCCATGGGCCGGAGCCTCCAGTGATAATCCATGGCACTAAGCCTTCAGGGGTGATCAATGGCCCGGAGCCTGTAGTGATGATCCATGGCACGGAGCCTGTAGTGATGATCCATGGCACAAAGCCTCCAGCGACGGTCCCCTGGCCGGAGCCTCCAGCGACGGTCCCTAGTCCGGAGCCTCCAGCGACGGTCCTCAATCCGGAGCCTCCAGCGACGGTCCCCAGTCCGGAGTCTCCAACGACGGTCTGCAGCCCAGAATCTTCAGCAACGAGCTGCAGTCCGAAGCCTCCAGCGGGGGTTCCCAGTCCGGAGCTACCGGCGACAATCTGCAGTCCGGAGCCTCCAGCGGTGGTTCCCAGTTCATAGCCTCAGGCGATGATCCACGGTCCGGTTCCTCCGGCAACGATTCACGGTCCAGAGTCTCCGGTGACGATCCACGGTCCGGTTCCACAGAAGCGGAGGGATCCGCGCATGGAGCGGGGCCTACGTCCCGAACTGGAGCCGCCACAGAGGGTAGATGCCCACCCGGACCCTCCCCTATAGGTTCAGGTTTGCGACCGGGAGTCTGCACCTTTCGCCCTGACTTTAGAGATCCTTTTAATTCTCTATTTGGTAGGTCAGGGTGTGACTAGGGTGGGAAATCTATGTTTATATTTCTTTGTTGGCCGAGTATGGTTCCCAATAAGAGGCTATCTATCGTTGTCTCTGATTGGGGATCATACTTAGGCAGCCCTTTTTCCCACCTTCAGTTGTGGAATCTTGTCTTTTTGTGTTGCATGTGTTGCACTCCTAGCTTTACGTTCGTTGATTTGTTTATTGTTTTTGGTGGAACATTTAAAACATTTAAGAAAATGTACACCTACCACGCTGCACCTTGGTCTTCATTTAACGACGGACGTTACAGATATAGGACATTTCATATCCCAATAACAATACATATCATGATATAGCACATTTTAAATCATTTATATAAAATGACCAGATGTAAAGGTATATTTCTTATTATATTTTGAAATATACTCAACAAATAAAAGGTACTTACTCATATTTGATTATTTCTCCTTTTATTTAGAACCTTTGTGCAATTTTTCAATTAAGAATTTAACAAAATATAACATATTAATGTATTCAACTATAGTTGCAAACAAAATAAATATAGGCCTAAAATATATAAATATTTTTGGGGGCTTGCCTGTTTTGCATGTTATTTTGGCATTAATACGTGTCACATACCAATGCGCATTTGGTACCTTGGGTCGAGTGTTAGCACCAACTCATGAACCCTCCATTTCTCGATCGTGTAAATTGGGGCCATGTCTTTGCAGATGTAAGTTGTAACGGGAGTTGTTATCTCCTTCCATCTTTGTGATTCTTTGCCATATGGTGTGCTGCGGGCAAAAGCCTCTTGCAACGTCTGAGTCAGGATTGTTTTGAGCACTCGATTGTACTTTTTGGGGTCTCATCGGTAGACTCTCTCCGTACTGTTTCACATGATTCTTGCGTAGTTGGTAATAGAGGTTAGTGGTGTTTGAGCCTGTTGTCGGGACCAGCCTGCGGCATATTTTGCAGAGGACGGTTTTCTGGTCTGTGTCAGACTTTTCATACCCAAACCACGTCCATGCCACCGAAGTAGCTCCTCTTTTAGGTACGAGCTCCTTCTCTCCGTGCCCTGTGTCATTTTCACTCTCCTCCGTCTTTGTTTGTGTTGCAAATTTCCTTCCACACGGCACGTGTGAGCTAAGATTGGGCGCAGCTGGAGACCCCAGAGTTCACTGAGAATGGGAGGAAAGACACACACACACAAAGGAAGTTTGTCTGTCCAGGGGTCTCTCGCTGAGACTCCCTCTTTATCTAGTGGAAACAGGCTAGTTGTTTGTCCTCCGCCTTGCTCCTCGCCTAGGCCACCTGGCCTAAGGATTCTTGGTGCTTATCTCACACTCTCCCTATTTCCCTTCAATAATAGCCTGGCGGAGACTTGCGGAGAGCAGGTAATTAGGTAAAAGGTATCTTACTGACAAGCTGGACCAGACAGATAGCAGCCGAAGCTGGGAGCAAGGGGAGATTGGATTCTGACAGGCGAGTCAGACGGTTTGTAGAGTAAAGAGAGAGAGGAGTCATTTGTCTAAGGATGTTGAAAAACAACATGTCCACAATGTTTTTTAGTCCTAATAAGCCGTGCCCCTCATGTGTCTATTAAAGCCTACAGCCAAGCAGACAGGGGAGATGAGAGGGGAGTCGGTGGTCATTATAGAGACTGAGTACACAGAGTAAATCCTTGCTAGGCTTCATCTCTCATGTCTCCCACTAATTTATTCATCCACTAGGTTCAGGGCTCAGCCAGAGAGCCAGTCTATGTCCAGAGAGAGGCTTAAAGAGAGCAGGGTGTCAGCTGTCTGATAGACATGTGTCTGTCTGGGGGTTAGATGGGATTGGTTGACTGTGGGAGATTACCTAAATGACTGTGGAAATTATCCTGTGTGATGCTGAAGATTAGGGTTGGGCGATGTCTGGAAGGACAGATTGGTTATAACATAACATTGATTTGGTGCATAATGTCATTCTTCTTAATTTAAATTGTTACAAAAGCCACAAACAATTACATTACATGATTGTTAGGCCTGATTATGTTTTATCTACTTTAGGCTGCAGAATGATTTTCAAATTGTTAGGGGTATTGTTATTTCATCTTGATTATCTGGGTAAGCGCATTTGCGACATTCCTTATTCCATTAGGCTACTGTTAAAGACAGTTTCAGACTGTAAAAACATTTCACTTAGTAACTATAGTATAACCTGCCTTAGCTAAATCAGAAAAAAACTATGGCTGTTGGGAAAGAAAAGCAGGTATTTTCCTGTTTAGCAGTTCTTCGTTTTCAGGCCGAATGATGAAGGTGAGCCAGAAGACCTGAACCAAGTCACTTGCAGAATATGCTACAACAATTATCCGGGCAAAGGATGGACAAACTACAAACCTCCATCATCCTGCTGAGTTCGCTAATATGGGGGTGAACCTGTTGGTGTTCCTTGTTATGAGGAATGTCATGCAGATTTGTTTTATCTGATTGTATAGTTAGGATTTTGACAGGTCAATAGGCAGAAGGCAAAGCCTTTATTTGTTTTTTAGGCTGAGCCAATGTTCCTTCAAGCGTTATAAAGAATGTTATAGGCTAAATAATCGTTTGTTTTATCTGATTGTTGTTGACTTTTATAGAAATGCACAATTCGTAAGCTATTCAAAATAAAGTTTTTTGTTCCCGCTTATTGAAAGTGCTTCTGAGGGAGCATTTCCCCATTGCGCAATTCAAGGACATTAATAAACACTTTGACAATATTATACATATTAGTGTATAAGTGTAATGTTTACTGCAACTTTTATTGATAGCAGCCTATATTATTGGCTGTTTTGTTTGCAAGGAGGGATTTTCTGATAGCACAATTTATTTTGACCACACTCTGTCTGTCTTGTTTAAACTTCCTATTTGATTAGTCTATCTTGCAATTGTTTGTTATTTCTCTCATTATTAAAACACTACGTTTTTATTTAGGCTATTCACAAACACATTTCTGAGATTGAACTCCGTTAGGTCTATCGAGTCATTCAACGGTTGATCATGAAAGAGTAGACTAGGCCTAGGTCAACACTTCACATTCAAATCAAATGGGGATTAGGGAAATTAAGATTTTAAAACATTAAGGCAGACATCAGATTGTCTGCTGCAAATGCCGGCCCATGATCATGCTAATACCAATAGCTAGCTAAAAGCCATTTATCTAAATGCACTAGTTAGGGCAAAGCAAACTTTGGCTCTAATACAGGTTGCTATCAGTGGTGGTGTAGATCAGCATGTTGTTTGTGCAACGGCATGCTCTTTGTCTAAGTGCAACATCTATTTAAATGTGATTAGGGTCCCCTGGGAAACACTGACCAAAACTTTGGTTTTAATCCTGTCATAACTCCTACCTGGCTTTTTCATTTGTTCTCATGCCAAACAACACCGACCGTAGAATTACAATAATCATTATATTTATGTGATTCCAGCAGTTTACCCAAGTCTTTTGATCTATTATCGCAAGTCAAACTTAAAAAAAAAAAAATCTCAATTAGATTTTGGCCCATATCGTGCAACCCTACTAACAACCTGGTATATGCAAACATTTGGTGGCACAGAAAGAAAGGTCTTCTTTAGGAGGTGTGCTTAAAAAGTAAGTAGGATTTATATAGGCCCAATGAAAGCTATATCTCAATCAATGAAAACATCTTTATCTGGTACTCCTAAATTTTATTTGGTGCTTTTAACTTTTCTAAGTTAGGAGTACCATTGCAACAAATGAAAAGTTTTAATTTAAAGCCCTGTATATCGTAATGTTCTAGTCAGTACCATTCTCCAACAGGACACAGTTGCTTGTATTGAGTAGATGTTCAGTGTTGAAAACAAGGGGAATCCCAACTGTGTTAACAGGAATAGGAACTCCTATTAAGCCTTTTGATATCTGATTGTTTCCCACCCGCTCCCTTTAACACTGTAGTCTTTCACTCAATGTCCTGTTGTGCCAAAATTGGCAATTTAAAAAAAGTTTAAGAGAAGCAGTGTAGCGACGCCACGCTTCGACACTGAGTTTAATAGCATTGTCGCCTCCCACTGCCCTTGCACACCCCGTCTGGTCAGGAAGGATACCTCCTACAAATCAACACCAAGATGAAGACGGTCGACCAATCTTCAAAGTCACAGAAGGCAACATCTTTTACACTGGATCCTGTGTGTCATCATAATTGGTGGATTGTGTACCCATTTAAAATGTGTATCACTGAATTAATATAGTGAAGAAGAGGAGCTTTAGTGGAATACGGCTGGCTGGCTTAGGCACCGTGAATAATTAACCATTAATGCCTGAGAACTCCTGAAGGGCTGTTCTGAGGCCCGAGGCGAAACCAAGGGCCTGGATACAGCCTTTGGAGAGTTCACACCAAAATTCCTGGATTTGAGGGCATTATTGCTTTTATAAAACAATTGGCAACATATTTATACAAATAGGAATCTTTCATAAATATTACATTTAGTTTTGCACTCTGAAGGGCTGGTCATTAGTTATTTTCTCATGTTTTGACCCAGTCATTAATTCATAAATAATTATATTCATTTTAAGTTGCTATGCTAGACAATCATTGGCATGTACCTAGCTAGCAGAGATTCAATGATGATAAGAGACAAGAACCTCAATAAATAATGATTTAATAAATATCCAATAGACCTACATTCAGTAGGCAACTATTATGGTTGGCGAGTCCGAGCTAACCAATCTTGTTGGTGATGTTAACAGTGCAGTTTCCGTTGATGGCACACGAGTGGAAGAACAGCCAGTGCTTGCTGGTGGAGAATCGGACATCCTACTCACATGGTTGCCAGCTAAAATGGCACTTCAGAGCTTATGTTGTCCATGATAGGGGCTGTCAATAACTCTTGAGTGAGATGGCCACTCACAGCCCTTATTTCCCGTGCCTCCAGGCCTGCTTCGGGATAACTTTTGCATTCTGAAGTTGCTACCCAAGCAGACTGGTCGTTAGTAATTCTAGTCATTCTATTCATTTGAATATGAATCTATTCACGTTGCTATGCTAAACAAATCGTTGGCATGTAGCTAGCTAGCAAAGATTCAATGATGATGAGAGACAAGAAATGCAATAAATAATGATAATAAATATTCAATAGGCCTACAAAGGCTGCATTTGCGCTCGTTAATGTTTTTACGGTTTCAATGGTGAATTATTATTTTCACCTTCATTCGTGGGCTAGGTAGCCTACTGGCACGGGAGAGATCACATTTGTAAAATGATACATTGTTGCACAGGTCGTAGAGTCAGACAGGTTTATACGTTTTTCCAGATGGAGATGAAGTTGATGAATTTCCTGCCTGGGCTGCAGGACAGTGGACTTATGACATTAACATGTAACATGTAAAACCCCACTGCTCACTATGACTCCTCCTGCCCTGATCTTTAGATTCTAGAGAGGATACCGTAACAGCACTGTAGTTGACTGTACTTTTGCAGATAGCGGCTATTTTGAATAACTTGCAATGGTCGTGATATGTGCTTGTTTTACCTACTTTATTTGAGTGCATTGATTGAATGCCACTCTGGAGAAGACTCATCTGGTGAATGACTAAAATGTAATGCAAATGTTTGTGCCTCTAGGCCTCTCCTTTCCTCTGGTCTTCTGGGCCGATGCTGTGACTGTGAGCCAGTCCTTTTTTACTTCCTCTCCCTGTTATGTGACTGTGACTCACTAGGCCCTAATGGCTCCATTCGCCTTCCCTTGACACACACACACACGTGTGCCCACACACACACGCGCAACCACACACATATCCCCTGACTCTGGCATTCTTCTGATGAAATGGGACTCTTCTCTTCATGCTTCTGGTCTTTTTTCTATTTCCCCAGCCATAACTGTGTCCCAAGTCTTTCCCCCTTTCGCGTTCAGTCCTCTCTCTTTCTCTCTCTGGGTTCTGGAAAAGTGCCTTTGGAATGCTCTTTCAATCTGTATTTGAGTGCAAGAAGACCTACTGTAGCTCAGTCATTGTGGGCCTTGTGTGTTTGTAATGGGAAGCTATTGTTTTGGCATTGTAGCACTCCACTTTATACTATTGTACCTTATGTACTAGTATAATTTTTCCATAAGATAACTTCTATCAAGACTCCTGCGTCTATGTAGCTGCTTATTTCAAATCACACACTAAGGCTTCAACTTGATACTCAGTCACACACTCATGTTTTAGTATGCGGATTTCACTAGACACCAAACAGTTGTCTTACATGCTGACTATGCCATCGTGCGCATGTTGATTTTGTCCATCCACACCAGACGCGATCAGGAAACACAGGTTGAAATATCAAAACAAACTCTGAACCAACTATATTAATTTGGGTACAGAACACATTAAATATTCATGGACATTTAGCTAGCTAACTTGCTGTTGCTAGCTAAATTGTCCTGGGATATAAACAGTGGCTTGTTATTTTATCTGAAATGTACATGGTTCTTTTTTTGCTGGATCTTTGTAAAATATTGATACATTTTGTGTTCTCTACTCCAACAATTAATCCACCGATCCACCGATAAGTAATCTCTCCTTGTTCAGTCTTCTTCTTCTTCTGTGGATTTGATATGGTGTTTGGCAACCAACTTTAATGTGCATTACCACAACCGACTGGAGTGAGGACCTCGTTCATCTTTCAATCACCTATGTGGGTATATGCTCCTAAAAACCAATGAGGAGATGGGAGAGGTGGGACTTGAAGCGCGTCAAGCATCTAAAATAGAACCAATTTCTATTTTAGCGCCTGGCTACGCAGACGCGCATGAGCAGTTTGGATGAAATTATTGAATAACATGTATGTGTATATTTATTTTGCAACACTTATTGCATGCATTGCGGCCAGTGTGGTCAACATGTTACAGGGATGGATGGTTGTTAGTGATGACCCTGCCAATTAGCCTAATATTCATTCAAACTATTTAATTTAAACACGTTTGGTGTTGAGGGAAGCCATCGTCATTACCTCGGGATTGGGGTTTATGAATGGAAGTCAACGTATTATACTGAGAGGGAGCAGTTAAAACAGATTTATAGACCTGGAGCCAACTGGAGATTTGGGGTGCTTCCAAATGGCACACTATTCCCTATATAGTGCACTACTGTTGACCAGAGCCCTCTACTCTAGGCCCTGGTCAAAACTAGTGAGCTTATAAAGGGAATAGGGTGCCATTTTGGGACCCACACTTCGTGACTTGGTGGATTGATGTGGATGACGTTATTCCCTATTTGCTGTTTCTGCCTTTTTCAGTGAATTATAGAGTGGCTTTTCCAAGATTTATACTGATTTGGGCCTGCCAAATGTTCTCCATAGAACACACACACAAACACACACCAGGGTTTCTGTTAGCCGGTAATTGCTGGCTTTTGGGCGATAAAATAAATTATAGCCGGCCAAATTGTCCAGGCCTGTCTCTCATACATCCCGATTCTCATTCCTTGAGCGTTGACTTACCTGCATGCTCTGCGCCTGCTGCTGAGTTGCAACTTTGGGACCTTATATTAACGGAAGAAGTTTGGAACCACTGAGACTCTTCTTCCTAGAGCTGGCCGCCTGTCCAAACTGAGCAATCGGGGGAGAAGGGCCTTGGTCAGGGAGGTGACCAAGCACCCAATGGTCACTCTGACCGAGCTGCAGAGTTCTTCTGTGAAGATAGGAGAACCTTCCTGCAGCACTGCACCAATCAGGCCTTTATGGTAGAGTGGCCAGGCAGAAGCCACTCCTCAGTAAAAGGCACGACAGCCCACTTGGAGTTTGTCAAAAGCACTTAATGCACGCTCAAACCATGAGAAACACGATTCTCTTGTCTGATGAAACCAAGACTGAACTATTTGGCCTGAATGCCAAGCGTCATGTCTGGAGGAAACCTGGCACCATCCCTATGGTGAAGCATGGTGGTGGCAGCATCATGCTGGGGGGGATGTTTTTCAGCGCTAGGGACTGGGAGACTAGTCAGGATAGCGGGAAAGATTAATGGAGCAAAGTACAGAAAGATCCTTGATGAAAACCTGCTCCAGAGCGCTCAGCACCTCGGACTGAGGTGAGGGTTCACCATCCAACAGGACAACGGCCGTAAGCACACAGCCAAGACAATGCAGGAGTGGCTTTGGGACAAGTCTCTGGTTGTCCTTGAGTGGCCCAGCCAGAGCCCGGACTTGAACCCGATCGAATAAGTCTGGAAAGACCTGAAAATTGCTGTACAGCGACACTCCCCATCCAACCTGACAGAGCTTGAGAGGATCTGCAGAGAAGAATGGGAGAAACTCCCCAAATACAGATATGCCAAGCTTGTAGATTGATACCCAAGAATACTCAAGGCTGCAATCACCAACAAAAGTGCTTCAATAAAGTACTGAGTAAAGGATCTGGATACTTACGTAAATGTGATATTTCAGGTTTTTTTCTTTGCATTTCTTTTGCATTTGCTTCGTCATTATGAGGTAATGTGTGTAGAACTATTTAATACATTTTAGAATAAGGCTGTAATGTAACAAAATGTGGAAAAAGTCAAGAGGTCTGAATACTTTCCGAATGCACTGTACTCAGCTATATGCCACTATATTTTTTAGTGGGCATTACGAATACTCACTTCTTAAAAACCTCTTTGGGCTGCAATCCCTTTAACGGGATGATATGACAACAGCCAGTGAAAGTGCAGGGCGCCAAATTCAAAACAGCAGAAATCTCATAATTAAATTCCTCAAACATACAGTACATGTATCTTATGCCGTTTTAAAGGTAGTTTTTGTTGTTAATCCCACCACAGTGTCCGATTTCCAATAGGCTTTACGGCGAAAGCACCACAAACGATTATGTTAGATCACCACCAAACCACAATAAAAACAGCCATTTTCACAGCCAAAGAGAGGAGTCACAAAAAGCACAAATAGAGATCAAATGAATCACTAACCTTTGATGATCTTCATCAGATGACACTCATAGGACTTTATGTTACACAATACATGTATGTTTTGTTTGATAAGGTTCATATTTATAAAAAAAAATCGGAGTTTACATTGGCGCGTTACAGTCACTAGTTCCAAAAACATCCAGTGATTTTGCATAGCCACATCGATTCAACAGAAATACTCATCATAAATGTAGATGATAATATACACATGGAATTATAGATATACCTCTCCTTAATGCAACCGCTGTGTCAGATTTTTTTTTAAACTTTACGGAAAAACAAACCATGCAATAATCTGAGACGGCGCTCAGAACAATAGTCAAATTAGCCGCCATGTTGTAGTCAACAGAAACCAGAAATTACATGATAAATGTTCCCTTACATTTGATGTTCTTCATCAGAATGCACTCCCAGGAATCTCAGGTCCACAATAAATGTTTGTTTTGTTCGATAATGTCCGTTGTTTATGCCCAAATACCTTCTTTTGTTAGCGCGTTTCGTATGCATATCCAAACACTCATTCTGGTCGAGCGTTACTTCGGACAAAAACTTCAAAAAGTTATATTACAGGTCGAAGAAACGTTTCAAACTAAGTACAGAATCAATAATTTGGGATGTTTTTATCACATATCTTGTATAAAGTTCCCACCGGAGAATTCATTTGTTTCTTGAGGAGCAACGGAACGCAAGTGGATATCATGTGGAATGCGCATGACCAGAAAATGGCTGACTGCCAGACACCTGTTCATTCCGTTCTTATTCAGTCCCACATCACAGTAGAAGCCTCATTCAAATTTCTATAGACGGTTGACATCTAGTGGAATCCCTAGGAAGTGCAACTTCATTCATATCTCAAGGGGCTTTCAATGGGAACTGTGTTGAAAACCTACCAACCTCAGATTTCTCACTTCCTGTTTGGATTTCTCCTCAGGTTTTTGCCTGCCATAGGAGTTCTGTTATACTCACAGACATCATTCAAACAGTTTTAGAAACGTCAGAGAGTTTTCTATCCAATACTAATAATAATATGCATATATTAGTAACTGGGACTGAGGAGTAGGCCGTTTACTCTGGGCACCTTTCATCCAAGCTACTCATTACTGCCCCTGCAGCCATAAGAAGTTAATTAATGCCCAGGATGCATATCAAAGTAGTTTAGTGGAGGTATACTCTGTATCAATTAATAAGGCTGATGAAACAGATCAGAATGTTTAGCTTAAAGGATAGGAAGCGCTTTCATTCACCTATGTAACAACACAGACATAATAACTTAGTTGTAGTCATTATCTGGTTACCTATAAGTCCAAACACAGTTGTGTTTTGTGGTATTACATATTTGTTAACTTGTTTCCAGATGTCTTCTAAACTAGCCACAAAGCACTATTGCTCAACGCCATATGGAGGATCTATTATGTGCTACCGAGTTTGTATGCTATCTCGGTAGCTAGCTTAATTTGGCTAAGGTTAGCTACACCTCATGCTCTTCACAGACTTTGTGGCTGTGTTATCTAGTGGGAACTCTAGCATGGCAGACTCTAGTGCCTTCTTGCCGTGAGCTCAAAACAAATGAGAAAATCATACCTGCTTACTCTGATTGTTTATTACCTCGTGGGTACTCCTTTTTGTTTTGTCAACTTTTGGCCTTTTCTTTTAAAAGTTTTACCATCAGATGGACCCCAACCATCATTCTGTAAGTCTCTGCTCTCTCTTTGCTTTTGATCTCCGGTTATGTTTTAGTTGTGTTGTGTTCTAGCTGGTCTCCAGTAGTTGGTGGTTGGCTAGGCTAGGCAGTGGTTGGCTAGGCTAGCTAGCCTAAAAGCTTGTTGGCTATAAATAGCTCATTTTAGCGGGCTGGCTAACATTCTTTGATTTTTGTTTTGATGGTGTTATGTATTTCGAAACTTTGGTTTATGTCAATGTACAGTGCCTTAAAACTTCCTAATGGCTAGTGGAACCCCTCGACAACATTCCACTGAAAAGGCAGAGCGTGAAATTCAAAAATATTTTTTAGAAATATGTAACTTTCATACATTCACAAGTGCAATACACCAAATTAAAGCTTAACTTCTTGTTAATTTACCCATCGTGTCCCATTTCAAAAAGGCTTTACAGCAAAAGCACACCATATGATTATGTTAGGTCAGAGCCTAGTCACAAAAACACACATAGCCATTTTCTAGCCAAAGAGAAAAATTTCCCACTTCCTGGTTGGATTTTTCTCAGCTTTTCGCCTGCCATATGAGTTATGTTATACTCACAGACATCATTCAAACAGTTTTAGAAACTTCAGAGTGTTTTCTATCCAATACTACTAATAATATGCATATATTAGCATCTGGGACAGAGTAGCAGGCAGTTTACTCTGGGCCCGCTTTTCATCCGAACATGAAAATGCTGCCCCCTATCCCAAACAGGTTATTAAGAAAGTATTCATCCCATTGACTTATTCCCCCCAAAATTGTAGCTGACTGGTGGTAGCTATTCAGCAGCCTGATGATCTGATGATGGGGGTAGAAGCTATTGGCCAGTCTGTTCGTTTTAGCCATGATGCTCCTGTACTGCCCGCGTCTGAGTGATAGAAGCAGTGACAACAGGCCGTGGCTCGGGTGGCTGAGGTCCCTGATGATCTTTAGAAACTTTTGTGAAGGTTTAGTTTCGTGTGACCTATTATACTGCAGGCCTATGATATGAGGCATTGCGCACCGGCTGACTCCGACAGTTAAACTTCAGGTGGGGAAGAATGTTTTAGGCCTACCAGAGTTAGTCCTATAATTGAACAATATAATGTTTATCTTTATGAAAATATTCTGATCTAAAGTTAATGAATTAGCCTCCTTCTGCCTATATTTGTATAGCAGATGTTGTAGCCTATCTGACAAGGATAAAGAAATGCATTTCTGAAATGCATTTCATATCTGGTGAGGATATTGAAATGCATTTCAGTGTCGCAGCATGCCACCGGCATATCTCTGTCTCTCTCCCTGGGGCTAGGCATAAGCTGTTTTTCCTTTATATAATTTTTTTTTTTTTACATATGTGTCTGTATTTGAATGTTAGTAAAATGTAGGCTAAATATTTGATATTCAGAGAACGTGGTGTAGAAAACAGCTGAGGTAAACATAAGTACTGTGTCTAGCCTTTGATTTGGAGGTGAACTGGGTAAACTTCAGAAGACATAAGTGGGCTAGTTTGATTCTAACTCCAGTTTTCAATGTAAGTCTATACAATCCTTTGCAAATATTATGCTAATATCAAGGTAAAGATTCTCATAAATATTGGAGGGATTTTTTTTTTTAACTCTAGGCTGGTTTTCTTTCTTTCTCTCCATCTTTGTCTCTTTCTCTACCTTCCAATCTTCTTCTTCAACTTCTTTCATTTGTCTCTTTCTCTCTGAAGCCCACACACAGCCTTAGTTCCCTGTAGGTCTTCTGTAGTAACAGTAATATCACACTACCTCCCGCAGGTTGACCTTCATCACTGGTCTATTAGATTCACAGGTTTCCTTCCAGCCTTCCCCCCAATCTCCCCACCTCCGTTTCTGCCTTCCTCCATGGCATCACCGTGCATCCGGGGGACTGATAAATGTTTGATTGTTTGATTGAAAGATCCCCTAGTGGTTCATAGACTCTACCTGGGGAGCTGGACCAGCTAATGAGCCCTCCCCTGCTGATATCAGTAGGATCACAATCCTCCCTTCCTGAGACAGAATGGAGATGGTTTTACGCATATACAAAATAGTCTAATAACATGAGCTGGGGAAAAAGAAGGTCCAACATGTAGAGAAAAAAGGAATGTCCACTTACTACCCGGGAGGTAGTCTTGTGTTGCTCTTCTTCTACTTCTTCTTGAGGACACACAGAACACACTGGATTATTGGTACGATAGTGGATTTCTGTCACATTGCTTCAGGACTGTAGTGTTCTGGTACAGAGCTTTTACCTTTGACAGCTTCACACTCAAACTATTAGACAGCTTAGGTTTTACAGACTTTTTCTTGCTGAAGCCACTGAAGCGCTCTTAGTTGCATCCTTGAGCGATCCAGGTCACTCACTCAGTGTGAAGACAGTCCAGTGACGATGGTTCTTGTACATCTTTCTTTATTTTCTCTCATCCCTTTAATATTTCTGTAAGACAGAGAATGTAGAGAAGGATACAGTAAGTAAGAGCTTAACATAATTTCTACTCCCAGGGCTCTAACCACTGCTGCCATGGGAGCATAGGTCTACGTGGTCCAGAGTCTAGAGCAGGACTGGGCAATTATTTTCCATGGAGGGTCACATTAGAATGTATTTTTGTCATCGCGGGCCAGAATCATATTACAGGATTATACATAATGTTGACTGTTGACATATATCTAACTGTAAATCACATCCAGATATGCTACTTATTTTACTTTTTTAACATGCACAGAAATAAACCACATACATGTTCTCCTTTTCGTAGGTATTTTCATTATTAAACATGCAATGAACTACACGGAGGTAAAAATTACACTGCATTCAGCACCACGGACAAAACTCTTGTTAACGGGTATGCATAACAACACAGTGAGCGAGAGCTCAACATTACATTTAAACTACTCAATCAGTGTGAGGAGTGAAGTCTCTGATGGGCATTGACTAGAGCAGTGAAGTCAGGTATAGTTTCTGGCGTCGCTATGCACAGGATTGCTGAGAGGTGAGAGTCAGTAAGAGATGATCTGTGCCTTGACGTGTTAAATTTCATCACTGAAAATGTCTGTTCACATACATAGGTTGACCCAAACAGTACAAATATCTTCTGAGAATGACTCCTAATCTTTGGAAAATGTTGTTCCTCGAGAGATGCATAGAACCTCATCAGTGACATTGTTTTGAATAGTTCTCCAATCACTGCATCAGACTGAAGATATATAACCTCAAGTTGCAGGTCAGTGGGAGAGTTATCCACATTGAAGGTGAAAGGAGAGGAAACTAACAGCATGTCTTTTTTCCAACACTTTGAAATCTTCAAAACGATGAGAAAACTCACCCGTTCAAAGCACGCTGCAGCGATGTACACTTCTCCCGCTGGTCATCTGATAGGGAACAGACTAGTAGTGTCGGAAGGTGGGTTAGATTGTTGGCTTCTACTTGGTGGGTCAGGAGGAGTGATTTTCCCTTGAAGGCTTTGACAAGGCTGTACATTTGATGTGCAAAAAGGCTCTTCCCTTGTAGTTTGGAATTCAGTTCATTCATGAGGGCCATGATGTCCACTGGGAAGGCAAAATCAGCCAACCATTCTTTATCTTGCAGTTGAGGGAAATCCACATATACAAATCTTTCATTTGCAAAAACTCTGCAATCTCCGACTTCAGGTCCCACACCCTTTTAAGCACCTTCCCCAAACTCAGCCATCTCACGTTTGTGTGGTAGGGGAGATCTGCATGACCCAACTCTGTCTCTTCCAACAGTGAGACAAACTCCCTGTGGGTTAAAGATTTTGATCTTATCAAGTTTACAACTTTAGTGACTGTATCCACAACATGGTTCATTTTCAGAGCACCTCCTGATGAATAATGCAATGCAGGAAAATAATTTCAGCCACTTGATCTTGTATCCTTTTCAAAAGGCCAATGTTTTTTCCTGTCAAGTTTGGTTACCCATTAGTGGTCACACTGGATAACTTTTCAAAACTCAGTCCCAGCTTTGCCACACACTTATTAACCTCCTTCAACAAATCTTTCCCTGTGGTTGTGCTCTTCATTGACTGCACTGAAGCAAGCTCCTCTGTAATTTCAAAGTCTGGGGTTATGCCTCGTAAGAATATCAACAACTGTGCATCAGTGCTCTCATCCAGGGCCAGGGAGAAATAGGTGAAATCCTTTACATTGTCTTTCAACGGTTGTTCCATATTCTCTGCGATGTCTTCAACACGCCGTGTCACTGTTCGTCTTGACAGGGAAACATTTTCAAACAGCTCTTTCTTGTAGGGGCAAAGTATTGCTGCAGAGTCAATTAAACATTCTTTAATGAATCACCCTCAGCGAATGGCTTGCTATGTTTAGCAATTTTGTGGGACAGTACATAGCTAGCTCTCGCAATTCTGTTGTTTGCTGAATGCAGTTTTGTGAAAACTCCTTTCTGCCTTTGCAACTGAGAAAGCAACTCTTTTGATGCACTTGCCCTCTGCTCAGAAGACATATTCTTATATTTCTATGCATGCTTCATCTGGAAGTGTCGGGACAAGTTTTACTCTTTCAAGACAGCGACGCTCTCTTTTGCACACTAAGCACACAGCATTCCCTGTCCACTCTTGCTGGAACATCCTACATTCATTGTCTACTTTCCTTTTCTTTGAAAAACTCATTTTTGCGCAATTTCTAGCCAGCTACTATTTGTAACTTTGATATGTGTGTCAGCCTGTCAGTCACTGTCTGTCCTCGTGCAGTTGTTATTTATACGTGCCTTAAAAATAAATGTCCCACAAGCGGTGGGAGTTAAATCATTACATAAAGGCGAGTATTCATTGGGCTTTTAATTTGAACAACAAATGTATTTTTCAAAACTTTACCATCGCAAATTCTTTATGTGATCTGAGCATGATTTCGCGGGCCGTATTGAATCAGGTAGCGGGCCGCATACGGCCCCTGGGCCGGCCTTTACCCAGGTCTGTAGTAGATCATATAAATAAAATATGTTTTTTAATTTGTAACATTGTGTGTTGAATTCAGAGGTGGCACCACAGGTCCCAGAATGGTGGGGTGGAAATTGTTTTCCTGGGGCCCAGGGAGGCTAACCTAACCAGGGAAAACTATGGGTGTGACAGTAATAAATCATCTGTAAAAAAAATGTTTTATATGGGCTATGATGGGACTGTATTGAATCAGGTCGCGGGCCGCATACGGCCTTTGCCCAAGCCTGGTCTAGAGCGTTGCCACTCAAGCAGACTCCAATCAAATCATATCAAATTTATTTATATAGCCCTTCGTACATCAGCTGATATCTCAAAGTGCTGTACAGAAACCCAGCCTTAAAACCCCAAACAGCAAGCAATGCAGGTGTAGAAGCACGGTGGCTAGGAAAAACTCCCTAGAAAGGCCAAAACCTAGGAAGAAACCTAGAGAGGAACCAGGCTATGTGGGGTGGCCAGTCCTCTTCTGGCTGTGCCGGGTGGAGATTATAACAGAACATGGCCAAGATGTTAAAATGTTCATAAATGACCAGCATGGTCCAATAATAATAAGGCAGAACAGTTGAAACTGGAGCAGCAGCACGGCCAGGTGGACTGGGGACAGCAAGGAGTCATCATGTCAGGTAGTCCTGAGGCATGGTCCTAGGGCTCAGGTCCTCCGAGAGAGAGAAAGAAAGAGAGAAAGAGGGAATTAGAGAAAGCACACTTAAATTCACACAGGACACCGAATAGGACAGGAGAAGTACTCCAGATATAACAAACTGACCCTAGCCCCCCGACACATAAACTACTGCAGCATAAATACTGGAGGCTGAGACAGGACTCTGACACTTTTCTGGGCTCTGTTATTTACTTAACAAATTAGGAATATTCCAAATGTGCACTTTTAAATCATAACAATTTTAATCAAAATACAGCTGAAGGAAGAAGTCAAAGATCAAACACCAAACATACAACTGATGTCTCTCCTGAGTTCTGCAAAATAGGAAAAGTCCAAATTGCTTTTAATATGCTTGCAGTCAACCCCTAGTGATGTAACTGCCTAAGTCGACACCTTCTATTCATGAGACCAAGCCCATGCATACAGTTGAAGTCGGAAGTTTGCCTTAGACAAATACATTTAAACTCAGTTTTTCACTATTCCTGACATTTAAACCTAGTAAAAATTCCCTTATTATTATCCCTTATTATTGTAAGAATGTGAATTGTCAGAATAATAGTAGGGAGAATGATTAATTTCAGTTTTTATTTCTTTCATCACATTCCCAGTGGGTCAGAAGTTTACATACACACAATTATTATTTTGGTAGCATTGCCTTTAAATTGTTTAACTTCGTTCAAATGGTTCGGGTAGCCTTCCATAAGCTTCTCATAGATTTGCCAAATGGAGGGCGAGGGAGAGCTGTGTACGCCTCTCTGTGTGAGGAGTAACGATAGTCTAGTTTTTTTCCCCTCTGTTTGCACATGTAACATGCTGGGAGAAATGAGGTAAAACAGATTTAAGTTTCCCTGCATTGAAGTCCCCGGCCACTAGGAGCGCCACCTCTGTTTGAGCATTTTCTTATTTTCCTATTGCCTTATATAGCTCATTGAGTGTGGTCTTAGTGCCAGCATCGGTTAGTGGTGGTATATAGACAGCTACGAAAAATAGTGTGGTCTACAGCTTATCATGAGATACTCTACCTCAGGCGAGTAAAACCTCAAGACTTCCTTAATATTAGATTTCGTGCACCAGCTGTTATTGACAAATAGACACAGACCGCCACCCCTTGTCTTACCGGAGGCAGCTGTTCTATGTTGCCGATTCACAGCAAATCCAGCCAGCTCTATGTTATCCATGCCGTCATTCAGCCACGACTCAGTGAAACATAATATATTACAGTAGTAATGTCCTGTTGGTAGGATGGTCTTGATCAGAGCTCATCCAGTTTATTATCAAATGACTGCACGATGGCTTATAGGACTGATGGTAGAGGCGGATTACCCACTCGCCGTCAAATTCTTACAAGGCACCCCAACCTACATCCCCAATATCTCTGTCTCTTCTTCATGAGAATGACAGGGATTTGAGCCTTGTCCGGTGTCTGAAGTAAATTATTTTGCTTCAGACTCGTTAAAGAGAAGATGGTGGTTGTTGAATGTCTTGAGAACCTATGTACCTATTAGACCACTCCAGTCTACGTCTCTGCGGGTAACCTTGTCTGCACTCTCTCTACTGTTTTCTGTACATTTTACTCTTCACTTCACTACTTTTAAATGCAATGTCATATCAGACTGCCTAATAGGCCCGATGTTTAACCTTTCTGATCTCCCCATCCCGGATCCGGGATCGTGAATACAGACTCAAGCTCATTACCATAACGCAACGTTAACTATTCATGAAAATCACAAATGAAATGAAATAAATATGCTAGCTCTCAAGCTTAGCCTTTTGTTAACAACACTGTCATCTCAGATTTTCAAAATATGCTTCTCAACCATTGCAAAACAAGCATTTGTGTAACAGTATTGATGGCTAACGTAGCATTTAGTGTAGCATTTAGCGTTAGCATTCAGCAGGCAACATTTACACAAAAAAACAGAAAAGCATTCAAATAAAATCATTTACCTTTGAAGAACTTCAGATGTTTTCAATGAGGAGACTCTCAGATAGCAAATGTTCAGTTTTTCCTGAAAGATTATTTGTTTAGGACAAATCGCTACGTTTTCTGCGTCACGTTTAGCTACGAAAAAAACCCTGTATCCAGGATTGTGTAAATCTATCAGCAAGCTCATTAGCATAACACAACGTTAACTATTCATGAAAATGGCTAATGAAATGAAATTAATCTATTTGCTCTCAAGCTTAGCCTTTTGTTAACAACACTGTCATCTCAGATTTTCAAAATATGCTTTTGAACCATAGCTAAACAAGCATTTGTGTAAGAGTATTGATAGCCTAGCATTGCATTAAGCCTAGCATTCAGCATGCAACATTTTCCACAAAAAAACCATAAAAGCATTCAAATAAAATAATTTACCTTTGAAGAACTTCAGATGTTTTCAATGAGGAGACTGTTAGATAGCAAATGTTCCGTTTTTACAAAAAATATTATTTGTGTCGACTAATCACTCCGTTTTGTTCATCACGTTTGGGTAAGAAAAAAAATAAGAAAAAAAAAAAATCATTAAAACGCGAACTTTTTTCCAAATTAACTCCATAATATCGACAGAAACATGGCAAACGATGTTTAGAATCAATCCTCAAGTTGTTTTTCACATATCTATCGAAGATAAAATCCATCGTGGCAGTTTACTTTCAATTCTGAAGAAATGGAACGCGCATGGACTTACTGATAACGCACACAGGACACCGGGCGGGACACCAGGTAAATGTAGTCTCTTATGGTCAATCTTCCAATGATATGCCTACAAACACGTCACAATGCTGCAGACACCTCGGGGAATATACAGAAAGCGCAGGCTCATTCCTGGCGCATTCACAGCCATATAAGGAGACATTGGAACACAGCGCCTTCAGAATCCGGGGCATTTCCTGTATGAAACTTCATCTTGGTTTCGCCTGTTGCATTAGTTCTGGGGCACGCACAGATAATATCTTTGCAGTTTTGGAGACGTCAGACTTGTGTCTTTCCAAGGCTGTCAATTCCATGCATAGTCGAGCATCTTTTCGTGACAAAATATTGCGCTTAAAACGGGCACGTCTTTTTATCCAATAATGACACAGCGCCCCTATAGGTTCAAGAGGTTAAACAGCAGATTAAATCTACTGGTGGTTATATTTACTGTACACCCAGGGACAGATGATTACAGAGCAAGGCTGAAGTAAAGAGAAAGTTGCCTCATGATTTTTTTATGTCGCTTTATAAAAGATTTAGCCCGTCGCCACTTTAAAAGTGTGCTGCTCCAGGCTTTAGTGTTTGTGCGCTAAAATAGTCTTAGAGTACAGCCTTCTCTGTCCTCTGGGTACTGAGCAGGTCAATGTGTGTCAGTACAGCCTTCTACAGAGGAATAACAAGTCAGTATGTGTCTGTGTAGTTTTACTACAAAGAAAGACCATGATTTCAATGTACAGTTAATAGAGGTGCAATGTGTTCTAGTTCCTTCTGTGGTATAGACCTACAAGTACTACTGTCAGTGGCTCTGTTATTTAGTAGTATTCCATTTGTCACCACTTTCAGAAGAAACAATTGTCACATACACCAGATACAGTGCCTTGCGAAAGTATTCGGCCCCCTTGAACTTTGCGACCTTTTGCCACATTTCAGGCTTCAAACATAAAGATATAAAACTGTATTTTTTTGTGAAGAATCAACAACAAGTGGGACACAATCATGAAGTGGAACGACATTTATTGGATATTTCAAACTTTTTTAACAAATCAAAAACTGAAAAATTGGGCGTGCAAAATTATTCAGCCCCTTTACTTTCAGTGCAGCAAACTCTCTCCAGAAGTTCAGTGAGGATCTCTGAATGATCCAATGTTGACCTAAATGACTAATGATGATAAATACAATCCACCTGTGTGTAATCAAGTCTCCGTATAAATGCACCTGCACTGTGATAGTCTCAGAGGTCCGTCAAAAGCGCAGTGAGCATCATGAAGAACAAGGAACACACCAGGCAGGTTCGAGATACTGTTGTGAAGAAGTTTAAAGCCGGATTTGGATACAAAAAGATTTCCCAAGCATTAAACATCCCAAGGAGCACTGTGCAAGCGATAATATTGAAATGGAAGGAGTATCAGACCACTGCAAATCTACCAAGACCTGGCCGTCCCTCTAAACTTTCAGCTCATACAAGGAGAAGACTGATCAGAGATGCAGCCAAGAGGCCCATGATCACTCTGGATGAACTGCAGAGATCTACAGCTGAGGTGGGAGACTCTGTCCATAGGACAACAATCAGTCGTATATTGCACAAATCTGGCCTTTATGGAAGAGTGGCAAGAAGAAAGCCATTTCTTAAAGATATCCATAAAAAGTGTTGTTTAAAGTTTGCCACAAGCCACCTGGGAGACACACCAAACATGTGGAAGAAGGTGCTCTGGTCAGATGAAACCACAATTGAACTTTTTGGCAACAATGCAAAACGTTATGTTTGGCGAAAAAGCAACACAGCTCATCACACTGAACACACCATCCACACTGTCAAACATGGTGGTGGCAGCATCATGGTTTGGGCCTGCTTTTCTTCAGCAGGGACAGGGAAGATGGTTAAAATTGATGGGAAGATGGATGGAGCCAAATACAGGACCATTCTGGAAGAAAACCTGATGGAGTCTGCAAAAGACCTGAGACTGGGATGGAGATTTGTCTTCCAACAAGACAATGATCCAAAACATAAAGCAAAATCTACAATGGAATGGTTCAAAAATAAACATATCCAGGTGTTAGAATGGCCAAGTCAAAGTCCAGACCTGAATCCAATCGAGAATTTGTGGAAAGAACTGAAAACTGCTGTTCACAAATGCTCTCCATCCAACCTCACTGAGCTCGAGCTGTTTTGCAAGGAGTAATGGGAAAAAAATTCAGTCTCTCAATGTGCAAAACTGATAGAGACATACCCCAAGCGACTTACAGCTGTAATCGCAGCAAAAGGTGGCGCTACAAAGTATTAACTTAAGGGGGCTGAATAATTTTGCACGCCCAATTTTTCAGTTTTTGATTTGTTAAAAAAGTTTGAAATATCCAATAAATGTCGTTCCACTTCATGATTGTGTTCCACTTGTTGTTGATTCTTCACAAAAAAATACAGTTTTATATCTTTATGTTTGAAGCCTGAAATGTGGCAAAAGGTCGCAAAGTTCAAGGGGGCATTCCACAAGAACATTAGTGAGGTTGGGCACTGATGTTGGCACTGATGTTGGGTGATTAGGCCTGGCTCGCAGTCTGCGTTCCAGTTTATCCCAATGGTGTTTAATGGGGTTGAGGTTAGGGCACTGTGCAGGCCAGTCAAGTTCTTCCACACCGATCTCGACAAACCATTTATGTATGGACATTGCTTTTTGGACGGTGTCATTGCCCTGCTGTAACTGGAAAGGGCCTTCCCCAAACTGTTGCCACAAAGTTGGAATCGCAGAATGTGCTGTAGCGTTGATTTCCCTTCACTGGAATTAAAGGGCCTAGCCCAAACCATGAAAAACAGCCCATGGAAAACAACCCAAACAGACCATTATTCCTCCTCTACCAAATGTTACAGTTGGCACTATGCAGTCGGGCAGGTAGCGTTCTCCTGGCTTCCGCCAAACTGACTTGCTGGAAAGATGGCATCCTATGACGGTGCCATGTTGAAAGTCACTGAGCTCTTCAGTAAGGCCATTAAACTGCCAATGTTTGTCTATGGAGATTGCATGGCTGTGTGCTCAATTTTATACACCTCTCAGCAACGAGTATGGCTGAAATAGCCGAATCCACCCAATTAGTCCACGTACTTTTGGCTATGTAGTGTAGTTTAATTTTAAACTCATTATGCATGCACACTGAAATATGAACGCTGTTGATCCTCATTTGCCTCAAGCATTCAAGCACTTCAGCTATTTCATTTCACTTTACATTTCCTCAAATAAACCCCTTCCAAAGGTTTAAGATCAGGCTAAACCATGAAGTTATGAATTAATTGTATATTATTTACTCTCCCATATGGGAGCCTTTCAATAAATAAATTCTGAACACTGGTATGACTCCAGGCCATGTTGTCTGCCCCTGCTATCCCATCCAATCTATCATGTTTTGTGGTTGAAACCTATGGACTTGTGTTCCTTCAGGGACCTAATCTTGGACCTCGTCCAAATGTCTCAGTTCCCTCCCTCTCCCTGCCTCCCTCCCTCTCCCTCTCCCTGCCTCCCTCCCTCACTCCCATACATAAATGTGATGTAATTGTGTAAACTCCCTTTCCCACAGTCTGGGACTCAGTGAGGCAGTGCATTCTCACAGTGTGTTTGTGTGTACACATTCTCACAGTGTAGTTGTCTCAGAGTGGGCTAGTTAACCTCAACCCCATGTCCCAAAAACAGTCTCTCTGGGTCTGGTGAGGGCATGTCAGATCACTCCTATTTCCCCGGACTGCCTTGTAAATAAAGACCTAACATATTTATGCCTTTTAAAGACTTCTGTTTGTGGCCCTTTTCCCTCCATTCGTGATAAGTTTAGGCTTTTTTATGTTTTGTTTTCCTTGTGAATGAAAATCAAACTATTTTGGCCTTGTGAATGAAAATCAAACTATTTTGGCCTTTTGAGCTGTTGCAGTGCAGAAACATGCAGCGGTTCTGTGTTTTGTGTTTTTTATGTTTTGTTTTTCCAGACTGGGAGGGGAGGGATTGATCGGGAAGTGATCTTTCTTTCTCACAGTTGGCGCAAAGTGTTGATGTTAGGTTCCCTGCTTCCCTTTAGCTGCTCGGCTCGTAAGATTAAATCTAATTTCTCTGAGTGCTCTTTGTGTCAAAGCCGAGCGTGATTTCTGATTCTCCGTCTCTCATCTTGTGACTTTCTCAAGGCTGGCGGTGGAATGCTCTTAAATGCAGCTCCTCGCTTTTTTGAATTTTCACGAGATTGTAGCCTCACGGCTGTGAATAATGTTCAGAGTCTGACCCCTTTTTCCATTCCTCCACCTCCTCTTAGCTTCAGCTTGTTTTCTCTCCAGACTCAGTAAGACTCAGTAAGAGAAGCAGGATGTACAGTATGTCCTTAAGGATATCTTTCAACTCCTTGTCCATGAAGGATTGAGCTTTGGCCCTATTCCCACTATGAGATATGAAGGAAAGTCTGAGGAGCGGGGTGGCGAAAGAGAATGTTCAATTCATATTTCATCCTTGTCTCTTACCTTTTGTTGTGGATGGCAAAGCAAAATTCATGATCAGCAGCTCAAATTGACCATAAATATCACAGTAGCCACTACTAGCCAGTAACCACAAACTATTCAACAATGACAGAAACATTTATTCTAAAACATATTAGATTATTGAATAATGCAACCAAACCATATTACACTCTTGAATAATGCAACATTTCACAAGACTGTACAGTATGTGTAGACAATTAAAGGGTTTATTTTATCATCTGTAGGCTACAGTCATTACATTTTAGCTTCAAGACAAAAGCACACAGTTGTTAAAATGTCGTTATCAAGTAACGTTAGCCTATCAAAAATGAACGGTTAACCCTCTCACACAAGTATTAAAGTACATTAACCAACATTTTTTGTATAAAATGAAATGCATCATGATTTGTGAACATGCACAATTATTCTGTGCTTCAGTCTGATCACCTGTAGCCTACTGATAACAACCACAGCTGCAGGTAGCCTAGAGAAGCCTATGTGCTCTAATCCTGTCTGTAATATCATGTTTTTACAGCCTAAGCTATGTATTTAAAATAGGCCCATTTTATTTTTCTTCTGAGAAAATGTGAACGTGATCAAATTTGGTTTATATTCACACTTTGGGTGGCTAGGCTATCTAGGCCTGTTTACTCCAAAATGATTGACTGGAATTAATCAATCAACAATAATGAATACATACTGTAGGAGTATCTTTCTAATTATAGATGCAAAGGCCTTACATGATGCAACCCTGCATACAGCGAGTTCAGGACTGTTCGTTTTTGTCCCTTCACAGTTGTTTCTTTGTCTGTGTAAAGGGTTTTAATGTTTTCATCCTCCCTAGGGCCAGGATTTTTACCAGGATTTAAACATGTAAAAAATGTCATATGACCTGACTACAAAAAATGATCTGGTTCCATCATAAAACATTTTTTTACAGCTAATTTATTACTATGTCATACGCTACAACTAGGGTCTGGAGTTGGTTAGGTTAGCCTAATAACGGTTCAGGAAAAACTAAGCCTCAGGAAAACACTCCCCCCCCCCACCCACCACTGGGACTACACAAATATATCCTATTTGTATGATCTACATTTTACATGTTTTTGGTGGTGGGGGGATGTAACAGAATGTAACAGACTGTTAATTAAATTTCAGGTAGAAACTCAATAAAACAAGCCTCAAATATTAGGAAAATGTCTATACATTTCAGCTGTTTTCAAAAATATTGCTCTGCTATAGGCTATGCATTATACCACCTCCAACGTTGTAATTTACTTCCTACCGGGTTGATGACTTCCGGAAACTGTTGTCGATGCATTTCTGACAGAAGTAGTTCGCAATGACTACGTTTAAATTCCAGCCCCGTGAAGGAGGTGCTAATGAACATTGTTCAGTGCCTCTGTTCAGTTTCTTCCAAATGTAATGGTATTGTGAGCTTCCATAGTTTCCTGGTCGACGTAGAGCTCAGAAAAAGGTGGTTGGTGGCAGTACGTCGTGACAACTTTACTGTCACCAAACACACAAAGGTGTGTAGTACACATTGTTGAGAGTGACTTTGTTGAGGGAAAAAGTTGGGGGTGACAATACCTAAAAAGAGGTGTTGTTCCTACAGTCTTCACGTGGAACTGGCACATTCAAAAGAGACCTGGTGTTTGGGAAAGAAGACCAAAACCTCCTGCCCCGACTGAGGAGGATGAAGAACAAGGTGTGCTACCTATGCTACCTATGGACCTTGAAACTGCATGGCCCTAATGGCACGTAAGAGAAATTGAGGAGCTTCGAGCCAAGCTGGAGAAACTGACCGCCCAACACGGCTTTGGTCTACAGCGATTTGCTGGTTCTGACGAGGATATACATTTTTACACAAGGTACAGTAATGATTTATTATTATCCAGCATTACTATTGTTTATTATTTACTATTCATTATTATTATCCCAAAGTCCATCTTACCTTTAAGAACATGTTCATGATTATTTAAAACTAGGCTAGCATATCTTAGCATAAGTAGGCACATTGAATGTATATTGTATTTACATTCGTTTTCAGTTAACCCCCCAAAATTTTACCAGGTCGTTGCTGCAAATAAGATTTGGTTCTTAGCCAACTTCCCAGGTTAAATAACGGAACATTTAAAACAAAGTCACTGCTGTGATGATAGCTGCTGTGAATTACAGTACGAATTGCAGTAACAAGAAAAACAGGCTACAATAGCAGCTAGGTCATGTCTAGTGCTACTTGATGCTTAGAGAAGTTGGGCAATGATAGTAATGAGCTTTTTTAGTATTCAAATAACCCCGGGTCCGTCTACACCCGGTGTTACTCGAAGAAAACCGGTAAGGAACAACTTCATTAAATAGTTAGGAGAATATTAATTATCAAACATTTACTTTTTGTTATGGACCGAATATAAGGACTATATTGTACTAAAATTGTTTTCTTTACGTTCAGACACTGCTATCAATCAACGAGTTCTTCTTGTTTATGACTCATCTGTCGCTGGGTCTGAAGCAGAAGGATTTGACCCATCGGTTCAGCATCCACCAATCGACAGTGAGCCGGATTATCATCTCTTGGACCAACTTCCTCTACTGTCTGCTTGGATCAGCACGGATATGGATCCCCAAGGAAACCATCAAAGCCCACCTGCCACCTGAGTTCAAGGACTATCCAGACACCCAGGTAGTGATGGACTGCACTGAACTCTGCTGCCAGACACCATCTTCACTACTACTGCAGAGTGAGATGTTTTCTTCCTACAAGTCACAATACCTTTAAGGGCATGTTGGGAATGTCACCACATGGAGCTGTCACTCTTGTGTCATGGTTGTATGCTGTATCTGTGAGTGACAAGGAGATCTTCAAGCAGTCTGGAATTATTTTCTTCCCCAATCCAATCCATTGCCAGGTTGAGAGTGCATGTTGAAAGAATGATCCCCAGAGTAAAGGAGCACAAGCTGTTTGACACAGTCATCCCCCTGACCATCTCAGGCAGCATCAACCAATTATTTGCAGTGGTGTGCCTGTTGGTCAACTATCAAAACGGACCTTTGGTCAGAGCATGGGCCAAGCCAGGGTAAATGTACATGTGTTGATTTGCTAGTAGCAAAATAATAATTTGTTTATCTACAACACGTATAGTGTAGTGAATATCAGTTTGTGTGGAGCTTGTATTGGCTTTAATTAGGCAATGAGTTTAGGGGAAAGAAATCAAGTAAACACAGAATAACCAGAATGCAAGATTGAATACAATGTTAGAGATGTGTAATTGATTAACTGAACTGTTGAACATTTGCTGAAATAAATTTTTTTAAACAAATCTATTCTACTGTAGTTTTCTTCACAAGAACATCAATACTTATTTTTCATGAAACCACTAAACTTTACACCCATGCAGGCGATCAATTCACGTGCGAGAGACACTGATGCAAGTAATGGGATAAATAAAAGTGGTCAACCTTCTCTCTTGACGTTTTTGAAACCTGTAGATCTTTATATATCCTTTCAACTAGTATGTCCTCCTGTGCACAGCTGACAAAGTCACACCAGCTACAACCTGTGAGAAGGATTTGACCTTGCACCTGCCAGTAGTAAGCATGAGATGTCTTCAACTTCACCTCTCCATTCTGTATATTCAGGTAAGGGCAGTCAACATAACTTGGTACATTTGGG
Organism: Oncorhynchus mykiss; assembly: GCF_057628025.1. NCBI lineage: Eukaryota > Metazoa > Chordata > Actinopteri > Salmoniformes > Salmonidae > Oncorhynchus > Oncorhynchus mykiss. The sequence goes on along the minus strand of NC_143022.1, from coordinate 56,614,762 downwards.
CACTTGACCTCTAAGTCCAAAGTGTGGTCTCACACTGGATCAAAATGATTCCATCTGGAGAGGATCCTAACCACGGAGCATCTGGGTGCACTACGAAGCCACACGGAAAGAAGTTAACATTCTTCAGTGTGCAGTACTCCTGTACAGCCACTGGCTCCATGCCTAGCCCCCTCTTCATCTCCATTGTCTGCATACCAGATCCCTTGAACATCCGCTCAGCTAGCCGGTCAGCTGAGGTCTCTCCCAGGACATGGCAAACCTCTCGGAAACGAGAGGATGTTATTCTCATTTTCCTGAGCTGATGCCATTCCGGGCTGCTCTGCTCCCTTGTAGTAACCTCGACTTTGTGTGACATCTCATAGGTTGTCTCTAATGCCTTGACGTGGAACTACTCCTGATGGCTAAGGACATAAGCACACTGGGAAGCCTGAAGCCTGTGGCCATCTAATGGAAGTATTGGAGAAGGGGCATCGGCAATCTTCCCAATTTCACGGGTCTTTGGCTGTGGAAGTTGATAGGACAGCGCACTGCCAGCTTGCACTGGCCCAAAGGCGGACTCAACCAGGGGCACGTCAGCTGACATTTCCATTATTGTCACAAGAGTGGAGACGTGGAGAAGGTCCCTGTCAGGCATGTATCCATTGAGTGCTTTGTAGAGAGAACTTCTGCAAAACATTTTAAAACCTTAACATCAGGTTGGAGAGATTACTATGACAAAGACTCATGTAACTTTTCCAGAAACAGCACAAGCCCGAAAGTTCAAATAAAATGAATTAAAATATACAGATTATACATTTCCCTCCAGTCTTTGTCCGAAACATTTGTCATTACATCGTAATGTTTAGGCGTATCAAATGGATTATAAAGAAATCACCAGAAAATGTTTTCTAAAATGTTTCCATTCTAGAAACCTCCAACTTACCTTATTCAATTAGCACGGAAGTTAGCAGGTTTACGGAACTCTATCCCATCAACCAGACCTGGCTTCACACCCTAATTAAAAAGGATTTACTGTTACATAGGCAGAATACTTTTCAGGTGCATTTTTTTATGGATATTGATAGACTCACAAGTGCTCTTGGCTTGTGCCAACGCTGTTCTGTGTCTGTGCAGCTGTGAACTGGTGGTGCAGCAGGAATGTTTAGTTGAGAGTAGTGCGCTGTCTGGTAAAGAAGGGCCACCAGATGATTGCCCATAGCACTTCCTGCAACACAGGAGCTACCACAATCACTGGTATGGAGTGGTTTAACACCATCTGTGTGATAAAAGACTGAATTGAGAAACAAGAATGATGTGGTCCATAAATAACAATAAACATACAGTTGAAGTCGGAAGTTAACACACACCTTAGCCAAATACATTTAAACTTTTCACAATTCCTGACATTTAATCCTAGTAAAAATGCCCTGTGTTAGGTCCGTTAGGATCACCACCTTATTTTAAGAATGTGAAATGTCAGAATAATAGTAGAGTGATTTATTTCAGCTGTTATTTATTTCATCACATTCCCAGTTGGTCAGAAGTTCACATACAATCAATTAGTTTTTGGTAGCATTGCCTTTAAATTGTTTAACTTGGGTCAAACGTTTCAGATAGCCTTCCACAAGCTTCCCACAATAAGTTGGGGGAATTTTGTCCCATTCCTCCTGACAGAGCTGGTGTAATGGAGTCAGGTTTGTAGGCCTCCTTGCTTGCACATGCTTTTTCTGTTCTGCCCACACATTTTCTATAGGATTGAGGTCAGGGCTTTGTGATGGCCACTCAAATACCTTGACTTTGTTGTCCTTAAGCCATTTTTCCACAACTGTGGGTCAATGTCTATTTGGAAGACCCATTTGCGACCAAGCTTTAACTTCCTGACTGATGTGTTGAGATGTTGCTTCAATATATCCACATCATTTTCCTCCCTCATGATGCCATCTATTTCTGAAGTGCACCAGTCCCTCCTGCAGAAAAGCACCCCCACAACATGATGCTGCCACCCCCGTGCTTTATGGTTGGGATGGTGTTCTTCGGCCAACAAGCCTCTCCCTTTCTCCTCCAAACATAACGATGGTCATTATGGCCAAACAGTTCTATTTTTGTTTCATCATAGCAGAGGACATTTCTCCAAAAAGTAAGATCTTTGTCCCCATGTGCAATTGCAAACCGTAGTCTGGCTTTTTTATGGTGGTTTTGGAGCAGTGGCTTCTTCCTTGCTGAGCGGATACTTTTGCACCTGTTTTTTCCAGCATCTTCACAAGGTCCTTTGCTGTTGTTCAGGGATTGATTTGCACTTTTCGTACCAAAGTACGTTCATCTTTAGGAGACAGAATGTGTCTCCTTCCTGAGCGGTGTGACGGCTGTGTGGTCCCATGGTGTTTATACTTGCATACTATTGTTTGTACAGATGAACATGGTACCTTCAGGCGTTTGTAAATTGCTTTCAAGGATGAACCAGACTTCTGGAGGTCTAGAATGTTTTTTTCTGAGGTCTTGGCTGATTTCTTTAGATTTTCCCATGATGTCAAGCAAAGAGGCACTGAGTTTGAAGGTAGTCCTTAAAATACATCCAGAGGTACACCTCCTATTGACTCAAATGAAAAGTCTGTAAACAATTGTTGGAAAAATTACTTGTGTCATGCACAAAGTAGATGTCCTAACCGACTTGCTAAAACTATAGTTTGTTAACAAGAAATTTGTAGAGTGGTTGAAAACCGAGTTTTAATGACTCCAACCTTGGGGTATGTAAACTTCAACTGTAGTAGTGTCTAGTCTTCTCAACCAGGGGCTCATTTAACTATACAGGAATACATTGTGTCTCAGTAACACAATTACCAAACACTACATCAACAGATCTTTACCAATAACCTGTTAAGTGGGTAATTCTAAATTGGGATTGGGACCCATCATTAATATCTATATATTGATAAGATTTAACGTTGACACTGTCTCCAACACATTTTGACCATGATGACAGTGTCCCACAGGAGATGTTTAACAAGGTCCCTAGTAGCTATCTATAACCTTTCCATACTCTCATGCTGTGCGGTTTTTCACTCTTCCTCATGGACCTGTGACAGGCAGCCCTCATGGTGTCTCCCCTGTCAATGTATCTTTGTTAGATACTGTGTAGAAGACATGAATAACAATTATTTTTAGCTAGCAAATATAGTTAGCAAGCGTAACTTAACCAAGCTAATGAAAATACACACATTCTCAGGTAGATTCTGTCAACGTTACATTATTTTACGAAGTAACTAGCTAGCTACAGTTAATAGTTAAATTAGCTAGCTAATGATTGTAGCTAGCTAACGTTATCTGTCACTGACTTGGTACTCACCTTCATAGTTGTCTATGTAGCTTCCTATATACATCTTGAACCCCTTTTCATTCTTGCTAGCTGGAGTCTGAGGCTGATTTAACAATTCAATGTACATCATTAATATGAATTTGAGGCAAGTCCTGAAGACACCAAGTAAAAAACTGCGACATAGTGGTCGGACGTTATATCGTCAATAACAACTAGACTGACTTCCGTTCTATAGTATGCGCGACTGGAAATTGCCACGCCGGTAGGAAGTGTGTTTGGAACGTTCGATCATGGAATGTGCATAAGGGCTCTTGCAATTTATACTCTACGAGTGTTAGCTCAGCAAGACAATTCTGTTCACACTGCCATGCTTTAAGTGGGGAAACTGTCGGGGGAGAGTCGTGAGCTACCTCCGGAGGTAGCGGTCGAGACGTAGCAAGTACGCAAGTTTACATTTGAGTAATATGTGTAGCTGACAGTATTTTTACCAAAAGTGTAGTAAGTGTGAAGAGGCTCTTAGAGTAAACCAAGAGATTGGATGGAGTGCAACCTGGATTGTTTCTCTCTTTCTCACCCCCACCCTCTTTCTCTCTCACTCTCTCGCCCCCACCCTCTTTCTCTCTCTTTCTGTATATCTCTCTCCCTCAGTATCTCTTTCTGTCTCTCTGAGTGTAACTTCAGACGATTTGGATGGTGGGTGTGTAACCGATGCGAAATGTCTAGCTTGTTAGCGGTGGTGCGCGCTAATAGCGTTTCAATCGATGACGTCACTTGCTCTGAGACCTTGAAGTAGTGGTTCCCCTTGCTCTGCAAGGGCCGCGGCTTTTGTGGAGTGATGGGTAACGATGCTTCGTGGTTGTCAGTTATTGATGTGTGCAGAGGGTCCCTGGTTCGTACCCAGGTCGGGGCGAGGGGACGGACTACATTTATACATTGATTACATTGATGCTGTTGACCCGGATCACTGGTTGCTGAGGTCAAAAGAGGGGTGAGTGTAACCGATGCGAAATGGCTAGCTAGTTAGCGGTGGTGCGCGCTAATAGCGTTTCAATGGTGGGCATACCGATGACATACCACACCTCTGTCATGTCAGACAGGGTAAAACTACCATTGTCATGGTGTGCTCTGTCATATGGACCCCTGCCCTGCTCCAGAGCTACCGGGGAAATCAGACAGAATCCTGGATTATTGTCTGCCATAGTGGGTACACCACAGCTGTATCACTCTCACACTGCACTCTAGCGACTGTCATGTCAGACAGTGTAACGACATCACTGGCATGCTGTGCTCTCTCATATGGTGCTTTACTGTCACATTGTCAACCCTTTGTCAGAAGAACACACATTTCTGTTTTCAAGACACTTAGCTGGTCCAAAAACAGAAGGAGGGGTCTAGATTAGAATCATAGCCAGTCCAAAGAGATGAGGAGAATTGTATAATTCATAGAACATGTTCTTCTTCCATTCTAAAGAGATAAGGAAAGTTCTTGGACCATTGTACATATGTTTCTTCCATTCTAGTTTCCACTTAAAGAAGGAGAGTGCAGGAATCCTCAGGCCTCTGTTAGTTATCCCTGATCCCTGAAGTCAAAGCAATCTCTTAAGCGCATGTTAAACCACATCTGTTCTCCATTTAAACCAGGGTCTTAACATAACACATGATGTTAGAACATGTTGGGACTGAGAAGACCGTAAAGGTTCACAAGAACAAATACCAAGAGAAGTGAAACAGTCCTTATCAAAATAATTTTGTTGTATGGAGACTATAGATGTTTTGAAGCCCTGCAAACCATTTGCAATATTCTCCCATTTCTAATGTTTTGTTTGTTTTGTGGGGGGACACCAAGATATACATTATGCTACTATTGTTGTTCTTTTCTGGACCGAGCGACCTGTCTCTAGGATGACCTTATTCCTCTCTTCCACTTTTCTCTCCAGTCCATCGGGGGCTCACATGGTGTTTGTTTAGCTGTGCTGACTAACAGTGTGGTAAACATCTGAAAACCTCAAAGACCAGGACTGAGGGAGCACTAAAGGGGAAACACACTTTCTGGCTCTGAGGAACCATCTGCCACTCACTCTCATAATTAAAACCAGTAGAAGACCTTTGTGTTTTCGTTCTTTTACAAACAGGCCTAATTATCTTTAAGTCCTTCTTGGCAGCCCATATGTATCACAGACTGCAACAAACACAGGGATTGTTTAACTGTTAGCAGACTGGACAAGCTATGGTCATCCAATACCTATAGCTATCTCCATCCAGATCTAAAGTCATCCAGCCTGAAATGTCACAGCACACACAAACCTATTGTCCTCTTTAAACTGGGATAATAAGAGATGACAGACTACTGATCTATCCCAATACTGTAGCTACAAGGTATAGGCTACAGCAATACTGTGCATACAGAACAGTAATGACAGGATACACTTCATTGACCAGTACAGTGGAGGAAATTACGGTCACGAAAACGCCAAAAAACATTCCAAATTAGCTCCATAATATCGACAGAAACATGGCAAACGTTGTTTATAATCAATCTTCAAGGTGTTTTTCAAATATCTATTCGATAATATATCCACCGGGACAATTGTTTTTTCAGTAGGAGCGAGAGGAAAAATGGCTTCTTCTGTATTTTACGCGAGAATCACTCTGAGAGCCATCAGGTGACCACTTACACAATGTAGCCGCTTACGGGTATTCTTCAACATAAATGTGTAAAACTACGTCACAATGCTGTAGACACCTTGGGGAATACATAGAAAAAGTAATCTGGTTGACAGCCCATTCACTGCTCAATAGGGACGCATTGGAACGCAGCTCTTTCAAAACATGAGGCACTTCCGGATTGGATTTTTCTCAGGCTTTCGCCTGCAATATCAGTTCTGTTATACTCACAGACAATATTTTTACAGTTTTGGAAACTTTAGAGTGTTTTCTATCCTAAGCTGTCAATTATATGCATATTCTAGCATCTTTTGTCCTGACAAAATATCCTGTTTACTATGGGAACGTTATTTTTCCAAAAATGAAGATACTGCCCCCTAGTCACAAAAGGCTAACGTATGTAAAGGAAATGTCACCAAGAGCATTTAGCCAATAATCAATCATGTATAATAGTAATCGATCATGTGGATAGCCAGCGTTATGTATTGAAAGCTAGCTAGTGCATTAGGCCTAGTACCAGCCCACTACACAAGGCCCTGTGTGTCTGGTTGCCATTGTTCATGGTTTTATCTGCATACCTCAGTGTGTGCACCATGAAACCAGCCCCCATCATCTGTCCTCTTCTCTCTTTCCATTTCCACTCCCCCTTTTAAGAGTTGCAGCTGAGCAAGCTTTCTAGACTGAGCATGACTTGCAAGAGGGTTTAAAAAAGAAGAATGCAGTGTAAACAACAGTAGGTAGCAAAGACCTATTAGAGACTGTAATCAATCTCATGTGTCCTAAATTTACAATGATCAGAAATGTTCCTCAGTGAGCTGGATAGAGAGGAATGTAGAGGCCATAGGAGGGCATTTCACAGACTCTCAGCTGAGGGCATAGATGATATTCCAGGACTGACCAGGATGAGACTGTAATACGCAAACCACACCGGCCACGTTGCGTGCGCGGGCATTTCAAAATAAATGTACACATAAGTTATTCAATAATTTCACCCACACTGTGTGCTCGGTTGAACGAGCATCTGCGTAGCCAAGCTCTGACATAGAACTTCGTTCCATTTGAGACGCTATCAGGAAGATACAAGTCCACATGGATGCTTGAAAGACAAATGAGGAGAGATTAATGTCTGCGCATTATGCACTAAATATATTCTACCGTGCCCAGAAATCTGCTCCTTTTATTCTTTGTCCCCAACGCTCTAGGTGACCAGTTGATAGCCTTTAGCCGCACCCTCATCCTACTCCTCCTCTGTTCCGCGGGTGATGTGGAGGTAAACCCAGGCCCTGCATGTTCCCAGGCACCCTCATTTGTTGACTTCTGTGATCGAAAAAGCCTTGGTTTCATGCATGTCAACATCAGAAGCCTCCTCCCTAAGTTTGTTTTACTCAATGGTTTAGCATACTCTGCCAACCCTGATGTCCTTGCCGTGTCTGAATCCTGGCTTAGGAAGGCCACCAAAAATTCTGAGATTTCCATACCCAACTATAACATTTTCCGTTAAGATAGAATTGCCAAAGGGGGAGGAGATGCAGTCTACTGCAGATATAGCCTGCAAAGTAATGTCATACTTTCCAGGTCCATACCCAAACAGTTCGAACTTCTCAATAAAAAAATTAATCTCTCCAGAAATAAGTCTCTCATTGTTGCTGCCTGCTACCGACCCCCCTCAGCTCCCAGCTGTGCCCTGGACACCATTTGTGAATTGATCGCCCCCTATCTAGCTTCAGAGTTTGTTCTGTTAGGTAACGTAAACTGGGATATGCTTAACACCCCGGCAGTCCTACAATCTAAGCTAGATGCCCTCAATCTCACACAAATCATCAAGGAACCTACCAGGTACAGCCCTAAATCTGTAAACATGGGCACCCTCATAGACATTATCCTGACCAACTGGCCCTCCAAATACACCTCCGCTGTCTTCAATCATGATCTCAGCGATCACTGCCTCATTGCCTGTACCGCTACGGGCCCGCGGTCAAACGACCACCCCTCATCACTGTCAAACGCTCCCTAAAACATTTCTGCGAGCAGGCCTTTCTAATCGACCTGGCCTGGGTATCCTGGAAGGATATTGACCTCATCCCGTCAGTTGAGGAAACCTGGTCATTCTTTAAAAGTAACTTTCTCACCATCTTAGATAAGCATGCTCCATTCAAAAAATGCAGAACTAAGAGCAGATATAGCCCTTGGTTCACTCCAGACCTGACTGCCATCGACCAGCACAAAAACATCCTGTGGCGGACTGCAATAGCATCGAATAGTCCCCACGATATGCAACTGTTCAGGGAAGTCAGGAACCAATACACACAGTCAGTCAGGAAAGCAAAGGCCAGCTTTTTCAAGCAGAAATTTGCATCCTGTAGCTCTAACTCCAAAAAGTTCTGGGACACTGTAAAGTTCATGGAGAAGAAGAGCACCTCCTCCCGGCTGCCCACTGCACTGAGGCTGAGCAACACAGTCACCACCGATAAATCCATGATAATCGAAAACTTCAACAAGCATTTCTCAACGGCTGGCCATGCCTTCCTCCTGGCTACTCCAAACTCGGCCAACAGCCCCCCCCGCAGCTACTCGCCCAAGCCTCCCCAGCTTCTCCTTTACCCAAATCCAGACAGCAGATGTTCTGAAAGAGCTGCAAAACCTGCACCCATACAAATCAGCTGGGCTTGACAATCTGGACCCTCTATTTCTGAAACTATCCACCGCCATTGTCGCAACCTCTATTACCAGCCTGTTCAACCTCTCTTTCGTATCGTCTGAGATCCTTAAGGATTGGAAAGCTGCCGCGGTCATCCCTCTCTTCAAAGGGGGAGACACCCTGGAACCAAACTGTTACAGACCCATATCCATCCTGCCCTGCCTATCTAAGGTCTTCGAAAGCCAAGTCAACAAACAGATCACTGACCATCTCGAATCCCACCGTACCTTCTCCGCTGTGCAATCTGGTTCCCGAGCCGGTCACGGGTGTACCTCAGCCACGCTCAAGGTACTAAACGACATCATAACCGCCATCGATAAAAGACAGTACTGTGCAACCGTCTTCATCGACCTGGCCAAAGCTTTCGACTCTGTCAATCATCATATTCTTATCGGCAGACTCAGTAGCCTCGGTTTTTCTAGTGACTGCCTTTCCTGGTTCACCAACTACCAAGACAGAGTTCAGTGTGTCAAATCTGAGGGCATGTTGTCCGGTCCTCTGGCAGTCTCTATGGGGGTGCCACAGGGTTCAATTCTTGGGCAGACTCTTTTCTCTGTATATATCAATGATGTTGCTCTTGCTGTAGGTGATTCCCTGATCCACCTCTACGCATTCTGTATACTTCTGGCCCTTCCTTGGACACTGTGCTATCTAACCTCCAAACGAGCTTCAATGCCATACAACACCCCTTACGTGGCCTCCAACTGATCTTAAACGCTAGTAAAACCAAATGCTTGCTTTTACAACCGTTCGCTTCCTGCACCCGCAAGCCCGACTAGCATCACCACCCTGGATGGCCTAGATGACCTAGAATACGTGGACATCTATAAGTACCTAGGTGTCTGGCTAGACTGTAAACTCTCCTTCCAGACTCATATCAAACATCTCTAATCTAAAATCAAATCTAGAATTGGCTTTCTATTTCGCAACAAAGCCTCCTTCACTCACGCCGCCAAACTTACCCTAGTAAAACTGACCATCCTACCGATCCTCGACTTCGGCAATGTCATCTACAAAATAGCTTCCAATACTCTACTCAGCAAACTGGATGCAGTTTATCACAGCGCCATCCATTTTGTTATTAAAGCAACTTATACCACCCACCACTGCAACCTGTATGCTCTAGTCGGCTGGCCCTCGCTACATATTCATCGCCAGACCCACTGGCTCCAGGTCATCTACAAGTCCATGCTAGGTAAAGCTCCGCCTTATCTTAGTTCACTGGTCACGATGGCAACACCCACCCGTAGCACGCGCTCCAGCAGGTGTATCTCACTGATCATCCCTAAAGCCAACACCTCATTTGGCCGCCATTCCTTCCAGTTCTCTGCTGCCTGTGACTGGAACGAATGTCAAAAATCGCTGAAGTTGGAGACTTTTACCTCCCTCACCAACTTTAAACATCTGCTATCTGAGCAGCTAACCGATCGCTGCAGCTGTACATAGTCCATCAGTAAATAGCCCACCCAATTCACCTACCTCATCCCCATACTGTTTTTATTTATTTACTTTTCTGCTCTTTTGCACACCAGTATCTCTACCTGCACATGACCATTTGATCATTTATCACTCCAGTGTTAATCTGCTAAATTGTAATTATTCGCTTACCTCCTCATGCCTTTTGCACACAATGTATATAGAGTCTTTCTTTTTTGTCTACTGTGTTATTTACTTGTTTATTGTTTACTCCATGTGTAACTCTGTGTTGTTATCTGTTCACACTGCTATGCTTTATCTTGGCCAGGTCGCAGTTGTAAATGAGAACTTGTTCTCAACTAGCCTATCTGGTTCAATAAAGGTGAAATAAAATACAAAAAGAATACATTTATGAAAGATTACTAACTAAAAACTCACTAGGTTTCCTTGTCTGTGGATTAATTTTTGGAGTAGAGAAACACGATTTTATATGACTCCGGGTGCAAATTCTACAAGTATCCAGCTAAAAAGAGGACCATTTGTGACGCATTTCAGGGAGCTAAGCATATGTCTCACGTCACTACTTCACATGTTCCAGAGGCATTGGAATGATTATTTGATCAAAATGTGGCATTTTTGGGCAGAAATGTCTCTGGAACATGTGAACTGTAATGTGCCTTAATAACTTGTATGACATCTGTAAATACAAATACAATTGTTAAATTACGAGCCTGGTTGGTTTAGTCACGGAAAAAGAAAGGAACATTCCTGCTAGCCATAATTGGTCGACATAATGGATGGGCTGGACATGCTGAGAAAGGAGTTCGGATTGGTCTGCCATTATAGCATGCTTCTGCCTATAACATGAGCTGCTCAGTATGTGTAGATATTCCTTGAAATCACAGCTTTTTTGAAAGATATGTTATCCATGGAGAACTGCAAAAGTGTTGCTACTTCTCTCAATAACATTGCTGCCCTCAATTTAGCAGGCACTATCGACAAAGATCAGTGGCAGAAGGTTATGATGGACTATTTTCTGCACAAGGTCAGTGTGAACCGGAGTGACTTGACACAACGGGAAACAAGCTTGTGCTACAAACAAAACAAAAACGACACAGGACATCTTACTTAGTTAAAGGGTTCCAGTCTGGAGTGAAGCGTTCACCCATGTATACGGGTAAGAGTCTAGCTACATTTTGATATATTATACGTTCCTAATTTTATCAGAAAGTTGTTTTCATTGCAATTTAAAGCGTACTGTTAGCTAGCTAGCGAACATTAGCTTGGTGACTTGCTAGCTAATGTTACGTGTAGGATCTATGTCGTAATATTATTTGTATCTCAGAAATCCATTTGATTTGCTAGTTATAGCCTAATGCTAGCTAGCTAACATTGCACATAGTTCAAACTACAGCATTTCATGCATGGCGACTAGCTACGACAACCCGTTTCTACTGTATGGGTTGGGATTATGGTTCATTGTTTAGCTAGCTAGCTAGCTACATGTCTAAACAAAATACATGTTAGCCAAAATAACACATCCTAGAACTGAAGGAATGAAATATTCTTATTAAATACTTTTTTCTTTACATAGTTGAATGTGCTGACAACAAATTCACATAAAAATTATCAATGGAAATCAAATTTATCAACCCATGGAGGTCTGGATTTGGAGTCACACTCAAAATTAAAGTGGAAAACCACACTACAGGCTGATCCAACTTTGATGTAATGTCCTTAAAACAAGTCTAAACGAGGCTCAGTAGTGTGTGTGGCCTCCACATGCCTGTATGACCTCCCTACAATGCCTGGGCATGCTCCTGATGAGGTGGCGGATGGTCTCCTGAGGGATCTCCTCCCAGACCTGGACTAAAGCATCCGCCAACTGCTGGATTGTCTGTGGTGCAATGTGGCGTTGGTGGATGGAGCGAGACATGATGTCCCAGATGTGCTCAATTGGATTCAGGTCTGGGGAACGGGCGGGGCAGTCCATAGCATCAATGCCTTCCTCTTGCAGGAACTGCTGACACACTCCAGTCCCATGAGGTCTAGCATTGTCTTGCATTAGGAGGAATCCAGGGTCAACCGCACCAGCATATGGCCTCACAAGGCGTCTGAGGATCTCATCTCGGTACCTAATGGCAGTCAGACCACCTCTGGCGAGCACATGGAGGGCTGTGCGGCCCCCCAAACAAATGCCACCCCACACTATGACTGACCCACCGCCAAACCGGTCATGCTGGAGGATGTTGCAGGCAGCATAACGTTCTCCACGGCGTCTCCAGACTGTCACGTCTGTCACGTGCTCAGTGTGAACCTGCTTTCATCTGTGAAGAGCACAGGGCGCCAGTGGCGATTTTGCCAATCTTGGTGTTCTCTGGCAAATGAAAAACGTCCTGCACGGTGTTGGGCTGTAAGCACAGCCCCCACCTGTGGACGTCGGGCCCTCATACCACCCTCATGGAGTCTATTTCTGACCGTTTGAGCAGACACATGCACATTTGTGGCCTGCTGGAGGTCATTTTGCAGGGCTCTGGCAGTGCTCCTCCTTGCACAAAGGTGGAGGTAGCGGTCCTGCTGCTGGGTTGTTGCCCTCCTACGGCCTCCTCCACGTCTCCTGATGTACTGGCCTGTTTCCTGGTAGCGCCTCCATGCTCTGGACACTACGCTGACAGACACAGCAAACCTTCTTGCCACAGCTCGCATTGATGTCCCATCCTGGATGAGCTGCACTACCTGAGCCACTTGTGTGGGTTGTAGACTCCGTCTCATGCTACCACTAGAGTGAAAGCACCGCCAGCATTCAAAAGTGACCAAAACATCAGCCAGGAAGCATAGGAACTGAGAAGCGGTCTGGTCACCACCTGTAGAACCACTCCTTTATTGGGGGTGTCTTGCTAAATGCCTAATTTCCACCTGTTGTCTATTCCATTTGCACAACAGCATGTGAAATTTATTGTCAAACAGTTTGATTTCACAGAAGTGTGATTGACTTGGAGTTACATTGTGTTGTTTAAGTGTTCCCTTTATTTTTTTGAGCAGTGTATTTCATGAACATGTCTTGACAACATTCTATCCACTTACTAGATGTGGCTGGGGAGTGGTTATAGCTTATCTTTCACATGACCCATCAATTAAAACAAGTGTGTCTGGGTAATAATTATCCAATATTTATCCAATATTTTTCTGGACACTTTCTATTTCTTCGCTACTATGCAAATATGCAAGAACCCATTTCACTGTACCTGTTATGGCTCTCGTTTGTGGAATGACCGGACCAAGGCGCAGCGTGGTAGGCGTACATCGTCTTTTTATTGATGACACCAAAACAAAATAACAACGACAAAAAAAGAAAGCGAACAGTTCTGTCAGGCTCAGATACTAAACAGAAAACAAGATCCCACTAAGCCCAAAAGGAAAATGACAACTTATACATGATCCCCAATAAGAGACAACGATAGACAGCTACCTCTGATTGGGAACCACACTCGGCCAGAAACAAAGAAATAGAAAACATAGACTTTCCCACCCGAGTCACACCCTGACCTAACCAAACATACCGAATAATAAGGATCTTTAAGGTCAGAGCATGACAGTACCCCCCCCCCCCCCCCCAAAAAAAAAGGTGCAGACTCCGGCCACAAACCTGAACCTATAGGGGAGGGTCTGGGTGGGCATCTACTCTCGGTGGAAGCTCCGATGCGGGACGCAGACCCCGCTCCGCTTGAGGCTCCCCCCACTTCAGTGGCACCTCTGCTGCAGGGATCCTCACCGGGACCTCCGGACCGTAGATCAGCAGCCTGGTGCGTGGAGCTGCCACAGGGCTTACCGGACTTGGGAGACACACTGGAGGTCTGGTACGTGGAACCAGAACAGGTCTCACCGGACTGGGGAGATGCACTGGAGCAGGCACCGGACACACTGGGCCGTGGTGGTGCACTGGAGTTCTCGAGCGTAGAGCTGGCACAACCTGTCCTGGCTGGATGCTTACTTTCGCCCGGCAAATGCGGGGCGCTGGCACAGGACTCACTGGGCTGTGAAGGCGCACCGAGCTGTGAAAGCGCACCGGAGACACAGTGCGCAGAGCCGGTGCAGGATATCCTGGGCCGAAGAGACGCACCGGAGACCAGGAGCACTGACCGGCACAAACCGTCCTGGCTGAAAGCCCACTCTAGCACGGCAAATATGGGGAGATGGCACAGAGCGCACCGGGCGGTGAATGCGCACTGGAGACACAGTGCGCATCACCGCATGACACGGTGCCTGACCGGTCACACACTCCCCACAGTAAAGCAAGGGGAGCTGGCTCAGGTCTAAACCCTGACTCCGCCAATCTCCCCGTGTGCTCCCCCAAAAAAATATTTTGGAGCTGCCTTTCAGGCTTCCGTCATTGCCATGACTCCTGGTCTCGTCGCCGTTCCTCCCTCGTTGTTTCCGCCTGTTTCCACGGCTGGCTCTCATGCCCTGCCATTACCTCCTCCCATGTCCATGATGTCCTCCACTCCTGGGCACGCTGCTTGGTCCGTTGGTGGTGTCTTCTGTTACGGCTCTCATTTGAAGAAGGAGACCAAGGCGCAGCGTGGTTGGCGTACATCGTCTTTTTATTGATGACACCAAAACAAAATAACAACGACAAAAAACGAAAGCAAACAATTATGTCAGGCTCAGATACTAAACAGAAAACAAGATCCCACAAAACCCAAAACTTATATATGATCCCCAATCAGAGACAACGATAGACAGCTGCCTCTGATTGGGAACCACACTCGGCCAGAAACAAAGAAATAGAAAACATAGACTTTCCCACCCGAGTCACACCCTGACCTAACCAAACATAGAGAATAAGGATCTCTAAGTTCAGGGCGTGACAGTACCGTTTACACCTGTATCCTGTGCATGTGACAAATACACTTAGATGTTATTTTTACAGAGATGGTAATGTGAAGAACAACATGACCTGAACCAAAGTCAGATTAGGATATAGGCCAAGAAAAGTGTATTTTTGCCTGGAGTTTTTCCTTATTCTAGGCTACTACTTTCACCACGTTTAGTTTTGAAAACGTTGGTTGTTTACTACACTACATTATTCAGTCTGTTTAGCACATGGCCTCACATGTGAACACTTAAAGAGATGGGTGGGGCTAAGGCTTAAGAGGGTGTGAACAATGCTGAATAGGTGTTGAAAGTTGAATTCTCAAGTAGTTTTACCAAAACATTCATGGGCCATTTTCTCAATCGTGGGGTTACAAATCTATCAACTTTCAAAGCAGAATGACTTTCCCATTGTTCTTCAACTGCAGATTGTGATATACCATTTTGTAGCTGAGTCTTTACTTTTATCCAATGTGAAAAACACCATTTAACATTTTGCAAAAAAACAAATCGAGGTTGTTGGTCACATATGCATGTCAGATAAAATAACAACAAAACAGCTAACTAGCTACATTTCCATGAATGTTTCATGTGGTCAGATATTTTGTTTATTTATACAACAGATTGTGTTATCACTGTGCTTCATCTAATTGCAGAATCAAATGACCTAGATTGCATTTGCTCTGCCATTTCCTGGTTGCTAAAATGCTAATTGTTTTGCTAATTTGTGACAAAACATGCAATGTGTAGTGTAGAGAATCATGGTGCCATCTAAACTGCTGTGAAATATATTTTCAATAACAAAAAATATTGTATTTTTTAAGCTGTTTGAAGCTGGTGTACAACACCGAAAGTAAAACACGCAAAACAAAACTTAACGGGAAGCATAGAAATAGAGCACATGGAACATACATATTTTTTGTTGTGTTACCAAGTGGGATTAAAATGGATTTAATTGTCATTTTTTTGTCAACGATCAACACAAAATACTCTGTCAAAGTGGAAGAAAAATTCTAACGTTTAAAAAAAATATACGAAGAATAAACATATCTTGATTACATAACTATTCAACCCCCTGAGTCAATACATGTTAGAATCACCAGTGATTACAGCTGTCAGTCTTTCTCGGTAAGTCTCTAAGAGCAGTGCACCGGAATATTGCAACATTTGCCATTTATTATTTTCAAAATTGTTTAAGCTCTGTCAAATTGATTGTTTATAATTGCTAGACTACAATTTTCAGCTCTAGACTTAGATTTGCAAGCAGACTTAAATCAAAACAGTAACTTGGCCACTCATGAACATTTATTGCCCTCTTGGTAAGCAACTCCAGTGTACATTTCCCCTTGTGTTTTAGGTTATTGTCCTGCTGAAAGGTGAATTAATCTCCCAGTGTCTGGTGTAAAGCAGACTGAACCAGGTTTTCCTTTAGTATTTTGTCTGGGTTAGCTCCATTCTTTTTATTTTTTATCCTGAAAAACTCCCCAGTCCATAATGATTACAGGCATACCCATAACATGATGCAGCGACCACTATGCTAGTAAATATGGAGAGGGGTACTCTGGAATGTGTTGTATTAGATTTGCCCCAAACATAACTTTGTATTCAGGACAAAAAGTTAACTGATTTACCACATTATTTGCAGTATTACTTTGGTGCCTTGTTGCAAACAGCTGCATGTTTTGGAAGGGGTGTGAACACTTTCTGAATGCACTGTATCTGTAAGGTTCCTGGGCAACCAGTAAATTTGTCAGTTCGACCGACTAATCTGGTTTGGCGGAAGTCAGGTAGAACACTACCTGCCTGAATGCATAGTGCCAACTGTAACGTTTGGTAGAGGAGGAATAATGGTCTTGAGCTGTTTTTCATGGTTTGGAAAATCAATGCTACAGCATACAATGACATTCTGTGCTTCCAACTTTGTGGCAACAGTTTTGGGAAGGCCCTTTCTGGTTTCCGCATGGCAATGACCCCGTGCAAAAAGCGATGTCCATACAGAAATGGTTTGTCGAGTTCGGTGTGGAAGTATTTGACTGGCCTGCACAGAGCTCTGAACTCAACCCCATCGAACACCTTTGAGAAGAATTGTAAAGGTGACTGTGAGCCAGGCCTAATCACCCAACATCAGTGCCTGATCTCACTAAAGCTCTTGTGGCTGAATGGAAGCAAGTCCCTCCCACAATGTTCCAACATCTAGTGAAAAGCCTTCTCAGAAGAGTGGAGGCTTTTATGACAGCAAAGGGGGGGACCACCTCCATATTAATGCCAATGATTTTGGAATGAGATGTTTGAAGAACAGGTGTCCACATACTTTTGGTCATGTAGTGTATATGTAAATTATCGACCTGCTATCTTTGACTTACAGTGCCTTGCGAAAGTATTCGGCCCCCTTGAACTTTGCGACCTTTTGCCACATTTCAGGCTTCAAACATAAAGATATAAAACTGTATTTTTTTGTGAAGAATCAACAACAAGTGGGACACAATCATGAAGTGGAACGACATTTATTGGATATTTCAAACTTTTTTAACAAATCAAAAACTGAAAAATTGGGCGTGCAAAATTATTCAGCCCCTTTACTTTCAGTGCAGCAAACTCTCTCCAGAAGTTCAGTGAGGATCTCTGAATGATCCAATGTTGACCTAAATGACTAATGATGATAAATACAATCCACCTGTGTGTAATCAAGTCTCCGTATAAATGCACCTGCACTGTGATAGTCTCAGAGGTCCGTTAAAAGCGCAGAGAGCATCATGAAGAACAAGGAACACACCAGGCAGGTCCGAGATACTGTTGTGAAGAATTTTAAAGCCGGATTTGGATACAAAAAGATTTCCCAAGCTTTAAACATCCCAAGGAGCACTGTGCAAGCGATAATATTGAAATGGAAGGAGTATCAGACCACTGCAAATCTACCAAGACCTGGCCGTGCCTCTAAACTTTCAGCTCATACAAGGAGAAGACTGATCAGAGATGCAGCCAAGAGGCCCATGATCACTCTGGATGAACTGCAGAGATCTACAGCTGAGGTGGGAGACTCTGTCCATAGGACAACAATCAGTCGTATATTGCACAAATCTGGCCTTTATGGAAGAGTGGCAAGAAGAAAGACATTTCTTAAAGATATCCATAAAAAGTGTTGTTTAAAGTTTGCCACAAGCCACCTGGGAGACACACCAAACATGTGGAAGAAGGTGCTCTGGTCAGATGAAACCAAAATTGAACTTTTTGGCAACAATGCAAAACGTTATGTTTGGCGTAAAAGCAACACAGCTGAACACACCATCCCCACTGTCAAACATGGTGGTGGCAGCATCATGGTTTGGGCCTGCTTTTCTTCAGCAGGGACAGGGAAGATGGTTAAAATTGATGGGAAGATGAATGGAGCCAAATACAGGACCATTCTGGAAGAAAACCTGATGGAGTCTGCAAAAGACCTGAGACTTGGACAGAGATTTGTCTTCCAACAAGACAATGATGCAAAACATAAAGCAAAATCTACAATGGAATGGTTCAAAAATAAACATATCCAGGTGTTAGAATGGCCAAGTCAAAGTCCAGACCTGAATCCAATCGAGAATCTGTGGAAAGAACTGAAAACTACTGTTCACAAATGCTCTCCATTCAACCTCACTGAGCTCGAGCTGTTTTGCAAGGAGGAATGGGAAAAAATGTCAGTCTCTCGATGTGCAAAACTGATAGAGACATACCCCAAGCGACTTACAGCTGTAATCGCAGCAAAAGGTGGCGCTACAAAGTATTAACTTAAGGGGGCTGAATAATTTTGCACGCCCAATTTTTCAGTTTTTGATTTGTTAAAAAAGTTTGAAATATCCAATAAATGATGTTCCACTTCATGATTGTGTCCCACTTGTTGTTGATTCTTCACAAAAAAATACAGTTTTATATCTTTATGTTTGAAGCCTGAAATGTGGCAAAAGGTCGCAAAGTTCAAGGGGGCCGAATACTTTCGCAATGCACTGTATCTCAGTCCTCAGCAAAATGAAATTTTGGCAGAACAGTGTGTTTTTCGATCAATGTTTTGATGCTTCTGAGGAGCACCATCTGGTGTTGTGTTGACACCAGTTGAAAAGGAACAATGCCAGGGCTGCTGAAGTTGTGGACCTACTTTACCTTAAAAATGATCTGATGTCCTTTCCTCAGTCTGGTCCTCTCCACCCTCCATGTCACATGTCAATCCTTGGTTCTCTTCACCCACTGATGTACCTCCTCCACAGATGGATATTCTGAGAATTGCCTCAGTCTTGGTGGTCTTCAGTTTAATGTATGTTCTCATAAGAGCAAAACTTGTAGTCAAAACCATTAGCCAAGCAGCCCTATGGTAGAAGTCTATAAGGGTTTGTGAGGAGTTTGTTGAATTTTGACATATTACATACATTGTGTTTTTTTATCCTAGGAAGGGTGGACAACATTCGCACTTGGGTTACTTCATCACAAACTTACAGTGCATATGGTTATGGACCTACATCTGTAGGTTATAGGCTACAATAAAGGATAATTTGGACAATGTAGCCTACCTTCAAGTGAGGATAGTTACATATGTATGATGGGTTCACAGACTTGAACTGTTCCTTGTTGGGAATGCAAGGTGTCAAGTGTTGATTCCCTTTCCAGCAACTTTTACTGAAATAGTAGAGCATTACCCACTTCCATATAATGACAAAATAATAATATATCATCTTTTAGGAATGCCCCCACATTTCTGATGAACATTAAGTGGAAAGGAGGAGGGGCATAGGAAATGACTTGTCTGTTTGTCTGATGGACGTTGAATGAAGAGAATATGGATAGATGAAGAGAGCAGGAACAAGAGGGAGAGAAAGGGAGAGAGACAGACAGGGAGATGGGGCTTAAGAGAGATTATGAGATGTGAATAAAGAAGCGACAGACAAGTAATTTCCTATGCCCCTCCTTCTTTTCTCTTAATGTTATCCTTACATCTATCCATACTCTCTTTATTAATCTATCTGTACTCTCTTCATTCATCTATCCATACTCTCTTCATTCATCCATCCGTACTCTCTTCATTCATCTATCCGCACTCTTTTCATTCATCTATCCGTACTCTCTTCATTCATCTATCCGTACTCTCTTCATTATTCTATGCATACTCTCTTCATTCATCTATCCTCTTCATTCATCTATCCATACTCTCTTCATTCATATAACCATCCAAGACACAAATGTAACTCTTTATCATGCTTTTTTACTAAGAACTTTAGCTACCTAGTTGGCTAATGTTAGGTCTTAGCTTATGATCACAAACGTCAATCATTCATCATGATCGATAAATGACTGATAATCTGAAAATCCCAAATAGCCTACTTCATTGACTTTGTATACAACACCATTTTTAAATAATTATCAATTGTGTTTACCTTGTCATGTTGATTTTCCTTTTTCATTTGTTCAATAACTAGTAACAAGAGAAGAGATTTCAAGGAGCTCTGTGAAGAAGTCTCATTTAAGTCAGGTTCTCTCACCAGCTCATTTCAAACGAAGCATGGAAACTGTGCATCTCCCGCGGTTCGTGGCATGAGTGAACTCCGAACTCTCTGTTCCCGGGATTCCCTCTCTAAAGTTCTTCCTATATAGTGCGCATTAACTTTGTCACAGGGAATGTCCAAACTCAATCAGTGCGGCGTTGAATGTTGCTACGTTACTCATGGACGTGGTTTTGCACCAAGTTTGCTGTGGACAAAAAGGACACCCATCACCATCTAAGTGTAATTATAGGAGACATTCACAGATGTTAGAGAGGTGAGATCTCAGTAGATCAGGACACACTTCACCAGCCTTTGGCCCAATCCCAAATTGACCTTTGCTGTTGTGGAGATCTGAAAGGATCTGATCGGCATCTTTGATGATGACATGTTCTAGGGGTGAACCTCAGAGCCACCCTAGAGTCCCCTAGATAGACCTTTGTAGTGTTTGCTTCCATTTGCCTCCATCTTTGAAAAGAGGAAGATATATTTAGATACATTTGCATCTTTACTGAAATGCATGGCATGCCTGACAATATTCCACAAATGCATGGCTATGATATCTAGTAGCCAAAGTGGTTTCTAATTCGGCTTCTTAAGTTACATTTCACGCATTGATCAATGGAGAAACATTTTTTGGCCCACCAAACCAAAATTTGGGAAGTGATAGAATTTAAATTGTGATGGGGAGTAATTGATTGCACCTAATTGCAACATTCTGTGATAAAGAGCACATGTTCAACTTCATAATCACAGAGGGAAGTACAGATAAAATGTGTATTTATTACACTACATGACTTATTATGTATCATGTTTGTAGTCATTTTTGTAGTCATTTAAATGCATGTTCATACTTCTGGTATGTGTCAAGTAAAATAAAAATGCATTTGGGCAAAATGTGTCATAGCTGCGGCAGCCTATTAGAAGACCTGTAGGGATGACTTTGTCTTGTCTTAGGACTTTTAGGCCACCCATGAGATGGATAGTCATGCCAGTTAATGTGTTATGTTGAGTTCTGTGATTAAAGGTTAAGCTTGTTCTTGTTCTGCAGTCTTAATGATAATGACATACAGTGTCTTCAGAAAGTATTCGTACCCCTTGACTTATTTCACATTTTGTTGTGTTACAGCCTGAATTAAAAATGGACTAAATAGATTTTTTTTCAATCATCTATACACATTGCCCCATAATTACAAAGCAAAAACATATATTTTTTAAATGTTTCCAAATGTTTCTAAAATAAAATACAGAAATATCTCATTTACATAAGTATTCACACCCGAGTCAATACGTGTTAGAATTACCTTTGGCAGTGATTACAGCTGGGAGTCTTTCCGGGTAAGACATTAAGAGCTTTGCACACCTGGATTGTACAATATTTGCACATTCTTCAAGCTCTGTCATCTTGGTTGTTGATCATTGCTAGACAGCCATTTTCAATTCTTGCCATAGATTTTCGAGCCAATTTAAGTAAAAACTGTAACTAGGCCACTTATGAACATTCAGTGTCGTCTTGGTAAGCAACTCCAGTGTATATTTGCCCTTGTGTTTTAGGTTATTGTCCTGCTGAAAGGTGAATTTTTCTCCCAGTGTCTGAAAGCAGACTGAACCAGATTGTCCTCTAGGATTTTGCCTGTGCTTAGCTCTATTGCGTTTTTTTTATGAAGAGAAAACTCTCTAGTCATTGCCGATGACAAGCATACCCATAACATGATGCAGTCACCACCATGCTTGAAAATATTAAGAGTGGTACTAGGTGATATGTTTGGGGCAAATCCAACATAACATAACACTTTCTATTCAGGACATATAGTTAATTGCATGCCACATTATTTAAAATGTTACTTTAGTGCTTCATTGCAAACAGGATGCATGTTTTGGAATATTTTATTCAATTCTTTGGATTAACTGCAATGTTGTTGATCCATCCTCAGTACTCTCCCATCACAGCCATTAAACTTTGTAACCCTTTTAAAGTCACCAATGGCCTCTTTGTGAAATCCCAGAGTTGTTTCCTTCCTCTGGCAACCGAGTTATGAAGGATGCCTGAATCTTTGTAGTGACTGGGTGTATCGATACACCTTACAAAGTGTAAATAATAACTTCATCATTTTCAAAGGGATATTCATTGTCTGATTTTTTATTTTTACCCATTTACACGACATGGCCAAAAGTATGTGGACACGTGCTCGTTGAACATCTTATTCAAAACTCATGGGCATTACTATGGAGTTGTGCCCCTCTTTCACTCTTATGGGAAGGCTTTCCACTAGATGTTGGAACATTTCTGCGGGAACTTACTAATGTTTCTGTGGCTGAATGGCAGCGAGGTCAGGCACTGATTTTGGGTAATTAGGCATAGCTCGCAATCGGCGTTCCAATTCATCCCAAAGGAGTTCAATGGGGTTGAAGTCAGGGCTCTGTGCAGACCAGTCAAGTACTTCCACACCGATCTCGACAAACCATTTCTGTGTGGACCTCGCTTTGTGCACAGGGGCATTGTCATGCTGAAACAGGAAAGGGCCTTTCACCAAATTGTTTCCACAAAGTTGGAAGCACAGAATTCGCTAGAATGTCATTGTATGCTGTAGCGTTAAGATTTCCCTTCACTGGAACTAAGGGGCCTAGCCTGAAAAACAGCCCCAGACCATTATTCCTCCTCCACCAAACTTTACAGTTGGCACTATGCATTCGGGCAGGTAGCGTTCTCCAGGCATCCGCCAAACCCAGATTCGTCCGTTGGACTACCAGATGGTGAAGTGTAATTCATCACTCCAGAGAATGCGTTTCCACTGCTCCAGAGTTCCTCTGTCCAGAGTCTGTTCTTTTGCCCATCATAATCTTTTATTTTTATTGGCCAGTCTGAGATATGGCATTTTCTTTGCAACTCTACCTAGAAGGCCAGCATCCCGGAGTTGCATCTTCACTGTTGACGTTGAGACTGGTGTTTTGCTGGTACTACTTCATTTTTGGTAAAAACTCAACTCATCGTGTTAGGAGGACAAAGAATGCTGATTTGCATCCAAAGAACAGCATACCTACTGTGAAGCATGGGGGTGGAAACATCGTGCTTTGGGGCTGTTTTTCTGTAAGGGGACCAGGACGACTGATCCGTGTAAAGGAAAGAATGGGGCCATGTATTGTGAGATTTTGAGTGAAAACCTCCTTCCATCAGCAAGGGCATTGAAGATGAAACGTGGCTGGGTCTTTCAGCATGACAATGATCCCAAACACAACGCCCGGGCAACAAAGGAGTGGCTTCGTAAGAAGCATTTCAAGGTCCTGGAGTGGCCTAGCCAGTCTCCAGATCTCAACCATATAGAAAATCTTTGGAGGGAGTTGAAAGTCCGTGTTGCCCAGTAACAGCCCCAAAACATCACTGCTCTAGAGGAGATCTGCATGGAGGAATGGGCCAAAATACCAGCAACAGTGTGTGAAAATCTTGTGAAGACTTACAGAAAACGTTTGACCTCTGTCATTGCCAACAAAGGGTATATAACAAAGTATTGAGATAAACTTAAACCAAATACTTATTTTCCACCATAATTTGCAAATAAATTCATTAAAAATCCTACAATGTGATTTTCTGGATTTTTTTCTCATTTTGTCAGTCGTAGTTGAAGTGTACCTATGATGAAAATTACAGGCCTCTCTCATATTTTTAAGTGGGAGAACTTGCACAATTGGTGGCTGACTAAATAATTTTTTGCCCCACTGTATATATATATATATAAAATATATAGAGTTTTTTCATCTGCTTCAACCAGCATCAAAGTAACTCCTCATAAACACATATTCAAGGGGCTGCTGCTGCAATCTCTCAGGTTTCCCATCTCCCCTCAAAACATTAACACTGAGAAGACAGGACAGGGTAAAATGAGTTAATTTAAGATGGGTGATTGAGTTCAGTTGGTGATGGGTGATTGAGTTCGGTTTACCCACCTATTATTCTAGATGCATGTTTGTTGAGTTAGGGTTTACCCATCTGTTTACCCAAGGTGCTCACTGTTTACCAATCTATTGAGAGCTATGACCAAAGAGAGGGGAAGGTAAATTAATGATGAGTTTTCTAATCCAATCAGATGTGTGTGGGGATTGAACCTCCAACCTCAGCAGTTTATCCCTGTCCGTCTGTCTTGGGCGGTTGATTTATACACTGTAGATCAAGAAATCTGGATCTGCTAGAATAGCCATAAGTCTGTCTCAGCACTCTGCTCATTAAAACCTGTGATATCCAGGAGAAATATAGCTGAAAAAGCTCTTGCTCTATTGCTATGCTCTTTTGCTCTTTGGGCTGTGTCCGAAATAGCATCCTATTCCCTGTACTTTTAACCAGAGCCCTACGATCTGTCAGAATCGTAAGGTTATTTGGTGGCTGTGGAGCTGGTTCTTAAAAGTCAAAATTTTACAGCAATTGAAGTCCTGCTTTGGGTGTAGCTCGCTCGTCCAACAGTGGGTCAGTGGTCACAGACGGGAAGAGGCGAAGCGAGAGGCGAAGCGATGGGGATGGATGGACAATGCTCAAACGATTGGAAATAATTGATTGGTTTTAACTCTTCTTCTATCTATGTTTAAGTCATCTGCTACTTTTCAAATAATGACAAAATGAGAAGTGAAACCTGTTATTGAAGAGCGCTTAGCTGTAGATGTATTGTCACATTGCAAGGCCCTCTGCATAGGAGTGCCCTGAAATAAATGAGGTAGGGTTGATCAAAGTGTGTAAGATGACATTAGATCCCAAACAAGGTCCCGAATCACATCCTTGTGGTACTCCACACCCGATTTTCAATGAGTCTGACAGTAGATGCAACAATAAACTCACTCAGAGCCTGAATATCAACAGAAACTATTCAATTACCTACAGGCTTGATTTGTAAATCTCTCACACAGCGGTCAATGCTTAAATGTCAACGATTGGAGAGTAAAAGGGATTTAGAAGCCCTACTTGAAAGGGTTTATTTTGAGTGGATGTAGATGAAACCTATTGCCTGGTGGTAGAAGTCTTTCATTCTCTATTTCCTCTCTTTCACTCGGACCCTCAATGGCCTGGCCTTTCTAGTCTCCCACGAGGCAAGGATCTATACTATACCGCCACCCTTTAGTTGTTGCTGTGTGTGTGTGTGTGTGTGTGCGCAAGTTTGCCGATCTCCCCCTCACCCCACGTAACATACACCCGATACCGCCGCCTTGTTGAGTCTCTCTCCCTGATCCTATTGGTGCTCCACTTTCCCCCTGTGCAAGGTTACCATGGAGATCTGAAAATAATGCAGACCCTCTCTACTGTTGCCTTCTCTCCACCAGCTACTCTAGCAGATAATAATTAGGTGGGTGCTTACATGTGTCCTATTTCATGTGTGTATTATACATGTGTTTTTTTGCATATCCCACTCTCCCCTGAGACATCCTAACAGCTAAGGATCAGTCATTATTGACAGCAACCTTGGAGAAATTAGGGTCAAGTGCCTTGCTCAAGGGAACATCAGCCAAGTTCTCACCCAGTCAGCCCGGGGATTCATATCAGCAACTTTTCGGTTACTGGCCCAATGCTCTTAACCGCTAGGCTACCTGCCAACCACAATAGCACTAAGCACAGGGCATTGGAGAGGCTTTTTTGCGACCAGCTTGGCAGGATAGATAGACTTTGACCCCTTTTGTTTCAGTACACACTTCTAAGTATGGCTGCTATTGATATATGGGAGGGGGGGTTAGGTAGTGATAGACTTGCCTGATAGAGAGAGATCTATTGTCTGTCTGTCCAAGAAGCAAATAGAGCCGATGATATTGGATTGTTTGTAAACAAGTAGGCTGTAAAATTGGTTTAAATCACCTCTGTTGCTCTCCGAAAGATGGATTTTGTTTCCACATACTATAGATGTGTGCCTCTATATCCTCTGTACGACTGTGGAGGTTTATTGATTCCCTGGGTGTTTACTGTGAAGAGTCTCACAGTGCAAACCCTGTGATAACAGTGTATAATTTTGGAGCATCTCTCTTCCTCGGTAGTTACCTACTCAGGCTGTGATTGCATTGTGTAGTGTGTAGATATAAAATAGCATATGCTATATGGGGGCTGGTGTGAGTGTGTTCTTGTTTTTGTTCCATGGGTGGTTGGTGAGCTGCAAGTGTCAGTTTTGGTGTCTTGTTGATTCTGTAGGATACTGCTGGCAATATGGTGTGGAAGGATAGAAGGATGATGATGGTGACGGTGATGGCTTAGGCTCTGGTTCCAGAATACTCTCGTGACATTATGATTCTCCATTCTATCCCAGCGTCTGTAAGAGGTAGAATACACACAGCCTGGAATTGTACATCTAATGGAGGAGAATGTCTCCACAGACAGCTAACGCTTCTATCTATAGATATTTGATTTTACAGTTGTCAAAGCCACTGTCAATCACTTTGAAATCCACTCCAACTTATTGTCAT
Source organism: Oncorhynchus mykiss (assembly GCF_057628025.1). Taxonomy (NCBI): domain Eukaryota; kingdom Metazoa; phylum Chordata; class Actinopteri; order Salmoniformes; family Salmonidae; genus Oncorhynchus; species Oncorhynchus mykiss. The sequence goes on along the minus strand of NC_143022.1, from coordinate 56,587,890 downwards.
TCTATCAGAATAGCTCCTCTGACTATTTTTGCATTAAGTTCAAGCAGGCTAGTAGCTACTAGCAGTAATGTAGTTGGCTCTCCATTGCGCTGCCATATAATTATTTTCAGCTGGGACTAACTTAGACACTTGTGGCAAAGAAAGCAAACTGAAAAGAACAGAAGAGCGAAGTAGGAAAAGTTAAAAGCATTTAGGCTCATTAGCCACACTAAGTTAAATATCCATTTTGACAGTCAGTTATTGCTAGCAACGTATGCTAGTTTACCTATGTATAATGCATGAGATGCTAATCAAGGTTAGCATCAGATAGATCCAGTATGGAGAGAGAGAGAGAGAGAGAGAGAGAGAGTTTGAGTTTTTATAAAAACCTTTATTTTTTACTCAAGTGTTAACATAAATAATGACACACTGCCTTTTCAGAAATGAAACAACAAATGTTATTCCTAAACAAAAATAAATACATAACATATACATTCAACTTATTTCAGCAGCAAAAAATAATTTCCCCTCCTCTACAAAACAAAGCGCTCTTTCGTAGGCCCACTTCTCCTCAAATAATAGGAGATCTTTTACAGCTGAAAAGAACTCAAAATCTACTTTTAATTCTTGCTTTCACTAAACCTTTAAAAACACATCTTACATCCTGCCCATATCCCGTTTCTATCTTATGTTTCCTACTCAGAAAAATTGACATCTTAGCTTGTCCCAAAATAAAATTTAACATTTGACATTTTCTTTTCTGTTGTTTACTATATTGAAACCCCAAAATAAAAACAGTGTTATTGAAAAACTCCCCTACTGCTTTAAACAAAGATTCCAGCATTTCCAATAGAGGTTTTATCCTCTCACACTCCATAAAACAGTGAAAAATGGTTTCTCTTATATTACAAAAAGGACATCCATCTCTAACATCTGAGTTAATAACAGATACAAAAGCATTAACTGCAATGATGCCATGCAAAACCCTCCATTGCATATCACCAGTACCCTTTTGTAACGGTGGTTTGTACAGTGCTCTCCATGCTGGCTTTACCTTGTCATCAATGCCCAATTTTACCCTCCATGGAGTATCTTTTCTATTTTTCAATTTATCTTTATTCAACACCTTGACACACCCCCTATACAATTCCTTCCCATTCAACTCATCCAAACCCACCTCCTCCAACCCTCTCAAATCCAGCAATAACGCCTTTCTTTCTGACTCTGGGATATTTGGTGTAATCCCTAGTTTTGGAAATGAGACGTCTTCATCTTGCACCTTCTTCTTGTGGCTACTCAGCATACCCCATTCTTCCGCTGACAGAGCCTTCCTACAGCTCCCCAGCATTTGTCCGACAATCCTTTCCGACCTCATCCCCAAATGTTCTGCCACCCGTCTTCCATCCATTAAGGCGGGCCCAGCCATGGCCATTAACTGTCTTAAGGTGATGATTTTCCCCTTCACCAGAATCTTGGAGAAATGTGGAACAGCTGCAGTTGTACAATCCAGTCTTGCCCCATACACCAGAGGTTCCTCCAACAGCCAATGCACTGACTCCGCTGAAGTTCTTCTGGACACCTTCATTATGCTCCACACTCTGAGAAGGCCTCTGTAAAACAGAGGTACTCCCTCCCTAGAAATCTGGCTACTATCAACCAGAAATAAAGCCTTCTTTAAACCTAATCCTCCAACCAGCTGTAATATAAGACCTGCCACCCCTCTCCACACCACATTTTCCGGTCCATAAAGCAACCTTTGAATAAACTGAAACCGAAAAGCAGCAGCCCTACTAGCAAGATGTACAAGACCTTGTCCCCCCTCCTCTTTTGACAAATACAAAACACTTTGTGGAACCCAGTGATATTTATCCCAAAAGAAATCCACAATAATTGCCTGTATCTTAGCCAGAAGGCCAGATGGTGGTTCTAAAACTGACAACCGATGCCACAGTGCAGAGGCAATCACATTGTTAACTATAATAGTGCGCATATGACATACGAGATAGTAACCAACGCCATCTCCTCATCCTCCCTTCCACCATTTCAACCACCCCACTCCAATTTTTTTCCATAGTCCCCTCATCTCCTAGGTACACTCCAAGATACTTAAAACCTCCCTTACACCATTCTAGCCCCCCTGGCAAAGCCATGATCCCTCCAGACCATTCTCCAATCTGTAAAGCACAACTCTTTTCCCAATTTACCTTTGCAGAGGATATTCCCCTAAAACGATCAACCATTAGACTCAAACTATCTACCTCCGCTTGATTTTTCACTAGCACAACTACATCATCAGCATAGGCTGAAAGACGAATAGGAGGAATATCCTCTGAAAGGCACACCCCTGCAATGCGACTTCTAATGCTATTTAGTAGTGGCTCTATAGCAATAGCATATAACATCCCAGACATAGAACATCCCTGCCTAATACCTCTACACACTTTAAAAGGAGCACTCAAACCACCGTTAACTTTCAATACACTTTCAATGTCACCATATATCACCTTTATCATGGCAATAAAACCAGAGCTGAACCCAAACGCCTCAAACGTGTGCCATAAATATTGATGTTCAACTCGGTCAAATGCCTTTTCCTGATCAATTGAAATTAGACCAGCATCCAACCCAATAGCCTTAGAGACGTCCAAAAAATCACGAATCAGAGAAATGTTATCCCCTATCTGCCTGCCAGGAACACAGTAGGACTGATCCGTATGTATGATTTGCCCCATCACCTCCCTCAGCCTGTTGGACAAAGCCTTTGACAATATTTTATAATCAGTACACAATAAAGCCACCGGCCTCCAGTTCTTCACCTCCCTCAGGTCACCCTTTTTAGGCAGTAGGGTGAGGACAGCCCTTCTGCAGCTTATTGGTAGTAACCCTCCGGTTAAACTATCATTAGCTACTTCTAACCAATCCTCTCCCAACATAGCCCAAAAAGACTTAAAAAAGTCAACGGGAAGCCCATCAATGCCTGGTGCCCTTCCATTTTCCATGCCATTTAATGCAGTGTATAAATCCTGCAAAGACAATGGTTGCTCAAGCTCAACCTGAGCTTCTGCAGGCACCTTTGGGAGCCCATCAAAGAACTGCTGTGTCACTGTTTTGTCCTCTTTGTACTCACACTTGTAGAGCTCAGCATAGAACTCTACTGCCCTCTTTCTAATTTCACTAGGGCTAGTGAGCTCTTGTCCAACAGCTGATTTGAGACAATGAATAATTTTTCTTTGTCCATTCTTTTTCTCTAAACCAAAGAAAAATTTGGATGAGGCATCCATTTCAGATATGCCCTGAAATTTACTTCTCACCAATGCCCCCTGTGCTCTGATACCCAGCAGATCTGCCAATGCAGCTTTTCTCCTCTTGAGGGCCTGAGTATGGCCTCGATCTCCTGTGGTCTCAACTAACGTCATGAGTTCCACTATTTCAATCTCTAGGGCTTTCATTGATCTGGTGATATCCTTGGTGACATTCCTCGTGTATTGATTACAAAATTGTTGAATCTGGATTTTCCCTATATCCCACCATTGTTGAAGGGCCTTTTGAGACCTCCACCTCTCCCAAAAAAAACTGAAACAATTCCTGAAGTGAGCATCACTCAATAAAGTTATATTAAAATGCCAGTATGCGCTTTTAGGTTTTACATCGTTAATGAACACCACCTCTGTTATTAAACAATGATCAGAAAATCCCACTGGAGTTATCACACTTGATTTACAGACCTGAGATTGATGCTCAAAAACATAAAACCTATCTAACCTGGCCATAGAGATGATGTTCTCTCTCACATGCGCCCAGGTGTACTGCCTTGTTCTTCCATGTTGACTCCGCCAAATATCACACAGTTCATTTGTTACAATAAGGCGTTTTAAAAACGTCCTTGAGGCTATATGAGGTTCTTGGTGATTTCTATCTAAATCACTAACTGTGCAGTTAAAATCCCCAGCAATAAACAAATAATCTTCTTTGTTACATTTCTCAATGGTATTTGATAATGTCTCTAAAAAACATACCCTCTCAACTGTCACCACTGGGGCATATACATTTATCAGACACATATTGATGTTTTCATACCTTGCTCTAACTTTTAATAACCTCCCCTCAACTACCTCTTCAACCTCATATGACAAAGGCAAAAACCCTTTTGAGAACAAGATAACCACACCCCCACTTTTTGAGTTTTTATGACTACACACCACTGTCCCCCCCCACTCCTGTTGCCACATAACTTCATTTTCCAAATTACTATGCGTTTCTTGTAGAAAAATTATGTCACTTCCCTTTCCCCTCATTAACTCATACACCATGGCTCTTTTTTTAACATCTCTTGCCCCATTTACGTTTAAAGAAGAGATCTTAAAACTGCTCATGGATAAGAAAAAAATACAGAGGAAGATACAGCCACCACATCTCTTTACAGAGTTAAAACTGCAACTGAACTCTTTCATTTTCTTTAGAATTTGCATCACTTATTACTCTCGTGACCACTTTCTTGAGTCTAGCAATTTCAGGGCTTTTCAAACCTCCCCCTGTAATTTTTGACATCAGAAACTTTGCTGATTCAATAAACAATTCACGTTCAGGGAAAAAATCAGTTACATTGTAATCCTGCATATATTTCTTCCCTTTTGTCAACTTCAGAAATTGACGTATCTTCTCGATCCCATACCTCCCTTCCACCCCATCTATCTCACTATATTGTTGTGACGCGTCAGATGACTCACTCTCGCTATCCTCCCCAGAAGAAAACCCCATCTCTACAACCTGTTCATCTTCACCTGATTTATCCATCACTACCTTTCTCTTATAATTAGACCCTTCACTACCCCTTACATTTTTCCTTTTACTCCTCGGTATTTTGAAAACATCCGCTTCCTTTTCCGTTATTTCAATCTCCTCTTGACCTCCAATTTCATTTTCCAGCACCACCTCAGCGACGGCAGTCGCAATCTCACCTACTGTTTCCCCTCCCTCTTTGTTCTGATCTACCACAATTGCCCCCGTATCCACAATGCCTTCCTCTCCTACTTTTCCAACCACATCTGCCCACCTTCTCTCTTCCCCTACACCTGTAGTATTTTCATCCCTTCGCTGTGGTACGTTAGGTGCACCCGCACTAAAGCTACTACCAGGCTCAGCGCGTTCATTCTCGGGACAATTACGCACCAAATGCCCCTCTCTTCCACATCCAAAACATTTCATTGATTCAGTAGATGCATAGAAGACATAATCAAATCCATCAATCTTAAAACTAAATGCTAAATTCAGTTCATCTCCTTCCTTCTTTAAAATCATATGCACTTGTCTCCTATGAGACACGACATGTTTCAACAACGGAGATTTGCATCCAAAAAGAACCTTCTTTATTGTAGATACGATTTGACCATGGCGAGATAACTCTCGCTCTAACACTTCATCTCTAACAAATGGTGGCACGTTAGAAAGCATAACTTTCTTCGCAGGATTCATAAGCGGAAATACCGGCGTCTGTGTCTCCCGCAACACAACACCCCTCTCAACTATCTTATTCACCTTTTCAATTGAATCTAAGAATATCACTACAGCGCTATTCATCCTTGAGGCTGATTTGATGCTATCATACCCAATGATAGCACCCACAGCCAAGCTACATTCTTCCACTGAACACCCAGCCGCAGCAGGAATTTTTACTCCATGCCTCCGACTAAGTTTTTCAAACTCTACATTTCCGCGAGTGGCCATTGCAACCAGCCCCACCCGCTGGTTGTGCCCTCGCGAAAAACCAACCTCAAAGATCCCACCACCCCTATACGTGCTTAGTGATAGTTAAACAATATACCCTTAAAACAACTAAACTAATCAATATATGTACATACCAAAACCCAATAGAGTGAAAAGAAATTCCATTCGCTCTCGCAAACACTCTGCTTGACGACTCACTCCCAGCATGCACTCCGACGAGAGAGAGAGAGAGAGAGAGAGAGAGAGAGAGAGAGAGAGAGAGAGAGAGAGAGAGAGAGAGAGAGAGAGAGAGAGAGAGAGAGAGAGAGAGAGAGAGAGACTGTGTTACACACAAATAAAGGACAAATTAACTGACCCATATGGTTCAAGGGGGATACCTTTCCCCTTATCAGCTCTGGGTTTCAATCCAGCAACCTTTTGGTTACTGACCCAACGCTCCTACCCTCCAAGCTACCTTGGCGGCAGGCATTACAATTTTACTTGACTGGTATAACACGCACGCACACACGCATGCGTGCGCACAGACACAGACACAGACAGGATTGGAACTATTAGAGGAGGCAGCTGCTGCATTTTGTATTCTCTGTCCCCTTTTATTTCTCCCTCCAGCTGAGTATCAGCGTAATGTTCCCATGGGTAAAACACTGGCGCAGTCTCTGTGATTGGCTCGCCAAATCTCACCATTTGAAATGTCTTGTAGAGCCTTATTTTATACACTTAACTAAATTACAAATGCAACATGCAATCATTTCTAACATTTCACTGAGTTACAGTTCATATAAGGAAATCAGTCCATTGAAATAAATTCATTAGGCCCTAATCTATGGATTTCATATGACTGGGAATGCAGATATGCATCTGTTGGTCACAGATAAAGTACCTTAGGGGGAAAAAAGTAGGGGCGTGGATCGATAAACCAGTCAGTATCTGGTGTGACCACCATTTGCCTCATGTAGCACGACACATTTCTTTCACATAGAGTTGATTGTGGCCTGTGGAATGTTGTCCATACCATAATAACCATAATGCCTGCCCATACCATAACCCCACCGCCACCATGGGGCACTCTTTTAAAAACGTTGACATCAGCAAACCGCTCACCCACATAGTGCCATAAATGCTGTCTGCCATCTGCTCGGTACAGTTGAAACCGGGATTAATCCATGAAGAGCACACTTCTCCAGCGTGCCAGTGGTCATTAAAGGTGAGCATTTTCCCACTGAAGTCAGTTACGACGCCAAACTACAGTCAGGTTAGGTCCCTGGTGAGGACAACGAGCATGCATATGAGCTTCCCTGAGACAGTTTGACAGTTTTTGCAGAAATTATTCAGTTGAGCAATCTCACAGTTTCATCAGCTGTCCGGGTGGCTGGTCTCAGACGATCCCTCATTTGAAGAAGCCGGATGTCGAGGTCCCGGGCTGGCGTGATTACACGTGGTCAGCAGTTGTGAGGCCAGTTGGATGAACTGCCAAATGATCTAAAACGATGTTGGTGGCGGCCTATGGTAGAGAAATTAACATTCAATTATCTGGCAACAGCTCTGGTGGACAGTCCTGCAAGTCAGCATGCCAATTGCACGCTCCTTTTATTGTCCCCAGCACAAGGTGCACCTGTGTAATGATCATGCTGTTTAATCAGCTTCTTGATTTGCCATATCTGTCAGGTGCATGGGTTATCTTGGCAAAGGAGAAATGCTCACTAACAGGGATTTTTGTGTATATGGAACATTTCTGGTATCTTTTATTTCAGCTCATGAAACATGGGACCAACGCTTTACATGTTACGTTTATATTTTTGTTGAGTGTACATGTTCTTAATACCCGGGTCCTACAGGTTTTCAGCACAGAGAAACTGACTGTCATTATTGTGGTTCAGCACATGTTCTTCATGCCTGTTCTGTAGACAGTTTCTCTGTAATTTAGTAAAAATAGAGAAACTGTAACCATTAGGGTTCTGCACGTGATCTATGACCCCTGACCTGTGTCTGTCTTTTTGCCCACAGCTAAATGAAAACAGGAGAGGAGGAGAAACAGAGAAGTCATCTGCTTCATCTGAACAAAGACGCAGAAACAGAAACTCATGGTATGTTGGTGTCACTTCCATCCAAATCTCAACTCATGATCTCTCAGCATATAGCTTCATCACCGAGTTTGCCCGACTAATACTTTTCTCTCAAAAACACTTCCATTTCTCAATTGCCCATTTCTCAAAGCCTCCTCTCCCTCTGTGTTTTTCTCACATCAGTTATTTCCCTGTGCATGTCTATCTTAGCCCAGAGAATTGTGGAGGTGTTTAGGCCCAAACTGTTATCCTCTTCCTCCAGCCCCAGTTTAATCAAGCACACTGAGGTGTGTGTGTGTGTGTGTGTGTGTGTGTGTGTGTGTGTGTGTGTGTGTGTGTGTGTGTGTGTGTGTGTGTGTATGCGCGTGCATCAACAGGAGGCATGGAGATTTGACCAAGGATCTTATACACACCACCAGTTGGCTTGGAGAAGGATGGCTGGGTCTTATAGGCTTGGAGAAGGATGGCTGGGTCTTATAGGCTTGGAGAAGGATGGCTGGGTTTTATAGGCTTGGTTGGAGAAGGATTCTGGTGAATGATGAGTCTCAAGCTTTCTACAGAGATTACCAACAGTCTGCATTCCATTGCAACATACTGTACATCCGTGCCTTGATATGAACCAAGGGAATGGCAAGGGGATAGATGGGTCTTACGCACACCACCAGAGCTTAGAGAAGGAAGGCTGGGTCTCACTATGTTGTAACTTTAATGTGTTACAGAGTTCATGTTTAAGTTTATTAATTGAGCTGTATCTAAAGATATTTCTTTACAGTTATTTGCATATGTAATTGTATTGGGTTGTGTTGAATTACGCTTTTTGACTGCAAGTTCCAGAATGCCTTGCGAGAGGAATGAGAGAGATAACGCGCCAATTATGTGCAGGTGCAGTTGATTGTGGCTGACTTTCCGACAGCATCTTACCTGTATTGCTCTGTACCAAAACAAAGTTGTTAAATATAACATGAACAAGTATTATTACTAAGAAGAAGCTTTCGTATCAAACCCGACGTCCGAGTCATTACTTTGAAGTTAGTTCATCTAAAACACTAAGACACCACCAGTGGGCTTTGACCCCTCAGCCTGTCACAGCGGTGCAGTGAGTTAGGGTTAGACCCTTTGTTAACATAGAGATCTAAAGCATTAGCATTCAAAGCACGCCTCGGCAGCAGACATGCATAGATCGAGAGGTTAAAGTGGACTTCAGACAAAGCCACAACATAGCCTGCAGACAGACATGGAAACCTTTCACCATACAGCTTTCCCTTTATTAAAGCTAGTAAACAAGCGTGTGTGTAAGCGCGTGTGTATGTGCTTGCACGTGTGTGTTTGTTTTTTCCTGATAACTTTTATGGATGAAATGGATGTATTTCCATTTCCAGATGGTAGCCTAGAGCAGTGGCTCCCAACTCTCAGGTGTGCCATAACTTTTCCTAATTTGATTTTTTTTTTTTAACACTGACTTATAAACGTGACCTGTGGAATGCACTATGCACATGGAATTTTACTTGTGTTATTTAACAAGTGGTGTATTTACATGTGTGTAGCAGATGGCCATCTTTCTTTTTCTTTTGAGACACAAACACGCGCCCACACACAGACCCCCACCCTCCCCCACCACACACACTTTCTCCAGGCTTTGGTTTTGACTCCCTCAAAGGTACAACCTGTAACACAACTAGGCCCTGCTGTGGTTGTTTTGACCTTTTCTCTTTCCATGCACTCATTCTGATTCCTCTGTATTGTAGCCTATCTTGAATATTAATGTGTCCCTTCAAAAAAAGCTTCACGGTGAGAGGCTTAGCTAACAAACCAACAAAGTAAACAGTAACAGGTTTGGCCTGTGGTTCTGGTCCTCTATCTAACTAACATATGGCCTGGTAATAGGGATCAAAGCCGTGTGAGTGATCATTCATTAGACAAATGGCCATCCAAGCTGTTCCTAACGCTAAAGTTCTCCCACAGCTCTTATGTGCTGTTTTTTGTTGGTGTAGGGTGAATTTACCCCTAGACGCTGATCTTGGGTCAGTTTAGCATTTTCCTCACTAATGGTTAAGGTTAGGATTGGGGCAAGGGAAGCTGATCCTAGATCTGTACCTAGGGGAAACTTCACCCTGGAGTTCTTTGTTTGTAGTAACAGGAACTACCCCCTGGGCACAGACGTCAATTCAAAGTCTATTCCACGTTGGTTCAACATAATTTAATTAAATGGCTTGGAATCAACGTTGATTCAAACATATGTGTGCCCAGTGGGTAGTGTTAAGTGGAGATGCCAAACACTAGTCTGCAAAGACAAAACACACTCTCACCCCCTCCCCACAGCGCACAACACCTCAGCCCATGCTCAGTCATTTATGCAGAGCTCGTAGTCTTGGAAAGTTTTCTAAATGTTGTCGAAAATCCCAGGGGGATATCACGATAAAAAACGATCACAGAGTCCCACGTTACATTTTCACCCCTTTTTCATGTTCACTTTGTATTTGTTTTTTTTATGGATTATAAAACAGACATAGAGGGGCAGTTTCCCAGACAGATTAAGCCTAGTCTTGGACTAAAAAGTATGCACAGTTCATCAACAACACTGTAGATTCTTACCCCTAAAAACCTGTTTACATGTTTTCCCACTCTGGGCTGACTACTCAGCCAGGAGTCTTATGCTATTTAGAACAAGATCTGTCTCAGTTCCTCTATTGCACTCTATGTATAACCCTGCCAGAAGTGTGTGTGCGTGCCTGCGTACGTGTGTGTGTGTGTGCATACTAGCGTTTACTGCTCTTGGGCAGAGGGGGTTGTCCGTCCCTATAAGGACCTGTTTCTGCCGCTGTTTACTTCCATCTTCGTTGTTTCCACATCATTTCAACAACAAAATCTATCTGATGACGTTGAATTAATGTGGAAAAACGGATTGGATTTCCAAAAAGTCATCAACGTAAGGGAATGTAGTATTTTCACCTAACTTTTCACCTAAATCTCAACCAAATATAAATCAAAACTAGACGTTGAAATGATGTCTGTGCCCAGTGGGTTTTGTAATGGTCAAGGTTGGAGATGAGAAGCAAGTACAGGGAGTGAACATTTAATTAGCACGGACATGGAACAGGACAGGATAGCGTCTCGACATAAACACATAACGACATTAATGCAGACACAGGGAACAACCAGGGGAGCAGACAATTAGACCCGCCAATCAACAAAGGGAAGGAGTCCAGGTGAGTCCAATGAGCGCTTCTGCGCATAATGATAGTGACAGGTGTGCGTAATGAAGGGCAGCCTGGCGCCCTCGAGCAACAGAGAGGGTGAGTGTGAGCATGCGTGACAGGTTTACTGGACTATCTTGGTTGCTATCACAATAGTATCTAGATTTTGGAAGTAGCAGAAGACTGTTTTGTGATAGTAGATGCTGTGGGTTACTCTGAGAAGGTTCCAATGTAATGATGCGTGTTCTTCGATTTGGACAATATTCAAAGGAGTTTGTAATGCAATGAACAATGTGTGTGCTTTGATAATCATTGATTCTATCAACACATGCCTAGGCAGACAATCCATTCCATACGTCCATTCACAGAGCATTCCGGTTCAAATGGTCTGAACCCAACAGGAATGCAGTCAGTCTAATAATATACCCCATTGTCATCAACTCATTATCATTTCACACATGATTTACATTGACTTAGAGCTTCATTCTCATGGAAAGCCCCAGTGTGTGCGTGTATTTATGCATGTGTGTGTCTACAGCCCCTTGGGAACACCCTGGTTGCGCCCTAACAGGCCTCTGTGTTGAAGAGTTTGTGATCCCTGCGGGAATTAAACCCACAACCTAGTCGTGTGTTGCTAGAGACATCCTGTTACCAATTGAGCCACACAGCAGACCACAAATGTGTTTGTGTTCATTGTTCAACACTACCGCATACACAGAGAGAGAGAAAGAGAGAGAGAAGACTGAGGAGAGGGGGTGATTCAGTGGATCAATGCCCATTGACCATCTGCCATCCCTGGGCTATGAATCGATCCATCCTCCCTGAGCATGTTACTATCTCCACTCTGTCTGATACAGGTGTTGACACTATTAAGTGAGAACTGGAGCAAAGCCTATATATCTGCTGTATGAAGGAGAATGTGGAGGAGGAGATGGAAGAGGTTGGGATTGAGGTGGAGGAGGGAAAAGACGGAGGGGGGTTGACGGAGGAGGGGAGGGAAAAGACTGAGGACTAGGAGGGGGAGGAGGGGGAGGGAGGAGTAAGAGGGAGAAGACGAAGGACGACAAGGATCACTACCACACCGAGCATGGATATCAGCCAGGATCTTTCCCCTTACTCTTGTGGTTGTATTGAATTGAATTGAAAAATGCTTGATGGCAGAGACCTTGGCCTGCATTCTTGTTGATAGCATATGGTCTGGATATATTCTATCAGACTCTATCTATCTATCTATCTTATCTATAAAAAACACTCACAGAAGTTCCAAAAGCTGGTTCTCTCAACTGGGAGGACTATGTGTCCAGATTGGAAAGAGTGTTAGTAAATCAGACTATTGTTCAGGACTGTGTCAGCTGCTTGGTCACCTTTATCCTTGGGCCTCAGACTTACTCATTGGGACTGTACCAGCATGAAAAGCGCTCCCTAGAGGTAATAAAGGGGATTACTGTACACTGGCATGCTGCAGTTTCTGAAATTGTAATACACATAATACCTTTTCCCAATAGCTGTTTTGTCTCCAAATGCCTTCACTGATTTTTTTTCTAGTCTTAACAAAGATTTTTTGTACAATGAATAGAAATGATTAATGGGTCTACTGAGCGAGGATAACTGAGACCAATCTTACCCACTTGTCTTGGTGTACAGTACAGCGCCTGCAGAGGTCATCTGTAAGATCTCATCTCATAAGAGCTATTTTGCATAGCCTTCTCTGAAACAATTAAAGTACCTTGCCTGATGGCAGAGGAGTAGCAGTATTGTATGTTTCCACCTGGGCTTTTAACCAGCATTTGGGCTCTGGCCAGCCAGCCACAGCCAGTTTCCCTAACAACCAGATCCAAATGAGTTACAGTTTGACCATGAGAACACTGTATCCTCTCTGTGAGTCCCATACCGTGAAGCTTGAAGCTTCACACTTTCTTCGTGTGAGATCTGCTTGTAGAACTTCTCATTCCCTGAGTGTTCAGTCAAAGTTGTCTGTCAATCTTCCCTTGACAAAGATTTTTTCTACAACAAGCAGGACGCACAAGACATTCTCCAAACACCCGACAGGGCCTACATCCCTGTTATTTGCAAGAGGAAGAGGCGCAGGTACAGGGGACACAGAGCCGGATGTTTCGTGAGGACCCGCAGAAGGCGAGTGGGAAAGCTGCCGTTTACCTTCAATATTACTCGCCAACGTGCAATCATTGGACAATAAATTAGACGAGGTGCGATCACGAATATCCTACCAACGGGACATAAAAAAACTGTAATATCCTATGTTTCACGGAATCGTGGCTGGATGATGACATGGATATTCAGCAAGCGGGATATATGCTGCACTGGCAAGATAGAACAGCACACTCCCGGGGGGGGGGGGGGGGGGGGGGGGGTCTGTGCATATTTGTAAACAACAGCTGGTGCGCAAAATCTAAGGAAGTCTCTAGATTTTGCTCGCCTGAAGTAGAGTATATTGTGATACATTGCAGGCCACACTACTTGCCTAGAGAGTTTTCAGCTATACTTTTCGTGGCTGTTTATTTAACACCACAGACAGGTGCTGGCACTAAGACCGCAGTCAGCTGTATAAGGAAATAAGCAAACAGGAAACCACTCACCCAGAGGCGGTGCTCCTAGTGGCCGGAGACTTTAATGCAGGGAAACTTAAATCAGTTCTACTAAATTTATATCGCCATGTTAAATGTGCAACCAGAGGGGAAAAAAATCTAGATCACCTGTACTCCACACGTGTACAAAGCTCTCCCTCGCCCTCCAGTTGATAAATCCGACCACAACTCTATCCTCCAGATTCTTGCTTACAAGCAAAAATTAAAGCAGGAAGCACCAGTGACTCGGTCTAAAAAAAAGTGGTCAGATGAAGCGGATGCTAAATTACAGGACTGTTTTGCTATCACAGACTAGAACATGTTGTGGGATTCTTCCGATGGCGTTGAGGAGTACACCACATCAGTCACTGGCTTTATCAATAAGTGCATTGAGGACGTCGTCCCCACAGTGACTGTACGTATATACCCCAACCAGAAGCCATGGATTACAGGCAAGATTCGCACTGAGCTAAAGGGTAGAGCTGCCGCATTCAAAGGTGGGATGCTTACAAGAAATTATGCTATGCCTTGCGACGAACCATCAAACAGGGAAAGCGTCAATACAGGGCTAAGATTGAATCATACTACACCGGCTCCGACGCTTGTCTTATGTGGCAGGGCTTGCAAACTATTACAGATTACAAAGGGAAGCACAGCCGCGAGCTTCTCAGTGACACAAGCCTACCAGACAAGCTAAATCACTTCTATGCTCACTTCGAGGCATGAGAGCATCAACTGGCCAATTGCCAGGGGAAATGCAGAGCACCAGATTCCAATAAAATGCTATAAAATTCTAACTTTCATTAAATCACACATGTAAGATACTCAATTAAAGCTACACTCGTTGTGAATCCAGCCAACATGTCAGATTTTTATTTTCGGCGAAAGCATAAGATAGCCTGCACCCATCTGCACCAGCAGTAAACAAAGGAGCTAGCATAGCAGGCACTACACAAAACGCTGAAATAAAATATAAAATATGCATTATCTTTGACGAGCTTCTTTTGTTGGCACTCCAATATGTCCCATAAACATCACAATTGGTCCTTTTGTTCGATTAATTCCGTCCATATATATCGAAAATGTCAATTTATTAAGCGCGTTTGATCCAGAAAAAGACAGCTTAGTACAAAAACACAACGTCACTACAAAATATTTCAAAAGTTGCCTATAAACTTTGCCAAAATATTTCAACTACTTTTGTAATACAACGTTAGGTATTTTTAAACGTTAATAATCAATCAAATTGTAGACGGGGCAATCTGTATTCAATACAGGAATGAAAACAAACCAGCACTGCTGTTCACGTATTGCGCAACCCTGAAAAGTGTCCCCAGTTCCGAGTTGGCCTACTTCTTCATAGCACAAAGGAATAACCTCAACCATATTCCAAAGACTGGGGACATCGTGTGGAAGCGGTAGGAATTGAAAATAGGTTCCTATTAAATATCCAATGGCAAAGACAATTTAGTGAACAGAGAGGAGGGGGGATTCTGAACAGTTAGTCCTCTGGGTTTTGCCTGCTACATAAGTTCTGTTATACTCACAGACATGATTCAAACAGTTTTAGAAACGTCAGAGTGTTTTCTATTCAGATCTATGAATAATATGCATATCTTATATTCTTGGCATGAGTAGGCGGAAGTTGAAATTGGGCACGCTATTTATCCAAAAGTGAAAATTTGGATTATTAAACAGGTCAGCATACACAAGACGGACTACCAGGATGTGTGCTCCGGGCATGTGCTGACCAACTGGCAGGTGCCTTCACTGACATTTTCAACATGTCCCTGATTGAGTCTGTAATACCAACATGTTTCAAGCAGACCACCATAGTCCCTATGCCAAAGAACACAAAGGCAACCTGCCTAAATGACTACAGACCCGTAGCACTCACGTCCGTAGCCATGAAGTGCTTTGAAAGGCTGGTAATGGCTCACATCAACACCATTACCCCAGAAACCCTAGACCCACTCCAATTTGCATACCGCTCAAACAGATCCACAGATGATGCAATCTCTATTGCACTCCACACTGCCCTTTCCCACCTGGACAAAATAAACACTTATGTGAGAATGCTATTAATTGACTACAGCTCAGCGTTCAACATCATAGTGCCTTCAAAGCTCATCACTAAGCTAAGGATCCTGGGACTGAACACCTCCCTCTGCAACTGGTTTTGGACTTCCTGACGGGCCACCCCCATGTGGTGAGGGTAGGTAGCAACACATCTGCTACGCTGATCCTCAACACTGGAGCTCCCCAGGGGTGCGTGCTCGACTGCATGGCCAGGCACGACTCCAACACCATCATTAAGTTTGCAGACGACAGACGACACAACAGTGGTAGGCTTGATCACCGACAACGACGAGACAGCCTATAGGGAGGAGGTCAGAGACCTGGCCGGGTGGTGCCTGAATAACAACATATCCCTCAACGTAACCAAGACTAAGGAGATGATTGTGGACTACAGGAAAAGGAGGACCGAACACGCCCCCATTCTCATTGACGGAGCTGTAGTAGAGCAGGTTGAGAGCTTCAAGTTCCTTGGTGTCCACATAAACAACAAACTAGAATGGTCTGCGTCCGTACTTTGAGGTATTAGCATCATCATCCGTGTGTGTATGTGCGAAGATTGTGTGTGTGTGTGGTGTGTGCACCTTCTGTATCCAGACTGATGCAAACAATGTACCACACACATACACACACACACCTGCTCCCCCTGCACGGTGGAGAGGGGACAATCAGCCTGGTCCCTAGGGGTCAATTATAGAGGTCAACGGCATTTGAGAGAGGTCAAGTTCCATCCTCATGATCCCAGCAGTGTCTGATGGGTTAATGATGACTTGCTATGCAGCCTCATGGCTCATGGTCTGGGCGGGCGAGGGTTTGAGGAGGGAGGGAGAGTAAAGAGGGTGAGCAGCAGGGTGGGGGAAGGTGAGGGAGGGAGGGTGAGGATTTGGTATGCAGGCTCATGGTCAGGGTTGAGGGAGGGTGAAGGTGGCTGGGGGAGTTTGGCTCAGATCAGACACAGCTACCTCCCAAATGGCACCCTATTCCCTATATAGTGCACTATTTTTGACTGGGCCCTGGTCAAAAGTAGTGCACCAAATAGGGAATAGGGTGCCAATTTGCTCACAGCAGACAGTGTCCTTGTCCTGCTGGTACATCTGTCCTGAATGGGGGGTAGGGGAGAGATGATGGGTGAGATGAGGGAGGGAGGGGGAGAGACGGAGGAGATGGGGATAATAGTCACTTCATTACTGTCCTTGGTCAGGAGAGGGATGATGGGAGGAGCGATGGGATGATGAAGGAAATGGTGGAGAGGAGAGATGGGGAGGGAAGAGAGGGGCAATAGAGTCACTTCATGAATTGAGCTGAAAGTGTCACACTCAAGGAGAAACCACCATACAGCCAAGGGTGTTCAGTTTTGAAAGAGAACCCAACCACTTCTATCTTCAAAGGTAAGGCATATATTATATAGCTATTTCTGACTTTTGTGTCGCAACTCCCTGGTTGAAAATGATTTGTTATGCATTTGTGTGCTGGGCGCTGTCCTCAGATAATCACATGGTTTGCCTTTTTGAAATCTGACAACACCTTGGCTGGATTAACAACAAGTTAAGGTATATTTTGATGTATTACACTTGTGATTTCATGAAAGTTTAATATTTATAGTAATTTAATTTGAATTTTATGCTCTGCAATTTCACCGGATGTTGGCCAGGTGGGATGTTAATGTCCCACCTATCCCAAAGAAGTTTTTAACTGACTTGCCTAGTTAAATAAAGGTTATAAAAAATAGAATGGTACTACAATGGATAGCTTCTGTTTTACAGGCTCCTCACCAATTCTGCTAGGTTGTGTTTTTTTGTGCTGATCATAACTTTTTTTGTACATAATGTTTCTGCCATCATTTCCTATGACAGAAAGAAAGCTTCTGGACATCAGAACAGCTACACTATATATACAAAAGTATGTGGACACTTCTGCAAATCAGTGGATTCGGCTATTTCAGCCACACCTGTTGCTGACAAGTGTATACAATCGAGCACACCGCCATGCAATCTCCATAGGAAAACATTGGCAATAGAATGGCCTTACTGAAGAGCTCAGTGACTTTCAACGTGGCACCTCTGCCCTGCCAGATCTGAGCTCAACTGTAAGTGCTGTTATTGTGAAGTGGAAACGTCTAGAAGCAGCAACTGCTCAGCCACAAAGTGGTAAGGACGAATATGGGTTTGGCGGATGCCAGGAGAACGCTACATGCCCGAATGCATAGTGCCAACTGTAAAGTTTGGTGGAGGAGGAATAATGGTCTGGGGCTGTTTTTCATGTTTTGGGTTAGGCCCCTTAGTTCCAGTGAAGGGAAATCTTAACGCTACAGCATACAATGACATTCTAGACAATTCTGTGCTTCCAACTTTGTGGCAACAGTTTGGAAAAGGCCCTTTCCTGTTTCAGCATGAAAATGCCCCCGTGCACAAAGCGAGATCCATACAGAAATGGTTTGTCGAGATCAGTGTGGAAGAACTTGAGTGGCCTGCACAGAGCCCTGACCTCAACTCCATCGAACACCTTTGGGATGAATTGGAACGCCAACTTCGAGCCAGGCCTAATCGCCCAACATCAGTGCCCGACCTCACTAATGCTTGTGGCTGAATGGATGCAAGTCCCCGCAGAAATGTTCCAACATTTAGTGGAAAGTGTTCCAAGAAGAGTGGAGGCTGTTATAGCAGCAAAGGGGAGACCAACTCCATATTAATGCCCATGATTTTAGAATGAGATGTTCGACGAGCGGGTGTCCACATACTTTTGGTTATACTAACAGGGTCATACTGTATATAGACACTAACAAGGTCATACTGTATGTTGACTTTGATGTTAGCTAATAATGGTGATAACGATGTCGGCTGTGTGTAGTGGTTAGCAATTATAATATGAAGGTTTGGTGATGTGTTGCTTTGTGCACTAAAGTCCACAAGAAAAGGAAAAATGTGAGAGGAGGAGAGCGGGTAGATGCAGAACGAATTATAGCTACAACGATCAAAGTGATCATGCTGTTTGTATGTGGCTGCTATGTAAGTGAACTGTGTTTGCGTGTGATCAGGAGTATATTCATTCAGCTGATTTTGCTTTCTTAAATGGAAGCAAACGGAACAAAACGGGGAGGAACATACCTGAGTTCGTCCAATAGAAACTCTCTTTTGCAGCCGTTGGACTAATGATTATACCCTAGATAAGCTAGATGCAGGCAAGAGTGTGCAAGGCGTTATTGAATGCTGTCTGTCACCTTGATTATACAAATTTGTGCACCTACATTGTATAATTTCATTCATAGGTTAGGTTGTAGCAACCTCATGATAGGTATAGGGAACATTTTGGTTTCATGTAGTAGCCTAAACCTATTGATGTTACATTGAGCTGGGTGAATGGAATCTGAATGAACATCCAATATGCTGTAATAGATATAAGGCCATGCTCAAGAAAACAAATTATCATCCTCCCTCATCATAAATAGTACCAATCGCCACTGGTGTCATTGGTAAAACCAGAAAAAACAAAAGATTTTCCCGGACATGCCTGTATTTATTTCACATATAAGCAACTGTACTTAACTCTTCCGAGACGGCTAGAAGTAAATCTACCTTTAGGGAGTGTAGGAGTTATGAATAGACCTGGTTTGGGCAACCAGACTCCTCACAGACACTGCCAATCTGTAAAAAAGTTGAAATGGCTTCCATTTTCCCTGTCTTCAGACTCCTAATCTTCCAGCTGTCTTTTCCTCTAGCCTTATCTGCTGTGAAAGCCTAGAAGAGTTATCTCGATTTCTCTCAGGAACTCTGAGTCAGTGGTTAAAACCAGGGCAATATCTTCCAATCCAGGGCTTGATGGTTTTAAGCTATTAGAGGAAAAGCTTGAAGCCTCAACTGTGTTTGAGCCTGAATGTCTGATCCCCTCTGCTGTGACGTTCAAAGTCTATGTAAAAACAGTAAAATAAAATTGAATCAAATCAAGTTTTATCGGTTGCGTACACATATTTTGCAGATATCGCAGCTGCAGCAGTGTAAACTTAGACGACTAAAAATAGATGTAAAGTATGTAGAAAAGATAATGGACCTACAGTGCCTTGCGAAAGTGTTCGGCCCCCTTGAACTTTGCGACCTTTTGCCACATTTCAGGCTTCAAACATAAAGATATAAAACTGTATTTTTTTGTGAAGAATCAACAACAAGTGGGACACAATCATGAAGTGGAACGACATTTATTGGATATTTCAAACTTTTTTAACAAATCAAAAACTGAAAAATTGGGCGTGCAAAATTATTCAGCCCCTTTACTTTCAGTGCAGAAAACTCTCTCCAGAAGTTCAGTGAGGATCTCTGAATGATCCAATGTTGACCTAAATGACTAATGATGATAAATACAATCCACCTGTGTGTAATCAAGTCTCCGTATAAATGCACCTGCACTGTGAGAGTCTCAGAGGTCTGTTAAAAGCGCAGAGAGCATCATGAAGAACAAGGAACACACCAGGCAGGTCCGAGATACTGTTGTGAAGAAGTTTAAAGCCGGATTTGGATACAAAAAGATTTCCCAAGCTTTAAACATCCCAAGGAGCACTGTGCAAGCGATAATATTGAAATGGAAGGAGTATCAGACCACTGCAAATCTACCAAGACCTGGCCGTCCCTCTAAACTTTCAGCTCATACAAGGAGAAGACTGATCAGAGATGCAGCCAAGAGGCCCATGATCACTTAGAATGGCCAAGTAAAAGTCCAGACCTGAATCCAATCGAGAATCTGTGGAAAGAACTGAAAACTGCTGTTCACAAATGCTCTCCATCCAACCTCACTGAGCTCGAGCTGTTTTGCAAGGAGGAATGGGAAAAAATGTCAGTCTCTCGATGTGCAAAACTGATAGAGACATACCCCAAGCGACTTACAGATGTAATCACAGCAAAAGGTGGCGCTACAAAGTATTAACTTAAGGGGGCTGAATAATTTTGCACGCCCAATTTTCAGTTTTTGATTTGTTAAAAAAGTTTGAAATATCCAATAAATGTCATTCCACTTCATGATTGTGTCCCACTTGTTGTTGATTCTTCACAAAAAAATACAGTTTTATATCTTTATGTTTGAAGCCTGAAATGTGGCAAAAGGTCGCAAAGTTCAAGGGGGCCGAATACTTTCGCAAGGCACTGTATATATGATTAAATAAGAGCATATTTGAGAACTAACAATCACCAAAATAAAAGCTAGACAGTCAGGTAGAATCTTACATAAAAAATGTTTTGCAATCAGGAGTATTTTATTCATGGCTTATGTTTGTAGCTCCAACAGTGCAATTGATTTTGTCATAATGTTTAGAGTCACTCCGATAGCATAAGCCATGGCAAAATATGTAGACTTACAGAAAATTAGCTTTAAAACAGCTACATTTTGTCACTGCGGCCAACAGGAAGTCCTATAATTCCAGTGCCATGCTCATTACCTAAGCCCCATTTTGTTCCAGAAAATACCCTGGGAGGGGCCGATACTAGCAAAGTTAAACACTGACAAGTTTTCAGTCACAATTTGGGGGCTCACCGAGTTGTGTGCCGTGTCATGTTGTGTGGTTCTGACACTGTGAATGTGTTGTTGTCCCAACCTATACTGTAGGTTTCTGGTTTAGTTCAGAAAGTGTTGCTGTTGCAGAATGCCTGTGGGTATGATTTTGGTGTTTTTCTGTTGCGATTATATTGGCTGAAATGAAGATACTCACTTTGTTTACATACAATACCAGTCAAAGGTTTGGACACACCTACTCATTCCAGGGGTTTTCTTTATTTTTAATATTTTCTACATTGTAGAATAATAGTGAAGACATCAAAACTATGAAATAACACATATGGAATCATGTGGTATCCAAAAGAAAAGTGTTAAACAAATCAAAATATATTTGAGATTTTTCAAAGGAGCCACCCTTTGCCTTAATGACAGCTCTGCACACTCTTGGCATTCTCTCAACCAGCTTCATGAAGTAGTCACCAGGAATGCATTTCATTTAACAGATGTGCCTTGTTAAAAGTTCATTTGTAGAGTTTCTTGCCTTAATGCGTTTGAGCCAATCAGTTGTGTTGTGAGGTAGGGGTGGAATACAGAAGATAGCCCTATTTGGTAAAAGCAAGAACAGATCAAGAACAGCTCAAATAAGCAAAGATAAACTACACTCCATCGTTACTTTAAGACATGAAGGTCAGTCAATCCGGAAAATCAAGAACTTTTAAAGTTTCTTCAAGTGCAATCGCAAAAACCATCAAGCGCTATGATGAAACTGTCTCTCTTGAGGACAGCCACAGGAAAGGAAGACCCAGAGTTAGCTCTGCTGCAGAGGATACGTTCATTAGAGGTACCAGCCTTAGAAATTGCAGCCCAAGTAAATGCTTCACAGAGATCAAGTAAGACACATTTCAACATCAACAGTTCAGAGGAGACTGTGTGAATCAGGCCTTCATGGTCTAATTGCTGCAAAGAAACCACTACCAAAGGACACCAATAAGAAGAGGAGACTTGTTTGGGCCAAGAAACACGAGCAATGGACATCAGACCGGTTTAAATCTGTCCTTTGGTCTGATGAGTCCAAATTTGAGATCTTTGGTACCAAATGCAGGTGAATGGATGATCTCTGCATGTGTGGTTCCCACCGTGGAGCGTGGAGGAGGAGGTGTTATGGTGTGGGGGTGCTTTGCTGGTGACACTGTCAGTGATTTGTTTAGAATTCAAGGCACACTTAATCAGCATGGCTACCACAGCATTCTGCAGTGATACGCCATCCCGTCTGGTTTGTGCTTAGTGGACTATCATTTTTTTTTTTTAAAGGACAATGATCCAACACACCTCCAGGCTGTGTAAGGGCTATTTGACCAAGAAGGAGAGTGATGGAGTGCTGCATCAGATGACCTAGCCTCCACAATCATCCGATGTCAACCCAATTGAGATGGTTGGTGATGAATTGGACCGCAGAGTGAAGGAAAAGCAGCCAACAAGAGCTCAGCATATGTGGGAACACCTTCAAGGCTGTTGGAAAAGCATTTAATTTGCTGGTTGAGAGAATGTGAAGAGTGTGCAAAGATGTCAATGCAACGGGTGGCTACTTTGAAGAATCTCAAATCTCAGATTTGTTTAACACTTTTTGGTTACTACATGATTCCATATGTGTTAATTCATAGTTTTGATGTCTTCACTATTATTCTACAATGTAGAAAATAGTAAAAATGAAGAAAATCCCTTGAATTACTAGGTGTGTCAAAACCTTTGACTGGTACTGTATATTTGATGGGCTGAACTCATTAAAAAGTGAGTTCTGGGTTTTGTGTTGTGTGTATTCTTGCAGAACAAAATCAGTTTAAATGACTGCTCTGTCTCTGTGTGTTCTCTCTCTCAGGGGCTGGGAGAGGCTTCAGCGAGAGGGACAGCCATGGACAGAGACTGTCTCAGCTGCATCAAATACCTCATGTTTGTCTTCAACTTTCTCATCTTCGTAAGTATTATCTTAAACTGTCCTCCTATATACAGTACACTGTATATATTCTGTATATCCTATATATCCTCCTATGGTATCTAACAGTACTCTTTCCATCTCTCTATTGTGGTCTCACATGTATTTAATAAGACACGGAGGCATTTTGGTGATGACACATATTTACAGTTCCACTGGGTATGCAGCTTGCAATTGATGTTTTGCTTGTTCAGTTTTGATCAGACAATCAAAGGTAACTCCAGAGAGAGCCAATAACTGGGGGTATGGGGGTAGTGGTGAGGAGGGTCATATAATTAAATTTAGTGGGGAGGGTTGAATAACTTCTCAGTAGCAACCAGTGACTGTTACCATGTCCATTCCTTTGTTTATACTCTCAGACAGTTCTACCCTCCCACCATCCCATGAGACAATGGTTGCCTCTATAGCTCTAAGCTCTGCCTTTGACAGAACGTTTTCTTGGACATTTATTGAAAGACAGGTTCTTTCCCAGGAGGAAGGGAATGGTGTGAGGATGAGTGTGTGATGCTCATATCTCTACCCCCTCTTCTCCTTTCCTTCCTATCCCCCTTCTCCTAATCACTAAAGAGTCACCCACTGGTGCTGCAGATAGGGTTTAGTGAAAGCGGGAGGATGGAGATAAGAGAATGTTCAGGAGGGAGGAATGGAGGGAAGGGTGCATTCACTTTGAGAGGTAGAGGAAAGGGGGCAATGGCAGTTAGCTGAAGCCCCCCACTGACCTACCTTACAGTGCCTTGAAAAAGTATTCATACCACTGGACTTATTCCACATTTTAGATGTGCAAGAAACAAATATGTAATCAATTTTAAATTCAGGTTGTAACACAATACCCCATAATGACAAAAGGAAACATGTTTATACATTTTTGCAAATGTATAGAAAATGTATTGAAAATTAAATATCTAATTTACATAAGTATTCACACCCCTGAGTTAATAGGTGTTAGAGTCTGGGTAAGTCCTTAAGTTCTTGCACACTTGCATTGTATAGTATTTGCCCATTATTCTTTTCAAAATTCTTCAAGTTCTGTCAAATGGATTGTTGATCATTGCTAGACAACTATTTTTAAGTCTTGCCATAGATTTTCAAGCAGATTTAAGTCAAAACTGTAACTCGGGCACTCAAACATTCACTGTCTTCTTGGTAAGCAACTCCAGTTGGCCTTGAGTTTTAGTTTATTGACCTGCTGAAGAAAGGTGAATTCATCTTTCAGTTTCTGGTGAAAAGCAGACTGAACCTGGTTTTGCTCTAGGATATTTTCTGTGCTTAGCTCCGTTCTGTTTCTTTATCCTGAAAAACTCCCCAGTCCTTAACGATTATACACATACATGATGCAGCCACCACTGTGGTTGAACATATGGAGAATGGTACTTAGTAATGTGTTAAGTATTGGATTTGCCCCAAACAACACGTTTTATTCAGGACAAAAAGTGAATTGTTTTGCTGTATAACTTTAGTGTCTTGTTGCAAACAGGATGCATGTTTTGGAATGTTTTTATTCTGTACAGGCTTCCTTCTTTTCACTCTGTCATTGAGATTAGTATTGTGGAGTAACTACAATGTTGTTGATCCATACTCAGTTTTCTCCTATCACAGCCATTAAACTCTGGAACAGTTTTAAAGTTACCATTGGCCTTATGATGAAATCCCTGAGTGGTTTCCTTCCTCTCTGGCGACTGAGTTTGGAAGGACACCTGTATCTTTGTAGTGACTGGGTTTATTGATACACCATGACAATTATTGAACACAGAGTGAGTCCATGCAACTTATAATGTGAATTGTTAAGCACATTTTTACTCCTGAACCTATTTAGGCTTGCCATAACAAAGGGATTGAATACGTATTGACTCAAGGGATTATGGGATGTTGTGTCACAACAATTCTCAATTTAATCAATTTTAAACTTAGGCTGTAACACAACAAAATGTGGAAAAAGTCAAGGGGTGTGAATACTTTCTGAAGGCTTCAGGACAAAAGCAGAGTTACTGCTAGCTAAAGCTTCATCAAGTAATGTTAGCCTATAAAAAAATGAATGATTACCCTTCTAATACAAATATAAAAGTACAGTAGGCCTACCTTACAACAAACCATGCTTAATTTTAATCAATATCATGCAAATCATTGGGCTATGTGGTAAATGCAAATTACGACTGAAAACAGGGGTATAATTCACCGGGTAGTTGACATGAGGTGTTTGTATCGAAGCTCATTCCAGCAACCCAAAAATAAGATACATATAAATCATACATGTTTGTTAATTTGTTGCAGAGATCAGCACAGCAGTACGTGTGGCGAGCTGGCATTTTCCACAGCACTTTTGATTCAGGTTTAATAAAACAAATAGACAAAAAGCGTTGAAAAGTACTGTTTAGACTGATTCGCCTCACGACTTGTTTGACAGGATTTTCATGTCTTAATCCTCCCTAGGGCCAGGAATTTAAACAGGAGTAAAAAAAAAAAGCATATGACCTGATTAGAAGAAATCTGGTCCCATCTGTCACGACTTCCGCCGAGGTCGGTCCCTCTCCTTGTTCGGACGGCGTTCGGCGGTCGACGTCACCGGTCTTCTAGCCATCGCCGATCCACCTTTCATTTTCCATTTGTTTTGTCTTGTTTTCCCGCACACCTGGTTTGCATTCCCTCATTACTCATCTTGCATATAACCCTCTGTTTCCCCCCATGTCTGTGTGTGGAATGGTTATGTGTAAATATATGTGTACTCCAGGCTGGTTTGCGCCGGGTTATTGTAACCCGTGTGTGGTTAGTTTTCTGAGTGCCGTATTTTGTTCGCCTCAAAATAGGGTTCCGTTTGCTACGCATTTCTGCGCCTTCTGCGCCTGACTTCCCTGCAGCCAGTTACGCACTCCATTACAGAATTCCACACCCAGATTATGGAGTCAGCAGCAGCAGGTACCCCGGGTAGCGGAGTCGAGAAGTACGTCCAGGAGCACGCGGCGATGCTTCACCATCTCGGCACCGCTATGGACCGGGTGAATGATGGACCGCTGGGAGAGACAGAGAGCCCTCCAGAAACCCCACCAGCACAACAGGGGTCTCCACTACTCACCCCCTCCGCACACGGTTCCAGTGGGATTCGTCTAGCACTTCCCAGGGAGTACGATGGGACGGCCGCACGCTGCCAGGGTTTCCTGCTGCAGCTGGATATATACCTGGCGACCGTTCACCCGGCTCCCTCGGGCCGTGAAAGGGTGTCCGCCCTCGTCTCGTGCCTCTCGGGGAAAGCTCTGGAGTGGGCCAACGCTGTGTGGGGAGAAGGAGATGCGGCGCTGGACCACTTCGAGGATTTCACCCGCCGCTTCCGGGCCATCTTCAACCACACGCCCGAGGGTGTAGACCTTACAGTGAAATACTTACTTACAGGCTCTAACCAATAGTGCAAAAAAGGTGTTAGGTGAACAACAGTAAAAAGGCTATATGCAGTAGCGAGGCTATAAAAGTAGCGAGGCTACATACAGACACCGGTCTGCAAACTGCTAGCCCCTGCTAACTGCTTGCTAACCCGGCCTGCTAACTACTAGCTTGCCCCGGTCTACTAACTGCTAGTTTCCAGCCTCGGCCTGCTAACTGCTAGCTTACCTGCACGGTCTGTAACTGCTAGCCCATGCTAACTGCTTGCATGCTAACCCAGCCTGCTAACAGCTAGCTTGCCCCGGTCTACTAGCTGCTAGCTTGTTTAGCCCCGGCCTACAAACTGTTAGCTTGTTAGAATCGGCCTGGTAACTGTCTGAATCGCTGTGTCCCCAGCCAGCCCAACCACTCACTGGACCCATATGTTCACTTGGCTACGCATGCCTCTCTCTAATATCAATATGCCTTGTCCATTACTGTCCTGGTTAGTGATTACTGTCTTATTTCACTGTAGAGCCTCTAGTCCTGCTCAATATGCCTTAACCAACCATGTGGTTCCACCTCCTACATATGCGATGACATCACCTGGTTTAAGCATCTCTAGAGACTATATCTCTCTATTCTTTACTCAATGCCTAGGTTTACCTCCAATGTACATCCTACCTTACCTTTGTCTGTACACTATGCCTTCAATCTATGCTATCGTGCCCAGAAACCTGCTCCTTTTACTCTCTGTTCCGAACGTGCTAGACGGCCAGTTCTTATAGCCTTTAGCCATACTCTTATCCTACTTCTCCTCTGTTCCTCTGGTGATGTGGAGGTTAATCCAGGTCCTGCAGTGCCTAGCTCCACTCCCACCCCGCAGGTGCTCTCATTTGTTGACTTCTGTAAACGTAAAAGCCTTGATTTCATGCATGTTAACATTAGAAGCCTACTCCCTTAGTTTGTTTTACTCACTGCTTTAGCACACTCTGCCAACCCAGATGTCTTAGCCGTGTCTGAATCCTGGCTTAGGAAAACCACCAAAAACCTTGAAATTTCCATTCGTAACTATAACGTTTTCCGCCAAGATAGAACTGCCAAAGGGGGCGGTGTTGCAATCTACTGCAGAGATAGTAATACAGAACTCTGCAGGCTATCTAAGTCTGTACCCAAACAATTTGAGCTTCTACTTCTAAAAATTCCCCTTTCCAGAAACAAGTCTCTCACTGTTGCCGCTTGCTATAGACCTCCCTCTGCCCCCAGCTGTGCCCTCGATACATTATGTGAATTGATTGCCCCCCATCTATCTTCTGAGCTCGTGCTACCAGATGACCTAAACTGGGACATGCTTAACACCCCGGCCATCCTACAAACTAAGCTTGATGCCCTCAATCTCTCACAAATTATCAATGAACCTACCAGGTTCAACCCCAAATCAGTAAACACGGGCACCCTCATAGATGTCATCCTAACTAACTCGCCCTCCAAATACACCTCTGCTGTTTTCAATCAAGATCTCAGCGATCATTGCCTCATTGCTTGCATCCGTAATGGGTCTGCAACCAAACGGCCACCCCTCATCACTGTCAAACACTCCCTGAAACATTTCT
Organism: Oncorhynchus mykiss; assembly: GCF_057628025.1. NCBI lineage: Eukaryota > Metazoa > Chordata > Actinopteri > Salmoniformes > Salmonidae > Oncorhynchus > Oncorhynchus mykiss. The sequence continues at coordinate 56,559,843 of NC_143022.1, read as the reverse complement.
GTGAGCAGGCCTTTCTAATCGACCTGGCAGGGGTATCCTGGAATGACATTGACCTCATCCCGTCAGTAGATGATGCCTGGCTATTCTTTAAAAGTGCCTTCCTCACCATCTTAAATAAGCATGCCCCTCTCAAAAAATTTAGAACTAGGAATAGATAGGAATAGTTCACTCCAGACCTGTCTGCCCTTGACCAGCACAAAAACATCCTGTGGCGTTCTGCATTAGCATCGAATAGCCCCCGTGATATGCAACTTTTCAGGGAAGTTGGGAACAAATATACACAGGCAGTTAGAAAAGCTAAGGCAAGCTTTTTCAAACAGAAATTTGCATCCTCTAGTACTAACTCAAAAAAGTTCTGGGACACTGTAAAGTCCATGGCGAATAAGAGCACCTCATCCCAGCTGCCCACTGCTCTGAGGCTAGTAAACACTGTCACCACCGATAAATCCACTATAATTGAGAATTTCAATAAGCATTTCTCTACGGCTGGCCATGCTTTCCACTTGGCTACCCCTACCCCGGTCAACTGCCCGGCACCCTCCACAGCAACCCGCCAAAGCCCCCACAATTTCTCCTTTACCCAAATCCAGATAGCTGATGTTCTGAAAGAGCTGCAAAATCTGGACCCCTACCAATCAGCCAGGCTATACAAACTGGAACCTCTCTTTCTAAAAATATCTGCCGAAATTGTTGCAACCCCTGTTCAACCTCTCTTTCGTATCGTCTGAGATTCCCAAAGATTGGAAAGCTGCCGTGGTGATCCCCCTTTTCAAAGGGGGCCACTCTAGACCCAAACTGCTACAGGCCTATATCTATCCTACCCTGTCTTTCTAAGGTCTTCGAAAGCCAAGTTAACAAACAGATTACTGACCATTTCGAATCCCACCATACCTTCTTCGCTATGCAATCTGGTTTCAGAGCTGGTCATGGGTGCACCTCAGCCAGGTACCTGTTCGCAGTTGCAAATGAGAACTTGTTCTCAACTAGCCTACCTGGTTATAAGGTGAAATAAAAAAAATAATTAAAGTCAGGCTGATTGAGGTAGTATGTACAGTGCCTTGCGAAAGTATTCGGCCCCCTTGAACTTTGCGACCTTTTGGAAGACAAATCTCCGTCCCAGTCTCAGGTCTTTTGCAGACTCCATCAGGTTTTCTTCCAGAATGGTCCTGTATTTGGCTCCATCCATCTTCCCATCAATTTTAACCATCTTCCCTGTCCCTGCTGAAGAAAAGCAGGCCCAAACCATGATGCTGCCACCACCATGTTTGACAGTGGGGATGGTGTGTTCAAGGTGATGAGCTGTGTTGCTTTTACACCAAACATAACGTTTTGCATTGTTGCCAAAAAGTTCAATTTTGGTTTCATCTAACCAGAGCACCTTCTTCCACATGTTTGGTGTGTCTCCCAGGTGGCTTGTGGCAAACCGTAAACAACACTTTTTATGGATATCTTTAAGAAATGGCTTTCTTCTTGCCACTCTTCCATAAAGGCCAGATTTGTGCAATATACGACTGATTGTTGTCCTATGGACAGTCTCCCACCTCAGCTGTAGATCTCTGCAGTTCATCCAGAGTGATCATGGGCCTCTTGGCTGCATCTCTGATCAGTCTTCTCCTTGTATGAGCTGAAAGTTTAGAGGGACGGCAGGTCTTGGTAGATTTGCAGTGGTCTGATACTCCTTCCATTTCAATATTATCGCTTGCACAGTGCTCCTTGGGATGTTTAAAGCTTGGGAAATCTTTTTGTATCCAAATCCGGCTTTAAACTTCTTCACAACAGTATCTCGGACCTGCCTGGTGTGTTCCTTGTTCTTCATGATGCTCTCTGCGCTTTTAACGGACCTCTGAGTCTATCACAGTGCAGGTGCATTTATACGGAGACTTGATTACACACAGGTGGATTGTATTTATCATCATTAGTCATTTAGGTCAACATTGGATCATTCAGAGATCCTCACTGAACTTCTGGAGAGAGTTTGCTGCACTGAAAGTAAAGGGGCTGAATAATTTTGCCTTCCTCTGAAATCGCCTGTTATAGATGCCCTAGATGGCAGACAGCTTAGCCCCAGTGATGTACTGGGCCGTACACATTACCCTCTGTAGTGCCTTGCGGCCAGAGGCCGAGCAATTGCCGTACCAGGCAATGATGCAACCAGTCAGAATGCTCTTGATGTTGCAGCGGTAGAACCTTTTGAGTATCTCAGGACCCATGCCAAATCTTTTTAGTTTCCTGAGGGGGAATAGGCTTTGTCGTGCCCTCTTCACGACTGTGTTGGTGTGTTTGGACCATTCTAGTTTGTTGTTAATGTGGACACCAAGGAACTTGAATCTTTCAACCTGCTATACTGCAGCCCCGTCGATGAGAATGGGGGCATGCTCGGTGCTCCTTTGCCTGTAGTCCACAATCATCTCCTTAGTCTAGGTTACGTTGAGGGACAGGTTGTTATTCTGGTACCACCGGCCAGGTCTCTGACCTCCTCCCTATAGGCTGTCTCATCATTGTCGGTGATCAGGCCTACCACTGTTGTATCGTCTGCAAACGTAATGATGGTGTTGGAGTTGTGCCTGGCCATGCAGTCGTGGGTGAACAGGGAGTACAGGAAGGGACTGAGCACGCACCCCTGTGGAGCTCCAGTGTTGAGGATCAGCGTGGCAGATGTGTTGCTACCTACCCTCACCACCTGGGGGCAGCCTGTCAGGAAGTCCAGGATCCAGTTGCAGAGGGAGGTGTTTAGTCCCAGGAGCCTTAGTGATGAGCTTTGAGGGTACTATGGTGTTGAACGCTAAGCTGGAGTCAATGAATAGCATTCTCACATAAGTATTCCTTTTTTCCAGGTGGGAAATGGCAGTGTGGAGTTCAATAGAGATTGCATCATCTGTGAATTGTTTGGGCGGTATGCAAATTGGAGTGGGTCTAGGGTTTCTGGGGAAATGGTCTTGATGTGAGCCATTACCAACCTTTCAAAGCACTTCATGGTTACGGACGTGAGTGCTACGGGTCTGTAGTCATTTAGGCATGTTGTCTTTGTGTTCTTGGGCACAAGGACTATGGTGGTCTGCTTGAAACATGTTGGTATTACAGACTCAATCAGGGACATGTTGAAAATGTCAGTGAAGGCACCTGCCAGTTGGTCAGCACATGCCCGAAGCACACGTCCTGGTAATCCGTCTGGCCCCGCAGCCTTGTGTATGTTGACCTGTTTATTAAAGGTCTTACTCACGTCGGCTACGGAGAGCGTGATCACAGAGTTGTTTGGAACAGCTGATTCTCTCATGCATGCAGTGTTGCTTGCCTAGAAGTGAACATAGAAGTGATTTAGCTCGTCTGGTAGGCTCGTGTCACTGGGCAACTCGCGGCTGTGCTTCCCTTTGTAGTCTGTAATAGTTTGCAAGCCCGGAGCCAGTGATTCAATCTTAGCCCTGTATTGACGCTTTCCCTGTTTGATGGTACGTCGCATGGCATAGCAGGATTTCTTGAAAGCTTCCGGGTTAAGTCCCGCACCTTGAAGGCGGCAACTCTACCCTTTAGTTCAGTGTGAATGTTGCCTGTAATCCATGGCTTCTGGTTTGGGTATGTACTACAGTCACTGTGGGGACAATGTCCTCAATGCACTTATTGATAAAGCCAGTGACTGATGTGGTGTACTCCTCAATGCCACCGTAAGAATCCCAGAACACTTTCCAGTCTGTGATAGCAAAACAGTCCTGTAGTTTAGCATCTGCTTCATCTGACCACTTTTTTTATAGACTGATTCACTGGTGCTTCCTGCTTTAATTTTTGCTTGTAAGCATAAATCTGGAGGATAGAGTTGTGATCGGATTTACCAACTGGAGGGTGAGGGAAAGCTTTGTACACGTCTCTGTGTGTGGAGGACAGGTGATCAAAAAAAAAATTTTCCCTCTGGTTGAACATTTAACATGGTGATATAAATTTGTTAGAACTGATTTAAGTTTCCCTGCATTAAAGTCTCCGGCCACTAGGAGCACCGCCTCTGGGTGAGTGGTTTCCTGTTTGCTTATTTCCTTATACAGCTGACTGAGTTGCGGTCTTAGTGCCAGCATTTGTCTGTGGTGGTAAATAAACAGCCAGGTAGCTGGCAAAGAAAGTGGAGAGGTTTCTATGGCAGAGAGGTAGGCAGGGCACTCAGGGCTGATGGAAAGCTGGAAGATTGGCTGGAGGAAGCAGCCGGCTCTACACCAGCGACTTCTCTCAGAGGTGGGAATATCTCCCGGAGACTGCTCTTGGCTTACTATGACTTTTCATTGAAGCCTTCAACATTCAGTTACTTTGACATATTACCACATAAGGAAACATAAGGAACACACAACATTTTACATGTTTCTCCCCTGCAAGAGGTATACAAATGTAACAGATTGGTAATATGAAAGAGCTGAAATTATCTCTTGGGGGAACAGTTGCAAAGATAGGGAGACGAGACCAGAGACACCATTAGAGGGAGTGCTGACCCAATTTCCTCCTCGCACAGACTTCCTCAGGATCTACTACAGAGCCAGTGACACTCTGACATACGATCACCATGTAAAAATGACTTTTATAGCTGATAACATGGACATGGAGCCAAGATGGAGGAGTCACATACAAGGAGTTCAGGAGTACCGTATTGAAAAAGTAGAGGTTGTGAGGGTGATTTAACTCTCCCTCCCTCCCTCCATCCCTCTTTGGTGAGGTTTTCATAAGTCCCTGTTAGGTTTCCTACCTAAACTGCACATATTCTGTTTCTTCCATTAATTGCAATTATCATATGCAGATAAACTAAACTTAACCCTCTCTCTCCCACTCTCCCCTCTTTTTCCAAGCTGGGAGGCTCCTTCCTCCTGGGTGTGGGTGTGTGGGTGCTGGTGGACCCTACAGGCTTCAAGGAGATCGTAGCAGCCAACCCTCTGCTCTTCACAGGAGTCTACATCATCCTTGCCATGGGGGGAATGCTTTTCCTATTGGGCTTCCTGGGCTGCTGTGGAGCCATCCGGGAGAACAAGTGTCTGCTGATGTTTGTAAGTAGGCCTACACTGTGTTATATTATAGAGTAATTGTGACAGTACAGTAGGTCACAGCGTTATAACAGTGTTATCAACATTCCTTTGCTGCTTTGGAGTCATCATTGAGAACAAGTGTCTGCTGCTCTTTGTATGTGAGCGAGAGAGAGTCATGCTGGCCTGAGATAGATGGAAAAATAAATAAGCCATAATAAAACAGAGTATATTTCATGCTTCCAATAATTTGCCTTCGGTGCACCAGGCCACATGCATAGTTAGTGTTGAATTTTTTGTGACTCGCACTCACTTTTGCTGACACTAAGTCTGTTACTCGTTCTCTCCCTTTATCTCTCTCCGTCTCTCCTCTCACTGAATGTCTTGTCCACCCCCGTCCCTCTCTCTCCCTCCCTCCTGCTGTCTCTCCTGTGCCCCTGCAGTTTTTCATGCTCATCCTGGTCATCTTCCTGGCGGAACTAGCTGCAGCAATCCTGGCCTTCATATTCCGGGAGCATGTGAGTAAATTCTCTCCTTATAGATCCTATGACCATCCACTGTAGTGTGCAAACACTGTCCCCTTCATCATGGTGATACAGTAAAACCTCTGACCATACAGAACTAATACTAACATTCTCCATGTCCTGTATAGCTGACCAGAGAGTACTTCACGAAGGAGCTGAAGAGGCACTACCAGGGCTACAATAACACTGATGTCTTCACTGGAACGTGGAACGCTATCATGAACACTGTAAGGCTAAAATACTTTACTTGCTAAGCTTGAGTTCAATTCCATTTCAATATACTCAATTCAAGTCAATTCCAATCAGTTCACTTCCAGAATTGACTGACTTGAAAGGGAATTCACCCCAACCCTGATACTTGCTTTTGGTAGATATACAAAATACAATTATCTACTTAGCAGGCGTCTTCTTGGACATCTTCAGCCTGTCCCTGTCTCAGGCTGTAGTCCCCACTTGATTCAAGGAGACCACTATCGTCCCAGGGCCCAAGAAAAACAAGGTGACATGTCCAAATGACTATCGCCACATCACACTAACCCAGGTCACCCACTCAAATCTGCCTACTGCTCCAACAGATCCACAGAAGATTTCCATCGCTATTCATATGGTCGTAACACATCTGAACAAGAGGAACACCCATGTGAGAATGCTGTGCATTGACTACAATTCAGTATTCAACACTATTGTTCCCTCCAAGCTCGACACCAAGCTCAGAGCCCTGGGTCTGGACACCACCCTCTGCAATTGGATCCTGGACTTCCTGAGAGGCAAACCACAGGCTGTGAGAATTGGCAACATCACCTCCTCCACACTGACTCACCACACTGTACACATGGGCCCGCCAGGAGAGTGTCCTCAGCACTCTGTACTCCCTGTTCACCCACGACTGCGTGGCTTTGCACGACAACAACGCCATCATCAAGTTTTCTGAGGATACCACGGATGTAGACCTGATAACCAACAATGACGAGTCAGCCTAGAGGGAGGAGGTAAGAAACTGGATTTGTGGTGCCAGGAGAACAACCTCTCCCTCAACGGTACTGCAGTAGAAAGAGTCAGGAGTTTTAAATGCATCGGTGTCCACATCACTGAGGACTTGTCATGGAACAACAACACCACCACTCTTGTCAAGAGGGCGTAACAGCATCTCTATTTCCTAAGGCAGCTGAAGAAATTTAGCATGCCACCCCAGGCCCTCTCCAAATACTACATCTGCACCATCGAGAGAGTCCTGACCGGTTGCATCATGGCCTGGTACGGGAATTGCTCCTTCCATGACAGCAATGCCCTCCAGCCGGTGGTGAAGACGGCCTAGTACATTTTTTTCCTTGTTAATCTACACACAATAACCCATAATGACAAAGCGGAAACAGCTTTTTAGAAATGTTTGCAAATATATAAATAAGGTATTTCTGTTTTTTTATACAAGTATTTAGACCCTTTTGCTTTGAGACTCAAAATTGTGCTCAGGGGCATGCTGTTTCCATTGATCATTCTTGAGATGTTGCTAAAACTGGTATATTCAATTGATTGGACACGATTTGGAAAGGCACACACCTGTCTATGTAAAGTTCCACATTTGACAGTGCATGTCAGAGCAAAAACCAAGCCAGGAGGTCGAAGGAATTGTCCATAGAGCTCCGAGACAGGATTGTGTCGAGGCACAGATCTGGGGAAGGGTACAATTCTGCAGCATTGAAGGTCCCCAAGAACACAGTGGCCTCCATCATTCTTAAATGGAAGAAGTTTGGAACCACCAAGGCTCTTCCTAGAGCTGGCCGCTCGGCCAAACTGAGCAATCGGGGGAGAAGGGCCTTGGTCAGGGAGGTGACCAAGAACCCGATGGTCACTCTGACAGGACTTAACCAATCAGGCTTTTATGGTAGAGTGGCCTGACGGAACCCACACCTCAGTAATTTGCTAAAAGGCACCTAAAGGACTCTCAGACCATGATAAACAAGATTCTCTGGTCTGAGGAAAGATTGAGCTCTTTGGCTTGAATGCCAAGCTTCAAGTCTGAAGGAAACCTGGCACCATCCCCACGGTGAAGCATGGTGGTGGCAGCATCATGCTATGGGGATGTTTTTCAGTGGCAGGGACTGGGAGAATAGTCAGGATCGAGGGGAAGATGAACGCAGCAAAGTACAGAGAGATCATTGATGAAAACCTGCTCCAGAGGGCTCAGGATCTCAGACTGGTGGCGAAGGTTCACCTTCCAACAGAACAACGATCCTAAGCACATAGCCAAGACAACGCAGGAGTAACTTCGGGACAAGTCTCTGAATGTCCTTGAGGCCTAGCCAGAGCCCGGACTTGAACCCGATCGAACATCTCTGGAGAGAGCTGAACATTTTTTTTCACCTTTATTTAACCAGGTAGGCCAGTTGAGAACAAGTTCTCATTTACAACTGCAACCTGGCCAAGATGAAGAAAAGCAGTGCAACAAAAACACAGTTACACAAACAAACGTACAGTCAATAACACAAAATAAAATAAAAATAGTGTACAGTACTATGTACAGTGTGTGCAAATAGGAAATAAATAGGCCCTAGAGGCAAAAATAATGACATTTTAGCATTAATACTGGAGTGCTAGATGTTGAGGTAGAGATACTGGGGTGCAAAAAAGCAAGAGGGTATATAATAATATGGGGATGAGGTAGTCGGGTGTGCTATTTAAAGATTGGCTGTGTACAGGTACAGTGATCGGTAAGCTGCTCTGACAGATGATGCTGGAAGGAAAGGGGTCCAAAGGAAGTGTTGACTTTGGGGATGACCAGTGCAATATACCTGCTGGAGCGCGTGCTACAGGTGGGTGTTGCTATGGTGACTAGTGAGCTGAGATAAGGCGGGGCTTTACCTAGCAAAGACTTAAAGATGACCTGGAGCCAGTGGGTTTGGCGACAGATATGTAGTGAGGGCCAGCCAACGAGAGCATACAGGTCGCAGTGGCGGATTGTATATGGGGCTTTGGTGATAAAACGGATGGCACTGTGATAGGCTACATCCAGTGTGCTGAGTAGTGTTGGAGGCTATTCTGTAAATTACATCGCCATAGTCAAGGATCAGTAGGATAGTCAGTTTTACGAGGGTATGTTTGGCGGCATGAGGGAAGGAGGCTTTGTTGCGAAATAGGAAGCTCATTCTAGATTTAATTTTGGATTGGAGATGCTTAATGTGAGTCTGGAAAGAGAGTTTACAGTCTAACCAGACACCTAGGTATTTGTAGTTGTCCACATATTCTAGGTCAGAACCGTCCAGAGTAGTGATGCTAGTCGGGCGGGAGGGTGCAGGCAGAAATCAGTTGAGGAGCATGCACTTAGTTTTACTTGCATTTAAAAGCAGTTGGAGGCCACGGAAGGAGTGTTGTATGGCGTTGAAGCTCGTTTGGAGGTTTGTTAGCACAGTATCCAAAGAAGGGCCAGATGTATACAGAATGGTGTCATCTGCATAGAGGTGGATCAGAGAATCACCAGCAGCAAGAGCACCATCATTGATACAGTGCCTTGCGAAAGTATTTGGCCCCCTTGAACTTTGCGACCTTTTGCCACATTTCAGGCTTCAAACATAAAGATATAAAACTGTATTTTTTTGTGAAGAATCAACAACAAGTGGGACACAATCATGAAGTGGAACGACATTTACTGGATATTTCAAACTTTTTTAACAAATCAAAAACTGAAAAATTGGGCGTGCAAAATTATTCAGCCCCTTTACTTTCAGTGCAGCAAACTCTCTCCAGAAGTTCAGTGAGGATCTCTGAATGATCCAATGTTGACCTAAATGACTAATGATGATAAATACAATCCACCTGTGTGTAATCAAGTCTCCGTATAAATGCACCTGCACTGTGATAGTCTCAGAGGTCCGTTAAAAGCGCAGAGAGCATCATGAAGAACAAGGAACACACCAGGCAGGTCCGAGATACTGTTGTGAAGAAGTTTAAAGCCGGATTTGGATACACAAAGATTTCCCAAGCTTTAAACATCCCAAGGAGCACTGTGCAAGCGATAATATTGAAATGGAAGGAGTATCAGACCACTGCAAATCTACCAAGACCTGGCCGTCCCTCTAAACTTTCAGCTCATACAAGGAGAAGACTGATCAGAGATGCAGCCAAGAGGCCCATGATCACTCTGGATGAACTGCAGAGATCTACAGCTGAGGTGGGAGACTCTGTCCATAGGACAACAATCAGTCATATAGTGCACAAATCTGGCCTTTATGGAAGAATGGCAAGAAGAAAGTCATTTCTTAAAGATATCCATAAAAAGTGTTGTTTAAAGTTTGCCACAAGCCACCTGGGAGACACACCAAACATGTGGAAGAAGGTGCTCTGGTCAGATGAAACCAAAATTGAACTTTTTGGCAACAATGCAAAACGTTATGTTTGGCGTAAAAGCAACACAGCTCATCACCCTGAACACACCATCCCCACTGTCAAACATGGTAGTGGCAGCATCATGGTTTGGGCCTGCTTTTCTTCAGCAGGGACAGGGAAGATGGTTAAAATTGATGGGAAGATGGATGGAGCCAAATACAGGACCATTCTGGAAGAAAACCTGATGGAGTCTGCAAAAGACCTGAGACTGGGACGGAGATTTGTCTTCCAACAAGACAATGATCCAAAACATAAAGCAAAATCTACAATGGAATGGTTCAAAAATAAACATATCCAGGTGTTAGAATGGCCAAGTCAAAGTCCAGACCTGAAACTAATCGAGAATCTGTGGAAAGAACTGAAAACTGCTGTTCACAAATGCTCTCCATCCAACCTCACTGAGCTCGAGCTGTTTTGCAAGGAGGAATGGGAAAAAATGTCAGTCTCTCGATGTGCAAAACTGATAGAGACATACCCCAAGCGACTTACAGCTGTAATCGCAGCAAAAGGTGGCGCTACAAAGTATTAACTTAAGGGGGCTGAATAATTGTGCACGCCCAATTTTTCAGTTTTTGATTTGTTAAAAAAGTTTGAAATATCTAATAAATGTCGTTCCACTTCATGATTGTGTCCCACTTGTTGTTGATTCTTCACAAAAAAATACAGTTTTATATCTTTATGTTTGAAGCCTGAAATGTGGCATAAGGTCGCAAAGTTCAAGGGGGCCGATTACTTTCGCAAGGCACTGTATATGCAGAGAAAAGAGTCGGCCCGAGAATTAAACCCTGTGGCACCCCCATTGAGACTGCCAGAGGTCCAGACAACATGCCCTCCTATTTGACACACTGAACTCTGAGAAGTAGTTGGTGAACCAGGCGAGGCAGTCATTTGAAAAGCCAAGGCTATTGAGTCTGCCGATAAGAATGCGGTGATTAACAGAGTCGAAAGCCTTGGCCAGGTCGATGAATACAGCTGCACATTACTGTCTTCTATCGATGGCAGTTATGATATCATTTTGGACCTTGAGAGTGGCTGAGGTGCACCCGTGACCAGCTTGGAAACCAGATTGCATAGTGGAGAAGGTACTTTGGGATTCGAAATGGTCGGTAATCTGTTTATTAACTTGGCTTTCGAAGATTTTAGAAAGGCAGGGAAAGATGGATATAGGTCTGTAACAGTTTGGGTCAAGAGTGTCTCCTCCTTTGAAGAGGAGGGTGACCGCAGCAGCTTTCCAATCTTTGGGGATCTTAGATGATATGAAAGAGAGGTTGAATAGGCATTGTAACAATTTCGGCTAATAATTTTAGAAAGATTGTCTAGCCCAGCTGATTTGTAGGGATCCAGATGTTGCAGTTCTTTCAGAACATCACAAATTCTTATTTTCAATGACGGCCTAGGAACCGTGCTGAGATGTTGGCCGGGGTAGCGGTAGCCAGGTGGAAAGCATGGCCAGCTGTGGAGAAATGCTTATTGAAATTACAGATTATCAGAGATTTATTACTAGTGCAGTGGGCAGCTGGGAGGAGGTGCTCTTATTCTCTATGGACTTTACAGTGTCCCAAAACTTTTTGGAATTAGTGCTACAGGAAGAAAATTTCTGTTTGAAAAAGCTAGCCTTAGCCTTCCTAACTGACTGGGTGTATTGGTTCCTGACTTAACAGAAAAGTTGCATATTGAGGGGGCTATTCGATGCTAATGCAGAACGCCACAGGATGTTTTTGTGCTAGTCAAGGGCAGTCAAGTCTGGGGTGAACCAATGGCTATATCTGTTCTTAGTTCTACATTTTGTAAATGGGGCATGCTTATTTAAGATGGAGAATAAACTTTTGAAGAGCAACCAGGCATCCTCTACTGACGGGATGAGGTCAATATCCTTCCAGGATATCCGTGCCATGTCGATTAGAAAGGCCTGCTTGCCAAAGTGTTTTAGGGAGCATTTGACAGTGATGAGGGTTGGTCGTTTGAACGCGGACCCATTACGCATGCAGGCAATGATCGCTGAGTTCCTGGTTGAATACATCAGAGGTGTATTTAGAGGGCAGGTTGGTCAGGATGATATCTAAGAGGGTGCCCATGGTTACAGATTTAGGGTTGTACCTGGTAGGTTCCTTGATGATTTGTGTGAGATTGAGGGCATCTATCTTAGATTGTAGGATGGCCGGGGTGTTAAGCATGTCCCAGTTTAGGTCACCTAACAATACGAACTCTGAAGATAGATGGGGGACGATCAATTCAAATATGGTGTCCAGGGCACAGCCAGGGGCGGAGTAGAAGCTCGAATTGTTTGGGCACAGACCTGGATAGTATGACAGAACTCTGCAGGCTAACTCCGCCCCCTTTGGCAGTTCTATCGTGTCAGAAAATGTTATAGTTAGGGATGGACATTCCAGGATTTTTGGTGACCTTCCTAAGTCAGGATTCAGACACGGCTAGGACTTCCGGGTTGGTAGAGTGTGCTAAAGCAGTGAATAAAACATACTCAGGGAGGAGGCTTGTAATGTTAACATGCATGAAACCAATGTTTTTTAGGTTACAGAAGTCAACAGATGAGAGCGCCTGGGGAATGGGACTGATGCTGGGGGCGTCTAGTGTGTTTGGAACAGAGAGTAAAAGGAGCAGGTTTCTGGGCGCGGAAGAATAAATTCAAGGCATAATGTATAGACAAGGGTATGGTAGGATGTGAGTACAGTGGCGGTAAGCCTAGGCATCGAGTGACGATGAGAGGTTTTGTCTCTAGAGGCACCATTTAAGCCAGGTGCGGTCACCGCATGTGTGGGGGGATGGAACATAAGGCCTAGCTAAGGTATATTGAGCAGGGCTGGAAGCTCTACAGTGAAATAAGATAAAAATGACTAACCAAAACAGCAATAGACAAGGCATATTGACATTAGGGAGGGGCATGTGTAGCCGAGTGATCATAGGGTCCAGTGAGTAGCTAGACGAGCTGGAGGCTCGGCGATTCAGACAGCTAGCAGTCCGGGGCTAGCAGATGGGCCTCAGGGGGACGTTGCATTGGGAGAGCCTGTTGTAACCCCCTCGGAAGGTTACGTCAGCAGACTAGTCGTGATGGTCGCCTAGGCTCCGTGTCGGCAGCAAAGGGTCCAGGCCAATTGGCAAAAGAGGTATTTGAAGCCCAGAAATTGCTTGATAGATCTCTTCGGCTCGCCGGGAGATGGGCCAAGTAAGCACCAGGCTAACTGGTGCTTGCTTCGGGACAGAGACGTTAGACAGGAGTAGCCACTCAGATAGCAGCTAGGTAGCTGCGATGATCCGGAGTAAAGGTTCAGAGCTTGCGGTAGGAATCCGGAGATGTGGTAGAGAAAAGCAGTCCAATATGTTCTGGGTAGATATCGTGCTGTTCAGGCTAGCAGGAGTTGCCCGGGCTGAGGCTGGCAGATGTCCGAGTTAACGGTGGTGACAGCTAGCAGTGGCTAACTGACTACTAGCTAGTTAGCTGGCTAGCTCCTGAAGGGGGTTCCGGTTCAAAAGTGTAAAAATAGCAGATGCATTACACATTGGGTGAGGTAGGTTGCAGGAGAGTATGTTCAGTCCGTAGATGGAAAAAATATATATTAAGATAAAAACGAAGATAAAACAGACTACTCCCACTGCTACGCCATCTTGGATTATGAAAATAGCTGTGCAACGACGCATCCCATCCAACCTGACAGAGCTTGAGAGGATCTGTAGAGAAGAATGGGAGAAACTCCCCAAGTACAGGTGTGCCAAGCTTGTAGCGTCATACCCAAGAAGACTCCAGGCTGTAATCGCTGCCAAAGGTGCTTCAACAAAGTACTGAGTAAATGTGATATAAATACAGTACCTTGCGAAAGTATTCGGCCCCCTTGAACTTTGCGACCTTTTGCCACATTTCAGGCTTCAAACATAAAGATATAAAACTGTATTTTTTGTGAAGAATCAACAACAAGTGGGACACAATCATGAAGTGGAACGACATTTATTGGATATTTCAAACTTTTTTAACAAATCAAAAACGGAAAAATTGGGCGTGCAAAATTATTCAACCCCCTTAAGTTAATACTTTGTAGCGCCACCTTTTGCTGCGATTACAGCTGTAAGTTGCTTGGCGTATGTCTCTATCAGTTTTGCACATCGAGAGACTGACATTTTTTCCCATTCCTCCTTGCAAAACAGCTCGAGCTCAGTGAGGTTGGATGGAGAGCATTTGTGAACAGCAGTTTTCAGTTCTTTCCACAGATTCTCGATTGGATTCAGGTCTGGACTTTGACTTGGCCATTCTAACACCTGGATATGTTTATTATTGAACCATTCCATTGTAGATTTTGCTTTATGTTTTGGATCATTGTCTTGTTGGAAGACAAATCTCCGTCCCAGTCTCAGGTCTTTTGCAGACTCCATCAGGTTTTCTTCCAGAATGGTCCTGTATTTGGCTCCATCCATCTTCCCATCAATTTTAACCATCTTCCCTGTCCCTGCTGAAGAAAAGCAGGCCCAAACCATGATGCTGCCACCACCATGTTTGACAGTGGGTATGGTGTGTTCAGGGTGATGAGCTGTGTTGCTTTTACACCAAACATAACGTTTTGCATTGTTGCCAAAAAGTCCAATTTTGGTTTCATCTGACCAGAGCACCTTCTTCCACATGTTTGGTGTGTCTCCCAGGTGGCTTGTGGCAAACTTTAAACAACACTTTTTATGGATATCTTTAAGAAATGGCTTTCTTCTTGCCACTCTTCCATAAAGGCCAGATTTGTGCAATATACGACTGATTGTTGTCCTATGGACAGAGTCTCCCACCTCAGCTGTAGATCTCTGCAGTTCATCCAGAGTGATCATGGGCCTCTTGGCTGCATCTCTGATCAGTCTTCTCCTTGTATGAGCTGAAAGTTTAGAGGAACGGCCAGGTCTTGGTAGATTTGCAGTGGTCTGATACTCCTTCCATTTCAATATTATCGCTTGCACAGTGCTCCTTGGGATGTTTAAAGCTTGGGAAATCTTTTTGTATCCAAATCCGGCTTTAAACTTCTTCACAACAGTATCTCGGACCTGCCTGGTGTGTTCCTTGTTCTTCATGATGCTCTCTGCGCTTTTAACGGACCTCTGAGACTATCACAGTGCAGGTGCATTTATACGGAGACTTGATTACACACAGGTGGATTGTATTTATCATCATTAGTCATTTAGGTCAATATTGGATCATTCAGAGATCCTCACTGAACTTCTGGAGAGAGTTTCCTGCACTGAAAGTAAAGGGGCTGAATAATTTTGCACGCCCAATTTTTCAGTTTTTGATTTGTTAAAAAAGTTTGAAATATCCAATAAATGTCGTTCCACTTCATGATTGTGTCCCACTTGTTGTTGATTCTTCACAAAAAAATACAGTTTTATAACGTAACATAATGTGGAAAAAGTCAAGGGTTCTGATTACTTTCCGAATGCACCGTATAATGTATGTATGTGAAAACTACTTCTAAGATGCACACATTCAGACTCACTTCATTCGTGCTAAAAAGGGAGGCTTGCTTGTCTGGTGCTAGCACATGCGCAGATCAAATACACTGCTGGAACACCGATTAGAAGTGTTTACATGTCCTAATAATTCCAGAGATGGCTCAGAAAAACAGATGTTTTAAACTGCATATTCTTACTTAAATTTTGACCATAGGCCGATTAAGATAAGCAGAGTGAGGTGTTTACATGACTATTGCATAAACTGCCTACTGACATAGTTCGTTTAATGTTTCATTATTGCTGTGCATGTAAATGTGCTCATTGACAGTATTGACAAGCCATCATACTGGTTAACACTTCGAACAGGACTGACCACCTGTACTGACTTTCCACACCTTAGCACACATGCACTCACTCCCACACACATACATTCATGATACGCACATCACAACTGCTGCTACCAGACTCTTATTAGTATTACTAAGTTCTGCACAATTTAAACACTTGCCCCCAATTCCCCTTCCCCAAAACACATGTAAATATTGGACTATAAATGGTGCCTTCCTGTATTATACTTATACTAAAATGTTTATTATATTTTACTGAGCCATTTACTTTGTTTGCATTTCGTTGGGCGGTGTATAGCATGTGTATGCTGTACATACGACTAATAAAACTGTCTTGTCAAGTTGGCTGGATGTCCTTTGAGTGGTGGACCATTCTTGATCCACATGGTAAACTGTTGAGCCTGTAAAACCCAGGAGCGCTGCAGTTCTTGACACAAACAAGTGCGCCTGGCACCTACTACCATTTATTTTTTACCTTTATTTAACCAGGTAGGCTAGTTGAGAACAAGTTCTCATTTACAACTGCGACCTGGCCAAGATAAAGCATAGGAGTGTGAACAGACAACAACACAGAGTTACACATGGAGTAAACAATAAACAAGTCAATAACACAGTAGAAAAAAGAAAAGAAAAAAGAGTCTATATACATTGTGTGCAAAAGGCATGAGGAGGTAGACGAATAATTACAATTTTGCAGATTAACACTGGAGTGATAAATGATCAGATGGTCATGTGCAGGTAGAGATACAGTATTGGTGTGCAAAAGAGCAGAAAAGTAAATAAATCAAAAACAGTATGGTGATGAGGTAGGTAAATTGGGTGGGCTATTTACTGCAGCGATCGGTTAGCTGCTCAGATAGCAGATGTTTAAAGTTGGTGAGGGAGATAAAAGTCTCCCATAACCCGTTCAAAAGCACATCAATATTTTGTCTTGCCCATTCACTGAGTGGCAGACATACACAATCCATGTCTCAATGTTCTCAAGGATTAAACATTTCTTTCACCTGTCTCCTCCCCTTCATCTCCACTGATTGAAGTGACATCAATAAGGGATCATGGCTTTCACCTGGATTCACCTGGCCAGTCTATGTCATGGAAAGAGCATATGTTCTTAATGTTCTTAATGTTTTGTATACTCAGTTTTGTATACTCAGTGTAATATACTCATCTCTCCTCTCCTCCCCAGTTTGACTGCTGTGGCGTGAACAGCCCGGTGGACTTTGAGGAGAGCCTGTTCAGACTGATAAACCCTAATGAGATGGTCCCTGCAGCCTGCTGCAGGAGGGGTAGTCACCCCGGAGACTCAGCCTACATCCCCCAGGAGGAGTGTCTGATGGGGAACATGCTGTTCAGAAACAACAAGGTGCTGGTACTGGTACTAGACTACTTCAAAAATACTACTAAAAACCCTTTAATTATCTTTATTGACCCATTCACAAAGAGAATGGAATTAAACATTTCGCCCCTGGAGCAGGACCTCCAGAGCAGGGCATCTAGAGCATCACATCAGCAGTAGGTGGCACCTGAGATATCTGGCAGCCCTCCACATTCCTACCCTAGGATTTGACTTGGCTACCTTCCAGTTGCATGTTCGTCACTCTAACCTCGAGGCTACCACTGCCCACTCTCCCTGCCACACTGGGAAACAAAATCCTCCTCTTGCCTATCAGCTAACCTAGAGCAGAAGAGTGTTGGAGTGATGATATAATGGGACTGCTTCTCCACTGGCACTGTCCTCATACCGGTAGACTCATTAGTGCTTTTCTATGTTCTGGGTGTCAAGGAAGTATGTTTTACTGTGTAGTGCAGTGTGTGTATACTTATGCATGCTTGTATTTGACTATGTAGATTGGAGTAGGGTAGGGTAGTGCGGGCTTGGAGTAGGATAGGGGAGTGGGCGTGCAGGTGTGTGCGTGTGTGTGGAGGGAGAAGCATACAGGATTTAGTCATATAGACAAATGGATTTAGCCATATTGACAAACGGAATGCACACGTTTGTGTGCTTGTGTGTGCGGGTCTATATTTATCTCTGTGTGTGCTTGCCTGTTTTAATGACTGTCTTGAGAGTGAAATGTAATTACAGTCAACACTGATAGGAAGGAGAGGCTCCAACTGTTGTTGTTAAGGCCTGTGGAACAATGCAGTATCTCAGGAAGGCGTCTGTCTCTCGCTGTCTCTTTCCCATTCACACACAGAGCCTCATTAAAAGCCAATGAGGCCAGGGGCCCTGTCTGTCTCTGTCTCTCAGCCCATTCATCTAGTCTATTGTTCACTGACGCATTCAGTTATGGCTTTGATGCTATTTATATTGTCCATGCATTTCAGCACACACACACATGCATGCATTTATGCACATGCGTGCACACACACATGCAGGCGCAAGTGCATGCATGCACGCACACACAGACACACAAACACACACATTTCAATACTCTCTCATATTGACTCATACTATTGAATTGTGACTGAGACTCTTTCCTCTCTGTGTGTTTTCAGGGCTGCTACTCAGCGGTGGTGGACTACTTTGAGCTGTACATCTATGTGGCTGGAGCGCTGGCCATCGTGGTACTCACCATTGAGGTAGGATTCAATATTTTGTTACTTATAATAAGCGCTTTGTGAGTAGCCTCCAAATCAACACATTTTTCCCTTATCAGTTGGTGTGATTGGTAATGTAAGCTGTTCAGAAAAATCCATGTAGCTTATCTCCCCCACACACAGTACACAGCAACGGAATCTGAAATACTGGAGAATATAATTTGAAGCAAGTGCTGCTCACTTTCCCGTTTATAGTACGATTGCCCCACTTAGTGGAGAACATTGGTGTTGCAGGACTGTTACACACCATACATTACATAGCAGAATTTACTGAGGAGGCATCTCTGAAGTCATAATTATGGATATGGCAATCTAGTCGATTTATTAGATTAAGCCAGAGCTGAATTGTCTAATTATCATCATGTAGATAGTTTTGGTTGATTTTGTTTAGTTTCCTCATCATCGTTTGGCTGCAGAACAGTCGACCATTTTAGGCTCGCAGAATTGAAACACTTACTTGTGTCTTGTTCTCTGTCCTGACTGCTGTTCTGACACTCCTATGTTCTTCTCCACAGCTGTTTGCCATGGTCTTTGCCATGTGTCTCTTCAGAGGTATCCAGTAGGATTATCGCACCGCACCGTACACCGGACAGGAGGACTTTTTGGAGCTACAAAAGGGAAATCAGGAGAAGGGCAAGAAAATATGTACACTTGTAAATGTATTGTCCTCTTTTATATCTGCACAATGTATTGATTGGTTGGAAAACAAAACAAAACGACACTCAGAAAACAAACAACTTGTACTTCTCAGCTGGACCTTTGAGGTATTTGGTGGCAAAAAAAAATTATGATAGAAAGAGAAAAAGACAAGAACGACAGGAAAACGTATGTAAAGTGAAACAAATGTTTCATGGACCAGGTCTAACATGGACCGGGTGTATAGTAGTGGAACGCGAAGAGGACCTGGGTGAAACCAGGCGTGGTGAATAAGAGGACCCGGTTGAAGCCTGCCCTGCAGCAGAAGTAGCTTGAGACCCAGATCTGTTTGTGCTGTCTTGCTAGCTAACTGGGACTCAGGCTAGAGCAGAAGACACTGCACTGACTTTTGGATGAAGAATATTTATACTTACTGAGTAAAAAGTTGGCTTGACTAATATAGAAATCTGTGTTTTATGTACACTTTAGCTGTTCCTTCCTATTACCACTTCTCCCTCCCCCGATCCCCCGCCCTTCCATCTACTGATACCACAATTCCTCCATCTTTCCCACTCCCTCCCTCCACATACTATTGTTAGAGCCTTACCTCTTTAATGCTGTTAAAAGTCCCATCTATACTATGTGTGTGTGTGTGTGTGTGTGTGTGTGTGTGTGTGTGTCCTTGTATGAATGAATGCATGTGTGCATGTTGCCCCTTTTGACCATTCGAGCTTGAAAGCCAACTTCTGATAAAAAGTTAAAATATTGTATTTGTATTGTGATGTTCATTGCAATTGTGGTTACATGTGGCTTAGGTGAAAATAAATGTATTTGTATGCATTTGTATTAGATTCTTGAAAAGACAATGACATTAAAATGTTCTAAATGTTGTCCATGTGGTGAATTCCTTTCTGATGCTTTTAAGTATGTACCCAGTAAAGCAGGATAGAAGGCCTTGTCAGTTGCTCTTTGGCAAGGGCGTAGAAGGGTTCCCCAATGTTTGAAGCAGGTAAAATTGTCCCCACCAAAATACAGTACCAGTCAAAGTTTGGACACACCTACTCATTCCAGGGTTTTTCTTTATTTTT
This sequence comes from Oncorhynchus mykiss, assembly GCF_057628025.1. NCBI lineage: Eukaryota > Metazoa > Chordata > Actinopteri > Salmoniformes > Salmonidae > Oncorhynchus > Oncorhynchus mykiss. Next base: position 56,539,849 of record NC_143022.1, on the reverse strand, counting down.
ACTATATTCTACATTGTAGAATAATAGTGAAGACATCAAAACTATGAAATAACACATATAGAATCATGTAAACAAATCAAAATATATTTTAGATTTTAAATTCTTCAATGTATCCACCCTTTTCCTTGACAGCTTTGCACACTCTTGGCATTCTCTCAACCAGCACATGAGGTAGTCACCTGGAATGCAATTAACAGGTGTGCCTTGTTAAAAGTTAATGTGTTTGAGCCAGTCAGTTGTGTTGTGACAAGGTAGGGGGGGTATACAGAAGATAGCCCTATTTGGTAAAAGACCAAGTCCATATTATGGCAAGAACAGCTGAAATAAGCAAAGAGAAATGGAATATTATGAAAATGAGGGAAGATTATGAAAATTAAAACTCTCAATGGGAAGAAATTCACAAGTCATGTCCTTGGAGCTTCAGCCTAGCTGAGTGGTGTAATTTCTGGGGTTCCACTATCTATGTCCATAGATGATATAAAATAAAATGCAGAAGGGGTTGAAGCCAAAAGGCTGTTCAGTACTAATAATGTTTGAGAAGGTTTTGCCTAAGAATGTACAAATGAACTTCCTGGCTTTCATTGTTATAGAGTTTGTCCCACAATCAGACCTCAGCATAAGACCCAGATGCAGACAATTCGAATAACATATGTTTACTAACAAAACGGGGCAGGCAGACGACAGGTCAAGGGCAGGCAGAGGTCAGAAGGCTGTGAGACAGTGGTGTAAAGTACTTAAGTAAAAATACTTTAAAGTACAACTTAAGCAGTTTTCTGGGGTAACTGTACTTTACTAATTATATTTTTTATAGCTTCTACTTTTACTTCACTATATTCCAAATGAAAATAATGTACTTTTTACTCCTTACATTTTCTCTGACTCCCAAAAGTACTAGTTCCATTTTGAATGCTTAGCAGGACAGTTAAATTGTCTAATTCAAAAAACTTTTCAAGTGAACATCCCTGGTCATCCATACTGCCTCTAATTTGTCAGACTCACTAAACACAATGTAAATTATGTCTATGAGTGTTGAAGTGTGCCCCTGGCTATCCGTAAATTAAAAATAAAAATAAAATCGTGCTTAATGTAAGGTATTTTAAAGGATTTATACTTGTACTTTTGGCACTTAAGCATATTTTATAGATTACATTTACTTTTGATGCTTAAGTACATTTTAAGCCAAATACTTTTAGACTTGTGCTCAAGTAGTATTTTTTGTTGTTGGTTTTCAAAAAGTGGATCAGCTTTAGTATTGCAGATAGATTGTTGCTTCCATCAATGTAATTGCCTGCATCACTTCCAATCCCCCATATATTTTTGGGGTAAACATTCACGACCGTTCAAAAGTGTGGGTCACTTAGAAATGTCCTTGTTTTTTAAATTTTAAAAAGTCCTTTTGTCCATTTAAAATAACATCAAATTGATCAGAAATACAGTGTAGACATTATTAATGTCGTAAATGACTATTGTAGCTGGAAACATCTGATTTAAAAAACAATATCTACATAGGCATACAGAGGCCCATTATCAGCAACCATCACTCCTGTGTTCCAATGGAACGTTGTGTTAGCTAATCCAAATGTATCATTTTAAAAGGCTAATTGATCATTAGAAAACCCTTTTGCAATTACGTTAGCACAGCTGAAAACTGTTATAGTGATTAAAGAAGCAATAAAACTGGCCTTCTTTAGACTAGTTTTGTATCTGGAGCATCAGCATTTGTGAGTTTGATTACAGGCTCAAAATGTCAAGAAACAAAAGACCTTCTGAAACTCATCAGTATATTCTTGTTCTGGGAAATGAAGGCTATTCCATGCGAGAAATTGCCAGGAGACTGAAGATCTTGTACAAAGCTGTGTACTACTCCCTTCATAGAACAGCACAAACTGGCGCTAACCAGAATAGAAAGAGTGGGAGGCCCCGGTGCACAACTGAGCAAGAGGACAAGTACATTAGAGTGTCTAGATTGAGAAACAGACGCTTCATAAGTCCCCAACTGGCAGCTTCATTAAATAGTACCCGTAAAACAGTGAAGAGGTGACTCTGGGATGCTGGCATTCTAGGCAGGGTAATAGATAAATTCTTAAATATTTTCAAAGATGCTTGGATCATCATCATTTGGACCGTATAGGTTAATAAGCCATATCTGTGTATTGTCCAATAACATATTTAAAATAATCCATCTACAGTTAAAGTCAGAAGTTTACATACACCTTAGCCAAATACATTTAAACTCAGTTTTTCACAGTTCCTGACATTTAATCCTAGTACAAAATCCCTATTTTAGGTCAGTTAGGATCACCACTTTATTTTCAGAATGTGAAATGTCAGAATAATGCTAGAGAGAATTATTTATTTAATATTTTATTGCTTTCATCACATTCCCAATGGGTCAGAAGTTTACATACAGTCAATTAGTATTTGTTAGCATAGCCTTTAAATTGTTTAACTTGGGTCAAACGTTTCGGGTAGCCTTCCACAAGCTTCCCACAATAAGTTGGGTGAATTTTGGCCCATTCCTCTTGACAGAGCTTATGTAACTGAGTCAGGTTTGTAGGCCTCCTTGCTAGCACACGCTTTTTCAGATTTGCCCATAAATGTTCTATAGGATTGAGGTCATGGCCATTCAAATACTTTCACTTTGTTGTCCTTAAGCCATTTTGCCACAACTTTGGAAGTATGCTTGGGGTCATTATCCATTTGGAAGACCCATTTGTGACCAAGCTTTAACTTCCTGACTGATGTCTTGAGATGTTGCTTAAATATATCCACATCATTTTCCTACCTCATGATTCCATCTATTTTGTGAAGTGCACCAGTCCCTCCTGCAGCAAAGCACTCCCACAACATGATGCTGCCACCCCCATGCTTCACAGTTGGGATGGTGTTCTTTGGCTTGCAAGCCTCCCCCTTTTACTCTAAAGATAACGATGGTCATTATGGCCAAGCAGTTTAATTTTGTTTCATCAAACCAGAGGACATTTCTACAAAAAGTACGATCTTTGTCCCCATGTGCAGTTGCAAACCATAGCCTGGCTTTTTTATGGTGGTTTTGGAGCAGTGGCTTCATCCTTGCTAGATAGTTTTGTACCTGTTTCCTCCAGCATCTTCACAAGGTCCTTTGCTGTTGTTCTGGGATTGATTTGCACTTCGTACCAAAGTACGTTCATCTCTAGGAGACAGAACACGTCTCCTTCCTGAGCGGCATGACGGCTGCATGGTGATTATACTTGCGCACTATTGTTTGTACAGATGAACGTGGTACCTTCAGGCATTTGGAAATTGCTCCCAAGGATGAACCAGACTTTTGAAGGTCTACAATTTATTTTCTGAAGTCTTGGCTGATTTCTTTTGATTTTCCCATTAATTATAAGTGAAATAATCTGTCTGTAAACAATTGTTGGAAAAATGATGTCCTAACTGACTTGCCAAAAATGATAGTTTGTTAACAATATATTTGTGGAGTAATTGAAACTCGTTTTTCAATGACTTTAACCTAAGTGTATGTAAACTTCCGATTTCAACTGTACCTTGTTCTGTTTGGACAATTTGCACATTTGGATCAAAATGACTGTTAATTAATATCATCACCAACTCTGAATTTCTTTGCCCATGGGAGAAATATAATTCACCACCCCAGTCCTTTTTCCATAAAACTTCATCTAAAATTGTTGAATGAATTTCCTGTAAGCAATAGATATATTTCTTCTCTTTTAACCAGGTAAATACTGATAGTTTTTTCTTATTATCTGCTAAGCCATTACAATTAGAACTAGCTATACTTATTTCACCACCAACCATGAATGAGATAAGTTTAAATTCTATTTATCATATGTTTGTAAATGTATCATTAAAAAGTAACATGAGTGTCTATATACTGTAGCTGTACCATGATATTTGCATTGCTACTAAGTAAACCTCCAATTGGTCCCTACTATTCCACCTGCGAAACACCCTTCTCCTCCTGAGTTGGGTTGTCATCCGAATGCCCGGCAGACCATACCCGACCCCCCGGATCCCATGGCCCTGGAGAGACCGGGACCCATCCTTCAAAAAGAACACACAGAGCCACCCACAGAACAGAAAGCAGATCAACCGCCAAATGCATTTCCATCGCCCTCACCTCGATTTGTATTATATATAGCGATTAAAAAATATACATATATTAATATATATATATATATATATTTTATATATATATATATAGATTTTTATATATATATATATATATATATATACAGTGCCTTGCGAAAGTATTCGGCCCCCTTGAACTTTGCAACCTTTTGCCACATTTCAGGCTTCAAACATAAAGATATAAAACTGTATTTTTTTGTGAAGAATCAACAACAAGTGGGACACAATCATGAAGTGGAACGACATTTATTGGATATTTCGAACTCTTTTAACAAATCAAAAACTGAAAAATTGGGCGTGCAGAATTATTCAGCCCCTTTACTTTCAGTGCAGCAAACTCTCCAGAAGTTCAGTGAGGATCTCTGAATGATCCAATGTTGACCTAAATGACTAATGATGATAAATACATTCCACCTGTGTGTAATCAAGTCTCCATATAAATGCACCTGCACTGTGATACTCTCAGAGGTCCGTTAAAAGCGCAGAGAGCATCATGAAGAACAAGGAACACACCAGGCAGGTCCGAGATACTGTTGTGAAGAAGTTTAAAGCCGGATTTGGATACAAAAAGATTTCCCAAGCTTTAAACATCCCAAGGAGCACTGTGCAAGCGATAATATTGAAATGGAAGGAGTATTAGACCACTGCAAATCTACCAAGACCTGGCCGTCCCTCTAAACTTTCAGCTCATACAAGGAGAAGACTGATCAGAGATGCAGCCAAGAGGCCCATGATCACTCTGGATGAACTGCAGAGATCTACAGCTGAGGTGGGAGACTCTGTCCATAGGACAACAATCAGTCGTATATTGCACAAATCTGGCCTTTATGGAAGAGTGGCAAGAAGAAAGCCATTTCTTAAAGATATCCATAAAAAGTGTTGTTTAAAGTTTGCCACAAGCCACCTGGGAGACACACCAAACATGTGGAAGAAGGTGCTCAATGCAAGACGTTATGTTTGGCGTAAAAGCAACACAGCTCATCACCCTGAACACACCATCCCCACTGTCAAACATGGTGGTGGCAGCATCATGGTTTGGGCCTGCTTTTCTTCAGCAGGGACAGGGAAGATGGTTAAAATTGATGGGAAGATGGATGGAGCCAAATACAGGACCATTCTGGAAGAAAACCTGATGGAGTCTGCAAAAGACCTGAGACTGGGACGGAGATTTGTCTTCCAACAAGACAATGATCCAAAACATAAAGCAAAATCTACAATGGAATGGTTCAAAAATAAACATATCCAGGTGTTAGAATGGCCAAGTCAAAGTCCAGACCTGAATCCAATCGAGAATCTGTGGAAAGAACTGAAAACTGCTGTTCACAAATGCTCTCCATCCAACCTCACTGAGCTCGAGCTGTTTTGCAAGGAGGAATGGGAAAAAATTTCAGTCTCTCGATGTGCAAAACTGATAGAGGCATACCCCAAGCGACTTACAGCTGTAATCGCAGCAAAAGGTGGCGCTACAAAGTTTTAACTTAAGGGGGCTGAATAATTTTGCACGCCCAATTTGTCAGTTTTTGATTTGTTAAAAAAGTTTGAAATATCCAATAAATGTCGTTCCACTTCATGATTGTGTCCCACTTGTTGTTGATTCTTCACAAAAAAATACAGTTTTATATCTTTATGTTTGAAGCCTGAAATGTGGCAAAAGGTCGCAAAGTTCAAGGGGGCCGAATACTTTCGCAAGGCACTGTATATATATATATATATATAGAGAGAGAGAGAGAGATTTTTGTTCATATATATTTTTTAAATCCTGTTTCTTATTTTCCATAATTAGCTATTAATATTTGTAGTAATGTAGGCAGGTTATGCAAAGGATTTTTACCTATCACTTGTAACGAGTGCGCTGAGTCGGGAAGCAAGTTCAGGGAGTGAGTGTTTAAAAAAATAAATGAAACGCAAACAATGCACCGACATGAAAGAGAGTCAATAACACCAGAGGAAAGAACCAAGGGGAGTGACAGATATAGGGAATATAATCAAGGAAGTGATGGAGTTCAGGTGCGTGAGATGATGGTGACAGGTGCCTGGGATAATCAGCAACCTGATGACCTAGAGGCCAGAGAGTGAGTATACGTGACATCACCAGTCTCTCCATTACCAAAATTACATTATGGCCAGCAATTATTATTTTAGCAAACAATTATTGTGATTCATCCTATATTTTCCCTAACATCTTTTACTCCCTCGCAACAGTTGTGGGAGACACGCGCATGCGCGCACACACACACGCACGCACGCACGCACGCACGCACACACACACACACACACACACACACACACACACACACACACACACACACACACACACACACACACACAACCCCTTTCCCCCACAACAACCTTAGACTCGGGAACTCAATTGTTCTGCACCATCCCAGAGCCCAACTCAAGAAAGATCTTGATTTACCAGTGCATATACAGTTGCAGCTGTATGAGAAGGCCTGCAAAACTGAGCAAAAAAATTGTCAGAAATGGGGAGATTTGATTAACCTAGATGATGGAGGTCAGATATACCCCTTCCCCTGAAACACCCACAACATGGTCCCCCGTATTGACCAAGCATCTCCATGCAGTCAGACCTTTATTTTGTGCCGCCAGGGCCACAATAATATGCACCCTCTCTGAATGTCCGAGTGTGACCCCCTCCCCATGAGTTACTGCAGCTAGTGTTGCACGGTCACTGTCTGGGTGGGGGCACCCCACCGGAATCCACACATTAGATGTATAATTGATTTAAAAAATGTATTTCCCCATGATATGACAATAAACAAATTAGATGTATAATTTATTTTAAAACGCTGTTCCACCATGATAGGACAATAAATAAACAAGATGTATAATTCATTATAAAATATATATCCCTCATCTGCACAACATTGAAAGCTCCTCTCACAACCACTACTCACAGACATAAATTGTTTCTGGGATATGCAACCATTTCCTTTCTCATTAAACGGCACATTTTCCCAAACACCAAAAAAACACACACCACACCATCCATCTCAATACATCCACACATACTGTCCCTTCTGTCTGCTGTGTTTGTATCTCCACCATGTTAAATAGTGCTTTGTGTTCCAATTAGTTATATTTGAAGATAGACAGAAAAGCTAATTTTTCTAACTTTGTAATTTTTAGAATAGCCATGGCATAGTCCTTTTGCCTCTGAACAACTGATTATCAATATACAGTTTATCGACCACAAGAGCTACGCATTTCCCTTTCAATCTATTTTCCTTGAAAATAGGATACAGAACTTTGTTCCGTTCTGCAATTTCCTTCGGGAACTGGTCATTCATGCCTATTTTCATGGCAGCAAGTATTTTATTTTATCTTTAAAGAAAGTAAATTTAGCAACGATTGGGCATTCATACCTCTGCCCCCTCAGTCCGAAGCGGTGTACACGTTCGAGTTGGATTTTGTTGATAGCTTCGCATGGGATCTGAAGTTCTGTAAGGAGGAACTCTCTAACTACACATTCAGGAACTTCTCCTTATTTCTCTTGAATACCTCTAAGTACCAGATTATCTCTAATGGATCTAGCCTGTATGTCAAGTAAGGCTTCTCTCAGAACGATGTTCTCCTTTTATAGTTCATTAACTTCAGTTTCAACCCTTTTAGCTTGTTTGTGTCTTTCTCCATTGTCGCAGCTTTTTCGTCACTCATCTCGAGGCTTGCCTTCAACTCTTTTATATCCTTACTGACTAGTTCAAGTATTCCCAGTTTGTCATTTATTGATTGCAACGTCTCTGTTCTGCCAGTGCATGGAAAATCCTGCTAGCTCTATATTGTCCATATCGACATTCAGCCACGTCTCGGTGAAACATAAGATAGTGCAGTTAATGATATCCCGTGGGTGGGATAATCTTAATCGTAGGTCATACATTTTATTTTACAATGATTGCACGTTAGCAAGAAGAACAGATGGCAGTGGGAGTTTACTCGCTCGCCTACAGATTCTCAGAAGGCTGCCCGGTCTGCGACCCCTTTTCCTGTGTCTTTTCTTCATGCAAGAGGTATGAATCTGGTTCTGTTCCAGTGAAAGCAGGATATCATTCTAGTCGGACTCGTTAAAGGAAAAAGTTTCTTCCAGTCTGCGGTGAGTAATCACTGTTCTCATGTCCAAATGTTTTTTCGGTCTCGGGGGAACTCGGGTAACCTCAGATTCTCTCGGGAACGTAGATGCCGGGGAGTTCCGGGATTCCTCAGAGGTGAGGTGGGATCATTGGGCGAGCGAGTGGGACCGGAATCAGACCTCTTCTTCCTCCTACGTTCCTGTAGCCATCCATCGATCCGTATGGTCAAGGCGATGAGTGAGTCGAGATCCGTAGGCAACTCCCAAGCTGCGAGCTCGTCTTTAACCTCCTCCGTTAATCCATGAAGGAACGTGTCGAACATGGCTCCGGGTTCCAGGCACTCTCAGCTGCCAACTTGTGAAAATCCATCGCATAGTCTGCCACAACACTGGAGTCCTGGTGTAGTTGGAGCAGCTTACAAGGTGCCTCTCTCCCGGACAACGGAGAATCAAACACTTTACGTACCTCTGCCACAAATTCCTCCAGACTGAGGCAAACGGTGGATTGTTGCTCCCACACTGCAGTAGCCCAGGCGTGAGCCCTCCCAGACATAAGCATTATCAAGTACGCTATCCTCGAGCGATCCGAAGGAAATAAAGAGGGCTGCAGCTCAAAGATGAGAGAACACTAAGAGAGAAACGCCCAGGATTCTGGAAACGCCGGCAGGATTCTGGATCTCCAGCATAGCGCTCCCGAAGGTGGCAGCTGGGTTCTCGGGAAGCCGGGGAAGATTGGGGAGAGGCGCCGCTGGTTGCGGGGTAACTGACAGTCTGGGGGGTTACTGTAGTGGCGGACTGCCTGACAGACAACCCGTGGAATTGTTCCAGCAATGTATGGAAGGCATTCCGCCATGGCATTCCGCCACTACTGGACCCCTTTTACTGCCAGCACGGGGTACGGAACCCCGCCGATTCTTCACGACTGGACTACCGACGAAATCTGCTCGAGGGGGTTACTCAACTGGCTCCTACGTCGCGACGTCCCCTGAATGCCCATCTGCTAGCCTGCTAGCCGTGGCCTGCTAGCTGTCTAGAGCATATTGGACGGTTAGCTAAATATATCCATTTGCCCATTGGACTGGACCCCTCTGGTACATGGAACCCTACTAATACATCACGACTGGTCTATCGACAAAACCGCACAAGGAGGCTAAAACAGACTTTCGTCCGTTGCGATGTCCCTCTAAGGCCCTTCTGATTGCCTGCTAGCTGTCTGAATCGCCGTGTCTCCAGCCAGCCCAACCATTCACTGGACCCTTATGATCACTTGGCTACGCATCCCTCTCCCTAATGTCAATATGCCTTGTCCATTACTGTTCTGATTAGTGATAATTGTTTTATTTCACTGTAGAGCCTCTAGCACTGCTCAATATGCCTTAACCAACCATTTAGTTCCACCTCCCACATATGCGATGATATCACCTGGTTTAAATGTTTCTAGAGACAATATCTCTCTCATCATCACTCAATGCATAGGTTTACCTCCAATGTACTCACATCCTACCATACTTTTGTCTGTACATTATGCCTTGAATCTATTCTATCGCGCCCAGAAACCTGCTCCTTTAACTCTGTGTTCCGAATGTACTAGACGACTAGTTCTAATAGCCTCTATCCGTACCCTTATCCTACTCCTCCTCTGTTCCTTTGGTGATGTAGAGGTTATTCCAGGACATGCTGTGCCTAGCACCACTCCTATTCCCCAGGTGCTCTCATTTGTTGATTTCTGTAACCGTAAAAGCCTTGGTTTCATGCATGTTAACATTACAAGCTTGCTCCCTAAGTTTGTTTTATTCACTGCTTTAGCACACTCTGCCAACCCGGATGTCTTAGCCGTGTCAGAATCCATCCTTAACTATAACATTTTCCGCCAAGATAGAGCTGCCAAAGGGGGCGTAGTTGCAATCTAATGCAGAAATAGCCTGCAGAGTCCTGTCTTACTATCCATGTCTGTACCAAAACTATTCGAGCTTCTACTTTTAAAAATTCCACCTTTCCAGAAACAAGTCTCTCACTGTTGCCGCTTGCTATAGACCACCCTCTGTCCCTAGCTGTGCCCTGTACACCATATGTGAATTGATTGCCCCCCATCTATCTTCAGAACTCGTGCTGCTAGGTGACCTAAACTGGGACATACTTAACACCCCGGCCATCCTACAATCTAAGCTTGATACCCTCAATCTCACACAAATTATCAATTAAACTACCAGGTACAACCCAAAGTCCATAAACACGGGCACCCTCATACGGGCACCCTCATCCTAACCAACTTGCCCTCTAAATACACCTCTGCTGTTTTCAACCAAGATCTCTGCCTCCGTAATAGGTCCGCGGTCAAACGACCACCCCTCATCACTGTCAAACTCTCCCTAAAACACTTCAGCGAGCAGGCCTTTCTAATCGACTTGGCCCGGGTATCTTGGAATGATTTTGACTTCATCCCGTCAGTAGAGGATGCCTGGTTATTCTTTAAAAGTGCCTTCCTCACCATCTTAAATAAGCATGCTCCATTCATGAACTGTAGAACCAGGAACAGATATAGCCCTTGGTTCTCTCCAGACCTGACTGCCTTTCACCAGCACAAAAACATCCTGTGGCTTTCTGCATTAGCATTGAATAGCCCCCGTGATATGCAACTATTCGGGGAAGTTAGGAACCAATATACACAGGCAGTTAGGAAAGCTAAGACTAGCTTTTTCAAACAGAAATTTTCTTCCTGTAGCACAAACTCAAAAAAGTTCTGGGACACTGTAAAGTCCATGGAGAATAAGAGCACCTCCTCCCAGCTGCCCACTGCACTGAGGCTAGGAAACACAGTCACCACCGATAAATCCACAATAATTGAGAATTTCAATAAGCATTTTTCTACGGCTGGCCATGCTTTCCACCTGGCAACCCCTACCCCGATCAAACAGCCCTTCACGCCCCACAGCAACTCGCCCAAGCCTCCCCATTTCTCCTTCACCCAAATCCAGATAGCTGATGTTCTGAAAGAGCTTTAAAATCTGGACCCCTACAAATCAGCTGCGATAGACAATCTGGACCCTCTCTTTCTAAAAGGTGGAGACACTCTAGACCCAAACTGCTACAGACCTATATCTATCTTATCCTGCTTTCTAATGTCTTCAAAAGCCAAGTTAACAAACAGATTACCGACCATTTCGAATCCCGAATTGCGCATTTATATATACTTTTTAAACCGGAAATATCACATTTACATAATTATTCAGACCCTTTACTCAGTACTTTGTTGAAGCACCTTTGGCAGCGATTACAACCTCGAGACTTCTTGGGTATGACGCTATAAGCTTGGCATAGCTGTATTTGGGGAGTTTCTACCATTCTTCTCTGCAGATCCTCTCCAGCTCTGTCAGGTTGGATGGGGAGTATCGCTGCACAGCTATTTTCATGTCTCTACAGAGATGTTTGATCGGGTTCAAGTTTGGGCTCTGGTTGGGTCACTCAAGGACATTCAGACTCACGCAGACTCACCTGGATTCCATCACCTACCTGATTACCTTCCCTATATATGTCACTCCTTTTGGTTCCTTCCCCAGGCGTTATTGTTTCTGTTACAGTGTCTTGTCTGTGCGTTGTTTGTGTTTCTTGTTTTGTATTATGTTGCATTTATTTATTAAAACACTCAGTCCATGAACTCTCAGCGCACATCGTTACACATACGTGATATGTGTTTAGCCTTAATAGGCTGTGAATATACAGCCCCAAGTCATGATCAGTTGTGCTATGTAATGTTTAAGCGTCTACCTGATGAGGTCAAACATGTTTAATAAGAGTTGGAGTGAGGGGGTTATACCTTCTGGATGGAAATGTGCAGTAATATTACCTTTTGCAAAGCCTGGTAAAGGACCTTCATGTGCTAATAGTTACAGACCAATAGCACTGACCTCTAACTTGTGTAAACTGATGGAAAAGTTATTTCCTGGAACATAGAGGTTTATTGAGTCATTGATTGATTTATTGATGCATTAGTAATGGTGAGCAATGAAGGAGAAAAAAATCTGGCCATGAAAGAATGAATGGCTATTGTCTTTTTTGACATTGAAAAGGCATACGACACTATGTGGAGAGAAGGCCTCCTGATTAAGATGGAAAATACTTGGTATTGGTGGGAGGTTATTTAACTGGGTTTTGGCCTAATTGAATCACTCTTTTTATACGAAGTCTATGGGAGTTGACAATGGTATTCCTGAAGGCAGTGCTGTCAGTCCTATTTTGTTCAACATAATTATGTTCATAATTAATGATGTGTTTTCGAATGTAGATCCCTATATGCTTATGATGGAGCTATTTGGAAGAGGAGAAGGACTGTCTCTCATGTGACCAAATCTATTCAACAATCTATAGTGGATGTTGAAAGATGGTGGATTAACTAGGGTTTTAAATTTCCAGTGGCGACGTCTTGCTGTGTGTTCTTCTCTAAGAAGAAAGTTGCTGATAATATATTGTTTTTTAATATGTTGTTTCTGTATGGACAGCCTATGGGGAGGGTTTCAGGATGACAATTGATTACGGGTGTATAGTTTATGGAAATGCGGCGAAGATTTGGCTTCAGAAGCTGGACAGAATCCAGTATATAGCTTTAAGGATATGTATTGATGCATTTAAATCAACCTCTGTATGTGCCTTACTAATGGAGGTAAAAAAAAAAAGTAGCCCTTCTGCGGTGACAGGGGATGTTCCTCCATGGTTACTCCCAGATATTGTTGTTGATCTAACCTTGATAGAGAAAAGGAAAGATTGGTCAGAAGTATTTTATATAGGGAAACTGGTTGACAATTACATTGGTAGAAGTTTCTATGCATTTTTACCGCTTTTCACAGATTGATCCAAGGACCAGATAGTGGGCGCACAGTAGCAGGCGTTTACATTCCTGAATTTGATGTGCAGATATATAGAAGACTAATAGATGAACTGTCAGTATACTCAGTTGAACTGTTGGCGATAGTATTTGCACTCCAATGGGTGGACGGCACAAAGCCCATTCAGGTGTGGAAGGCCATGAAATTGTAGACCAATTGTAGACTAAAATGGCACCGAAAGAAATGACATTATGTGTTTTTTTCCGCCTTATTTGTACCTATTTTGTTCATAATGTCTCTTCAACCGTATCTTATGGCAAAAAAATAGCAGCGATCACTCACCTTGGATTAGACAAAGATTTTTTCTTCAACAAGCAGGAGGCACAGGACAGGGCCAACATCCAGGTTATTTGCAAGAGGAAGTAATGCAGGTGGGATGACTCGCAGAAGGCGAGTGGGAAAGCTGCCGTTACCATCAATATTACTTACCAACGTGCAATCATTGGAAAATAAATTAGACGAGGTACGATCACGAATATCCTACAACGGGATATCAAAAATTGTAATATCCTTTGTTTCACGGAATCGTGGCTGAGTGGCGACATGGATATTCAGCTAGCGGGATACTCGCTGCACCGGCAAGACAGAACAGCGCAGTAAGACGAGGGAGGACGGTCTGTGCATATTAGTAAACAACAGCTGTTGCACGAAATCTCTAGATTTTGCTCGCCTGAAGTAGAGTATATTGTGAAGCATTGCAGTTCACACGACTTGCCTAGAGAGTTTTCAGCTATACTTTTCATGGATGTTTATTTACCACCACAGACAGATGTTGGCACTAAGACCACACTCAGTCAGCTGTATAAGGAAATAAGCAAACAGGAAACCACTCACCCAGAGGTCTTAGTGGCCGGAGACTTTAATGCAGGGGAACTTAAATAAATTCTACCAAATTTCTATCAACATGTTAAATGTGCAACCAGAGGGGAAAAAAATCTAGATCACCTGTACTCCACACACAGAGACGCGTGCAAAGCTCTCCCTCGCCCTCCATTTGGTAAATCCGACCACAACTCTATCCTCCAGATTCCAGCCATAAAGCAAAAACTAAGCAGGAAGCACCAGTGACACGGTCTATAAAAAAGTGGTCAGATGAAGCAGATGCTAAACTACAGGACTGTTTTGCTATCACAGACTGGAACATGTTCCGGGATTCTTGCAATGGCATTGAGGAGCATACCACATCAGTCACTGGCTTTATCAATAAGTGCACTGAGGACGTCGTCCCCACAGTGACTGTACGTACATACCCAAACCAGAAGCCATGGACTACAGGCAACATTCGCACTGAGCTAAAGGGTAGAGCTGCCGCATTCAAGGTGCGGGACTCTAACCCGGAAGCTGACAAGAAATCCTGCTATGTCTTGTGACGAACCATCAAACAGGCAAAGCGTCAATACAGGGCTAAGATTGAATCATACTACACCGGCTTCGACGCCCGTCTTATGTGGCAGGGCTTGCAAACTATTACAGACCCAAACCTACCAGACGAGCTAAATCACTTCTATGCTTGCTTCGAGGCAAGTAACACTGAGGCATGCATGAGAGCATCAGCTGTTCCGGATGGCTGTGTGATCACAAGGCTGCGGGGCCAGACAGATTATCAGGATGTGTGCTGCGGGCATGTGCTGACCAACTGGCAGGTGTCTTCACTGACATTTTCAAATTGTCCCTGATTGAGTCTCTAATAACAACATGCTTCAAGTTGACCACCATAGTCCCTATGCCCAAGAACACAAAGGCAACCTGCCTAAATGACTACAGACCTGTAGCACTCACGTCTGTAGCCATGAAGTGCTTTGAAAGGCTGGTAATGGCTCACATCAACACCATTATCCCAGAAATCCTAGACCCACTCCAATTTGAATACTTCCCAAACAGATCCACAGATGATGCCATCTCTATTGCACTCCACACTGCCCTTTCCCACCTGGACAAAAGGAACACTTATGTGACAATGCTATTCATTGACTACAGCTCAGCGTTCAAGGCCCTAAAAATTGTCAAAGACCCCAGCCACCCCAGTCATAGACTGTTCTTTCTACTACCACATGGCAAGCGGTACCGGAGTGCCAAGTCTAGGACAAAAAGGCTTCAAAAGTTTTTACCCCCAAGCCATAAGACTCCTGAACAGGTAACCAAATGGCTACCCGGACTATTTCCAGTCTGTGCCTCCCCCAACCCCTCTACGCTGCTGCTACCCTCTGTTTATCATATATGCATAGTCACTTTAACTATACCCTCATGTACATATGTACATATTACCTCAATTGGCCCGACCAACCAGTGCTACCGCACATTGGCTAACCGGGATATCTGCATTGTGTCCCGCCACCCACCACCCCCTCTTTTACGCTACTGCTACTCTCTGTTCATCATATATGCATATTCACTTTAACCATATCTACATGTACATACTACCTCAATCAGCCTGACTAACTGGTGTCTGTATGAAGCCTCGCTACTTTTATAGCCTCGCTACTGTACATAGACTCACTACTGTTTTCACTGTCTTTTTACTGTTGTTTTTATTTCTTTACTTTCCTATTGTTCACCTAATACCTTTTTTGCACTATTGGTTAGAGCCTGTAAGTAAGCATTTCAGTGTAATGTTGTAATCGGCGCACGTGACAAATAAACTTTGATTTGATTTGAGATAGCCAAAAGAGCTACAACATCATTGATATTCATGTTCCACTGGGTAGAGGTGAGGCCAAATATAAGATCAGAAACATTTTGATAGATGTGTAGCAGAAAATATGTGTTTATTTGCCCTCCAAAGAAAGGTTGGTGTATCAAGATTCAAAGATTAGGAAGGAAGAGGTGTTTGTAGATCGATTGTGCCTAGGACATTGTGTATTGAACTCGTCATTACATCTGGTTGGCAAGCATGTGAATGGTTGGTGTCTGGAGTGTTGTTTTTATTGTTTTAAGTATGTTAAAGAGAGGGAAAGATTGAAGTGTAGGTCATTGAGGTTGGAAGGCTTTTGAAGGGATTTTGAGGATGGGGGAGGGTATTTTAAAAGTTAGTAGGGCTCTTTATTTTCTCAGAAATATTGAGTTAGGTAAGAGGGTTTAGAATTGTGGAGTTAATGTTGTAAACCTTGATTAACCACACACTCCAGAACAGTAGGTAGCGGCATGCACATTAAATGTTTGTTTACGGGCCACCATTATATCATAGAAGAAGAATAAGAAGACTGGCAGGGTGTGAGTGAAGAAAAGCAATGTGCAGCACCACCACCATTACTCACCGGACCGGGTAAAGTAACTGTTTTGTGGCAACAACAAAGGAAGTTTAAGTAAAAAGCGTGTGAAGGTCAATAGAACGAACACACTGCCAGAACATGAGCAACTATATGCTTTCTCCTGGCTATTAGCTTTACATTTACAGTTTTGTCAATTTTTATCTGTGTAAGGTTTTATCTAGTTCTGTTACATTAGACATAAATCACTGGATGAAAGCGTATTCTGTAGGGGGGAGATCCCCGACACTCAATCTGAACATGAACACACATCGCTTGTGGTACAGTATTGGAACCATAAGGAACTTCTTTCATAACATAATAGGGTTAGAGTTCCCACATGGCCATATCTCCATGTTACAAGATTTGTTTACGGAAAACAGACGGAAGACAAGGTGCTAGACCACCTGTGCTAATTAGCTAGCTACCACGCACGGATGTCTGTGTGTTCCTTTGTGTACAGTCGTGGCCAAAAGTTTTGAGAATGACACAAATAGTCCTTTTCACAAAGTTGATTCAGCTGCGGGATCGGGGCACCACCAGGAATGTCAGCAGGCAGGTGTGAGAGCATCTGCACGCACAGTGGGAGAAGACTTTTGGAGGATGGCCTGGTGTCAAGAAGGGCAGCAAAGAAGCCACTTCTCTCCAGGGAAATCATCACCGACAGACTGATATTCTGCAAAAGGTACAGGGACTGGACTGCTGAGGACTGGGGTAAAGTCATTTTCTCTGATGAATCCCTTTTCCAATTGTTTGTGGCATCTGGAAAAAAGCTTGTCCAGAGAAGACAAGGTGAGTGCTACCATCAGTCCTGTGCAATGCCAACAGTAAAGCATCCTGAGACCATTCATGTGTGGGGTTGCTTCTCAGCCAAGGGAGTGGGCTCACTCACAATTTTGCCTTAGAACACAGCCATGAATAAAGAATGGTACCAACACATCCTCCGAGAGCAACTTCTCCCTACCATCCAGGAACAGTTTGGTGACTAACAATGCCTTTTCCAGGATGATGGAGCACCTTGCCATAAGGCAAAAGTGATAACTAAGTGGCTCGGGGAACAAAACATCGATATGTTGGGTCCATGGCCAGGAAACTCCCCAGACTTGAATCCCATTGAGAACTTGTGGTCAATCCTCAAGAGGCGGGTGGACAAACAAAAATTCTGACAAACTCCAAGCATTGATTATGCAAGAATGGGCTGCCATAAGTCAGGATGTGGCCCAGAAGAAAAAATTGACAGCATGCCAGGACGGATTGCAAAGGTCTTGAAAAAGAAGGGTCAACACTGCAAATATTGACTCTTTTCATCAACTTCATGTACTTATCAATGAAAGCATTTTGAAACTTATGAAATACTTGTAATTATACTTCAGTATTCCATTCTAACATCTGACTAAAATATCTAAAGACACTGAAGCAGCAAACGTTGTGAAAATTAATATTTGTGTCATTCTCAAAACTTCTGGCCACGACTGTACACCAGCACGCAGTGCAGCTCGGTGAAACACAGTGAAACCTCCCAATCATTTTCAGTGGAGGGAAAGCTATGAGAAGCGGAGTGGGCAGGGGACCGTTGGGCAGGGGACAATTGTGCGGGCGAACGTGGCGTGGGAGGTGGTGAAAAAGTTCAGTATTTCCTAACTTCATGCAAATCACCAGCGGCAACTGCTGGGCGATGACCAATCATATCGTCGTGGTTACCACAACGAATATAATGCCATGCGACCCAATGCTGGAGACTTTCTTTAGCAAAGATGGCTGACAAAAATACTCTAATGGATGTAAATGTAAGTAATTATGACGTCATAACAAATCATGCAAAAAAATATACAGTTGAGAGAAATAAGTTAATGTAGAGACAAACGATTATGGATATGATTTTGTCATGAAGTTAATTTAAGAAAATCGCTATTTAGCAAGCTATTTGACTAGCTAACATTAGCCAGCTAGCTAGCTTATTATTGTTGTTTAATGTTTTAAGGGACTCAAGAGAAAACCAGCAAACTATGCTGTTGTCTTGTGAAAGTGGATGTAAAGAATCTACCCAAAGCATTTACTGGAAATTGTATGTACAATTTTGTAAGCTTGCCTTGCTGATATTTGCAATGAAATGCAGCTGAAGTAACATAGCTAGCTAACTATTTTCTGGCTTATTGGGTAGTGGAGGATAAAGATACCTGTACACCTATAAATGTGTAGCTAGCTATGTAGCCGATCTGTGTATGGACCCTAAAACATTTGGTATAAATATTAGTATGGAACCTAGTTATGATCCTCAGCTATCATAGCCGGTTGTATCAACTTCAAAACAGTTTGAATGGTATAATGAGTTTATGGATTGGGTAGATTATAATATAACTTTATTGTGCCAAGGATGCAAGTCGTATATATACAGTACCAGTCAAAAGTTTGGACACACCTACTCATTCCAGGATTTTTCTTTATTTTACTATTTTCTACATTGTAGAATAATACTGAAGACATCAAAACTATGTAATAACACATGTGGAATCATGTAGAAACCACAAAAGTGTTAAACAAATCAAAATATATTTACGTTTGAGATTCAAAGAGACAAGACTAATAAGGGAAATACATGAACTAATAGTTGTCACGGCTGATTTCCTCCTCTTCGTCTGAGGTCTGGAGGTGTAGCAGGGATTGGACCAAAATGCAGCGTGGTAAGTGTCCATAGTTGTTTTTAATAAATAAAAACAAACACTACAAAACAATAAACGACCCATGAATAACCGAAACAGTACTCTGTGGTGAAACAAACACAGACACGGAAACAATCACCCACAAAGTACCCACAGAATATGGCTGCCTAAATATGGTTCCCAATCAGAGACAACGATTGACAGCTGCCTCTAATTGAGAACCAATCTAGGCAACCATAGACATACAATATACCTAGAAAGGAAACAGCCCCATAAACATACAAAACCCATAGACAAGACAAAAACACACACATCACCCATGTCACACCCTGACCTAACCAAAATAATAAGGAAAACAAAGAATACTAAGGTCAGGGTGTGACAATAGTACAGGTAGATAACAATAAAAAGGATACTACAGAGAGACAAAATAAGTTGGAGGAAAAACAAAAAGAACTTCATGTCACGCCCTGGTCGAAGTATTTTGTGTTTATCTTCATTTATTTGGTCAGGCCAGGGTGTGGCATGTTTTTTTTTATGTGGGGTGTTTTGTCTTGGGATTTTCGTACGTATTGGGATTGTGGCTTAGTGGGGTTTTCTAGGTAAGTCTATGGCTGTCTGAATTGGTTCTCAATTAGAGGCAGGTGCTTATCGTTGTCTCTGATTGGGAACCATATTTAGGCAGCCATATTCTTTGAGTGTTTCGTGAGTGATTGTCCTTAGTGTCCTCTGTGTCAGTTTGCACCAGTTTAGGCTGTTTTGGTTTTCACATTATGTTTATTGTTTTTGTACAGTTCATGTTTCATCATTGTTAAATAAACATGGATCGCAATAGCCACGCTGCATTTTGGTCCGACTCTCCTTCTACCGAAGAAAGCCGTAACACTTCAGGAACTTATTCAAGAACGAACAGATGTAATCTATTACAAACAAAGTAAACTGAATGGAATATGGAGAAAAAATCCCAAATTTCTTCCTGAATCTCCAACACAGGAACGCTAACAAAAATAATTTTCAGAAAATCGTTACTGAAGACAGATTCATCTATGATTCTCCGAATCATTATTATGTTAAGCAGATGTGCTCTTTTCCGTCTCATCCTCTCCCACTGAATGAATATTATGGTAAGGAATTCTTTCCTAATAATAAAAACATTTAAACTTAACCAAAATACCAAAAGATCAGTGCGAAGGCCAAATTACAGAGGAATAACTTTTTGAGGCTATTAAATCCTTTCAGTCTGGAAAACCCCCAGGGCTTGATGGCATACCGGTAGAGGTATATCATGCAATTTTTGATATACTAAAAGCTCCATTGTTAGTTTGTTTTCACTACTCCTATAGAAATGGTAGTCTGTCAGGTACTCAGCAGGAAGGTCTGATTTCACTATTAAAACAAGACCGAGATGGCAAATATAAAGGTCCAGTCTATCTAAAAAAGCTGGAAGCCCCTTACACTTCAATGTTGTGATGCAAAAATACTAGCGAAATGCATAGCACTCAGAATTAAAAAGGTTTTTCCAGGTATTGTACTAGAAATAATACATCATGAAACATCTAAGAAGTCAGGCCTGGTATTTATAGTGCATTTTGAAGAGGCCTTCGATAAAGTAAGAATGGATGTTTATAAATGCCTGGATTTTTTCAATTTCTGTGATTCTTTTATAAAATGGGTAAAAGTAATGTATAGCAACCCCAGGTGTAAAATGGTAAATAGAGGCTACTTCTCAGAGTTTTGAATTGTCAGGAGAAGTTAAACAAGGGTGTCCGCTGTCACCATATCTATTTGTTATGGCCATCGAAATGCTAACTCAAAAACAACATTAGAGGATTAGAAATCCAAGGCTTAAAAAAAAGGTGTCCATGTATGCCTGCAATATCTCATTGGAGATCTAGATAACTTTTCTGGACTAAAACCTAATTATGATAAGCGTACAATGTTACGTATTGGATCTTTAAAAAATACAACTATTACCCTGCAGTTTACCTATAAAATGGGCTGACGGTGAAGTACACATATAGATATAAATGAATTTCTACAATGAATTTCAATAGAAAACTAAAAATAGACAAGATCCTGCAACCATGGACTGTCTATTTATGGGAAAATTGCCCTGATTAACTCCTTAAGTCATATCTCAGTTTACTCACTTACTTATGGAGCTGCCTACTCCTGATGATTCGTTTTTCAAATCATATGAACAAAATATATTTCGCTTTACAGGGAGAGAAACTGGGAATTGAATAACTGCAGTTGACATTGCTAAGTAAACAGAAGAATACTCTTATTGCAATGTAGATGGTTATTAAATTAGCCTTTGGTTGTGCATAGTGTAGTCTATGGTGTTGCCATGGAACAGCACCCTCTTTGAAGAAGTAGGAGGTGAAGATCTCCTGCACACAGATTATGGGACACAGTTAGGCGGGACACAGGAAGCCTTCACGTGCCAGAATTCCGCAAGGAGGCAGTGCCAGATGGCCCTGGTCACCCAACCTTGCAGTGCCCTACACGGTAACTGTAGGCAATCCAGTTGCAATTTATCTGTAGTATTATGGAAGATAATGTCATTATTAGACTTCTACATCACCAGGTCATTGTGGATTACTAAAATAACATATCTTATAACAAATCATAACATTGAATTGATAGATGCACGTGACAACAGCAGGATCATATCAACCATAGCATCACAAATGAGTACATAAATACCATTTGAAACTTGATGATGCATTTGAATCAGCTTTGTAGTGCTCAGGCAAAAAACAAAATGTGCACCCCTTTGAGACCCCAGGACCAGGATTGAGACCCACTGCTCTTCATTGGGACCTCTTCATCTTCAGACAGGCTTTCACAGCTCTCTGTATCTGAGGACAGAAAACATGACAAGAAATAGACTTCATTATACTCAAATTAGACAGCACTGAATTATGTTACTATTATCTCTGGCCTCACTTCTAGGGCCTGGAACTACCCAAAAGTACCTGCCATATCCAGAATAGCCTACTCTTCCACTTTGACAATTAGGGCTGCTATCCTTTCACCCTCCTCCATGTCTGTTAGCTAGCTACCTACAAATGCATTTGGAGGTTGTTTTTTTACAATGATAAATACATAAATATAACTAGCTAATATGAAATTATCACCATTAGCTGGTGATATTAATTTGTAAAGTTGGCTAGATAGCTAGCTAGCTATGTTAGCAGTTCATTTGAGTAAGCCTGGACTGTAGCTAGTTAGCTACTAATACATTTTTTTTTTTTACATTTTCTAAATGTATTTACTTACTTGAATAAATTCTCTCAGACATTTGGACAATTGGAAACAGGGCAGCAAAGTTTGTTTGTCACCAGAGCGGTTTAGCTCATGTTACTATTTACCTTAGAATAAATTCAATAAAATGAAGAATGGATTAAACTATTTACCCATTTAATAACCAGACCGTCATACAAACTTGCTATGCTGAAGTCTTGACACACAATCGAACGTGGTGCTATATGCTGCCAGCACACCCACAAGCACACCCACCCACGATCCACTCTGGGCGGCCGGAGAAGCACGTGGCAATTTATCATGTTCTAATGTACGTGTAACTTTGGAAGTGTAGCGGAAATGTAGTTTCGTTGGATGGAGGCACTCATAGTTGTATGGATCTGTGCAAAACTGCTAAAGTAAGTGTATTTTTTTATAGGATTCTTTCTCACTGATGAAAGATAAGGTCTGTATGTTTCGAAAGCTGTATCGCAAGCAATGATTATTGATGTTTCTAAATGTTACAACACAGCGTCAGGATTGTAGTTCACATGAGGCGTGTGCTAAGTTAATGGCTGAGAACTGTAGGGAGAAAGCAAAATGCCACCTAGAGTTTTTGAGAGTTCGGTTTTATCTGACTAGCTAACGCTTGGTAGTTCTGGCTGTGTTTTGAAGCCACGAATACTTGCTAACTACAGAATTACTTCAGGTCAGAAAGTTACCAATTGATGTGCCACCAGTCAAGAAGAGAAAAAAATGAGAACATAAGAGATTTTTTCAAAGGACTGCAAGTAAGGTTCTTGGCAACAGCCCTCACACCAACCCTAGCAAAATAGCTGGCAAATTTGATTGTTTTCAGCTTAGATGTCTTTAACTTCATTAGAGTGATTATGGGTCATGAATGTATAGACTTTGTTTGGTGCTATCGTGATCATGGCAGGAGAGTGACAGCCATGAACAGACAGACAGGCAGAGAGAGAAAGACCACACACCAACAGGTAAGATGGTGAGAAGGGCTTCTCCAAGGCCATAGAGTTCATAGACTCATCTGTCATAGTGTGAATCAATCTGAAAATAATAGGAAATTAGTTATAGATTAGCATACAAAGATTACAAAATGGATGTTTAAACCTATTTTATATATATTTTAAACATAGAAACATGTGTATCCCCCAATCCCTAGGCTTATTGGGCATGAGTGGAAGTTTCTGGTGAAAGAGGCTGTTTGGATTTTGAACAAACTTCTCACCCTCATATTTGAGATACAAAAATAATCGGAAAGGTAGTAAGATTAACAAACCTTGTGAGTTGGAGACAAAAGTATAAACCATTTGGTATCATAACCATAGGGATATCTGTGCCATTGTGGTGTCTGTGACAGCATGGGCAGCATGATTGACACGATGCTATCTCCATTTTAAAGTAAAGTAGTCTTTTGATGTTTGAAAAAAGTACAAAGCTAATATTGTTGACTTTGCCACATGCAGTGTTGGAGCCTAAAAACCAAGTCTTGTCATTAATTTATTGTGGCCACTAGATGGCAGTCATATAGCTTAAAAGCCATTTCCAACAAGGCAAACCAATTTGAAGAAGACAATGCTCTGATCATTGGCTGATTGCTCTCAACCCATAGGAATCACCACCCAGTTGACCACTTTAAAATGGTGGAAGCCCTCAATGGCAATGTCCATGCAAAAACAGGTTATTTCCAATTTAATGATCTCTATACATCTCTATGAAATTATCTCTATGCCCTGAAAGAACTTCATTGGACTCTATGTAAACTGGAAACCACATATCCTGAGAATGCATTTATTGTATCTGGTGATTTTAACAAGGCTAATCTGAAAACAAGGCTCCCTAAATTTTATCAGCATATCGAATGCAAAATTCTGGATCATTGTTACTCTAACTTCCGCGATGCAATCTGATTCCACGCCATCCCTCACCCTCCTTTCGGCAAATCTGACCACGACTCCATTTTGTTGCTCCCAGCCTATATATAGACAGAAACTAAAACAGGAAATGCCCGTGCTCAGGTCTGTTCAACGCTGGTCCGACCAATCTGATTCCACGCTTCAAGATTGCTTCGTTCACGTGGACTGGGATATGTACCGGATAGCGTCGAACAACAACATTGATGTATACACTGATTCGGTGAGTGAGTTAATTAGCAAGTGCATCGGTGATGTTGTACCAACAGCGACTATTGAAACCTTCCACAACCAGAAACCATGGATTGATGGCAGCAAAACTGAAAGCGCGAACCACTGCTTTTAATCAGGGAAACATGACCGAATACAAACAGTGTTGCTATTTAATTTATATAACGAATATGAATTTGGTGGGCAGAAATGATTAAATATTAAAGCATTAGACCTCTCACTAAAGGCATCAGTCATACAAAAGTTATACTTAAATCCAAACTGGTTCTCTAGTCAATTGGTACGAATGTCTCATCCTATATTCAGGAAGGGCCTTTTCCCCTTTATTCAGATTACACCTGCTCACTTTTGGTTGTTTGAAAAGGAAATAATGTCAAAAATATCTTTATTTTTTAAACAAGCCTTAGAAAGTTGGTTGCAATTTCAGTTTAATCCACCTGAAAGTTGTGGTTGAATTCAAATATACTAATTGATAAAAAAAACTGTATTTATCAAAGAAATTTAAAAAAAAGGTATAATGTTAGTAAATGATATCACAAATAGGACTGGTGGAGTTATGTCACACCAAATTACAACCAATTAATTGCAGCATTACCACAAAAATGGAAGAGGAAAGTTGAAGGGGAAAAAAGTAAGGAACTTGTATGTCGGCCATGTTCACTGCTCAAAAAAATAAAGGGGACACTAAAATAACACATCCTAGATCTGAATTAATGAAATATTCTTATTAAATACTTTTTTCTTTACATAGTTGAATGTGCTGACAACAAAATCACACAAAAATGATCAATGGAAATCAAATGTATCAACCCATGGAGGTCTGGATTTGGAGTCACACTCAAAATTAAAGTGGAAAACCACACTACAGGCTGATCCAACTTTGATATAATGTTCTTAAAATAAGTCGAAATGAGGCTCAGTAGTGTGTGTGGCCTCCACGTGCCTGTATGACCTCCCTACAACGCCTGGGCATGCTCCTGATGAGGTGGCGGATGGTCTCCTGAGGGATCTCCTCCCAGACCTGGACTAAAGCATCCGCCAACTCCTGGAGTCTGTGGTGCAACTAAAGCATCCGCCAACTCCTGGATTCTGTGGTGCAACGTGGCGTTGGTGGATGGAGCGAGACATGATGTCCCAGAAGTGCTCAATTGGATTCAGGTCTGGGGAACGGGCGGGCCGGTCCATAGCATCAATGCCTTCCTCTTGCAGGAACTGCTGACGCACTCCAGCCACATGAGATCTAGCATTGTCTTGCATTAGGAGGAACCCAGGGTCAACCGCACCAGCATATGGTCTCACAGGGGGTCTGAGGATCTCATCTCGGTACCTAAAGGCAGTCAGGCTACCTCTGGCGAGCACATGGAGGGCTGTGCGGTCCCCCAAAGAAATGCCACCCCACACCATGATTGACCCACCGCCAAACCGGTCATGCTGGAGGATGTTGCAGGCAGCAGAACGTTCTCCACGGCATCTCCAGACTCTGTCAAGTCTGTCACATGTGCTCAGTGTGAACCTGCTTTCATCTGTGAAGAGCACAGGGCGCCAGTGGCGAATTTGCCAATCTTGGTGTTCTCTGGCAAATGGAAAACTCATGCTACCACTAGAGTGATTTCACAGAAGTGTGATTGACTTGGAGTTACATTGTGTTGTTTAAGTGTTCCCTTTGTCACGAACCGGCTCAAAGCCCGTAACAAAAAGGGAGACAACGTGGAGAGAAGGAGTAACAAAATATATATTTATTAAATAAGTAACTAAGTATAATATACAATGGTGTGTGTAATCAGTAATCAGTAGTGTAAGTGAGTGTTATGCATGCATGAATGTGATAATGCAGGGTGTTGAAAGATGCTAAAGCAAACAACCAAAAAACCACCAAGAAACACAACAAAATCTATAAAGGTGTCTGCATGGAGAGAGTCTCCTCCATGAATGGGGAAGTGGTGTATTTATCCTGGGAGACATCGGGCCCAGGTGTTTCCCATGTAGCTGACGACCCTCCCAACTCCGCCCACCAGCATCCTAGTAAGGAAACAACAAAGAGAGAATACGGCAGACAGAGTGGGAGGGTCGTCACACCTTTATTTTTTTGAGCAGTGTATTAAAGAACATAAATGGTTAAAGAAAAGTGTGATAAATAAAAACATATACCAATTTCATTGAAGGACCAAAAAATTGACAGCTGTGCCATATAAATTGCAAAATAGTTGGGAAGAGATTTTCGATGTACCCATTCCATGGCACATGGTTTATGAATTGATACGCAAAACAACGCCGGATTCAAAACTTCGAATTTTTCAATATAAATTACTATACAAAATTCTTGCAACTAATAGAATGTTATATATATGGGGGATACAATCTTCCCAGCTCTGCAGATTCTGCTGTGAGGAGGCAGAGTCATTAGATCATTTATTTTGGTATTGTCCATATGTAGATCGCTTTTTGTCACAGGTCCAGGAATGGCTGAAGAATTGCAACATTTGCCTAGAACTAACGCTACAGATAGCAATACTGGGTGATTTGAAAAGCCATAGTCAATCAATCAATAATATAATAATTATTTTAGCAAAAATGTTTGTAAATTAAAAATAATCTGTAGAATCTATGAGAATAGGAAGGTTCAATTCTTTTGTGAAGCATCACAGCACAGTTGAAAAATATATGGCAAATAGAAATCCGAAATGGATGATATTGAGATATAGATGGGAGGGGTTGAATGGAGCTGAAGGGTGGGACTAATAACAAGATAAACAATGTAAAGCATACGGGATCTGTAAAATGTTTTTAGGTTCGGAACTTCTGTGAAATAGCATAGTTACAAATAGAAATCAAACTGGATGGACATCAGAAATAGAGGAAGGACTAAGAACAAACAAGAGAGAACTATTGTAAAGTAGACTGTGTCTGTAAAATGTGTATAAGATGTATAAATTGAAGGTAAAAGCAGAAGTGTTTATTAGTTTACTCCAATTGGGGGATTGGCGGTAGGGTTTGCGGGGAATAATAATAAAGGTATATTCTTTAAAAAAGTATGTATGCCTATATAGGTATGTGTATGTATATATGTGTATATGTATGCATGCGTGTATGGGTATATATATTTACCCCAAAAATATGGGGGATTGGATATGATGCAGACAATTACATTGGAAGCAACATTCTTTCCGCAATATTAAGCTGATCCTCCCTCTAAAAAGGCAATCAAACAAGCTAAGCCTCAAGTATAGAGACAAAGTATAGTCACAATTCAACGGCGCAGACACGAGAGGAATGTGGCATGGTCTACAGTCAACCACGGAGTATAAAAAGAAAACCACCCCTAAAGCGGACCCCGATGTCTTGCTCCCAGATTAATTGACAACTTATTTGCTCGCTTTGAGGACAATACAGTGCCACCGGCACGGCCCGCTACCAAAACCTGAGGACTCTCCTTCACCGCAGCCAACGTGAGTAAAACATTTACACGTGTTAACCCTCGCAAGGCTGCCGGCCCAGACGGCATCCCTAGCCGCGTCATCAGAGCATGCGCAAACCAGCTGGCTGGTGTGTTTACGGACATATTCAATAAATCCCTATCCCTGTCTGCTGTCCCCACATGCTTCAAGAGGGCCACCATTGTTCCTGTTCCCAAGAAAGCTAAGGTAACTGAGCTAAATGACTATCGCCCCGTTGCACTCACTTCCATCATCATGAAGTGCTTTGAGAGACCTGTCAAGGATTATATCACCTCCACCCTACCTGACACCCTAGACCCACTCCAATTTGCTTACCGCCCCAATAGGTCCACAGACAACACAATTGCAATCACACTGCACACTGCCCTAACCCACCTGGACAAAATGAATACCTATGTAAGAATGCTGTTCATCGACTACAGCTCAGCATTTAACACCAAAGTACCCTCGAAACTCGTCATTTAGCTCGAGACCCTGGGTCTTGACCCCACCCGTGCAACTGGGTCCTGGACTTTCTGACAGGCCGCCCCCAGGTGGTGAGGGTAGGAAACGTAATCTCCACCCTGCTGATCCTCAACACTGGGGCCCCACAAGGTTGCGTTCTCAGCCCTCTCCTGTACTCCCTGTTCACCCATGACTGTGTGGCCATGCACTCCTCCAACACAATCATCAAGTTTGCAGACGACACTACAGTGGTAGGCTTCATTACCAACAACGACAAGATGGCGTAGGTGAGTGTGGTGTCAGGAAAATAACCTCACACTCAATGTCAACAAAACAAAGGAGATGACCGTGGACTTCAGAAAACAGCAGAGGGAGCACCCCCCTATCCACATCGACGGGACAGGAGTCGAGAAGGTGGAAAGTTTTAAGTTCCTTGGCGTACACATCACGGACAAACTGAAATGGTCCAACCATACAGACAACGTGGGGAATAAGACGCAACAGCGCCTCTTCAACCTCAGGAGGCTCCTCCCATAACCGCAAGGCTCTCCAGAGGATAGTGAGGTCTGCACAAAGAATCACTGGGGGCAAACTACCTGCCCTACAAGACACCTACAGCACCCGATGTCACAGGAAGGCCAAAAGGATCATCAAGGACAACAAACACCCAAGCCACTGCCTGTTCACCCCACAATCATCCAGAAGGCGAGGTCAGTACAGGTGCATCAAAGCTGGGATCGAGAGACTGAAAAACAACTTCTATCTCAAGGCCATCAGACTGTTAAAGAGCCATCACTAACATTGAGTGGCTGCTGCCAACATACTGACTCAAATCTCTAGCCACTTTAATAATTAAAAATTGGATGTAATAAATGTAATCACTAGTCACTTTAAACAATGCACTTTATATAATGTTTACAAACCCTACATTACTTATCTCATATGTATATACTGTACTGTATACCATCTACTGCATCTTGCCTATGCCGTTCTGCCATCACTCATCCATATGTATTTGTATGTACATATTCTTAGTCATTCCTTTACACTTGTGTGTATAAGGTAGTTGTTGTGAAATTGTTAGATTACTTGTTAGATATTACTGCATGGTTGGAACTAGAAGCACAAGCATTTCACTACACTCACATTAACATCTGCTAACCATGTGTATGTGACCAATACAATTTGATGGCGAGGTCAGTGCAGGTTCATCAAAGCTGGGACCGAGAGACTGAAAAACAGCTTCTATCTCGAGGCCATCAGAATGTTAAATAGCCATCACTAGCACATTAGAGGCTGGTGCCTATATACGATGGGGCAAAAAAGTATTTAGTCAGCCACCAATTGTGCAAGTTCTCCCACTTAAAAAGATGAGAGGCCTGAAATTTTCATCATAGGTACACTTCAACTATGACAGACAAAATGAGGGAAAAAATCCAGAAAATCACATTGTAGGATTTTTAATGAATTTATTTGCAAATTATGGTGGAAAATAAGTATTTGGTGACCTACAAACAATCAAGATTTCTGACTCTCAAAGACCTGTAACTTCTTCTTTAAGAGGCTCCTCTGTCCTCCACTCGTTACCTGTATTAATGGGACCTGTTTGAATTTGTTATCAGTATCAAAGACACCTGTCCACAACCTCAAACAGTCACACTCCAAACTCTACTATGGCCAAGACCAAAGAGCTGTCAAAGGACACCAGAAACAAAATTGTAGACCTGCACCAGGCTGGGAAGACTGAATCTGCAATAGGTAAGCAGCTTGGTTTGAAGAAATCAACTTTTGGGGAATTATTAGGAAATGGAAGACATACAAGACCACTGATAATCTCCCTCGATCTGGGGCTCCACGCAAGATCTCACCCCGTGGGGTCAAAATGATCACAAGAACGGTGAGCAAAAATCCCAGAACCACACGGGGGGACCTAATGAATGACCTGCAGAGAGCTGGGACCAAAGTAACAAAGCCTTCCATCAGTAACACACTACGCCGCCAGGGACTCAAATCCTGCAATGCCAGACGTGTCCCCCTGCTTAAGCCAGTACATGTCCAGGCCTGTCTGAAGTTTGCTAGAGAGCATTTGGATGATCCAGAAGAAGATTGGGAGAATGTCATATGGTCAGATGAAACCAAAATATAACTTTTTGGTAAAAACTCAACTCGTCGTGTTTGGAGGACAAAGAATGCTGAGTTGCATCCAAAGAACACTATACCTACTGTGAAGCATGGGGGTGGAAACATCATGCTTTGGGGCTGTTTTTCTGCAAAGGGACCAGGACGACTGATCCGTGTAAAGGAAAGAATGAATGGGTCCATGTATAGTGAGATTTTGAGTGAAAACCATCAGCTTCCATCAGGAAGGGCATTGAAGATGAAACGTGGCTGGGTCTTTCAGCATGACAATGATCCCAAACACACCGCCCGGGCAATGAAGGAGTGGCTTCGTAAAGAAGCATTTCAAGGTCCTGGAGTGGCCTAGCCATTCTCCAGATCTCAACCCCATCGAAAATCTTTGGAGGGAGTTGAAAGTCCATGTTGCCCAGCAACAGCCCCAAAACATCACTGCTCTAGAGGAGATCTGCATGGAGGAATGGGCCAAAATACCAGCAACAGTGTGTGTGAAAACCTTGTGAAGACTTACAGAAAACGTTTGACCTCTGTCATTGCCAACAAAGGGTATATAACAAAGTATTGAGATAAACTTTTGTTATTGACCAAATATTTATTTTCCACCATAATTTGCAAATAAATTCATTAAAAATCCTACAATGTGATTTTCTGGATTGATTTTTTTCCCCTCATTTTGTCTGTCATAGTGTGCATATGATGAAAATTACAGGCCTCTCTCATCTTTTTAAGTGGAAGAACTTGCACAATTGGTGGCTGACTAAATACTCTTGTGCCCCACTGTACATAGACTTGAAATAACTGGCCTCTTTAATAAATGGAACTCCAGTCCTTTTAATGTTTACATATCTTGCATTACTCATCTCATATACTGTATTCACTGTATCTTAGTCTATGCTGCTCTGACATTGCTTGTCCATACATGTATATATTTTTAACTCCATTCTTTAACTTAGATTTGTGTGTATTAGGTATATGTTGTGAAATTGTTAGATATGACTTCGTCGATATTACTGCTATGAGGCTCCTCAGAGGAAAGGAAGGACCATCCTCAGTGATTTTCATAAAAATAAAAATTTCAACACGTTGAAAAAGATAAAACTATACTAAATATATTCACGTCACCAGATAATTGATTAAAACATATTACTTTGCAATGAAGGTCTACAGTAGCCTCAACAGCACTCTGTAGGGTAGCATCATGGTGTAGCCAGAGGACAGCTAGCTTCCATTCTCCTCTGGGTACATTGACTTCAATACAAAACCTAGTAGGCTCATGGTTCTCACACCCTTCCATAGACTTACACAGTAATTATGACAACTTCTGGAGGACGTCCTCCAACCAATCAGATCTCTTGCAGCATGAACTGACATGTTGTCTACCCAATCTATCAGGAATCAAGGTAAGACCCAAGTGCAGACTGTGTTGAAGTAGCAATGTTTATTGTATCAACAGGGGCAGGCAAACGACAAGTCAAGGCAGGCAGAGGTCGAATATCCAGAGTAGTGTGGCCAAGGTACAAGACGGCAGGCAGGCAGAGGCCGGTAATCCAGAGGTGGAGCAAAGGTACAGGACAGCAGGCAGGGTCAGGGACAGGCAGAGTGGTCAGGCGGGCGGGTTTGGGGTCAGGACAGGCAAAAGTCAAAACCAGGAGGCAGAGAAAAATATATACTGGGGAAAAAATAGGCGCCGAGATAAACCACTGGTTAACTGGCACAGACAGACAGACAACACAGGTATAAATACCCAGGGGATAAGTGAGGAAGATGGGTGACACCTGGAGGGGGTGGAGACAAGCACAAGGACAGGTAAAACAGATCAGAAGGATCAGAGAATGAATCTAGTACTGAAAGCATAAGATACAGTTAGCTAGCACTGCTGCATATAAAATGTGGTGACTAACTGACTCAAAGAGAGAGAAAGAAAGACAATAGTTGAACAAATTCATTTCTTCCAAAATGAAGGAGAAACAAGAAAGAAAGAGAGCGATTTTCTTTCAGTTTCACTTACTTAGCTAGCAAATGCAGCTAGCTACTTTAGCCTACTCAACCACCCTGCTCAAACAGATGGATGCTATGTTAGCTAGCTGGCTATGACTATCCAACACAACACTGGAACTCTTCCAAGTCAAGGTACATTTTTGGCTTTACAAATGTATTGCCACCGGGGCCCGCCTGTGTAAGTGCTAAACTGCTTACTGACTGTACACAGTAACGTTACTGCATGATTGTAGCAGGTTTACTAATGCGTTAGTTATATTAGCTATGTTGACTATGACGTTACTTTAGCTAATATGGTGACAATGATGTAGGCTGTGTGTAGATATGGTTTGGCTTGGAAGCTTTTTCGCCTGGTCACATACAGCTGGTATGTTTTGCATTGACGTCCACAAGCGACTGAAGGGAAAAGATAAGGGGAGTGCATAGATGCGAGAAGGAATACAACGTTCAGTGTTGCCAACTCCTCAGTAAGGAAAGTAGCTATTGGCTGTCCTGAATGTCTCTAAATGACGCCATCACCTAATTTGCATATTTGGCCATGTGCATGTAATTGTGATGGACGCTGTAGGAGAGAGGAATAAAGTCGTTGGAGAGACAAAGTGAGTAAAAAACACCCTAAATATGTTTAGAACTACAAATGAACTTTCTTCTGTCGATTCATATTTTTTTTTATGTCACAATACCAACCCTCCTCCTTTATCCGGGCTTGGAACCCAAAAGTGACCCAAAAGAGACACTCTGGCGGAGTGTTTTTTATTTTTTTGTTTAGTTTTCTTTAAATTGGTTTGGTTTTTAACCTTATGGTCCACTTAGGAGCCTACAACAAGTCACAGTAAAACATGAACATTTTTAACCATAACATAAAAAAATTAAAAATGTGTAAACAATCTACATTAACAATCTAAATGGACCAAAAAGAGACAATAGAAAAAACTGTAAATGGTAATGTGAAAAAAATATGGTAACTAGTCTGGCCCTAATTCAGGTTAATTGATTTTTTAAATGTAAAACAGGGCGGGATCAGCCAGCAGAGGCTTCCCGCATGCACGATTAATCTGCAGTCTGGACGCGGAGGGGTGAACATCTGACTGCAGCTGGGAGGGACTGCCGCCTGTGAGTGCTTTGGGACGGGAGTGGGACTCACAGCAGCACCCGCTGCTCATTGAGAAGAGTAAGAACGATGTGCTTTCACATCAGTCTCCAAAAGTCTTTAACACCAGAAAAAGTCTCTAGATTTGTCGTTGGTTGCTTTTTTGAAAATGTGTCGCTAGAAAGGTCTGAAAGTCGCTAAATTGGCAACACTGACAACGTTATGAAACTGAACTGTGTTTACGTGTGATCAGGGGTGTATTCATTCCGCCGATTATGTTGAAAAACGTTTCTTAAATGGAACAAAACCGGGATAAACATACCTGAATTCGTCCAATAGTTACTCTCGTTTGCAACTAACTGTTGGACTAATGATCACACTCTATCAGCTAGATGCAGGCATATGTGTGCAAAGTGGTACTGACCTGTGTGCACCTACGTTGTAAACTTTCATTCATAGGCTAGGTTGTAGCAACCTCTTGATGGGTTTAGGGAAAATGAATAATGTAATAGCTTATTTATATTACAACATATTGGATGACTGTCATTCATATTCCATTCACCCATTTCAACGTAACAGTAATACTCATCTTAAAAGCCACTGGCTTAGACTAGTTCATGACTTGTGAATTTGGACAAAATCAATCGATTCTTGAAGATGACGCTCAAATTTGAATCTCGTTCTTCACTAGACACTTTCGCCCATGCGTCAATTATCCTGGGGACGAGACATCAATAAGTCATTGATTTTGTCATCAATAACTGAGCCGATAGAGCTGTGCTACACTAATCTACCACAAAGGGGAAGCAGCACACCTGTACATAGACTGGCAATACCTCTTGATTTTCTTGCTTGTTTTATAAACTGGTGAATGTGAGCCATTGATTGGGAAATAATTTTATCCAGTGGTGGTTACCTGCCTGGGTGAGAAGTTTTACCTGCGGTCATAGGGAGCATTCATTTTTAGTCTCACCTCATTACTAGATATAGTTTGTAAAATTGTGAGTAACTCACCTTAGTTTGAGAAGCATTTTGCTCATGTTGGAATTTGCCTCAAATTTGAAATTATGAAGTGTGTACATTGCGGGAACCTGACTGACCATTATTATAGGCTCTGTAATCTGTACATACGACTGGGCCAGTTATTATGGGCTCTGTAATCTGTACATATGAATGGTCCATTATTATAGGCTCTGTAATCTGTACATACGACTGGACCAGTTATTATGGGCTCTGTAATCTGTACATATGAATGCACCATTATTATATGCTCTAATCTGTACATACAAATGCTCTGTCCTACTTTCGATAAGTTTCCAAGGACTTTCCATGACCCAACTCTGATGCATTCACTACCATCTATACTCTGTAGACTGAAAAAGTATTGTAACTACAGATTAACACAGAGGTGAACATTTGACGTGACCGTAAGGGGCCTGATCCTAAATTAAAACAGTGTGTCTGAACTCTAGACGATTCAGAAACATTAAACATTTGACCCTATGATCAGAATGTAAAGCACCCATAGCAGTCAGTGTGTCTCACACACACACACAGTCCTGATTTGATTTAGGCCAGTAGCTTTCCGTGTGTGTAACAGCTGCTAGGTGGTACTGGCCTATGTCGCCAGGGAATGCATTTGAGTAAATGCTAAGGCCGGAATGCAATTACATTTGACATTTTAGTAATTTAGCAGTGGCTCGTATCTAGAGTGACTTACAGTCAGCATTCATTTTAAGGTAGCTAGGTGAGACATCCACATACACAACATGACAAAGTATGTGGACACCTTTTCGTCAAACATTTCATTCCAAAGTCAAGGGCATTAATATGGAGTTGGTCCCCCCTTTGCTGCTATAACAGCCTCCACTCTTCTGGGAAGGCTTTCCACTAGATGCTGGAACATTGCTGCAGGGACTTGCTTCCATTCTGCCATGAGCATCATTGAGGTCAGGCACTGATGTTGGGCGATTAGGCCTGGCTCGCAGTCGGCGTTCCAATTCATCCCAAAGGTGTTCAATGTAGTTGGGGTTAGGGCTCTGCAGGCCAGTCAAGTTCTTCCACACCGATCTCGACAAACTACTTCTGTATGGAGCTCGCTTTGTGCACGGGGGAATTGTCATGCGCAAACAGGAAAGGGTCTTGCCAAACTTTTGCCACAAAGTTGGAAGCACAGAATCGTCTAGAATGTCATTGTATGCTGTAGCATTAAGATTTCCCTTCACTTGAACTAAGGAGCCCGAACCATGAAATACAGCCCCAGACCATTATTCCTTCTCCGCCAAACTTTACAGTTGGAACTATACATTCAGGCATTTAGCGTTCTCCTGGCTTCCACCAAACCCAGATTCGTCCGTCGGACTGCCAGATGGTGAAGCGTGATTCATCACTCCAAATAACTCGTTTCCTTCTGCTCCAGAGTCCAATTTACACCACTCCAGCCGATGCTTGACATTTCGCATTGTGATCTTAGGCTTGTGTGCGGCTGCTCGTCCATGGAAACCCATTTCATGAAGCTCCCAACGAACAGATCTTGTGCTGACGTTGCTTCCAGGGGCAGTTTGACTTGGTAGTGAGTGTTGCAACCGGGGACAAACCATTTTTATGCGCTGTGCGCTTCAGTACTCTGCTGACCCGTTCTGTGAGCTTGTGAGGCCTACCACTTCGTGCTTGAGTCTTTGTTGCTCTTAGACGTTTCCACTTCACAATAACAGCACTTACAGTTGACCAGGGCAACCATAGCAGGGCAGAAATTTGACAAACTGACTTGTGCCACATTGAAAGTCACTGAGCTCTTCAATAATGCCATTCTACTGCCAATGTTTGTCTATAGAGATTGCATGGCTGTGTGCTTGATTATTATTATTTTTTAATTCTATATACTGTATATGCCTGTCAGCACCAGGTGTGGCTGAAATAGCCTAATCCAATAATTTGAAGAGATGTCCACATACACTATAAATTCAAAAGGTGTCATAGTAGGTAAATTTTCCCCCAATAAATTAAGTCAAACCTGTCATAGCAATGGTTAGCAGTCTTTGTTTACTCCTTAATACCATACCTGTGAGTGGAATCTACCTAGTAGAAGTTGTAGGTTTTTAGTCTCAAATTTTATTTGACCATGAAGAAAAGAGCTGCTGCGTAAATAATTTAATTGATCCTTAGGTTGTCCTCGTCATAATGTCATTCATGTGTCATGACTGGATTAGTCTACTACATGTTTTAATGTAAATTTAGATTATCAAAGAGGTTAAAGTGTAGAGTTTGCTTCTTTTGGGAAGACATAATTCACATTACACATTGACTCTTGGGTGTGCCTGATTTCAAAATTGTTGACTCTTTGAAAATCTTTGACGTTGATCAATTCTTGTGCGGGCCCCTGATTTATGCTGGGAGTGGGATCCCCCATAACTAGTCTGTAATGGGGGCTCAGTTTGAGCCTTGCATTTTTCCCTGTTGCTGTGCCACAATGGTTAAAGTTTGCCCACAGCTGAGTAACTGTGTCCCACAAGCCCTCAGAGCCCTCATGGCAATCCAGCCTGGCTCAGTGACGGACACTGTTGTGCCCACTACCAGATTTGTCACAGGAAGTGACCTGACAGAAATGAGTCCTAACAACTAACCAGTAAATAAACCTCTGACTGAGGTTGGGAATCAAACTACACTGAACTGTGCCAACAAGAGAACTGCAAAAAAGGATGACCTAGTTTATATTTACAAACATGACCACTCATTCGTAGAGAAAGGTTTGACACGGCCAGGAAAAAAATCAAACCTCCCAGCCTGGCCCCAACCAGACCATAACATGATCTGCTTGACTTTTCCTTGCTAGGAATGTTGGACCAGCTAACCCATTACTTCATGCTTGCAAGAACAATCACTGTCTTTTCCACAGCTGTGTAAGAACTTCTGGAGCGGTCCAGAGGCGCAGATAAAAGGAGGAGATGGCCTGGGAGAAATGCCTGTCATCCAATAAAGCCTCCACTAGGACCTGACAACACTGAGAGTGAGAAGCTGGAGACCATCCACATGAATCTGTCAGGGGAAGGAGCCTGTTTTACAATGAAAAGAAGAAGTCACAAACTGAGTAAAAGTTGAGGGAAAGCATGTATCGGCAGAGAAGATGAAAGATCCAACACAATATACAAGAAGTGGATCAAGATACAGACAAATCCTCCTCTTTGTTGTTGGCCGTGGGTCTTTTATGAGATAAACACAACCAGAGGGGAGGAAGAGGGGCCCATTGCGCCCTCATTAAACATAAGGGGTCACGCTGGTTCATAACCCAGCTCCCAGACCACCGTCTCCTCACAGCCTCCAGAGTCGAGACCCCAGCATCTAGCCAGGCTCCACTCCACTGACACCCCTAATAGAGACCTGGCCCTGCACAGTTAAAGGTACAATGTGACCTGGAGTTCTGGTCAATAGTCATTTCCATTCTTAATATGGGCTTCAAGTGGCAGGGCTGTCCTTTTGCTGAAAAATGAATCCCAGACTAACTTTAATAAAGCCCTGGCCTGCACAGTTAAGGGACCATGACGACCATTAGGGCCACTTCAAAGTTCACTCCACTACATTAGTGGCCTGTTGGTAGGGTCCTGTAGACCAGAGAGGGGACAGATCAATTTTCTAATCTCAATGGCTGACTGGTTTCGTTTTTCGTTCACCCAACCTGTCAATTAAACTGCTCCATTAACAAGTGGATGCTCGTTAAGGGGCCATCGTTAGCCAATCCTAAACTGGTGTTAATCATCATTAGTATCGTTCGCAGGACTGTAGGGCAGTAAATCAGATCTTATGTCAGCTTTCAGTGACATCTCTAATAGGTTATGTTAGACCCGACTCTTGGACCATTACACTGTTAAAATGTGTTTGATAGTAAAGCTTGTGGGGTTGTTTATCCGCTCTTTTTTTTGGGGCACTGTAGTGAAGGGACCCGTCAGATTCCTATAGGTTTGAGTGGCCGGAATCTATGGAAAATATTGTACCCAGTGACCATTTTAAATCCGTCCACCTAATTGGCACAGGCATCACGTTGGACCTATAAAATGAGAGAGCGAGAGAGAAAGAAATAATTAATTTGTATTGTTTATTTCACTTTTGTTTTATCTACTTCACTTGCTTTGGCAATGTTAACATCTTTGCCATGGAGAGAGACTCCTAGAATTGTTCACCCTCTTCCACTAGAGTCCCCACAAATAATTACCCAGTTATAACCCATCCTGGCCACTAATAATGACCCTTATTATCCAGCTAACATGTCTGTTGATTTCTGACCTGCTAACACAGTGTGGGGGAAGGCATTTAAAGTAGTACTACCGACACATCGAAGTGGGTTTGGGGAAACCAAGGAAGGGTAAAAGAGATGACCAGGGTGGGGTATAACCACTGAGTACAGAGTTTAAATCAACACTTAGGATTCTACTCTTTCATTTATTGTTTCATAAACTGTAACTTGTCACATACTAAGTCCTCTTATAGGCGTGGGCTAAATCGAGCATGGGGAAAAGAGCTCATTGAGACTCGTATTTAGACTAAAAACGGATCTGAACAAATCCTATCTATGGCGGCATCAGGGAAAATAATTGGCAGAACAAAATTCCTGTATGGCATTGTATGGGCTACAATTCTATATTTGAGTGAGATGACTCCATAGTAAAGAACCAATGTGAATTAGGGAGAGAAGGGGGTAGGTAAAGGATGCCCCGACCATGGATCCCAGAGTCATGAAGACCGATCTCCCTACTCCACCGGTGAATGACTCTGGCCCTAGGCCAGCAATAAAAAGAGCAGGGGGCTCTCCACCACTCCTCCCTCTACACATAAAAATGCTCACTCCCTCCTCCCAGTCTCCACCCAGACTATCAGTTCTAGAGGGGCCACAGCCAGGCTTGCCATCCCCAACCTCCCCTTACCTCTTTCCTTCACCTTCGCACCACCTTCCT
Organism: Oncorhynchus mykiss; assembly: GCF_057628025.1. NCBI lineage: Eukaryota > Metazoa > Chordata > Actinopteri > Salmoniformes > Salmonidae > Oncorhynchus > Oncorhynchus mykiss. Next base: position 56,500,364 of record NC_143022.1, on the reverse strand, counting down.
CCCTCCAATTCTCAGTATGTTTTCAATTACGGGCCCCTGCAGAACCCCGTTGTATTTATAGACTGCTCCAGTCCTGCTCAGAAGGAAGCTCTCCTGCAGTTACAGATTGGATCTTTAATATGACCCATTTCGTTGCAAATTTGCATGATAAAAAATAACATGGGTGAATCTAGTTCCTGGGATATGGTGATTGTCCTGGTGGTTGGGAAGTTCACAATAAGTTCTTTAAATCTGCAGGGTGTAAGGGTGGGATGTCCTTCAACCTGGAACAAGCAGAGATAAGGGGGGAGAAACTAACCTCACTCACAAGTTCCACAGACATGTGACTAACATAAATTGAATAATGTGTCCCTGAAAAAGGGTGGGTGAAAAAATCTAAAGTAACAGTCAGTATCTGGTGTGGCCACCAGCTGCATTAAGTACTGCAGTGAATCTCCTCCTCATTGACTGCACCAGATTAGCCAGTTATTGCTGTGAGATGTTACCCCACTCTTCCATCAAGGCACCTGCAAGTTCCCGGACATTTCTGGGGGGAATGGCCCTAGCCCTCACCCTCCGATCCAACAGGTCCCAGACGTGCTCAATGGGATTGAGATCCGGGCTCTTCGCTGGCCATGGCAGAACACTGACATTCCTGTCTTGTAGCAAATCACGCACAGAACGAGCAGTATGACTGGTGGCATTGTCATGCTGGAGGGTCATGTCAGGATGAGCCTGCAGGAAGCGTACCACATGAGGGAGGAGGATGTCTTCCCTGTAACGCACAGCGTTGAGATCGCATCTTGTCATTGCAGGCACAGGCCGATGATGCTGTCACTCTCGCTCCAGAGTACAGGCCTCGGTGTAATGCTCATTCCTTCAATGATGAATGCAAATCCGACCATCACCCCTGGTGAGACAAAATCGCGACTCGTCAGTAAAGAGCACTTTTTGCCAGTCCTGTCTGGTCCAGCGACGGTGGGATTGTGCCCATAGGTGATGTTGTTGCGGGTGATGTCTGGTGAGGACCTTCCTTACAACAGGCCTACAAGCCCTCAGTCCAGCCTCTCTCTCAGCCTATTGCGGACAATCTAAGCACTGATGGAGGGATTGTGCGTTCCTGGTGTAACTCGGGCAGTTGTTGTTGTCTTCCTGTACCTGTCCCGCAAGTGTGATGTTTGGATGTGCCAATCCTGTGCAGTTGTTACACGTGGTCTGCCACTGCGAGGACAATCAGCTGTCTGTCCTGTCTCCCTGTAGTGCAACTTATTAAATTATTTGAAGTAACATTGAGTATGGGATCTAATTTCTGTGGAGAGATGGTGTGATGGAGAGAGAGAGAGACCCGGGCCGTCCAGTTGTCTAGCTGTCCAACTAGGGGAGGGAGAGAGGAGGGGATCTAAAACATAGCCTCTGGGCCCCAGCGGCCGTCACGCAGGGAAGGATCCGCCATGAGTAGACTAATGAAGACTGGCTCTAGTGACAGGCATTTTCACTCCTTTAATCACTGGCTTTATTCTAGTGACAGGTCTGGTCACCCCAGCAATAACTGCAGTCTGCATTACAGAATGTTGTCTATAGGTAGCCAGCTTATAGGACCAATCAGGTCACCCAGTCATATAGCTGCTTTAGCCTTGTGGGTTGGGTAATGGAACAAATTGATTCTACTCTCTATCTCTCTCAGAACGATCTTCTTGACACTCAACCGAGACTGCTTTTCTCTGTGTCACGGAGGCTCTCCGCACTTCTGTTCTCGTCCTCCTAGATCTGTCCGCTGCTTTCGACACCGTGACACAGAGAAAAGGTTGACAACTCCACAGTTTCGCCCTCCCTTGGCGTGACCCTGGATAATACGCTGTAATTCTCTGCAAACATCAAAGCAGTGACTCGCTCCTGCAGGTTCACGCTCTATAACATCCGTAGAGTACGACCCTACCTCACACAGGAAGTGGCGCAGGTCCTAATCCAGGCACTTGTCCTCTCCCTTCTGGACTACTGCAACTCTCTGTTAGCTGGGCTCCACGCATGTGCCATCAAATCCCTGCTACTTTTCCAGAACACCCCGTCTGGTTTTCAACCTTCCCAAGTTCTCCCATGTCACTCTGCTCCTCCGCACACTCCACTCGCTTCCAGTCAAAGCTTGCATCCACTACAAGACCATGGTGCTTGTCTATGGATCAGCAAGAGGAGAACACTTTCCCTCCTCACCTTTATGCTATGCTCAAACCCTACACCCCTAACCGAGCACTCCGTTCTGCCACCTCTGGTCTCTTGGCCCTCCCACCCCTACGGGAGGGCAGCTCCCGCTCAGCCCAGTCCAAGCTCTTCTCTGTCCTGACAGTGGCACCCCAATGGTGGAACCAGTCCCTGCCCATCTCCTGAAAGCACCTGAAACCTCAAGCACCTGAAACCTTCAAATAGTATCTTAAATAATCCCACTCCTCACCTCGACCCCCCCCCCCCCCCCCGCCCCCAAAAATCACAAATAATAATAATAAAAACTTTCCTGAACATACACTTGCACTAACATACACCCCCCCCCTCCCCCTTTCCAGCTTGGACTTTGCTGATAACTACATTATTGAGGAAAAGTGTACTTACTATGCCTGTGACATGTGGTTGTCCGGCCTAGCTATCTTGAGATGAATGCACTAACATACATAAGGGAACATTTTGACATTCGCCATATGGTTAGTGAGAAAGTCCACACTAGACGTCCGACAACGTTTCAAAAATTTGCGGGTGGCGTTGGGCCGTGCAGCAGGGCCGGATCTTCCAGGAAGTCATCAAATGAACTCTCTCGGACATTCGGTTTCCGTTTTATACAATTTTCACATTTTGGTAATTTTTCCGCTCTCCCGGTAAATCCACAAGAGGGCAAATGGAATCATATTGCAAATGTACAAAACATCACCAATCACGACTTGGCCTTATCTCCTAAACGGAAAAGATTTCGAAGACGAAACTTGGTGAGCATAGGTTTGGCATAATGAGCAGTTGGCCCCGAACAAGATGGCGTCTAGGCCTCAATGGTTTTTGAGTTATGGCCATTTGTCTGGGATGAAAGGTCAAAAATGAAAATAGAGCAATAATTTTTCCGCTTCACGTCAAAGTAAATGAACCTACGGTGTCAATAAAAAAAGAACCAGACATTTATCTATCGTAATTTAAGAGAAATCGTACAATGTCAAATTGGTGATGTTCAAAAAAAGGTGTTTTAAAAAAGAAGTTACAGATCCAGTTGCAGCGTGTTCAGACAAATCTTTTTGAATTGTGTTTCCGAGTACTGCGAGATTTCTGTGATTTTCAGAAATAACACACACTCATTCAACCCTCTGTAAATAAGTCAGTTCTTTAACATAGACTTAAAACTCAATATTCTATAAGTGCTTACCCAAAGGAGGATATGTGTTCACTTTCAGCTTCCTGTGTAAACCGGAAGTGCCTTAAAATGGTGTCATAGGTGCTGTTTCGAAGGGTTAAAAAGGTCTGATCTTTTCAAAACTTCATATGTGTTATTAGGCAACCCTCATGAACTGTAAATCAGTCATTTCTCCCAACAGATGTCAAAGAAAAGCTCTCTCACACACACACAGCAAGAATGGAGTGACAAAGTGCGGTGCTTAAAGACACTCAGAGCCTGCAATGGCATTACCAAAGTCTTTAGGCTGTGCCGAGTTCAACGAGATGCCCCGCTTGACCATAGCTTGCTCGGTCTGAGCTCATAATGAAGCCTGGTCCTAAATTGCAGGTGCTTTTGGGTGACAGCGGGAGAACAGTTAGGGTTAGAAGCACAATTTGACCTCAGGAACGTTCCTGAGGTCCTCCCGATCTGTGCAAGCCTAACCTTGACCGTGTGGCATTAACCCTTAACAGTTAAAAAGTTGTTGTTTACATCAAATCATTTTCAATGACTTGTCTCCCCATAGGAATACATTGCCTGCACCCCTAATTTCAACCTGAAGCCTATGTGGGTTATGAATGTCTTATGAACCTGTCTTCCATGACAATCCATCAGGCCACTATGAGGTCTACCTGTGTTGATTCTAAGCTAACTGGAGCAACCGGAAGTGGTTAAAATCACCTTAAGTGTCTTGCCATACCCAACCTGCAGTTTGTGAGAAATAGTGCCTTCAACCCTGTGTAAATCAGTCACTTCTTAACGTAAAGACTTAACTCAGGATTCTGTAAAAGCATACCCCAATGAGGATATGTGTTTACTTTTAGCTTCCTGTGCCAACCGGAAGTGCCATAATTGGCGTCATAGGGGCTGTTTAGAAGGGTTAAAAAAGTCTGATCTTTCCAAAACTTCATATGTGTGATTAGACAACCCTCATGAACTGTAAATCAGTCATGTCTCCCATAAAATTTCCAAGAAAAACTCACACACACAGCTTGGACGGAGGGACACAGTGTGGTGTGTAGAGACAGAGCCTGCAATAGTTACCTTTGTTCAAACTATTAAAGAACCGTCAGACCGAGAGTTCTGAAACTTTAGAAACCTGTTCTACAGCTCAGGTCGAAAGTGCGTGGTGAGTTATATGGCTCTAGAAGGTTCCTTGACCGAGAAACAGCCTCGTACATTTGCAATGACTTCAATTAATTTTGACCATTACGAAAATGACGACATTTAGAAAAGTCCCAGAGTCGCAAGACTAGGTCCATTGAAACCGGCTCGGCCCATAGAGACGGACCCCAACGTTTCTGTCCGATAGCTCATTTAAGGTCCCCGTAGCAAGGCATGGATAAAAGTGGATTTTCAGCACCAATTAAGGTCTTGCTCGGGCACCGAATGACCTATCGAGCCGAAACTTGGGATTCGGGGTCGCCTCAGCCAGGCCTACACATAATGTCAGAACTGGACCCGCAGCTAGAACGTAACTACGTGTTTTTATTATGGTTTGAATAGAAGGCGCTGTGAATTTTGGGCCTGCTCTGAAATATGTGATAGTTGGCTTCTAAACGAGTTGGAAAAAGTGGGTGTGGTGTCAGTTTGGTGTCAGAATGACATCTATTGACTGATGGACGGTGACTTGCTGGCTGACTTTTGTCCATTTGCAATATGTTTAAAGAGTGGGGTCCCAGCACCAAAATGACATTCTGAAATCAACACCAACGAGCGATGGAGAGGAACCACTATCACTGCCCGGCCATCCCGAGTTCATCAGGCCAGTCAATTTTGCATTTCTTCAGAATTTTTGAGCATGACAAATTCGTGATGGTAAATGCCCATTGAAAATGCACTGTGCATTTGCAATATGATTCAACAGTGAAAACACATCGCCAAATGGACATGATGATGGGTTTTCAGGTGCATGGGGGGTGAAAATGGGAGAAGGTATCGTGGGTGGTATGATGGAGGAAATATTATTATGATGGGGATTTATCAATAAATGGGGGAAAAACACATGAGAAGTTTATAAACTGATTAAAAAATAAAACTCCTGGAAAGGGTGTCTGAGCTAGCAACCCAGAGTAACCATAGTTACAATCAAAGTCAGTCCTGACAGAAAAACGGAACACTTGACACACGCTGATAGCCATTGAGTATAGAGATGATGTCTGATTTCAAAAGGAAACGCCTCACTGATGAGGAGATAGGGTAACTATTTAGTCATTCTGATGAAGAATCTGTGTATGAGAGTGAGTCGGATCAATCTGATAGTGACAAGGAATATCTGCCCCCAAACCTTCTGGACTGTGAGCGTGAGGAAAATGGTGCCCACCCCAACCTTGAAGGCAACATCCCTCACTTCCCCAAGATACTGGTGCTGCTGTCAATCTTGTAGGATGTGAGGGAGAAGAAGTTGAAGTCGAGGAGGATGGTCCCTGCTGCTGAAGATTCTGCAGTTATTCTGCCGTTACTGCGTCCAAAATACCACAGTCGACTGCAGTTACTGCACTTTTACTGCAGTTTCAAAACTGAAATATTTTTTTGTAAGGGCTGGAGTAAATTAAACAACTTTAAACCCTCCTCCTGACTGAAAATTAAAAAGCATGGCCTCACCCACTTTTATTCGGTAACAATTGTGTATATGTTGACCGCTCTCTAAATAAAATGAATTATTTGAATAACAGTGCAGAAAGTGTGGTTTTACATAAAACTATTTGACATTGTGAATATCATATTTTTGGCATTAACTCTGATTTAACTACTGGTATGTATGTAATCCGATCCTAAATCCCAAATTCCATAGAGAATTTGCACCCTCACGGATACCGATCCTTTGAAATAAAAGATCCGGTTATGGATTGGGAGCCACTCCCTTAAAAGCGAAACTTTAAAGAATTTTTTTTTTTACATTTTATAACACATTTCATGCAATACTACTAATTTTGCCATTTGACAGACACAACTTTTTCAGTTTTAAAACTAATTTCCTGCAATTCTACCCATTTTGCCATGGGGTGAAAATAAATTATTTCAATTTTAAAGCACATTTTCGGGAATTTTTCAATGACTTATGTATGACATGATAATGATATCTGAGTGAAAATGACTAACAAAATCAATGGGGGGGCCCTGTGCATGTGCCCCAAGTTTAGATAACTGGCTAGACTAATTTACCACTCTAAAAATTGTTTGCTGACATGGCTAATTGAGTAACTGACAGTGACTGACAAAACAAGAGAAACTGCTGATGCAAACTTGCACCTTATGTATTCTACTATTCTAACTTTCAACAGTAAGTTGAGACCCCAGGGACCACTTATTCCTGCAGCCGGCCCAGCTAATGATATATGGTTTCAAAAGAGGGGTTTGCAAAAGAGGGGGTATTTCAAGAATAGCAACATGATTAGATCAAAAAAGGTTGAACATCTGCTCTAGAGTTATGAGTGTGTCAGACTTGGTTACCTTGTCTCCCCAAAGACTGAAGTAGATTGTGCAGAAGAGGTGGACAGGGGGAGACAAGGGCTGATTTAGGAGGGTTATTTGGCACGAGGTAGTCCCAGTGTGGAGGCCCATGTGGAACTCTGGAGACCCCTGGAGGCTGAAGGAAATGGTCCAGATGTAGCAGGAATCTTGGCTCCTGGCTCCCGTAACCCAGCGGGAATCCTGTCCTAATCCTTTTCCTGTAGAAAATCTGTAACCCCTGCCCTCTTTTTCTGCTGCAGAGCTGCCTGTGAAATCACCAGAGACCTACTAATGTCACAGTGGGCACGCCAATGACATACCACACCTCTGTCATGTCAGACAGGGTAAAGCTACCGTCGTCATGGTGTGCTCTGTCATATGGACCCCTGCCCTGCTCCAGAGCTACGGGGGAAATCAGACAGAATCCTGGATTATTGTCTGCCATAGTGGGTACACCACAGCTGTGTCACACTCACACTGCACTCTAGCGACTGTCATGTCAGATAGTGTAACGACATCACTGGCATGCTGTGCTCTCTCATATGGTGCTTTACTGTCACATTGTCAACCCTTTGTCAGAAGAACACACATTTCTGTATACAAGACACTTAGCTGGTCCAAAGACAGAAGGAAATGCAAACTTGTAATGTATTCACTTTCAAATGTCAGACTTGCCTTAACTAAAAATCTATCAACCCGTACAAAAATGTCCATTAATTATAATCCACTCATGCTATAAGAAACTGGTGAAAATAAGATCCTTAATATTGAGAATTAGGTTAAAGTTGACTTTGTCAGCACTCGTCTCTGGTAACAATATGTTTATACAGCACTTTGTAACACCCCTAAAGATGTTTGTTGCCCAGTATGCCGTGGTTTTCTACGAATTAAAAAAAATATTCTACTGGCAAGACAAAGTGGTGATCACAGATTGTCTAAACACACACACACACACACACACAGAAAGGCCTATTTCCTGTAACAAGGTAGAGTGCTCTGTTCACCATTGACTCTGTGATAACTGCAAACTCTGGAACAGCAATAGCCAGGCTACTGCTTTCTGTCTATAATCTGATGCAAAATCATTATTGGCTCCATATTCAAAGCCTGAACCCCTTCTGAAGTTCAGTTCACCTCTCTTAAAACACCAATATGATTCATAATGCATTATTAGGCTACTATGGTGAACTTTTAGAGAAGAGACTGGAGAGAAGAATCGAGTTGATGGCTTCACAAAGGTCAGAGCTTTAGCAAGGGTCGTGCTCATTAGGCATCAAAAGGAAGAAATCGGTATGAAACAGGAAGGGACTACCTGAACTTGTACAATAAAAAACACATTGTCCTTATTGCTTGCCTTAATGGGCATTACCCAGGCCTTTCTAAAGTAATTTTGAAAACAAGACAGCCCTGCTGTCTAACTGAAACACAGCAGGGTGCAGAAAGGAAATAAGGCACTCATTCAAAGGGAGTTTTTCTTCCCTTAGGCATCCTCCCATAATCAGTATTATCCCTAAAAGAAAACAGCCTTTCAATTAGCCAGTGCAATCAAAGAGCATGGCGGCAATGTTAACTGCTTCCTGTATATCTTTTTATTTTACCTTTATTTAACCAGGTAGGCCAGTTGAGAACAAATTCTCATTTACAACTGCAACCTGGCCAAGATCAGCAAAGCAGTGAGAGATAAACAACAACACAGAGTTACACATGGAATAAACAAACGTACCGTCAATAACACAATAGAAAAGTCTATATACAGTGTGTGCAAATTAGGTAAGATTAGGGAGGTAAGGCAATAAATAGGCCGTAATGGTGAAGTAATTACAATTGAGCAATTAAACACTGGAGTGATAAATGTGCAGAAGATGAATGTGCAAGTAGAGATACTGGGGTGCAAAAGAGCATTTAAAAAATAAATAAAAAAACTGTAAGGAAAGGCGGCCAAAGGAGAAATTGGCTTTTGGGATGACCAGTGCAATATACCTGCTGGAGCACGTGCTACGGGTGGGTGTTGCGATGGTGACCAGTGAGCTGAGATAAGGCGGGGCTTTACCTAGCAAAGACTTAAAGATTACCTGGAGCCCGTGGGTTTGGCGACGAATATGTAGCGGTGACCAGCCAACGAGAGCATACAGGTCGCAGTGGTGGGTAGTATATGGGGCTTTGGTGACAAAACGGATGGCACTGTGATAGACTGCATCCTATTTGCTGAGTAGTGTTGGAGGCTATTTTGTAAATGACATCGTCGAAGTCAAGGATCGGTAGGATAGTCAGTTTTACAAGGGTGTTTGTCAGCATGAGTGAAGAATGCTTTGTTGTGAAATAGGAAGCCGATTCTAGATTTAATTTTGGATTGGAGATGCTTAATGTGAGTCTGAAAGGAGAGTTTACAGTCTAACGAGACACCTAGGTATGTATAGTTGTATAGTATTCTAAGTCAGAACCGTCCAGAGTAGTGATGCTAGACGGGCGGGCAGGTGAGGGCAGCGATCGGTTGAAGAGAATGCACTTAGTTTTACTTGCATTCAGGATGCCAAACAGACTGATTTCAATTTTTTAAAGAAACCTAGTTAGTTTGCTCTGATAGTTTACTCTGTAATCTAAAATAACAACAATCAAGTCAGGGTGGATTTATGGGGAGAGGTGATTCTCATAGGAATAATGGAGAAGAGACAGAATAGAGAGGAATAGTGTACTTACTCAAGTGGTTGATGTATAGATTTAAAGAAGGTTCTCTGGTAGGCCTACATTGGGGACATGAAAAAGGTGAGGAATTATATCCAAATCATCCATCCTCTGATGTTGAATCAACAAACCAATGGAGGAAAGGCCTGGTAATCAAAGGAATAGCCAAATATGAACAAATGTAACATTTCATATCTGGTTGATTATTAGAAAAGTAGGCAAGCCCTTGTAGTAGGCCTATATATTATCATCCCTAATTTGATTTCTTGCCAGGTGGACAAGTAAATAGGCTGGCTATTTATGCAGGTGGTGTATATATGAGCCTGAGGTTCCTTAAGTCTGCCATCAAAGTGCACAATGAAAAAAGATCACGTCAACTGGTAAATAATTGATGTGCTTAGACAGAGTGTCAAAGCGGCCTAAGGCACTGCATCACAGTGCTAGAGGCAGACCCGGGATCGATTCTGGGCTGTATCACAACCGGCCGTGATAGGGCGGCACACAATTGGCTCAGCATCATCTGTGTTAGTGGAGGGTTCAGCTGGGGTAGGCCATCATTGTAAATAAGAATTTGTTCTTAACTTGCCTAGTTAAATAAAGGTTAAAATAAAAATCTGTTACAGTCAAATAAACCTAGTAATTATGCATACAGTACCGTTAATTTACATGGCACTTTACTGCCCCCTACTGATGTACAGTAAATACATTGATAGAGCTCCTCATCACTGCAAAATTTGAACCTAAATCAATGCATTGATTAAACACAAAATCAGTGCAAGAAAGCAAGAAATCTACAACGCCCACGCCTTGAACAAATCAATACAAGTGATTTTGCAAAGATTGGCTATGCGTATTTATGCCCATCCAAGAAATATATAATCTGTTTTGTAAATGTTAATATTTCATCAACATACGAGTCTACAGTTTGTATTTTACCATGAACTCTTAGAAAAGGCGAAACAAAATTGTTTTTCATCCCGTGTGTGTTTGTTTGGTTTGATCAGTCTGGCATATTTTGGACAGCCGAAAAAGGACCTTCTTTATAAAGAGTTCCTTCACCAATCAAACCATAATGAGCCAGATATTTTATCGGACATATGAAGGTGAAGCATCCGGTGGCGTTTCCACTCACTACCAAATATGGTGATGAGAGGAAGCCCAGTGGCCGGCAGTCGGGAGAAGATGGAGCGAGATGGATCTTGAACGACATTCTGTTAATTTTCTCATCGATTAAACATTTGATCTCCAAGCAGTTTATTTTTTACAAAACTAAAATCTTTAATAAACAGAGTGGACTGCGTTTTGTAGAATTTACCCTTTGCAAAAGTTTCAAAAAAAATGCGCTGTTTAGAAGGGGTGCAAGGGTGAATTGAGTTACTGCACACGCACACTTAACAAAGTAGGCGTTCGCTAACCGAAATAAGCAAATACATGATAGAACGCACCAATAAGATCTCACTAGCCCGTGCCTGGCTCTTCCCACCTCCTTGCTTGTTCTGCCCACTATGATTCATTTGCTCCATTGGAAACGACAGGCTGGTCTATCTTGGGTTAGTCCAAAAAATATTTGATCAAACCGTCTCAGTTGTCGGTGAGACCGGCTGGGCGGATCCCACGGTATTGAAAGAGAAAATAAAGCAACACGATAAAAACACCTTGGATATTCAATTTCTCTGGTGAACAAGCTTTCTTGTGGATACATAGAGCATAAAGGTATGCAAATTGTATAGCTAGCTAAATGAACACATTAGCTAGACAAGGGGGCACAACTATGCTAAGTGAGTTATCATTGGCCAGTGTCAGAGTTACCCTCTCTGGCAGCTTGCTATATCTCCATTGAATAATCTAAATGTATTATATTTGGTCATTTGATTTAGCAAATGTTAGTTAGCTATCTGGGCCATCTGCATCCGCGGTGTGCTGCCTGGTTGAAAATCTTCTAACGTTGCAGGCTTTATGCGATGATAGACGAATGTTATCTGGCATCTCGGTAAGATTCAGCTGCCCGTGTTACTTAACGTTAGTTTGTTAACTTATGTTTTTGAACCTGGTTAGCAAATTCATGAGCTATTTAAATAGTTCGGTGGGCGCGGCTGGCAACACTTAATCTGTTGAATCAAGTGTGGACCATGTAACTAACTAACTCGGTTCGATTATTCATGGTGTGTTGATGAAGCTAGCTAGCTAACAACCGAGCCTGACCCAAAACATTGCGCACTTCACTTGGTACCTTCGTAGGCCCTCAGACTAATATAACACCACGTTGCCCATTATACTCAAAGGCTATATAAAATGTGCACCACATTAAATCAAATATATTTATAAAGCCCCTTTTACATCAGCAGATGTCATAAAGTGTCTAGAAACTCAGCCTAAAAACACCAAACAACAAGCAATGCAGATGTAGAAGCACGGTGGCTAGGAAAAACTCTCTAGAATGGCAGGAACCTAGAGAGGAACAGGCTTTGAGGGGTGGCCAGTGCTCTTCTGGCTGTGTTGGGTGGAGATAAGACTATATTGCCATTAAGGCCAGACTGTTCTTCAAGATGTTTTAAACGTTCAGACCGCAGGTGCGAGAGAGGGTCGGAAAACAGCATGTCCTGGACAAGGTAGCACGTCCTGTGAACTGGTCAGGGTTCCATAGCCGCAGACAGAACAGTTGAAACTGGAGCAGCAACATGGCAAGGTGGACTGGGGTCAGCCAGGAGTCATCAGGCCAGGTAGTCCTGATGCATGGTCCTAGGGCTCAGGTCCTCAGAGAGGGAGAGATGGGAGAATTAGAGGGAGCCTACTTAAGTTCACACTGTGGCCCTGGCTGACGATACCCCCGGACAGGGCCAACCAGGCAGGATATAATCCCACACCACTAGTTCGATATCAACAGATCACCAATGTATTACCCTTAGACAAAGCTGAGTATAGCCCTCAAAGATCTCCACTGAAAAAGCCAGAGGGGATGCAAAACCGAACAGGAAGATTACGTCAGTGACTCAACCCACTCAAGTTGATTATAGCGGAAAAAAGCCTGGCACAGCATGGAAGAGCACTAGTAAGCCAGTGACTCAGCCCCCGTCAGAGGCAGAGAATCCCAGTGGCGAGAGGGGAGCCGGCCAGGCAGAGACAGCAAGGGTGGTTCATCACTCCAGTGCCTTGCTGTTCACCTTTGCACCCCTGGGCCAGGCTACACACAATCATAGGACCTACTGAAGAGATGAGTCTTCAGTAAAGAATTGAAAGTCGAGACCGAATGTGCGTCTCTCACATGGATAGGCAGTGCAGTCCATAAAAATGATTCTGCTCTATAGGAAGGCCCTGCCCCCAGCGGTTTGCTTAGAAATTCTAGGGACAATAAAGAGGCCTACGTCTTGTGATCGTAGCGTACGTACGTGTAGGTCTGTACGGCAGGACCAAATTGGAGAGAGGTAGGAGCAAGTCCATGTAAGGCTTTGTAGGGTAGTAGAAAAACCTTAATCAGTCTTAGCGTTAAATGGAAGACAGTGTAGCGAGGTTCTAGTCAAGATTTAGCACTAATTGAAGTTGATTTATTGCTTTTTCCGGGTAGCTTGAGAGTAGAGCATTGTAGCTGTCTAATCTAGAAGTGACAAAAGCATGGATTAGCTTTTCTGCATCATATTTGGACAAACGGTGTCTGATTTTTGCAATGTTACAAAGATGAAATAAAGCTGCCCTTTAAATATTCTTGAGATGTTCGTCAAGAGAAATCAGTGTCCAGAGTAACGCTGAGGTCAAGGTTTATTTGAGATGACTATGCAACCGTCAAGATGAATTGTCAGATCAAACAGCAGATCTCGCTGTTTCTTGGGATCTAGAAGAAGCATCTCTGTTTTGTCCGAGTTTAAAAGTAAAAACATTTATGCCATCCACTTCCTTATGTCTGAAACACAGGCTTCCAGGGTAGGCAATTTTGGGGCTTCACCATGTTTCATCAATGTATAGCTTGTGTGTCGTCCGCATAGCAGTGGAAGTTGACATTGTGTTTCTGAATGACATCACCAAGAGGTAGAATATGTAGGGAAAACAATAGTGGTCCTAAAATGGGACCTTGAGGAACACCGGACTTACCATTGATTTGTCAGGGGACAAACCCTCCACAGAGACAAACCGATATCTTTCTGAAAGATAAGATCTAAACCAGGCAAGGACTTGTCCATGTAGACCAATTAGGGTTTCCTATCTCTCCAAAAGAATGTGGTGATTGATGTTGTCAAAGCGGCGCTAAGGTCTAGGAGCACGAGGACAGATCTGGGTCTGATGTTTTTCAATGGTCATTTACCACCTGCATGAGTGTCGTCTCAGTACTATGATGGGGTCTAAAACCAGACTGCTGCATTTCGTATATATTATTTGTCTTCAGGAAAGCATTGAGTTGCTGCCTAATTGCTTTTTCTAAAATGTTTGAGAGGAATTGGAGATTCGAGAGATGCCGATTGTATTTATTTATTTTTTAGGAGAGGATTTATTACTGCCATTTTTAGTGCTTTTAGTACACATCCGGAGGATATGGAGACGTTTTTATTTATGTTCAATATAGGAGGGCCAAGAACAGGAAGTAACTCTTTCAGTAGTTTAGTTGGAATATGGTCCAGTAAGCAGCTGCAAGGTTTAGAGGCCATGACTATTTTCATGAATGTGTCGAGAAATACAGGATTTAAGAAGGCCATCCTCTCTTGGAGAATGCTGCTTTTTAGTTAGCTTTGTGACCGTATCAAAAACACATTTTTGGACAGTTTATTCTCAATTAGGTTGGAAAAGTAGGCTGATTGAGCAGCAGTGAGGGCTCTTTGATATTGCACGGTACTGTCTTTTCAAGCTAGTCGTAAGACTTCCAGTTTGGTTGAATGCCATTTCCGGTCCAATTTTCTGGAAGCTTGCTTCAGGGCTCAGTTATTTTTGTGTACCAGGGAGCTAATTTCTTCAAGGTTAAATTAAGATCCTCAGGTGGTTAACTGATTTTTGTACTCCGACGTCCTTGGGTAGGTGCAGGGAGTCTGGACGGGCATCTAGGGCTCTTTGGGTTGCCTCAAAATCTATAGCGTGTCTTTTGATAATCCTTAGTTGGGGTCTGAGCAGTTTATTTGTTGAGATTGCAAATGTAATAAGATGATGGTACGATTTAGTCCAGGATTATAAAGAAAAAAATTAGATCCACAATATTTATTCTACGGGTCAAAACTAAATACAGGGTATGACTGTGGCTTTGCTTAGGTTCAGGGACGTGTTTGACAAAACCCGCCAAGTCAACAATGGCTCCGAAAGCGGAAAATGTGAATTATCTGCCATGACTACAAGGTACCATAGGAACTCAGTGAGGAATGCTGTATACGGCCCAGGAGGCCTGTAAACAGTAGCTATAAAAAGTGATTGAGTAGGCTGCATAGTATTCATGACAAAATACAAAAATGTTAGGCTTTGCGGGATGCGCGGGGGATCTGGTCACTAGTGTAACCAGGAGGAGAAGCCTCATTTAACACAGTAATTTCATCAGGCTTGAGCCATGTTTCAGTCAGGCCAAATCACGTCGCGGTTATGATTGGTTATTTAGTTTATTCACTATGATTGCCTTAGAAGTGAGGGATCTAACATTAAGTAGTCCTATTTTGAGATGTGAGATATTATCACAATCTCTTTCAATAATGACAGAAATAGAGTAGGTATTTATTTCAGTGATATTGCTAAGGCGAACACTACCATGTTTAGATTTGCCCGACCAAGATTGAGGCACAGATACGTTCTCGATGGGAAAGCTAGCGGACTACACTGTCTATGCTATTGGGAGACTCCACTAACCAGGCAGGCTGCATTGTGGAGCTAGAGGAGTTAGAGCCCGGTCTATGTTCATAAGATGAGAGCACCCCTCCAGCTAGGATGGAGTCCGTCACTCCTCAACAGGCCAGGCTTGGTCCTGTTTGTGGGGGAGTCCCAGAAAGAGGGCCAGTTACCTACAAATTCAAACTTTTGGGAGGGGTAGAAAACAGTTTTCAACCAGTGATTGAGTTGTGCGAGTCTGCTGTAAGTTGCTTGGGAACTTCTGACTATTTTCCCATCATTGTTGGTGCTGACGTGGATAACAATTTCCCTATATAGTATCTACACTCAACAGTTCTAGCCTCAGCCAGCACCATCTTCAGATGAGCCTTTACATCAGTAGCCCCCCTGGTAAACAATGGATTGCTGGGTGATTATTTTTAATCTAATATTGCAGGTAATGGAGTCGCCAATGAATAGGGTTTTCAATTTGTCAGAGCTAATGCTTAGTGCGGAAAACCGGTTGAACGTTTCTGTTGGCTGGATGAACACCAGTTGAGCATGCCAAAAGCCTTTCTTTCCAGAAGCCATGAGAAAATAGTTTGGCTGCAGGGACTGTGCAGGGGTTTAACAATACTACCTGTATTAACTGATGACACAGACGCTGTATCATCCTTTCCTATACTTAAATTGCGATTGCGTCTGAAGCTGAGCTTGCAACCCAGCTACCCTCACCATAAGACCATAGTTCTCCTGTATATTAAGAGTTCTTTATGTTACTTAGCTTTCTTTTTTTTAGGTGGAGGAGGAGGTCTTGCAGATCTATGTCCAGATACAGTGTCGGGGGTGAGAAAATGTAATACAAAAAGGTAGTGCATGGACAAAACTAAGACCCTGGTCGACTTGTTAAATATAATTTAAATAGTTAAGAGTAAAAAGCAAAAAAGTTTGGCAGGTAGCTAAGTAGCAACAAACTGTACAGCAGGACAGAGACGACGTGGAAGTGCGTTGCGTTGCGTCACCAGTCATGTTACCGTTTATGTCACACAGATGGGCTTCCTTTCGCTCAACCACAATTGAAAGTTGGCTAGCTACACCAGCAATTATTTAGTTAGATTAAATGATGCACTTGGGGGTGATGTCCTGGACCAAAAAGCAAGCTCAATGGAGTATCCAGGAAACTGCCCCTTGGTGATATAGCCAGAAATTGTTCCTTGTCGTTACCTCATAACTAACTTTATGATATTCGTCTCTCTTTTCATTCAGATGCCCGCAGCAATGAATGGCAACAGGACAGTGCAGTCGGCCAGCCCGGACGTGGGACCCATTCCTGGACAGATCACCCTGGGTGGAGGGCAGTCCTCTGGGGCCCAGACCGAGGCCATGAAGCAGGTCCTTGGCGTCATCGATAAGAAGGTCCGCAACATGGAGAAGAAAAAGGTGTCTCCTTTTATTTTTGTGGAATGAAACCTTCACAAATGTGTGGCGTGAAAGTGACTCCTGAGGGTGTTGGCGTAATAGTT
This sequence comes from Oncorhynchus mykiss, assembly GCF_057628025.1. Classification (NCBI taxonomy): domain Eukaryota; kingdom Metazoa; phylum Chordata; class Actinopteri; order Salmoniformes; family Salmonidae; genus Oncorhynchus; species Oncorhynchus mykiss. The sequence goes on along the minus strand of NC_143022.1, from coordinate 56,483,558 downwards.
AGTTTGCTTCTATTGATACCTCAAACTCAGGTGCCTCTTACTGCCATTGTGCCTTTGAACAACGCACCTAACCTACTTCAGGAGTGCTGCGACTAACCCTGTTGCTTTTATCACCCCTTGTGTCGGGGGAACTCGGAAGTTAAAAGGGCAGAACAGACCGCAAAAACAATTACAATTTTAAGATGTATTGTACTCTATTCAATTGATCAATAGTGTGTGCTAGTGCTGCACTGTTTTCAGTGCCAACGTCATTGTGCTGGTCAGGATAATGACAGATATGTCTCCTCTCAGACTTAGAAGATCAATCAATGCAATTTTTTCAAACTTTGTATGGAGGGGGAAAGAGGAGAGGATACTTAGAGAGGGAGGAGATGGCTCTAAAATGGACACACTGCTGTCTCAAGTCAACCAGAACTGCGGACACTGCATCTTGCTTTTGCTTTCACTGCTTAGTTGCACCATCAGCTCATCTTCCTCAAAATGAGCTAGAAAGCACATTAGGCAGATGGTCAATTAATAATATGCCTTATTTGGATGAGTTTGTAGACCCATACAAACTACAGTGCATTGGGAAAGTATACATACCCCTAACCTTTTTTTAACATTTTGTTACGTTACAGCCTTATTCTAAAATGTATCTTTTCCCTCATCAATCTACACACAATAAAGACAAAGCGAAAACTGTTTTTTAGAAATGTGTGCAAATGTATATATTTTTTTTTTACATAAAAAAAAAAAATACTTATTTACATAAGTATTCAGACCCTTTGCAAATTGGTCTTAGGTGCATCCTGTTTCCATTGATCATCCTTGAGATGGTTCTACGACTTGGTTGGAGTTCACCTGTGGTAAATTCAATTGACTGGACATGATTGAGTGACTCTTTACTCAAATTGCCAAGCTAGAGTTAGTGTTACACTTGTGATGTTTGCCAAAGCTTCTCTGAAGGAACTGCCCATTAGTTCCACTTTGCAGTAATCGCGCAGCCATTTCTTGGTCACTAAGTTCGCCTAATTTCAGTTTGTGTGACAAAACAAGCAATGTAGAGAATCATTGCAACCTAAACCGTGCCAATTAAAAATATAGCATTTTCAGCTGTTTGATGTGGTGTGCAAAACTGAAAGTAAAAGACTTTAAAAAAGGAAGTCTCCTTTTATGATCTAGATCTACCGCTTCTTAGACTTCCTTTCAATGAGATGGAGAAATTTCTATGTGAATTTGGTTGGGTTGCCCAAAAAGTCAGGCACACTTGTGTATGTTGAGATGTATTGCCATTGCTCAGAGGTATCAACAACCACGTTGATATGTGGTCAGTACTTGCAGTAATCCTCTGTCATTTTTGTTAGTGTAGAGAGTTCCTAAAAAATTAGTAATTTTAGCCTAGGCACAAGGTTACCGTAGAATATCTGTTGCAGGTTTTTGTATTTTGGACATAAACAAACATTTTCAATGACAAAAATCTCACTGGTCAGGTGACGGCATCTGCTTCACTCTGGATGAGAGATTTTACTATAGAGAATGTGTTAATTGTTATTATGCTATCATCCTCTATTTGGATCATCACCTCTAATGAATGTATGTAAATCCTGACCTCTGTGTCACAGGGCAAGCTGGATGATTATCAAGCCAAGAAAAATAAAGGGGAGCGTCTCAACCAGGACCAGCTGGTGGGTCAACAACGTACACTGTACATGAGTCCTATATAGTCTGATCTGACTACTTCCTTGAAGTAGTCACTGATCTGTCATTTTTGGTTTGTGGAAGCAAGCTTTCCATTACATTGCGCTCATCAGAAAAGCAAATTTTTTGTCCATTTAAAATAACATCAAATTGATCAGAAATACAGTGCAGACATTGTTCGTGTTGTAAATTACTATTATAGCTGGAAACGGCTGATTTAAAAAAAAATAATAATAATTTTTTAGGCCCATTAACCGCATTATCAGCAACCTAGAAGGCCAGAAGGCCAGCATCCCGGAGTCGCCTCTTCACTGTTGAGACTGGTGGTTTGCGGGTACTATTTAATGAAGCTGCCAGTTGACGACTTGTGAGGTTTCTGTTTCTCAAACTAGACACTCTAATGTACTTGTCTTCTTGCTCAGTTGTTTACTGGGGCCTCCCACTCCTCTTTCTATTTTGGTTAGAGCCAGTTTGCGCTGTTCTGTGAAGGGAGTACTACACAGCGTTGTACGAGATCTTCAGTTTCTTGGCAATTTCTCGCACGGAATTGCCATTTCTCAGAACAAGAATAGACTTGAGTTTTAGAAGAAAGGTCTTTGTTTCTTGACATTTTGAGCCTGTAATCGAACCCACAAATGCTGATACTCCAGATACTCAACTAGTCTAAAGAAGACCAGTTTAATTGCTTCTTTAATCATGACAACAGTTTTCAGCTGTGCTAACGTAATTGCAAAATGGTTTTCTAATGATCAATTAGCCTTTCAAAATTATCATTTTGGATTAGCTAACACAATGTGCCATTGGAACACAGGAGGGATGGTTGCTGAAAATGGGCCTCTGTACACCTATGTAGATATTCCATAACAAATCTGTAGTTTCCAGCAACAATAGTCATTTACAACATTAACAATGTCTACTCTCTATTTCACGGGCAATAAATGTGCTTTTCTTTCAAAAACAAGGGAATTTCTAAGTGACCCCAAACTTTTGAACGGTAGTGTACTTCTTCAACGTGTATCTAATATAATCCCACAGCAGCCCCTCATACACTCCCTCCACCCCCCAAAAAAAGCTTTTGTGAACTAATACTTGTTTCCCCCTTACTAGCTCTGACTTTGCTGATAGCTACTATTGAGGAAAAATGTACTTACTATGACTGATATGTGTTTGTCCCACCTAGATATCTTAAGATGAATGCACTGACTGTTAGTCGCTCTGGATAAGATTCTGCTAATGTAAACCAGTTTCCTCTTGCTCTGTTATCTCTGCAGGATGCCCTGACCAAGTATCAGGAAGTGACTAATAATCTGGAGTTTGCCAGAGAGCTACAGAAGAGCTTCCTCGCACTGGGGCAAGATGTAAGAGTATCTAATGCAATGTGTCCTTGTCTGTAGGAATGTGACTGATTTGGGTCCCCCTCTGTGGTGTCATCCCTGTTTGCATTAAAGTGGCCAACGCCCGGGTTGCGTTTCGTTCCGGGAGGATGCTCTCTCCTCCTTCATGGATGTGAAACAACTAGGTGTAAGCAGTATAGCTCCACCTAGTTTCTCCCATATTGCTTTCACGTAACTAGTCCTATCAAATCTGTGAATGTGGGTGAACAAAGGCGGATGGGAGGAAACGGCTTCCTGGTGACCTGGCATGAAACGCAACCGAGAGGTCCTGCATTGTTTGATTCTGACTCCCTGGTCTCGTCTCTTCTGTCTCTGTAGATCCAGAAGGCAGTGAAGAAGGCAGTGCGGCGGGAGCAGCTCCAGAGAGAGGAGGCTGAGCAGAAAAGACTGAAGACTGTGCTGGAGCTCCAGTTCCTCCTGGACAGGCTGGGAGAGGACAGTGTAAGGCAGGAGTTGAGACAGGGGGCTGCCGGGGGAGGCACACCCTCACTCCTCACAGACTCAGAGCTCACCAACCTGGATGAGCTTTACAAACTAGTGGGGCCAGAACGAGACCAAAACGCCAGGTTAGTAAAACGCATGCACACACAATGTTCAGATTTTGAGCTAAAGGTATATACACTGCTCAAAAAAATAAAGGGACCACTTAAACAACACAATGTAACTCCAAGTCAATCACACTTCTGTGAAATCAAGCTGTCCGCTTAGGAAGCAACACTGATTGACAATAAATTTCACATGCTGTTGTGCAAATGGAATAGACAACAGGTGGAAATTATAGGCAATTAGCAAGACATCCCCAATAAAGGAGTGGTTCTGCAGGTGGTGACCACAGATCACTTCTCAGTTCCTATGCTTCCTGGCTGATGTTTTTGTCACTTTTGAATGCTGGCGGTGCTTTCACTCTAGTGGTAGCATGAGACTGAGTCTACAACCCACACAAGTGGCTCAGCGTCCTCGCTATTTACAGTGCGTTCCGAAAGTATTCAGACCCCTTGACTTTTTCACATTTTGTTATGTTACAGCCTTATTCTTATCCCCAGCTACAACATTTTCCGTCAAGATAGAACTGTCAAAGGGGGCTGAGTTGCAATCTACTGCAGAGAGAGCCTGCAGAGTTCTGTCTTACTATCCAGGTCTATGCCCAAACAGTTTTAGCTTCTACTTTTAAAAATCCACCTTTCCAGAAATAAGTATCTCACTGTTGCCGCTTGTTATAGACCCCCCTCAGCCCCCAGCTGTGCCCTGGACACCATATTGATTGCCCCCCCATCTATCTTCAGAGTTCGTACTTTTCGGTGACCTAAACTGGGATATGCTAAACACCTCGGCCATCCTACAATCTAAGCTAGATGCCCTCAATCTCACACAAATTATCAAGGAACCTACCAGGTACAACCTTAAATCCGTAAACATGGACACCTCTGCTGTCTTCAATCAAGATCTCAGCGATCACTGCCTCATTGCCTGCGTGCGTTATGGGTCCGTGGTCAAACGACCACCCCTTATCACAGTCAAACGCTCCCTAAAACACTTCTGTGAGCCAGCCTTTCTAATCGACCTAGCCCGGGTATCGTGGATGGATATTGACCTCATCCCGTCAGTAGAGGATGCCTGGTTGTTCTTTTAAAAGTGCTTTCCTCACCATCTTAAATAAGCATGCCCCGTTCAAGAAATGTTGAACTAAGAACAGATCTAGCCCCTGGTTCACTGACTGCCCTTGACCAGCACAAAAACATCCTGTGGCGTACTGCATTAGCATCGAACAGCCCCCGCGATATGCGTCTTTTCAGGGAAGTCAGGAACCAATATACACAGGCAGGCAGTTAGGAAAGCTAATGCTAGCTTTTTCAAGCAGAAATTTGCATCCTGTAGCACCAATTCCAAAAGGGAACACTGGGACACTGTAAAGTCCATGGAGAATTAGAGCACCTCCTCCCCACTGCACTGAGGCTAGGAAACACCGTCACCACCGATAAATCCACGATAATCGAGAATTTCAATAAGCATTTTTCTACGTCCGGCCATGCTTTCCACCTGGCTACCCCTACCCCGGCCAACAGCTCTGCACCCTCCGCAGCAACTCGCCCAAGCCTCCCTCCTGCTTCTCCTTCACCCAAATCCAGACAGCCGATGTTCTGAAAGAGCTGCAAAATCTGGACCCCTACAAATTAGCTGGGCTAGACAATCTGGACCCTCCCTTTCTAAAATTATCCGCCGCATTTGTTGTAACCCCTATTACTAGCCTGTTCAACCTCTCTTTCGTATCGTCAGATCCCTAAAGATTTGAAAGCTACCGCGGTCATCCCCCTCTTCAAAGGGGGAGACACTAGACCCAAACTGTTAAACCTATATCCATCCTGCCCTGGCTTTCTAAAGTCTTCAAAAGACAAGTTAACAAACAGATCACTGACCATTTTCGAATCCCACCATACCTTCTCCACTATGCAATCTGATTTCCGAGCTGGTCATGGGTGCACCTCGGCCACACTCAAGGATCTAAACGATTTCATAACCGCCATCGATTAAATACCGTACTGTGCAGCCGTCTTCATTGACCTGGCCAAGGCTTTCAACTCTGTCAATCACCACATTCTGATCGGCAGACTCAATAGCCTTGGTTTCTCAAATGAATGCCTCGCCTGGTTCACCAACTACTTCTCAGACGGAGTTCAGGGTGTTCAGTTGGAGGGCCTGTTGTCTGGACCTCTGGCAGTCTTTATGGGGGTGCCACAGGGTTCAATTCCCGGGCCGACTCTCTTCTCTGTATACATCAATGATGTCACTCTGCTGCTGGTGAGTCTCTGATCCACCTCTACGCAGACGACACCATTCTGTATACATTTGGCCCGTCTTTGGACACTGTTAACAAACCTCCAAACGAGCTTCAATGCCATACAACACTCATTCCGTGGCCTCCAACTGCTCTTAAATGCAAGTAAAACTAAATGCAGGCTCTTCAACCGATCACTGTATTCGTTGCCAAACCCACTGGCTCCAGATCATCTATAAGTATTTGCTTGGTAAAGCCCCACCTTATCTCAGCTTACTGGTCACCATAGCAACACCCACCCGTAGCATGCGCTTCAGCAGGTATATTTCACTGGTCATCCCCAAAACCAACAAAGCTCCTTTGGCCTTATATCTTATATGTTTTATATCTCCCTCTTTAACTTTATTCATCAGCTGTCAGAGCAGCTTACCAATCACTGCACCTGTAAATAGCCCACACAACTACCTCATCCCCATATTGTTCTTTTTTTGCTCTTTTGCACCCCAGTATCTCTACTTGCACATCATCATCTGCATATCTATAACTCCTGTGTTAATGCTAAATTGTAATTGTTTCACACTATGGCCTATTTATTGCCTTTACCTCCCTAGTCTTACTGCATTTTCACAGACTGTATATAGATTTTTATTTTGTGTTATTGAGTGTACATTTGTTCGTCTCATGTGTAACTCTGTTGTTTTTGTCGTACTGCTTTGCTTTATCTTGGTCAGGTCGCAGTTGTAGAGGAGAACTTGTTCTCAGCTGGCCTACCTGGTTAAATAAAGGTGAAATAATTTCTAAAATGGGTGATTGAAAAAAATACAATCTACACACAATACCCCATTATGACAAAGCAAAAACTGTTAGCAAATGTACATATGTATTCAGAGACTTTACTCAGTACTTTGTTGAAGCGCCTTTGGCAGCAATTACAGCCTGGCGTCTTCTTGGGTATGACGCTACAAGCTTGGCACACCTGTATTTGGGGAGTTTCTCCCATTCTTCTCTGCAGATTCTCTCAAGCTCAGTCAGGTTAGATGGGGAGCGTCGGTGCACAGCTAAGTTCAGGTCTCTCCAGAGATGTTCGATCAGGTTCAAGTCCGGGCTCTGGCTGGGCCACTCAATGACATTCAGAGACTTTTCCCGAAGCCACTCCACTCCGTGGCTGTGTGCTTAGTGCCGTTGTCCTGCCTCAGTCTGAGGTCCTGAGTGCTCTGGAGCAGGTTTTCATCAATGATCTCTCTGTACTTTGATCTGTTCATCTTTCCCTCGTTCCTGGCTAGTCTCCCAGTCCCTGCCAATGATAAACATCCCCACAACATGACGCTGCCACCACCATGCTTCACTGTAGGGATGGTGCCAGGTTTCCTCTAGACTTGACGCTTGGCATTCAGGCCAAAGAGTTCAATCTTGGTTTCATCAGCCCAGAGAATCTTGTTTCTCATGGCCTAAAGTGGGCTGTCATGTGCCTTTTACTGATGAGTGGATTCCGTCTGGCTGCTCTACTATAATGGTTTGAGTGCTGCAGAGATGGTTGTCCTTCTGGAAGGTTCTCCCATCTCCACAAAGGAACTCTAGAGCTCTTTCAGAGTGACCATTAGGTTTTTTTGCTTTGGCATAGGCTATTGTTTGTTAGGCCTACTCATCTTGTTGGCTGCCGAAAAGTAAATGTGGACAGTTCTTCCAGCATCTTCAATATGCACCTCGGAATTCGAAAAGGATGCGCGCAGTTGCGTCCCCGTTATGTCTTCACTTGTAGCCTGTGAGAAGGACCCGATCATTGGCTAATAAGAATTGAGATATGTTAGAGAGCCATGTGAGTGAGAGGTGCTTCAGGGAGCACAGCCGGGGGAATGGAATTATAATTATTATACTCAGCACAAACGCACACTGGCTGCAAAAGGCATGGATTTTTTTAGGGGGGATTATGGCCACACAAATGGAATGCCGCTGGGAAATTTGAGCCATTATTAAGTGCTTGTCATGCCTTTTTCATGCAACTTTTTTTTTTGCATTGTGGAGCCTTAGAATGTATTAAAAATCAAAACATATAGCCCAAGGTTTGTATCACAACTGTTACGTAAATAACTCTAAATGAAGCATATACTGTAGGAGGACCTTTTTTAACCTTTTTAACCTTTTTTTCTTTTTTAACCGCTCAACACAGAATAGACGCATGTGCTCACTCGAATCAATTGGAGAAAATATCCTTTCAATTTTATTCAGCTATATTCACTTGTATTCTTCATACTATAAAATAATGCCACAGAATTCTAAGCAAATCTTGCCTGCTAAATGAACTAGTGTTGTCCACAGCCATATGGCATAGCCAGATCAGGAGTATGCTATTCTGTTCTTCTGAAATAGACTACATGTTTCTTTTGACCTGTCTAAAATAAATTATGGATTTATTGTGACGCTGTAGGCTACATTACAAGGATTTATTAGACTTGTAGATGTTCCAAAGGTTGTCATCAGTGGCTTGTAGGCTATGCTTGGAAACAAGGAGATGCTAAATGAGTTTGTTAATTAACGGTCATTTACCGTGAGACCGGCAGTTATTCGCGTGCCAATCACCAGCCTCAAAATTTCATGACCGCCACGGCCATACTTGTTCTCAGGTGAGAACTTGAACATGACACCATTTGTCCAATACATGCATAAACATGATGTTCAACTGGGATGTTTAGAAGTGGGGGTTTCACTGTTTCGCATTGACTTGATGGACAAGAGAGCTTGAAATGGGAGTTATAACTCGAGCGTGACGAAGACTTCTGGGTCTAAATATTGCACTCAATAAAACTGCAGGAGCATTCAACAGTGTACAGGTATTTTTCTTTCCCAAGTTACAACTGTACCTCTCCTGTTGCAGGTTGTCTGACCAGTACGAAGAGGCTTCTCAACACTTCATGGATCTGTTGGAGGGGAAGGACAAGGCTGCAGCAGGAACAACATGTAAGTTTAACCAACTACAACTAGGTGAATTCACTACTCAGTGGTCTGAAACGTTCTGAACATTCAAGAAACTGATAGAAATGGAACGAATAGAGCTGACACGGTTCCCAATCTCTAGTCTGACAGACAATTATACAGTACAGTACCAGTCAAAAATTTGGACACACCTACTCATTCTAGGGTTTTTCTTTATTTTTACTATTATTCTACATTGTAGAATAATAGTGAAGACATCACAACTATGAAATAACACATATGGAATCATGTAGTAACCAAAAAAGTGTTAAACAAATCAAAATATATTTTAGGTTCTTCAAATTAGCCCCCCTTTGCTTTGATGACAGCTTTGCACACTCTTGGTATTGTCTCAACCAGCTTCAAAAGGTAATCACCTGGAATGCATTTAAATTAACAGGTGTACCTTCTTAAAAGTTAATTTGTGGAATTTCTTTCCTTAAAGCTTTTGAGCCAATCAGTTGAGTTGTGACAAGGTAGGGACGGTATTCAGAAGATAGCCCTATTTGGTAAAAGACCAAGTCCATATTATGGCAAGAACAGCTCAAATAAGCAAAGAGAAATGACAGTCCATCATTACTTTAAGACATGAAGGTCAGTTCATCTGGAAAATGTCAAGAACTTTGAAAGTTTCTTCAAGTGCAGTCACAACTGGCTCTCATGAAGACCGCTACAGGAAAGGAAGACCCAGAGTTACCTCTGCTGCAGGGGATAAATTCATTAGAGTTAACGGCATCTCAGATTGCATCCCACATAAATGCTTCACAGAGTTCAAGTAACAGGCACATCTCAACATCAACTGTTCAGAGGAGACTGTGTGAATCAGGCCTTCATGGTTGAATTGCATCAAAGAAACCACTACTAAAGGACACCAATAAGAAGAGACTTGCTTGGGCCAAGAAACCTGAGCAATGGACATTAGACCGGTGGAAATCTGTCCTTTGGTCTGAGTCCAAATTTGACATTTTTGGTTCCAACCGCCGTGTCTTTGTGAGACAGTAGGTGAACGAATGATCTCTGCATGTGGCTCCCACCGTGACGCATGGAGGAGGTGTGATGGTGTGGGGGTGTTTTGCTGGTGGCACTGTCAGTGATCTATATAGAATTCCAGGCACACATAACCAGCATGGCTACCACAGCATTCTGCAGTGATACACCATCCCATCTGGTTTGCGCTTAGTCCCACTATCATTTGTTTTTCAACAGGACAATGACCCAACACATCTTCAGGCTGTGTAAGGGCCATTTGACCAAGTAGCAGAGTGATGGAGTGCTGCATCAGTTTACCTAGCCTCCCCAATCACCTGACCTCAACCCAATTGAGATGTTGGACCGCAGATTGAAGGAAAAGCAGCCAACAAGTGCTCAGCATATGTGGGAACTCCTTCAAGACTGTTGGAAAAGTATTCCAGGTGAAGCTGGTTGAGAATGCCAAGAGTGTAAAGCTGTCAAGGCTACTTTCAAGAATCTAAAATATATTTTGATGTAACACTTGTTTGGTTACTACATGATTCCATATGTTATTTCATAGTTTTGATGTCTTCACTATTCTACACTGTAAAAAATAGTAAAAACTCACCTGCTTCTCTCAGCACCCCCCCCCCCCCCTACACGCCCTCACCCACCTGCTTCTCTCAGCACCCCCTACCAGCCCTCTCACCTGCTTCTCTCAGCACCCCCCTACCCGCCCTCACTCACCTGCTTCTCTCAGCATCCCCCTACCAGCCCTCTCACCTGCTTCTCTCAGCACCCCCCCTACCCGCCCTCACTCACCTGCTTCTCTCAGCACCCCCCTACCCGCCCTCACTCACCTGCTTCTCTCAGCATCCCCCTACCAGCCCTCTCACCTGCTTCTCTCAGCACCCCCCCCACCCGCCCTCACTCACCTGCTTCTCTCAGCATCCCCCTACCAGCCCTCTCGCCTGCTTCTCTCAGCACCCCCCTACCCGCCCTCTCACCTGCTTCTCTCAGCACCCCCCCCACCCGCCCTCACTCACCTGCTTCTCTCAGCATCCCCCTACCAGCCCTCTCGCCTGCTTCTCTCAGCATCCCCCTACTACCCCCCCCTCACTCACCTGCTTCTCTCAGCACCCCCCCCTCACTCACCTGCTTCTCTCAGCACCCCCCCTACCCGCCCTCACTCACCTGCTTCTCTCAGCATCCCCCTACCAGCCCTCACTCACCTGCTTCTCTCAGCAACCCCCTACCCGCCCTCACTCACCTGCTTCTCTCAGCATCCCCCTACCAGCCCACTCACCTGCTTCTCTCAGCATCCCCCTACCAGCCCTCTCACCTGCTTCTCTCAGCATCCCCCTACCAGCCCTCACTCACCTGCTTCTCTCAGCACCCCCCCCCTACCCGCCCTCACTCACCTGCTTCTCTCAGCATCCCCACCTACTTGCCCTCACTCACCTGCTTCTCTCAGCACCCCCCCCCCTTACCAGCCCTGACTCACCTGCTTCTCTCAGCATCCCCCTACCAGTATCTGAAAAAATGTGTTGTTGGCATGTTGAACTTTCCCTGTAATTGTTGAAATGAAGCTAACTGACCATCAATGTATAGATTACCAATTGTTGTACTACATGATTCCATATGTTATTTCATAGTTTTGATGTCTTCACTATTCTACACTGTAAAAAATAGTAAAAACTCACCTGCTTCTCTCAGCACCCCCCCCTACCCGCCCTCACCCACCTGCTTCTCTCAGCACCCCCTACCAGCCCTCTCACCTGCTTCTCTCAGCACCCCCCCACCCGCCCTCACTCACCTGCTTCTCTCAGCATCCCCCTACCAGCCCTCTCGCCTGCTTCTCTCAGCATCCCCCTACCCCCCCTCACTCACCTGCTTCTCTCAGCACCCCCCCTCACTCACCTGCTTCTCTCAGCACCCCCCCTACCCGCCCTCACTCACCTGCTTCTCTCAGCATCCCCCTACCAGCCCTCACTCACCTGCTTCTCTCAGCAACCCCCTACCCGCCCTCACCCACCTGCTTCTCTCAGCACCCCCTACCAGCCCTCTCACCTGCTTCTCTCAGCACCCCCCCACCCGCCCTCACTCACCTGCTTCTCTCAGCATCCCCCTACCAGCCCTCACTCACCTGCTTCTCTCAGCAACCCCCTACCCGCCCTCACTCACCTGCTTCTCTCAGCATCCCCCTACCCGCCCTCACTCACCTGCTTCTCTCAGCACCCCCCCTAGCCGCCCTCACTCACCTGCTTCTCTCAGCATCCCCCTACCAGCCCTCACTCACCTGCTTCTCTCAGCATCCCCCTACCAGTATCTGAAAAAATGTGTTGTTGGCATGTTGAACTTTCCCTGTAATTGTTGAAATGAAGCTAACTGACCATCAATGTATAGATTACCAATTGTTGTGAGCCCCTTCTCCCTCCACTGTGAAAACACCATATCATCCAATGCAGGGTGGAAAGCATGATTCAGGCAAATCGGGCTGTCAATGTATACAGTGGGTATGTTAAGAAAATACCTAATCTGTTTCCAGATCCTAAGCGTATGACCAATGACTGGGTTAGAGTCATAAGTGGATTTTTTTCACATATGATGGGCTATTAACAAGTGCAGGGAGTGAGGAACGTTGACAGGAGGCCTGCTCAATCAAAAGCCATGAAGGCATATCCTTCTGTTTCATCGCAGGTTAACTTTCCCTCCAGAAAGACAAAATGTTCAGATTAGCAGCCCAATAATACAGTTTAAAGTGAGGAAGGCCAAAGCCCCCCTCCTATCTTGTACTTGCATAAATGCTTCTTTGAAATTCTGGCTGCCTTGTTATCCCATAAAAATGGAGTTACTATTGAATCTAGTTTCTTAAAATAGCTTTGTGGTATGAAATTGGGTAGACATTGGAAGAGGTAAAGAAACCTGGGTAGGACAACCATTTTAATAGAAATTGCATATCCACAGGCCGTGATATTGGCATCAACTCACTTTTTGCCAGTTTATCTTGTAGCCAGAGAAGGAGCCAAATGTGTTTATCAAGTTAAGTAATGGTGGAGTAGAAGTTTTAGGCTTGGACAAAAACAAAAGAACATCGTCTGCATATAGGGAAATTTTGTGCTGTGTGTCCTTTATTTTAACAGAAGCTATATCGGCACATTGCCCGAATGCGAGTAGCAAGGGGTTCCATGGCTATAGCGAAGAGAGCAAGCGAAATAGGGCACCCCTGTCGGCACCCCTTGAACAAGCGGAATGACTGCGACATTTCTTGATTGGTTACCACGGACGCCATTGGGTGTGCATAAATAATTCTTATCCAATTAATAAATTCCTTTCCAAACCCGAAGTGCTCCAGAACCGAAATATACTTCCACTCATTCCGATCAAACGCCTTCTCTGCATTGAGCTATTACCACTGCCTCAACCTTATGATCGTGATACATTATGTTGAAAAGGCGTCTCGCTTTTGCATCAAAGTTAGACTGGTATGACCAGATATGGTCATATGGTCAGATATGTCAGATATGACCGATCCAGCCGACTCGTAGCTTGGCCTGAGCGGAGCGTTTACTATGAGTTTCTTGAAGAAGCACTATGTCAGCACCCAGTGATTTAAGATGAGAAAAAAACCTTAGCTCGTTTCACCACATGCCCTAAGCCATTACAGTTCCTGCTGACTATCTTTATTCCACCTTCCACCTCTGTGCTCTGTCACTATGTGGCATTTCTTATTTTAGAGCAAATTGTTGCTGTCATACGAAACCCAGAAGAAAAACATCCCGCCGTGCGGGAGCTTGTCATGCCACCTGTATTAATAATAAACGTGAACATAAAACACAGACCCCATCCCCCCCTCCCGTCCCTTTACTGAGTGACTTCCCCAAACGAAGCACTCCTTGGCTAACACACAAACCTTAGGGTGTCTAGACATACAGCTTGAACTAACTCGTCGTCTATAGATGCTCCGCATATAAACTAATATTAAATAACACTTAACACTTAACTCTCACGTTAGGGGGTGAGTGGCGCTAAAACATGATATGCTAAACAATGCTATATTAGCCACAACATCTCACCTATCATATAAGTCCCAATTTCTGATCTTCTAATCGAAAAGACAGGCTGGAAATTCAAACACATTCCTGGCCTGTATTTGGTCATTTAGCCGGCTGACACAGCCGTTCTGTATCCTCAGCCAGGGAGCTTGCTTGTTAAGAACAGATCGGCCTCTTTTGGGTTGTCAAACGTACGTGTTGATCCTTCGACTGTCACCTTAAACCGGGCTGGGAAGAGGAATCCATATCTGATGTTGGCCGCCCTGCATTTGTTGCGTACCTCATCATTTCCGTTGGTTCCTCACCTCCAAGGTAGATCTGGGTAGAAAGACAACTTCAACGGAGCCAGGGTAAGGGGGAACTTTTAACTAGCCAGCTTGAGGATGAGATTCCTGGTCTGGGGATAGTGCAGCCGTACAATGAATGGCCTTGGTGGCGCGCCCTTGGCCGGCTTCGTTGCCTGAGATCTGTGTGCGCGGTCGATCAGGATGGGCGTTTTGAAGTGTTCACTCCCCAGCAATCAATGCCTGTATCAGCTCCGAGACAAATTCGGTGGGTTTCCCTTTCTCAGTGTCCTCCTGGATCCCACATATTCGGATGTTCTGCCGTCTTGAATGCGACTTGAGCATTTCCAGTCGGGCTTTCAGGGTTTTGTTGTGATTTTTGAAAGTTGCGCACTGTTTCTCTATGTCCTGTAGCCTGGCCTCGTGATCGACTGTCGTCTCAACCTCATGCACCCTTCCCTTAGTTGCCTTCACAGTTTCGGCCAAAGTCCCAATACTCTTTGAGATATCAGCCAACCTTGTGTCCACATTCTTGCTTAGTGAGTTTATGGCAGCCAGTATGCCACTTTGAGTAGGCTCTGTGGGGAACTCTTGGAAGCTAGCCTCTTCAGCTAACTCCTCGTGGGTCGGCGACGTTGAAATTGGTTCGTTGTCTATCTCATTCAAATTATCTTGTTTAGCGCCCCCTTTTTTGGTGACTTTTCCCTTTGTCATATTTGTTTGAAGTTATAGGTCGAGAGAGGTTAAGATAAATACTAATTTGTTTCAAAATAGAGCGGAGCTCTAGTAAAGCACGTCTACACCATAGCACGCTCTCTAGCGCCCCCCCATTGATCATCCTTGAGAAGTTTCGACAAATTGATTGGAGTCCACCTGTGGTAAATTCAATTGATTGGACATGATTTAGAAAGGCACATACCTGTCTATATAAGGTCCCACAGTTGACAGTGCATGTCAGAGCAAAAACCAATCCATGCGGTAGAAAGGATTGTGTCGAAGCACAGATCTGGGGAAGGGTACCAAAACATTTCCACAGCATTGAAGGTCCCCAAGAACACAGGCTCTTCCTAGAGCTGGCCGACCGGCCAAACTGAGCGATCGGGAGAGAAGGGCCTTGGTTAGGGAGGTGACCAAGAACCTGATGGTTACTCTGACTGAGCTCTAGAGTTCCTCTGTGGTTATGGTTGTCCTTCTGGAAGGTTATCCCATCTCTGCAGCACTCTAACCAATCAGGTTTTTATGGTAGAGTGGCCAGACTGAAGCCACTCCTCCGTAAAAGGCACATGACAGCATGCTTTGGAGTTTAGTAGAAGGCACTTAAAGACTCTCAGACCATGCAAAAAAAGATTCTCTGTCCTGATGAAACCAAGATTGAACTCTTTGACCTGAATGCCAAGAGTCACGTCTGGAGGTGTGTCATGGTGGTGGCAGCATCATGCTGTGGGGATGTTCTTCAGTGGCAGGGACTGGGAGACTAGTCAGGATTGATGCAAAGATGAACGGCGCAAAGCACAGAGAGATCCTTGATGAAAACCTGCTCCAGAGAGCTCAGGACCTCAGTCGAAGGTTCACCTTCCAACAGGACAACGACCTTAAGCACACAGCCAAGAGAACGCAGGTATGGCTTCGGGACAAGTCTCTGAATAAGACTGCTTGTTAACCTTTTGACTCGTCACATAGGCCGCTGTTTATTATTTATCCTGTTGCCTAGTCACTTTACCCTTACACATACACAAAAGTTTGGGGTCACTTAGAAATGTCCTTTTTCTCCATTAAAATAACATCAAATTGATCAGAAATGCAGTGTAGACATTGTTAATATTGTAAATGACTATTGTCGCTGGAAACGGTTGATTTTTAATGGAATATCTACATAGGTGTACACAATTGTATTTTGTAGATGGCAATTTGAATGCACAGATATACCGTGAAGAGATCTTCTGGCAAATTGTCATACCGTTCATCCGCTGCCATTTAATTCTTCAGCAATGTTCCATTTCTTCCATGGACTGCATACTCACCAGACATGTCACGCATTGGCCATGTTTGGGATCCTCTGGATCGACGTGTACGACAGTTTCCACCAATGTTCCAGTTTCCTCCAATATCCATCTATATTCAGTTCTGCTTATCACGCTATACCACAATAAACAAAGTTCAAATTCTGAGACTGAGGCCATTGAGTGATTTTGAAGTGACACGTTGCTGCCAAAATCTGTAGCCCACCTCCGCTGCGCTTTATCAGCAAAATGGACAGAGCCCTCCACACTAAAGCAAAGCTGTATTTGGTAATGAATATAGACTACAAGATGGATAGGCTGTTTGCAATAGGTGAATTACCCTTTGTGAATACAGCTGTCTTACCAAAATAGTGCAAACTAAATGCTGAAAGTAGTAGCATAGTCATGCATGCAAACAAAAATACTGAATTAGCAGTTTGGATAACTGCAAATGCAAACAAAACGGCAGTACCAAGTTAAGCCTAGTATACAAAATATCACATTGATAAAGGCATGACACAATCTATATTTAGGCTGTATAGTAAACAAATGCAGTAAACAAAAGGTGAATGGCTATTCAAATAATCAAAACAACCTACTACAGTGATGCAGCCATGCACAGCTGTCTTGCCAAACAAATAGGCCTATAGGCCTGCTTCAGACATGGAAAACTGACTTGCCTGAAAGGACCCGTACATATCCGAACGCGACTGCTGCAGTAGAGAGTAATTGTATAATTTATGCATGACATCCGTAACTGTTGGCTGGCACAATTACCATAGAACTAACTGAGGTGTTGCAGATGGATGGAATTGTGCATTCTGAATGCTGAAGTCTTGTAAATGTACAGTTTTGTAATATGAATCATCTGGGCCTAGGGGTACAAGCTATAGGAGTGGTGCATTCTGATTGATGTGATCTTGAGACAGACACACACACACAATGCAGTCTGCCAGGACAGAGTGGCATTGGGGCAGGTTGCCATGGTCTGGGGCATGGGGCCTGTGGACCTATAGCCTGCCCTCTGCTCCCACTCACAGGACCCATTCTCACACACAGAGAGACAGAGAACTGGCTGTCTCAGCTAGAGGTCGACCGATTATGATTTTTCAACGCCGATACCGATTATTGGAGGACCAAAAAAGACGATGCCGATTTAAAAAAAAAAAAAAAAAAAAAAAAAAGAATGACAATTACAACAATACTGAATGAACACTTATTTTAACTTTAATATAATTCATCAATAAATTCTGATTAATCGGTCGACCTCTAGTCTCAGCATTATGGGTCTAGAAAACCAAGTCGCCTCTCTCCAGTCGCCAGCACCACCACCTCTTGGAGAACTGGGTCATGTTCAATTGAGCACTTCAATTGGGGGGGGTTCAGTGCTCAGACCGCAAGACTGGAGAATGCGATGAGACATACTTTGGCCAGATGTGTCCACCATATTTTATTGTAGATTGATGCATCATAATACTGTGGTGTTTTTTGTGATATGGTGATGCTGATGGTTCTCTACCCTTCCCCTCCCCAGACAAAGCTCTGAAGGACAGCCTGGACCGGGTGCTGCTAAGCGGGTACTTTGACAAAGCCCAGTCCCACCAGAATGGAGTGTGTGAGGAGGAGAAGGATGAGGAGCAGCAGTTGGAAGCAGTAGTGGAGTTGGCAGAGGAGCAGACCGTCGACCAAGGTCAACATTTTTGACATTGACGTTAATTTGCACTTTTGAGTTATAAATGGACAAAGTTATACATATTTTGATAGCTCAACTGGTCACGTTCCTTTGCCATCCTTAGAAATGTGAGTTTTTTTTTAAATGGCGAACCAATGTAGTTAGCAAAAGTACATGTAAGTTTGGGAATTTGTAAGAAAGTTGTAGGCAATATTAAATGTTAACTGTTCGCTCCTTAAGTTACGTTTCTTGCTGTATTGTTTAGTTTTCCAATTATGACAATAAAGATGTTGTTTAATTAAACATCTTTCGTCCTGCATTCTGAAAATTATTTTTCTCTTCAGAGGGTGAAATAGTTGAAGAGTACATAGAGCCCATTAAGGTGGAGGCTACAGAGGTGAGAGGACTTACTATCCTGGGTCGTGTTCATTAAGGCATTATTTGACTACATTTCGCAATGGAAATGAAAACAAGTGCTTCCAATTGGACAAATTCAGATAATGTATACATACCTGTTTTGGGCAGTTTTCTTTGATTTCCTACCGACTTAACACTACCCTGTTAATTCAGTTATCATCATGTCTCGGCTGCTTTGTGACGGTGGCCATCTTGTTTATGTTTTCAGTTCGTAAACAGACAGTTCATTCCAGACACCATGTACAGCAGCAGTGACAAGGAGCAAGGAGACAAGTGGACGACAGAAACAGAGGTATGATGCTCAGTGTCTTACACATTCCACAAATCATGGTAGGGCTGTCCCAGACAAAAAACAATATTGGTCTACAGTCATCTCTGTCATTCAACCAGTCAAAATGTTTATTTTTTCATAGACACATCCTATGTGTTTTAATCAAATCAAGTATTTGCACTAAGCGTATCTGATGCTTTATGACTAGAGTCCAAACGCAGTGGATTTAATTGGGCCGGGCTCAGACTTGCTGCACGGTGTGTAAATATAAAAATTACAGCGAGTGACTGTGGGACGAGCACCTGTTGTCTCTCTCTCCTCTCTGCTGCAGTGACCACCACAGAACAGTGTTTATCGTGCTGTCTGTGTTGCTGCAGCGTAATTAGCCATTTCTGACTGAAAAGTTACCAAAATCCCTAATTTGTTTAGGAAAAACATTCCCTATTCCCTCTGCCCTTGCTCTCTTTACGTGACATGCATGCGTCACATGCATGTGACCAATATGGCCTGACCTATAGCCTATCATACTCACATCAATAAATTGGTTATAACAAACTCGGAACACCATAACACACAGCAAAATGGATGCAGAGGACGTGACAAATCAACTGGAAACGGGCGAATGTTTACTGGTTGCTCAGGAGGTAAAGGGGAAGTCAGATGTGTGGAATAAATGTGACTAGTCGTGGAAAATACTGCTGATCAAGAAAAAGAAGGTAAGGAGCAAGCACTGCATGCATATTATGTGTGCCCAACAGGTGCTGTTAAATTATATTGTAATCTTTCTGACCGTTTGGAACAATGTTAACGAAACTAAATAAATTATAAGTGTACCGGAGAGTGTTTTTATAAAGTTTTGTAAAGACTTTATTACAGAAAATACTAAAGTTGCATTCATTCCTGAATGCAATTTTACAAAATGGAACTGTTTATTTATTGTTTATGCTTATTTATTAAATGGACGCTTTATTTTAACTTTAAATGATTGATTGCATTTCAAATCGTGAACAACTCATACGCTGTGTGATGACATGAAAGGTTTTATGATTGACTATTGTATTACTATTGAAATATAGGCCTAACTAAGTTTACGGTATTAAAACTATAGAGCATGCGTTCTTAGGCCTACAGCTCCATGGGGGTTATACTCAATACTCAATACTAAGCCTACTAGTTATAACAGAAGCTAGCCAGAAGCTCGCCAGTTTACTGGCTAACATTAGCATTCAGCTAACCACGGTTTGTGGTCATCAGCTATCCTTTAGCTCAAATCTATCGGCAGTTTTGTACACCGCGACTCAGACCAGAACATACCGGACCTATTTTTCTCTCCATATCCCCGGATTTCAATCGCAAGCTCTGGACATTTACACCAGGATCTCACAGCTAGCTAGCTGCTATCCGTGTGACTATTGGCTTACGTCGATCCTGGAGCAAACATCAATTATTCCGGAGCTAGCCAGCTTAAGAGTTCCATCAGCCACTCCTGGGCTACAATCCCCTATCCGGACCTGTTTTACTGCCGATGCGGAGCCCTTCACGACTGGACTACCGACGTTATCTGCCCGAGGGAGTTATCCAGCTGGCCCCTCCGTAGTGATGTTACCTGAGCGCCCATCTGCGGCCCGCTAATCGTTAGCAGCCGATAAGACAGCTATCTGAATAGGTATATCGAACAATTTTTTTTGGGTCACTATAACTATAGCTATTTTGCCAATTGGATTGATCCTCTCTACCACACGGAACCCCACTAATCTACCGACGGAAACAGAACTCATCCTATGCTAGATTGATACCCATGGCCCGGCTAGCTGTCTGAATCGCCGTGACCCCAACCAACCTCACTACTCACTGGACCCTTATGATCACTCGACTATGCATGCCTCTCCTTAATGTCAATATGCCTTGTCCATTGCTGTTCTGGTTAGTGTTTATTGGCTTATTTCACTGTAGAGCCTCTAGCCCTGCTCACTATACCTTATCCAACCTTTCAGTTCCACCACCCACACGTGATGACATCACCTGGTTTCAATGATGTTTCTAGAGACGATATCTCTCTCATCATCACTCAATACCTAGGTTTACCTCCACTGTATTCACATCCTACCATACCTTTTGTCTGTACATTATACCTTGAAGCTATTTTATCGCCCCCAGAAACCTCCTTTTACTCTCTGTTCCAGATGTTCTAGACGACCAATTCTCATAGCTTTTAGCCGTACCCTTATCCTACTCCTCCTCTGGTGATGTAGAGGTGAATCCAGGCCCTGCAGTGCCTAGCTCCACTCCTATTCCCCAGGCGCTCTCTTTTGATGACTTCTGTAACCGTAACAGCAGCATACCACCCTGCATTCCACTGCTGGCTTGCTTCTGAAGCTAAGCAGGGTTGGTCCTGGTCAGTTCCTGGATGGGAGACCAGATGCTGCTGGAAGTGGTGTTGGAGGGCCAGTAGGAGGCACTCTTTCCTCTGGTCTAAAAAATATCCCAATGCCCCAGGGCAGGGAATGGGGACACTGCCCTGTGTAGGGTGCTGTCTTTCGGATGGTACGTTAAACGGGTGTCATGACTCTCTGGTCATTAAAGATCCCATGGCACTTATCGTAAGAATAGGGGTGTTAATCCCGGTGTCCTGGCTAAATTCCCAATCTGGCCCTCAAACAATCACGGTCACCTAATAATCCCCAGTTTACAATTGGCTCATTAATCCCCCTCCTCTCCCCTGTAACTATTCCCCAGGTCGCTGCTGCAAATGAGAACGTGTTCTCAGTCAACTTACCTGGAAAATAACAGATAAATAAAATTGCCTTGGTTTCATGCATGTTAACATTAGAAGCCTCCTCCCTAAGTTTCACTCTGCCAACCCGGATGTTCTAGCCTTGTCTGAATCCTGGCTTAGGAAGACCACCAAAAATTCTGAAATCTTCATCCCTAACTACAACTACAACGGCCAAAGGGGGCGGTGTTGCAATCTACTGCAAAGATAGCCTGCAGAGTTCTGTCCTACAATCCAAGTCTGTACCCAAACAATTTGAACTTCTACTTTTAAAAATCCACCTCTCTAAAAACAAGTCTCTCACCGTTGCCGCCTGCTATAGACCACCCTCTGCCCCCAGCTGTGCTCTGGACACCATATGTGAACTGATTGCCCCCCATCTATCTTCAGAGCTCGTGCTGCTAGGCGACCTAAACTGGAACATGCTTAACACCCCAGCCATCCTACAATCTAAGCTTGATGCCCTCAATCTCACACAAATTATCAATGAACCTACCAGGTACCACCCCAAAGCCGTAAACACGGGCTCCCTCATAGATATCATCCTAACCAACTTGCCCTCTAAATACACCTCTGCTGTTTTCAACCAAGATCTCCGCGATCACTGCCTCATTGCCTGCATCCGAAATGGGTCACCTTGAAGCTATTTTATCGCCCCAGAGCCCACATTCACTGTAGGCTCTACAGTGAAACACTTCAGCGAGCAGGCCTTTCTAATCGACCTGGCCGGGGTATCCTGGAAGGATATTGATCTCATCCTGTCAGTATAGGATGCCTGGTTATTTTTTTGGAATGCCTTCCTCACCATCTTAAATAAGCATGCCCCATTCAAGAAATTTAGAACCAGGAACAGATATAGCCATTGGTTCTCTCCAGACCTGACTGCCCTTAACCAACACAAAAACATCCTATGGCGTTCTGCATTAGCATCGAACATCCCCCGTGATATGCAACTTTTCAGGGAAGCTAGAAACCAATATACTCAAGGCAGTTAGAAAAGCCACGGCTAGCTTTTTCAAGCAGATATTTCCTTCCTGCAACACTAACTCAAAAAAGTTCTGGGACACTGTAAAGTCCATGGAGAATAAGATCACCTCCTCCCAGCTGCCCACTGCACTGAAGCTAGGAAACATCACCACCGATAAATCCACTATAATTGAGAATTTTAATAAGCATTTTTCTGCAGCTGGCCATGCTTTCCACCTGGCTACCCCTACCCCGGTCAACAGCACTGCACCCCCCACAGCAACTCGCCCAAGTCTTCCCCATTTCTCCTTCTTCCAAATCCAGTCAGCTAATTTTCTGAAAGAGCTGCGAAATCTGGACCCCTACAAATAAGCCGGGCTAGACAATCTGGACCCTTTCTTTCTAAAATTATCTGCCAAAATTGTTGCCACCCCTATTACTAGCCTGTTCAACCTCTCATTTGTGTCGTCTAAGATTCCCAAAGATTGGAAAGCAGCTGTCGTCATCCCCCTCTTCAAAGGGGGGACACTCTTGACCCAAACTGCTACAGACCTATATCTATCCTACCTTTCTAAGGTCTTCGAAAGCCAAGGCAACAAACAGATTACCGACCATTTCGAATCCCACCCTACCTTCTCCGCTATGCAATCTGGTTTCAGAGCTGGTCGTGGCCATCTCAGCCACGCTCAAGGTCCTAAACAAAATCTTAAACGCCATCGATAAGAAACAATACTGTGCAGCCGTATTCATTGACCTGGCCAAGGCTTTCGAGACTGTCAATCACCACATCCTCATCGGCAGACTCGACAGCCTTGGTTTCTCAAATAATTGCCTCGCCTGGTTCACCAACTACTTCTCTGATAGAGTTCGGTGTGTCAAATCGGAGGGTCTGCTGTCCGGACCTCTGGCAGTCTCTATGGGGGTGCCACAGGGTTCAATTCTTGAACCGACTCTTCTCTGTATACATCAATGATGTCGCTCTTGCTGCTGGTGAGTCTCTGATCCACCTCTACGCAGACGACACCATTCTGTATACTGTAAACTCTCCTTCCAGTCTCACATCAAACATCTCCAATCCAAAGTTAAATCTAGAATTGGCTTCCTATTTCGCAACAAAGCCTCCTTCACTCATGCTGCCAAACATACCCTTGTAAAACTGACCATCCTATCAATCCTCGACTTCGGCAATGTCATTTACAAAAGAGCCTCCAATACCCTACTCAATAAATTGGATGCAGTCTATCACAGTGCCATCCGTTTTGTCACCAAAGCCCCATATACCACCCACCACTGCGACCTGTATGCTCTCGTTGGCTGGCCCTCGCTTCATACTCGTCGCCAAACCCACTGGCTCCAGGTCATCTACAAGACCCTGCTAGGTAAAGTCCTCCCTTATCTCAGCTCACTGGTCACTATAGCAGCACCCACCTGTAGCACACGCTCCAGCAGGTATATCTCTCTGGTCACCCCCAAAACCAATTATTCATCTCTGCTGCCAATGACTGGAACGAACTACAAAAATCTCTGAAACTGGAAACACTTATCTCCCTCACTAGCCTTAAGCTCACAGATTACTGCACCTGTACATAGCCCATCTATAATTTAGCCCCAACTACTACCTCTTTCCCTACTGTATTTATTTATTTATTTATTTATTTATTTATTTTGCTCCTTTGCACCCCATTATTTCTCTCTACTTTGCACATTCTTCCACTGCAAATCTACCATTCCAGTGTTACTTGCTATATTGTATTTACTTCACCACCGTTGCCTTTTTTGCCTTTACCTCCCTTATCTCACCTCATTTGCTCACATTGTTTAGACTTATTTTTCTACTATATTATTGACTGTATGCTTGTTTATTCCATGTGTAACTCTGTGTCGTTGTACGTGTCAAACTGCTTTGCTTTATCTTGGCCAGGTCGCAATTGTAAATGAGAACTTGTTCTCAACTTGCCTACCTGGTTAAATAAAGGTGAAATAAAAAAATAATGCAATTACTTATTATGATGATGGTCATTATAATAATAACAATTAGGAGATCAAGAAAAATAAGGGTTATTATTATGAATATAATTTTTCTGACAATTTGAAACATTGTAAACAACACTATATACATTTTCAATAATACCAGAGGCTGTTAAAACAAAAAAAAAGTGTTAAGCCTTTTTTACAGATTAACAAAGATTAAAAACAGACGTAATGGTGAAGTTGTTTATCCGACATGCGTGATGTTTGGTGCTCGTAGAGGCAATAGACTATTAAACAAAACGCTCACATGCAACAGAAGCAGGATCTATTTTAATTCTGTAGTTATACAGTACCAGTCAAAAGTTTTGACACACCTACTCACTTAATGATTTGTCTTCATTTTTCTACATTGTGGAATAATAGTGAAGATATCTAAACTATGAAAGAACACATGGAAACATATTGTAAACAAATCAAAATACATTTTATATTGGAGATTCTTCAAAGTAGCCACCCTTTGCCTTGACAGCTTTGCACACTCTTGGCATTCTCTCAACCAGCTTCATGAGGTGGACCTGGAATGGACCTGGACCTGGAATGCATTTCAATAAACAGATGTGCCTTGTTAAGTTCATTTGTGGAATTTCTTTCCTTAATGCATTTGAGCCAATCAGTTGTGTTGTGACATGGTAGGGGTGGTATACAGAAGATAGCCCTATTTGGAAAAAGACCAAGTCCATATTATGGCAAGAACAGCTCAAATAAGCATAGAGAAACGACAGTCCATTACTTTGACTGACCTTCATGTCTGAATCTGGAAAATGTCAAGAACTTTGAACGTTTCTTCAAGTGCAGTTGCAAAAATTATCAAGCGCAATGATAAAACTGGCTCTCATGAGGACCGCCACAGGAAAGGAAGACCCAGAGTTGCCTCTGCTGCAGAGGATAAGTTCATTAGAGTTAACTGCACCTCAGATTGCAGCTCAAATAAATGCTTCACAGAGTTCAAGTAACAGATACATCTCAACATCAACTGTTCAGAGACAAACTATTTAAAAAAATAAAAAAATTCCCATTGGCTGTCAACATTCAGTAAAAAATAAAACGGTGTCATCTAATTTAAATCTTGTGAAACGGCCTGTAACTAACGGGGTTTTACCGTCCTGTAAGTCCTCCGGAATGTGATCAAAGCAGCAGGAGATGTATATAAAATTACATTTTGTATTCATGTATTGATTTAGTCATACCCAATGCCTTTTATCAAGATATATGTTACGTTTAATTATTAAGACGTCACCTAAATAAAAAAAAGTCTAATTTGGACTATATCTTAAATTACCATTTTATGTCATCGTCTAGTCGAGATTATGGGACTGGATACGGAAGGGTACTTTCATAGGGTATACAGCCTCTGGCCTTGCCTCTTGTTCTTCCCCCTCAGGTGGAGAGTGTCATCCAGCAACAGCCTGTACAGTCAGCCCTTCCCCCCAATGACTTGGAGACCCACTCCCTGAACGTAGCCACAGTCACACCCCCGGTGGTCAGGAAGCAGGCAGTCCAGGACCTCTTGTCACAGATGCAGGGGCCTTACAACTTCATGCAGGTGAGGATTCGAACCACCACCCTCTTCAAGACTGTTAGCCCACTGAGCTAAAGTCTAGCCATTAGCTGTGGTTGCTGTGACTGTGGTTCAGGCTTGTACAATGAGGCGCAATGAGGCGGTTTGGACCTGAACATTAGGCATTTGGTCCAAGCTAATGCCTGGGCTTTAGCTCAGCAGGTGAACACGATCTAGTGGCTAATAGGCAACCATAGCTTTGAACCTCAGTCAGTCACATATATTCAGCATAGTGCCATAATAACATTGTTTGCTTCCCTCAGGACCAATGCATTTTGTGGAGTTGTGGAGTCAGAAGATCAAGGAATCAAAGATGTGAGGAATAAAGGAAAGAGTTTTGTTATTCAGCCATATTTTCTGCTTCCTCCCTCAGGACTCTATGCTGGAGTTTGATGGCCAGCTCATTGACCCAGCCATTGTGTCAGCCCAGCCCATGAAGCCTGCAGCTCAGAACATAGACCTTCCTCAGTTGGGCTGTCCCCCAGTCCATCTAAAATCACGCCTCTCACCACACAACACCGTCCCGGTACAGCCTGAGCCCATGCAGGTGAGTACGGGTGTTGATGATGGCAGGGGCTTCTTTTAATAACATAACATGTTCAAATACTTTGAAAATGCAAATTTAAAATTTTTTAAATTATTATTTTACCCCAATTTTGTCCCAAAGAAGTTAAGTAATCACTGATATGACTTGTTTGAATTGGTCAAAGGTATTTTAGGATGAGTGATAATTCCAGTGAGGCTGGAAGATGCATTTGATCTGCTCCTTCATCCCCAGGTTCCCTTGGTGTCCCCTACGCCTGAGTCGTACACCACCCCGTGCCCCATGTACCAGTCATCACACACGCCAGAAACACGCCCACATGCGGACTCCATCGACACCATCCAGGTAAAAAAATTATAAAAGGATAATGCATGCCACTTAGCAAACACTTTCATCCATTATCCAGCAACTTGCAGTTGACTTGTGAGCAACTTTTAAGTTGCGGGTTACATTTCCACAGTGATCATGTACACATACAAAAAATAAATGATGGACTCACTGTGGGAATTGAACCCACAACTTTTGCGTTACTAGCGCCACACTCTTACCAACCTGAGTACAGGATCACTGTATCTGATGGTACTGTTCTTCCCAGGAGTCCATGTCCCTGTCATCAGAGCAGCAGCAGGTCTTCCAGTCTGTCAACGTCTCCAAACCCCCACACATCTCCGGCATCAATGTCAATGCAGCACCATTCCAGTCCATGCAGACAGTAAGGCCTTAGTCAAAACGCAAACAGTCTCTCTTTTGGTTGGCAGGCAGGCACGGTCACGCCGGCAGGCAGGCAGGCACGGTCACGCAGGCAGGCGCCGGCAGGCAGGCAGGCACGGTCACGCCAGCAGGCAGGCAGGCACGGTCACGCCGGCAGGCACGGTCACGCCGGCAGGCAGGCAGGCACAGTCACGCCGGCAGGCAGGCAGGCACAGTCACGCCTGCAGGCAGGCAGGCACGGTCACGCCGGCAGGCACGGTCACGCCGGCAGGCACGGTCACGCACGGTCACGCCGGCAGGCAGGCAGGCAGGCACGCACGGTCACGCCGGCAGGCAGGCAGGCACGGTCACGCCGGCAGGCAGGCAGGCACGGTCACGCCGGCAGGCAGGCAGGCAGGCACGGTCACGCCGGCAGGCAGGCAGGCACGGTCACGCCGGCAGGCAGGCAGGCAGGCACGGTCACGCCGGCAGGCAGGCAGGCACGGTCACGCCGGCAGGCAGGCACGGTCACGCCGGCAGGCAGGCAGGCACGGTCACGCCGGCCGGCAGGCAGGCACGGTCACGCCGGCCGGCAGGCAGGCACGGTCACGCCGGCCGGCAGGCACGGTCACGCCGGCAGGCAGGCACGGTCACGCCGGCAGGCAGGCAGGCGCAGGCAGGCACGGTCACGCCGGCAGGCAGGCAGGCACGGTCACGCCGGCAGGCAGGCACAGTCACGCCGGCAGGCAGGCAGGCACAGTCACGCCGGCAGGCAGGCAGGCACGGTCACGCAGGCAGGCAGGCACGGTCACGCCGGCAGGCACGGTCACGCACGGTCACGCCGGCAGGCAGGCAGGCACGGTCACGCCGGCAGGCAGGCAGGCAGGCAGGCACGCACGGTCACGACGGCAGGCAGGCAGGCAGGCAGGCACTGTCACGCAGGCAGGCACGGTCACGCCGGCAGGCAGGCAGGCACGGTCACACAGGCAGGCACGGTCACGCATGCAGGCAGGCAGGCAGGAGTCTTAAGATTTTAATGTTCTTCATCATGATTTTATTTCCATATTGTTCATATGGTCTGTCTTTGAATTTTTTATTTTTCTTTATTCATCCATTTTTATTGATTTCGTCAGGCAGGCGGGCGCGCAGGCAGACTGAGAGACAGGCAGGCAGACAAGCAGGCAGACAAGCCCGCGCAGACGGAGAGACAGGCAGGCAGACAGGCGCGTGGGCGCAGACAGAGACAGGCGCGTGGGCGCAGACAGAGACAGGCGCGTGGGCGCAGACAGAGACAGGCGCGTGGGCGCAGACAGAGACAGGCGCGTGGGCGCAGACAGAGACAGGCGCGTGGGCGCAGACAGAGACAGGCGCGTGGGCGCAGACAGAGACAGGCGCGTGGGCGCAGACAGAGACAGGCGCGTGGGCGCAGACAGAGACAGGCGCGTGGGCGCAGACAGAGACAGGCGCGTGGGCGCAGACAGAGACAGGCGCGTGGGCGCAGACAGAGACAGGCGCGTGGGCGCAGACAGAGACAGGCGCGTGGGCGCAGACAGAGACAGGCGCGTGGGCGCAGACAGAGACAGGCGCGTGGGCGCAGACAGAGACAGGCGCGTGGGCGCAGACAGAGACAGGCGCGTGGGCGCAGACAGAGACAGGCGCGTGGGCGCAGACAGAGACAGGCGCGTGGGCGCAGACAGAGACAGGCGCGTGGGCGCAGACAGAGACAGGCGCGTGGGCGCAGACAGAGACAGGCGCGTGGGCGCAGACAGAGACAGGCGCGTGGGCGCAGACAGAGACAGGCGCGTGGGCGCAGACAGAGACGGGCGTGGGCGCAGACAGAGACGGGCGTGCGCAGACGGAGACGGGCAGCGGGCGCGTGCTCTCAGACGGGCGCGTGCGCGCAGACGGGAAGACAGAGACAGGCATACAGACGCGTGCGCGCAGACGGGAAGACGTGCGCGCAGACGGGAAGACGGGGAGACAGGCATACATGCGCGTGCGCGCAGACGGGAAGACGGGCGAGTGCGTGCAGACGGGAAGACGGGCGCGTGCGGGAAGACGGGCGCAGACGGGAAGACGGGCGCGTGCTCGCAGACGGGAAGACAGAGACAGGCGCGTGCGTGCAGACAGAGACAGGCGCGTGCGTGCAGACAGAGACAGGCAGACAATGTGCCCGAAGACAGAAACTAGCAGACAGGCGAGTGCGTGCAGAGACAGAGACGCCAAATACTAATTGATTGTATGTAAACTTATTTTCCACTGGGAATGTAATGAAAGAAATAAAACATTCTCTCTACTATTGTTCTGACATTTCACATTCTTAAAATAAAGTGGTGATCCTAACTGACCTAAGACAGGGAATTTTTACCAGGATTAAATGTCATGAATTGTGAAAAACTGAGTTTAAATGTTTTTGGCTAAGGTGAATGTAAACTTCCCACTTCAACTGTATATACAGGGGGTACCGGTACAGAGTCAGTGTGCGGGGGTACAGGTTCGTTGAGGTAATTCTTACCAAAATTCTTACCATTTTTTCAACTGCGGATTGGCCCTTTCATGACAATGCTTATAGTGCAGAATCTCTGTTTACTACTACTGCCGGCGCTCACATGCAACCTACTCTCAGAACTGGAAGCATTTAACTGGGATTCTTACAGCACTCCAAACCATTCTGTGATGGTGGCAGGGATAGTTTGGGGCTGAAACACAAATCTCAGATTGTAGCTTTAACTCTTGATAAGCCTGTGAGTGACAATTGTTCCTAGCATTGTTAAACTAGGCTGAACACTCGGCACACCATTGTTTTAACCAGGCTACCTTGCTCCCCCCCTCAGGTGTTCAACCTCAATGCCCCTGTCCCGCCGGCCAATGAGGCGGAAGCCTTGACCAAGGCCAGCCAATACCAGAACAGCTACAGCCAGCAGGGGTTCAGCAGCCAATCACAGCAGCTCCCTGTGGAGCAGACAGAAATGCAGACTGACCAGCTGCAGTCTGGTGAGCTAGCAGGGCTGGAGCAGGTTTTTTTCCCTTGTCATACTACAGAGCAAAACCAAGTCGAGCCGTACCACACTGGCCTGGTTATGCGTTTACCATTGTGCTCCTGGAGCTGTCCTGAAAAAGGCAATGGTTGAACAGCGCTAGATGGTGTGGAAAGGATACTTCACTAACTTTATTATGACTGTCTCAAGGCCATTTTACTCAATCTATGTTTCCCTGTCTGTAGTGGTTGGTGCCTTCCACTCCCAGGACCCATCCCTGCCCAGCCAGGCCCTGCCCAGCCAGGCCCTGCCCAGCCAGGCCCTGCCCAGCCAGGCCCTGCCCAGCCAGGCCCTGCCCAGCCAGGCCCTGCCCAGCCAGGCCCTGCCCAGCCAGGCCCTGCCCAGCCAGGCCCTGCCCCAGGGTCAGCAGGGTCCAGGGTTCATCCCCGCGGCTGGTCGCCAGGCCCAGTCCTTCTACAACAGCAGAGGCATGACCCGCGGAGGCCCCCGTAACGCCCGCGGCATGGTCAACGGATACAGAGGGCCCTCCAATGGATTCAGAGGTACGGTAGCCTGACCTGTCCTTTACTGTCACAAACTAAATTGTGCAGGGCCACACATCAGCCTCAAAATACACTAGAGCTTTCTCTTGTCTGTAGAGTAGTTAGTTAAATAGACGGATTGAGCTGAATGTTGTGTATGGGAGAAAGAAACCTACATCTGTTGGATTTGATCTCAACTTGTTTGACATTTGATATCACATGCTTGTTGCACATGTTGGTGTCATCATGGTCTTGATGCTGTTTAATAAGCGAAAGCAACAATCTATGCTTTTTACTGAATGTCTGCGTTTAACTGGAGTGTAATAATCCATTCCAGGTGGATATGACGGTTACCGACCTCCCTTCGCCAACACTCCAAACTCTGGATATCAACAGGCTCAATTCAACACCTCTCGGGATTACTCCAATGGTGGCAACTACCAGCGGGGGGTAAATAACCTTTGACCTTATCACTCACACAGGGTTGGGGGAGGCCTTGGGATGGATGTTGAGCTAACATGCTCAGGGCCGGTTTCCCGGACACAGATTTAAGCCGCGGATTTAAAAGTACTTTCAATTGGGGGAGTTTGTCCGTTGAGCATTTATTTTTCGAATTCAAGAGTAGGCTTAATTTAGGTCTGGGAAGTTGACCCGCCCTTACCATAAGGGATCTTGGATTGTCTCATATCTATTTGGCATCTATAGGAGTTGTTGTGTTACATGTTAGTAATATTATGTGGGCCTAAGTTTGCCCTCTCTTTGCCTTATAGGGGGCATCACTGGATCGACTCCTTTTATTTGTTAGAAATCTATGTAGGAGTATTCTATGAGAACAGTTAGTAGTAATGCTTTGTCTTTTTCCCTGCTTCAGGAAGGTTATAATCAGAACTACAAGCGTGGAGCAGGCCAGGGATCCAGAGGGATGTCTCGAGGAGGCAATGCCCAGGCCATGAGGTCCTGATCGGGCCTGTGTTTGACTGTCCCAATTCACCCCTTCCCCTTGGCCCTAACATTTCAATGTTTGCAGAAACGTCTGGTACGTATAACGGTATAGTGGTGGACTTATTTACTTGGTTATATTTTTCCTGGGTGGGGCAAGTTGAAGGGTCAGGGCCAAGGTGGGGGGTGGGGTAAGGAACGACTGGAACAGATTTTGACTGACAACTTTCCACACCACACTAAACATTCGAGATATCCAGAATGCATTTTGCCCCATCACTTTTATTTGTCCTTTTTGTTTCTCATCAGTGGTATTTTTCCTGGCTTTTGGATCAAAGTAATGCTGCTTTGATATTGAAAAAATATTAATGTTTTAAAATGAGACTGAATACACAAGCCAATCTGTAAATCCTTAGTGTTACAATGGTTTTAAGCAAGCCTGTAAACTTGAAAGATTTCATAGATTTTTTTTTTTTTATAAAATAAAACATGCCACTGCTGGTCCGAGCCCCCGGGAGTGTTTCTTTCTCTTGCCCAGTCCCCCCTTTTTTGTTTTGTTCACATATCATCTTTGTTCTAAAAAGCATTTTTGTTATGTTTTTAAAAGAAGCTCCCAATTCCTCAGTTTGTAAATTGATGTTGCTTCAAGAGTTTCAATAAAGATGTTGCATTACCCATGATTTGTGGTGATTGTGTCCAGTGTCCTTTATTGTTGGGTGGTGAACGTGTTGCCAGGGCTAGACAAGATGGTTTTGACTTATGATGGAAAGAGGTTGTGTATTGCATTCCCTGTAGAAAACTACACAATCTGAGAGCTGGGTAGGGAACACGGATGAATCAAGACTACATTTCCTATCTACGCTTCTTATTAGCTCAGAGGCTAAATTAAACTGCTTTTACTATGGTGGGTTACTTGTTGAGGAAGACCTTGAAGTGGTGATTTTATTAAGTGTAGTCAAAGATTATAGATATACTGACATTGTCAGGGCAGAAAGACATGTACCATGGGAGTCTTTGTACACAAAGCGGCGCTACTGTCTAGCTCCCACCTATTCTTTCTTTGGATTGTTGGATACATCTCATTATTGCAATCCTCTTATGAATATTCAATGAGGGTTGTTGACATCAACCGCCTCTTCAAAGGAGACAGATGCTATGCTACTAGCCTCATGCCATGAAGATGCATATACATTTTTTTCTCAAAGTTGCTGGGATGTCACATAACAAATTTTATTTGATCAAATAAACATCACGTAGCAAATAAGCCATTCATTTGTTTGTGGACCAAATTCGATATGATCATTAACCTCCATCAGAAAACGAATTGCTTGGTGGGAGAAACAACAAAACGCCACCTGCTGGAGGGAGACAGATTTTCTGCCGAATTGAGCCTCTTTATTTTCCTCTCTGGTGTAGTGTAGAGATGAGGCAGTCTGGTTATAACCTATATTTTGAACTGGGTGGTTTGAGCCCCGAATCCTGATGGTATATGAGGTATGTCAGACCGATTGCCATGGGTACCACAAAACATTTATTTTCACTGCTCTAATTGCGTTGGCAACCAGTTTATAATAGCAGTAAGGCACCTTGGGGGTTTGTGATATATGGCCAATATATAACGGCTATCACTACTCAGGTTTGTAGGCCTCCTTGCTCAAACACGCTTTTTCAGTTCTGCCCACAAATTTTCTATAGGATTGAGGTCAGGCCTTTGTGATGGCCACTCCAATACCTCGAGATGGCTGTGCATATTCATGCCATGAAGCTAGTAGCATAGCATCTCTCCATTGAAAACCGTTGGTTGACGTCAACAACCCTCATTGAAAATTCAAAGTAGATTGCAAAAATTTCCAGAATTCTATTCCCGAAATTAGACATTATCCATAGTGAATAACAAAAATAACATATTCCTGAATAATTAATGAGTGAATACGATTGCATTAGAGTTGTAATTTTAAAAAAGTATATATATTTTTTGAATGTATTTTGTATTTTCTTGTTTATACTTAAAAAATATACAAAAATTAACGAGGCAAGTCATTTAAGAACAAATTCTTATTTACAATGACGGCCTACTGTTAGACATGTAAGTTGATAATTGTGTATAATTAAACAATTGATTGCAATAATGAAATGCATCCACCAAGTGGGAAAGGCGGTAGGTAGCCTTTGTACTATCATTAACATATTTTGAAATATCAGTCATATTTGTATATATGTTGAATATGAATATATATATATATATATATAATGTTCACGTGTTTCTTCACCTCATTGCTTGTGAGTATTTTTTGTTTATTTCAGGTTTGCTAACATTTTACCTTCAGGCATTTGGTTAGACAGCGCATGTACTTTTGTCGCATAGTTCTGACGTCATAGCAGGGTCCTTCAGAACCGCCGTTCCCACGTGAGTTTTTTCGGCATGACTGCAGCATGTAAACTAAACTAACTGCTTCCAGAGATTTGTCGTGTTTTCATCTACATTTATTAGTTTAATCCGGATTACACACCAGTGGGTTTACTAACTACGTCAGGTAAGGACGATATCTTAAACCAGAGTTGTATACCTGCTAGCTAGATAAATCATAACATAAATAATTTGTAGGATTTAAGGGATGTGATGAGCTAATTGATGAACTACTGTTGTGCCGCTGCCGTGTTGTACCCATATGCCCATTGGCAAAACTGTCTAGCTTTACATCAGAAATAATCCCCTTGCATAACACCCTTACTGGAGCAGCCTTACTCCTTTTCGCCCTCAGGGACCACCATGGCAACATTTCGGAAAAAGATAGATAACAGGATCCGTGTCCAGATAGATAATGGCGTTTCCGAGCAACACCGCACCATGTTCGTGGTGGTCGGGGACCATGGCAGAGACCAGGTAAAAATGTCTACTTTAACATGTACATGGTTAAGACATTGGTATCACCCCAGAAGTGTTTGTCATCTCTAATCCATGTTCAATTTAACTTCATCCAGGTTGTCATCCTGCACCACATGCTGTCCAAAGCCGCAGTCAGAGCCAGACCATCTGTCCTCTGGTGCTATAAGAAAGAGCTGGGCTTCAGCAGGTAAATAATACCCTACACGATATGTACGTAATGCCCTACGAAATAATATCCTTCAGTTATGTTTACTTGTCTTTTTAAGGCTTATTAGCCCGGTCGCAGATCTGATCATGCTGTATTTAGGCTATAAGACACAAGGCAGTGCTGTGTCATTAATTCGTGATGTTACTTTTGATACTCGAGCGTCGAGGCATTTTGCGAACTTCGAAGCAGTGTGCCGATGCCTGTATCACATTATCAGAAGTACGTCGAAGCTTCTTAGTTTGATCACATACATTTTCAACCTGTGTCTATGGAACGCCGTTTGGATATTTGCATGTAAAACAATAAATAAAAGACACGTCACATAGCGTTAACACAGTCCTATTATGTAATGTTGTGTGTTCTGAATTTGCACGTGCAAGCGACGAACAGTGTCTGCAAACACCGGCCACGAACTATGTGTTTACAATCCCGCCTTGGTAATAAGTCATTTGTTTGACCACAACTTCTGGGGTAGCTAGCTTTAGCTTGGCACCTAGCCAGCACCAATACAACCAGCCTGAAAGCAATGACAAGTAGAAACTGCAGTCATTTTCATTATTATTAGCAATGATTTAGGAAGTATTGTAAGTATTAGCTAGGTAGCCACTTGTTGTTCGCCTATTGAAATTGAACTTGAGTTCGTGAAAATAAATAGCTAGCCTGCTACTTAACCCTGTTGTCCAATAAGCTAGCTTCACCTGGCTAGGTTAGGCTCGACCGGACTGGGTTTGGGCGGCAGGTAGGATAGTGGTTGGAGCGTTCGGCCAGTAACAGAAAGGTTGCTGCATCGAATCTTTGAGCTGACAAGGTAAACATCTTTTGGTTCTGCCCCTGAACAAGGCAGTTAACCCACTGTTCCCTGGTAGGTCATCATTGTAAATAAGAATTTGTTAATTAAGTTAGTTAAATAGAGGATAAATAAAAATGTGTTGTAATACACAAGGATTCGGCACAATGGTGGAATTTGCATCATTTTAAAAGTGATTCAGAAGGTTACAATTGGTGGAATCATGCCATATTTCGACTACATAATGTTTTAAACAAGCTTGGAATGTAAAGCAATAAATTGGGGAACACCCTCAGAACGCAACTGTGAAGAGTTTATGCAAATATTAGCGTTGTAGCTCTTATTGTGGGACTGGGACTGTGAAATCACCTCCCCAGTCAGCCTATTGTGTGTATTGACATTCATATTGCACTGTACAGCTTTAGCTAAGGATTGGGGATCAATTAAATGGGGGTATCAGTCTACTCATTACCCAAGACATTTTTTCCCAACGTCCTCCTCAGAGTTACAAAGGGGAGCACAGCCACGAGCTGCCCAGTGACACGAGCCTACCAGACGAGCAAAATCACTTCTATGCTCGCTTCGAGGCAAGCAACAGTGAGGCATGCATAAGCTGTTCCGGACGACTGTGTGATCACGCTCTCTGTAGCTGACGTGAGTAAGACCTTTAAACAGGTCAACATACACAAGGCTGCGGGGCCAGACGGATCACGTGTGCTCCGGGCATGTGCTGACCAACTGGCAGGTGTCTTCTCTGACATTTTCAACATGTCCCTGATTGAGTCTGTAATACCAACATGCTTCAAGCAGACCACCATAGTCCATGTGCCCAAGAACACAAAGGCAACCTGCCTAAATGACTACAGACTCGTAGCACTCACGTCCGTAGCCATGAAGTGCTTTGAAAGGCTGGTAATGGCTCACATCAACACCATTATCCCAGAAACTCTAGACCCACTCCAATTTCCATACCGCCCAAACAGATCCACAGATGATGCAATCTCTATTGCACTCCACACTGCCCTTTCCCACATGGACAAAAGGAACACCTATGTGAGAATGCTGTTCATTGACTACAGATCAGCGTTCAACACCATAGTACCCTCAAAGCTCATCACCAATCTAAGGATCCTGGGACTAAACACCTCCCTCTGCAACTGGATCCTGGACTTCCTGACGGGCTGCCCCCAGGTGGTGAGGGTAGGTAGCAACACATCTGCCGTGCTGGTCCTCAACACTGGAGCTCCCCAGGGGTGCGTGCTCAGTCCCCTCCTGTACTCCATTCACCCACGACTGCATGGCCAGGCACGACTCAAACGCCATTACTTTTGCGGACGATCCAACGGTGTTAGGCCCGATCACCGACAATGACGAGACAGCCTATAGGGAGGTCAGAGACCTGGCCGGGTGTGCCAGAATAACAACGCATCCCTCAACGTAGCCAAGACTAAGGAGATTATTGTGGACTACAGGAAAAGGAGCACCGAGCACGCCCACATTCTCATCGACGGGGCTGTAGTGGAGCAGGTTGAGAGCTTCAAGTTCCTTGGTGTCCACGTCGCCTACAAACTAGAATGGTCCAAACACACCAACACAGTCGTGAAGAGGGCACGACAAAGCCTATTTCCCCCCCATCGAGAAATGAAAAGATTTGTCATGGGTCCTGAGATCCTCAAAAGGTTCTACCGCTGCAACATTGAAAGCATCCTGCCCGGCCTCCGACTGCAAGGCACTTCAGATGGTAGTGCGTACGGCCCATTACATCATTGGGGTTAAGCTGCCTGCCATCCAGGACCTCTACACCAGGCGGTGTCAGAGGAAGGCCCTAAATATTGTCAAAGACCCCAGTCATAGACTGTCCTCTCTACTACCTCATGGCAAGCGGTACTGGAGTGCCAAGTCTAAGATAAAAAAAGCGTCTCAACAGTTTTTACCCCCAAGCCATAGGACTCTTGAACAGGTAAACAAATAGCTACCCGGACTATTGTGTGTGCTATTGTGTGTGCCCCCCAAACCCCTATTTTACGCTGCTGCTACTCTGTTTATGATATATGCTTAGTCATTTTAACTATACATTCATGTACATACTACCTCAATCAGCCTGACTAACCAGTGTCTGTATGTAGCCTCACTGTCTTTTACTGTTTTATTTCTTACCTATTGTTCACCTAGTGTTTTTTGCACAGTTGATTAGAGCCTGTAAGTAAGCATTTCACTGTAAGGTCTACCTACACCTGTTGTATTTGGCTCACGTGACAAGTGAACTTTGATTTGATCATGTTGTGGGAGTGCTTTGCTGCAGGAGGGACTGGTGCACTTCACAAAATAGATGGCATCATGAGGCAAAAAAAAATTGATGTGGATATATTGAAGCAACATCTCAAGACATCAGTCAGGAAGTTCAATCTTGATCGCAAATGGGTCTTTCAAATGGACAATGACCCCAAGCATACTTCCAAATTTGTGGCAAAATGGCTTTAATTATTTTCGGATAGGGTGCAGCATTTGGAATTTGATGTAAAGCATGCCCAAAGTAAACTACCTGCTACTCGGGCCCAGAAGCTAGGATATGCATATAATTGGTAGATTTGGATAGAAAACACTCAAGTTCCCAACTGTTAAGATAATGTCTGTGAGTATAACAGAACTGATATGGCAGGCAAAACCTGAGGAAAATCCATCCAGGAAGTGCCATTATTTTTTAAATGTAGTGCCATAATTTTTTCCATTGAAAGCCTAAGCCTAACAGATTCTGTTCCCGATGGCGTCCACTAGTTGTGAACAGTCTTTAGACATTGTTTCGGGCTTTTATTTTGAAAAATGAGGGAGAATGATAACTTTGAGTCAGTGGATAGTGGGATGTCCCCAGAGCTGGTTACTGCGCGCGACTGAGAGCGCGCCTTTCATGTTCTTCTTTTATATTGACAACGCTATTGTCCGGTTAAAATATTGTCAATTATTTAGGCTAAAAACAAGCTGAGGATTGATTATCAACATCGTTTGACATGTTTCTACAAAATTTACGGATTCTATTTAGAATTTTCGCCTGCCCTTTTTCACATTTGAGCCATTGGATTACTGAACAAAACGCGCCAACTAAATGGAGGTTTTTGGACATAGAGGGACTTTATCAAACAAAATGAACATTTTCTTGTGTAACTGGGAGTCTTGTGAGTGCAACCATACAAAGATCATCAAAGGTAAGTGATTAATTTTATTGCTATTTCTGACTTTCGTGACTCATCTACTTGGCTGGCAACTGTATGTAATGTTTTGTGTGCTGAGCACTGTCCTCAGATAATCGCATGGTGTGCTTTCGCTGAAAAGCCTTTTTGAAATCTGACACGGCGCACTGGATTAACAACAAGATAAGCTTTATTTGGATGTGTTACACTTGTGATTTCATGAAAGTTAAATATTTAGTCATTTTATTGTTGAATGGGGTTGATTCTAATGACTTACATTAGCTATTGTGTAAGTCCAAATAAATTAAACAGAATCTCCTGAAGACAAAATGACAGCCTAAATCTGCCCCTACACCAACCCAAATTGTCTTTCAAAGTATTGTCCCCTGACTAGAATCAGTTCCAAACTTGGGTTCACAATCAGTTTGGGCAAAATAATGTTCATAGTTAGACAAACCAGTTCGTTCACCTTTCCAAAGTTCCTGCTGAATGGGGCCTTTTCGCTCTTACAGCCTAATAAACCTAGTTTTGAAGGGAGTTAATTCATTTTGCTCTTGTCTTTAAACAGCAACCGAAAGAAGCGCATGCGTCAGCTCCAGAAGAAGATCAAGACCGGCACTCTGAACATTAAGCAAGACGACCCCTTTGAGCTGTTTGTCGCTGCCACTAACATCCGCTACTGCTACTACAACGAGACACACAAGATTCTCGGAAACACTTATGGCATGTGCATCCTGCAGGTGAGACATGCTTGTTCTTCTTGTTGTCCTGGCTGTCAACACCTGACATCTAACAATCCTTGTGTTCAACTCTCCAGATTTGTACTGAACTTTTTTGTCTCATTCTCTCTCACACAGGACTTTGAGGCTCTCACTCCCAATCTCCTGGCTCGAACTGTGGAGACTGTGGAAGGAGGAGGGATCGTGGTAATTCTTCTCAGGACGGTCAACTCACTCAAGCAGCTGTACACAATGACTATGGTAAGGCCCCATAGATGGTTTCAGTGAACTGTGTACTCATGTATTATTTAATCCTTGCTGGGTTAGATACAGTTTAAGACTACTGTTGTCTAAATATTGCTGTTTTTATAGTGTATCAGAACCCTTCACTTTTTCCACATTTTGTTATGTTAGTATTATTCTAAAATGGATGAAATAGTTATTTTTCCCTACATCAATCTACACTCAATACCCCATAAATGTTCAAGCGAAAACAGGTTTGTAGACATGGCGCACTGGTCTAAGGCACTGCATCTCAGTGCTTGAGGTGTCTGCGCTCTATCACAACCGGCCGTGATTGTGAGTCCCATCGGGCAGCACACAATTGTCCCAGCGTTGTCCATGTTTGGCCGGTGTAAATAAGAATTTGTTCTTAAATGACTTGCCTAGTTAAATAAAATTAAACGTATTTATTTACAATGACGGCCTACAAAAGGCCTCCAGCGGGGGATGGGATTAAAAATGAAATAAAAATATAGGACTAAACTCACCACGACGAGAGACACAACTACACTACATAGAGACCTAAGACAACATAGCATGGCAGCATCGCATGACAACACAGCATGG
Source organism: Oncorhynchus mykiss (assembly GCF_057628025.1). Lineage (NCBI taxonomy): Eukaryota > Metazoa > Chordata > Actinopteri > Salmoniformes > Salmonidae > Oncorhynchus > Oncorhynchus mykiss. The sequence continues at coordinate 56,443,435 of NC_143022.1, read as the reverse complement.
TAGCAGCACAAAACATGGTACAAATATTATTGGGCACAGACAACAGCACAAAGGGCAAGAGACAACAATAAATCACGCGAAGCAGCCACAACTGTCAGTAAGAGTGTCTTTGAATAAAGAGATTGAGATAAAACTGTCCTGTTTGAGTGTTTGTAGCAGGGATCTGTGCGCTTTGGTGACTATTAACAGAATGTCACTGGCAGAATGAGTTATGTATATGGAGGATCATTGCTGTAGTAGGTATCTCAGATAGAGATTTTTCAGCACCGATGCCGATTATTGGAGGACAAAAAAGCCGATACCGATTAATCAGCTTTTAAAAATGTATTTTTAAAATATATATATAATATATATATATATATACACACGCATACGCACACATTTTTGTAATAATGACAATTGCAACAATACTGAATGAACACTTATTTTAACTTAATATAATACATATTATGGGCTTTTGGATGGGTGTTCTTAAGGTGATTCCACAGGTTGGTGGTATTTTTTTTATTTAGCCGTTGCTGACCCCATGCTTACATCTTTATCACAAATAAGACACCTTGCTTTCCCTGGTGCCAATTCCATGTAATAGTCCCACACTGGTGCTCTGCTTTTCTCTGCCATCTGTAAAACACACACACACAGCTCTGAAGTGACAATGATACTGAAGAGTCTGCTTAGGAGACAAATACTCTCAACTCTTTGAATAAAAATAGAGTTTAAGCTACCTATGATGAATGTTGAAAACAAAAACTAATTTCTATATGCAGGAAATCCTGTTTTAATAATGGACATGGTAAGAATTGACTACCAAAGTGCGAGTCATAATTCCCATGACACCTTCTAGCAAAATCTGAAAAACAGTTCATTCATTTATTAGGATATTTTTAGATTCACTTAAAATAAAGTCTGTTTCGTGTAGGCTTACACCACCTTGCCAATTTTATAACGGTGTAGATATCCATAGGACAAGGTAACTCTGATCAATATTGGCTAAATATAAGCGAAGACCATTTTTTTGTAGAGTGGATTTATGAAAATATGTTGACAAACGTTACCTTATCCTAGTGAGATTTACACGGGTATCAAAACGCCGAAGCGGTTTAAGCCTGCACGAAACACAGACCTTATTTGAAGTAGATCAAGACATTCTCTATGAAAGACATGAACGGTAAAATAACGAAGGAACCCCTTTCAAGTTCAGCCGCAAGTTATTACAGGCATTATAACGCGTTGACTATTTCTCTCTAAACCATATAGCTTTGACTATTACGAGCCTGCTGCTGCCTACCACCTCTCAGTCAGACTGCTCTATCAAATATCAAATCATAGACATAACTATAATAAACACACAGAAATATGGGCCTTAGTTCAAATCTGGAAACTATCACCTCGAAAACAAAACATTTATTCCGTTCTGTATTTTATTTAATGGATGGCATCCATGAGTCTAAATATTCCTGTTACATTGCACAACCCTCAATGTTATGTCATAATTACGTAAAATTCTGGCAGATTAGTTCGCAAAGAGCCAGGCGGCCCAAACTGTTGCATATACTCTGACTGCGTGCAATGAACGCAAGAGATGTGACACAATTTCACCTGGTTAATATTGCCTGCTAACCTGGATTTCTTGTAGCTAAATATGCAGGTTTAAAAATATATACTTGTGTATTGATTTTCAGAAAGGCATTGATGTTTATGGTTAAGTACACATTGGAGCAACGACAGTCGATTGTTTTTTTCTAAGATAAGTTTAATGCTAGCTAGCAACTGACCTTGGCTTACTGCATTCGCGTAACAGGCAGGCTCCTCGTGGAGTGCAATGTAATCAAGTGGTTAGAGCGTTGGACTAGTTAACTGTAAGGTTGCAAGATTGGATCCCCTGAGCTGACAAGGTAAAAATCTGTTCTGCAGAACGTTCCTAGGCCGTCATTGAAAATAAGTGTGTTCTTAACTGACTTGCCTAGTTAAATAAAGGTGTAAAAAAAAAAAAAAAAAAAAAAAAAAAGATTTCCGATTGTTATGAAAACTTGAAATCGGCCCTAATTAATCGGTCGACCTCTAATCTGAGATAGGGGGGAGTGAGGCCTAAGAGGATTTTATAAATAAGCTTCAACCAGTTGGTTTCGTGAGATGACCAGTTTACAGAGGAGTATAGAGTTCAGTGATGTGTCCTTTAAGGAGCATTGGTGGCAAAGCTGATGGCTGAATGGTAAAGAACATCTAGCCGCTCGAGAGCACCCTTAGCTGCCGATCGATACATTTCACCTCTGTATTCTAGCATGGGTAGAATGGTCATCTGAATCGGGGTTAGTTTGGCAGCTGGGGTGTAAAAGGGGTGATTATGATAGTTTCCTCTAAGTCTTGATTTAACTTTAGCCTGCAGCTGAGATATGTGCTTAGAGAAGGACAGTGTACAGTCTAGCCATACTCCAAGTACTTGTATTAGGTGACTACCTCAATCTCTAAACCCGCAGAGGTAGTAATTACACCAGTGGGAGGTTTTCTTCTTACCAAACCATATTCCCTTTGTTTTGGAGGTGTTCAGAACAAGGCTAAGGGCAGAAAAAGCTTGTTGGACACTAAGAAAGCTTTGTTGTAGAGCATTTAACATATAATCTGGGGAAGAGGCAGCTAAGTATATATTTATTTAACCAGGTAGGCCAGTTGAGAACAAGTTCTCATTTTCAACTGCGACCTGGTCAAGATGAAGCAAAGCAGTGTGACAAAAACAACAGCACAGTTACACATGGAATAAACAAACATACAGTCAATAACCCAATAGAAAATCTGTATACAGTGTGTACAAATTAAGTAAGGGGGTAAGGCAATAAATAGGCCAATACTGGCGAAGTAATCATAATTTAGCAATTTACACTGGAGTGATAAATGTACAGATGAGAATGTGCAAATAGAAATAATGGTGTGCAAAAGAGCAGAAAAACAAATATGGGGATGTAGTAGGATGGGCTATTTACAGATGTGCTGTGTACAGCTGCAGCGATTGGTAAGCTGCTCTGACAGCCAATGCTTGAAGTTAGTGAGGGAGATATGTCTCCAACTTCAGTGCTTTTTTTTTTTTGCAATTCGTTCCAGTCATTGGCAGCAGAGAACTGGAAGGAAAGGAGGAATTTGCTTTGAGGGTGACCAGTGAAATATACCTGCTGGTGCACGTGCTACGGGTGGGTGTTGCTATGGTGACCATTGAGCTGAGAAGATGGGGCTTTACCTAGCAAAGACTTATAGATGACCTGGAGCCAGTGGGTTTGGCGACCGATATGTAGCGAGGACCAGCCAAGAGCATATAGGTCGCAGTGGAGGGTAGTATATGGGGCTTTGGTGACAAAACGCATGGCACGTTGATAGACTGCATCCAGTTTCATGAGTAGAGTGTTGGGGGCTATTTTGTAAATTACATCGACAAAGTCAAGGATCAGAAGGATAGTCAGTTTTACGAGGGTATGTTTGGCGGCATGAGTGAAGGAGGCTTTGTTGTGAAATAGGAAGCCGGTTCTAGATTTAATTTTGGATTGGAAATGTTAAATATGAGTTTGGAAGGAGAGTTTCCAGTCTAGCCAGACACCTAGGTGTTTGCAGTCGTCCACATATTCTAAGTCATAACCGTCCAGAGTAGTGATGCTAATCGGGCGGGCGGGTGCGAGTAGCGATCGGTTGAAGAGCATGTATTTCGTTTTTTTTTTATTTTAAAAGCAGTTGGAGGTCACAGAAGGGGAGTTGTATGGCATTGATGCTCGTTTGGAGGTTTGTTGACACAGTGTCCAAAGAAGGGCCAGATGTATACTGAATGGTGTTGTCTTATCGATGGCGGTTATGATATCGTGGCTGAGGTGCACCCATGACCAGATTGCAAATCGAAGAAGGTACGGTGGGATTCAAAATGTTCGGGGATCTGTTTGTTAACTTGGCTTTTGAAGATTTTAGAAAGTCAGGGCATGATGGATATCGGTCTTTAACAGTTTTGGTCTAGAGTGTCTCCCCCTTTTGAAGAGGGGGATGACCGCGGCCGCTTTCCAATCTTTAGGAATCTTAGACGATACAAAATAGGTTGAACAGACTAGTATTAGGGGTAATAAGACTGCATTATCTACATATCAATAGATGAGCGCTTCCTACTGCCTGAGCTATGTTGATGTAAATTGTAAAGAGGGTGGGGCCTAGGATTGAGCCCTGGGGTATTCCCTTGGTGACGAAGTGGCTGAGACTGCAGGTGTTCTAACTTTATACACTGTATTCAAACCCTTTATTCAGTACTTTGTTGAAGCACCTTTGGCAGCGATTACAGACTCGCGTCTTGTTGGGTATGACGCGACAAGCTTGGCACATGTGTATTTGGGCAGTGTCTCCCATTCTTATTTGTAGATCCTCTCAAGCTTTCAGGTTGGATGGAGCGTCGCTGCACTGCTGTTTTCAGGTCTCCAGAGACGTTTGATCGGGTGCAAGTCCATGCTTTGGCTGGGGCACTCAATGACATTCAGACTTGTCCCGAGCCACTCCTCGTTGTCTTGGCTATGTGCTTAGGATCGTTGTTCTATATGAAGGTGAACCTTCGCCACAGTCTGTGTTCTGGAGCAGGTTTTCATCAAGGATCTCCCTGTACTTTGCTCCGATCGTCTTTCCCTCAACTATGACTAATCTCCCAGACCCTGCCACTGATCCCCACAGCATGATCATACCACCACCATGCTTCACCTTAGGGATGCCAGGTTTCCTCCGGACGTGACAATCTTGGTTTCATTAGACCAAAGAATCTTGTTTCTCAGTGTCGGAGCCCTTTAGGTGCCTGTTGGCAAACTCCAAGCGGGCTGTCATTTGCCTTTTACTGAGTAGTGGCTTGTGTCTGGCCACTCTACCATAAAGGCCTGGTTGGTGAAGTGCTGCAGAGGAATTCTGGAGCTCTGTCAGAGTGACCATCTGGTTCTTGGTCACCTCTCTGACCAAGGCCTTTCTCCCCCGATTGCTTAGTCTTGGTGTTTCCAAACATCTTAAATTTAAGAATGATGCAGGGACGTTCAATGCTGCAGAAATGTTTTTGGACCTATCCCCAGATGTGCCTCGACACAGTCCTTTCTTGGAGCTCTATGGACAGTTCCTTCGACGGCTTGGTTTTTCCTTGTATATGCACTGTCGTGTGTGTGTTTCCAAATCATGTCCAATGAATTGAATTTGCAACAGGTGGACTCCAATGAAGTTGTAGAAACATCTCAAGGATGATCAATGGAAACTGGATGCACCTGAGCTCAATTTAGAGTCTCATAGCAAAGGGTATGAATACTTCAGGTATTTCATTAAAAAAAATGTTTTATATACATTTGCAAACTTTTCTAAAAACCTGTTCTCTTTGTCATTATGGGGTATTGTGTATAGATTCAGAACATAATTGAATCCATTTTAGAATAAGGCTGTAACGCTACAAAATGTCAGTCAAGTCCTAGTCTTTATCCTTTCCTGAATGCACTGTATGTTTCTTCCCCAGGATGTTCATTCTCGCTACAGGACCGAGGCCCATCAGGACGTGGTGGGAAGGTTCAATGAGAGGTCAGTGGTCTTCAAATACACTGAACAAAAATATAAACGCAACAATCTTACTGAGTTACAGTTCATATAAGGAAGTCAGTCAATTTAAATAAATTCATTAGGCCCTAGTCTATGGATTTCACATAACTGGAAATACAGATATGCATCTGTCACAGATACCCCCAAAAAAGTAGGGCCCTCATGCATTGCAATCAGGCTGTTGATTGTGTCCTGTGACATGTTGTGCCACTCTTCAATGGCTGTGCGAAGTTACTGGATATTGGTGGGAACTGGAAGACACTGTTGTACACGCCGAACCAGAGCATGTCTGGTGAGTATGCAGGCCGTGGAAGAATGAACTTTTTCAGCTTCCAGGAATTGTGTACAGATCCTTGTCACATGGGGCCGTGCATTTTCATGCTGAAACATGAAATGATGGCGGTGGATGAATGGCATAACAATGGGCCTCAAGATCTCGTCACGGTATCTCTGTGCTTTCAAAAATGCAATTGTGTTCGTTGTCTGTAGCTGATGCCTGAACCCTACCGCCACCATACAGCTCAGCATTTAACACCATAGTACCCTCCAAACTCGTCATTAAGCTCGAGACCCTGGGTCTCGACCCCGCCCTGTGCAACTGGGTCCTGGACTTCTTGACGGGCAGGTAACTTCTCCACCCCGCTGATCCTCAACACTGGGTCCCCACAAGGGTGCGTTCTCAGCCCTCTTCTGTACTCGCTATTCACCCACGACTGCGTGGTCACGCACGCCTCCAACTCAATCATAAAGTTTGCAGACGACACTACAGTGGTAGGCTTGATTACCAACAACGACGAGACGGCCTACAGGGAGGAGGTGAGGGCCCTCGGAGTGTGGTGTCAGGAAAATAACCTCTCACACAATATCAACAAAACAAAGGAGATGATTGTGGACTTCATGAAACAGCAGAGGGAGCAGCCACCTATCCACATCGACGGGATAGTAGTGGAGAGGGTGGAGAGTTTTAAGTTCCTCGGCGGATACATCACGGACAAATAGAAATGGTCCACCCACACAGACAGCGTGGTGAAGAATGCGCAGCAGCGCCGCCTCAACCACCAGGATGCTGAAGAAATTCGGCTTGCCACCAAAAACTCACACTCACAAACTTTAACAGATGCACAATCGAGAGCATCCTGTCGGGCTGTATCACTGCCTGGTATGACAACTGCTCCACCCACAACCGTAAAGCTCTCCAGAGGGTAGTGAGGTCTGCACAACGCATCACCGGGGACAAACTACCTGCCCTCCAGGACACCTACACCACCCGATTTCACAGGAAGGCCAAAAAGATCATCAAGGACAACAATCACCCGAGCCACTGCCTGTTCACCCCACTATTATCCAGAAGGCGAGGTCAGTACAGGTGCATCAATGCGGAGACCGAGAGACTGATAGAAGCTGTTTATCTCAAGGCCATTAGACTGTTCAACAGCCATCACCAACATTGAGTGGCTGCTGCCAACATACTTACTCATCTCCAGCCACTTTAATAATGGAAAAATTGATGTAATCAATTTATCACAAGCCACTTTATAATATATAATGTTTACTTACTCTACATTACTCACCTCATATGTATATATCCTGTACGCTATACCGTCTACTGCATCTTGCAATCTTGATGTAATTAAATGTATCACTCGCCACTTTAAACAATGCCACTTTATATAATGTTCTCATACCCTACATTACTCATCTCATATGTATATACTGCACTCTATAGCATCTACTACGTCTTGCCTCTGCCATTCTGTACCATCACTCATTCATATATATTTATGTTCATATTCTTTATCCCTTTACACTTGTGTGTATAAGGTAGTAGTTGTGGAATTGTTAGGTTAGATTACTCGTTGGTTATTACTGCATTGTCGGAACTAGAAGCACAAGCATTTCGCTACTCTCATGAACATCTGCTAACTACGTATGTGACAAATTGATTTGATAGGGCACTCTATTCACAACGTTGACATCAGCAAACCGCTCGCCTACACGACGCCATACACGCTGTCTTCCATCTGCCTGGTACAGTTGAAACTGGGATGAATCTGTGAAGAGCACACTTCTCCAGCGTGCCAGTGGCCACCAAAGTTAAGCATTTGCTCACTGTAGTTGGCTACAATGCCGAACTGTAGTCGGGCCAAGACCCTAGTGAGGACCACGAGCAAGCAGATGAGCTTCCCTGAGATGGTTTCTGACAGTTTGTGCAGAAATTCTTAGGTTGTGCAAATACACAATTTAATCAGGTGTCTGGTCTCAGACGATGTCTGTGATGAAGAAGCCGGATGTGGAGGTCTTGGGCTGGTGTGGTCACACATGGTCTACGGTTGTGAGGTCGGTTGGACGTACTGCCAAATTCTCTAAAATTACGTTGGAGGTGGCTTATAGTAGAGAAATAAACAGTCAATTCAATGTCATCAGCTCTGGTGGACATTCCTGCCGTCAGCAGCCAATTGCACGGTCCTTCAAAACTTGCCATCTGTGGCATTGTGTTGTGTGACAAAACTGCACATTTTAGTGGCCATTCATTGTCCCCAGCACAAGATGCACCTGTGTAATGGTCATGCTGTTTTATCAGCTTCTTGATATGTATGCCACACCTGTCAGGTGGATGGGTATCTTGGTAAAGGAGAAATGCTCTAACAGGTATGACAACAAATTTGAGAGACACAAGCTTTTTGTGCGTATGAAACATTTCTGGGATATTTTATTTCAGCTCATGAAACATGGGACTAACACTTTACATGTTGCGGTTTGTTTTTGTTCAGTGTGGTTTAAATATGGCTGCCCAATTACAGCTCTTGAGGACTATTCTCACAAGGGCTTCCTTGTTCTTTTTAAATGACTTGACAGGCCATATAACCCTAACTGATACCATATATATCCATGGTAACTAACTGCCCTCCCCTCCAGGTTCATCCTATCTCTGTCGTCCTGTAAGACGTGCGTTGTCATTGACGACCAGCTCAACGTCCTGCCCATCTCCAGCCACATTGCCAACATCAAGCCTGTTCCTCCCAAGACTCAGGTAGACACACAATCCCATGCTCCACAGCAATCCTGGGTTATGTTGATTAGGGTACACTGGAGCAAGGTTCCTTCAGTTTCGTGCCTAGTGAACATGACTTAAGTCAAAAACTCCATTCATTGACTTCTGGGTTCTAACCTGACCAATCATTTTTCTCCTTCCTGCAGGAGGACAGTCTTTCGCCACGGGAACAGGAGCTGAATGAGTTAAAGGAATCTCTACAGGACACGCAGCCTGTTGGTGTGCTGGTGGACAGCTGCAAGACCATGGACCAGGTCAGGACATGCTCTCATATATAAATCAAGGGTATAGGATATTGTCTTACGTCAGATAGCGTGAATCCGTCTGCTCTGGTTGAGACTGGCATCACGTGTAACGCCACCTGTCAGAAGACAATTGGGTAAAGGGGTGTAGGACAGCATTTATTGACTAGTTCATATCCAGGCTTTGCACCTCTCAGTGGAGATCCTGTTATTCACAGTGTGTGTTTCTTAGCTTATGGTTTGTTGCGGTCTCTCCTTCCAAGGCCAAGGCGGTGCTGAAGTTCATCGAGGCCATCTCAGAGAAGACCCTGCGGAGCACTGTGGCTCTGACTGCAGCTAGAGGCAGGGGCAAGTCTGCAGCACTGGGACTGGCTGTGGCTGGGGCTGTGGCATTTGGGTGCGGTTTACTGCTGAGTCACCTACCTCATCTCTCACACACACTCATGAGTCTTTACACTTTTAGATTGATCTACGTAGGTGTGCTTGTCGCTATGTTGGAGGAGACGCACTCGCTAACAGTGATCTGTGTGGAGTCCCTTAAATCACACACTCCATACTGTGACATACTGCTGCTCATCCTGTTGTCCTTCTCCACAGCTACTCCAACATCTTCATCACCTCCCCCAGCCCAGACAACCTGCACACTCTGTTTGAATTCATCTTCAAAGGCTTCGATGCCCTTCAATACCAGGTGACCCTTCTCTTTGTCTATAGTCTCTGGATGTGAGTGAACTATATGTCAGACAATGGAAGCTTTATTAAATATATTCCTAACTTAAACGTTCCTCTCCCATTCCCAGGAGCACCTGGACTATGAGATCATCCAGTCTCTGAACCCTGAGTTCAGCAAGGCTGTGGTTAGAGTCAACATCTTTAAGGAGCATAGACAGACTATTCAGTACATCCACCCGGCTGATTCAGTGAAGCTGGGTCAGGCTGAGCTGCTGGTGATAGATGAAGCTGCAGCCATCCCCCTTCCTCTGGTCAAGAAGCTGCTCGGACCATACCTGGTCTTCATGGCCTCCACCATCAACGGGTCAGTGGCGTGTGTGTATGTGATTCTGGAACCCCCCGGTGTACCATAGTGCAAACTGTCTGTGTTCCTGATTTCCCCTTTTTATCCCTAAAGGTATGAGGGCACAGGTCGTTCTCTCTCCCTGAAGTTGATCCAACAGTTGAGGCAGCAGAGTTCAGAGAGCCAGCAGAGTCTGTCAGCAGAGAACAGGAGCACCAATACAGCCAGGCTAAATGCAGGTGACCAACACACCCCTATTACATTTTACATGTATCTTTTAGTCATGTAGCAGACCCTAGTCTTATCCAGATTCGCACTCAATGCATTCTACTACTGTAGGTAAAACCAACGATCACAATCATTGCTAATCAAGTTTTCTACAAAATAACTATCTGCAAAGTCAATGCTAGTATTGAAAGACTAATGCGGTTGTAAGAAAGATTTACAAAAAAATACATTCCATTGCATCTGTACCTGTAATGTGTTTTAATTATTTTGTTCTTCCTCTCCCAGCTCGCTCCCTCCAAGAGGTGTCCCTCCATGAGTCCATCCGTTATGCCATGGGAGACCCTGTAGAGAAGTGGCTCAACGAGCTGCTGTGTCTGGACTGTCTAAACATCCCCAGAGTCATCTCTGGCTGCCCCCTGCCACAGACCTGCGACCTGTATCCTTTCATGGTGCAATAGATAATGCTGTTCAGTGGTTATTTCTCAAGCTCCATTCCTCAGCTTTACAGGGCTGCTGTTTGGCCCTAAAACAAATTCAGTATTTTGGCCTTTAATGGCACGCTATATGATTGTCTTTGTCGTTGCTGCTGTTGTCATCCTTAACCTGTGTTGTACAGATACTATGTGAACAGAGACACACTGTTCTGCTACCACAAGGCATCTGAAGCCTTCCTACAGAGACTCATGGCTCTCTATGTGGCTTCGCACTACAAGGTGAGCCTGAGCATTGCACACACTAGTAAAAAGTATACAAATCATTGATCATCAGGATCATACCGCAGATCCAAAAAGTAACCCCCCCCCCCACATCTCTATCTTAGATTATGGTAATTAATATTAAAAGAACATGCAAGTCGAGGATGCACTTTGAAGATATTAGGATAACTGTCCAAATGTTACTTTTCCTCTACAAACAAGACGAGTGACATAGGCTAGCGATTTTGCTGTACGTCAATCTACTATCCCCCATAGTAGAGAAGTTTACCTATTCTATTGGAAGTAGCCTATTCCAAACAGACTCTGGGACAGGTGTGTGTGTGTGATGCTGAAAAGCAATGAGTGATGCAACAGATCAGGGCGTTTAGCTTAACATGTTGATAAACTACTATTTCTTCAAGGCAGTATGCTTCGCCGGAATGTGCGTTCTATAATGCAATTAGTGGGAAAACACTGTTGTCAGAAGCGCACCACACTTGAGAGCGGTTTCATCTGTCAGAGATGAAAATGTCTGTTAGAAATTTAGAGGAGATCTAATATGCAACAACTAGCATGGGTTGCTAATATGACTAGGATTGTGCCTTTGCATACTGGACAATTAAAGAAAGTTGATATTAAATAATTGCCTCCATGGGTATGGTATGGTCTGATTTTGGCTAGGCTACTTTGAAGGTAAGACATGCCTCGTAATATGTAGTAAAATGTTCAGGTGTCAAACAATTAAGTATATGTTTTCAAAATGCATACTGCCTGCATACTGCCTCCAGCTTATCCCTCACTACATATTCGTTGCCAAACCCACTGGCTCCAGGTCATCTATAAGTCTTTGCTAGGTAAAGCCCCGCCTTATCGCAGCTCACTGGTCTCCATAGCAACACCCACCCGCGCTCCAGCAGGTATATTTCACTGCTCATCCCCCAAGGCCAACACTTCCTTTTGCCGCCTTGTCTTCCAGTTCTCTGCTGCCAATGACTGGAGCGAATTGCAAAAATCTCATATCGCACTCTCTAACTTTAAGCATCAGCTGTCAGAGCAGCTTACCGATCACTTTACCTGTACACAGCCAATCTGTAAATAGCACACCCATCCCCATAGTATTACTTACCCTTTTGCTCTTTTGCACCCCAGTATCTCTACTTGCACATCATCGTCTGCACATCTATCACTCCAGTATTAATGCTAAATTGTAATTATTTTCTCCTCTGGGGCCTATTTATTGCCTACCTCCCTACTCTTCTACATTTGCACACACTGTACATAGTACTGTACACTATTTTTATTTTTGTGTTATTGACTATGTTTGTATATTCCATGTTTAACTGTTCTCTGACAGCGCAAGACTCTGTAGGTATATGAATGCTGTATAGATACTGTACAAGTTGGCCTACAAACTGATAAGCATGACCAGTCAAATGTATTTCCATCAATGAATAGGCTAAAAAGCACAATTTCGCAATTGGATTTTTTCTTCTCCTGGGCAATTGGCCGGGGCCAATGTTATTTATAGCTGACCTGAATTGTAAATTTACAAAAAAGGAGTTGCCTGGTAATGTTTGTCTTTAAAATCTTGGAATGTTCTCATACAATTTCTCTCCATGATATCAGCAAAGTTACAGATTCTACATGTCCATTGGGGCGGAGTGTGGGCATGCCATATTGCACCAAATAGAGATTGTGTGTGCAATAATGGGTTCAAAGCATAGTTTACGGGATATATCAGTGAAGACTACCTCTTCCTGGAAATAGGAGACACCATATGTCTCTTTGTACAGTGGCTTGCGAAAGTATTCACCCAAATAGCATTTTGTTGCCTGTAATTAAAATATATTTTTGGGGGGAGGTTTCTATCACTTGATTTACACAACATGCCTACCATTTTGAAGATGCAAAATATTTTTTATTATGAAACAAACAGGAAATAAGGCAAAAAAACAGAATTTTAGCGTGTCTAACTATTGTCTAACTATTTCCCCCCCCAATACTTTGTAGAGCTACCTCTCAGTAATTACAGCTGCAAGTCTCTTGGTATGTCTCCATAAGTTCCATTTAGCCACTGGGAGTTTTGCCCATTTTTTTCAAGGCAAAACTGCTCCAGCTCCTTCAAGTTGGATGCCTGCTGTACACCAGCAGAAGTCATACCACAGATTCTCAATTGGATTGAGGTCTGTGCTTTGACTTGGTCATTCCAAGACATTTCAATGTTTTCTCTTAAACCACTCGTGTGTTGCTTTACTGCTTTAGCAGGGTCATTGTCCTGCTGGAAGGTGAAGTCCCGTCCCAGTCTCAAATCTCTGGAAGACTGAAACAGGTTTCCCTCAAGAATTTCCCAGTATTTAGCACCATCCATCATTCCTTCAATTCTGACCAGTTTCCCAGTCCCTGCAAATTAAAAACATCCCCACAGCATGATGCTACCACCACCATGCTTCACTGTGGGGATGAGATTCTTGGGGTTATGAGAGGTGTTGTGTTTGCGCCAGATGTAGCGTTTTCCTTGATGTCAAATAAAAGCTAAATTTTAGTCCCATCTCACCAGAGTACCTTCTTTCATATGTTTGGGGAGTCTCCCACATGCCTTTTGGCGAACACCAAACGTGTTTGCTTATTTATTATTTTTTAAGCAATGGCTTTTTTTCTGGCTGCTCTTCCATAAAGCCCAGCTCTGGAGATTAAAGTGGTTTTATGGACAGATACTCCAATCTCCGCAGGGGAGTTTTGCAGCTCCTTCAGGGTTATCTTTGGTCTCTTTGTTGCCTCTCTGATTAATGCCCTCCTTGCCTGGTCTGTGAGTGTTGGTAGGCAGCCGTCTCTTGGCAGGTTTGTTGTGGTGCCATATTCTTTCAAAAAAAATTATAATGGTGCTCCGTGGGATGTTCAGTTTTGGATTTAAAAAAATTATAACCCAACCCTGACCTGTACTTCTTCAACTTTGTCCCTGACCTGTTGGGAGAGCTCCTTGGTCTTCATGGAGCAGCTTGCTTGGGGTGCCCCCTTGCTAAGTGGTGTTGCAGACTCTGGGGCCTTTCAGAACATTGTGTATGTGTGTGTCTAATTATGTGACTTCTGAAGGTAATTGGTTGTACCATATCTTCATAGCAAAGGGGGTGAATACATATTCACGTACCACTTTTCAGTTTTGTCATTTGTTTTGAATTTTTGAAACATCATTTTTTTCCACTTCAAATTTTTTAACTATTTTGTGTATTTCCACTTCATGAAATCCAAATAAAAATCCATTAAAATTACAGGTTGTAGTGCAACAAAATGGGAAAAATGGGGATGGGGATAAATACTTTTGCAAGGCAATGTGCATTGTCTTGATAAAGTAAGATATCGTCGGCGTATAATGAGAAGACATGATCCGTAGTATGATCCGAGACATTCTTGTAATATCTTTCGATTGTCAAATCGCCTGGGCCAGGTGCGCTATAGACAATAAAATGGATCACCTTGCCTGCTACTTCTAGTTATTCTGAACAGACAGGTATGGCCTCTTATTACTATGGCTGAGGTGTTGACATAGTATTTTAATCATATTAATGAAATTGGAGCTGAGCCCATATATTCCAAAACCGACCAAAGATACACTACATGACCAAAAGTATGTTGACCCCTGCTCGTCGACCATCTCATTCCACTTGAAGTTGGAACATTACTGCTGGGCTTCCTTTCAGCCACAAGCATTCATTAGTGAGGTCGGGCACTGATGTTGGGCGATTAGGCCTGGCTCACATTCAGCATTCCAATTCATCCTAATGGTGTTTGATGGGGTTGAGGTCAGGGCTTTGTGCAGGCCAGTCAAGTTCTTCCACAGCGATCTCGACGAACCATTTCTGTATGGACCTCGCTTTGTGCGAGGGGGCGTTATCATGCTGAAATGGGAGAAAGCCTTCCCTAAACTGTTGCCACAAAGTTGGAAGCACAGAATCATCTATAATGCCTTTCAATGCTGTGTAGTGTTAAGATTTCCTTTCACTGGAACTGAAGGGCCTAGCCCGAACCATGAAAAACAGCCCCAGGCAATTATTCCTCCTCCACCAAACTTTACAGTTGGTACAATGCATTCGTCTGTCGGACTGCCAGAGAGTGAAGCATGATTCATCACTCCAGAGAACGTGTTTCCATTGCTCTTGAGTCCAATGGTAGCGAGCTTTACACAACTCTGGCCGACGCTTGGCAATGACCCAAAACACACTTCCAGGCTGTGTAAGGGCTATTTGACCAAGAAGGAGAGTGATGGTGCTGCATCAATGACTTGACCTCCACAATCACCCGACCTCAACCCAATTGAGATGGTTTGGGATGAGTTGGACCGCAGAGTGAAGGAAAAGCAGTCAACAAGTGCTCGGCATATGTGGGAACTCATTCAAGACTGTTGGAAAAGCATTTGATGTGCTGGTTGAGAGAATGCCAAGAGTGTGAAAAGCTGTCATCAAGACTAAGGGTGGCTACTTTGAACAATCTGAAATATAAAATATATTTAGATTAAACTTTTTTTGGTCACTACACGATTCCATATGTGTTATTTAATAGTTTTGATGTCGTCACTCTTATTTTACAATGTAGAAAATAGCGAAAATTAAGAAAAACCCTTGAATGAGTAGGGGTCCAAACTTTTTACTGGTACTGTGTGTGTGTGACCATTCTAATCTATCAAAAGCTTTTTCTGCATCAAAAGAACTGCCCAAGGAGCTTTGGTTTGTGATGAAGAATGTAAAATGTGTAATAGATGACGGCTGTTATCTGAGGATAACACACCCACTTTGGTCCGGATGGACCAATTTGGCTAAGTTAGTTTCAAGACGGGATAGCAGACTTTTTGAAAATAGTATATCTCTATGGTGAGAACACAAAAACGGCAAAATAAGTGCTGTACGAACCTTTGAACAGTGGGCCTAATTGGTTCCAAAATGTTAAATGGACCTCAGGAGGAGTACCATCCCAACCAGGTGATTTGTCTTTATTCATGTTACCCAATGCCACGTTGAGTTCATGGAGCGACAGAAAGCCGGCGTTCTGAGCTGAGAATAGTTTTTTTTTTTAAACGACTCCATCTGACTTGGTGTGGATTTATAATCAGAGGTGTACAATAGTTTTTTTTATACAAACTTGAAAATCTTTGGTTAGTTCGCCTGATTCAGATTCAATAGTTGCTTATTTATCATTACTGATACCTGGTCTGAAAAAATACTTTGAACACTATCATTGTTTACAACTTTTCCAATTCTGATATATTTTAATTGTGAATTATTCAGTCCAGATGCAAATGCAGCATCCTTGTTTTTAATAAAACCTTCGATGGCATCCCATAAAATCAGAGGATCATTGACAGTTTTTGTTCATCATTATGAATTCATTCAATTCAGTTTCAAATTGTTCAAAGAAAGTAGGATTTTGTGGTAAGTAAAAATTAAAGCACCATCTTGTGACTCTCTTTTAGGAACTTCTTAAATGTGTATCTGTCAGTAGTAAGCATAATGATAGGCTCATGTAGAATTTCAGTTTTCAAAATCAGTACGAAATTGATTCTGGAGAATGTTTTGTCTGGTTGAAGAAAGTGTACTATTGTTTTGTTTCAGCGTTATGAACTCACCAGGCATCAATGAGGTTGTAATAAGAGAATATATGTTGGAGCCTTGGTTGCCTGTGGATTACAGTTGGTCTTATTAGATTTGTCCCAATAACCTGGTGGCTCCTCTATAGACAAACCTTCCTCCTGTGTATATCTGTTTTCTTACCGATTTGCCTTTGATTCCAGAACTCTCCCAACGACCTGCAGATGTTGTCAGATGCCCCGGCACATCACCTCTTCTGCCTACTGCCTCCTGTTCCTCCCACACAGAACTCACTGCCAGAGGTCCTGGCTGTCATACAGGTGAATAAACTGAGCCTACCATCAAAAACAATGGAGAGCAATGCATCCCATAACATTTTAACATGGCAATAGCTGTTCTGTCATTCATAACCTGATTACGGTGTCCACCCACAGTGCTCAGAATGACAAATCACATTTAGATTATGGTAATTCATGTTAACATAACATGCAAGTCGAGGATGCAATGATGTGCGGTCCTTCTTACCAAAATTCTATTGCACACTTTGAAGATGTTAGAATGAATGAATGCTTTTCCTCAGCCAACAAGACGAGTAACGAACAGCAAAATCACTAGCCCGTGTCAATTTACTGTCCCCACAGTAGAAAATGTAACTATTCTATTGGTCAGCTTGTCAAGGGAAAAAATGGCCTATTCCAAACAGTCTCTGGGACCGTTGTGGGATGATGGTTCCCAAATGCATAAAACAAGATCCTACAGAGAACCAACTGCAAGAGCATTGAGGCGTCCATCGCACACCGCCAGCTTAGATTGCTCGGACATGCCATCCGGATAGCAGAGGATCGCCTGCCACGGAAGCTGCTGTATGGACAGCTACAATTTGGCCGTTGCTATGCAGGTGGGCAGAAAAGGCAGCTAAAGGACCAACTGAAGACACCACCAAAAAAGTGTGGGATAGACCCCGCCTCCCTCCAGACTGTTGCTACGGACCGAGCACCTTGCTCCAAGATGGCATAGCAATCAGACGTCTTTTGTCCTCGTCTTGTCCTGTGTGTGTGTGTGTATATATATATATATATATATATACACACACACACACAACTTTCTTCGCATACCTTTTTATATGTTTTTTATTTTCCATAAACTCATCTTCAAAAAACTCTCCTGCAACCCGCCTCACCAATTTATATTTAAAAAAAAAAAAAAGTATTATTTACCTCAAATCTGTAATCCTCCACAGAAGCTAGACTGAAGCTGGACTGAAGCTGGACTGAAGCTAGTTAGCTTCTTTAACTCTGGACATTTATACCTGGATCTCGCAGCTAGCTAGCTAGCTGTTATCCGTGTGACTATCGGCTTACGTCGATTCCGGAGCAAACATCAATTATTCCGGAGCTAGCCAGCTGAAGAGTTCCATCAGTCACTCCTGGGCTACAATCATCTATCCGGACCTGTTTTACTGCCAACGCGGAGCCCCACCAGGCCTTCACAACTGGACTACCGCCGTTATCTGCCCGAGGGAGTTATCCGGCTGGCTCCTCCGTTGCGACGTTACCTGAACGCCCATCTGTGGTCCGCTAATCGTTAGCTGTCTTAGCAGCCGATATCTGAATAGACCTATCGGGCAATTATAATGTTTTTTTCTTCTTGGGCCTCTAACTATATCTATTGTTGTTTTTTTTGCGAATTGGATTGATCCCCTCTACCACATGGAACCCCACTAATCCTACCGATGGAAACGCACGAGGTGGCTAAAAACAGACCTCCATCCTATGCTAGCTTGCTACCGATGGCCCGGCTAGCTGTCTGAATCGCCGTGACCCCAACCAACCTCACTACTCACTGGACCCTTTTGATCACTCGACTAAGCATGCCTCTCCTTAATGTCAATATGCCTTGTCCATTGCTGTTCTGGTTAGTGTTTATTGGCTTATTTCACTGTAGAGCCTCAAGTCCTGCTCACTATACCTTACCCAACCTATTAGTTCAACCACCCACACATGCGATGACATCTCCTGGTTTCAATGATGTTTCTAGAGACAATATCGCTCTCTTCATCACTCAATACCTAGGTTTACCTCCACTGTATTCACATCCTACCATACCCTTTGTCTGTACATTATACCTTGAAGCTATTTTATCTTCTCCAGAAACCTCCTTTTACTCTCTGTTCCAGATGTTCTAGACGACCAATTCTTATTGCTTTTAGCCGTACCCTTATCCTACTCCTCCTCTGTTCCTCTGGCGATGTAGAGGTGAATCCAGGCCCTGCAGTGCCTAGCTCCACTCCTATTCCCCAGGGGCTCTCTTTTGATGACTTCTGTAACCGTAATAACATGCATGAAACCAAGGCTAACATTAGAAGCCTTCCCCCTAAGTTTATTTTATTCACTGCTTTAGCACACTCTGCCAACCCGGATGTTCTAGCTGTGTCTGAATCCTGGCTTAGGAAGACCACCAAAAATTCTGAAATGTTCATCCCAAGATACAACTGCCAAAGGGGGCGGTGTTGCAATCTACTGCAAAGATAGCCTGCAGAGTTCTGTCCTACTATCCAGGTCTGTACCCAAACAATTTGAACTTCTACTTTTAAAAATCCACCTCTCTAAAAACAAGTCTCTCACCGTTGCCGCCTGCTATAGACCATCCTCTGCCCCCAGCTGTGCTCTGGACACCATATGTGAACTGATTGCCCCCCATCTATCTTCAGAGCTCGTGCTGCTTGGCGACCTAAACTGGAACATGCTTAACATCCCAGCCATCCTACAATCTAAGCTTGATGCCCTCAATCTCACACAAATTATCAATGAACCTACCAGGTACCTCCCCAAAGCCTTAAACACGGGCACCCTCATAGATATCATCCTAACTAACTTGCCCTCTAAATACAGCTCTGCTGTCTTCAACCAAGATCTCAGCGATCACTGCCTCATTGCCTGCATCCGAAATGGGTCAGCGGTCAAACGCTCCCTGAAACACTTCAGCGAGCAGGCCTTTCTAATCGACCTGGCTGGGGTATCCTGGAAGGATATTGATCTCATCCCGTCAGTAGAGAATGCCTGGTTATTCTTTAAAAGCCTTCCTCACCATCTTAAATAAGCATGCCCCATTCAAGAAATTTAGAACCAGGAACAGATATAGCCATTGGTTCTCTCCAGACCTGACTGCCCTTAACCAACACAAAAACATCCTATGGCGTTCTGCATTAGCATCGAACAGCCCCCGTGATATGCAGCTGTTCAAGGAAGCTAGAAACCATTATACACAGGCAGTTAAAAAAGCCAAGGTTAGCTTTTTCAAGCAGAAATTTGCTTCCTGCAACACTAACTCAAAAAAGTTCTGGGACACTGTAAAGTCCATGGAGAATAAGAACACCTCCTCCCAGCTGCCCACTGCACTGAAGATAGGAAACACTGTCACCACTAATAAATCCACTATAATTGAGAATTTCAATAAGCATTTTTCTACGGCTGGCCATGCTTTCCACCTGGCTACCCCTACCCCAGTCAACAGCACTGCACCCCCCCATAGCAACTCGCCCAAGCCTTCCCCATTTCTCCTTCTCCCAAATCCAGTCAGCTGATGTTCTGAAAGAGCTGCAAAATCTGGACCCCTACAAATCAGCCAGGCTAGACAATCTGGACCCTTTCTAAAAGTATCTGCAGAAATTTTTGCCACCCCTGTTACTAGCCTGTTCAACCTCTCTTTCGTGTCGTCTGAGATTCCCAAAGACTGGAAAGCAGCTGCGGTCATCCCCCTCTTCTAAGGGGGGACACTTTTGACCCAAACTGCTACAGACCTATATCTATCCTACCCTGCCTTTCTAAGGTCTTCGAAAGCCAAGTCAACAAACAGATTACCGACCATTTCGAATCTCACCATACCTTCTCTGCTATGCAATCTGGTTTCAGAGCTGGTCATGGGTGCACCTCAGCCACGCTCAAGGTCCTAAACAATATCTTAACCGCCATCGATAAGAAACAATACTGTGCAGCCGTATTCATTGATCTGGCCAAGGCTTTCGACTCTGTCAATCACCACATCCTCATCGGCAGACTCGACAGCCTTGGTTTCTCAAATGATTGCCTCGCCTGGTTCACCAACTACTTCTCTGATAGAGTTCAGTGTGTCAAATCGGAGGGTCTGCTGTCCGGACCTCTGGCAGTCTCTATGGGGGTGCCACAGGGTTCAATTCTTGGACCAACTCTCTTCTCTTTGTAGACATCAATGATGTCGCTCTTGCTGCTGGTGAGTCTCTGATCCACCTCTACGCAGACGACACCATTCTGTATACTTCTGGTCCTTCTTTGGACACTGTGTTAACAACCCTCCAGGCAAGCTTCAATGCCATACAACTCTCCTTCCATGGCCTCCAATTGCTCTTAAATACAAGTAAAACAAAATGCATGCTCCTCAACCAATCGCTGCCTGCACCTGCCCGCCTGTCCAACACCACTACTCTGGACGGCTCTTACTTAGAATACGTGGACAACTACAAATACCTAGGTGTCTGGTTAGACTGTAAACTCACCTTCCAGACTCACATCAAACATCTCCAATCCAAAGTTAAATCTAGAATTGGCTTCATATTTCGCAACAAAGCATCCTTCACTCATGCTGCCAAACATACCCTCGTAAAACTGACCATCCTACCAATCCTCGACTTCGGCGATGTCATTTACAAAATAGCCTCCAATACCCTACTCAATAAATTGGATGCAGTCTATCACAGTGCAATCCGTTTTGTCACCAAAGCCCCATATACTACCCACCATTGCGACCTGTACGCTCTCGTTGGCTGGCCCTCGCTTCATACTCGTCGCCAAACCCACTGGCTCCAAGACCCTGCTAGGTAAATTCCCCCCTTATCTCAGCTCGCTGGTCACCATAGCATCACCCACCTGTAGCACACGCTCCAGCAGGTATATCTCTCTGGTCACCCCCAAAACCAATTATTTATTTGGCTGCCTGTTAGTATAATTTAATTAAGCCAATGTGCTTTCATCAATTGAAAGCCCTTCATCTATTTTATGATTGTTTGTAAGATTTCTTGTTTGCATAAAATAGACGCAGACCAGTCTTTAAATAATAGGTAATAGAATTTATTCTCGGAGCGCGCTGCCACTCAAACACATGCATCAGTTTAAATACAGATCATGACGTCATTTCACTGCCTTAACCGAACCCCCTCCTCTCGACAGGACAAAGTAAGGTGAAAAGTTAATTCTAACTTACTAACACACTCCCAGATAACTTTTGACCCCTCAACATTATCGATCACCACTGAACTGACAGTTTTAACTAACAGAAACCCTAGGAATGCACTCACTGCCTTATCTAAAAACCCCAGAGCTAAGTTTCAGGTTGGGTCAACCATAGGCTAACGACCTTATGTGTTTACAGTCCACAACCCCTTTGTTCCTGCCCAGTTGGAATGGTGTTCATTAACATTTTATTACTCCTTTCTCCTGTCACACAATTTCTTCTTATGAACTCCTATTGTCTATTAAACATACAGAGTATAAGTCTACTTACAGTTCCATTTAAAATGATTTGTTCAGTCATATTAATCATAATTTCCTAACACTGCCTCTCCTTCCAGTTCTCTGCTTCCAGTGACGGGAACGAACTACAAAAATCTCTGAAACTGGAAACACGTATCTCCTTCTTTAAGCTCACAGATTACTGCACCTGTACATAGCCCATCTATAATTTAGCCCAAACAGCTACCTCTTCCCCTACTGTATTTATTTATTTTGCTCCTTTGCACCCCATTATTTATATTTCTACTTTGCACATTCTTCCACTGCAAATCTACCATTCCAGTGTTTTACTTGCTATATTGTATTTACTTTGCCACCATGGCATTATTTTGCCTTTACCTCCCTTATCTCACCTCATTTGCTCACATTGTAAATAAACTTATTTTTCTACTGTATTATTGACTGTATGTTTGTTTTACTCCATGTGTAACTCTGTTGTATGTGTCGAACTGCTTTGCCAGGTCGCAATTGTAAATGAGAACTTGTTCTCAACTTGTCTACCTGGTTAAATAAAGGTAAAATAAATAAACCTGGCGCGGCTTCCGCCATCAAGGAGTGCAGTTGGTTGAGGGAAAAAGGACAGAACGTAGCCTGGCAAAGCAACCTTATGACAGTGCCTGCACCGGCCTCAGTGGGACAGGCCTTTGTGTACTCTGTCTGTGGCAGACAGTGTGCATGCAGCATCGGATTCTACAGTCAGCAAACTCACAAGCCGTAGTAGAAATCATCATCATCATCATCGTCATCTGATATGATCGACTAAAGTTTGTGTGTGCGTAATGTTCCTTTCAGGTGTGTCTGGAAGGAGAGATCTCTCGTCAGTCCATCCTCAACAGTCTGTCCAGAGGAAAGAAGGCTTCCGGTGACCTCATCCCCTGGACCGTGTCAGAGCAGGTATTGAGAATACAGGCCTGGAGCCATATGGCTTCCCACTGAATAATCTCACACTATTGGCATTGATCAGTTCTAATGTTGTGCTCTCTCTGCAGTTCCAAGACCCCGAGTTTGGCAGTCTGTCTGGAGGCAGGGTGGTGCGCATCGCTGTCAACCCTGACTATCAGGGGGTAAGTTCTGTTTTTTTCCCCCTGTATTTCATGGTTTGTCAGTTGTGCTTGTGCAGTGCAGCTCTCTAAACAGACATATTTTGGTTCTGACTTTCCAAAGCGATTGAGTTGTATGTAGGTGTGTTGACTATGTGGGGCTACAGTGTGATTTTGCCAATCAGGCCCTTAATCTTCAGTACCAGTCATAAGTTGACACACCTACTCATTCAAGGGTTTTTATTTTTTACTATTTTCTACATTGTAGAATAATAGCGGCGACATCACAATTATGAATGAACACATATGGAATCATGTAGTAGGCAAAAAAGTGTTAAACAAATCAAAATATATTTAAATATTTGAGATTCTTCAAAGTAGCTACCCTTTGCCTTGATGACAGCTTTGCACACACTTGGCATTCTCTCAACCAGCTTCATGAAGTAGTCACCTGGAATGCATTTCAATTTACAGGTGTGCCTTGTTAAAGGTTAATTTGTGGAATTTCTTTCCTTGTTAATGCGTTTGAGCCAATCTGTTGTGTTGTGGCAAGGTAGGGGTGGTATACAGAAGATAGCCCAATTGTGATTGTTACAGATTATTTTATTTTTTTGAAACCATTGGTCACATACACATGGTTAGCAGATGTTAAAGTGAGTGTAGCGTAATGCTTGTGCTTCAAGTTCAGACAGTGCAGTAATATATAACAAGTAATCTAACAATTTCCCAACAACTACCTAATACACCCAAATCTAAAGTGGTGAATGAGAATATGTACATATAAGTATATGGACGGCCGAGCGGCATAGGCAAGGTGCAGTGGATGATATAAAATACAGTATAGACATGTGATATGAGTAATGTAAGATATGTAGAAATGATTAAAGTGTCATTGTCTAAAGTGACTAGTGATCCATTTATTAAAGTATCCAGTGATTAGGTCTCAATGTAGGCAGCAGCCTCTGATTTAGTGATTGCTGTTCAGCAGTCTGATGGCCATGAGATAGAAGCTGTTTCTCAATCTCTGTCTGCGCTTTGATGCACCTGTACTGACCTCGCCTTGAACAGGCAGTTGCTTGGATGGTTGTTGTCCTTGATTATCTTTTTAGCCTTCCTGTGACATCGGGTGCTGTAGGTGTCATGGATAGCAGGTAGTACCAGGCTGTGATGCAGCCCGACAGGATGCATCTGTAAAAGTTTCAGGGTTTTTGGTGACAAGCCAAATTTCTTCAGCCTCCTGAGGTGCAAGAGGCGCTATTGCGCCTTCTTACCCACACTATTTGTGTGGGTGGACCATTTCAGTTTGTCTGTGATGATTACGCCCAGGAACTTAACTTTCCACTGCTGTCCCTTCGACGTGGATAGGGGGGGTGCTCCCTCTGCTGTTTCCTGAAGTCCACGATCATCTCTTTTTTTTCTTTTTTTTTGACGTTGAGTGGGAGGTTGTTTTCCTGACACGGCACTTCGAGCGCCCTCACCTCCTCCCTGTAGGCTGGCTCGTCGTTGTTGGTAATCAAGCCCACTACTGCTGTGTCGTCTGCTAACTTGATGATTTATTTGGAGGCGTGCATGGCCACACAGTCGTGGGTGAACAGGGAGTACAGGAGAGGGTTGAGCACACCCTTGCGGCTCCCCAGTGTTGAGGGTCAGCGAAGTGGAGATGTTGTTTCCTACCTTCACCATCTGGGGGTGGCCCGTCAAAGTCCAGGACCCAGTTGCACAGGGAGGGGTTGAGACCCAGGGCCTCCAGCTTGATGATGAGCTTGGAGGGTACTATGGTGTTGACTACAGCTCAGCATTCAATGAGCAGCATTCTTACATAGGTATTCTTCTTGTCCAGATGGGATAGGGCTGTGCAATGGCGATTGTGTCATCAATGGACCTGTTTGGGCGGTATGCAAAGTGGGTTGATAGTGGCTGGTAAGGTGGCGGTGATATGCTCCTTGACTAGTCTCTCAAAGCACTTCATGATGACAGCAGTGAGTGCTATGGGGTGGTAGTCATTTAGTTCAGGTACCTTTGCCGCCTTGGGTACAGGAGCAATGGTAGTCATCTTGAAGCATGTGGGGACAACAGACTGGGATAGGGAGCGATTAAATATATCCGTTAACACCCCAGCCAGCTGGTCTGCGCATGCTCTGAGGACACAGCTAGGGATGCCGTCTGGGCCAGCAGCCTTGCGCGGGTTAACTTCTTATGGCTGCAATCCCGTTAACGGGAGCGATTTGACAACAGCCAGTCAAAGTGTAGGGCGCCATTTTCAAAACATCAAAAATCTCATAATTAACAATCCTCAAACGTACATGTCTCATAACATTTTAAAGCTATTCTCGTTGTTAATCCCACCACAGTGTCCTATTTCAAATATGCTTTACAGCAAAAGCACCACAAACGATTGTTAGGTCACTACATAGCCACAGAAAAACAGACATTTTTTTCCTCCAGCCAAAGAGAGGAGTTTCAAAAAGCAGAAAATATAGATAAAATTAATCACTAACCTTTGATCTTCATCAGATGACACTAATAGGACTTCATGTTACACAATACATGTATGTTTTGTTTGATAAAGTTCATATTTATCAAAATGAGTTTACATTGGCGCGTTACATTCACTAGTTCTAAAAACATCCAGTGATTTTGCATAGCCACATCATTAAACAGAAATACTCATCATAAATGTAGATGATAATACAAGTTATACACATGGAATTATAGATATACATATCCTTATTGCAACCGCTGTGTCTGATTTCAAAAAAACTTTACGGAATAAGCCAGCCATGCAATAATCTGAGACGGCGCTCAGAAACATTTGTCACAATAGCCGCCATGTTGACGTCAACATAAACAAGAAATTACATGATAAATATTCCCTTAACTTGGAATCCCAGGTCCACAATAAATGTTTGTTTTGTTTGAAAATTTATGTTATTTATGTCCAAATCCCTTCTTTTGTTAGCGCATTTGGTATACATATCCAAACGCTCATTCTGGTCAGCGTTATATCGGACAAAAACTTCAAAAAGTTATATTACCGGTTGAAGAAACATTTCAAACTAAGTACAGAATCAATCATTAGGATGTTTTTAACATATAGCTTCAATAAAGTTCCAACCGGAGTACTCATTGTCTTCGTGAGCAATGGAACGCAAGTGACTACCATGAGGAATAAGCATGATCAGAAAATGACACCTGACTGATTCTGCTATCATTCACTCCCACAACACCTTAGAAGTCTCATAATCATTTCTATTGATGTTTGACATCTAGTGGAACCCCTAGGCAGTGCAACATCATTAATATCTCAAGGCGATTTCATTGGGGACTCTGGTGAATACATACAAAGCTCAGATTTCTGACTTCTGAACGATTTATTTATTTTGCTCCTTTGCAGCCCATTATTTTTATTTCTACTTTGCACATTCTTCCAAATCTACCATTCCAGTGTTTTACTTGCTACACTGCTTAAAAAAATAAAGTGAACACTAAAATAACACATCCTAGATCTGAATGAATGAAATATTCTTATTAAATACTTTTTTCTTTACATAGTTGAATGTTCTGACAACAAAATCACACAAATTATCAATGGAAATTAAATTTATCAACCCATGGAGGTCTGGATTTGGAGTCACACTCAAAATTAAAGTGGAAAACCACACTACATGCTGATCCAACTTTGATGTAATGTCCTTAAAACACGTCAAAATGAGGCTCAGTAGTGTGTGTGGCCTCCATGTGCCTGTATGACCTCCCTACAACGCCTGGGCATGCTCCTGATGAGGTGGCGGATGGTCTCCTGAGGGATCTCCTCCCAGACCTGGACTAAAGCATCCGCCAACTCCTGGACAGTCTGTGGTGCAACGTGGCGTTGGTGGATGGAGCGAGCCATGATGTCCCAGATGTGCTCAATTGGATTCAGGTCTGGGGAACGGGCGGGCCAGTCCATAGCAGCAATGCCTTCCTCTTGCAGGAACTGCTGACGCACTCCAGCCACATTGTCTTGCATTAGGAGGAACCCAGGGCCAATCGCACCAACATATGGTCTCACAAGGGGTCTGAGGATCTCATCTCGGTACCTAATGGCAGTCAGGCTACCTCAGGCGAGCACATTGAGGGCTGTGCGGCCCCCCAAAGAAATGCCACCCCACACCATGACTGACCCACCGCCAAACCGGTCATGCTGGAGGATGTTGCAGGCAGCAGAACGTTCTCCACGGTGTCTCCAGACTCTGTCACGTCTGTCACGTGCTCAGTGTGAACCTGCTTTCATCTGTGAAGAGCACAGGGCGCCAGTGGCGAATTTGCCAATCTTGGTGTTCTCTGGCAAATGCCAAACGTCCTGCACGGTGTTGTGCTGTAAGCACCTGTGGACGTCGGGCCCTCATACCACCCTCATGGAGTCTATTTCTGACCGTTTGAGCAGACACATGCACATTTGTGGCCTGCTGGATGTCATTTTGCAGGGCTCTGGCAGTGCTCCTCCTTGCACAAAGGTGGAGGTAGCGGTCCTGCTGCTGGGTTGTTGCCCTCCTACGGCCTCCTCCACGTCTCCTGATGTACTGGCCTGGGGGCAAAGTCTTTGTTAGCGAACTGCGACGTTGGCACTCTATTGTCCTCAAAGCGGGCAAAGAAGGTGTTTAGTTTGTCTGGAAGCATAATGTCGGTATCTGTGACGTGGCTGTTTTTGTAGTCTGTGCTTTCCTGTAGACCCTGCCACATACGTCTCGTGTCTGAGCTGTTGAATTGCACCTCCACCTTGTCCCTGTACTGCCATTTCGCTTGTTTGATGTTACAAGTAGTTTGGGATGAGTTGGACCGCAGAGTGAAGGAAAAGCAGCCAACAAGTGCTCAGCATATGTGGTAACTCCTTCAAGACTGTTGGAAAATTATTTCAGGTGAAGCTGGTTGAGAGAATGCCAAGAGTGCAAAGCTGTTATCAAGGCAAAGGGTGGCTACTTTGAACAATTTAAAATATATGTTTTGATTTTTTTCAACACTTTCTTGGTTACTTCATGATTCCATATGGGTTATTTCATAGTTTTGATGTCTTCACTATTATTCTACAATGTAGAAAATAAAGAGAAACCCTTGAATTAGTAGGTGTCTAAACTTTTGACTGGTAATATACTTCCTTAGATCCAGTATGAAGGAAGTTAACATTGGTTTGCAAAACTACTTCTAGCAATGACTGCTAGCTAGCAATGACTGCTAGCTAGCAGATACCCATAGACTTCCAGTCATTGCGCTGATGCTTGTCAGCAACTTCGTTCAAACTGCACCCCAGACTCTGGGGAAGTAGATAAAGGACCTCATTGCCAAAATCCAGAAGTATCCCTTTAACTGGTTTGTTTCCCTGTCTGTCCTGGAGATGGGTTATGGCTCCAGAGCACTGCAACAGTTACAGCTGTACTACGAGGGTCAGTTCCCCTACATGGATGAGAACGCACAGACCGCTAACAGCCAGATCACCTCTGTCACCAGCGAGGTAATGCCTCACTCAAACAAACGCCTGAGAACACTTGCACACTCACCGACAGAAAACCCTGAACATACACATTCCATGAGTATAAATCACATCCACAGGGAGAAAAGTCACCCAGACTCCTGTCTTTTGTTGTCACTCACATTGACTCCAAAGAGCAGCATTGAGCAGAGTTGATTGTTTTCACTCTGTTGGAGGTGCTTTGCTAACAGTGTTGTTAATATATAGGCGGTGAGCCTCCTAGAAGAGGTGTTGCACCCTAGGAAGGACCTCCCTCCTCTGCTTCTGAAGCTGAGTGAGAGGAGGGCCGAGAGACTAGAATACCTGGGAGTATCCTATGGTCTCACACCTCCGCTGCTGAAGTAAGTATTATTTACCATAGATTTTATATACATGATTGGTGTTTACTGACACTGGGAAACTCTGCATTTGGCTTCATCATCACCTCTGTTTTTTTCACAAGTATTAATCTGTCTTTTTTTCTTTGTTACCGCACAGGTTTTGGAAGAAAGCTGGTTTTGTCCCTGTCTATTTGCGGCAAACCCCTGTAAGTGGAAAATGTCTACTATTCACAATTTACTACTTTACATCATTGTGCTGAAATGGAATGCAGTTGGAGTATTGCTTATTGTAATGCTTGGTTTTGTCTTTTGACCCATGGTGTGGTGTTATCATTGCCAGAACGACCTGACGGGGGAGCACTCGTTGGTGATGTTGAAGGAGCTCAACACAGTGGAGGCTCCTGAACAGGGCCAGTGGCTGTCTGCCTTCTGGAAAGGTGAGGCTTGTGTGTGTGGTGTTCTGTCTCTTAGTGGAAAATAAAGTATCATCTGATGTTCTACTCTATTCTCCCTCTGCATTACAACTCAACTTGTCTTTGTTTCTTCCAGATTTCCGTCGGCGCTTCCTGTCTCTGCTCTCCTACCAGTTCAGCAGCTTCTCTCCCAGTATGGCCCTCAACATCCTGCAGAACAAGAGCACCACCAAGACGGATGCCAGCTCCTGTAAGTTCCCCTTCACTCCCTCCTTCCCTCCCCACCAGTCAAAAATCCGACCACCACTGTCCCTGTGGTAATCTAACTAGACCAAAATGGGTCTCCCCACCTGTTGACAGTCTACCCTAACCTTTGAATGTTTTGGGCCAGTACTTTTGAATTATTTGGGCTACAGACGAGGGGTTTTCAATGTCTCACCTGCTTTCTCTCCCCAGCCCTGAGCAGTTCTGAGCTGTCTGGACAGTTCAGCCCCTATGATCTGAAGCGTCTGGAGATGTACTCTAGGAACATGGTGGACTACCACCTCATCATGGACCTCATCCCTGCCGTGGCACGCATGTTCTTCCTCAAACAGCTGGGAGACGTGACCCTGTCCGCCGCACAGTGTGTGAGTAGGACGTTACGTGTGCACACACAGACATGCGCATACACTACACTGAGAAAGAGGGAGAGTGTAACTCTTGTCTATCTCCTTTTTTAATTTTTTTTACTAGTCTCTAACTCCGTCTGTTCATCTCCAGGCTCTGTTGCTAGGTGTGGGGCTGCAGCATAAATCAGTTGACCAGCTGGAGAAGGAGATTGACCTTCCCAGCTCTCAGCTCATGGGACTGTTCAACCGCCTCATCAGGAAAGTAGTGCAGGTGAGAGAACACATTTAGTACCCATGAGGGGAAATGTAATTAATTAAGATTTTAAATGTTTTATTTCTTACATTCTATCCATCCTGCTTAGCTATAAGTAGCAAACCAAAAAACCTTAGTTCCTAGAAAATGTCCTAAAGTTTCTACGAGTAAATGTCTCGTACTTACTGTGTCTCAGACAATGACAGCTAGTTGATTCATTATTACCTGTTTAGTTATTTTCACCATGTTTGTGTGCTGTTTTAGTTCTTCAACAGAATCCAGGAGAAGGCCATTGAGGCAGAGATGGTTGTATCTAAAGACATCTCCATGGAGCCCACGGTCAAAACCCTCAATGATGATCTAGTACGGAACTCTCCTCTGTTTTATGAATGGCATGACAACGAAAGGATAGATAGATCATAATATGCAATGGTGCAGTGAGTATATGAATGCAACATAAATTAAATATTTGTTTTTTTCTCCCCAGGATGAGGCAGCCAAAGAGTTCCAGGAGAAACACAAACAGGACATGGAGAAGGTCAAGGAGATGGACCTGCAACAGTACCTGATCCGAGGAGATGAAGAGGAATGGGACCAGGTGTTGAAGAAAGCAGGACAGACAGCTGTTGTCAGCATAAAGAGGTAAGAGGAGAAACATCTAGAATCCTTGCTATAACAATGTAATATGCTACCTTTGTCTCGGCCCCGAATGGTCTGGATAGGTATAAGCAGTAAGTTAGTAGAATTACATCATATTGCTTACACCTTACAGATCTGCAAACATAAAAGGGTTTAGGGCTATGGGGAAGGGCTAAGATCTTTCATTGTTTTTATGGTGGGGCTACCCATATGAATATGTTTGCATGCGCTACTGTGAATCGCTTTGTTATAAAAGCATTTTCTAAATGGCATTTATTATTATGGCTCATGTAACAATGTCTGTTCTCCAACAGTGACAAGAAGAGGAAGTATGAGCAGCCGAGGCCAGACAAAAACGAGGGAGGAGATACACGACACGGCAAACTGAAGAAGAAGACGAAGAAGGGAGGAGGCAAGGAGAAGAACAAGTTTGAAAAGAGGCCGTTATAGTGTAAATTATAGTTGTTTTTATATTCGCTTAAAGATTTTATTAGAAATGTAGTTTTTTTTTTCAGATCCACTTTACTAAGTTTCATAACATTTAATTTAGTTTGTCTTATGGACAGAAATAATCCTTTGCATGGAAGGCTGTGAGACGGGTTGTATAGTGTTTGTGTTTTTTGGGATGTCACTGGGGCAGCAATGCACAAACTGCTGGGTCAGGTCTTAGTTTGGGTTTAAAGGTAGATTCAGCGAGATCCCATAGATGCACGAAGTAAACCATGGGAATGGGTCAATTTCCGCAACAACCAGGAGCGCTGAAGCGTGAGGCTTCTCCGCTGTATTGTTCCCGTAGTTACCCGTGCGCATGCCGCAGATACTCTGTTCAACTGTGAGAGCAGTCTTGCATCATGCTCATCTGAATGGGCGCGTTCGAGCAGCCGCTTTGCATTTCAGGGTTGAAGTTGTCCGACTTGCACCGAATTGTTCATTGCATGGAGTTTTGACTGCAAGTTTCTGCAGTTTCTCTAACTTGATCCTGTAGTCGCCGCCTGCATTGTGGGAAGTTCTATTGTCAACCAATCATTAGGGTGTTTTTGTTTGACCAATTTTCCAATAGAGAGAGATTAAATATATACATTATATTCCCCAAAATGTTTTATTTAAGGCTCTCATTAATTGATTGTACAATGTGTACACATACTCTGTGTGTGATATGGGGGTTAAAAATGTGTTCATCTCGACATTATAAAAAAGCCTTTTATAAACACTGCAATGTTGATCAAACCTTGCTGTTAAAAAAACACATTAGTGTCTGACTTTAGGCTGTCGCAGATGCACCTCCCCCGTCTACTGTCGGTTGCTTCTGCCTCACCACGCAAACACGCCCATCATATCTGCGGTGCTGCTAGATCACGCTGAATCTACTTTTATAATTTAAAGTCGGTCTAAATATGATCTGCCAGATCCAGACACTTTAGAAAAGAACAAAACATTAACACCCCATTAGATATTTTCCCCAAAAACAAATGGAACATAATTCATAATGTTTTTTATTTGTTTGAGTCAAATTGGTTTAATTATTTCAGTTTAAATAGTTTTTTCATTTATTTTAGTTTACTATAACAACCTTAGTGTACAGCAGTAGGACTGTGCTTTGACCAATGGCAGTGTCACCTTTCTCTGTGCCTAGCCCTGTACCCAAGGGTTAGATGGAATGGGACAGAGTACCATCCATAGTGAAAATGAATCTATTAGACTTTATGTACCCACCACCTGAGGATAGGAGACAGCATACAGTGGTGACAGTTCCACCCATATAAATAGAATAATTATTTGCTATGGTTCCACCACCTGCCTTTTCCTGTACCTACTGTAACCGGCTCATTTAATCCAGTACCAACAATATATGGAGTTGCTTACATTCAGATGAGTTGGAGTCTGCAAGGGTCAACATACTTAAAGATGATTCATTGAATGATGAGCATACGTTTGACTTTTTGTATAATTTGACCATTGTCACCTAGCCTCGATCTTCAGTGAATGGAAAACGTGCCTGCTGTCTGTTCTAGTATTTTTTTTGCGGAGAATGAGTTTCATATGGAAAGTAAAGTGGCCTACCTTTCTACTTACTGGGAGACAAGTACAAATAACTTAATAAAGCAGCATGATGTCTGTTTTATTGATTAACTACTTTACTAATACAAAATGACTCATGGTCCCTCATTCTTCAGCTATTCTGAGAAGCACGTTAAAAAAAGGCTCTGCCGGAATCACATCTACATCTCATTACTACTCAAATGGTCAAGATTGGTGATTCTGATCCCATAGATGTCAAGCAGCGCGTTCTGTCTGTCATAACTGGAACAGCGTTGGCCGTAGCTCCAGCCACTTCTGGTGTAGCTGCTGCTGTAGGTCTGGGGCGAAGGTGCAGTCTATCGCCTTCTGGGACAGAGTCCACATGTCCTCCTGACTGAGGTTGAAGGTAGAGGCGGCCAACTGGTACTCCTGAGACAGGTCTGTGCAGAACACCCCCTTGTCGTCTGTCTGAAAACAAGCGCACTGCCACAAGATAAGTGTACAAGTGTTGAATTAATAGTTAAACGTTTATGCGTCAGACACATTTCGGGAAAACACTTACACAGAGCACACTAGGGTGTCCCATTTGGTACCAGTACAGGAAGTGATGTTGAGAATAGGATGACACTGTCTGACCTTTGACATTAGAGGTTAGGCATAGTTCTGTGAGGAAAGGTTTAGGAAAAATACAGTATATGAGAGCTTGGATAGAGGCAATATTAGCTACAACAAAATCAACACTAAACAGTTTCTATATCCTTTAGCCTTGATTGTTTAAAATAAATATAATTTAGATCAACAAAAAAAATCAAGCTTTACAGAAGACAGGTTGACTATGGACAATAAATAACCCTTTTAGAGCAATCACTAGACTGTTCAGGGCAGGAAGGACATACTAGTCTTACCCAGAGGTGTGTTATGCTTCCGCACTTTATCAACCAGGCTTTGTGACCCGCCCACTTCAGGGTGTAAGAAAGTCCCATGACCAATCCTGTCAGGTGGAATGTTTAGCAGCAGCTCTGATTCGTCTGCCTGAGATGGCACCTGGAACATTGCATTTGTCAAAACTACTGAAAAACTTATCCATAAAACATTACATCATTTGGAATTGCTTGAATCAGTTAGGTTCTGATGCTACCTACCTCTGACAGGTGTAGAGAGAGTTTTAGTCCACAGTTCTTGGCTTTTTGCAAGGCGGGAAGGAGATCTCTGCCATGGCCCACCTTGGAAATAAGAAACATTTTACATTTCAGTAATTTAGCTCCTATCCAGAGTGACTTAGAATCAGTGCATTTATGACATCTTGAGAAACGTGTCAACCATAAGCAAGCAAGGCACTGATCCACTACTGACCATAGGATCTCCACTGAGGTCCAGCCCCACGACCAGACCACCGGTAGACAGCATGAAGTCCTCTGCCAGTTTAACGGTCTCCATAGCAACCTCAGCCCCATTCCTACGGTCAACAGCTACCAGGAACCTTAATGGGGGAAAATGTTACGTAAGTTACTATAGCTATTACCATACCAATTTCTACCAATATTTACATTTTAGTCATTTAGCATTCGCTCTTATCCAGATAATGAATACTTTTTTGTACTGGTCCCCTGTGGGAATCAAACCCACAACCCTAGCAATGCAAGCGCCATGCTCTTAACAGCCACACGAGGCTCTGTCCTTGATTGTTTGGAAACAGCACTTCAGCATTCATAAGTAAAGCAAGCATTACAAATGGATTGAAAACATACCTGACTTCAATGTCAACTCCCTCATTTTTACATTGACGGATGGCCTCGATGACTGTTTCCACATACCTTCTCTTTGTCATTCCTAAGTTATACAAAACAAATGTAAGCGAAGCCCTGCATATAAGCGATCCAATCCAGTGTGTCTAGCTTGTGGCCTTGCCTGTGGTCTTCTCCTTTCGTGGGGTACTTCTCAGTTCTAGATATTTTACTCCATCAGCTGCAAACTCCCTGATGACATCTTTGGCAACCTAGAAACAAGGACAGATTTTTTCCCAAGGTGTTCAATGCTAGATTGGCTCCAGGCTCCATCGAGTCAATAGTGTTAGGTTTATGGGTGAGATTGTTTAAGTTAGTGAAGCTGCAAATAAGTGACCATAGACAATGTGCAATTTACCATAAGAATGTCCTCCTCTGTATCTACTAACTGATGGATGACTTTGAAGACCTGGAAACACCTGGAGAGACAAGATGACTGGTTGTTGTGACAGTAAAATTACAGGGCATCATTGTCCATAAAATTACTTTTTATTTGTATTAAAATGTCAGCTGGTATATACCCAACTTGATACATTTCTGAATATAAAGGTGTAAATAAATTGTTAAATTCCTGCATAAAATGAGGAATACGCCAACTCCTGGCACATTAGTGTGCTTACATTTGTCTAATGCACTCAGTGGTAAGGGTATGGAATTCTGGGTAATCCACAGCAGATCTATGGAAAATTGTTGTGGGCGAGTTAAGAATTGAATGCCCTGGGATAAAAACTGACATTAAGTTGTCGTAATTCACATTTGTATCATACTGATAACATATCAACTACTGTTGATTTGGTGTCAAATTAGACATTTTACAGGGCTCCAGACTAACGTTATCCTCTGGTGGCACTTGTGCCACAAACCTTTTCAGTTGGTGCACCAGCCCATGAAACATGAAAAAAGAGGAACAGGCCGAAAAGATTCTCACCCATCTCAGGCACAGAACAAAAGATGTAGTCTAAATCGGAATCAGAAACAGTGACATTCATACTAACCCAGATGCCATTAATGGTCTCCTAAGGAAGCATTTCAGCTGCAGTCAATACTCATATATCCCACTCAAAGATTTCTACTCAAAGAACAGGAGGATCCATATGAATACTGGTTGAGACTGAATCGAGCAACAGACACTGCTACAGACGGCCTGAAGGAGCAGGGTAAGGCAAAGGATGATCTCAACACAGACATTACTCACATGTTCATCAGGAACTGTCCGAGCAAAGAACTAGCCTTCACATTCAGAGCCAGGACTATTGACAAGTGGTTTGAACAGTACAATATGTGCCAAATGACTACCACGCTGAGATGAGCTTCAAAGCCAATGCAAAAGTGCATAGAGAAACGAGTAAGAATCTCAGTGAACAGAATCAAGGTTACTTTTACTTCAGTCCGATTCGCAGCCACAGCCACAACAAGAGCTCAGATCACTCTGTTCTAGAGCAGGAGTTCCCAATCTTCTTCACTCAGGCCCCCTTTCTAGCATTGGGGAACATTCTGTGTGCGTGCATGCCATGTCTAACACTGTTCATGACACAAACTGTTAAGACCCTTTGCAGGTTTAACGCTTATTTCCTGCAATTCTACACATTTTGTCATGGGGTGCAGAGTAAATTATTGCTGTTTTAAAACCAATTTCCTAGAATTCTACATATTTTACCATGTTTTATGTGAGATCATGGTATATTTGAGTGGGCTAAAAAACCTTGCTAAACAACTTTAGCTGACATGGGCTAGTTGATCTGGACATTTCTGCCAAGTTATAAATAGCTCTCTAAACGTATGCAATGACTGACATGATGAGGTAAACTGATGATGCACTACCCCTCGAACACCCCACCGTTACTCTAGAGAGTAATTGATATGCTAGAGAATGTCTTGCTGCCTGGCCCAGCTCAGTCTAACTCAGGGAAAATGACTGCTAGTAAACTACCCAAGATTGAAGGCCTGAATGCCACACCATGCTCTGTGTGCCATGATGCTACTCTGCCGTGAGAACAGGCGGTGTTTCAGGTGTCATTCAGCTGACCATTCAAGGCGCAACTGCCCGGGAGATGAAGAGAACCACGACTCCGTTGGAGCAGGGCAATGAACTGGTCTGCGCTCAGGAGAGGACAGTGCAGATCATCAGAGTGGGACTACCATCACCATCATTGATGATATGGAAGATTGTGAGTCACTATACCAGCTTGACAGCAACAGTATCCCAGACCACAAAACTATCGTTTTTCAAGGGGCACAGGGAATTCAGAGGACTGACAGTTTATTCTACACACAGGTCTCTGTCAAATGGCCCTACACTAAAGTGGATCAATGGCATGCACTCTGAGTGACCGATCAACCGATCAAGTCTGTTACAATCCAGTCATTCCATGAAAAGATATTTGGCTGATGATGTTGTCATTGATGGCTGTGGTG
Source organism: Oncorhynchus mykiss (assembly GCF_057628025.1). Lineage (NCBI taxonomy): Eukaryota > Metazoa > Chordata > Actinopteri > Salmoniformes > Salmonidae > Oncorhynchus > Oncorhynchus mykiss. The sequence continues at coordinate 56,406,510 of NC_143022.1, read as the reverse complement.
GTCATCAAGTCACCCCTAAAGCAATGTATGACCTTGACGTATCATTCCTGCACTTGATGTGCCAGGTCAAGCTGATAAGATGATACTAGGGAGCAACGCCATAAAGAAACTGACAGTTACGGGAGACTCATGTCCTTGCCTGACAATAGTTAAAGTGATGAACAATGTCAGTTTATGTCAATTCTTTCCAATTCAGAGAGGTTGAGATGTGAGTAGGTACAGTCAAGCTCAAGCAAAGGTGACATTACAGCCACAGAGTGAACATCTTGTTGGGGGCAAGTTACCTGCGTCTGCAGTCATATCAGTAGGTAGTACAGTGATTGTTGATCCCACTCAATCCAAGACCAGACCAAAACACATACTGATAGGTAGGGTTATCACTCCATTATGGGGAGATGGTTCTATCCAATTGAAAATAATCAATCTTACAAATGAGACAATCGTTCTGAGGAGAAATGCAAAAATCGCTGATGTGTCTCCTTGCATTACAGTAGAGGACAGTATCCAGTCTAATGTGCACTGCGCACAGAGCTATGACACCCCATCAAGAACAAAGGAAGAGATGCACACCTAGCTGCACTCGGCGGAAATATTTTCTACTCAACAATCAATTTCATGTCAGGCTTCATTAAGGTTATTTTACACAAAGGAGACAAGGTACACAGGGTTTTCATCAACCTTTGGACTAGGTACCCTTAGGACCTTTTGAACAGTCCATCGAGGTTTATGCGCATGATGACGTCCATATTCGGTGATGAGAACTTCACAAGCTTACTGTGCTACCTTGATGACCCAATGGTCTTTGCCCCTACTGAGCAGCTTGCTCTTGAATGCCTCCAGATGGTGTCCTCAGTCAACACACAACCTGAAGCTGACTCTCAAAAGAGTCAGCTTCAGAAGATCTGTCAAGTTTCATGGTCATATCTGTGAATATGGTGTGCAAACAGATCTCAAAGCACACTGTTTTACAATCAAGATATCTGATATGGCTTTGAAATAGGAAGAGTGCTCAGTGTGAACATATTTTCATCTGTGAAGAGCACAGGGCGCCAGTGGCAAATTTGCCAATCTTGGTGTTCTCTGGCAAATGCCAAACGTCCTGCACGGTGTTGGGCTGTAAGCACAACCCCCACCTGAGGACGTCGGGCCCTCATACCACCCTCATGGAGTCTATTTCTGACCGTTTGAGCAGACACATGCACATTTGTGGCCTGCTGGAGGTCATTTTGCAGGGCTCTGGCAGTGCTCCTCCTGCTCCTCCTTGCACAAAGGCAGAGGTAGCGGTCCTGCTGCTGGGTTGTTGCCCTTCTACGGCCTCCTCCACGTCTCCTGAAGTACTGGCCTGTCTCCTGGTAGCGCCTCCATGCTCAGACACAGCAAACCTTCTTGCCACAGCCTGCATTGATGTGCCATCCTGGATGAGCTGCACTACCTGAGCCACTTGTGTGGGTTGTAGACTCCGTCTCATGCTACCACTAGAGTGAAAGCACCGCCAGCATTCAAAAGTGACCAAAACATCAGCCAGGAAGCATAGGAACTGAGAAGTGGTCTGTGGTTATCACCTGCAGAACCACTCCTTTATTGGGGGTGTCTTGCTAATTCCCTATAATTTCCACCTGTTGTCTATTCCATTTGCACAACAGCATGTGACATTTATTGTCAATCAGTGTTGCTTCCTAAGTGGACAGTTTGATTTCACAGAAGTGTGATTGACTTGGAGTTACATTGTGTTGTTTGAGTGTTCCCTTTATTTTTTTGAGCAGTGAATATAGGCTTAATTCAATTTGTGCTAATTCATCATCTGTGTAAGTGAAAAACTCAACACATTAGCTAGATCACTAATTCTAAATATAACATCTACTGCTAGCAGACATGTATGCAATGAGGCCTGGTGCACTCGCGATGGCCGATGCCATCGCGAGTGCACCAGAGTCTGGAGACGCTGTGGAGAATGTTCTGCTGCCTGTAACATCCTCCAGCATGACCGGTTTGGCCAGTCATGGGGTGGCATTTCTTTGGGGGGCCGCACAGCCCTCCATGTGCTCGCCAGAGGTAGCCTGACTGCCATTAGGTACCGAGATGAGATCCTCAGACCCCTTGTGAGACCATATGCTGGTGCGGTTGGCCCTGGGTTCCTCCTAATGCAAGACAACCTCATGTGGCTGGAGTGTGTCAGCAGTTCCTACAAGATGCTATGGACTGGCCCGTCCGTTCCCCAGACCTGAATCCAATTGAACACATCTGGGACATCATGTCTCGCTCCATCCACCAACGCCACAGACTATCCAGGAGTTGGCGGATGCTTTAGTCCAGGTCTGGGAGGAGATCCCTCAGGAGACCATCCGCCACCTCATCAGGAGCATGCCCAGGCATGGTAGGGAGGTCATACAGGTACGTGGAGGCCACACACACTACTGAGCCTCATTTTGACTTGTTTTAAGGACATTACATTCCACTTTAATTATGAGTGTGACTCCAAATCCAGACCTCCATGGGTTGATAAATTTGATTTCCATTGATAATGTGTGATTTTGTTGTCAGCACATTCAACTATGTAAAGAAAAAAGTATTTAATAAGAATATTTCATTCATTCAGATCTAGGATGTGTTATTTTAGTGTTCCCTTTATTTTTTTGAGCAGTGTATAATATCATTGCAGTCGCACCAGTGCCACCAGGGGAAAATGTTAAGTCTGGAGCCCTGCTATGATGGAATAACACTTTCAAAAGAAAATCCAAGTTTAGCCACTGGCTAAAGCGAGGACACTTCACAGCCTGAGCTAACAATAACCAGCTAACATACAATACCAGTCAAAAGTTTGGACACACCTACTCATTCAAGGGTTTTTCTTTATTTTTACTATTTTCGACATTGTAGAATAATAGTGCAGATATAAAAACTATGAAATAACACATGGAATCATGTAGTAACCAAACAAAGTGTTATTTTATAAGTAGCCACCCTTTGCCTTGATGACAGCTTTGCACACTCTTGGCATTCTCTTAACCAGCTTCATGAGGAATTATTATCCAACAGTCTTGAAAGAGTTCCCACATATGCGGAGCACTTGTTCGTTGCTTTTCCTTCACTCTGCGGTACAACTCATCCCAAACCATCTCAATTGGGTTGAGGTCGGGTGACTGTGGAGGTCAGGTCATCTGATGCAGCACTCCATCACTCTCCTTCTTGGTCAAATAGCCCTTACACAGCCTGGAGGTGTGTTTTGGGTCATTTTCCTGTTGAAAAACAAATGATAGTCCCACTAAACGCAAACCAGATGGGATATAGTGTATCACTGCAGAATGCTGTGGTAGTCATAATGGCTGTGCCTTAAATTCTAAGAACATCACAGACAGTGTTACCAGCAAAGCACCCCCACACAATCACACCTCCTGCATGCTTCACCGTGCGAACCACACATGCGGGGATCATCCACTACTCTGTTTCTCACAAAAATACCACAGGTTTAATGTCCATTGCTCATGTTTCTTGGCCCAAGCAAGTCTCTTTTTCTTATTGGTGTACTTTAGTAGTGGTTTCTTTGCACCAATTTGACCATGAAGGCCTGAGTCACGCAGTCTCCTCTGAACAGTTGATATTGAGATGTGTCTGTTACTTGAACTCTGTGAAGCATTCATTTGGTCTGCAATTTCTGAGGCTTGTAACTCTAATGAACTTATCTTTTGGGTTAACTCTGGGTCTTCCTTTCCTGTGGCGGTCCTCATGAGAGACAGTTTTATCACAGCGCTTGATGGTTTTTGCGACTGCACACATTTTCCAGATTGATCATTACTTTAAGACATGAAGGTCAGTCATCTGTCATTTCTCTTTGAGCTGTTCTTGCCATAAAATGGATTTGGTCTTTTACCAAATAGGGCTATCTTCTGTATACCACGCCTACCTTGGCACAACACAACTGATTGGCTCAAACGCATTAAGAAGGAAATAAATTCACAAATGAACTTTAAACAAGGCACACCTGTTAATTGAAATGCATTCCATGTGACAACCTCATGAAGCTGGTTGAAAGTACGCCAAGAGTGTGCATAGTTGTCATCAAGGCAAAGTGTGGCTACTTGAAAATCAAAATATATTTGAGATTCTACCACTTTTTTGGTTACTTCATGACCTTGGGGTCGGTTGTATTCTCTGTCCGGACCAGAGACCAAAGCTATGAAGGAACACAGAGGAGTCTCTGGCCACTGGGGCCCTCCGTCCATCTGCATCTCCTGCCGGCGCAGGGGTTTTCTTTGTGGAGAAGAAGGACAAGACCCTGCGTCTGTGCATTGACTACACTAGACTTAACAACATTATGATTAAACATCGTTACCCCCTACACCTCTCCTCTCCTAGGCGTTTGAAACTCTCCAGGGGGCTACCATGTTTTCAAAGTTAGACCTTCGGAATGTCTACCACCTGGTTTTGATACGTGGGGCAGATGAGTGGAAGACAGCCTTCAACACAGCCAGTGGACATTATGAGTACCAGGTCATGCCATTTGGACTCACAAACGCCCCCGCTGTTTTCCAGGCTTTGGTCAACGATGTGCTCCGGGACATGCTAAACCGTTTTGTGTTCGTTTACCTTGACGACATCATCCTGTTTTTTTCCCGATCTGCCCAAGAACATGTACTTCATGTCAGAAAGGTTATTCAGTGCCTCCTGGAAAACTAATTGTTTGTGAAAGCAGAGAAGTGTGAGTTCCACCGCTCTACTATCACCTTTCTGGGATATGTCATTGCTGAGGGCAATGTTCAGATGGATCCTGGAATGGTGAAAGCAGTGGTGAATTGACCTCAACCAATGTCCAAGGTGCAGTTGCAATGGTTTCTTGGTTTTGCTAACTTCTACCGTCGTTTCATTCGGGATTACAGCATCCTGGCGGACCGCCTCTCGGCACGCACCTCTCCCAAGGTACCGTTCAAATGTTCTCCAGCTGTCGACAAAGTCTTTGTGGACCTGAAGCATCGGTTCCTCATCCATCCGGACCCCTCGTGTCAATTTGTGATGGAAGTTGATGCTTCGGATGTTGGAGAGGGGCCATCCTGTCCCAGCGACCTGCCCAGGACCAAAAGCTTCATCCCTATGCAGTCCTGTCTCATCGTCTCAATCCTGCAGTGAGGAACTACGATGTAGGCAACCCAGAACTCCTGGTGGTTAAGATGGCATTGGAAAAGTGGAGGCACTGGCTGGAAGGAGCAGAACAGCCATTCTTGGCCTGGACCGACCATAAAAACTTGGAATATCCCAACAGCCAAGTACCTCAACTCCAGGTGGGCCCTATTGTTTACCAGATTCAACGTGACCATTTCCTACCGTTCAGGGTAAAAAGAGAGTCTGACACTCTCTCCCGCCTATACAGTTCCTCTGCCACACCCTCAACCTCCAAAACATTCTTCCTACGTCATGCCTTGCTGCCACTGTGGATTGAGGTATTGAGAACCTGGTTTGCGAGGCGCAACGCTCCCAGCTTGGACCTGAAGGAGGTCCAGCTAACAGGCTGTTTGTCCCTAACCCAGTCTGGTCCCGGATCCTGGAATGAGGTCATTCCTCCAGGCTGACCTGTCATCCAGGGTCCCATTGTACATTAGCCTTCCTCCGACAACGTTTATGGTGGCCTACAATGGTTCCTGACGTCTCTGCCTTCGTCGCCGCATGCACTGTGTGTGCTCAGAACAAGACTACATGGCAAGGTCCTTCTGGCCTCCTTCAGCTACTACCAGTCCCTCATCGTCCCTGGTCTCATATATCTCTGGGCTCCCTCCGTCTGATCGGTTCTCCAAGGCCGCCCATTTCATCCCTCTGCCCAACCCCAACTACCTTCTGCCAAGGAGACGGCCCAGCTTATGGTGCAGCATGTCTTCCGGATCCATGGACACCCGGTAGACACGGTCTCCAATCGGGTACTCAGTTCTGGAAGGCATTCTGCACCCTTATTGGGTCGTCGGCTAGCCTGTCATCCAGATTCCATCCCCAAACCAACGGTCAGTCGGAGCGAGCCAACCAAGACCTGGAAACCACCTTGAGATGCCTGGTCTCAACCAACCCCACTACCTGGAGCTGTCAACTGGTCTGGGTGGAGTATGCACACCCTTCCCTGTTCTGCCACGGGACTCTCCCCTTTCGAGTGCTCCATGGAGTATCAGCCTCCACTCTTCCTGGAACAAGAGCAGGTCAACGTACCCTCGGCCCAGATGTTTGTCCGCTGCTGTCAACGTACCTAGAGAAGAGTCAGGGCGGCTATTCTCAAGACCAACTCCAGGTATCTTCGACAAGCAGACCGTCGCCGAACCCCAGCTCCCCGCTACCGCATTGGGCAGAGGGTATGGCTTTCCACTCAGGACTTGCCTCTGCGGGTAGAGTCCCGTAAACTGTCTCCCCGGTTCATTCATCCTTTTCCCATCTCCAGAGTCCTGAGTTCCACTGCTGTCCGTCTTGGGTTACCCCGTACCCTCCGTATCCACCCTACTTTCCATGTGTCCAGTATTAAGCCCGTGTCTCACTGTCCGTTGTCTTCTGTTTCCAGGCCCATCCCTCCCCCCTGGGTAATCAATGGACAGCCAGCGCATACGATGAGATGCCTCCTGAGGGTTCGACCACGGGGCAGGGGTTTCCAGTACCTGGTTGACTGGGGGGGTTATGGCCCGGAGGAGAGGTGCTGCTAAAGACATCTTGGACCTGGCCCTCATCGCCGATTTCCACAGCTGACACCCCGGTCAGCCAGGTATGCGCCCAGGTATGGGGGGGGGGGGGGGTGGTGGTGTCATGCCCTGATCTGTTTCACCTGTCCCTGTGATTGTCTCCACCCCCTCCAGGTGTCACTTATTTTTCCCAGTGTATTTATCCCTGTGTCTCCTGTCTCTCTGTGCCAGTTCGTCCTTTCGCCTGTCCACGACCATTCTCTTGCCTACTCCTTTTGGATTAATAAACATTGTAAGACTCCAACCATCTGCCTCCGGTGTCTGCATCTGGGTCTCGCCTGGTGTCATGAAAGACTCTATGCATGTGAACAACGTTGGATGGCCAAGCTTTGACATGAAGTATGTTCCTAATAATAAGAATGTAATATCCAACCCATTGAGCAGAGAGCATTTCCTCCACTCATGTATCAGCCATCGCCTTGTGGCAGAGCCTTCTGTCTCTCCTAGATCAAGTCAACAGAGTAGTAAATAGAACTGTACAAGACACCTTCATAGTCAGCAACAACTGCCAAGCCGTGTTGAGCCCACTAGACGAAGACTCAATTCAAAAGGACCCTGTTGAGGGCACCTCACCTTCATTACATGGTTTCCTTACCTGTCAAGAACTCTCTGCTGGCTTGGATGCACACTGCACTGATTGCCTGAGTCAAGCACTGGGAACAGGGGCATCCATCCCTCAGCTACAGCAGGAAGACCACACCACTGTTCTACCTCAGAGTAAGCTTTTAAGCCTGCAAGAGCAAGACCGAATACTACGTTAAGAAACATCAAAGACCCACCAGACATGAGCGTGTATCTGAGCCCCGCAGCGTGAATTAAACTACGGAAGCACTTGAACAAGCTCAGCATTCGTGACGGCATACTGCACAAGGAGAACAGAGACCATCAAATTAACAAAATGCTCTTCCAATACCGAATTCTCTGAAGTAGCAAGTTCTCAATGGCCTCCATGATACAGCTGGTCACCAAGGACACTCTCAAACACTATCCCTAGCAAGACAACAATTATTTTGGACTGGGATGGAGCGTGACATTGTGAATCATGTGAAGAACTGCCATCGATGCATTGTTGGAAAGACTCCTGAGCCCCATGCTCGTGCGCCACTTGAAAACATCCACACTTCAGAACCAGTGGAATTAGTTTGCATTGAATTTAGGACCACAAAACAGTGACAACAAGTCTATAGACGCTTTAGTTGTAACCAACCACTTCTCAAAAATGGCCCATGCAAGAACCAGACTGCAAAGCAAGTTGCTCGTCGCCCGTGGAAGGACTTCTTCTACATACCTAGATTTCCAAAGCATATCCACTCCAACAAAGGGACCGATGTTCAAAGCGAATGTTGCCTGTAATCCATGGCTTCTGGTTGGGGTATGTACGTGTAGTCACTGTGGGGATGACGTCCTCAATGCACTTATTGATAAAGCCAGTGACTGATGTGGTGTATTCCTCAATGTCATCAGAAGAATCCCGGAACATGTTCCAGTATGTGATAGCAAAACAGTCCTGTAGTTTAGCATCTGCCTCATCTGACCACTTTTTTATAGACCGAGTAACTGGCGCTTCCTGCTTTAATTTTTGTTTGTAAGCAGGAATCAGGAGGATAGAGTTGTGGTCGGATTTACCAAATTGAGGGCGAGGGAGAGCTTTGTACGCATCTCTGTCTGTGGAGTACAGATGATCTATAACATTTTTTTTAGCACATTTAACATGTTGATAGAGATTTGGTAGAACTGATTTAAGTTACCCTGCATTAAAGTCTCCGGCCACTAGGAGTGCCACCTCTGGGTGAGTGGTTTCCTGTTTGCTTATTCCCTTATACAGCTGACTGAGTGCGGTCTTAGTGCCAGCATCTGTTTATGGTGGTAAATAGACAGCCACGAAAAGTTTTGCTGAGAACTCTCTAGGCAAGTAGTGTGGCCTGCAATTTATCACAATATACTCTACTTCAGGCGAGCAAAATCTAGAGACTTCCTTAGATTTCGTGCACCAGCTGTTGTTTACAAATATGCACAGAACCTCTGCGTCGCTTCCTTTGGCAAATAATTGGGATGTCTGCCCTGTGGGGTATTTGGAGAATATCGTGTGAGTCCTGCTTGTTGTTGAAAAAAGCTTTGTCTAATCCGAGGTGAGTGATCGCTGTCCTATATCCAGAAGCTCCTTTCTGACGTAAGATACGGTTGCAGAAACATTAAGTACAAAATGATTTACAAATATCGCAAAAAGAAACACATAACAACACAATTGGTTAGGAGACCGTAAAACGGCGGCCATCTTGTATACAGGTACAATAACATCTGTTAACCATGTGTTTGTGACCAATAAAAATTGGATTTGGTCAGTTGGATTGAGCAGAGATTCCCATATATTTTCGATAGCTGCATATTTGACATAAATCCATTTAAATTCATAATATATATAATTTTAAAAATGTAAATACATTTTAAATGACCAAATCTAAGAATCTCATTTCCATGTGGGTTTTATGCCAGCAAAGCTTCCTCTTTACAACATCTTTAGGAGTGCTGTTAATATCCCTTTAATGATTGAACATTCATCTATACTGTGTCCCATCATTGTAGTTTGGTAATAAATTAACTATCCATCCATGTTGGGGCTAGTATAGGCTGGTTTTTGTTTTGCCCTTTCAATTAAGACCTAGACAACCAGGTTAGCAGAGTTCCTTACTAATCAGTAACCTTAATTCAAATCAAGTACAAGGGAGGAGCGAAAACCCGCAGACACTCTGCCCTCTGTGGAATGAGTTGGACAAGTGCCATACATTATATTGTATGACAAGTTCCATACAATGCACTATGGACCCAGAAAAAGAAACAAACAATCCATTCTGTCATACGTACTCATCCAGTGTCCTCCGCTGACCACTGCGAATAGCAGTCATGCCGTGTTCGATGTTGAGATGTGGCTTTCGAGCCACGAGTTTCTCGATGGTTGAAAAGCTGACAGAGCCATTGAGATGGGCATGAAGCTCCTGAGTAGAGAAGAGAGGATGACACGCAAGAAGTTAGAGTACAAACCTGTTGGACTGAAATACAGTTGAAGTCGGAAGTTTACATACACTTAGGTTAGAGACATTAAAACTTGTTTTTCAACCACTCCACAAATTTGTTGTTAACGAACTATAATTTTGGCAAGTCGGTTAGGACATCTACTTTGTGCATGACAAGTAATTTTTCCAACAATTGTTTACAGACAGATTATTTCACTGTATCACAATTCCAGTGGGTCAGAAGTTTACATACACTAAGTTGACTGTGCAGCTTGGAAAATGTCAGAAAATTATGTCATGGCTTTAGAAGCTTCTGATAGGCTAATTGACATAATTTGAGTCAATTGTAGGGGTACCTGTGGATGTATTTCAAGGCCTACCATCAAACTCATTGCCTCTTTGCTTGACATCATGGGAAAATCAAAAGAAATCAGCCAAGACCTCAGAAAAAAATTGTAGACCTTCACAAGTCTGGTCCATCCTTGGGAGCAATTTCCAAACGCCTGAAGGTACCACGTTCATCTGTACAAAAACAATAGTATGCAAGTATAAACACCATGGGACCACCAGGAAGGAGATGTGTTCTGTCTCCTAGAGATGAACGTACTTTGGTGCGAAAAGTGCAAATCAATCCCAGAAACACAGCAAAGGACCTTGTGAAGATGCTGGAGGAAACAGGTACAAAAGTATCTATATCCACAGTGAAACAGGTCCTATATCGACATAACCTGAAAGGCCACTCAGCAAGGAAGAAGCCAGTGCTCAAAAACCGCCATGAAAAAGCCAGACTACGGTTTGCAACTGCACATGGGGACAAAGATCGTACTTTTTGGAGACCCGTCCTCTGGTCTGATGAATCAAAAATAGAACTGTTTGGCCATAATGACCATCGTTATGTTTGGAGGAAAAAGGGGGAAGCTTGCAAGCTGAAGAACACCATCCTAACCATGAAGCACGGGGGTGGCAGCATCATGTTGTGGGGGTGGCAGCATCATGTTGTGAGGGTGGTTTGCTGCAGGAGGGACTGGTGCACTTCACAAAATAGATGGCATCATGAGGCAAGAACATTTTTATAAAAGTTTTTTTTTAAATTGTTTAGAAAGAGTGCAAAGGCGATTTGAGTTACTGCACACCCGCACATCAAAGTAGGCGTTCCTTAACGGAAATATGCAAATAAATGCTAGAATGCACCGATAGGATCTCACCAGCTCATGCTTGGCTCTGCCCACCTTGCTTGCTCTGCCTACTATGATTTGCTCCTATTGGAAGACAGGCTCTAGTCTCGGGTTAGTTATAAAACTCTTTGACGAAGCACCGCCCAAAACACAAATTGTAGTCTTTTAGAGACTGGAATTTTTTTTGTTTATTTGTATATTTAGCAATGAATCCACCGATAGGAGGCTGAACGTTTAACTCAGCTTCTCCAAGCCGGCTAACGTCAGCTAGCTAACATGACCGTTTAAACTTCTAAAAAAATTTACTTAATTGTCTTCAGGTAAAAAAATTGAATATATTGTAATGAAACTGCAGGGAGCATGTCTCGAACCCTCGACCTTCGAGCCCGAGGTCCGGCACGCTAATGACTGTGCCGCAAAAGCAAGCTCGTGCGGCAGAGTCCGCGCTTATAAACCAAAGGTCGTTACAATATTGTACACGGTTACTTACCACTTTTGGCAGCTGTCGGTAGAATAAATCAGCCTCCTCCATTCTAATTGTTTTGAGGGTGCTTTGCTGCAGGAGGGACTGGTGCACTTCACAAAATAGATGGCATCATGAGGCAAGAAAATTATGTGGATATATTGAAGCAACATCTCAAGACATCAGTCAGGAAGTTAAAGCTTGGTTGCAAATGAGTCTTCCAAATGGACAATGACCCCAAGCAGACATCCACAGTTGTGGCAAAATGGCTTAAGGACAACAAAGTTAATGTATTGGAGTGGCCATCACAAAGCCCTGACCTCAATCCTATGGAAAATTTGTGGGCAGAACTGAAAAAGCATGTGCGAGCAAGAAGGCCTACAAACCTGACTCCGTTACACCAGCTCTGTCAGGAGGAATGGGCCAATATTCACCCAACGTATTGTGGGAAGCTTGTGGAAGGCTACCAGAAACGTTTGACCCAAGTTAAACAATGTAAAGGCAATGCTACCAAATACTAATTGAGTGTATGTAAACTTCTGACCCACTGGGAATGTGATGAAAGAAATAAAAGCTGAAATAAATCATTCTCTCTACTATTATTCTGACATTTCACATTCTTAAAAGAAAGTGGTGATCCTTACTGGCCTAAGACAGGACCTTTTTACTAGGATTAAGTGTCAGGAATTGTGAAAAACTGAGTTTAAATGTATTTGGCTAACGTGTATGTAAACATCTGACTTCAACTCTATGTATAAACTGCACTCCACACTATTCTACGATATCTTAGTCACTTTTACATATTGCATCACCCATTTCATATGTATATACTGTATTGTATTCTATACTACTCCACTGACTGTTAAACAGCCATCTCCAGCACATCAGAGGCTGCTGCCTATATACAGTGCCTTGCGAAAGTATTCGGCCCCCTTGAACTTTGCGACCTTTTGCCACATTTCAGGCTTCAAACATAAAGATATAAAACTGTATTTTTTTGTGAAGAATCAACAACAAGTGGGACATAATCATGAAGTGGAACGACATTTATTGGATATTTCAAACTTTTTTAACAAATCAAAAACTGAAAAATTGGGCGTGCAAAATTATTCAGCCCCTTTACTTTCAGTGCAGCAAACTCTCTCCAGAAGTTCAGTGAGGATCTCTGAATGATCCAATGTTGACCTAAATGACTAATGATGATAAATACAATCCACCTGTGTGTAATCAAGTCTCCGTATAAATGCACCTGCACTGTGATAGTCTCAGAGGTCCGTTAAAAGCGCAGAGAGCATCATGAAGAACAAGGAACACACCAGGCAGGTCCGAGATACTGTTGTGAAGAAGTTTAAAGCCGGATTTGGATACAAAAAGATTTCCCAAGCTTTAAACATCCCAAGGAGCACTGTGCAAGCAATAATATTGAAATGGAAGGAGTATCAGACCACTGCAAATCTACCAAGACCTGGCCGTGCCTCTAAACTTTCAGCTCATACAAGGAGAAGACTGATCAGAGATGCAGCCAAGAGGCCCATGATCACTCTGGATGAACTGCAGAGATCTACAGCTGAGGTGGGAGACTCTGTCCATAGGACAACAATCAGTCGTATATTGCACAAATCTGGCCTTTATGGAAGAGTGGCAAGAAGAAAGACATTTCTTAAAGATATCCATAAAAAGTGTTGTTTAAAGTTTGCCACAAGCCACCTGGGAGACACACCAAACATGTGGAAGAAGGTGCTCTGGTCAGATGAAACCAAAATTGAACTTTTTGGCAACAATGCAAAACGTTATGTTTGGCGTAAAAGCAACACAGCTGATCACACCATCCCCACTGTCAAACATGGTGGTGGCAGCATCATGGTTTGGGCCTGCTTTTCTTCAGCAGGGACAGGGAAGATGGTTAAAATTGATGGGAAGATGGATGGAGCCAAATACAGGACCATTCTGGAAGAAAACCTGATGGAGTCTGCAAAAGACCTGAGACTGGGACGGAGATTTGTCTTCCAACAAGACAATGATCCAAAACATAAAGCAAAATCTACAATGGAATGGTTCAAAAATAAACATATCCAGGTGTTAGAATGGCCAAGTCAAAGTCCAGACCTGAATCCAATCGAGAATCTGTGGAAAGAACTGAAAACTGCTGTTCACAAATGCTCTCCATCCAACCTCACTGAGCTCGAGCTGTTTTGCAAGGAGGAATGGGAAAAAATTTCAGTCTCTCGATGTGCAAAACTGATAGAGACATACCCCAAGCGACTTACAGCTGTAATCGCAGCAAAAGGTGGCGCTACAAAGTATTAACTTAAGGGGGCTGAATCATTTTGCATGCCCAATTTTTCAGTTTTTGATTTGTTAAAAAAAATTGAAATATCCAATAAATGTTGTTCCACTTCATGATTGTGTCCCACTTGTTGTTGATTCTTCACAAAAAATACAGTTTTATATCTTTTATGTTTGAAGCCTGAAATGTGACAAAAGGTCGCAAAGTTCAAGGGGGCCGAATACTTTCGCAAGGCACTGTACATAGATTAGGAATCACTGGCCACTTTAAGGAAATTAAACACTAGCCACTTTAATAATGTCTCCGTATCTTGCATTACTCATCTCACTCATATGTATAAACTGTACTCTATACTATTCTAAGGTATCTTAGTCACGTTGTATATACTGTATTCTATACTATGCCACTGTATTTTAGTCCAATGCTGCTCTGACATATGTATATATATTCTTAATCCATTCCTTACAAAGATTTCCGTGTATTTTGGGTATATGTTGTGAAACTGTTAGATATTATTTGTTAGATATTACTGCACTGTTGGAGCTCGAAGCACAAGCATTTCACTACACCCGCAATAACATCTGCTAAACATGTGTATGTGACCAATACATTTGATTATTTTTTTCAGTTTTGCCCAAAGGATTGTTGTTAGTGTCCGCCTCCTTTTCAAAAAAGGGACAGTGGGCCAGAGTAAGAAGCCACAGACAGAACAATGAGCCAAATATGAATGTGAAGCATCCGGTTGGCGTTTCACTCACTACCAAATATGGTGATGGAGGAAGCCTGGCAGTGGGAGAAGATTAAATTAGATTGATTTTGGCCGACATTCTGCTAATTTTCTCATTGTACGGAACATCTTCATACAGTTTCCTGTTTCTAAAACTAGAATCTGTAACAAAAAAAGTGGACTGTGTTTTGTAGACTTTACCCTTTGAATAAACGTTTTTTTTTAATTGTTTAGAAAGAGTGCAAAGGCGATTTGAGTTACTGCACACCCGCACATCAAAGTAGGCGTTCCTTAACGGAAATATGCAAATAAATGCTAGAATGCACCGATAGGATCTCACCAGCTCATGCTTGGCTCTGCCCACCTTGCTTGCTCTGCCTACTATGATTTGCTCCTATTGGAAGACAGGCTCTAGTCTCGGGTTAGTTATAAAACTCTGACGAAGCACCGCCCAAAACACAAATTGTAGTCTTTTAGAGACTGGAATTTTTTTTGTTTATTTGTATATTTAGCAATGAATCCACCAATAGGAGGCTGAACGTTTAACTCAGCTTCTCCAAGCCGGCTAACGTCAGCTAGCTAACATGACCGTTTAAACTTTAAAAAAAAAAAACGTAATTGTCTTCAGGTAAAAAAATCGAATATATTGTAATGAAACTGCAGGGAGCATGTCTCGAACCTTCGAGCCCGAGGTCCGGCGCGCTAATGACTCTGCCGCAAAAGCAAGCTCGTGCGGCAGAGTCCGCGCTTATAAACCAAAGGTCGTTACAATATTGTACACGGTTACTTACCACTTTTGGCAGCTGTCGGTAGAATACATCAGCCTCCTCCATTCTAATTGTTTTATTCTGAAATATATTTACTCAATGATCTATGAACCTGTGCGATCCTCACTTTCTTTCTGGTTGCTTCCTTTGTTTTCAGTGCTTATTTAATCGTCGCACCACTAAGTTGCAACAGTGAAACAATCCCCTCTTTTTCCTTCTCGTTCCTATTCTTCTTCCTCTTGTATAATATTATGGCGGTCCGCAAACAAACGTTAAGGGTGCATGCCGTCACCTACTGTACTGGAGTGTGTAGTCAATCACAGTGCACAGACGAAATTAATAAAGAAACAAACATTTAAGAGAAACTAAAACCTATCGAATCCTGAAAAACAAATTTTAAAGAGTCCTACTAACTTTAACAATCCCTTCCAACCTCTGTAACCCTACACAATCTTTCCATCTCTTCCACATATCGGTACTTACAACAATACACATGCTTCACTGTTTCATCAACATGCAATCCATGCAAAAAAGGCATTTTCATGCTTGCCAACCATATATAATGACGAGTTCAATTAACAATGTCCTATATGCAACCAAGCAACCACCCATCTTCCTTCCTAATCTGAACCTTGCATCTTGGTCTACCAACATTTCTTTGGAGGGCAAATAAATGCCAGCCCTTGGGCTCGCAGTCCACCTCTTCTGCCACACATCTATCATAATGGCTTTAATCGTACATTTGGCCTCACCTCTACCCAATGGAGTACGAATATCAATTTTATCTCGTTGGCTACCTGGTCTACTATTTCACTCCCGAGTAGGCTGGGACCCAGCAGAATCTCACTACTACACCCAGTCTTTCGATTCTCCATAATAACATTAATGCCTCATATAGATAGGTCACTCCTATTAGATTTGCCAGATTATAAACTCTTCAATATAGACAGAGAATCTGAGCATACTATAATTCTGACAGGTTGAGCGTCCTCCACCCACTGGTCGCAGCTACTATCGACAAGTTTGTTAGTCTTCGACATATCTACACAAGTTCAGAAACAATTCCCCCATTCCATTGAAAAGTAAATATTAGTTCCACAACCATATTGAATTAGTCAAAATAGTCAGTAGTCAAAATAAATAAAATCATTGAGGCAGTCAACTTTTTCAAAACTTTTTCAAGTAGAATGATTTAATCATAACGGCAGCAAAGTAAAAACAACTTTAAAAGGTACAAAAAAGGCTTCTCGTTCCACATGCATGGTTCCCTTCAGCTTTCATTTCTGAACTGTTTTCACATGTACATGTTACATTTAAATTATTTCTATACACTTGCCCTTAGTTTATCTGTTACACTTGCCCTTAGTTTCTCTCTCCAGAATGGCTTCTTCTTTTCCCTCTGTATCCATGCAATCTCAATCTCTCCGTCATGTTACACGTCGTCCTGAAATGTTGAATTCAGCAACTTTTTAGTGGAGGATTTATTCTGCTTTCCAGTTTGTTAAATGTGAGATGAACACTTGTGGCAATAAGAGAGGAGGATGTGTAACAAACAAATGCATAAAACATAAAAGAAACAAAAAAAATAAAAAATAAAAAGGCAAGCGTGTAGAGGAGGAGTGAAGTATCTGTGGGGATAGCCCTGTGTTCGTTCTGGAGGCATTTGGCACAGATCGTATTTAACTGGGGTAACAATCTTACACTGTATGGGTAGAGAGCAGGGACACGGGAAGTGTATTGCCTGACTTGGGGTTGATTCACACTAGCCGAGCCAAGCCGAACTGCACCAGCCAGGCTACGTATCCGTCATCTTTCCTGTAACTGTGCTGGAAAGGACCATGTGAAAATGTAAAAAAAAAGTGGAAATGCCAACACGTGGCAACAACATTTCAACAGAATGAGAAATTATAAAACAAGTAAACTTTAACACAATCTAATGTCAATCAAAAACTTTTTTATAAGAGAGGAAGGAGGATCTCTGAGGTCTTGATAATGTCAGGCTTTCGGTCCCATCATGAAAGAAGAGCAATCCTTGACCGTCCTATTTCTCCCTCAATGAAAGGAGAGCCATCCTTGTCCACTTCCCCTTTCACCACCTCTTCCTATTCCATCACAGGTAGAGCTCCTTGGCTAGGATATGCTGCAGTTTCTCCCTGAGGACTCTAAAGCATGGCCGCACCAGGGGATCCAGGGTCCAGCACTGCTTCATGACTTCATACACCACCTCAGGACAACCGTCTGGGGCATCCATCTTGTAGCCCTTCTCCACGCGTGGTACCACGTCCTTTAGAGGCTGGGGCAGGAGAAGGTGGGGATGAAGAGAAGATGAGACAGGGGAGTATCATTTGCAGAAATATAATACATTTTGATTAGGAATTACTTTATATCTATTTTGCATTACATTTATATGGTGTCATGATCACTAAAGAACATACCCTGACAGAATGTTGACAACATTGAAAGGAATAGTATTATACTGGACCATAATAGCACTGTCCACATTTCAAATGTACTACATTGACTCTTAACTGCCAAATTCATATACTCTACAGCTGTCCCAGTTTCTAACACACCTGCCCAATCAGTTTTATTCACTTGGCCGTTTCTAGCTTTTTGCGATTCTACTCATTTCATCATGGGGCGGAGAGAAAAATGTACAGTTTTAATGCAAATTTTACTGCAGTTCTACATATATTCCCAAGGGATGGTGAGGAGATGTTGCCATTTTACAGCTAATTTCCTGCAGTTCTACACATTTTACCATGACTTATGCCATGTTCATATGATATCTGAGTGAGAATGACGAACAAAAATCAATGGGGGCCCCCTAGATGTCAGGGCCCCTGGGCATGTGCCTTGCGTGCCCGGTCAGTAATTTGACCATGATTACTACAAGGCTTAGATTGCTGGCTAGACTAACTTACCTAGCAACCTATAAAATGTTAGCTGACATGAGCTAATTGAGTGACTGTCGGTGACTGACATATAAGAGGAAAAGCGCTGATGCACTACCAACTGTCAAAATTGCACGTTGTGTATTATAACTAACAGTTAGTCGAGTCACTTACTTTCTAAAGGTTAAAATATACTTACAATTCTGGGGTAAGGCACTCGTCCAAAGGAGTAGATCTCCCACAGCAAGATCCCATAGCTCCACACGTCTGACTTGGTGGAGAATTTCTGTTTATCAACAGACAGCGGGAAAGACAGCCTTTCCGTAAAGCTTATTTCAATGTGTCAAACATACAGTATATTATAAATATGGTGGAAATCAGCAGTACAATAATATTTCTATACCTTGAATCACAAATCGACCCCTAACCCCTACTCCCTGTAGATCTCAGAGGATTGGACAGGTGTATGTAATATGGTGGTAGCTCCATCTTGCCATCTGATAGGCTAGGTGGAATTGCTACCATATTGCTTACAACTATCCAATCCTCTCCGATTTAAACAAGTTCCTTAAGGTTTGATTTCAGATTCAGGGTATGCTCCTAAAGACAATAAGGAAAGTGACTCGTGAAACCGATGTCAGTGTGCTAGTTCAGCAGTATAGCTTCATCCCTCTCTGAGTAAAACTCAGGGTAAACGGTCTTTACCACGGCTCAAACCTGGGGGCCTCTGCCTCGTTAACACACATAACCACCCTCCTTGACAACGTACAAACCAGTTGACCTATAGAAAAGGATCCAACTCAGTAGCACCAAAGGCGACATTTCAAGCTAGCTGTGGAGTGAGCTTACGGCACGTTCTTATCTCCGTTACACTAGCCTACCTTTTCCCTTAGGGCCTCTGGTGAGGTCCACTTGATGGGCAGTTTGGCTGTGTCCTGATTAGAGGAGGCCTCCTTGGTCAGGCCGAAGTCGCTGACCTTGGCGATGTTATCATCTGACACCAGAACATTACGGGCTGCCAGGTCTCTGTGGACAAAGTTATTGGCCTCCAGATACTCCATGGCCTCACACACGTCACTACAGAGGAGAGGGAGGGGAACGGTTGATATTTAAAGAGGCATTGACAATGTTGATGAAAATGGACAATGTTACATTTCCAACTGGCCGCTATAAGCCCCTGTCAGCAAACTTCTGATAACATTATTCAAGATGTAGGGATAAATCATTATCATGCTCACACTGAGAACTTGAGTAGGGAATCCCCACCCAGCACTGTCCGACCTCTGGAGCGTAGGTAGTCCACTAGACTGCCCTGAGGAGAAGGGAAAATAGAGAAGCAGGTCTTCAAAGCTCTTTGGTTCTTTATTTATGTATCTATCTATTAATGCATTACCTTTATTTAACTTAATCATAGGAGCCACCTACCTTGGCCATGTACTCAGTGACGATAAACAGGCTTCCCTTCTCCTCAACGATGACACCTAGCAACTGGACCAGGTTATTGTGTCTCAGTTGCCTGCAGTAAATAAGAAAAACAATTAAACAATGACAAACAAATTGAAAAAAATAGATATCGAGGACAGGGCTCGTGGGCCCCCCACCTGCGGGGGCTGCAGGGGTGTCCAGTACGCCAGTGGGAGAGACACTGCTTAGAGAGAGATATCTATCTATTGTTAGAGAGAGTGAGCCCCCCGCAGCGAGCTGGATTAGCAAAACAGGCAAAAAGCTGGTCACATAACCGGATATTCCGTGTCCACTCAATGTATGTGCGTAAGTTCGTACTGGACACAGGGCATGTGACCTCTGTTGCTATTCAGAAGCAAGAGGAGGAGGCGTGACCAATGCCTCAATCCATCTCTGCGTCCCGCAACTCAGACGATGTACGGGCACTTGTATGTCTCAGCCGTCCCCTAGTCCCGCACACAAACTGATTCGTGTGAGGGCAGCCAGAGTATGCACCGAGCCGAGACATACAAGACAACAAAAGTGACTATCTTTTTTATTAATTTGGGCATTGTCACGAACCCAAATAAGGCTTGTTAGCCTTCGTCGTTTCCTTAGCCATCTAACGTATTGCTATAGCCAGGCCGAGCAAGCCGGAGAATAACTAATTGTTTGTGATTAGGAAACTATGAGAACCATACAAACTTCAGCACACAATTTCCAGGAGGTGAGCATGCTCTACCATGAAGGGGCAGTTTAGTCGGCGCAACGTAAGACAGTCTCTTGTTCCAATTGTTAGTTTTAGTAGTGTGAATCATTCCTGCTTACATCGAGGTAAAAAGCGGAATAATTGAAAGCATCCGAGCCTCACGCTTATCACCTGTGGAAGGCGGGGCTTCCAAGAGGCGCAGATTTCATTAGCCTTGTCAGGCGTGATTTTCATTTTTCAATTGAAGTCGCGAGGGTGCGACTACCCATAGTGTGTTGTACTGAAAGGGAACATGTAACAGAAGTTTGGTTCGGGCTCTGACTTACGTCATGACTGAAGCTTCAGCGATGAAGGCCTGTGCTGTAGCATCGTGTTTGATACACTTCACCGCTACTTTGGTCCCTCTGTAGTCTCCCACCTTTACATCTGATGGAAAGAGAAACATGCGAGTGAGAATGAGAGAATTTACTAAGCCATATTCACACACTCCAAGAGAACCGGAATGAGTTGGATTAAGCTGGAGAAGACTGCCTAGAACTGGTTACAGAGTCGTCATCGATAAAAACCTATTTATACACAGCTACAGTCACTCGTTTTCACAAAGCCACTTGCCTCCAAACTCTCCTTTCCCAATGGACTGGTGGATATTGATTTCCTTCCTGTTGAGAGCCCAGCCGCTCCTGGAGAACTCATCCTGGGCTGCCACAGTACCCTCCTCCAGCTTCGGCTTGATCAGTTTGGTGCAGAGACCATCTGCATCTTTGGTATAGTGCTGAGGACAGGGAGAGAACGTGGGTCAATAACATAGGCCAAGAAAGGGAAAGATTGCCAATATTGATGACATCATCAACATTTGGGATAACTGAATACATGAAAATGGAACAAAATGCATATGGGTCTTCGTTTCAAAGGTACAATTGATACATTCTATTTTTAATGGACTCATTCAGCATACTAGCTGTAACCAACAGAGGGCAGCATGGTTAAAAATATAATCAGAGGTCAAGTTTTAAAAAAATGCATGTCAACAACACCTCGTAGGCTTTCAAATAATAACTGACATGCTTTTTTGAGACCAACAAAATGACTCAAACTGAGTTAATGTATAGTGTGCCGCCAGATGGATGAAGGAGGATGGTTTTGAAAGTAAAAACCCAACTACCGGGTGTCTTCAGGTGAAATGATCTGGAGCCTGCCGCTATCACTTCCTCTTTGTCACTTCCTGTTCAGTATATTTGTTCCAGGAACTGTGTGTGTGGCTCTAATGAGGGAACAGTTGCAGAGGCCAGAGCACGTACAGTAGCTAACAGAGAAATCAACTCTGTATACACTTGGTCACACCATTTGTATGGCTCACACACTCTGGTTGTAAAATAATAGACAGCTTTATTTGACCAAGAAGGGACAAATCCCAGATCCAGATTAATGAACTGCTTGACTAAAAAAGCATGCGCAATAGAGAATCTTTAATGAAGCCCAGCAATAGACTTAATCTGTGACTGGGAAACTGGCCCGAAGATAACTATTTCATTTTATTTCTCCCCCCCCCCACACCTCAACAAGCTGCATGAGGTTCTCGAAGAACGCCTCCTCGTCGATGCTGAGCTTTCCCTCCTTGTAGACAATGCGGTAGTGCTCCACCTTGCCGTCGCAACTCACACACAGAGTATAGTCCCCAGGGTAGTTGGTGCTCTCCCTCACAAGGTACAGACCCATCTCTGGGGGGATCAGGAGACACTCAGCCTGCTCCCTAGTTATCTTACCATGGAACCATCTGGAGGGGTGAATGGGGATTAATTAATCAATCACATTTGTTTATAAAGACGATTTTACATCAACAGTTGTCACAAAGTGCTTTTACAGCACACACACACACACCGCAATCACTAACACTAATATGTCTAAAAAGATAATACGTCTATCACTAACACTAATAATAAGTCTAAAAAGAGTCTTGGCAAAACAGCTGATCTGATTGGTAAAAATACCAATTAGTGAAAAAAACATACGTGTGCAGACACACAAACACACACTTTCTTAGAACTTAGGCATGTGGCTGAATGCGGGAGATTTCAAGATCCAGCAGGAAACCGTGCACACACAGCACTGCAGAACTGAACACACACACACATTTCTAGCTTTTTGAGGGCTCTAAGCTAAATTTAAAGCCAATTTCCTGCATTTTTGCCATGACTTGTGCCATTTTCAAAGTGCTATTCAATTTCAATTTTGAAATTTCACCTTGTGTATTCTACTATCCTAACTAACAGGAAGTTGAGAACCCGACTGACCCCCCCCCCCCGGCAGTGCACACACATGAGAGCTGGAAACGGACACAGAAGAGCACTAGCTACAATTACAGGGCTGCAGTCAGACAGAGCCAGGACTCAGCCCAACTGTGGTTTATATTCACATAACAGTGGCTTCACTGCCACGACAAATAGCCTATCTGTACTCTACAACCACACAGAAACATCCTGAAAAACAAACACTTTCATCCAGATTTAGTATCACAGTCACTATACTCTGAACTGTAAACTGCAACTCATGGTGTCACCTAACCTGAGCACTTTCTTATTTGTTTCATAGAGTGCTTTCACCTTTATGTTATACAGGTACTTCAGACTGTTTTTATGCTTTAATTGTTGAGAGCTCTTACAAAAACACATTCCTATGTGTGTATTTCAATACCTAGAAATGGCATAATAAACTTGAACTAGAGCCAGGGCTCTCCAACCCTGTTCCTCGAAAGCTATTGTCCTGTAGGTTTTCAATCCAACCCTAATCTAGCACACCTGATTCGAATAATTATCGGGTTGATAAGCGGAATCAGGTTAGTTACTGGGGTTGGAGCAACCTACAGGTGGATAGCTCTCCAGGAACAAGGTTGGCGAGCCCTGAACTATACCCTAGTAACTTCGGGGTGGCAGGTAGCCTATTGGTTAGAGCGTTGGGCCAGTAACCGAAAGGTTGCTAGATCGAATCCCTGAGCTGACGAGGTAAAAATCTGTCGTTCTGCTCCTGAACAAGGCAGTTAACCCACTGTTCCTATATATTTTTTTTTTAAATTGACTATTAAACCTAAAAAGGTACTCCTGACTCCCATATCTTTATTGTGTTACTACACTACTGGTAAGTAATGTAACAATGCAGACAGTGCCTTTATGGGAAGTAATTTCAGTACAACATGGAGTGATGAGCAATGTTTTGAAGGATTCAGTCTGCTTTAACCAGGCTACGATGACTGTACTGTACTGACGGCATTAGACTCAGCTTGCCCCCTTGCTTCACCCCTTCTCTCTTCTGGACATAGTTAGCTGGGATGGTGCCTTCTTGACCTGCTGTGTTCTTGGCTTTGTACCAGTTCGGGTCCTGGAACAGAAAATGTCATGATAACTCTGTGTATCAGATCAGGATTGACTGAGTAAATACTGTACAGAGGTAGAAAAAATTACTGAAACAACAACCCAAAAGTTCATCCTTTAAAAACGCAACTATTTTTTGAACTACTGTACTAGTCAAAAGTTTGGACACACCTACTCTGTCACGCCCTGACCTGAGTATTCTTTGTTTTCTTTATATATTTTGGTTAGGTCAGGGTGTGACATGGGTGATGTATGTGTTTTTGTACTGTCTAGGGGTTTTGTAGGTTTATCGGGGTTGTTTATCATCTAGGTGTTTATGTATGTCTATGGTTGCCTAGATTGGTTCTCAATTAGAGGCAGCTGTTTATCATTGTCTCTGATTGGGAACCATATTTAGGCAGCCATCTTCTTTGGGTATTTCATGGGTTATTGTCTATGTCTAGTTGCCTGTGTCTGCACTAGTATTATATAGCTTCACGTTCGGTTTGTTGTTTTATATAGTTTAAGTGTTCTTCATCATTCATTAAAAAGTATGTATTCTAATCACGCTGCGCTTTGGTCTCCTCACTACGACGATCGTGAGGGAATAACCCACCATAAAAGGACCAAGCAGCATGGTAAAAGGCAGCAGCAGTGATCGCAGGACTCATGGACTTGGGAGGAAATTCTGGACGGCGGAGGACCCTGGGCACAACCAAGGGAATATCGCCACCCCAAGGCAGAGCTGGAGGCAGCGAAAGCAGAGGGGCGCCAGTATGAGGAGGCAGCACGGCAGCGCGGCTGGAAGCCTGAGAGGCAGCCCCAAAAATGTATTGGGGGGGGGGGGGGTCACTTGGCGCAGTCGGCGAAGTTGAGGGGTGAGTGAGATTGTCGAGGAGTTATTGGACAGATTGGAGGAGAGTGAACAGAGGGGAGACTGAGACATTCGAGGAGTTGTTGACGAAATTGGAGGAGAGTGAAGAGGGAGATGGTTGGTTTGGCGTAGTATGCACGGAATTCGAACTGAGGAGCGTGTTAGCTGTCCGATGCCACCTGTGTCAGTTCTTCGTACTCAGCCTGAAACTTGTGTTAAAGTTACGGAAGATTTGATGCCGGCTATACACACCAGGTCTCCAGTACACCTTCACAACCCGGTGTGTCTTGTTCCTCCTCCCCGCACTCACCCTGAGGTGTGTGTCTCCAGCCCGGTACCACCAGTGCCACCACCACGCACCAGGCTACCAGTGAGCCTCCAGGGTCCAGTACTCCCTGTTCCTGCTCCTCGCACTCGCCCTGAGGTGCGTGTCCCCAGCCCAGTACCACCAGTGCCGGCACCACGCACCAGGCCTATAGTGCGCCTCGGCAGTCCAGTACGCCCTGTTCCTCCTCCCCGCACTCGCACTGAGGTGCGTGTCCTCGGCCCAGTACCACCAGTGCCGGCACCACGCACCAGGCCTACAGTGCGCCTCGCCAGTCCAGAGCGCCCGGCTACGGTACCCAGTCCAGAGCGCCCGGCTACGGTACCCAGTCCAGAGCGTCCGGCTACGGTACCCAGTCCAGAACGTCCGGCTACGGTACCCAGTCCAGATCGTCCGGCAACTGTCCACAGACCGGAACCTCCCACGACGGGCCGCAGTCCGGAACCTACCAGTCCGGATCCGCCAGAGTCTCCCTCCAGTCCGGATCCGCCAGAGTCTCCCTCCAGTCCGGATCCGCCAGAGTCTCCCTCCAGTCCGGATCCGCCAGAGTCTCCCTCCAGTCCGGATCCGCCAGAGTCTCCCGTCTGTCCTGAACCGCCAGGAGCCACCAGTCAGCCAGGAGCCGCCAGTCAGCCGGCGATGCTGGAATCTCCCTCCTGTCCAGAGCTGCCAGTGCCGCTCCTCAGTCCAGAGGCTCCTTTCCGTCCAGTGGCGCCCTCTACGATGATCTTCAGTCCGGGGCCCGCTGCGAGGGTCCCCGCTCCAGAGGCGCCACCTAAGTGGGCCAAGACTGAGGTAGAGCGGGGTCCACGCCCCGCACCCGAGCCGCTGCCGTGAAAAAGGCCACCCGGACCCTATATTTTGGTTAGGTCAGGGTGTGACATGGGTGATGTATGTGTTTTTGTACTGTCTAGGGGTTTTGTAGGTTTATGGGGTTGGTCATCATCTAGGTGTTTATGTATGTCTATGGTTGCCTAGATTGGTTCTCAATTAGAGGTAGCTGTTTATCGTTGTCTCTGATTGGGAACCATATTTAGGCAGCCATCTTCTTTGGGTATTTCGTGGGTTATTGTCTGTCTAGTTGCCTGTGTCTGCACTAGTATTATATAACTTCACGTTCGGTTTGTTTTATATAGTTTGTTAAGTGTTCTTCGTCATTCATTAAAAAGTATGTATTCTAATCATGCTGCGCTTTGGTCTCCTCACTACGACGATCGTGACATACTCATTCAAGGGTTTTTCTTTACTTTGACTATTTTATACATTGTAGAATAATAGTGAAGACATCAAACCTATGAAATAACACATGGAATCATGTAGTAACCAAAAAAGTGTTACACAATTCAAAAAATATATTATATTTGAGATTCTTCTAAGTGGCCACCCTTTGCCTGGATGACAGCTTTGCACACTTTTGGCATTCTCTCAACCAGCTTCATGAGGTAGTCACCTGGAATACATTTCAATTGACAGGTTGGCCTTGTTAAAAGTTAATTTGTGGAATTTATTTCCTCCTTAATGCATTTGAGCCAATCAGTTGTGTTGTGACAAGATGTGGTACACAGAAAATAGCCCTATTTGCTAAAAGACCAAGTCCATATTTTGGCTAGAACAGCTCAAATAATAATAAGAGAAACGACAGTCCTCCATCACTTTAAGACATGAAGGTCCGCTACAGGAAAGGTAGACCCAGAGTTACCTCTGCTGCAGAGGATAAGTTCATTGGAGTTACCAGCCTCAGAAATTGCAGCCCAAATAAATACTTCAGAGTTCAAGTAACTGACACATCTCAACATCAACTGTTCAGAGGAGACTGCGTGAATCAGGCCATGGTCATATTGCTGCAAAGAAAACACTACTAAAGGACACCAATAATGAGAAGAGACTTGCTTAGGCCAAGAAACACGAGCAATAGACATTAAACCGGTGGAAATCTGTCCTTGGGTCTGATAAGTCCAAATTTGAGATTTTGGGTTCCAACCACCGTGTCTGAGACGCAGAGTAGGTGAACAGATGATCTCCACATGTGTGGTTCCCACCGTTAAGCATGGAGGTGGGGGTGCTTTGCTGGTGACAGTGTCTGTGATTTATTTAGAATTCAATGCACGGCTACCACAAACTTCTGCAGCAATATACCATCCCATCTGGTTTGCCTTTAGTGGGACTATCATTTGTTTTTCAACTGGACAATGGCCCAACTCACCTCCAGGCTGTGTAAGGGCTATTTGACCAAGAAGGAGAGGGATGGAGTGCTGCATCAGATGACCTGGCCTACACAATCACCTGACCTCAACCCAAATGGTCTGGGATGAGTTGGACCGCAGAGTAAAGCAAAAGCAGCCAACAAGTGCTCAGCATATGTGGGAACTCCTTCAAGACTGTTGGAAAAGCATTCCAGGTGAAGCTGGTTGAACAAGTGCTCAGCATATGTGGGAACTCCTTCAAAACTGTTGGAAAAGCATTCCAGGTGAAGCTGGTTGAGAGAATGCCAAGTGTGCAAAGCTGTCATCAAGGCAAAGGGTGGCTACTTTGAATCTAAAATATATTTTGATTTGTTTAACACATTCTTTGGTTACTACATGATTTAATGTGTCATTTCATAGTTTTGATGTCTTT
Organism: Oncorhynchus mykiss; assembly: GCF_057628025.1. Lineage (NCBI taxonomy): Eukaryota > Metazoa > Chordata > Actinopteri > Salmoniformes > Salmonidae > Oncorhynchus > Oncorhynchus mykiss. The sequence goes on along the minus strand of NC_143022.1, from coordinate 56,379,174 downwards.
ACTATTTTTCTACAATTTAGAAAATAGTCAAAATAAAGAAAAACCCTTGAATGAGTAGATGTGTCCAAACTTTTGACTGGTACTGTATGTTCTTTTTATATGTAAGTGTTGAAATGTCAAGAAATATGACAGAAATTAGAAATATTTTATTTTTTACACCAAGTAGACACAAACTGTAAATCATTGGAGCGTTTGACCTGTTTTCTCGTCTCCCTCGCCAGAGAGAGAGTTAGGTACCTTACCTTAGTCACCACGATTATGGTTAAGACATCTCCTTTGTTGAAGGGCAGGTCCTGCTCTGTGGTGCCCTTAAAGTTGTATTTGGCCACACACTCTGTGCCCTGTGGCCATGTTGGTGTCTGAGGGACAGGAGTGGTTATCAGGATGAAACGCAATGAGGAATTGATATTGATCCCAGCTCAGCAATAAACCAGCTCAATGATAGGTGGTATAGTGTATCTCTATATTCGACATGAAGCAGCCATATCTGTTTATCATATCCTGGTCTCACCTGGGGTTCAGACATCCTGAAGGGGAGGAGGCAGTGGGTCTCCTCTCACAGGCCTCACACACCGAACACTACCATCACACACACCTGTGGAGAGAGAGGAAGAGACCATAACAGGCAATACAATGGACAACCTAAGTAGACAGTCATCGCCTAAACGCCACAATTAATTGGGACATTCAGTACACCAATCCACAATGTCAAACATGGAAATGTGAAAGTAAAAATGTGAAGTACAATTTTACTTCGACCATGATGTTTCTCATGTGGGTGGTCAGATATACAGTGGGGCAAAAAAGTATTTAGTCAGCCACCAATTGTGCAAGTTCTCCCACTTAAAAAGATGAGAGGCCTGTAATTTTCATCAACACTTCAACTAAAAAAAAAATCCAGAAAATCACATTGTAGGATTTTTTATGAATTTATTTCCAAATTATGGTGGAAAATAAGTATTTGGTCAATAACAAAAGTATCTCAATACTTTGTTATATACCCTTTGTTGGCAATGACAGGGGTCAAAGGTTTTCTGTAAGTCTTCACAAGGTTTTCAAACACTGTTGCTGATATTTTGGCCCATTGGCCCATTCCTTCCCCCATTCCAGATCTCCTCTAGAGCAGTGATGCTTTGGGGCTGTTGCTGGGCAACATGGACTTTCAACTCCCTCCAAAGATTTTCTATGGGGTTGAGATCTGGATACTCCAGGACCTTGAGATGCTTCTTATGAAGCCACTCCTTCATTGCCCGGGCGGTGTGTTTGGGATCATTGTCATGCTGAGAGACCCAGCCATGTTTCATCTTCAATGCCCTTGCTGATGGAAGGAGGTTTTCACTCAAAATCTCACGATACATGGCCCCATTCATTCTTTCCTTTACACGGATCAGTCGTCCTGGTCCCTTTGCAGAAAAACAGCCCCAAAGCATGATGTTTCCACCCCCATGCTTCACAGTAGGTATGGTGTTCTTTGGATGCAACTCAGCATTCTTTGTCCTCCAAACACGACGAGTTGAGTTTTTACCAAAAAGTTATATTTTGGTTTCATCTGACCATATGACATTCTCCCAATCTTCTTCTGGATCATCCAAATGCTCTCTAGCAAACTTCAGACGGGCCTGGACATGTACTGGCTTAAGCAGGGGGACACGTCTGGCACTGCAGGATTTGAGTCCCTAGCGGCGTAGGGTGTTACTGATGGTAGGCTTTGTTACTTTGGTCCCAGCTCTCTGCAGGTCATTCACTAGGTCCCCCCGTGTGGTTCTGGGATTTTTGCTCACCGTTCTTGTGATCATTTTGACCCCACGGGGTGAGATCTTGCGTGGAGCCCCAGATCGAGGGAGATTATCAGTGGTCTTGTATGTCTGTATTTCTTCAAACCAAGCTGCTTACCTATTGAAGATTCAGTCTTCCCAGCCTGGTGCAGGTCTACAATTTTGTTTCTGGTGTCCTTTGACAGATCTTTGGTCTTGGCCATAGTGGAGTTTGGAGTGTGACTGTTTGAGGTTGTGGACAGGTGTCTTTTATACTGATAACAAGTTCAAACAGGTGCCATTAATACAGGTAACGAGTGGAGGACAGAGGAGCCTCTTAAAGAAGAGAGGTCTGTGAGAGCCAAAAATCTTGCTTGTTTGTAGGTGACCAAATACTTATTTTCCACCATAATTTGCACAAAAAAAAATTCTCATTTTGTCTGTCATAGTTGAAGTGTACCTATGATGAAAATTACAGGCCTCTCTCATGTTAAGTGGGAGAACTTGCACAATTGGTGGCTGACAAAATACGTTTTTGCCCCACTCTATTTATCAGATATATTTATTTATCTATATATATTTATAGATGGAGTACAAATATTGAATCATTACAAGAATGGGTTTGACAAGGTCCAAAGAGAGAGAGAGAGAGAATATAAATAACACTCGGTTACAGCCAGTGCCAGAAAGCAGAAGTAACCGTTTTTGTATATCTTTTTTTCCCATCTCACTTTCAAAACTGTGGGGAAGCAAGTTTCCATTATGTCATCACAGCAGCAATAGGTTGGGCTGCTCATTGCCCACCCTCATTGTGCAACTCAATATTATGAAAGGTTTCTTAATGTTTTGTCCACTCAGTATATGGAGTATATTTGAAAAAGTCTCAAGTTGAATCTTTCCGTCCTAATGAGTATACTGTAGAGCTTAATATAGTTCTCCTAAACACTGGGAATGTAAACTAGTGGTAGGATCATTACAGGATTCTCCTCAATCTTTATTTTCTTTTCTAGATTAGAAGACATTGACCATAAGGAGGGAAGCATTTACAGTAAAAAGTATTTAATTTATATTTACTGCGGTCAGTCAGTTACAACTTCTTTCATTATAGTTGATGCAGTCAGTGACATATGGTTGTATTGACATACAGCAAGTATTTCCATGTGGCCTAACAAATGAAAAGTAGCAGAGCCACATGACATGAATGGTGAATGCATGGCTCATGGATGGTGTCATCGTCCCCGAACCCATTGAAATAGAATCACTAGAACGGGTAGTCTGAGGGACTTTTTCCTGTTCTTGTTAATCTATTTCTATGCACGAGTGGTGAATGCACAGCCCATGGGTGATGCCATCATCCCAGGACAAACCACTTCCTTTAAGCAAGGGTCAGTTCCCATGGATGAGTTCTGGGCCATGTTCCTTAGGGAACCAAACAAAAGAAAACAGGGTCCTGGTCCAATAAGAAACACTAATTTTCATTTCCCGTTGTGAAGCGTTTTTAAAACGCTTTACATTGCGCACACAAATGAACATGACTGAGTAACTAGCGTCTTGTGCCACAACATGAGGTCACTTCCTCCCACGGACATGTCACAGAGAAAACCCATTACAGAGCTGAGCGGACTGTGGATGGTGAACTTCCTGCCTGACAGAGAGCCCAGACTGTGATTAATCCTACAGTAGGGTGGGGTCGCTGAGAAAGAGAGCAAGAGAGAAACAGAGAGCGAGAGAGAAACAGAGAGAAAGAGTAAGAGAGCACAGACAATGACTGCACGGCATTAGTATTACAGCTAGGCCACAGCAACTGATAGTAAGAGAGAAATTAAGGTCTAACACACTTCCCTTTGAAAACACACATGCTCCCACCATTGTTACTACGTTACAGACAGACACATTTTTAACAGAATGACGTAAATCAGGTCAAGGCAGTTGGTATATGTTTTTGGTTTTACTATTCTCGAGGGAATCACAAGGATAGTAAAATAAAGAAAATGCGGACAAGTGGGGACATTTCGGCGGTCCCCACATGGAAAAATGCTATTTTAGAGTTTAAGGGTCAGGTTTAGGGATAATTTAATGGGAATGGGAATTCTGAATGGGAATCAATTGTTTGGTCCCCACACAGACAATAAAACAAACGTGCACAGGGCTCCCGAGTGGCGCAACTGTCTAAGGTACTGCATCTCAGTGCTAGAGGCGTCACTACAGACCCTGGTTCGATTCCATGCTGTATCACAACCGGCCGTGATTGGGCGGCGCACAATTGGCCCAGCGTCGTCCGGGTTAGGGTTTGGCCGGGGTAGGTCGTCATTGTAGAATTTGTTCTTAACTGGCTTGCCTAGTTAAAAATAAAAGGTAAATAAATATCTTTGGAGCAGCAGAAGAAGCAACATATCTGAAGGGATCCTCCCAGTCTTATGATCTCTGAACTAACATGACACATGGGCTCAGGCTGTTCAGTTCCACATTCTGCGGAAATGTTTGAGGCGCTTGCACACAATTTCTACATACATGGCAAAGAAGTAGATGTAAGAGACTGTCAGAGCAGAAGATCTAAACAACTGCTTAAGTTCGTGATAATACATCTCATGACGATGAAACATCAATCACCAGACTTTTGCAGTGCAGAACTACAATAAGAAGAAACCCATCAATCATCTGATGCTTTGAAGTCGATAAACACAGAAATATCAATTTGATTTATCTATGTTTACATTTAGATTTATCTGTATGATAATAGAGCTGGGTTTTTTAACTGATAGCCACAGGATGGGTCTGGTTAAAGACCCCAGTGGAACAGTGACATCACCAACTATGGAATGAGTCAACAACAAGGACCACGCCTGCCTGGGAGGACACTTTTGATTTCCCCCTTTATTTATTTTTTTACATTTTTTTAATGTAACCTTTATTTTAAGCAACAGCTCAGTGAAGTGTATAAAAGTCCTTGAATAGGCCAACATCAAAATAGCAGCAGGCTACCAGCCCAGCGTATGTGAGTGAATGGAACATAATTCAGCATGTCTTGGTGTCACATTTAACAGATAAGGACTATAGCCGTTTCCAAAAGGCTCCCTCTTCATCGAACCACAGCCTTTCCATTTTCAGGAAGCAGACAACACAGTCTTTGTGAGCTATTCCAGTTCAGTTTCTACTGTGACCCCTGTCTTTCTGAGTACCGTAGTCAATCAGCCCTGATCTGATACAGTCTGTGGGTAAGACACACTTTAGTTCCAGAGGTCTGTAATGTAAGGTATTCTCTGATTGTTGCAGGCTACATCTCTCTGAGATGTAGCCTGGGTTCCTGACTGACAATTCAGCGAAGTGAACCCAGGTTATGTCCTTGCTGAAAGACACCACCAGTGTCCAGCACACAATGAGGTTTCACACAGTGTGTTGGTCTATAGCCTACATGCTGCAGTGCAAGCCGTACAGAAGGGTAGTAGAGTACAAGGCCAGCCGTGCGTGACATGTGCCTGAGGCTACATCAGGAACCAGGAAGTTAGCTTCAATGAGAACCTGTCTCAGCATGGATACATGATGTGCTCTGTGATACTACTGTTACAGACTACAAAGGCACAGCTAACGAACACTACTGTACATAAACCAGAGACAGAAAAGGGCCATGCACTCCAAATCACAAACCAGTGGTTAACACAAACCAGTTGGGAGCCTAAGCATGGAGAGATACTGTGCCCTGTGATACTGGTACAGACAAGAGCCATAGCTAAATACACCATGAAGCATACTGACACAGAGACACTGAGGGGAAATGTAGTCCACACCATCGCACATCAACTGCACTGTTTCTTTTTCCTTATTAATTGAATTTATCTTGCCTGGTACTGTCCTTAAATGACCCCATGAGGGATAATAAAGTCATGATCTTATTTTATCAACTGAAAAACGTAAAACAAGTGGAGAATAGCCTTGGAAACACCCATCCCTTCTGCTATACATTCTCATCCAATTGGGTTCAAAGCAAACAAGTTTTTCATCATTTTCCGTCAAGTTGCTAAATGTGCAAGACGAGTGGTGTGTTTACTCTAGTCTAAACGAATGTATGCATGTAGAGGAACAATTGGTTCTAGGCTGTCTTCAACAGCAGCCAGTAGACCTAGCAGCAAGACGAGACAGGTAGACAGGTATGAAGGTATGGAGAATTCCTTCCTCGGACCATGGAACGTGTCTGCCACACCCTTGTTGCAGTGAGTGCACTACCCTCACTGAACTCACTAAGCTACATGAAAACACTGCAGAACTCACAGGCAAAAAACAACAATGCATTGACAACTATAGTTATATAATGATATTAGGCAAGGTGAGTGAGAAGTGATCTGTCCAGATTATTTATTTAGTATCACATGTAAAATTATACTATTATGCTGAATTCTCAATCATTAGCCTACATACAGTATCTAGGCCTAATTGCATCAAACACTAAAATAGCCCTGCAACAGAAAGACTACATAATGGCTAACTGTGGACCTTACAAGCTCTCACACTAGACCTAGAGATGTGCACAAGCATAATACCCCATAACCACCATGCTCCCACTACCAGCCCTGCCCCATGGCTTGCATCCCAAATGGCATCCTATTCCATAAATAGTGTGCTACTTTTGACCAGGGCCCATAAGGCTCCAGTCAAAAGTAGTGCACTATGTAGGGAATAGGGTGCCATTTGAGATGCCAAAAGTAATGCACTACGTAGGGAATAGGGTGCCATTTGAAACGCAGACCATGCCTCAGTAATTATCCCTGTGTGCCCCAATCTCTCTCTCCCTTCCCCCGTCCTCCAGCTGTGTAGGTCTCAGTAGCCATCCTCATACTGTCTGTGTGTGTGTGTGTGTGTGTGTGTGTTCAGCCATGTAGGGTCTCAGTATCCCTCCTCCTGTTTCTGTCCCTCCGGGGCTCCGTTTGGTTGAGGATGCTCTGTTTGATTACAGCCCGATACTTTGATGCTGCTGTTAGCTGCTGCTGCCCTGCTATCAGGCCTTTACAGCAGCAGCAGGGGAGAAGCCAGAGCCAAGGAGTAAGAGATGGAGGGAGGGAGGGAAACCAGGCAGCCATAGCCTGGAAGAGTAAGGAAGATAGTGTTAAGTGTGAGAGCTATGCCCCCATGCAGCAGCTAGCCTGGTGCAGGGAAGCAGCAGTGCCTGTTACAGTAAGGGAGATAGTTGTGAGAGTGTGCCACAGGGCCATCCAGCTGGGTCTGACAGACGAACAGAGTCTTAGCCAGGTACACTATAAGCGGTGCAGATAGTGAGAGAGCCACTGGTACAGTGAGCGAAGGAGTTCTGAGAGGAGAGCGTGCCACAGGGCCATCTAGCTGGGTCTGACAGACAGACAGGCTGACAGGCTGCAGATGTTCATGTAGAGCCACAGAGCAGGAAGTCAACAACATAGACACCACCTCATCCGCCTCAGGGACAACAGCTAGATCCGGCTAGTCAGCAACACCACTAGTTTCAGGTCCTCCCCGTTTTCTACCGTTTAGCGCCTAATGAACACCACCCAGAAATAGTGGTTTTATTGTCGGTTTTACAGTTTTGGTTGGATGAATTCAGATGAGCATACAAATGAGTATACACAAGCAACAAAAGCATGTTGTTGTTGGTTTTTACAATAACGTTTTGAGAGGCTCGTAAAAGTAAAGTTGATGAGGAGTCAAACAGTCTCCCTTTTAGATCAACAGGAAGGGAAACATGGCTATCATTTCAGAGCTGTGTGTACATCCTTCAGAGCAGCAGGGGAAAATCCCACTGCAAATGACAAGGTTTTGCATCCAGACTAGACCCGACCCGTTTCAGTCAGCTTTGAATCTGCCAAGTCGGCTAGGCCTAACCTCAGCCAAACCACACGATCGCACTACTTAGTGCACAACAGAAAACATTTCTCAACAGAAAACTAAAAGTTCAGTTGGTTCCTCCCTGTTTCAGTCCCGTTTGGTGCCCAATGAACACAACCACAGGAGAAGATATTGTTGACAAAAGCCTGTTAACCCCACTGGCTACAACCAGCGGATCGACATATTGTTCTAAAGCATTGAACAGTTTGAGAAGACCCATCATAAGAGGCTAGTTTTAAATCTGTAGCTGTGAGGTACAGTAGGAACATTTGTTAAAAATGAGAATTACAGAATGGACCTTTCTGGAAATAGTGTAGTTTGCTGGTAAAACAAATCAAATGGTCATTTACCTACAGTAGAAGATGATAAAGGGGAAAAACAGCTGTAGTAATAGTGTGTATTTATGCATGTCTGTCTTAAAGATGAGCAAAAATAACTGTATAAAATAAATCCTTAAAATACTGAGCTATTTTGTATGCTCGAAAAAAATTGGGGAATTATATTATTTGATACACAATTACTCAGAGAAAGAGATTTTGTTTAAACAAGTATTATTATTTTTTCTCAAAAAAGGTTGTGGTCAAAACGATTGACACCCCTGTTTTCAATACCTCACCATGTGAGGATAACGGTACTGGCCCTTTTTCTTAAATGTTTTATGAGTTGTATAACACATTGGGAGGGATCTTAGACCATTCCTTCATACATCCTTTGTCTGGGCTTATGGACTGCCCTTTTCAATTCAAACCACAGGTTTTCAACGGGTTTTAAGTCTGGAGACAGATGGCCATTGCAAAATGTTGATTGTGTGGACAATTAACAATCTCTTTCGGGATTTTGATGTGTACTGCTTGGGGTTATTGTCTTGCTCGAAGATCCACTTGCGGCCAAGTTCCAGTCTCCTGGCAGAAGAACCAGGTTTTTTGGTTAAAATGTCCTGGTAGGTACTGGGTAAAGTTCATGATGCCATTGACTTTAACAATGGCCCCAGGACCAGTGAAAGCAAAATAGCCCCATAAAAATCATTGATAACATCAATCATATTTTTACAGTAGGTATAGGGTTCTTTTGTGCTCATGTGTTCTCATTTCGACGCCAAACCCACCACTGGTGTACGTGGTCAAAGAGCTGTATTTTCATGTCATCCTCATCCAACAAATGTAAAAGCCTGGAGTTTGCGAAATGGCATTGGCAATTGAAGTGGAACCAGTGCTTTGGTCAGATGACATGAAAATAGAACTCTTTGGCCATGCACACCAGGGGTGGGGTTGGAGTAGAAATGAGAATGCCTAGTCTGTGGTTTGAATTGAAGAGGGCAGTCCATAAGCGCGGACTAGGGATATCAATGATCTGGAAGGTTTCTGTATGGAGGAATGGTCTAAGATCCCTCCCAATGTGTTCTCCAACTCATAAAACATTTTAGAAAAAGGCTATTGAAAGGTATTTAAAACAGGGGTGTCAATAATTTTGACCCCTACCTTTTCGAAAAAATATATATTACTCTGATCAATTGTATTAGTATAAAATAATATAATTTCCTCATTTTGTAGAGCATAATTATTCATTTTATAGTCATTTTTATCAAGGGTGTCAATAATTTCAGACCCCACAGTATATATATACAGTGCCTTGCGAAAGTATTCGGCCCCCTTGGACTTTGCGACCTTTTGCCACATTTCAGGCTTCAAACATAAAGATATAAAACTATTTTTTTGTGAAGAATCAACAACAAGTGGGACACAATCATGAAGTGGAACGACATTTATTGGATATTTCAAACTTTTTTAACAAATCAAAAACTGAAAAATTGGGCGTGCAAAATTATTCAGCCCCTTTACTTTCAGTGCAGCAAACTCTCTCCAGAAGTTCAGTGAGGATCCATGAATGATCCAATGTTGACCTAAATGACTATTGATGATAAATACAATCCACCTGTGTGTAATCAAGTCATTTATAAATGCACCTGCACTGTGATAGTCTCAGAGGTCCGTTAAAAGCGCAGAGAGCATCATGAAGAACAAGGAACACACCAGGCAGGTCCGAGATACTGTTGTGAAGAAGTTTAAAGCCGGATTTGGATACAAAAAGATTTCCCAAGCTTTAAACATCCCAAGGAGCACTGTGCAAGCGATAATATTGAAATGGAAGGAGTATCAGACCACTGCAAATCTACCAAGACCTGGCCGTCCCTCTAAACTTTCAGCTCATACAAGGAGAAGACTGATCAGAGATGCAGCCAAGAGGCCCATGATCACTCTGGATGAACTGCAGAGATCTACAGCTGAGGTGGGAGACTCTGTCCATAGGACAACAATCAGTCGTATATTGCACAAATCTGGCCTTTATGGAAGAGTGGCAAGAAGAAAGCCATTTCTTAAAGATATCCATAAAAAGTGTTGTTTAAAGTTTGCCACAAGCCACCTGGGAGACACACCAAACATGTGGAAGAAGGTGCTCTGGTCAGATGAAACCAAAATTGAACTTTTTGGCAACAATGCAAAACGTTATGTTTGGCGTAAAAGCAACACAGCTGAACACACCATCCCCACTGTCAAACATGGTGGTGGCATCATCATGGTTTGGGCCTGCTCTTCTTCAGCAGGGACAGGGAAGATGGTTAAAATTGATGGGAAGATGGATGGAGCCAAATACAGGACCATTCTGGAAGAAAACCTGATGGAGTCTGCAAAAGACCTGAGACTGGGACGGAGATTTGTCTTCCAACAAGACAATGATCCAAAACATAAAGCTAAATCTACAATGGAATGGTTCAAAAATAAACATAATCAGGTGTTAGAATGGCCAAGTCAAAGTCCAGACCTGAATCCAATCGAGAATCTGTGGAAAGAACTGAAAACTGCTGTTCACAAATGCTCTCCATCCAACCTCACTGAGCTCGAGCTGTTTTGCAAGGAGGAATGGGAAAAAATGTCAGTCTCTCGATGTGCAAAACTGATAGAGACATACCCCAAGCGACTTACAGCTGTAATCGCTACAAAGTATTAACTTAAGGGGGCTGAATAATTTTGCACGCCCAATTTTTCAGTTTTTGATTTGTTAAAAGAGTTTGAAATATCCAATAAATGTCGTTCCACTTCATGATTGTGTCCCACTAGTTGTTGATTCTTCACAAAAAAATACAGTTTTATATCTTTATGTTTGAAGCCTGAAATGTGGCAAAGTTCAAGGGGGCCGAATACTTTCGCAAGGCACTGTATATGTCATCTGTATGTCATGTACTGTTGCAAAGCAAATTTCCCTATGGGGTGTTAGAAGTATTACTACTCTGTTCTAAAACAAAGTCATTAGGAAAATTCACCATCTGACCTGGATATGCCTGCCTGATGATGTAGGGAAGACACAGCTGTGCCAATGGACAATAGGGCTCTTAGGGCCCTAGGCTATGTAATGGTAAAGCAAAGTGAGTCACATTAGGACAGTTCACTATTTGACCTGGCTGAGAGGTGGATATAATTACACTGCATAATCACCAGAAACATTCCACTGGCAGGGAGGGCATTACACTACAGGCAGCATTATCACTATCAGCATGGGCAGCATTGGGCATTCCCATCACAGTCACTACATAGCCTGGAGCCCAAACCGATATGCTCCCATTGATATTGTGAAGTGAAACAGGTGAAATGGAGCCTATCAGTTTGGCTTCTAAGCTAGCCACTATAGGCAGTGTGAGAAAGCCTATTCTTGCTACCTCCAAAGTGCTAATAACTTTTGGTTAACACCACTTGACGAAGCTAGGCGCTGCGTCACAGCCATGCCCAGCCAGCAAGTCGGAGTAACAGTTTTACTTAGTTTCATCCAGCTCCATTATTTCTTTCACTGGTTTGCCATTCTCTTCTCTGAGTTGTGGAGCTCCATCTGGCTACAGTGGAGCTCTCTGTGTGTGAGAATTGTGACTGACTATGCATGCTGGCTATTGTCCATAGAGAGGGTCAGTGACAGAGGTCAGTGGCCTTACTGAGCTGAGAGAACTACTGCCTTGGCCCAAGGGGGGCATTCTGTCTCTCTGACAGATGTACACACATACACAAACACGCATTCACCCACAGAATTTCTGCCTTGGCCCAAGGGGATTCTCTGAACTTGAATTAGATTCCTGTGAGTGTTGTTTTTTAATGCAAGCTCTAGTGAGTAACATTTTGCATGTATTTATTACAGCATAATTAACTTGAAATGTTAAGGTTGCCAAAGAGCAATACCACATCATCCACACAGACATGTAAGCAGTCAAAGCCCTATTTCAGCCAAGTCTTCCAAAGCTGCCCATCCATCCATCCATCCATCCCAGCATATATAACATGTTTTTGGCTTGGCGATGCTAAAGGCTCAGTAACACCCTCTTGAGAAGCAGCCAGGTCACCATCTGGGGGCTCAGCGATACCCTCTGCCACTCCATTTTTGCCCCTTGTACCCGCCTGAGCTACCAGGCATAATGCTGCCTTTCTGTGAGCCCAGGGAGAGGAGAGGAGGACAGATGATGCTGTTTGGTGGTTCTGACACAGCTGCACCCAGAGTGCCAGAGGAAGTGGCAGAGAGAGAGAGAGAGAGAGAGAGAGAGGCAGATAGAGATCACGACTCTTTCCATCATTACATTCCTAAGCGCACAATCTCAGAGCAACAATACTGAGTGTGTGTGCTATCCTGGTGGTTATGGCATGATGCTCACCAATTGGCTGGCTACAGTCAGAACAAGTGGTCGTCATCAGATACTGAATCTCTACGGTTTCAAACACTGCTTGCCTAATCAAAGCGTGCACCTATGCATTGCAATCACACCAATATGTCACACCATGCAAATAGATCAAGATGACAAGAAGGAAATAGCCTAACTGTTGACAAAGTTCAAGGAACTGAAGCTCAGTCAGTTTATGTGACTCTCATTAGGCAAGCTACTGTACAAGACAGTGGATGCTTCCCGAATGGCATCCCATTTCCTACATAGTGCACTACTTCTGAGCAGAATCCCTGTTGGCCCTAAAACTCAAAATAGTCTGACCATCCCATCCCTCTACAACTATGAGAAGAAGCAGCCATAATACCTGTGATTTTGGAAGATGCCGAGTGTGTTAGAACACACGATGCAAGCAGCTAGATTACTAAAATTCGAGATCCCCTCGTGATTCTGGATCTGTCCATTTGTTTGTTTTAAGAGCAGTCAATAACATAGGGAAACAACAGTAGTGCAACAGCTTACCTATCAAATGGAACTAAGTATCAATAGATGCATCCCTATTGATAGAACGCAGAGGCAGCCAGAGCGTGGATGGAATAGATGCCAGACAGCTGTAATCTACATTTACGTCAGTTAAAACGATTTCAACATGATGATGCAGTCAGTGTTCTTGATCTTGATGAAAACAACACGACGGCGTCTCAACCGTAGAGCGAAATATAAACCGCTGAATTAACTCAACTCGGTCACAAACTAGTGATATCGACACACAGATTTAATCTAAATTCTCCAGAATGTGAAAAGTAGACAAATAATCCGCAAGCTTCAGTGGTTATCCTCTGCTCTGGTCGGCCTTGTTGTAATATGACATACGTATAGTCAGCCAAGAGGAGCAGTGGTGCACAAAATTCAGACCGATGAATATAGAAATGTATCGCGTTTATTATTGGAACATTGTTGCCTGTAACTGTTCTAGATGTTACATTTCTATCTGCGACGTTCTGCACGTTCCGCCCATATACGTTATAGTACCGCCCCTACCTTGATCCCTTGCAGTACGCATGCGCATATTCTTCAAGCGCTCCAGGCAGTGTTGGTATGTTGGCAGTTTTCGTACAAATTGGTCTACTTTGAAAACGATGTCGCGGGTGAAAATATATTGGTCGCGGGTTTTTGTGCTATTTCTAAGGTGCACCGCGGCCGCCATGGTATTTATATTAAAAAATATATGTATTTCACTATGACCTGCTGCTGACTATCAGGCAGTGAGGCAGGCTTTTGCTGAGTGAGTGGTGTGGAGGGGTGAGTGTAGAGAGCACAACAGCTATTGGCTGTTGAGTCACTATTGGCTGTTGAGTCACGTAAACGGAGCAGCATGCGCGCACGTTTTGATAACTTTTTACCGGTTGAATGTAGTCAATGTAGATCGTCATAATGGAGACACTTGTTTCCAATCCTTTCTCCGTCAAATATATTAATATGCACATCAATAAATAATGGAAACAAAGCACTGGAAAACGACTTTGGGCGCATTAGAGAAATTCGCTCGTAGGTGGTTTAAACTGCATTCTAATGTTGACTTTGCTTAAGGGTCATTCTATGAAAATGGTGGCTTTCCTGTCCCGGCCTTTATTCACGAGGAAAAACACTAAAAATTGTGAGATAATGACATACTTTTTTGTTTGTTTTTTTGCTTTAATTGAAGTGTTTTATTATTAACAAAAAATATATAAGACAGATATATTGCAATTTGTATGTGTATATATATATATATATATATATATATATATATATATATATATATATATATATATATATTGTAGAGCACGTTCAGTACCATGAAATTGGCTTGTCCCTCTGGTCATGAGTCATGGTTTAGTGACATTTTTCTCCCTCTTTAAATGTCATAATACAAAGGAAAGTATTATAGTTATTTAGTGGACTACTTAAAAAAAACTAAAATATCAAATAAACATTACAAACAATTTAATAAAGTAATAGCTGTCCCTCAATTTCATGTCACTGGTATTAAAATATATAAAAACCACCACTTTGAAAATAATGCAACATCCTTGCCAATTTCATCCTGGGTCAAAGGCTCATTGGAGACGGGACTGTTTTGAAAAGCATATGCTGAGTTTGCACTCTCTCTTCATATGTTAACAATTTTATTTTTATTTCACCTTTATTTAACCAAGTAGGCTAGTTGAGAACAAGTTCTCATTTACAACTGCTACCTGGTCAAGATAAAGCAAAGCAGTTCGACACATACAACAACACAGAATTACACATGGAATAAACAAGCATAATACAGTAGGGAAAAAGTCTATATACAGTGTGTGCAAATGAGGTAAGATAAGGGAGGTAAGGCAATAAATATGCCATGGTGGTGAAGTAATATATACAGTGCCTTGCGAAAGTATTCGGACCCCTTGAACTTTGCGAACTTTTGCCACATTTCAGGCTTCAAACATAAAGATATAAAACTGTATTTTTTTGTGAAGAATCAACAACAAGTGGGACACAATCATGAAGTGGAACGACACTTATTGGATATTTCAAACTTTTTTAACAAATCAAAAACTGAAAAATTGGGCGTGCAAAATTATTCAGCCCCTTTACTTTCAGTGCAGCAAACTCTCTCCAGAAGTTCAGTGAGGATCTCTGAATGATCCAATGTTGACCTAAATGACTAATGATGATAAATACAATCCACCTGTGTGTAATCAAGTCTCCGTATAAATGCACCTGCACTGTGATAGTCTCAGAGGTCCGTTAAAAGCGCAAAGAGCATCATGAAGAACAAGGAACTCACCAGGCAGGTCCGAGATATTGTTGTGAAGAAGTTTAAAGCCGGATTTGGATACAAAAAGATTTCCCAAGCTTTAAACATCCCAAGGAGCACTGTGCAAGCGATAATATTGAAATGGAAGGAGTATCAGACCACTGCAAATCTACCAAGACCTGGCCGTCCCTCTAAACTTTCAGCTCATACAAGGAGAAGACTGATCAGAGATGCAGCCAAGAGGCCCATGATCACTCTGGATGAACTGCAGAGATCTACAGCTGAGGTGGGAGACTCTGTCCATAGGACAACAATCAGTCGTATATTGCACAAATCTGGCCTTTATGGAAGAGTGGCAAGAACAAAGCCATTTCTTAAAGATATCCATAAAAAGTGTCGTTTAAAGTTTGCCACAAGCCACCTGGGAGACAGACCAAACATGTGGAAGAAGGTGCTCTGGTCAGATGAAACCAAAATTTAACTTTTTGGCAACAATGCAAAACGTTATGTTTGGCGTAAAAGCAACACAGCTGAACACACCATCCCCACTGTCAAACATGGTGGTGGCAGCATCATGGTTTGGGCCTGCTTTTCTTCAGCAGGGACAGGGAAGATGCTTAAAATTGAAGGGAAGATGGATGGAGCCAAATACAGGACCATTCTGGCAGAAAACCTGATGGAGTCTGCAAAAGACCTGAGACTGGGATGGAGATTTGTCTTCCAACAAGACAATGATCCAAAACATAAAGCAAAATCTACAATGGAATGGTTCAAAAATAAACATATCCAGGTGTTAGAATGGCCAAGTCAAAGTCCAGACCTGAATCCAATCGAGAATCTGTGGAAAGAACTGAAAACTGCTGTTCACAAATGCTCTCCATCCAACCTCACTGAGCTCGAGCTGTTTTGCAAGGAGGAATGGGAAAAAATGTAGTCTCTCGATGTGCAAAACTGATAGAGACATACCCCAAGCGACTTACAGCTGTAATCGCAGCAAAAGATGGCGCTACAAAGTATTAACTTAAGGGGGCTGAATAATTTTGCACGCCCAATTTTTCAGTTTTTGATTTGTTAAAAAAGTTTGAAATATCCAATAAATGTCATTCTACTTCATGATTGTGTCCCACTTGTTGTTGATTCTTCACAACAAAAATACAGTTTTATATCTTTATGTTTGAAGCCTGAAATGTGGCAAAAGGTTGCAAAGTTCAAGGGGGCCGAATACTTTCGCAAGGCACTGTATGCATTTAGTTTTACTTGCATTTAAGAGCAGTTGAAGGCCACGGAAGGAGAGTTGTATGGCATTGAAGCTTATCTGGAGGTTAGTTAACACAGTGTCCAAAGAAGGGCCAGAAATATACAGAATGGTGTCGTCTGCGTAAAGGTGCATCAGAGAATCACCAGCAGCAAGAGCGACATCATTGATGTATACAGAGAAGAGAGTCGGCCCGAGAATTGAACCCTGTGGCAAGAATGTGGTGATTGACAGAGTCGAAAGCCTTGGCCAGGTCGATAAATACAGCTGCACAGTAATGTCTCTTATCGATGGCGGTTAACCAGAACAGCAATGGACAATGCATATTGACATTAGGGAGAGGCATGCATAGCCGAGTGGTCATAGGAGTCCAGTGAGTAGTTAGGCTGGATGGAGACACGGCGATTCAGACAGCTAGCAGACCAATTAGTTATGATTAACTTGGTATTTTCATGCGAGGACTTAAGATGTGTCACTGGTGTTTTCAGTTTATAGTAAAGGGAAATGACATTGGATTTAAATTATTTATAAAATTGCATGATTAAGTGATTTATTTACAATTTAAGAAGTGTGGTTTGAGCTACAATGGCCGCCATCTTAGATATGCCATCTTGTCACGGGTGTTACTGTTCTTGCTCGTAATACCAGTGACATGACAATAACGTCAGTGACAATCAGAAGCACTACAAACTTTTTTCTCAACGTAATGTTTTATAAAACCCTCAACAATTATATATAAAAAAACATATTAGCATTTAATTACTGTTTCAATATTGTAATCACATAATATGGCTTTCCTTTTGATAGATATGGCCAACCCAGTACTGCAAGGTCAGAGTTACGAGGAAGACATATGCTCTGTATCTAGAGAAAATCAAAGCATTAATTGCTGTCATACCTTGCGTCACTGGTATTTTTTATTTAACCTTTATTTAACTAGGCAAGTCAGTTAAAAACAAATTCTTATTTACAATGACGGCCTTGTTCAGGTACAGAATGACAGATTTTTACCTTGTCAGCTCGGGGATTCAATCTAGCAACCTTTCGGTTACTGGCCCAATGCTCTAACCATTAGGCTACCTGCCATATTACTGTATGGCATATTGGTGTTCTGGCATCAGAGTTGCCCAATTTAATTGAATATGGTTTTTGTATCTACCTAACTGTTGCTACATTCATTAGTAAGCATTTTAAGGATATGATCATTAAATTGATGACTCAATCTCAATTATTTCTAATATTAAAAATAAATAAATCAATAGTATAGATGGAAAATTTGTGACAATAGAACTTTACACATACATGTTTAAATTATTACTATTCCAAACAATTTCTTAGTATTATCATGAACCTTTTCTGTTTTTGATTATATATGCAAATTAAAGACTGAAATTACATTCTGGAAAGCCTGAATTGCCATCTAAAATATAGATAACACCAGTGACAAAAAGGCTGCACAAGCATTTTTTTTAAATGTAATGTAGTAAAAATATTTGAAAAAATATGTTAAGCTGTCATTTATGTTGATTTTATAAGGGGTTAACTATTATCTGACTATTATTTTTGATTAAAAAAAATATATACAATACAATTTGTAAAAATAAAATCGTAGAATGACCCTTAAATAAAACGGCATCAAGCAAAGTGCTTTATGTATACTCAGTTCTTGGGTCTCGTGGGCTGCCCAAGTGGAAATTTGAAAAGTTATGGAACTCCCTCGTGTGGTTCTTTTTATGGGGGAAAGTCCTCAAAGAAATTCACATTAGGCTAAATGTGGAGAATGATACATTTGCCTATTTTGACCAACAAGTAGCCTATTAATGTGTATGCCATTTGTAGGCTACCATTTGATAGAATAAATATTTTGAAATTAAGATATCACTGGAGTCATTGAAAATCAATTTGTGCCACTTATGTAGCCTACCAGGAGCAGGCCAACCAATTGAATAAATAGCCTATAACATAAGTTTATTGATGTAGCCTTGTGTTATTATGCAATTATTTATGGACTGTTTAGTGAATTAAATTGTAAATTATCAAAGCTCTATCGCAATTACCGAGCAGTTGTTAGAACGTATTAGATTGATGGTAACAGTAGTCATATTAGGCTACAGATCAAATAAACACTGGCTGTTGTTGACAAGCATGTTCAGTTGATTTTACATATTATTAATATTGAATTCAGTCATTTAAATTATGTCCCCATTCTCAGTAGGCTATTTCAGCAGGCTTTTGGGAATCAAGCACTTCTTACCTCGAAATCGCCTCACTTTTCATGTTGAATAAATCAGTCTGTTAGTTTGAACTAAGCAAGCTGCTAAATCGTTCAGTTTGCGTCTTGTCTAGGCTACTGTAGACTATCTGAAATGAGATGTAGGCCTATCAGGGGCTATTTGCTACCTGTCTTTATCTTAGCAAACTATGGCAAAATTAAATTACAATCATAAACCCAGATTTTAGTCTGTAGCCTATGCCTATTGAAATGACAAGTTAATCTCGCAAATGGGCCATTTTATAACGGAATGGTTTGTAGTCTTAACAGCTGGCACATAATAACAGCACAATTGCCAGAAAATAGCCTATAATTCGTTTATTTGTTTGTCCAAGAGTTTCTTGCTCAGGGACGAAGATCTTCTGTCCATCTTTCATCACTCAAAATCTCCTGTTGGATTTACTATGGTTATGCACATGTGCAAAGGGGATTTATTTACAATTATAAACCTGGTTCGAGCCTTGAATGCTGATTGGCCGGGGTATGACAAAACATTACTTTTTACTGTTCTAATTACGTTGTTAACCCGTTTTATAATAGCAATAAGCCACCCCAGGGTTTTGTGGTATATGGCCAATTTACCACAGCTAACAGTTGTAACCAGGCATTTCGCGTGTCATCCTTAAGAACAGCCCTTAGCAGTGGTATACTGGCCAAATACCATACCCCCTTGTACCTTATTGCTTAATTGTAGCAGTCAAATGAGTTAAATCAACATCCATTAGAAAATGATCTGGCATGTTTAATCATGGCATATTATCTTTTCTCTTGACACATATCCACATTTCTTTATTATGTCATGTCATAGCTTGCAATAATTATTACTTTGAGGAAAACCACATTTATTTTCTAACGTCATTACAAGTTCCTATGATATTTCTTCTTAATTGGCTTGATAACGTTATGGGAAATGGGTTTATTATATAAATATGGCAACTCCTCTCTTGCTGTGAAAAAATATGGGGCTAGTTTTCAGGCCTTTTGGTCAGGTTTTGAGTGGTCATTGGTCTAGAACTGTAACTTGACCTGGCAATCCTGGCTCGTGGACAACAGCAGAGAGGGAAAAGTGAAGCGAGAGTCTTAACTCTTGCCAAACTCTGTCCAAAATAAGCCCAATGCGTTTCTCTGGCTTAATATGTAGGCCTGCCTTTGGGATAACGACTCCCATTGTTAGGGCGGAGACATATGCATCATACAGATCTCTGACAACAATCTGCAGTGCATGAAAGTACAGTTACAGAGTTTCTAAACCCAGAGGCTCAACATCACATTACTTCCAGGAAAGGTTGCGATACAGACCAGGCCGGGGGATTGAGAAGTCAAAATCTAAAGGCACAACCTATATTCGAGCCAATGTCTTAAGTAGTTTAACTTGTTATTACTCCAACCTTGTGAGAGTGACAAACTGACACGTTTTCATTTTCGTCAAAAAACACTTTATATCCAAGTAGTCCCTTGGATTTGACGGCAAGCACATGCAGAGTTCGGTGCTAGATGACCGTAAGAGATGACGTGTTCCTGTAATCGGGGATTTCTATTGGGGAAGCAGTTTTAGCCTACCTTCATACTGTACTGCCTTTGGTACAATGGTTAGTCTACTCAACAAACAAAAAAATATTATGAATATGACCCATCACTGAAATGTATTGGCGATTTTGCGATTACAGGCTTTTTTGTGTCCCAGGGCTAGATTTGAAATCCAATCAAAGTTTATTGGTGGCGTACACAGATTTTCAGGTGTTAGCATGTGCAACGTAATGCTGATGTTGCCAACAGTGCAGTAGAATGTAAAAATCTAAACAAGAAATCAAGAAATGTCAGAATGAGTCCAAATTAACAATCCAAAGTAGATATATTAGTGAGCAGTGTCAGAATCCAAAATATAAATACATGGTGTGTATAGACAGTATAAGTAAAAGTAAAGATACGCTAATAGAAAATTACTCAAGTAAAAGTGAAAGTCACCCAGTAAAATACTACTTGAGTAAAAGTCTAAAAGTATTTGGTTTTAAATATACTTAAGTATCAAAAGTAAATGTAATTGATAAAATGTATTAAAAGTAAAAGTATAAATCATTTCAAATTCCTTATATTAAGCAAACCAGGTGGCACCATTTTCTTGTTTTTTTAATTTACAGATAGCCAGGGGCACACTCCAACACTCAGACATAATTTACAAACAAAGCATTTGTGTTTAGTGAGTCCTCCAGATCAGAGGCAGTAGATGACCTTTTCCTGTCCTGCTAAGCATTCAAAATGTAACGAGTACTTTTAGGTGTCAGGGAAAATGTATGGAGTAAAGAGTACAGTATTTTCTTTAGGAATCTAGTGAAGTAAAAGTTGTAAAAAATAAAAAATATTAAAGTACAGATACCTAAAACAATGACTTAAGTAGTACTTTTAACTTAAGTACTTTACACCACTGCTTAATTGAGAATTTCCACACTGCCACGTAAGGCTGCACGATATGAGCAAATAATCTAGGACTTATTTTTAACCAAATGTTGCAATTGTGATTTGATTTGCGAATTATAGCAAAACTGTTGGAATGATGCAAATAGAATGACTATTCTAATTCTATAGTTAGAATATAATAGTGGTCACTTTGAATACAGTGTTGTTTGACATGACAACAAATTAAAATGCTAGGGAGTTATTGTGACAGGGTAGGAACAAAGTGTTGATAAGTGTTTCCTAGTGGACCCTATAAGCTTTGGCTACATTGAGTGTTTTCTCTTAGCTAATCAAATCAAATCAAAGTTTATTTGTCACGTGCGCCGAGTACAACAGACCTTACAGTGAAATGCTTACTTACAGGCTCTAACCAACAGTGCAATTTCAAAAAAATATATAATAAGGTATTAGGTGAACAATAGGTAAGTAAAGAAATAAAAACAACAGTAAAAAGACAGTGAAAAATAACAGTAGGGTTTGAGGTAGTATGTACATGTAGATATGGTTAAAGTGACTCTCTGTTTATATGATAAACAGAGAGTAGCAGTAGCGCAAAATAGGGGTTGGCGGGTGGTGGGCGGGACACAGTGCAGATAGCCCGGTTAGCCAATGTGCGGGGCCACTGGTTGGTCATGTTGCTAACATATTCTTACTTTGCATACTCCTCTTTGATTTAGAAGATACTGTTGCACAAACAACATGCTGATTTAGGTCTACACCATCACTGGTGTTATCAGGCTGTATTAGCTAGCTACATTTGCTCTGACTCAGTACATTTATTAGCTAGCTAGCTATTAGCATCAGTGGCTAACAATTAGCGTCACAAGATTTAGGGCAACTTGCTAAGAAAAGACAAACTAGCTGTTTGCTGATGTAAGAAACACAAAATAATAGTGTTATTATAGAACGCTAGTGGATATACAGTGCCTTGCGAAAGTATTCGGCCCCCTTGAACTTTGCGACCTTTTGCCACATTTCAGGCTTCAAACATAAAGATATAAAACTGTATTTTTTTGTGAAGAATCAACAACAAGTGGGACACAATCATGAAGTGGAACGACATTTATTGGATATTTCAAACTTTTTTAACAAATCAAAAACTGAAAAATTGGGCGTGCAAAATTATTCAGCCCCCTTAAGTTAATACTTTGTAGCGCCACCTTTTGCTGCGATTACAGCTGTAAGTCGCTTGGGGTATGTCTCTATCAGTTTTGCACATCGAGAGACTGACATTTTTTCCCATTCCTCCTTGCAAAACAGCTCGAGCTCAGTGAGGTTGGATGGAGAGCATTTGTGAACAGCAGTTTTCAGTTCTTTCCACAGATTCTCGATTGGATTCAGGTCTGGACTTTGACTTGGCCATTCTAACACCTGGATATGTTTATTTTTGAACCATTCCATTGTAGATTTTGCTTTATGTTTTGGATCATTGTCTTGTTGGAAGACAAATCTCCATCCCAGTCTCAGGTCTTTTGCAGACTCCATCAGGTTTTCTTCCAGAATGGTCCTGTATTTGGCTCCATCCATCTTCCCATCAATTTTAACCATCTTCCCTGTCCCTGCTGAAGAAAAGCAGGCCCAAACCATGATGCTGCCACCACCATGTTTGACAGTGGGGATGGTGTATTCAGGGTGATGAGCTGTGTTGCTTTTACGCCAAACATAACGTTTTGCATTGTTGCCAAAAAGTTCCATTTTGGTTTCATCTGACCAGAGCACCTTCTTCCACATGTTTGGTGTGTCTCCCAGGTAGCTTGTGGCAAACTTTAAACAACACTTTTTATGGATATCTTTAAGAAATGGCTTTCTTCTTGCCACTCTTCCATAAAGGCCAGATTTGTGCAATATACGACTGATTGTTGTCCTATGGACAGAGTCTCCCACCTCAGCTGTAGATCTCTGCAGTTCATCCAGAGTGATCATGGGCCTCTTGGCTGCATCTCTGATCAGTCTTCTCCTTGTATGAGCTGAAAGTTTAGAGGGACGGCCAGGTCTTGGTAGATTTGCAGTGGTCTGATACTCCTTCCATTTCAATTCTATCGCTTGCACAGTGCTCCTTGGGATGTTTAAAGCTTGGGAAATCTTTTTGTATCCAAATCCGGCTTTAAACTTCTTCACAACAGTATCTCGGACCTGCCTGGTGTGTTCCTTGTTCTTCATGATGCTCTCTGCGCTTTTAACGGACCTCTGTCACAGTGCAGGTGCATTTATACGGAGACTTGATTACACACAGGTGGATTGTATTTATCATCATTAGTCATTTAGGTCAACATTGGATCATTCAGAGATCCTCACTGAACATCTGGAGAGAGTTTTCTGCACTGAAAGTAAAGGGGCTGAATAATTTTGCACGCCCAATTTTTCACATTTTTGATTTGTTATAAAAATTTTGAAAATTTCCAATAAATGTCGTTCCACTTCATGATTGTGTCCCACTTGTTGTTGATTCTTCAAAAAAAAATACAGTTTTATATCTTTATGTTTGAAGCCTGAAATGTGGCAAAAAGTTGCAAAGTTCAAGGGGGCCGAATACTTTCGCAAGGCACTGTATATTAAGAAGCAAAGTGAAAACAGCATTGTTGTTATCAACATGACTTGCCTAGTTAAATAAAGGATAAATACAAATTAAAAAAATGTGCTCCATTGACCATGCAGACTGAACGCAAGTGTCTCGTGGTTGAGGAACATCAAATGCGCTCCTTGAGTGACGGGGCGTTTCTAGGTCTGTGTGGAAAGTGGCACAGAGAGAAAGAGCAGAGATAGATGACTCAAGTAGCGAAGTAAACTATAAAAATGTATATTACACATGGCGTATCACATTTAACAAACCAAACATTCTAATACCGGTAAAGAAAAACCCAAACTGGTCCCTACATCAATACCGGTATATCATACAATACTGTATACCGCCCAGTGCTAGACAGTATATAATTTAGAAAAGAAAATGGAATGTACAATAAATAGTATGATATTAGGTTGAGAGAGAATACAGTATATACACAAAGTGAGTAAACAACAACAACAGTATATAGTATAAACAGTATATGAAGTGACCAGTGTTAAATGTCTCTATATACATGGGGGATTATTCTCAAGATGCATGGAAGAGTACCGAAAGGTAGCCGGCTATTGATGGCTGTTCAACAGTCTGATGGCCTGGTGATAGAAGCTGTTTCTCAGTCTCTCGGTCCCAGCTCTGATGCACCTGTGCAATCACTGCCTGTAAATGGTAGCAGAGTGAACAGACCGTGGCTGAAGTCCTTTTAATATATATTAAAGATGTCCTCCAGCAATTTTTTAAAATTATTATTATTTATTTTCAAAAAAATGTCTTGTTTGATAAGTGATATCCCAAGTACACTACATATACAAAGGTAATGTGGACACCCCTTCAAATTAGTGGATTTGGAAATTTCAGCCACACCCGTTGCTGACAGGTATATAAAATCGAGCACACAGCCATGCAATCTCCATAGACAAACATTGTCAGTAGAATGGCCTTACTGAAGAGCTCAGTCACTTTCAACATGGCACAGTCATAGGATGCCACCTTTCCAACAACTCAGTTTGTCAATTTCTTTGCACTGCTAGAGCTTCCCCAGTCAATTGTAAGTGCTGTTATTGAGAAGTGGAAATGCCTAAGAGCAACAACGGCTCAGCCACAAAGTGGTAGGCCACACAAGCTCACATAACACGAGTGCATAAAAGTTGTGTATCCTCGGTTGCAGCACTTACTACCAAGTTCCAAACTATCGCTGGAAGCAACGTCAGCACCAGTGCTGTTCGTCGGGAGCTTCATGAAACAGGTTTCCATGGACGGGCAGCCGCACACAAGACCATCATGCGCAATGCTAAGCGTTGGTGATGTAAAGCTCGTTGCCATTGGACTCTGGAGCTGTGGAAACGCATTCTCTGGAGTGATAAATCACGCTTCACCATCTCGGTGTCCGACGGACTAATCTGGGGAATGCGGATACCAGGAGAACGGTACCTGCCCGAATGCATAGTGCCAACTGAACATTTTGGTGGAGGAGGAATAATGGTCTGGGGCTGTTTTTCATGGTTCGGGCTAAGCACCTTAAGTTCCAGTGAAGGGAAATCATGACGCTACAGCATACAATGACATTCTAGACGATTCTGTGCTTGCAACTTTGTGGAAACAGTTTGGCGAAGGACTTCTCCTATTTCAGCATGACAATGCTCCTGTCCACAAAGAGAGGTCCATACAGAAATGGTGTGTTGAGATCGGTATGGAATAACTTGACTGGCATGCACAGAGCCTTGAATTCAACCCCTTCGAAACATCTTTGGGTTGAATTGAAACGCAAACTCCGATCCCGTCCTAATTGCCCAACATCAGTGCCGACTTCACTAATGCTCTTATGGCTGAATGGAAGCAAGTCTCCGCAGCAATGTTCCAACATCTAGTGGAAAGCCTTCCCAGAAGAGTGGAGGCTGTTATAGCAGCAAATGGGGGACCAACTTTGGAATGAGATATTCGACGAGCCGGTGTCCACATACTTTGGGTCCTGTAGTGTATAAATACAGTACACACACTAAAGGGTAAAAAAAAATGTATTGAGAAAAATTGTGTTTTTTTTAGACACAACCGCAAACTTCAAGGAGTAGGGCATTCAAGGAGTTGGTCTGATGTGATGTCATCGGCCTCCTTCCTTGTTTGAGGAACAATAGAGAACACTTGTGCTATGTCATGTTATACCAGGACCACCTATTTAAATGTACCCTTTGTTAAGTAAATGAGGTGAAAAGGAGACTGGAGTAGGATCTTAAGTAAATACTAAAATAACTTCAAAGGCCGAGTGCAGTCAAAAACCTGAATTCCTGTGTTTTTAAATACATTACCAGTCAAAAGTTTGGACACACCTACTCATTCAAGGGTTTTTCTTTATTTGTACTACTTTATTGTAGAATAATAGTGAAGATATCAAAACTATGAAATAACACATATGGAATCATGTAGTAACCAAAAAAGTGTTAAACAAATTCTTCAAAGTAAAAAAAACTCGATACCAATAACTGATGTTTACAATTTTAGTGGCCTTTTAAGCATTCTAGTACAGTTAAATAGTTGAAACACACACACACAAAACACACACACACACACTGACCAAAAAGTTATTTTGTTGGCATTTACATACAGTTGAAGTGGGAAGTTTATATACACCTTAGCCAAATACATTTAAACTCAGTTTTTTACAATTCCTGACATTTAATATTAGTAACAATTCCCTGTTTTAGGTCAGTTAGGATCACCACTTTATTTTAAGAATGTGAAATGTCAGAATAATAGTGGAGAGAATTATTTATTTCAGCTTTTATTTCTTTCACCACATTCCCAGTGGGTCAGAAGTTTACATACACTCAATTCATATTTGGTAGCATTGCCTTTAAATTGTTTAACTTGGGTCAAACGTTTCGGGTTGCCTTCCACAAGCTTCCCACAATAAGTTGGGTGAATTTTGTCTCATTCCTCCTGACAGAGCTGGTGTAACTGAGTCAGGTTTGTAGGCCTCCTTGCTCGCACACGCTTTTTCAGTTCTGCCCACACATTTTCTATAGGAATGAGGTCAGGACTTTGTGATGGCCACTCCAATACCTTGACATTGTTGTCCTTAAGCCATTTTGCAACAACTTTGGAAGTATGCTTGGGGTCATTGTCCATATGGGAAACCCTCATGATGCCATCTATTTTGTGAAGTGCACCAGTCCCTCCTGCAGCAAAGCACCCCCACAACATGATGCTGCCACCCCTGTGCTTCAAGCCTGCAAGCCTCCCCCTTTTCCCTCTAAACATAATGATGTTCATTATGGCCAAACAGTTCTCTTTTTGTTTCTTCAGCCTGGAGGACATTTCTCCAAAAAGTACGATCTTTGTCCTTATGTGCAGTTGCAAACCGTAGTCTGGCTTTTTTATGGCAGCTTTTGAGCAGTGGCTTCTTCCTTGCTGAGCGGCTTTTCAGGTTATGTCAATATAGGACTCGCTTTACTGTGGATATAGATACTTCTGCATTTATTTCCTCCAGCACAAGGTGCTTTGCTGTTGTTCTGGGATTGATTTGCACTTTTCGCACCAAAGTACGTTCATCTCTAGGAGACAGAACACGTCTCCTTCCTGAGTGGTATAACGGCTGCGTGGTCCCATGGTATTTACTGTACTGTCGGAACTAGAAGCGCAAGCATTTCGCTACACTCACATTAACATCTGCTAACCATGTGTATGTGACCAATAAAATTGGATTTGATTTGTAGAGTGGTCCCACTGTAACGTGATCCTTCAGATCTTCACAGGAGAGTCATGACAATGTCAAGCAGTGAAGTTTCAGCTCTGTCTCTCCGTGGCCTCTCTTCCTCGGTGCTCACTGTCACTGTGTCCGTTTCCATCTTGTCCAGCTGTGTCTATAACCCTGTTTCTTGTCTGCATCAAAGTAGCGGTCCTTGTATCTAGTATTGAGCATGGGGCCGACACAGTAGAGGCTCAGAGAGAATGCCACTGAATCGCTCGCTCACAACCTCTAGTAGAGTACTTTTCCAAGTTAACCTGACGGTCTGTGTTGGCATTTTTGTTGAGCAGGAGTTTCAATGCCATGCCTGTATCACGTCTGCTGCAGACATAGTTGAGCTTGTTTCTCGAGTCAGTTGTTCTAATGGAGCTAGGAGTATTCATGTTTCCAAGTTTCAAACATGTTCTCAAATTGAAATGGCAGCAGCGGTATAAGAACCAGCACATTCTTGAGCATGCAATACAGCTTTCCTCAGTACGAAGTCATTGTCAACCCACTGTGCTGTCAGACTCATAATGCTCGTGGGGCTGACATCACTGGCCCAAATTTCAGTCGTGAAGCTAATAGCAGTGACGCCCATAGCAAGTAGGTCATGGATGTGAGTTTCAACAATACTGTGTAACTCTGGTAGGGAAATATCAGAAAAATAGCACCTACTTGGTAGTGTGTACCGGTGCTCGACCAGTTGGCGAAAGCCAACATCAGAGAACGATTGATTGTCAAGGGCAATGAATTCCAATATCTTGGCATTAATGGATTTCGCCTTTGAGTTGTCTCAATGAAATGTTCTTACTCTTTCAAATGACTGCTCAACTTGATGACTGATCAATACACACAGCAGACATTGTGGGCTAGGTTAGGAATACTGTGTTGCATGGGTAGCGCTATATTTTTTGTGTTGTCATTACATCATCTACCTGCGTCATATAGGTATGCACGTCAGCTTTGACCACAGTTTTGCACATCGGCGTTAAACTAGACATCGGGCCAATGCTGGCTTATTTAGTTAATATCGGCTGATTCCGATATGCTTGCCGATATGTCGTGCATCCCAAAAACAAATTATAGTGCCACTAAGCGCAAACCAGATGGGATGGCCTATTGCTACAGAATGCTGTGGTAGCCATGCTTGTTAAGTGTGCCTTGAATTCTGAATAAATCACTGACGGTGTCCCCAGCAAAGAACCATCACACCTCCTCTTCCATGCTTCACGGTGGGAACCACACATGCGGAGATAATCCGTTCACCTACTCTGCATCTCACAAAGACACGGCGGTTGGAACCAAAAATCTCAAATTTGGACTCATCAGACCAAAGAACAGATTTCCACTGGTCTAATATCCATTGCTAGTTTTTCTTGGCCCAAGCAAGTCTCTTATTTTTATTGGTGTCCTTTAGTAGTGGTTTCTTTGCAGCAATTTGACCACAAAGGCCTGATTTCACACAGTCTCCTCTGAACAGCTGATGTTGAGATGTCTGTTACTTGAATTCTGTGAAGCATTTATTTGGGCTGCAATCTGAGGTGCATTTACCTCTAATGAACTTATCCTCTGTAGCAGAGGTAACTCTGCATCTTCCTTTCCTATGGGGGCAGTTTTATCATAGCGTTTAATTGTTTTTGCGACTGCACTTGAAGAAACTTAAAAAATTGTTAATTTTCCAGATTGACTGACCCTCGTCTTAAATTAATGATGGACTGTCGTTTCTCTTTGCTTATTTGAGCTGTTCTTGCCATAATATGGACTTGGTATTTTACCAAATAGGGCTATCACCCCTACCTTGTCACAACACAACTGATTGGCTCAAATGCATTAAGAAGGAAAGAAATTCCACAAATGAACTTTTAACAAGGCACACCTGTTAATTGAAATGCGTTCCAGGTGACTACCTCATGAAGCTGGATGAGAGAATGCCATGAGTGTGCAAAGCTGTCATACAGACAAAGGGTGGCTACTTTATATTTGAAGAATCTCAAATATAAAATATATTTTGATTTGTGTAACACTTTTTTGATTACTACATGATTCCATATGTGTTATTTCCTAGTTTTGACATTTTCACTAGTATTCTACAAGGTAGAAAATAGTTCAAATAAAGAAAAACCCTGGAATGAGTAGGTGTCTACACTTTTGACTGGTACTGTACATTTCCGCACCATGAGGTTGAAATAATACTGTGAAAATGACGATAATGCCCTCTTAGTGTAAGAGCTGTTTGAAAAGACCACCTGACATTTCAGCCTGTTTTAATGGGGTGGTTTTGGGCTGCCTGGTGACATCGCCAGGTGTTAAATTAGTTTATACACCAATACGAAAGAGAGTTCCAAACCTCTCTGCCAGTAACAGCTTTTTTCTTGCTTTCTCCCACCCACTAAGACCACTCCCAGACAGTCCTTGCCAAATTAAGCAGCTATTTTTCTCTTTTTACCATTTTAATTGATAACAATCACAGTAAGGTACTTAATGTAAGGTACCTAGAAATTGAGTTAAAAACGGCTGTATTGGAGCTTCACATTTTCTTTCTCTGTCTTTCAATTTCGTTTTTTGTTTGTTCATCCAACCAATCAGAAAATTAACAGAGGTGTTAAGGGTGAATGACATGGCTGCAGGCCAATCAGTTTGTGAGGGCCAGCCTTTTTTACACTTATGGCCTGGCATTTAAATCCAAATATTTTGCAAATTGTCATTAGCAACACAGTCATTACCACCACAAAACGTATCGGTAATAAAACCCTACAGTGGAGGTGTCATTAATACCCATCAAATCTTGCGGTCAAACATGGAAATGGTTCCAATCATTTTTCCACCATTAATTTTTCCCATAGGGATTTTAGAAACACTTAAAATAAGGGCTGTGTTTCGTGTAGGCTTACTCTGGTGTGACGTTTTGATAACCATGTAAATCTCTCTTGGACAAGGTGACTTTTAGCAATATATCTGACTCGATTTACTCTCAGATTCAAAAATGCCAATTAGCATCAAAGAAGACATCATGCAAAACTACAAATCCCTGCAAGCTCCTGCACATCATCTCTTGCTGACACCTTTGCTAACAGGTTTTGTGTCAATTTAAAACTTGCACAAGATAGTTTACAGAATTGTCGATTTAAAGAAATGTAGCCAATTTATTAATTTAGCTAACATTAGACAGTTAATCCAGAGATATTTATAAAACTTTTTAAAATTAATTGTGGAAAATCGATTGGAACCATTTCTCTGTTTGACCGCTAGGTTTTATGGGTATTATAACTCATACTCTGGTACTCTATTAGCTGGCTAGGCTAGTCAATAAAAATATATTTATAAATCCCTTTTTACATCAGCTGATGTCACAAAGTGCTGTACAGAAACGCAGCCTAAAACCCCAAACAGCAAGCAATGCAGATGCAGAAGCTTGGTGGCTAGGAAAAACTCCCTAGAAAGGCTAGAACATAGGAATAAACCTAGAGAGGAACCAGGCTGTGAGGGGTGGCAAGTCCTCTTCTGGCTGTGCCGGGTGGAGATTATAACAGAACATGGCCAAGATGTTAAAATGTTCATAGATGACCTGCAGGGTCAAATAATAATAATCACAGTGGTTGTCGAGGTTGCAACAGGTCAGCACCTCAAGAGTAAATGTCAGTTGGCTTTTCATAGCCAATCATTAAGAGTATCTCTACCGCTCCTGCTGTCTCTAGAGAGTTGAAAACAGCAGGTCTGGGACAGGTAACACGTCCGGTGAACAGGTCAGGGTTCCATATCCGCAGGCAGAACAGTTGAAAGTGGAGCAGCAGCACGGCCAGGTGGACTGGGGACAGCAAGGAGTCATCAGGCCAGGTAGTCCTGAGGCATGGTCCTAGGGCTCAGGTCCTCCGAGAGAGAAAGAGAGAATGAGAGAAAGAACTAAAGAGAGAGAATTAGAGAGAGCATACTTAAATTCACACAGGACACCAGATTAGACAGGAGAAATACTCCAGATATAACAGATTGACCCTAGCCCCCTGACACATAAACTACTGCAGCATAAATACTGGAGGCTGAGACAGTAGGGGTCGGGAGACACTGTGGCCCCATCTGACGATACCCCCAGACAGGGCCAAACAGGCAGGATATAACCCCACCCACTTTGCCAAAGCAGAGCCCCCACACCAATAGAGGGATATCTTCAACCACCAACTTACCATCCTGAGACAAGGCCGAGTATAGCCAACGAAGATATCCACCACGGCACAACCCAAGGGGGGGGGGGGGGGGGGGGGGGGGGGGGGGGCAAGATCATGTCAGTGACTCAACCCACTCAAGTGACGCCTCCCTCCTAGGGATGGCATGGAAGATCACCGGTAAGCCAGTGACTCAGCCCCTGTAATAGGGTTAGAGTCCCAGTGGAGAGGGCGGAACCGGCCAGGCAGAGACAGCAAGATCGGTTCATTGCTCCAGTGCCTTTCCGTTCACCTTCACACTCCTGGGCCAGACTACATTCAATCATAGGACCTACTGCAGAGATTAGTCTTCAATAAAGACTTAAAGGTTGAGACTGAGTCTGTGTCTCTCACGTGGATAGGCAGGCCATTCCATAAAAATGGAGCTCAATAGGAGAAAGCCCTGCCTCCAGCTGTTTGCTTAGAAATTCTAGGGACAGTAAGGAGGCCTGCGTCTTGTGACCGTAGCGTACGTTTAGGTATGTACGGCAGGACCAAATCGGAAAGATAGGTAGGAACAAGCCCATGTAATGCTTTGTAGGTTAGCAGTAAAACCTTGAAATCAGCCCTTGCCTTAACAGGAAGCCAGTTTAGAGAGGCTAGCACTGGAGTAATATGGTCACATTTTTTTGTTCTAGTCAAGATTCTAGCAGCCGTGTTTAGCACTAACTGAAGTTTATTTAGTGCTTTATCTGGGTAGCTGGAAAGTAGAGTATTGCAGTAGTCTAACCTAGAAGTGACAAAAGCATGGATTCATTTTTATGCATCATTTTTGGACAGAAAGTTTCTGATTTTTGCAATGTTACAGAGATGGGAAAAAAGCAGACCTTGAAACAGTCTTGATATGTTCATCAAAAGAGAGCCGAGGTCCTTCACAGTTTTATTTGAGACGACTGTACAACCATCAAGATTAATTGTCAGATTCAACAGAATATCTCTTTGTTTCTTGGGACCAATGAACAAGCATCTCTGTTTTGTCTGAGTTTAAAAGTAGAACACGTGCAGCCATCCACTTCCTTATGTCTGAAACACAGGCTTCCAGGGAGGGCAATTTTGGGGCTTCACCATGTTTCTTCGAAATGTACACCTGTGTGTCATCCGCATAGCAGTGAAAGTTAACATTATGTTTCCGAATGACATCACCAAGAGGTAAAATATATAGTGAAAACAATAGTGGTCCTAAAACGGAGCCTTGAGGAACACAGAAATTTACAGTTGATTTGTCAGAGGACAAACCATCGACAGAGACAAACTGATATCTTTCCGACAGATAAGATCTAAACTAGGCCAGAACTTGTCCGTGTAGACCAATTTTGGTTTCCAATCTCTCCAAAAGAATGTGGTGATCGATGGTATCAAAAGCAGCACTCAGGTCTAGGAGCACAATGGATACTTTCTCATAAATGTAATCTCTCAATACATGCAGTGATTCACCTGGTTTGCACTGTCGTGTCTTTCCTATCATTAAATTGAAGACTTAGTTTTCATCAAAGATTCTCTGTAATTAGTATTACGCGATCAAACTGATTAATCATGTAACCGTAATTAACTAGGAAGTCGGGACACCAAGGAAAATATTCAGATTACAAAGTTTCATTTCCCAATATAACCTTTCAGATATTTTCATATCTGATCAATAGTCTGATTAATTAATGATTTATTTTACCTCACATTAGTCTCATTCCAAACATCATAAATTGTTGGTTATCTGCACGAACCCAGTCTTCACTATGAGCCATCCATACATCAATTGTCTTAAATCATTTATTTATTACTAACTAAGTAATTCACAGAAATGCATAAACAAAACAAAAGTAAATATGGTTACAAGAAATTATAGGAAAATGTGCCCTAGTGGGCTAAACCGGCATGGCGGCTTGTCAGACAAAAGGGAAGTGGGGGTCGACTAAGAAGTCACTACAGAGTTAATAGTTATGACAATTGAAATGCTAATCCTTTACACATGAACGCTCACTCATTCGGGAACAATTGCAATCTATATATATATACTGTATATATATTCACGCTCAGTGTGTCATCTTGATCTCTGTTGAAAAGTTTGTTTATTTTGTAGAATTGTCCGTCTCTCTCTCTCTGTCGTGGTTATAGTGGATAGTTCAGAGTGACATTCATTCATGTTGTTGTAGAATGAATGTTTCGGCGGTTGTCATTTTCGCGTTCAATGATACCGAATTCCTAGCTGCAGACTAGTCATTAATATCAAAGACTTGTTCTTATTCTGTCGGTATCGATAGTCTAAGAGTTTAACCACATAGTATGGTTCAGCAATGGTCTGCAACCTTTGTCCTCCTGTGATTGAGAGAAACATGGTCTACTGAGAATTTCTCAAAGTTGGGTTTTATTCGGAATTGCAGAAAAGGGGCTGTCCCAGGATGCCTGACCCTAACTGGGCTCATGGGCGGTCCTCTGATTTAGTTCAACTCAAAAGGGAATTGGAGTTTCCTTCATAAACAGTCCAAAATCATATTACAAACAGTATCATCCTCACTCATTCACCATATACAACAATTAGATGTAACCCTCATATATGAGCCTATTATATAAACAGCATTATGGTAATGTGTCCCATGAGCTTCCCCAAGTTGTAACAAATGGACCAGTTCGTAGCTGGATTCTTCACCAATCTTTTATACCTTCTCTGGAACGTAAACGTTGTTCGGACCTCAAGTTCTGTGAGGTGGAAGAAATTCCTTTGTTCTCTATGAAATTTCACTCTATCTCTATACTGTGTGGCAATGAGGCATGGTCTTCCCTAGGAATTTACGACCTCACTCTGACCACAGCAGTCTGGTTGTAGAAGTAGAGAGCGGGGGATGGTGCTCGCTGTACCCAAAGAGGGCAACGTCATGTCAGCACACTCTCTGCCTCAACTCAATGCCAATGGCAGCTGCATGCTCCGATGTATGCCGAGTCCACCTCACCCACCCACTATGCCTGAGTAGTCCCAACGGGAAGACCTAGGGTTCTTGTGGACCACAGCCACAGCAGCGCCCACTAAACAGAATCTCAGCTGGACAGACATTGTCCTTTCTGACCAGTGATTAGCTCTAGCACAGCTCTCAAAGCGATGTAAGAGCTCTTTCCATGAGCCCGAACCATCAAACTGACCTGGTCGTAGTGTGGGGATCCTCTCCTGAGTAGCGTATTCGTCCTCACTGTCAGATGAGATATCATAATGTACACACCGGTGCTGCCTGCCATGGGAACTGTATCTTGCTCGCCTGGAGCAAGATTTCATAACAGTATATTTCATTACCTTCAGTGGGCAGAGCATCACTCTGGATACATCCATGGCTGTCCTGCGACTGTGAGAGGTGATTTTTCACAGGAGGCATGGCTGGAGGGGAGGTCAGATTTGCTGGCATCCTGTGTGGGCAATGGGAGTAAATAACATCTACAGGGGTGCACGCTGCATAGAGTATGTGGTTGGCAGAGTTGAAAGGGTTAGTGCATGGAGTATACAGCATTTCAGTAGTTGGTTGTAACACATTTCCAGAGATAGCCTTTTTAGGTGATCATCTCTCATGCCAGCTGGAATAGTTTTGGTTGTGACTTAGCTGTGATTCAATTCCACTGTCACCCACAATTCCGTTTTTCACATGAGACTTGAATGGATTACTTTCTCTCTTTGGCCATTGAGACGTCTTTGACTCACAGCCATATTAGCTGCGGTGGGCTGCATATTAGCTACCTCTGAACTTGGCAGAAATGGATTGCAGTTACTGTTAGCATTTGCAACATCAAATTCATTAATTTGTGATTGTCATTCTTCATTCACTGTATTTAGCGACATGAATGGGTTTGAGTAGCACGTCGAATCCTCAGGCTTATTTCTTCTATTTTTTCTTAATTCTTTCTTTTTTTCCTCTTTAATATTCCTGTAGAATGTGAATAACTCACCGATTCAGGCAGGATAAATCCCGGGCGAGCCCCCAGTTTTACCTTTGCTGCCTCGCCTCCAGACTGTAGTCGGGACTGATCAAGGGAGCCTTCACTTGCTAGCTCCAGGGCAATTTACGGATGCTCTGGGGTAATTCCCACATTTGGGGATCTTATCCGCTGCTAATGATGACAAGTGGAATTCCACTAAAGTAGTTAACTTTTATTAAAACTTTTATTAAAACTTATCATATCATTTGAGTTAGTCTGAATGACAAAATAAAGTAGTGGTCTAACGTAACAAAAAGAGCGTGGCTCACAGTACGGCTACACCCCTTTCACACACAATTGCATTCCAAAAAACGAAAGTAAACTTACTATGTTACCCATAATGCACGTCAGTGTTTTAAAGCTATAACCCTACTTTACCAACAATAGTCAGTGTCTCTACCTCGGGACTGCAGCTCAATTTCTTTATTTCTCGCACACACGCACACACACACACACACTTACACACACACACACACACACAGTACAGTCAAGGCCAAAAGTTTTGAGAATGACACAAATATTTTCACAGTCTGCTGCCTCAGTTTATATGATGCCAATTTGCATATGCTCCAGAATGTTATGAAAAGTGATCAGATGAATTTCAATTAATTGCAAAGTCCCTCTTTGCCATGCAAATGAACTGAATCGCAAAAACAACATTTCCACTGCATTTCAGGCCTGCCACAAAAGGACCAGCTGACATCATGTCAGTGATTCTCTCGTTAACACAGGTGTGAGTGTTGACGAGGACAAGGCTGGAGATCACTCTGTCATGCTGATTGAGTTTGAATAACAGACTGGAAGCTTCAAAAGGAGGGTGGTGCTTGTAATCATTGTTCTTCCTCTGTCAATCATGGTTAACGGCAAGGAAACACGTGCCGTCATCATTGCTTTGCACAAAAAGGGCTTCACAGGCAAGGATATTGCTGCCAGTAATATCAATCAACCATTTATCGGATCATCAAGAACTTCAAGGAGAGCGGTTCAATTGTTGTGAAGAAGGCTTCAGGGCGCCCAAGAAAGTCCAGCAAGCGCCAGGACCGTCTCCTAAAGTTGATTCAGCTGCGGGATCGGGGCACCACCAGTACAGAGCTTGCTCAGGAATGGCAGCAGGCAGGTGTGA
This sequence comes from Oncorhynchus mykiss, assembly GCF_057628025.1. Taxonomy (NCBI): domain Eukaryota; kingdom Metazoa; phylum Chordata; class Actinopteri; order Salmoniformes; family Salmonidae; genus Oncorhynchus; species Oncorhynchus mykiss. Next base: position 56,342,557 of record NC_143022.1, on the reverse strand, counting down.
GTGCATCTGCACGCAGCAAATAAGCCACTTCTCTCCAGGACAAATATCATGGATATTCTGCAAAAGGTACAGGGATTGGACAGCTGAGGATTTTCTCTGATGAATCCCCTTTCCGATTGTTTGGGGCAACCAGAAAAAAAACTTGTCCGGAGAAGACAAGGTGAGCGTTGCCATCAATCCTGTATCATTCCAACAGTAAAGCATCCCGAGACCATTCATGTGTGGGGTTGCTTCTCAGCCAAGGGAGTGGGCTCATTCACAATTTTGCCTAAGAACACAGCCATGAATAAAGAATGGTACCAACACATCCTCCGAGAGCAACTTCTCCCAACCATCCAGGAACAGTTTGGTGACTAACAATGCCTTTTCCAGCATGATGGAGCACCTTGCCATAAGGCAAAAGTGATAACTAAGTGGCTCGGGGAACAAAACATCGATATTTTGGGTCCATGGCCAGGAAACTCCCCAGACCTTAATCCCATTGAGAACTTGTGGTCAATCCTTAAGAGGCGGGTGAACAAACAAAACCCCACATATTCTGACAAACTCCAAGCATTGATTATGCAAGAATGGGCTGCCATCAGTCAGGATGTGGCCCAGAAGTTAATTGACAGCATGCCAGGGCGGATTGCAGAGGTCTTGAAAAATAAGAGTCAACACTGCAGATATTGACTCTTTGAATCAACTTCATGTAATTATCAATAAAAGCCTTTGACACTTATGAAGGGCTTGTAATTATACTTCAGTATTCCATAGTAACATCTGACAAAAATATCTAAAGACACTGAAGCAGCAAACTTTGTGGAAATTAATATTTGTGTCATTCTCAAAACTTTTGGCCACAATGTTAATATTCTCTCTTCCTCGTCCTCGATTTGATAAATGCGCCACCGAACGTCAAAATAAATGCTTCTTTCAACAAGAGGTGAAATTAGATGTCAATCAGCATCAAACTGCCCGAAGCGAATTACATTTTGGGGTGGCCAATCAGATGTCAGGGGTGTCCAGTGCCACCCCGGACACCCCTCTGGCTCCGCCCCTGCCACAGTGTTCACTTTTGTCTCATGTAAATGTAACTAGATAAAAATATGAAATAAACAATTTATTCAGGAAATATTCAGTCTTTGTTCTTTTCTTCATAAGCATGTTGATGATTTGAAATTGGATTGGATTTATTTACATTTTTATATTAGACATTGAATACATTTTGTTTAGTATATTTAGTTTAGTTCTCTGAGAAGCATGTTCATTTAAAGTTATGTGATTCTGTTTATGTAGCGACTGTATTACATTTCAATGTTGTCAATACACAAAGAAACCAAAAGGTTGATCTAATTTGCATATTCATAATGAGTTAGCAGCAAACTGTAGAATGTTCGCCACAAGTCATAAGTGCTCCAAATTTGCTGCAACAGTTTGCCCAAAAACGAATTTGCATGTGAAAACATGAGCTTGCCACAAAATGGCCAAAGATTTGCAACAACTGTTTGCAAAAAGCCAGTTTTTTTTTTCGATAAGGGGATACAAGACTTCGCTCTTACACAGTCACATACATTATGCACAGGTTCGCTTCACACTGTGTGGCCTAACCAGTAGAGAAGTTGCTGAAATTGACCCACTATGCTGTATACTTTTTGCATTTACAGTATGTCACATTGCTATCTTTAAAGGCCCAGTGCAGTAAAATTCTGGTTTTCCTGTTTTTTATATAATATTGTACAACAGCTGATGAAACTAACACTGTAAATGTGTAAAAAAAATTCAGCAGTGTTATTTCCTGATTGGTTGAAAATACAATTTACACAGAACCTTCTAATCAGCAGGTTTGCATGGGCCGGAGTTACTGCTTTCCATGGTGACCTGACCATGCGATAAATTGGTTAATAGTTCCTAACCTCTCTGCCAATAACAGTTAGATTTCAGTTTCCCCTCCCCACTCAGACCACTCCCATAAAGTCCTAGCAAAATTCTTGCTTGAGAAATAGCTTGTGCTGAAAAGCCATTTTAGCCCATTTTAATGGAAATCTATTATAGTAAGGTACTCAATTTTTACCCAGAATGATTTGATATTTATATAAAAATGGCTGCATTGGGCCTTTAACGTGCATATCGAGTCTGGTGGTGAGAGACTACCTTTATGGTAGTGGCCAGACGGAAGCAATTTCTTAGTAAGGCACATGACAGCCCATGAGATAAAGGCTCACCTTCCAACAGGACAATGACCCTAAGCACACAGCCAAGACCATGCAAGGACAGTCTCTGACAATACAAATGTCAAGAAGAAGAAGAAATACGATGACTGTGTTTTTTTTCTCGGGTAGTAGCTGCTGTTTGCTCCAAAATTTCCAGTTGATAAAGCGTGGGAATGTAGCAAGATAACTTAAATTGAAGATACAGATATCAATAGTCTGTGGTATTTTGAAGAGGATAGTGGATGATGATAGTGGACATCATTGATATAAACAGAGAAAAGAGTTGGCCTGAGAATTGAACCCTGTGGCACCCCCATAGAGACTGCCAGAGGTCCGGACAACAGGCCCTCCGATTTGACACACTGAACTCAATCTGAGAAGTAGATGTCAAGTTCAAACAGAGTGAGCTGGATGCCAGTTCGAGTTTTGGAGGTGAAATGGAAAAGGTGAAATGTATGGTGAGGAGCCCAGAGACCGAGCCTTGAATCAATGGACATGGTTTTGACAGAGATACGTTTGGTCCAGTGGGAGTGAGATTTTTTAAGTGGGTGGATCCAGGCCATAGGTGGCTTCAGGTTGGTTGGAAAATGTGGTGGGTGCTGTTGAGTCGTTGAAGGTAGCCCAAAGTGGACTTGTGATGTTGGTTTGTGTTTCTTCAGATCAGAGTGAGCAGGCGCAACTTGGCGACTTGGCGAAAGACCTGTATCTTACTTTACACTTATGTACAGGGCACCATTGAAGGGAGTAATTTCTGGGGTAGTCTGTTCTTTTGAGCTTTGATTTATAGTCTTTACCTGACAAAGTAATGTTAGGAAAATGAGTTATGCTGTTAGAGCTTTTGTGCCATATCCACTGCAGTGTTATAGGTGTCACGTTTATGGGCATGTCGCAGCAGTGTGTAGGAGGGAGATTCCAATATGTGGGAAGTGTGCAGGAGGACATGGGACAGAGAGAATGTGTAGTTTCGGTAGAAAAAGTTGTGTGTGTCAACTGTAGGGTTGCTCATGTTGCTGCGGATCGGAGGTGTCCGGTGGGAGAGAGGCAGGTTGAGGTGGCCAGGGTCAGAATGTGTCATATGCTGTGGCAGTGAAGAAAGTAGAGGAGTGTGAATCAAAGTTGAGGGATTCTGAGAGAATCCTTGTGAATACTAGATCTGTGCCAGAACAGATGGATAGGTAATATATATGGTTCAGTAAGGTTGGCTTCTTAGCGTTCATAGCAATGGTTATCAACTGTATCGCAGAGATGGAACGTAAGTCACAGAAAATAGATGTTGTGGTGGCAGCAGCAGAGATGTACTTGGGGGTACTAGATTTGATTTTAGAAGAGTTAGAGCCAGGGTCGGCTCTCCCATTACGCAAGATTATGAGGCCATGGCGGCATTTGAATTTGGGGGCAGCATTTTGGCAATTGGCTGCCGCCCTCCGACGCCCCTGATCGGCTACTACATTTCCGGTGGCACGCCAGCCATAAGCTCAAAGCTATTGCTGCTGTTCCCGCCCCCACCCCATTCCCGCTTCTCCCAAAGTTTACTCCCACTATCCTTGGTAGCTATGGGGATGTTTGTGTTCTTATGGGATTATCCAATGAATTATTGTATTGTTTTTTTATGTTTGTGTGTGACAAAGATGATTAATGAGTAAGGCAGTAGCCTAACCTTATTAATGTTAGCTAGCTACTACTAGTGGATATAATTTCAGCTAAAAGTAAGCTATAGAGATTTGAAACTTAATTTGCTACCATGTCTAAGAGACAAAAACTTTCAAGAAGCAAATCTTTTTTTTTAAACGAAAGAGAAAAGAGGCACAATCTCTAAGCCAAAGAAATTCGCTGCTGATATTTATCAGCGTGCAGCAATGTCCATCAGCCGGTGTGGAGAACGACAAGCCTCAGATGACAGGCCATTAATTTGCCGAGATGGACTAGCCCCTGTTCGCTGGTTTTAGCAGCGAAGAACGCAAACCGGAGGAGTTCGAGCCATCCACTTCCACTGATGATGACAGCTCTCACACCTCCAAACAATGCTGGAGGAGACCCTACTATCTTGGACCTGGACTCAGATTCTGCGGTCCCCATCCCCGATGAAAGTGGTGCTGTTGCTGCTAAATCTGACTCCCAGACAAAAAACATAAAAGATCCCGGTGAGTGGCCAAAATATATGAATGGATCTTTATAGGATATGTTAGTGCAGGCTGGACCACATCAGGATTAGGAGGGGAATTTCCCAAGAGACTAATATTTTCGGTGGCCCACTTCAATAGGAGGAGGCCAAACGGGGAGAGAGTGGAGAGACCATGGCTTGTCTATTCCAAGCAAAATGGTGGAGCCTTCTGTTTTTGCTGCAAACTTTTTCACACGAGTGCAAATCTGCACTGGTCAGGGAATGAACCAGGGACTGGAAGAATCTGAGCCACCTCAGCTCGCATGAGAAGTCACATTACCACCTAGATAGTTTCCAGAGGTGGAAGGACCTGGAGATCAGGCTGGTGTCCAAGCAAACTATCAATGCCCAAGCCCAACAGGCTATTGACGGAGAGACTCCACTGGCTGCAGGTGCTGCAGAGGCTCATGGCCCTGATACGCATAATGGCCACCCAGAACATTGCACTTTGTGTGACCACCAACAGGCTGAATGAGCCAAATAATGGGAACTTTTTGAAGTTTGTGGAAATGCTGGGTATCATAAAGGAGCATGTAAGGAGAGTACAGTCCAAATAAACACATGTGCACTACCCCAGTAAAATAATCCAGGATGAAATCATTGACATGATGGGATCCATTGACACAAGAGATCCAGCAGTGAGCCAAAAGCAACCAAATAGTATTCTATAATTTTGGACTGCACCCCAGACGAGCAAAACAGAGCAGATGACCATGGTGGGGCTTTTTGTTTCAATTGAGGATGATTGGCCAGTGCACAGGAGAGCCACTTCCTGGAGTCATGCCCACCTTGAGGCAACAGCATGAGCATGACCGAGTTGCTCATCACAAAACTACAGAAACATGGCATCACCATTATGGACATGAGAGGGCAGGGGTAAGACCACGAGACGAATATGTGGGTGAGGCACAGCAGAGTTTAATAGAGAGTGCAGGATATCAATCTGAGTGCCTTTTTTGTGCCATGCAGCGCGCACTCGCTGAACATGATTCTCTCTGATGCAGCAATGTGTTGCTTGGAGACGGCTGAGTTTTTTTAACACCATCCAAGAGATTTCTGCATTTTTAACCGGCTCTACAAACTGCTGGGACATGCTGAAATAGCACGTACAAGATGGACTCACAATGAAACCCCTCAGCACCACGAGACGGAAGAGCCGGGTGGAGGTTGTGAAACCAGTGCGTTACCAATTCGGGGAGATTTATGAAGGTTGTTGGCAAAAAGCATTCCCGCCAAGATGAACAACTTTGGCTTCATGTGCGCAGTGGTTGTTTGGTATGACATCTTGTTCGAAGTGAACATCACCAGTAAGAGTTTGCCTGCTGTGAGTTTTGAGAAGTTGCTCAACTGAACTCCACCAGGGTATTCCTCCAAGACTACCGCTCTGATGCAGCTTTCACTGACGCATTAGCAAGCGCAAAAGAATTGGCAGAGGAGATATGCTGTATTGAGCCCTGTTTCCCAGTGCAGCCCATGGTCCGTCCCAGGAAGAAGAGGAGTCAGCTTGGCTATGAGGGAGAATGAGCCTGTGACTCAGCAGAAATTCCAAGTTTATTTCTTTAATCCGACTCTTGATTCTGCTATCCAGTCCGTCAACGGGCACTTTACGCAGGCCGAAGAGCACAGCAGTGTTAGCATCCTGTACAACATCCCCACCATCAAGTATATGGACACTGCAGTGCTTACCAGGGACTGCGCAACACTGAAGAGGGCCCTTATGTACGGGGATTCCAGGGACATTGATGCAAAAGAGCAGGAAACGTCTTGAGCAGGAAACTGGACAGTGAGGCAAAACCACTCGACGCACTGGGGTATATATCCAAACACCAAATGGCCTTCTTGTATCCCAATGCCATTGTTTCCCTGAGAGTTCTTCTCACACACTCAGTGACAGTGGCAAGCGGAGAGCTCACATTCTCCAAGGTCAAACTCATCAAAAACTCTACTACGAATCAAAAGAGACTCAATGGACTCGCCACCATATCAATTGAGGACGAGTTGTCTTACAAAACCAACCTCCAAGAAGCAGTGCATGATTTTGCTGCTAGGAAGGCCAGGTGAGTCATCTTGTCTCTGAATGAAAGGTAAGTGTTGACCATACACTCACATTAATTCTATCACAGAGTAATTTGTAAGATTACTCAATGATCTATTGCCTGTTTACTTTGTATGTTTTAGATTTAAATAGACTACATCCTAATCTTACTCTCTTGCCCCCTAACCCTCCATCTCCCCTCTCTCTATCTAAAATCAAATCAAATTTTATTTGTTCAACAGGAATACAACCTTACAGTGAAATTCTCACATAACAATGTAGTTTTAAGAAAATACCTAGTAAAAGTAATAGGTAAAAATACCGGGGGCACCGGTGTCGAGGTAATTGAGGTAATATGTTCATGTAGGTAGAGTTATTAAAGTGACTGATAATAACAGAGAGTAGCAGCAGCGTATAAGGGGGGGGGGGGGGGGCAATGCAAATTGTCTGGGTAGCCATTTGATTAGATGTTCAGGATTCTTATGGCATGAGGGTAGAAGCTGTTCCGGTACCGCTTGCCGTGCGGTAGCTGAGAGCACAGTCTATGACTAGAGTGGCTGGAGTCTTTGACAATTTTTATACCAGGCGGTGTCAGAGGAAGGCCCTAGAGGTCCTGGATGGCAGGAAGCTTGGCCCCGGTGATGTACTGGGCCGTATGCACTACCCTCTCTAGTGCCTTGCAGTCAGAGGCTGAGCAGTTGCCATACTGTGATGCAACCCGTCAGGATGCTCTCTATGGTGCAACTGTAAAATCTTTTGAGGCTCTAAGGACCCATGCCAAATCTTTTCAGTCTCCTGAGGGGGAATAGGTTTTGTTGTGCCCTCTTCACGCCTCTTCTTGGTGTGCTTGGACCATGTTAGTTTGTTGGTGATGTGGACGCCAAGTAACTTGAAGCTCTCAACCTGCTCCACTACAGCCGCGTCAATGAGAATGGGGGTGTGCTCGGTCCTCCATTTCCTGTAGTCCACAATCATCTCTTTTGTCTTGATCAGATTGAGAGATAGGTTGTTGTCCTTGCACCACACGGTCAGATCTCTGACCTCCTCCCTATAGGCTGTCTCATCGTTGTTGGTGATCAGGCCTACCACTATTTTCTCGTTGGCAAACTTAATGATGGTGTTGGAGTCGTGCCTGGCCATGCAGTCATGTGTGAAAAGGGAGTACAGGAGGGGACCCTAACCCTAAGCACACAGCCAAGACCATGCAGGAGTAGCTTGGGACAAGTCTCTGACTGTCCTTGAGTGGCCCAGCCTGAGCCCAGACTTGAACCTGATCAAACATCTCTGGAGAGATCTGAAGATAGCTGTGCAGCGATGCTCCCCATCCAACCTGACAGAACATGAAAGGATCTACAGAGAAGAATGGAAGAAACTCCCCAAATACAGGTGTGCCAAGCTTGTAGCGTCATACCCAAGAAGACTCAAGACTGTAATCGCTGCCAAAGGTGCTTCAACAAAGTTTTATCTATTTAACTAGGCAAGTCAGTTAAGAACAAATACATGTTTACAATGACGGCCTACCCCGGCCAAACCCGGACGACGCTGGGCCAATTGTGCGCCGCCCTATGGGACTCCCAATCACGTCCGGGTGTGATATAGCCTGGATTCAAACCAGGGACTGCAGTGACGCCTCTTGCACTGAGATGCAGTGCTTTAAAACGCTGCGCCACTCGGGAGCCCAAAGTACTGAGTAACGGGTCTGAATACTTACGTAACAGTAATATATATATATATTTTTCTATTAACCTGTTTTTGTTTTGTCAGTATGGGGTATTGTGTGTAGATTGATGAGGAAAAAAAGGCAGTTAGCCTAGTGGTTAGAGCGTTGGGCCAGTAAACGAAAGGTTGCTAGATCGAATCCCCGAGCTGACAAGATAAACATATTGTCTTTCTGCCCCTGAACAAGGCAGTTAACCCACTTCCTAGGCCGTCATTGTAAATAAGAATTTGTTCTTAACTGACTTGCCAAGTTAAATAAAGGTTAAATAAAAAAATATATAAAATGTGGAAAAGTCAAGGGGTCTGAATACTTTCTGAATGCACTGTAGAATGATGTCAATATCGATTGCAAAAGTCTAACAGGCAGGAGATGGCATGCATGAGCAAGATAAAACATAATTGTGCTAACAAAGACTTGAGTCGAGCAGAGGAAGGGTGCCGCAAAAGCAGGGCTGCCTCTTGCGCGCAAATTAAGCTTGCGAGCATGACTTTGAGCGAGCAGAACTGCATTTCCACATGCAGTAAATTATTTTGAGAACAGAGATATTTGTTCGCCTGCAGAAATACTCACTACATGTCAACACTCACAAATATGATGCATCACCACACGGATGTCTTTTCTTCCTCTCACAGCGATTTTCCAGTTTGCACTCCAAAATCAATTTTGCTCACTCAACTGCTTACTATAATTTTATAACTCGGAAATTCTAGTCACTGAACATAGCCTAAAGCAGTCTACTGAAACTCAATTGGTCAGGGTTTTTGGACCAATCACGGCTTGACTGCGCTCTAACTGGATTTTTGACCATAGAGATGAAAGGGGACGGTGAAAGGTTAATAATTAATGTCTGACAAAATAAAGAGGTAAGTTCGATTAGTTTTTCAGTAGATAAATTATCTAACCAACTAGCTAGCTAATAAACTATGATATTGAAGTCGTTTTTTTTTGTTGGTTTTCTGTTATTAAAGCAGGCTATTGATGAGGCAAGCTAGGTCAGCCAGCTAGGAAGCTAACTAGTTAACGTTAGTGTTGATGATTAACTTACAGGAGAGTGAGACCAAATCATGGACGCTGGACAGAGTGGATTTCAGTTGTAACAAAAAGGCAGTTTATTGAGTCAAAAGATATCTTGTCCTGCACTTTTAACGTGCACGGACCTGATTCATATAGCTCAAAATGGAGTTAGCTGAAAAAGGGGCCTAAACAAAGGTTACAACAGTTTTTATACATAGAATAATGTAGGTGGAGTCTTGTCGTGGTGGTCTTCTGACTGGTCCCGAAGGGTTGGAGGCGGACCTGCTCCAGCCAGAGCAGGAGCCCCAATGGTGCACAGCAGAGCCTTCTGCTCTGGGCACCCGACCAGTAGAGGGGGGATGAAGTGTGTGTGTTTATGCAATGGAATGTCTGTGTGTCCTGGGGTCGTGAGATAAGAGGAACTGAAACTGGCAGTTTATGGCTGGGGGTAGGGTGCTTCCTGTTCGAACAGGGGTGTGTGCAATGACTTGAGTCAAGCGGATAAGTTTGGCGCTGTATAATATATGAGCTATGTGTATGAATATATGTATATATGACATTAGCTAGCTAACTAACATTTATCCATGTGGTTTAACCAAAGCCAAAGCTGCTGTCTATTGGTTAGAACGATAGTTCTATACTGAATGTATGTTATAGTCATTGCTAAAAAATATGAGTAGTGTAGGTAAAGGAATTAAGTGAATCTATAGGAGAAGCTCTCTTCGAGCTGGGTTGGGCATGAACTGACATAATGCTGTTCAGTACTGAGCAGTGTTACCAACTCCTCAGTAAGGAAAGTAGCTATTGGCTGCCCTAAAAGTTGCTAGAAGTCACTAAATGATGGCATCACCTAATTTGCATAATTGGCCATGTGCATATAATTGTGATGGACGCTGTAGGTGAGAGGAATAACGTCGTGGGAGAGACAAAAAGTGACCGGCAAAAGTGACCCAAAAGAGACATTCTGGCGGAGTTACCTAATTTTTTAATGTAGTTTTTTTTTTTTTAAGTACATTTACATCCTGCCCTGAATGTAAGTCAGGGTGGTATCAGCTTCCCGCATGCGCAAATCATTTGCTATTCACCCCACGCGGAGGGGTGAACATCTCCTGCTCTGACTGCAGCTGGGAGGGACTGCTGCGTGAGGACTGGGCCGCCTGTGCGTGCTTTGGGACGGGGGTGGGGCCCATTGCCGCACCCGCTGCTCGTTGAGAAGAGTAAGAACGATATGTGCTTTCACGTCAGAGTCTCCAATAACACCAGAAAAAGTCGCTAGATTTGTTGCTGGTGACCTTTTTGAAAATGTGTCGCTAGAGGGGTCTGAATACTTGCTAAATATGGATTGACACATGGCAATTCTACAGTAATGAAGTAATGCGGAGACTCAGATTTTTCACTTTGAAATGCATGACAAACAGAGTTCCTGTGCATAGTTTTATGGTTTGTTACACTTCAAATCATTGGTTTTGGTCTGACATACATTTTTAAAATGAAAAGTCTGAGTGTCAGCATCACTTGTAACCATAGAATTGACCTACAGCTTGGCTCAACCTCACATCTTATCACTTATTTATCTAAATGATTAACCATAGTTACCTCTTTTGATAAACCACTGCAGTCCTAAAATAGACTGTTACCTTGAATGCAACATTAAGATGTTAAAACATTTTAACTCCAATTGAACTCTGTCTGTGACATTTCCTGACATCTAATTTCCCTCTCTCTTCCACACCAGTTGTTCTCAGCAGACAGGTCAGTGTGTGTAGAGAACACATTTACCAGGTGGAGTCAGGCTTATACTTCATTGCCCTGGACCGCTACACCAACAAGGCAGAGGAACTCAAGTTTGGACTAGTGAGTCACCAACTCATCTTATGCCTTCCTTTCACAACTCGACACATACATTACATGACCAAAAGTATGTGGACACCTACTCGTCGAACTTCTCCTTCCAAAATCATGGAGTTTGTCCCCCACTTTGCTGCTATAACAGCCTCCACTTTTCTGGGAAGTCTTTCAACTAGATGTAGGAACATTGCCCTGCTAGAGCTGCCCCGGTGTTACTGTCATTTAATTATACCAATGTGTTTTCATTAATTGAATTCCCTTAATCTATTTTATGAGAATTTGTAAGATTCTTGTTTGCATAAAATAGACGGAAACCAGTCTTATCAATAATAGGTAACATAATTTATTCTCGGAGCGCGCTGCCACGTTACTACGAGCAACAGTTTATATACAATACAATAACATGACGTCATTTCATTGCTTAACAGAATCCCCTCCTCTCGACCGGGACAAAGGGAACTTTAAAAGTTAATTCTGACCCCCCTAGCACATACACAGGACACACAACACAACTGAAATAACTTTTGACCCCTCAACATTATCGATCACCACTTAGCTGACAGTTCTAATTAACAGAAAACCTAGGAATGCACTCACTGTCTTATCTAAAACACCCCAGAGCTAAGTTTCGTCGGTTCAACCATAAGTTAACTTATCTGTTTACTTAATCCTCAACCCATTTCTTTCTTCCTAGTTGGAATGGTGTTCATTAACTTTAATTACTCCTTGTCCGTGTCACACAATTCCTTCTTATGAACTCATATTATTAATCAGATATAATAAAACAGAGTTTAAGTTTACTTAGTTACAGTTCCATTTAAAATATTTTTTTCCAGTCATTTAATCATAATTTTCCTAACACCCGGTCAACTGTAAGTGCTGTTATTGTGAAGTGGAAACATCTAGGAGCAACAATGGCTCAGCCGTGAAGTGGTAGGCCACACAAGCTCACAGAATGCGAGCACCGAGTGGCCGAAGTGCGTAGCGTGTAAAAATCGTCTGTCCTCAGTTGCAACACTCACTACCGAGTTCCAAACTGTCTCTGGAAGCAATGTCAGCAAAATGATTGTTAGTCGGGAGCTTCATGAAATTGGTTTCCATGGCCGAGCAGTCGCACACAAGCCTAAGATCAGCATGCATAATGCATAGCGTCGGCTGGAGTGGTGTAAAGCTCACCGCCATTGGACTCTGGAGCAGTGGAAACGCGTTCTCTGGAGCGTTCCTGTTACTCCATGACAATGCCCCCATGCCCAAAGTGAGGTCCATACAGAAATGATTTGTTGAGATTGGTGTGGAAGAACTGGACTGACCTGCACAGAGCCCTGACCTCAACCCCATCGAACACCTTTGGGATGAATTGGAACGCCGACTGCGAGCCAGGCGTAATCGCCCAACAATGCCCAACCTCACTAATGCTGTTGGAAGCAAGTGGCTGAATGGAAGCAAGTCCCCACAGCAATGTTCCAACATCTAGTGGAAAGCCTTCCCAGAAGAGTAGAGGCTGTTAAAACCGCAAAGGTATGACCAACGCGATATTAATGCCCATGATTTTGGAATGAGTTGTTCGACGAGCAGGTGTCCACATACTTTTGGTCATGTAGTGAATTTATTCTGTTTATTCTGGGGAACAGTCTATGTATGTTAGCAAACACTTCCTGAGAACCTATTTTGTTTAGGCGTTAGAGCTGTGTTTCTTAATCTTGGTCCTCGGGACCCCAAGGGGTGCACGTTTTGGTTTTTGCCCTAGCACTACACAGCAGATTAAAATAATCAACTAATGATTAGACAGCGTGCCAGCTTAGTGGTCTGCCCCTAGCACAGTCAGTGTAGTCAGCTCAGTTCATCTAGGGCTGGATGACTTGACAGAGAAAACTTATTTGCGAAGGGGAGTACCTTGTAATGCACCAGAAAGAGTGTACTTTGTTACAAAATACAACACTGAAGCAAAGAACATTAAAATGAATCATTGAAAATAATTGGGGAATCATCCAAAGTTATACGCTACTATGCAGGCTTTCCAGAACCAATAGTCAGTCATAAGCTTTAAGAGATGTCCTACCCTAAATGACAAATTAGTCCACAGCTATCTTCCTGATGACTCTCAAAAGACTTGGCTAGAGCACAAACCCAAGGGCTCTTTTAAATGCAACCATTGCAGAAATATTGCACAGAAAAAGTATTTTGGTTGACACGGCTTCTAAAATTGAGTATCAAATCAGGTATTTAATTAACTGCAAAACCACTCACGTCCTCTACAGATTGGAATGTCCACAGTGCAAGGTGTTCTACATTGGACAGACAAAGAGATGCCTTCTGCTTAGCAGAACACAAGTACGCCATACGGGTAGTCAGTGAAGACTGCCCCATGGCAAAGCACTACAAGTCCTTACCCCATGCCAACCCTGCTTCCCTACAAGCTATGTTCCGGCCTCAATTAGAAAAGTAAGTAAGTACCCTAGTTTAAATGAAGATATGGATTTCTCGCCTTTCCTGTAGGATAGTTTGAGGTCCCTTTGCTCTCATCTAGTGGACATGTTACTATATTGCCCTCAGCTATGTTTAGACTGTTGTGGTCCATGTTTGCTGTGTTCTAGTGTACTATAAAATAGATGGCTCTCCTATTCTTAACACTTTGACGCATCATATTCAAGGTTAGAACAACCTTTCTAGTGGTTCTGATGATTCTAGCCTTGAGATGCATTTTTTATAACATATCTACAGTATTTCACTTTTTAATGTGTATAGTATTGCTTACTAGGTGTTGTCCAATTAATTCTGTAACCACTCTCTCTTCAAATCAGGGTTGATTGGAAAGAGCGGTTCAAAAGAGGACATTATCATATTTTTGTGCTCCCTGACGAAGGCCATGCAGCCAAAACACGTCAGAGTTTTAAAACTTTGTTTCCATTGAACATTACATACAAATAAAGGCATTTTCATGAATTGGTATGACTAGACTTTAGATAGTGAATAGTCATTACATAGCTAGTTAGCAGAAAATTAGATCAAAAAAGTATTTTGTATTATTTAGAAAATAGTAAAAATAAAGAAAAGCCCTTGAATGAAAGTCCAAACGTTTGACTGGTACTATATATATAAATCAAAATGTATTGGTCACATACACATATTTAGGAGATGTTATTGCAGGTGCAGCAAAATGCTTGTGAATTAAAAAATTACACTTTGAGTAATTATATAATACATAGATCAATAATTAAATACATTCAGATAAATAGATACAATTAATACATTTTAGTCAGTATTTTTGTATTTCCTTGCTCATGTATTTAATTGTGGGGGTTTATTTTATCTTTTTATGTGTTCATTCATTTATTTATTCATGCATTTCATTCTAATTACAGCTGGTTTGGTCCGCCATAGTAATGAGCCTTGCTGTTGGAAAACCACGTCACAACAGTGTCCGACTTCCGGCTGTCGCAGATGCACATCCTCCGATTTTACTCCTCCACTTTCATCTGCAGTCGGTTGCTTCAGCCTTACCACTCAAACAAGCCCTGTGAAGAAGCAGAGATACTTTTGAGGAGATGGAAAACTCCACTCCTCTATGTATTAGTGCCCATTGTGTACGTTGCTCATGCGTCGGTAATGGGCCGCGCAGTGCATTTTGGGTGAATTTGGGACAAGGAGAGCGCTCCTTTTAAGGAGTGAATGGGAGTCAATTGGTCGCTAGCTCAAAAACCCAACATTAGCATGTATTTCATGAATAAGAAGTACATTACAAATATTTTGAGACGTGATATAATTAATTTGTCTGTAATATCGTATAGCTTTGTAATCGTGACATTATGTACTTTAGAGGAAAATAGGCAGGTTTGTCGACTCAGCCTAACAACTTCAACGCGATTAGTCGACAGTCTGCTGGATGGTGCCTTATACGTTGATATCTCTGTATTTATTTAACATCTTTGGTTAAAGAATTCTGTGCATCCCCGGCCTCATTCACATTGTAGCTATCGGTTTCTATTCGGAGGCATTTTGGGAGTTGAAAAATCACTTCCGGTAAGTAACTTGGATGGTAAAGGTTAAAGCTATTAAAGGTAGCCTTGCTCTGGTCTCAAAACATTCACATTGGTGGGATATATCCGAGCAAATTCTGCATTGATCCCGCCTGCTTCAAAGTGTTTAAAGAGGAGGAATTCAAGAAAAGCGATGAAACAGCAAGACGTTACTGCTCTCTCTTCCAAGTATTATCAAATCTTTGGTATGATACATAACTAGCTATTTACACGGTTTTGAACGTCTGCTTGCTAGATAACGTTAGCGAACCTCAGTTTATGTGTTAGCTCGGTGCCACCAAATATAGGACAAAGTTGCAAATCGAACCCAAAAGTTAGTACAGACAAATAATACGAACTAGTTTTCATGCGACTTGTTAGCTAGGTGCTGTGGAAGAATGGGTTTGAGTTAATAAACGAGTTATCAACCACGCTCAATTGAGTTTTTCATGTGAGCACTGGAGATTGTTTCGGTATTTTAATGGGAGGCGGGCTGCGTTGGAGTGCATCTAGCGGGCGACACTTGCGGAGGTGCCGGCGACCTGCTAGGCTTGGATGGAGTCGCTTGCCGGGTACGTCTACAAAGCGGCGGCTGAGGGCCGAGTCCTGACGCTGGCCGCCTTGCTGCTCAACCACTCCAAGCCAGAGACACGATATCTACTGAGTTATGTGACCCACCTCGCCGGCCAAAGGTCAACTCCTCTCATCATCGCAGCTCGAAACGGACATGACAAAGTTGTGAGGCTGCTGCTGGATCACTACAGGGTGGATACTGAACAAACTGGCACAGTCAGATTTGACGGGTTAGTATTCATGAATTTAATAATTATGTCTGTTCACCACCATGGCAGCCTGGCAGCACACCAACTCCTTAAATTCAATTGTGTGTTGTGTCAATTGTGTGTATTTGCACTTTATTTATGTTGGTATAATTGTGTGAAATTAAGGTATTTAATACACTTCCATGTGCATTTGATGATTGATTAATTCTACCCATCTCCTCTCTCCTTCAGGTATGTCATTGATGGGGCCACTGCTCTGTGGTGTGCGGCTGGCGCAGGACACTTTGAGGTAGTCCGCCAGTTGGTGTGCCACCAGGCCAAAGTCAACCACACCACTGTCACCAACTCCACCCCCCTGAGGGCAGCCTGCTTTGACGGGTGTCTGGACATTGTGAAATACCTGGTGGACCACCAGGCCAAAATCGGCATCGCCAACAAGTATGACAACACCTGCCTGATGATTGCTGCCTACAAGGGCCATACGGACGTAGTGGGCTTCCTGCTGGAGCATGGAGCTGACCCTAACTCCAAGGCCCACTGTGGGGCAACCGCCCTGCACTTTGCTGCTGAGGAGGGCCACCTGGACATCGTTAAGGAGCTGGTGCGCTGCCAGGCTGCCATGGTGGTGAACGGCCACGGCATGACACCGATCAAGGTGGCGGCGGAGAGCTGCAAGGCGGAGGTGGTGGAGCTGCTGCTGTCTCATGCCAACTGTGGCCCGCACAGCCGCATCGAGGCCCTTGAGCTGCTGGGTGCCTCGTTCGCCAACGACCGGGAGAACTATGACATCCTCAAGACCTATCACTACCTGTACCTGGCCATGCTGGAGCGCCACCGCGATCCCGTCAGCCTCATCGCCAAGGTGCTGCTTCCGCCCATCGAGGCCTACAGCGGCCGGGGCGAGTGCCGCACCCTGCAGGAGCTGGAGGCAATCCGGGCAGACCGCAACGCGCTGCACATGGAGGGCCTGATGGTGCGTGAGCGTATTCTGGGATCGGATAACATTGACGTGTCACACCCCATCATCTACCGGGGAGCTGTGTACGCCGACAATATGGAGTTCGGCCAGTGCATCAAGCTATGGCTGCACGCGCTGCACCTGCGTCAGAAGGGCAACCGCAACACGCACAAGGACCTGCTGCGGTTCGCCCAGGTCTTCTCCCAGATGGTGCACCTGAAGGAGCCGGTGGGGGCGGAGCCAGTGGAGCAGGTGTTACACTGCAGTGTGCTGGAGATCCAGAGGAACATCGCAAGGGTGGAGGCGGCGCCTGAGGCAGAGCTGCACACGGCCATGGACAACTACGAGTCCAATATGTTCACCTTCCTCTACCTGGTCTGTATCAGCACCAAGACTGTGTGCGGCGAGGAGGCACGTGCCCATGTCAACGAGCAGATATACAACCTGATCCAGCTGGACCCGCGTTCACGGGAGGGCTTGTCCCTGTTGCACCTGGCCATCAGCTCCAGCACGCCTGTGGACGACTTCCACACCAACGACGTGTGCAGCTTCCCCAATGCTCAGGTCACCAAGCTGCTGCTGGACTGCGGTGCGCAAGTGAACGCGGTGGACCACGAGGGCAACAGTCCTCTGCACATCATCGTCCAGTACAACCGGCCTATCAGCGACTTCCTGACACTGCACGCCATCATCATCAGCCTGGTGGAGGCTGGCGCCCACACTGACAT
This sequence comes from Oncorhynchus mykiss, assembly GCF_057628025.1. Lineage (NCBI taxonomy): Eukaryota > Metazoa > Chordata > Actinopteri > Salmoniformes > Salmonidae > Oncorhynchus > Oncorhynchus mykiss. Next base: position 56,325,103 of record NC_143022.1, on the reverse strand, counting down.
GACCAACAAGCAGAAGAAGACGCCACTGGACAAGAGCACCACAGGTGTGTCGGAGATCCTGCTCAAGACCCAGATGAAAATGAGCCTCAAGTGCCTGGCGGCACGTGCCGTGCGCCAGCACCAAATTACCTTCCGCAACCAGATCCCTAAGACCCTGGAGGAGTTTGTGGAGTTCCACTGATCCACCTGGCCAAGGAGGCTTTTTAAACCATTAGAAAACTTGTGTTCTTGTGATTTTTTTATTTTATTTTTTATATATATTTTTTATTGTTCTAATTTTCTATCAAATCAAAATGGTGTTTGCTGCTGATGATTAGGAATAGTAGGATGCATTTTGTTTTTTAAAACAATGGTTCCTTTTTTCTGTTTTAAGTATGAATCACAAGTACCAGCAGCATCTCCCATATCTCTCCCACTGAAGTGTTACGGTCTGTGGCTGTCATTGTGACACAGTGGGTGTCACTAGCAGAATGAGGAAATTGTCAGCCTGCTTTGAGCTTTCACTTTCCCAAAGTGTTCCAAAGAGAATACCTGGCAAAGCCAAGCATCCACACAATGGTGACAACAGCAGCACCTTTTGGCTGCTTTTAGTGCATGGACCCAATTGTCCCAGACTCCCAGCTAGGTTCGCAACCATGAAAAGTAGCATTACTCTATTGATTCATTTTGCAGGTTGCCTGTTGAAGTGGTGTTGTATGTAGGTTTGCAGTGATTATTAAGGCCCGTTGTTTGAGCAAGTGAATGTGTGTCTGTGAGAGAAGAGGTGAGAAGGTAGTAGTTGAATTTAGAACTTTGTACTTAAGAGTTTGTTTTTTCATAACCAATATAAAAAAAAAGGTTTATTTAAGAGGTGTGTGATTTTGTTTTGTACTTAAAAATAGATGTATAATGAGCTTTCTTTTACATGAACACTGTCTGGTAAAGATGTGCCTTATTTTATATTTTGGAATAATTAGGCCTAGATATCCCTTGTAACCAAGTCACCAACACTTGGGTTGTTGGCCCTCCTGACTTGCTTGGCTTCTGTGTGTGGAGACTACACGGCTTTGGTTGAGCATTGCCACATAATGACCATTTTTAAATGGATGCTGCTAGTATTGATGTTTGAGCATGTCTTCCATTCTCTGTCTTGTGTTTGTGTGTGGGTACGCATGCTAAGCGAATGAGAGAGGGACTGTGGATTGTTTGTGGCGGTGTTGAATGTTGGCCTTTAGCCTAGGCTTTTAGCCTAGGCTTGCAACCTGTCGTTTGTCCTTAACAACTAACGATTCTAATGTCTGTAATTTTGTGTGTTCTAATCAGATGATCAGAGATTAAAGCTGAGAATGAAAGGTGATTTGATTCAAGATTTTCATCCAAGTAAATCATTAACTGTGTGACCGTATGTTTTTATTTTGGGGGGCTTGAGTGGAGATTGTATGTATTTTGTGTTTGAGGTGAGTAGTGGACTGAGATGCAAATTAGCCTAAAGACAGTTTAACTCAGTGTTTCTTCATCAGTTTACGTTTGTCAGAAATACCAATACCAAATGTTTTAACATTGGTCCAAAAAATGTCATGTGTAAATGTAACATTTTCTGACATCCAAGAGGGTAGTGTCAAAATTGGTCCAATGTCACATGCAATGACCCACATCTCATGCATACAGATGGCTTCTGGATTGAGTCAGAGCAACAGTGGGCTTAAATCTTAACTGATAATTCCACACAAACACACACAGCTATCATTTCATATGGAATCTGGCCAATTCACCCTGTTGCTATACAGATATTGCTCAATTGTTAGGATTTTTCAATTTCATGTGATATGATGGAATGTGTGATAACACTGGTAGATCTTTTCTGATAGATATTGTAGTCAAGGTGCCCTATTTTGGAGTATTTTATTTTGAAATGTATTTTTTATCTCCCTTTTTCTTCCCAATTTCGTGATATCAAATTATGATCTTGTCTCATTGCTGCAACTCCCCAATGGGCTTGGGAGAGGTGAAGGTCGAGTCATGCCTCCTCTGAAACATGACCCGCCTAACCGCACTTTTTAACACATGCCAGCTTAACCCGTAAGCCAGCTGCACCAATGTGTTGGAGGAAACAACACCATCTTACTGACAAATTAATTCATCCTGCAGGCACCTGGCCTGCCACATGGAGTTGCTAGAGTGCGATGAGCCAAGTAAAGCCCCTCTGGCCAAACCCTCCCCTAACCCGGACAACGCTGAGCCAATTGTGCGCTGCCCAATGGGACAAAACTGTCGTAACATTCAATTATCAATTAATTTCTGTCATAGCATTCAATTATTGATTAATTTAATTCTTGCACCATGCAATCAATGATCAGTTCTTAAGATGTCTTTTCCTTATCCATACTGTCTGCACCATGATCTATTTAGCCTGTGCACATATGACAGACAGTTGTTGTTGGTGGGAGCAGATCCCTGGAGGAGCGTGTATTGATCCTGCTGTAGAATTCATTGCGGCCAGCAGTTCTAACAAATGAGTCACTCAGAAAAACAAATCATGACTCGAATCAGTAGAAATGGTTGTTTCAGTGGAAGGGCTCAGCACAGCAAGACTGGTGTGCTTTTTGGCCAATTCTCATGTCTGTGGTGTGCTGGGGGTCCCTGAGAGATGGGGCTGAAGCAGGTCCACACTCGCCATGGTTACCGCTCTTCTGGCGTCTTCCCGATAGCTACTTGCTCCTCCTCATCCTCCTGCCTGTTGAAGAAGCCCAGCTGGGAAGGCAGAGAGAGGGGAAAGAGTGAAACCCAGGGGTTAAAGCAAAGAAAATCACTCAATCTCAGATTGATTGTCTGCGGGGCCAAGTTAACCTCCGCTTTCATGTAAAAAAAAAAAAAAAAAAAAAAAAAAAAAAGTTATGACCATCATGTTGTTAGGGAAAGAGTACTGTAATGATCTTTTGTGCATGTATTAAACTGAAAGTTTGACCAATTCCAGTCCTTTTCAATTTATATATATTTATATATTTTTAAGAATCAATATGATGAAAATCTGTCGCAGTGACAGAGAACTTGAGCCCCTGGAAACCAAAACATTTAACCAGGCGTCTCCAGGCAGCAACATTCTGGTAACCACTAGATTAAAAAGTATATATTTCTGCAAGGCAAAACAGTTTAGGAAATGCCTGAGAGCATTTCACTATCTTTCAATTATATCAGTGTTAAACCATTTCATAACAGCAGTGAAAGTGTAGAGCGCAGGTAATCAACTTTATAGATGTATTCATAACCCTTATTCCACATTTTGTTGTTACAGCCTGATATCAAAATTGATTTAATGTTGTTTTTTCTCACCCTTCTACACACACAATACCCGATAATGGCAGTGAACATGTTTTTAGAATTTGTAGCAGATGTATTGAAAATAAAATACAGAAATTACAAATTTATATAAGTATTCAAGTGAATACATGTGAATAAATGTTAGAATAGCCTTTGGCAGCAATTACAGATGTGATTATTTCTGGGTAAATCTCAGTGTTACACAACAGCCATAGATAATCAAGCTGATTTAAGTCAAAACTGTAAGTAGGTCACTCAGGAACATTCAACGTTGTCTTGGTTAGCAACTCCAGTGTATATTTGGCCTTGTTTTAGGTCATTGTCCTGCTGATAGGGGAAATTGTCTCCCAGTGTCTGTGGGAAAGCAGACTGAATCAGGTTTTCCTCTAGGATTTTGCCTGTGCTTTGCTCTATTCCGTTTCTTTTTCACCTAAAAAAACTCCCTTGCCGGTGACAAGCATACCCATAACAGGATGCAGCCACCACCATGTTTGTAAATATGAAGAGTGGTACAGAGATGTTCACAAATCTTTGAGGTAGAGGTCAAGTCTTATAGACTTAAAATGTGCGCAACACATGACTATAAACCTAGTAAGAGACTCCCTTGGTCATTAGTCCATACTTGTATGAAATAAATCTCATCAGGCACTATTTAAATCAAAATGAATGTCCTTTTAACATGTAGACAGATTACATTAATAAAATTACTTTAATAAAAGTCAGTGTCTCCTGACCTCTCGTCTCAACATCTAAAATCACTACTTGATAGGAAGAGTTTATCAGTTTATGCTGAGGGTGATAGACAGGCTTTAAGAGATGTACAACATGAGATAAAAATACAGATACTGGTGGACAAGGAGGCATACAAGCAAAGGGTGGAGAGGACCCTCTCCTCAGGAAACGCAAGGGTGGCCTGGCAAGGGATTAAATCCATGGCTATAGTGCCCCCCACATAGGCAGGGGAAAAACCAGTGCTGACCTTGGGGGATATGAGGGCCAGCACATGGCTAATGAACTGAATGTTTTCTTCTCAAGATTTGAATCAGACAACTTTGTGTTGGAGGTAAAACAAATGGACGCATCATTACAAATGTTTGAGAGAGTTGTTGTTAAACAATCTGATGTTTTAAAGTTGTTCAGGGGATATAATGCATACAAAAGCCCAGGCAAAATAAGTGGACATGTGTTAAAGCACTGTGCTGAACAAATTGGCTGGTGTTTTTATAGACATTTTCAAATCCTCCTTTGACCAGCAACACGTGCCGGTATTGTGGAAAAAATAAATAATTATACCAATTCCTAAAGCATCCAATCCCTCTGTGCTGAATGACTACCGCCCTGTCGCCTTGACATTCTTAGTAATGTAATGCCTTGAGAAAATTGTGAAAAGTCATATTCTCAGTGTCACCCAGAAGCTTTTCGACCCATTTCAGTTTGCCTATCAGCCTAGCAGAGGAGTTGATGATGCCATTCTTAACCTCCTTAACATGGTCTATAGACATCTAGAGGGTGCTAAATCCCATGTCAGAGTTCTGTTTGTTGACTTTCCTTCTGCCTTCAACACAATCCATCCAGCCTTACATTCTGGCACAGAGACTCATATGGGACTTCTCGTTAGATGAGGGGCTGGTTTTGAGGCTGTTGGACTTCCTGAGCCAACGCACACAGCGAGTCAAAATAGGTCCCCATGTATCTGATATACGCAAAACCAACACAGGCTTTTGTTTATTTTTTGATTCAACATGTTTTTTTAAAATCACGTGTTTGAAAGGGGAAAATGACCAGTTCCCTGAGGTCCTGGTCTTTGGGTTCTTATACAGTGATACTATGTTCAGTCTGCTTATAGAACGGAAAATATATGTTAATAAGGGATGACAGTTACCTCAAATGGATTGTGATTTATGTATTGCTGATTTCATTTTGTGTTTTTGTTTTGATACAAATGTCACTAGATTGGGATCCTGGAGTGAGAATTCTAGTTAGTGGGCTAACTTCATGATCTGGTAACTCTTCTGTTAAGGGTTGCGTCAATCGAATCTGGTATCAGGATAAATATGACATTGAGTCACCGATTGTATACTATGTACTTTTTATTAGATAAGCAATAAGTGGTAAATGCAATTTTCGTATATACTGGTTCGCAGTAACACCACGCAGGGTAGAACAGAGAACTGACTTGTTCCTGACAAAGTTATTATAATATACTCTGACAGAAGTAGTTCCTGCTTCCGAGCTAGCCTGTCAGAGTAGACTGGGCGTGGTATAAACTCACCCAGCCTATCGTTGATTGTTGGCGCACGAGCTGGTCCCAGCCCCCTAGGCGCTTCAGCGGTCAGTCGTTGTAGTTGTGTAGAATATACAGTTATCACACACCTGGCTCCTGTTATCTAACAAAATACAGTTTGTTCCCTACCCTACATTCTGTATGTGCCACCAACAATTCATGAAGCCACAGCCTTTCCGCTAGTCACACCATAAGTTGCAAAATGTTGCTTTTAACATACACAGACACCCTCATGATAGGCCAAGCATATTTTCAATCCTCACACTTCCGAGAGGTTGCCAGTAGAAAAAGGGAGTATGGACTAATTTAGAAAATGTTTTTTAGCAGTAACATTATGTTATGCTTTTTGACATTTGTCTTAGAGATGTTATTAAGAAAAGGTTAATGTAATACTTCGTCATATAGTCAATGTTTGTATGAATTTCCTGAAACAGAAATGGAATTAACTTAACTGTTGTTATGATCTGTGCTTTGTTGAGGTTATCATGGAAAGTGACGTCAGATAATGTCTTAATGCATGGTAGTAATAATTTGATCATAGACAGTGTGTGTAAACCTCAAACCCCTCCCTAAGCGGCTGAATAAAGAGCGACAAAGGCGTGCAATACGACAGTGACTTTTAGCACTTCTGAGTCTACACACTGCCAACACTTTGGACTAAGTATGCATTGAGATACTGATATTTCATTACCAGGCCACTTCTGACAGAAAAACAGGGACAAGGGGGTGCTGTGATGAGAATAGTTATTACTGGTACTTAAAGGTTTCGTTTATAAATGTACATTTTAATAGGGATGCTAAGTTGTTAAGTTTCAATTTGAGTTAAAGTAAGCACTAAGGACTGTTATTCTGAATTTGGGTTGGATAATTTATAAAATGTTTTAGTTATGATTTGGATATAGCAAGAGAGAGTTGTTTTTGAACAGGTGAGGGTTGGGGGCATTGTTTACAGTGCCTTGCGAAAGTATTCGGCCCCCTTGAACTTTGCGACCTTTTGCCACATTTCAGGCTTCAAACATAAAGATATAAAACTGTATTTTTTTGTGAAGAATCAACAACAAGTGGGACACAATCATGAAGTGGAACGACATTTATTGGATATTTCAAACTTTTTTAACAAATCAAAAACTGAAAAATTGGGCACTGTAAATGTATTAGGCCTAGGGAAGCTCTGGAGACCTTGTCTCTAAATATCCTTTGACAGGGAGGTTGTTAGAACTTACAGGATGATACTTTGGCTTAACTTCAAGGTTTTTGTTTTTGGTTTGTTTTTTGTTTCTTTATTATGTCATTAGAATTTTAATGTTAAATTGTATTGATAAATAGAGATGATATTATATAATTCATTTCATATAAGGTTTATAGTCTGTGTTTTGCGATAACACCCAATGATGGAGATCAAATCAAATCAAATTTTATTTGTCACATACACATGGTTAGCAGATGTTAATGCGAGTGTAGCGAAATGCTTGTGCTTCTAGTTCCGACAATGCAGTAATAACCAACGAGTAATCTAACCTAACAATTCCAAAACTACTCTCTTGTACACAGTGTAAGGGGATAAAGAATATGTACATAAGGATATATGAATGAGTGATGGTACAGAGCAGCATAGGCAAGATACAGTAGATGGTATCGAGTACAGTATATACATATGAGATGAGTATGTAAACAAAGTGGCATAGTTAAAGTGGCTAGTGATGTATTACATAAGAATACAGTCGATGATATAGAGTACAGTATATACGTATGCATATGAGATGAATAATGTAGGGTAAGTAACATTATATAAGGTAGCATTGTTTAAAGTGGCTAGTGATATATTTACATCATTTCCCATCAATTCCCATTATTAAAGTGGCTGGAGTTGAGTCAGTGTCAGTGTGTTGGCAGCAGCCACTCAATGTTAGTGGTGGCTGTTTAACAGTCTGATGGCCTTGAGATAGAAGCTGTTTTTCAGTCTCTCGGTCCCAGCTTTGATGCACCTGTACTGACCTCGCCTTCTGGATGATAGCGGGGTGAACAGGCAGTGGCTCGGGTGGTTGATGTCCTTGATGATCTTTATGGCCTTCCTGTGACATCGGGTGGTGTAGGTGTCCTGGAGGGCAGGTAGTTTGCCCCCGGTGATGCGTTGTGCAGACCTCACTACCCTCTGGAGAGCCTTACGGTTGAGGGCGGAGCAGTTGCCGTACCAGGCGGTGATACAGCCCGACAGGATGCTCTCGATTGTGCATCTGTAGAAGTTCGTGAGTGCTTTTGGTGACAAGCCGGATTTCTTCAGCCTCCTGAGGTTGAAGAGGCGCTGCTGCGCCTTCTTCACAATGCTGTCTGTGTGAGTGGACCAATTCAGTTTGTCTGTGATGTGTATGCCGAGGAACTTAAAACTTGCTACCCTCTCCACTACTGTTCCATCGATGTGGATAGGGGGGTGTTCCCTCTGCTGTTTCCTGAAGTCCACAATCATCTCCTTAGTTTTGTTGACGTTGAGTGTGAGGTTATTTTCCTGACACCACACTCCGAGGGCCCTCACCTCCTCCCTGTAGGCCGTCTCGTCGTTGCTGGTAATCAAGCCTACCACTGTTGTGTCGTCCGCAAACTTGATGATTGAGTTGGAGGCGTGCGTGGCCACGCAGTCGTGGGTGAACAGGGAGTACAGGAGAGGGCTGGCATGGAGACCAGCATAACATGGGCATAGAATGTAACGGATGGACATTTTTTCATCCCAGTTTTACTTACATTAAGAGTAGTGGGAAGTTAGTAAACATGTATTTCTTTAAAAATGTATTTTCTCTTTTCTTGTTAAATCAATATGTTTTTAGGTTTTGTGGAACATAAGAGTGGTTTTTGTTCCCAAGGAGGGATTGATGTATATTGACTAAATTGATTTGAGAATGTTTTAGTATGTTTATAACTGTGGAAGTACATTAGGAGTAGTGACTAGTGTGTTATGGGTTAGATAGAATGTGACTGTATTGGTGATCTGGGGGGGCTCATAAATTAAGGTTGTGGTAGTAGAGGGGTGTTATTTCCAGAGACTATGTATATTGTTACAGGAGACAGCTTATAGGAGAGGGAGGACAGCTGGCTGTGTAAAATATAGGGACAATTATAAGTAAATTGAACATTACACATACCCAGATTATGGTGAGAGTAAAAGATATAGTGGTGGTATTTTAGACATTGTGGTAAACGTTTAAGAGACTTGTGACTTAGAGTTTTGTTAGGTTGGATATTCTTCCAACTCATTGGTATTTTTCGTAATTTTTAACAGCTGGAAGACACTTGACAGATTACATGCAGTAGTTATACTTATGACAGTTGCTGTAGGGACTGTAATTAAAGAAGGCTATAGTTATGTGCAAATGTATCTGTAACAGGAGGTGAGGTGTTTGAGACAGAATGTTTACATAAGGCTGTTTTTTAAAATATTAACGAATAAGTGATCTTGCCATAAGAAGAGAGTCTATGTTGTCAGGAAATGACCCATGTGTTGCAGTGTGTATGTCCTCAGGTGAAAGCAGCACATAAGGAGCCAGAGATAACTAAGGGCATGGGCTGAATTCTGGAGATTGAGTGTACATCAAGATACACCAGGAGGGGGTGTTGGGACAGAGTTGGTCTGGTCCACTCACAGTACTCCATACAGCACCTGCAGCGTAAAGATTGGCATCTCTCTTTTCAGTGGGTGCATAGTTCTCACGTGAAATAAGGTCCAGCTGCATAATGGGTGAGCTTGAAGACATGACAGAGGAAGCGGAGCCAAAGAGAGAGACTAGATTCCACTGTAAGACATGCAGATGGGTTGGGTCTGGGAGCTACTTTAACATCATAGTTGGGATAGCTGCTTTATTGGTTAATGCATCATATGAAAGAGGATACATGTTTGGGTAATTGTACTCTAAACAACATGTTGAAGGCATTGATGTGAAAGCATATACAGTGCTGAGTTACCTCAAGAGGATGTAATGATAATTAGGGATATGCACTTGCATATTATGTGACATGCCTATCAGTTGAAATGGGGGAGATGGGGAACAAATTGAAAATGACATGACTTGGGAACACCTCTCGGAACCTGGGGCCGAAAGGGGAAGACTGAGCAAAAGCAAGAGGAAACTTCTTTAGGGCTTTTATTTTTGTGGAGTCCAGCAGAAAAGTATCCTGGAGGCATAGAGTCAGGTGAAGATAGAGTGGGAATTGTCATGGTCTCAGACTTTGGTATTCATGCATATATACTTATGCATAACTTACATTGCTAATACTGTTGTTTTGTGTTAGTCTTATGCTATCACTCTCTTAGGAGCCAGAAGGAGAAAGTGGAGAAACTAAAAGCAGCTCAGCTGAAAGGAAGGAAGTCACCAGCTTCAGCTGGAATGTCATTTTGTTGTGTGATCAGAGATGGAAATAAGATGGTGTATTGTGTAATCATAGAACAGAGGCCATAAGTCTCTGTTTGAAAACCTCACAGAAAGCAGGAAAAAACCTGAACCAGGACCAGAGGTTCCACGTCCGGTTATCCCAGGGGACCAGGAATACATCTGAGTGTTCCGGAGGAAGTGGAACAAGCCAAGGCAAGAGGGTCCCTATGAAGTGGTTCTAGCAACACCAACAGTCATCCGTCGGGGAGAAGGAGGCGACCACGAGCCACGAGGACGCAGAATTTTCAGCTTAGTGAGAGGCGGTCCTTGTTGACGAACTAATGAAAACAGCAGGTAGCCCCAGAGTCTATGAAAGCCGGAATGTCCAACTGCCCATTGTCCCTCCGCAGGTTGGCTGGAAGCATGGTGAATACCGTGTCGGCCGCGGGAGACTGTATCTGACTCGCCAATATTCTCCCGTTTACTGCGAAGTCATCCCGTTTCCCGTCAGCTCGGGACCGGAGGCACGGAAATGTCCAGACTGTCCACAGTAAAGACAACGTTGCTCGTTAATCCTGCGCCTTCTCTCCAGAGTGGAAAGCCTGGTGCTTCCCAATTGCATCGGCTCCTCTGTAGGATATGAAGGGGAACCAGAGCTGAATTGAGAATTCTGACGGGGTACAGAACAAGCAGGCGCAGCATAGGGCAGTGGGACACCCGAATAATCGACTCCCTCAGTGGCACCCAAAACACTGGAGACCACTCGGAATCCCACCGTCCTCTCATGACGACGTTCCCGGAGCCAGTTGTGAATCCAGGTGGCCAGAACGATGAGCTCATCCAGAGTGTCAGGGTTGTCCCGGGAAGCCAGTTCATCCTTGAGAACCTCGCTGAGTCCGTTCAGAAAGGCTGAGTGAAGTGCCTCAACCGCTCTCAGCGGCGAGCATCCGAAAGTCATTGCCGTAATCCGCTACGCTCTGGCTGCCATGCCGGAGTGCAATGAGTCTTTGATCAGCGTTCCTGCCACTGATGTGGTGATCAACAACCCTCCTCATCTCCTGTGTGAAGCTTTGCCAATTAAAACAAATGTCTGATTGCTGCTCCCATATGGCCGTGGCCCATGCCAGAGCCTGTCCTGAGAGCAAGGAGATGACGTATGCCACTCTGGAATGCTCGGTGGGAATTGTCCATTGGTGTATGGTGGAGGTTCTGTAAACCACTCCACTTTTTCTTTACCTGTTTTTTCATCATCCCTTTTCAATGTTTCTCTTGCTGTTTTCATGCTCTTCAGCAATCCTTCTCCTTCTGCTTTAAACATTTTCAGCACTTCGTTCTCTCTTTCTCTTTTATTTCTCCTTTTCTTCCCCGTGTCGCTTGTTTTGTGTTTTTTTTAATCAGGGTTTCCATTTCCTCACACACTGAGATGTCCAACGTTCCCTCCGCTGGCCATTTGGTGCTCATTTTCCTTATGCGTTCCTCCCATTTCTTAGACATTTTTGTTATTTCTTCATTGCATAGGGGATGCCTAGCCCCCAGAATTCCTATCGGCGTTTTACTCATTTTTGCCGTCTGTTATTCTGTTATTTTATTTATCATTTTTTACCTGTCTTATTGCTACTGATATCCTTGCTTCCATTTTTTCATGTATTGTCTAGTTATTCCTTTAGCTTCCTACAACATCTACATTATTTTTATTGTCTTAGTTTTTAATTGTGCTATTCACCTAATTAAAACCACTCTCTTTCTCTTTTGCCAAGTATCTCCCAGTTAGTCCAGGACTATATCTTCCTAATGGTCCGTTAAGCCATGGATAGCTCAACCACACCCTGTTTCCTACCACTGATATCCACGTTACTTTAACATCTCTAACAAATGCGCTTGGTTGATGTATTATTACTCCTGTCTCCACGTGTCTATAATCATTCTCTCTTCGTATGTATAGTTCTACTTCAATTGTTATTATAACTATGTTTCCCTCTACTGTATATTATTCTACCTTACAGCTGTGTATAAAGGTCTAATATATCTTACCGCCTATGTATAAAGGTTTTATATATCTTACCGGCAATCGCTGATATTTTCTATGCACATGCTCATGTGACATACTCGTTCTTTCAAACTTCTAGTATTATGCGCTTCCACTAATCATTCATATATAATTTACACTGCCCTCTCCTAGTGCGGGATCAGATGCGTCTTTCCTACCAGGCCACAATTAAGTGACGTCCCAGGAAAGGTGTGCAATCTCCTCCCCACCTAAGGAAAGGCAACTTCCACACTCACTTTCACACTTTTACGCACGTTTTTTCCTAAAACGACCTGTAAATTCAGCCCTTCAGCCCCTCACTCACCCAAGCAGACCTTCGCTAAATCGAGTCGAAGCGGTATTGTGAGATTCCTACCTATTTGTGCTGACAGAGTAGATAGACCACTATTGTTTTCACTATATATTTTACCTCTTGGGCATGTCATTCGAAAACATAATGTTAACTTTCACTGCTATGCGGATGACACAGCTGTACATTTCAATGAAACATGGTGAAGCCCCAAAATTGCCCTCGCTAGAAGCATGTGTTTCAGACATAAGGAAGTGGATTTCTACTTTTAAACTCGGACAAAACAGAGATGCTTGTTCTAGGTCCCAAGAAACAAAGAGATCTTCTGTTGAATCTGACAATTAATCTTAATGGTTGTACAGTCGCCTCAAATAAAACTGTGAAGGACCTCGGCGTTACTCTGGACCCTGATCTCTCTTTTGAAGAACATATCAAGACCATTTCAAGGACAGCTTTTTTCCATCTACGTAACATTGCAAAAATCAGAAACTTTCTGTCCAAAAATGATGCAGAAAAATGAATTCATGCTTTTGTCACTTCTAGGTTAGACTACTGCGATGCTCTACTTTCCGGCTACCCGGATAAAGCACTAAATAAACTTCAGTTAGTGCTAAATACAGCTGCTAGAATCTTGACTAGAACCAAAAAATGTGATCATATTACTCCAGTGCTAACCTCCCTACACTGGCTTCCTGTCAAAGCAAGGGCTGATTTCAAGGTTTTACTGCTAACCTACAAAGCATTACATGGGCTTGCTCCTACCTATCTCTCTGATTTGGTCCTGCCGTACATACCTACACGTACGCTACAAGGTCACAAGACGCAGGCCTCCTAATTGTCCCTAGAATTTCTAAGCAAACAGCTGGAGGCAGGGCTTTCTCCTATAGAGCTCCATTTTTATGGAACGGTCTGCATACCTATGTCAGAGACGCAAACTCGGTCTCAACCTTTAAGTCTTTACTGAAGACTCATCTCTTCAGTGGGTCATATGATTGAGTGTAGTCTGGCCCAGGAGTGGGAAGGTGAACGGAAAGGCTCTGGAGCAACGAACCGCCCTTGCTGTCTCTGCCTGGCCGGTTCCCCTCTTTCCACTGGGATTCTCTGCCTCTAACCCTATTACAGGGGCTGAGTCACTGGCTTACTGGTGCTCTCTCATACCGTCCCTGGGAGGGGTGCATCACCTGAGTGGGTTGAGTCACTGATGTGATCATCCTGTCTGGGTTGGGTTGGCACCCTCCCCTTGGGTTGTGCCGTGGCGGAGATCTTTGTGGGCTATACTCAGCCTTGCCTCAGGATGTTAAGTTGGTGGTTGAAGATATCCCTCTAGTGGTGTGGGGGCTGTGCTTTGGCAAAGTGGGTGGGGTTATATCCTTCCTGTTTGGCCCTGTCCGGGCGTGTCCTCGGATGGGGCCACAGTGTCTCCTGACCCCTCCTGTCTCAGCCTCCAGTATTTATGCTGCAGTAGTTTATGTGTCGGGGGGCTAGGGTCAGTTTGTTATATCTGGAGTACTTCTCCTGTCCTATTCGGTGTCCTGTGTGAATTTAAGTGTGCTCTCTCTAATTCTCTCTTTCTCTCTTTCTTTCTCTCCCTTGGAGGACCTGAGCCCTAGGACCATGCCTCAGGACTACCTGACATGATGACTCCTTGCTGTCCCCAGTCCACCTGGCCGTGCTGCTGCTTCAGTTTCAACTGTTCTGCCTTATTATTATTGGACCATGCTGGTCATTTATGAACATTTGAGCATCTTGGCCTTGTTCTGTTATAATCTCCACCCGGCACAGCCAGAAGAGGACTGGCCACCCCACATAGCCTGGTTCCTCTCTACGTTTCTTCCTAGGTTTTGGCCTTTCTAGGGAGTTTTTCCTAGCCACCGTGCTTCTACACCTGCATTGCTTGCTGTTTGGGGCTGGGTTTCTGTACAGCACTTTGAGATATCAGCTGATGTACGAAGGGCTATATATACACAGTGCCTTGCGAAAGTATTCGGCCCCCTTGAACTTTGCAACCTTTTGCCACATTTCAGGCTTCAAACATAAAGATATAAAACTGTATTTTTTTGTGAAGAATCAACAACAAGTGGGACACAATCATGAAGTGGAACAACATTTATTGGATATTTCAAACTTTTTTAACAAATCAAAAACTGAAAAATTGGGCGTGCAAAATTATTCAGCCCCTTTACTTTCAGTGCAGCAAACTCTCTCCAGAAGTTCAGTGAGGATCTCTGAATGATCCAATGTTGACCTAAATGACTAATGATGATAAATACAATCCACCTGTGTGTAATCAAGTCTCCGTATAAATGCACCTGCACTGTGATAGTCTCAGAGGTCCGTTAAAAGCGCAGAGAGCATCATGAAGAACAAGGAACACACCAGGCAGGTCCGAGATACTGTTGTGAAGAAGTTTAAAGCCGGATTTGGATACAAAAAGATTTCCCAAGCTTTAAACATCCCAAGGAGCACTGTGCAAGCGATAATATTGAAATGGAAGGAGTATCAGACCACTGCAAATCTACCAAGACCTGGCCGTCCCTCTAAACTTTCAGCTCATACAAGGAGAAGACTGATCAGAGATGCAGCCAAGAGGCCCATGATCACTCTGGGTGAACTGCAGAGATCTACAGCTGAGGTGGGAGACTCTGTCCATAGGACAACAATCAGTCGTATATTGCACAAATCTGGCCTTTATGGAAGAGTGGCAAGAAGAAAGCCATTTCTTAAAGATATCCATAAAAAGTGTCGTTTAAAGTTTGCCACAAGCCACCTGGGAGACACACCAAACATGTGGAAGAAGGTGCTCTGGTCAGATGAAACCAAAATTGAACTTTTTGGCAACAATGCAAAACGTTATGTTTGGCGTAAAAGCAACACAGCTCATCACACTGAACACACCATCCCCACTGTCAAACATGGTGGTGGCAGCATCATGGTTTGGGCCTGCTTTTCTTCAGCAGGGACAGGGAAGATGGTTAAAATTGATGGGAAGATGGATGGAGCCAAATACAGGACCATTCTGGAAGAAAACCTGATGGAGTCTGAAAAAGACCTGAGACTGGGACGGAGATTTGTCTTCCAACAAGACAATGATCCAAAACATAAAGCAAAATCTACAATGGAATGGTTCAAAAATAAACATATCCAGGTGTTAGAATGGCCAAGTCAAAGTCCAGACCTGAATCCAATCGAGAATCTGTGGAAAGAACTGAAAACTGCTGTTCACAAATGCTCTCCATCCAACCTCACTGAGCTCGAGCTGTTTTGCAAGGAGGAATGGGAAAAAATGTCAGTCTCTCGATGTGCAAAACTGATAGAGACATACCCCAAGCGACTTACAGCTGTAATCGCAGCAAAAGGTGGCGCTACAAAGTATTAACTTAAGGGGGCTGAATAATTTTGCACGCCCAATTTTTCAGTTTTTGATTTGTTAAAAAAGTTTGAAATATCCAATAAATGTCGTTCCACTTCATGATTGTGTCCCACTTGTTGTTGATTCTTCACAAAAAAATACAGTTTTATATCTTTATGTTTGAAGCCTGAAATGTGGCAAAAGGTCGCAAAGTTCAAGGGGGCCGAATACTTTCGCAAGGCACTGTATAACTTACTTTTTCCGACATAACATAGGTACAGCAGATTGGTCACTTTTGAATGCTGGCGGTGCTTTCACTCTAATGGTAGCAGTACAGTATTTAAAACTGTATTAAAATCCCCCACCATAATAATAGTCTAGTGTTGCTTGTAGTGTTGATAAATTCTTATATATATTTTCAAAGCTTGGATCATCATTATTTGGACCATATAGCCATATCTGTTTATTGTCCAATAACATATTTAAAATAATCCATCTACCTTGATCTGTTTGGACAATTTGCACATTTGGATCAAAATTACTGTTAATTAATATCATCACCCCTTTTGAATTTCTTTGCCCATGGGAGAAATAGTTATTTTTCCACAAAACTTCATCTAAAATTGTTGAATGAGTTTTCTGTAAACAATAGATATTATATTCCTTCTCTTTTAGCCAGGTAAATACTGATCGTCTTTTCTTGTTATCTGCTAAGCCATTACAATTGTAACTGGCTATACTTATTTCACCAATTATCATAATGAGACACAAGTTTCAATTCTATTTGATGATACTATATGTTTGTAAATGTATAATTAAAAAGGAACATGATGATTGAGGGTCTATATAGCTGTACCATGATATTTGCATTGCTACTAAGTAAACCTCCATTTGGTCCCTACTATTCCACCCGCTAAAACCCCTCCTCATCCCGAGTTGGGTTGTCATTCTAATGCCTGGAAGACCACCCCTGACCCCCCGGATCCCATGGCCCCGAAATGTTCGCAGATTTTACCTTTAGCTCAATTCAGGTAAGCATTATTTGCCCGTTGTTCATATTGTGTGTGTGTGCGTAAATTGCTTCTGTGTGTGTTTGTCTGTTCAGAATACGCCATATTGCTACGGCACTGATACTATCCCGTCTCTGTAATAATAGAGGAGATCCAGGAAACCAGAACTTCAGACAGCAAGGAAGAGAGGGGAGCTGTCTGGACAGAGCGAGTATGTAGAGAGAGGGGAGGCCCACACAAAACAAATATCACATATTCCTCTCAAGCCAGAGGAAGTAGTTCTTGGTAATCATTACCTCTCAAAAAAAGAATGATGCCACTTCTGACATGTCCTGTGTGTATAAATTGTTAGACCCTGATATGTTCACATCACTGAAAGCAATCATACAGGCCACACTGACAATCCCAGTTACCAGCTGTGAGAGATCTTCAGTGCATTAAGATGTCTACAAACCTGACTTAGGAGCCCAATGACCCAAGATAGAATGCATCATGACAATTGACAAAGATATACATACTCACACACTTGGGAAAGAGTGTAGACAAGTTTACACCTACATTTTCATTTTGTTTAATTACTAATCTTTATATACAGACTAACATCCTAGTTGTGTGTAATATAACTCGCAAACATTGTGAATATTTATCAAAAAGAAAGGACCAAGGCACTCTTCATATAATTAATTAAAATGCCTTTATTTGTATGGCATGTTCAATAGAAACCAGGTTTTAAAAATCCGACGTGTTTCGGCTGCATGACCTTCGTCAAGGAGTACAAAGAAATA
Source organism: Oncorhynchus mykiss (assembly GCF_057628025.1). NCBI lineage: Eukaryota > Metazoa > Chordata > Actinopteri > Salmoniformes > Salmonidae > Oncorhynchus > Oncorhynchus mykiss. The sequence goes on along the minus strand of NC_143022.1, from coordinate 56,307,684 downwards.
ATACAATGTCCTCTTTTGAACAGCTTTTCCAATTAGCCCTAATTTGAAGAGGGAGTGGTTACAAAATTGATTGGACACACCTAGTAAGCAATACTATACACATTAAAAAGTGAAATACTGTAGCTATGTTATCATAAAAATATAACTCCAAGCTAGAGGTATCAGAACACTTAGAAAGGTAGTTCTAACCTAAAATATGACTGGGAGAAGTGTCAAGAATAAGAAAGCTGTCACGACTTCTGCCGAAGTCGTTGCCTCTCCTTGTTCGGGCGGTCTTCTAGCCGTCATTGATCCATTTTTAATTTTACATTGGTTTTGTCTTGTCTTCCCACACACCTGTTTTCAATCCCATTCATTACCTGTTGTGTATTTAACCCTCTGTTTCCCCTCATGTCTCTGTCAGAGATTGTTTATTGTCAGTGTAGTGTTTTTTTGTATAGGTGCGCGACGGGTCTTCGTACCCATATTTGTTTATATTCATTTTTCTTATTAGTGTTATGGAGCATGTTACTTGGACATTTATTAAAAGACTCCATTTTACACTCCGTTTGACTCTCCTGCGCCTGATTTCCCTGCCACCTATACACATATTTCTGACAAAAGCAATATATTCCATAGAACACAGCAAAACATGAACAACAAGTCTAAACATAGCTGAGGGCAATTGAGCAAAAAAAAATTCCACTAGATGACAGCAAATGGACCAATCACAACCCTACAGGAAGGGGGAGAAATCCATATCTTCATTTAAACCAGGGTATTTAGTGGCCTGTAGTTTGTAAATCCAAAAAAGTTCCCTTTGGTTTAACTGTTTAAGACGGTCCCCTTTTCTATTAGAGGCCGGAATTTGATCAATACCCATAGCTTGTAGGGAGGCAGGGTTGCCATGGTGTTAGGACTTGTAGTGCCTTGCCATGGGGTAGTCTTCATTGCCTACCCGTATGGCGTACTTGTGTTCCGCTAAGCGGTCTTGAAGGCGTCTCTTTAACGTAGAACACCTTGCACTGTGGACATTCCAATCTATAGATGACATGAGTGGTTTTGCAGTTAATTAAATGCTTGATGTAGGAGCAGGAACAGGGCTAACTGGACTGCCGAGGCGCACTATAGGCCTGGTGCCGGCACTGTTGGTACCGGGCTGGGGACACGCACCTCAGGGCGAGTGCGGGGAGGAGGAACAGGACGTACTGGACTGGAGGCGTACTGGAAGTCTGGAGTGTAGAGCTGACACAACCCATCCTGGCTGGATGTTTATTTTTGCCCTGCAAATGCAGAGCGCTAGCACAGAACGTACTGGACTGTGTAGACTCACTGGAGACACAGTACGCAAAGCCGGCGCAGAATATCCTGGTCCAAGGAGGTACACTGGAGACCAGGAGCGCTGAGCAGACACCCTCCTTCCTGGCTGGATGCCCATTCTAGCCTGGCCAATGTGAGGAGCTGGAATAGAGCACACCGGGCGCTACACCGCATAACACGGTGCCTGACCAGTAACATAAGCATGAGGAGTTGGCTCAGGTCTCGGAGTTGACTCACGCAATCTCCTCGTGTGCCACCCCCCCAAAAAATATTGGGGCTGCCTCTCAGGCTTCCGTGCTAGCCGTGAACTCTCATATCGTCTCCGTTCCTCCTGTGCTATCTCCACCTGCAGTGTGATAAGAGTACATAACTCTTTTAATGAGAAGAAAGAACACTGAACGAAACAACAAAAACGAACCGTGACGCTATGTGACTAGTGCAAACAGGCAACTAAACATAGAATAACAACCCACAATCTATCCAAGGAATATGGCTACCTAAAAATGGTCCCCAATCAGAGACAACGATAAACAGCTGCCTCAAATTGAGAACCAATCTAGGCAACCATAGACATAAAAACACCTAGACTAGGAAACCCCATAAACATACGAAAACCCCTAGACAATTCAAAAACTAAACAAACCACCCATGTCACACCCTGACCTAACCAAAACAATAAAGAAAACAAAGATAACTAAGGTCAGGGCGTGACAGGTAGTGTACATAGGTAGACGTAAAGTGACTATGATAAATGCATAGCATAAGAGTTTATATGATATTGTGACCAACTGTTTGAGATTTTTTTTTATATGTAAATATGGTCACTGCAGCCAACGTGAGTAAAACATTTAAACGTGATAAGCCTCGCAAGGTGGCAGGCCCAGATGGCATCCCCATCCGCGTCCTCAAAGCATGCGCAAGAGGGCCACCATTGTTCCTGTTCCCAAGAAAGCTAATGTAACTGAGCTAAATGACTACCGCCCCATAGCACTCACTTCCGTCATCATGAAGTGCTTTGAGAGACTAGTCAAGGACCATATCACCTCCACCCTACCTGACACCCTAGACCCACTCCAATTTGCTTACCGCCCCAATAGGTCCACAGACAACGCAATCACACTGCACACTGCCCTAACCCATCTGGACAAGAGGAATGCCTATGTAAGAAAAATGTTCCTCGACTACAGCTCAGCATTTAACACACTAGTACCCTCCAAACTCGTCATTTATATCTCGAGACCCTGGGTCTCGACCCCGCCCTGTACAACTGGGTCCTGGACTTCCTGACGGGCCGACCCCAGGTGGTGAGGGTAGGTAACAACATTTCCAACCCGCTGATCCTCAACACTGGGGCCCCACAAGGGTGCATTCTCAGCCCTCTCCTGTACTCCCTGTTCACCCATGACTGCGTGGCCATGCACGCCTCCAACTCAATAATCAAGTTTGCAGACGACACTTCAGTGGTAGGCTTGATTACCAACAACGTCGAGACGGCCTACAGGGAGGAGGGGAGGGCCCTTGGAGTGTGGAGTCAGGAAAATAACCTCACACTCAATGTCAACAAAACAAAGGAGATGATTGTGGACTTCAGGAAACAGCAGAGGGAGCAGCCCCCTATCCACATCGACGGGACAGTAGTGGAGAGGGTGGAGAGTTTTAAGTTCCTCGGCGTACACATCACAGACAAACTGAAATGGTCCACCCACACAGACAGCGTGGTGAAGAAGGTGCAGCAGCACCTCTTCAACCTTAGGAGGCTGAAGAAATTCGGCTTGTCAACAAAAACACACAAACTTTTACAGATGCACAATCGAGAGCATCCTGTCAGGCTGTATCATCGCCTGGTACGGCAACTGCTCCGCCCATAACCGGAAGGCTCTCCAGAGGGTAGTGAGGTCTGCACAACGCATCACCGGGGACAAACTACCTGCCCTCCAGGACACCTACACCACCCGATGTCACAGGAAGGCCAAAAAGGCCATCAAGGACCATCAAGGCCATCAAGGACAACAACCACCCGAGCCACTGCCTGTTCACCCCGCTATCATCCAGAAGGCGAGGTCAGTGCAGGTGCATCAAAGCGGGGACCGAGAGACTGAAAAACAGCTTCTATCTCAAGGCCATCAGACTGTTAAACAGCCATCACTAACATTGAGTGGCTGCTGCCAACATACTGATTCAACTCCAGCCACTTTAATAATGGAAAAAAATGATGTAATAAATGTATCACTAGCCACTTTAAACAATGCCACTTTATATAATGTTTACAATACCCTACATTACTCATCTCATACCATCTACTGCATTTTGCCTATGCTGTTCGGCCATCACTCATTCATATATTTGTATGTACATATTCTTATTCATTTCTTTACACTTGTGTGTATAAGGTAGTTGTTGTGAAATTGTTAGGTTAGATTACTTGCTAGATATTACTGCATGGTCGGAACTAGAAGCACAATCATTTTGCTACACTCGCATTAACATCTGCTAACCATGTGTATGTGACAAATAACATTTGATTTGGATCTGTATAAGAGCCCTTTTTTTGTAAGTGATAATGTGTTATTTGTTGTAACCAACAGTCTACAAAACTATTATACAGAAATCCAAAATAAGTCTGTCAGTATAGACCTGTCTACAGCATAGTTTAGTAAACAATATGATTTCTCCAGATGTCTCTAAATCATAATTTCCCAAACTAAGTCCTTGGGACTGCAAGGGGTGCAAGTTTAGTTTTTTTGCCACAGCAACTACACAGCTGATTCAAATAATCAAGCAATCATCAAGCTTTGATTATTTGAATTAGCTGCCTAGTGCTAGGGCAAAAAAAAAAAAACGAAATGTGCACCCCTTGAGGTCGGCAGGCCCGAGTTTGGGAAACACTACTCTAAATTATAAAATGATGTCCTGCACTGAATGGTGTAACGGGGGTCTAGACTAGAGGAACTAACTGCAATACATGAAATGCAGGCTAGAAAATACATTAAATGTATTTCAGTCATGTCTCTGTTTGAGCTGTCTTTTACATTGCCTCTTATCTTTTGATAATAAAAATGGGTTGTGTGCCTATAAAGAAGTTTTGCCTCTGGTAGTGTTCTTGTGCCAAAAGCGGTGCTTATAGTCTCCAGAAATTACCTCATTGGACAGAAAGGGGTACTCCTCCACGCAGCCTCAGCAAAATACATTTATTTCAAATGTAATTTATATAAATAATAGTACAAATAAAAAAGTAGGTTTCTTTACATTAGGATGTTTGATAATTGACTGCAAATCAAGTCATTTTAGTAAAAATTATTAAATAAATAGAGGCACCGGCAAATAACAATCTCATTCATGTTTTAGTGCATCGGTTCACTCTGTGTTCTTTGCGATCTGGGCTCTGCTCATGTGACTGTCTGTTTCCTAAACTGGGAAACAGTATACGGATAGCTAGTACAACGAATTAGCGCCATGCAAGAAATTATGTTGAAATAGCTTTTCCAGAGGATATGAATGTAATCAATCGCAAGTATACTAGATTGTTATTTGTCAATCATATTGGTAAATGCATGAATGTGTCAAAGCTAAGTGTAGCCAGTACATTTGTGCTTGCTAGCGAATCAGCTAGCTAGTCTCAGCTAGCTTTAGTTGGTCCGCCTACGATGACAAATTTCAACAGAAATACAATAAATAAAGGTAGGCTATGGCCTCTGTAGACATTTAGCAGATTGTTTGTTAGGTATCATATGTGTATGTGTTAAAATACTTGTATAGCTAGGTAGTTATGCTAATATCCGGGACTGGCACTTAGGATTGCTAGCTACCCCCTCCTAGCTAACTTTAGCTAGGTGCTAACTTTAGCTAGGTAGCTAACTAGCAGCTTTTTTTTGTATTGGCTATTTACCAAGTTTAGCGGGTTAACATTGCTAGTTAGCCGTTTTCCTGGGTAGCCACACACGCAGAGTCTGACAAATTAGCGAACGGAAGTTATGAAAAAATATTTGCAATTCGCTGGGCTTCTGGTTGCTAGCTATCATTTTGAAAGGATTGGTTGTGTTTGTCCACCGAATATGACACGTAGTTTAGTTTTCTATCAAGTTAATATTTGCTTGCTAACTTTGTTTTTGACTACTTGGTTGATTAGCTGACCATTTTCTAGCTCGTTGGTTAGCCCAAGTTGTTTCATAACCATGTCTTGAGTTAGCTAACATTAGCAAGCTGACCGCAGCAGTTTTTACTTTCGATATTTGGAGCACGGTCGTCAATAGCTCTCTGACGGAAGGTCCTAGGATGACGGTAGAGTTTTTGTATTTTTTTAATATATTTTTTTACCGATGGTCCGACTCTTTCCGAGCCAGCAAGGATGAAATATGCTGCTTTCTGGCGCTCCCGTTGGTTAGGGACCATCGTAAAAGTGCAATACCGGTGATTGCGTGTATGCATTTTTGTTGTTGCAATCACATTTATCTTCAGTGGGGTTTTAACAAAGGTTGGCATCCAATGTTTATGGTGCATTACCGCCACCAACTGTCCAAAGGTAAAACAAACAAACTCCATACAGTGATTGGGGGTGTAATCCAGATACACTTTTTTTTTTTTTTACAAAACTCTCTCCCATTTCTTCAATAGCTCCCTCCCCAGGCTCTTGGGCCTGAGAGGGTAGCACTGCTCGCAACAGCAGTGATAACTTGAAATCCATTAGTCCCAGGAACTGCTCGGCCACATCCACAATTATGTAAATCTTCCCTCCACTTTAGCCATTCCGTTGATCACCATTTCCATAAATATCAAAGTCCACCTTCTTTACACGTAATATCTCTGGCTCCTGCTGGTGGGAGGCCAACTCTGCAGCCTGCAGTGAATGCCTATCCAACTCCATGGAGTCCTTATAAGAATCATTCATTCCCTCAACCATTTGGATCACCTCTGCATATGAAATGCTCAGGACGGCTCTGACTTTGTCAACTTCATTCTCTTTCGACCTCGACGGGCACTCTGAAGATTTCCACCACAGCTGCAACACTTTACACGGTTTCTTCATTACATTCACCATTAACTTTTTTTCCACACCTTCCACCTGCAGACATTTTGTACATGTCCAAACATGCCACGGTACACCATTTACACTGCAAAATAAAAGCCTGGAAATAAAAGCTCTTACCAGGTTTACTCGGGTCGGGAGGGACTCCACAAAAAAAAAAAAAACAAGAATAAACACTTTTCTTTCTTGCCATCAACTCAAAAATTCATCCTACGTGCATCAACCGCTCCATGAACACTCTTCAGCACTTTGATTCCTACTTCTTCCGAGACCCCGGAAATGAATGCCTTGACAGGTGCTCTTCTCCTTAGCTCAAAGCATGACACAGCACAGCCATCCATTCGCCCAGGATTCCAAAACAAGCTTCTTCTGTTCAGCAGAAACACAAACAAATCAAGGCTAACCCAATCCTCCTGACCGCCTTTATTTCCACTTCTCTCCACCATCTTGGATACTTCCAACGAATTTGTCAATTTGGGCCCCAACCCTCCCAGAAACCAGACTCCCAACAGATATGAGGTATTCTCAACACTAGGCGTCTTCTTTCCCACCCCAACTTTGTTCCTTTCCCATTCTTCCTCATTTCCACCTCCTTCTAATTCATGTTCCACATCCTCCTTCATCCTTGTCTGTGCTCTCATCTTCTCCCGACGTGCTATTGGTTTCAGACATGTTCCTAACTTTTCCATCGGCCATGCTTCTTTCAGAGTTCTCTGCTTTCCCTGCATTCCATTATTGAGGTTTAGCCCTATATGAAGATTATACACACTGCGTAGGGCCCCCAGTCGCTGAAGGCCCCAGCATTTTATTAGTTACCGCTAACTACTAAGGGTGATATATTTGAACCATTTACAAGGATACTGTTCAAAAGCTTCCTATCAAGGTGAACTAGAGATGTAAAACCACAATGTGAAGTAACAAAAATTACTCTGGATACAATCAGTAACATGAAATGAATATCTCTGGAAGAAATAAAGACCCGCACACTGTTGAAAAATTGGATAGTTCCAAAATTGAGTCTTGAATGCAAAATAAGGATGTTCATTGAAACACGATGCCCAAAAAAACACATTGTTTTCACTTTTTATTTATGCACCTTCTAGCACTATAATACATTTTTTGGGGCACCATGTTTCAATGAACATCCTTATTTTGCATTAAAGCCTCAATTTTGGATCTATTCCTTTTTTTGACAGTGTGTGGGTCTCTTTCTTCCAGTATTCTTATTTTGACTCCTACGCATCTGGAACATACACTTTTCAGTAGATCATTCAATAATATTCCTGGAAAATTTGGGGTAGGTGCAACATAAGACAAAAAAATGACAAGGGTTTGAGTGAGAGGACTAACTGGTGTCTCCAAGTGGCCACACACCAAGTGTGCCCAGTTCCTAATAATTTCAATGCACTTTTATGACTCAAAGAAGAGTCTTCAACTATAAGGTGCTTTTATTTGTATTTTTTTTTATTATTTTCCTAGATGTGCCACTGAGGAACTAGAGCAAGCACACTTGTAGTTTCGTTTGGAACACAAACCTGAATCCCCGCAATTACACAATTACTGTTGTTGTTTACATAATCCAACGGCCCATTATAAATCACAATCTGTTATCTGTCATCTTGTTACAAATCATCAAACATAGTGATCATAAATGTTCACACCGTTTATGACATGTTTTATGATATTTGGATTCCCAGGTGTTTGGCTTGCTTGTATGACATCAAAGCGGTATTTATTATAATCCTCAACATCTCATCTTTCAAAATACAAGTCCTCTTCATTTACAGTATTTCCCTCACTTACGGGTACAAGTGTAAAGGGTTAATTCACGTACAGATAACATTTTAAATAGCTTCCAGTACAATTGACATATACACCTAAAACCACTTGATGTTGGGTTTCTGACCTTCCCCGCCCATAGGTACGCCCATTAGAAATGCAATTTTTTATTGAACTGATTTTGCATGAATATATACTGTGGTGGGTCTATAATTTTCAATAGCTCACGATCCATATAAGCTACAGATCAACTTGATCTCTTATCAAAGTACATGTTTGTTTTGTTTTTTTAATCCTCCCGTTTGATTCGCCAGAAATATTTTTCATATTAGTGTTTTGGTTACTAATGCACATGCAGATCTTATTTTCTATAGTTAATATCCAGATGGTTTTGAAATCCAACACTGAAAATACTTTCCAATATTGTACATATTTATCATGTACAGTCACCTCATTTTTGCCACCCTTGATAAAATTGAGCAAAAAATACTATAACATTAATAATTTAAATACGGAACTATATTGTATGTTAAAAGAAATTGGTGACGTTATACTAAACAAAAACGCAACAATTTCAAGATTTTTCTGAGTTACAGTTAATGTAAAGAAATCAGTCAATTGAAATAAATTAATTAGATCCTAATCTATGGATATCACATGACTGGGCAGGGGTGAAGCCATGGGCGGGCCTGGGAGGGCATAGGTCCAGGCACTTGGGAGCCAAGCCCAGGCAAAAAAAGGATTTATTACAGACAGAAATACTCCCCCCCCCCCCCCCCCCCCCCCCCACAGGTGAAGAAGCCGGATGTAGAGGTCCTGGGTTGGCATGGTCTGCGGTTGTGAGGCCGGTTGGACGTACTGCCAAATTCTCTAAAAGAAGTTTGAGGTGGCTTATGGTAGAGAAATGTACATTCAGTTCTTTTGAAAAATCTCTGGTGGACATTACTTCAGTCAGCATGTCAATTGCATGCCCCCTCAAACTTGAGACATCTGTGGCATTGTGTTACGTGACAAAACTGCACATTTTAGTGGCCTTTTATTTTTCCCCAGCACAAGATGCACCTGTGTAATGATCATGCTGTTTAATCAGCTTCTTGATATGCCACACCTGTCAGGTGGATGTATTATCTTGACAAAGGATGTAAACAAACTTGTGCACAACATTTGAGAGATATAAGCTTTTTGTGTGTATGAAAAATCTCTGGGATCTTTTATTTCAGCTCATGAAAAATGGAACCAGCACTTGTTGTGTTTATATTTTTGTTCAGTGTATATTGTTTTATAGTAACACAATTGGACAGAGAAAGATATTGTTTAACAAGTAATACGAAAACATGTCAAGGTAAACAGCACCCCTGTTTTCGAAACTCCAGCAACCACCTACTGTAAAATATAGGGGTGGATCTTTGATGTTATGGGGCTATTTTGCTTCCACTGGTACTGGGCATCATGAACTTTACCAAGTACATGGACACACAGTTTGCAGTGCAAGTGGTGTCGTGTATTCGGGTTGCTTTTTAAACAACATATGGTGTGCACTTTGAGAAATCACCAGACTCTTCAAAGTCTATTTTTGAGACTCAGCACCATAGACTCATACTCGGCACAAATACATATATCACTGGCCCTTCAAATACAACCCCAGTTGTTCCATCTTGGATTGTAATTTACATCAGTCTAACCACAGAGAAAGTTGATGAAACGCCACTTTTTGAAGTCCTGGAATACAATATTCCATAGCGCAATGATCTGTGTTTGGACCCGATTTGGATGTCTGTCTTACTTGGAATTCCAATTAGGCCCACCGGTCAAGATTTTAAACTAATGTGGCGCTGCCTGCCAATGATTGTGTATTCCCAATCGGACTCTCTTGTGTTGGTCATCTTTGTTTATAGGAAAATCTCCCGCCCCAGTGTTGGAAAAATGTTCCCCTTGTTTAAAATGCCTTGGGGCTTCAACCCTAAGGTTGATGTCCACGCCCACCCGGAAATCTAATTAGCATAATACTAAAATATTCCTTAAAAATCCTTAATTTTAAGCTAGAGAGATCTGTTTTTTTTGGGGCATTGGATGCGTCTCAATCCACTGCGTCCGCCTATGTAACACTTCTGTATTTGCGATGACAGAGCTAGTGGTGTTTGTCAGACCATGAGACATCCCGAAAATCGGTCTTCTCACAAAATCCTCTTTAGCGTCCGAATAGTTTGGCCTACAAACTATGACCCTTCTATGGAAAGATGACTCTCACAAACACAGTGGTGTTCTCCGTTTTGCTCCATGACCCCACAAGCATCTTGGGACTCGTCTGAAGTTTGTACAGCCGATCTGCCAACTTCTGTCCGTAGCGTCTGAACATTTTGGGCTACACCCTAATATGACCCCTCTGTGTAAAGGTGAGACTCTCCGGAACACGTACATGTTTTTCTCTAGGACGCCCACGGGCCTCACAAGACTCGAATGAAGGTCCCGCGGTACCAGTTGAACAAAATGAATGGAGTATTTAGTCAGACACCAATTGTGCAAGTTCTCCCACTTAAAAAGATGAGAGAGGCCTGTAATTTTCATCATAGGTACACTTCAACTATGACAGACAAAATGAGAAATGAAAAAATCCAGAAAATCACATTGTATGATTTTTAATGAGTTTATTTGCAAATGATGGTGGAAAATAAGTACAAACAAGCAAGATTTCTGGCTCTCACAGACCTGTAACTTCTTCTTTAAGAGGCTCCCCTGTCCTCCACTTGTTACCTGTATTAATGGCACCTGTTTGAACTTGTTATCAGTATAAAAGACACCTGTCCACAACCTCAAACAGCCACACTCCAAACTCCACTATGGCCAAGACCAAAGAGCTGTCAAAGGACACCAGGCTGGGAAGACTGAATCATCTGCAATTGTGGGAGCAATTATTAGGAAATGAGAAGACATACAAGACCACTGATAATCTCCCTCAATCTGGGGCTCCACGCAATATCTCACCCCGTGGGGTCAAAATGATCACAAGAACCGTGAGCAAAAATCCCAGAACCACACGGGGGGACCTAGTGAATGACCTGCAGAGAGCTGGGACCAAAGTAACAAAGCCTACCACAACACTACGCCGCCAGGGACTCAAATCCTGCAGTGCCAGATGTGTCCCCCTGCTTAAGCCAGTACATGTCCAGGCCAGTCTAAAGTTTGCTATAGAGCATTTGGATGATCCAGAAGAAGATTGGGAGAATGTCATATGGTCAGATGAAACCAAAATATAACTTTTGGTAAAAACTCTACGCGTTGTGTTTGGAGGACAAAGAATGCTGAGTTGCATCCAAAGAACACCATACCTACTGTGAAGCATGGGGGTGGAAACATCATGCTTTGGGGCTGTTTTTCTGCAAAGGGACCAGGACGACTGATCCGTGTAAAGGAAAGAATGAATGGGGCCATGTATCGTGAGATTTTGAGTGAAAAACTCCTTCCATCAGCAAGGGCATTGAAGATGAAACGTCGCTGGGTCTTTCAGCATGACAATGATCCCAAACACATCGCCTGGGCAACGAAGGAGTGGCTTCGTAAGAAGCATTTCAAGGTCCTGGAGTGGCCTAGCTAGTCTCCAGTTCTCAACCCCATAGAAAATCTTTGAAGGGAGTTGAAAGTCCGTGTTGCCCAGCAACAGCCCCAAAACATCACTGCTCTATAGGAGATCTGCATGGAGGAATGGTCCAAAATACCAGCAACAGTGTGTGAAAACCTTGTGAAGACTTACAGAAAACGTTTGACCTCTGTCATTGCCAACAAAGGGTATATAACAAAGTATCGAGATAAACTTTTGTTATTGACCAAATACTTATTTTCCACCATAATTTGCAAATAAATTAATTAAAAATCCTACAATGTGATTTTCTGGATTTTTTTCACTCATTTTGTCTGTCATAGTTTAAGTGTACCTATGATGAAAATTACAGGCCTCTCTCATCTTTTTAAGTGGGAGAACTTGCACAATTGGTGGCTGACTAAATACTTTTTTTGCCCCACTGTATATATGGAGACTGTTTAGTGCCCAAAATAAGGTGTTAAAAATAAAAACTTTCTTATACAGTTGAAGTCGTAAGTTTACATACACGATAGCCAAATACATTTAAACTCAGTTTTTCTATTTCTGACATTAATAATAATCCTAGTAAAAATTCCCTGTCTTAGGTCAGTTAGGATCACCACTTTATTTTAAGAATGGGAAATGTCAGAATAATAGTAGAGAGAATGAACTTTTATTTCTTTCACCACATTCCCAGTGGGTCATAAGTTTACATACACTCAATTAGTACTTGGTAGCATTGCCTTTACATTGTTTAACTTGGGTAAAATGTTTTGGGTAGCCTTCCACCAGCTTCCCACAATAAGTTGGGTACATTTTTGCCCATTCCTTCTGACAGAGCTGGTGTAACTGAGTCAGGTTTGTAGGCCTCCTTGCTCGCACACGCCTTTTCAATTCTGCCCACACATTGTCTATAGGATTGAGGTCAGGGCTTTGTGATGGCCACTCAAATACCTTGACTTTGTTGTCCTTAAGCCGTTTTGCCACAACTTTGGAAGTATGCTTGCGGTCATTGTCCTTTTGGAAGACCCATTTGTGACCAAGCTTTAACTTCCTGACTGATGTCTTGAGATGTTGCTTCAATATATCCACATCATTTTCCTCTCATGATACCATGTATTTTGTGAAGTGCACCAGTCCCTCCTGCAGCAAAGCACCCCCACAACATGATGCTGCCACCCCCGTGCTTCACGGTTGGGATTTTGTTCTTCAGCTTGCAAGCTTCCCCCTTTTTCCTCCAAACATAATGATGGTCATTATGGCCAAACAGTTCTATTTTTATTTCATCAGACCAGAGGACATTTCTCCAAAAAGTACTGTGGATATAGATACTTTTGTACCTGTTTCCTCCAGCATCTTCACAAGGTCATTTGCTGTTGTTCTGGGATTGATTTGTACTTTTCTCACCAAAGTACGTTCATCTCTAGGAAACAGAAAACGTCTCCTTCCTGAGCGGTATGACGACTGCGTGGTCCCATGGTGTTTATACTTGCGTACTATTGTTTTCTGAAGTCTTGGCTGATTTCTTTTGCTTTTCCCTTGATGTCATGCAAAGAGGCACAGAGTTTGAAGGTAGGCCTTGAAATACATCCACAGGTACACCTCCAATTGACTCAAATGATGTCAATTAGGCTACCAGAAGCTTCTAAAGCCATAACATAATTTTCTGGAATTTTCCAAGCTGTTTAATGGCACAGTCAACTTAGTGTATGTAAACTTCTGACCCACTGGAACCGTGAATTATAAGTGAAATAATCTGTTTTAACAAGTTTTAATGACTCCAACCTCGGTGTATGTAAACTTCCGACTTCAACTGCATCTCTCAGATATTGGATAAACACTTCAGAACAAACTTCCTTTGTATTTTTATTTTGGGACTATGTTATTCCATGTAGTGATTATGTTATTTCATTTGTTTGAATGGGCTAACAGCGGTAAGGCAAAAATAATTATTCATCAAATATTTTTTTTTGATACTTCAAGGGGTCTTAAAATTCAAATAGCAAGATTATCCTTGCTGTGACATTCCTAAAACATTTCCATATAGCTTAGTAGTACCCCATCCCCCGGCTTAGATGGGGCTTAGACTCTTATGGGTTAAGGGAGTGCTAAAGCTGTACTGTTTTGCATTGGCAGTGGTGTTTTGCCAATTTGGAACCAAAACATGACAAAATTGTAAAACAGCGCACCGTTTAGGCAACCTTCCAGATGTGAGGTTTTAGCTTTGGCTGCATGTGTATGCTAGCCAGAGAGCTGCAAACTTGCATGTTTTTATTTAAGGACACAGAATATTTTAGTACTGATCTCCTAAATAGTTCCAATGCACTCATTGGGGAATGCTGCCTCTAGCTGCCAGTTTACATAATGGGCTATCTTCGCCAATCATGCTACTAATAAAGTTCAGGCCTAGAACTGCCCCCTCACATCACACAGCACACACCCTCATGATCTTCAATGTGGTCCTCTGTCAAACTCTCATTTTCTGTTACTTTTCAATAAAGTAAACTACTAGGCAACCCTCTTTTTTTCCTTCTCTTTCCCTGTGCAAAACCTATGCCTACCCCACCACAACAACTAACTACAATCTCCTTCTTGGCACTCTCTTGCCTCCCCAGCCTCTGCATGGCGAGCTAGCAGCAGCAGAAGTGACTCTCCCTAGAGCAGGCAGAGAGCAGTGGTGTGGCCCCGGCCTGTACAGGAGGAGAACCATGGCCTCTCGTCATCAAAGGAACTCTGTGCGGATCCTGTCCACCCGGGAGCGCGGCTCGCAGGCCTTTGGCTCCCAGCGCCTCCTGCAGCAGATGGTGGAGGAGAAGGTCCGCTGGATGAAATGGCAGAGTCAGGTAACAGCCAAAGACGACCCTTTATCCCAGTAAAGAGAGAAGTCAAAACTGCTAAATTGGACGGTAATGATGGTATTTTTAAAAAGTTTTAAGAAAGTTTTTGAATAATAAAAGTTCTACATTTGCTTTATGAGTAGTGAGTGATCCTAGGGTGGCAACTCACACACATTCTAAGTGACTTCTCCATTCTGATTGTTTTATACTGTTCAATTCAACTTCAACCAAAACAAATTTCAGCACTTTTATCATTTCTGCCTTTCCTGCACTCAATTACAGTGGTGGAAAAAGTACCCAATTGTCATACTTGAGTAAAAGTAAAGATACGTTAATATAAAATTACTCAAGTGAAAGTCACCCAGTAAAATATTTCTTGAGTAAAATCTAAAAGTATTTGGTTTTAAATATACTTAAGTATCAAAAGTAAATGTAATTGGTAAAATGTACTTAAGTATCAAAAGTAAAAGTATAAATAATTTCAAATTCCTTATATTAAGCAAACCAGATGGCACCATTTTCTTGTTTTTATTAATTTATTTATCTATAGCCAGGGGCACACTCCAACACTCAGACAGTGCCTTGCGAAAGTATTCGGCCCCCTTGAACTTTGCGACCTTTTGCCACATTTCAGGCTTCAAACATAAAGATATAAAACTGTATTTTTTTGTGAAGAATCAACAACAAGTGGGACACAATCATGAAGTGGAACAACATTTATTGGATATTTCAAACTTTTTTAACAAATCAAAAACTGAAAAATTGGGCGTGCAAAATTATTCAGCCCCCTTAAGTTAATACTTTGTAGCGCCACCTTTTGCTGCGATTACAGCTGTAAGTCGCTTGGGGTCAGTTTTGCACATCGAGAGACTGAGATTTTTTCCCATTCCTCCTTGCAAAACAGCTCGAGCTCAGTGAGGTTGGATGGAGAGCAGGATATGTTTATTTTTGAACCATTCCATTGTAGATTTTGCTTTATGTTTTGGATCATTGTCTTGTTGGAAGACAAATCTCCGTCCCAGTCTCAGGTCTTTTGCAGACTCCATCAGGTTTTCTTCCAGAATGGTCCTGTATTTGGCTCCATCCATCTTCCCATCAATTTTAACCATCTTCCCTGTCCCTGCTGAAGAAAAGCAGGCCCAAACCATGATGCTGCCACCACCATGTTTGACAGTGGGGATGGTGTGTTCAGCTGTGTTGCTTTTACGCCAAACATAACGTTTTGCATTGTTGCCAAAAATTTCAATTTTGGTTTCATCTGACCAGAGCACCTTCTTCCACATGTTTGGTGTGTCTCCCAGGTGGCTTGTGGCAAACTTTAAACGACACTTTTTATGGATATCTTTAAGAAATGGCTTTCTTCTTGCCACTCTTCCATAAAGGCCAGATTTGTGCAATATACGACTGATTGTTGTCCTATGGACACAGTCTCCCACCTCAGCTGTAGATCTCTGCAGGTCATCCAGAGTGATCATGGGCCTCTTGGCTGCATCTCTGATCAGTCTTCTCCTTGTATGAGCTGAAAGTTTAGAGGGACGGCCAGGTCTTGGTAGATTTGCAGTGGTCTGATACTCCTTCCATTTCAATATTATCGCTTGCACAGTGCTCCTTGGGATGTTTAAAGCTTGGGAAATCTTTTTGTATCCAAATCCGGCTTTAAACTTCTTCACAACAGTATCTCGGACCTGCCGGGTGTGTTCCTTGTTCTTCATGATGCTCTCTGCGCTTTTAACGGACCTCTGAGACTATCACAGTGCAGGTGCATTTATACGGAGACTTGATTACACACAGGTGGATTGTATTTATCATCATTAGTCATTTAGGTCAACATTGGATCATTCAGAGATCCTCACTGAACTTCTGGAGAGAGTTTGCTGCACTGAAAGTAAAGGGGCTGAATAATTTTGAACGCCCAATTTTTCAGTTTTTGCTTTGTTAAAAAGTTTGAAATATCCAATAAATGTCGTTCCACTTCATGATTGTGTCCCACTTATTGTTGATTCTTCACAAAAAAATAAAGTTTTATATCTTTATGTTTGAAGCCTGAAATGTGGCAAAAGGTCGCAAAGTTCAAGGGGGCCGAATACTTTCGCAAGGCACTGTAATTTACAAACAAAGCATTTGTGTTTAGTGAGTCCTCCAGATCAGAGGCAGTAGATGACCAGGGATGTTCTCTTGACAAGTGAGCGAATTGGAGCAATTTCCTGTCCTGCTTAGCATTCAAAATGTAACGAGTACTTTTAGGTGTCAGGGAAAATGCATGGAGTAAACAGTACAGTATTTTCTCTAGGAATGTAGTGAAGTAAAAGTTGTCAAAAATAAAAAAAATATTAAAGTAAAGTACAGATACCCCCCAAAAATACTTACGTAAAAATACTTTCAAGTACTACTTAAGTACTTTACACCACTGCTCAATTGAGATAATTTCCACACTGCCACGTAAGGCTGCACGATATGAGCAAATAATCTAGGACTTATTTTTAACCAAATGTTGCAATTGTGATTTGACTTGCGGATTAGAGCAAAACTGTTGGAATGATGGAAATAGAATGACTATTCTAATTCTATATTTTGAATATAATAGTGGTCACTTTGAATACAGTGTTGTTTGAGATGACAACTAAAAGAAATGCAAGGGAGTTATTGTGACAGGGTAGGAACAAAGTGTTGATAAGTGTTTCCTAGGGCTACTTATGTAGCTAACATATTCTTGCTTTGCATATTCCTCTTTGACTTAGAAGATACTGTTGCACAAACAACATGCTGATTTAGGTCTACACCATCACTGGTGTTATCAGGCTGTATTAGCTAGCTAGCTAACAATTAGCGTCTCACAAGATTCAGGGCAACTTGCTAAGAAATGACAAACTAGCTGTTTGCTGATGTAAGAAACACAAACTAATAGTCATTATAGAACACTAGTAGAGTTCTATTAAGAAGCTAAGTGAAAACAGCATTGTTGTCATCAACATTGTTGCATGTGCTGCATTGACCATGCAGACTGAACACAAGTGTCTCGTGGTTGAGGAACATCAAATGCGCTCATTGAATGACAGGGGGCATTTCTAGGTCTGTGTGGATGACTCAAGTAGCGAAGTAAACTATAAAAATGTACATTACACATGGCGTATTTAACAAACCAAACATTCAAATACCGGTAAAGAAAAACCCAAACCAGTCACTGCATCATTACCGGTATATCATAAAATACGGTATTACCGCCCAGCCCTAGTTTCAACAGATATGGAATAGTAGTAGTCGATCCATCTCTTGCTGCCCACTTGCTGCAGTAGGCGTTTTGATCTGGAGTGCATTATACAATTGATGTAACTCGTCACCATGGAAACAATGTCCTGTGCTTATCTTTATCATCTTCAGTCTATTTGGGGGCTGTTCTTCAAAATCCCTAATAATATGAAGTTAATGCATCACAATTCGACTTGAATCAAGTCATAAGTTTAAAAAACCTGTCTATTTTGTGTTTGTCATTTTGTGCTTTTAATAATCAATGTGCTACCTCCATGTAAGGCTCTGGCGTTAAGTGATGTTTGTTACCTCACACAGAAAGTAGAGCTGCCAGATAGCCCTCGCTCCACGTTCCTGTTGGCCTTCAGCCCAGACCGGTAAGGAACTCAACTGACCCAGCCGCATGAATCGATTCATGAGCGCATTTGAGAGGCGGGGTTTCCTTTAACATTATAACAGCAGCAGTACCATTCACTCCATGCACCTATTTTCTCTCTCCCCCTCTTCTATCCACTCTGATAGGACCCTCATGGCTTCCACTCACGTCAACCACAACATCTACATCACAGAGGTGAAGACTGGAAAGTGCCTGCATTCGCTCGTGGGCCACCGCCGCACACCCTGGTGTGTGACCTTTCACCCCACCATCCCCGGCCTGGTGGCCTCCGGGTGCCTTGACGGAGAGGTCCGCATCTGGGACCTGCATGTAAGTGGTGCCTTTTCTAAAACACAGACAGACCCCTATTAAGATGAATAGGACAAGTTTCAGGTCCCTGCTTGCTAAGTTGTATTGGTATATTTTATGGTTATGTTAGGTTGTAAGACTCCCATGCACAGCACAGTCTCGACAGAAGTAAATGTTGAGGTGTACCCCAGGGAACTCGCCTTTGTCCGACTGGTTTGTGGCGGCTCCAGGCGTCATAAGGAAACTTTTACATCTTCAATGTGTTGCTATTGGTTGCCTAGTTGATAAACCCTGATCACAGCAGTCCGCATTCCGTAAACATCAGGCAAATGTTTTCTATCCAGTATTGCCGTACCGTTCTTGTTTCTTTCTCTATTAAACCCCCTTCTTGTGTTTGTTTCTGCAGGGTGGCAGTGAGAGCTGGTTCACAGAGAGCAACGTTGCCATTGCCTCGCTTACCTTCCACCCCACCGCCCAGCTCCTCCTCATCGCCACCAACAATGAGCTACACTTCTGGGACTGGAGTCGGCCCGAGCCCTTCGCCGTGGTCAAAACCGGCAGTGAGACTGAAAGAGTCAGGTGGGACACCATTTAGGCACAATTATTTATATTGTGTTCTATTTCATTCTGTGTGACATATTTCAGGAAGATGGATTTTAAATATGTACAAAATGTCTAAACATTTATGTTCCATTCACATGCAACAACCCCCAGTGTAGTGAACATGTATGGTTTGCTCCATCTCTCTCAGGTTGGTGAGGTTTGATCCTTTGGGGCACAATCTTCTGACGGCTATTGTGAACCCCTCCAACCAGCAGGTGAGTCATTCGTCGCTTAGTGCCTGAACGTCATGCTGAGTTGGGAATAAGGCACATTGTTTTCTGTCTAGAAATGAAAGAATCTGCTCAAAGCCTTAAAAACATGGCTGTACCCTAATACCCTTAAACATTCAAGATGACTGTACCCTAATATGTTCTGTAGAATGATGATGAGTCCGAGGTCCCCATGGACAGTGTGGAGATGCCCCACTTCCGCCAGCGCTCCTTCCTGCCCTCCCAGCCTGTACGCCGCACGCCAATCCTCCACAACTTCCTGCACATCCTGTCATCACGCTCGTCGGGGGCGCAAGCTGGGGGGGATGCTTCCCGCCCTGGCGGAGAGGGCAGCGGTGAGCCTCCCAGCATGCCTTTGGGCCAGTACCCAGCCTCGCAGGACCGTGGACTGCCCTACCCAGGTTGCACCCAGCACCTGGGCATGGTGTGCCGCTGCATGGCCAACCGCAGCCCCTCTCTGGGGGAGGGTCCCTCCACCTCCAGGCCTGTTGTCCACCCCGAGCTTCCCCAGGTGGCCTCTCAGCCAGCCCCCCACGCTTCCACCTTTTCGGCCCGTACGGAGCCCCGGCAGCCTTCAGAGCCCACTGGAGCCCAGCAGCGGCCCTCGGCCTTCACTACAGTCTACTACAGTGCCGGCAGCTCCCTGCACCGCGCCGTGCCTACCACCCACGTGGCCAGCCAGCCCCTGAGCCAGCAGCTGTTGGCCCCGCCCGCCAACCACCAACCCCCATCCCGCCCTCTGCCCGGACCTGACTGGACACGCAGCCTGCTAAACATGAGAAGCTCAGAGAATGGGGCCGGAAGTGGAGGGAGCAGTGGAGGGAGTATGGGTGGTGTTGGGGGTGGGATGCTGCCCCCCCGGACCAGCTCATCTTCTGTCAGCCTGCTGTCAGTGCTGCGGCAGCAAGACGGCTCCTCCCAGTCCCCCGTCTACACCTCCGCCACCGAGGGACGAGGCTTCCCCCCGCAGCCGGGCGCCGAACTTGGCCCCAGCCCTGTGGCCAATCAGAGAGGAGGAAGTGGTGGTGGAGGAGGGGTGGGCTCCAGCAGTGGGCACCACCCTTTCTGGGATGGCACGCGCAGCAACCCGGCCTCGTTCCGCAATGTGCTCCAGTGCAATCTTAGCCGCTACTTCATGGAGTTCGACCGCATGCAGGACCTGGAGTTGCCGCTGGGGGCCGCCAGCATGGATGTCGGGGGAGGGGAGGGCGGCCAGGAGCAGATGCAGGAGCTGCTCAACAACAACATAGACCCAGAGAGACCTGGGCCCTCCGTGTCCTCCCACTACCAGCCCCAGCCACCCCCACCTGCCCCTACCGAGAACAACCCCCCTCCCTTCTCTAGCGCCGCCCACTCCTCCCGGGGCCACCTGAACCGCTGCCGGGCCTGCCACAACCTGCTCACCTTCAACCACGACTCCCAACGCTGGGAGCGCACCAGCCCAGCGTCCTCCACCTCCGCTGTCTCCACGCAGGAGGGCCCCAGCTCTCCCTGGCGGCAGCCCCCCAGCCCTGCCTATGAGGAGCCCCATGCATCATCACGGAGCCGGGATCCACACCCCCATCCCCAAGAGAGGGAGAGGAGGGTAGCCCAACCCCCTGAGCCCAGCGAGCTACAGCCCTCCCCAGGCCCTCACGTTGCGGCCATGCCCTTCCCCACCATTGCGTCGTCCTCTGCCCAGCCCGGGGAGCAGACAGTGGGCCTGGTGTTCAACCAGGAGACAGGCCAGTGGGAGCGCGTCTATCGCCAGGCCGCCTCCAGCCGCTCCACCGACGCACCGTCAGAGGCCTTAAGCCAGGAAATGCCTGTGGATAACCCGGATGAGGACTCTCTGAGAAGGTAGAGTAATGAGAAAGGCCTTGGTAGTCTCTGTGGTGTTGTTTTTCGCTCAGACCAGGGTCCTGTTTAGTAGGGCACACCGCAACAAAATATTTTGAAAATGAAAATGAGCATTTCTTATTGAATGAGCTCATATTGTACCACTCTGTTTCGGACTGTTTTCTTCAGTTTGGTATCTACTGAACACCACTTGTCTCACTTTATCTAGTGATCCACTCTGGCATGATAACATTACAGCAAGTGACTACTGGTCTGCTTTACGCAGTATTTCCGTGATAGACTTATATTGTCCAAATAGTTGTATTTGTATAAACCAAATACACTCCCTTTGCAGAGGAGATTAATTGCTGATCCATTGCTTGGTGGGTTTATTCACAGAAGGCTGTTGGAGTCCTCCCTCCTCTCTCTCTCCCGCTACGACATGGGAGGATCCCGAGACCACCCTATCTACCCAGACCCCGCCAGGTACCAATCTTAACCCCAATTAAAATTGTATCATCTTTGAAAGGACAAAACCCATTGAGTAAGGTTGAAAAGATCCTTAAGTTTCCAGGTGTGTTAACAACCTGAAAATTTGGGTAAAGTTTCTGGAATTTTGCAAGCCTACTATGAACCCTACAGCTGTAATCTCCCATTGAACCCTTCTATCTGCGGTTATTTTTTCGTCAGGTTGTCCCCGGCTGCGTACTATGCCCAGAGGATGATTCAGTACCTGTCAAGGCGGGATAGTATTCGCCAGCGCTCGCTGCGCTACCAGCAGAACCGGCTGAGGACACTCTCCTCCTCGTCGGACAGCCCTGCCGGCAACCCCTCGGCCGCCATTGAGAACAGCGACGTGGAGTTTGAGGAGCTAGAGTGAGTTGGCGGCAACCCATCCTGGGTCCGGTTGCCTGATAGTGATTGAACTTAGTCTTACATGTGTTTTAACGATGCATCTTTCCTACAACGGCCCAAGATGTAAATTGCGTTTCCCAAAACACCAAGCAGAGAAAACGTTTGCTAAGTGCGTCATTGAGGCATGTGTCGATATTGATAGGGTCGAAAGAAAGGGAGTGCTGCTCTCGGATCAGCTTTCTCCATTTAAATCTTTTAACATTATAATTATTCCACAATACTGATGATCAGCTCCAAGAAAAATATTATCACCTATGGCCGTGAATATTGAGGTGGCTTATTCTAAGGCTTGCCCGATAATAATTCACTAAATCACAGATTTGGCACATCATTGCACACATGTTAGGCTAGACATGAACTATATTGAGACAAATTACAGACAATAACAAGTATTATAATATAACTAAATTGATTGAACATGAAATGTATTTCAATATGATTGAAATAGGTCTATGGCATACTGTTTATATTTTATTTCTGTTATCTCGGTTTTCATTTTGAAGCATCTTTTTATACATTGGTTGTTGGTAGAAATTGCAACTTTGTATTTGTAGTCAACTTTGTTCTGAAGTTATCGGCGGTCTCAGAGAGAAGGATGAACCGTGTGTTTCTATGTTCAGCAGAGATCTTCTGTGTAGAAAGTAACGCGGAAGGGCAAAACAGTATCTAACGATGCACTTAGCTGTTCTACGAGTGGTCTGAGGCAGGCGTTAGATTATGAGCGTTTTCAGGTGCAAGGTTAATAATGATGGTTTTGGGAAACTGCTCCAGAGATTTAACGATGCTTCTATGAAGGTTCTAATGATGGGAAACCGGGCCCCGGCCCCTTAAAGCTAGAATCCTTAATTGAAACAGTAAAAAAGCGGTCACGCCGCCTCTGTTTTGGTAAATAACTGAGGGATGGAGCTGGAGAAATGTTACCACTTTCAAATTCATAGATAGAGATATGGATGTAAGGACAGATCGGTGGTAGTGCATGCAGGCTGTCGCCAATTTTTTAAATGCACAATTTGCCTAAATGGTTAATGGAAACAATAATGGAAACATAAGTTTTATTGTTTAGTTATAATGTCCTTACATCCAGCTGTTTTTATCGACACAAGACTGCACCATAGCAGGCAATTGTCGCATCTGTTTTTTATGTTTTAAATGTCGACAAAAAGTCAATGGATGAGTTCATGTTGGAAACATTGGAGTTAAACACGCTTATATTTTGGGTTCTGATGGGGTATGACAATCGAACTAAGCTCATGAGGTTATATATATTATATTCTTTAATAATCAATGTATATATAATTAATATATATACAGTGCCTTGCGAAAGTATTCGGCCCCCTTGAACTTTGCGACCTTTTGCCACATTTCAGGCTTCAAACATAAAGATATAAAACTGTATTTTTTTGTGAAGAATCAACAACAAGTGGGACACAATCATGAAGTGGAACGACATTTATTGGATATTTCAAACTTTTTTAACAAATCAAAAACTGAAAAATTGGGCGTGCAAAATTATTCAGCCCCCTTAAGTTAATACTTTGTAGCGCCACCTTTTGCTGCGATTACAGCTGTAAGTCGCTTGGGGTATGTCTCTATCAGTTTTGCACATTGAGAGATTGACATTTTTTCCCATTCCTCCTTGCAAAACAGCTCGAGCTCAGTGAGGTTGGATGGAGAGCATTTGTGAACAGCAGTTTTCAGTTCTTTCCACAGATTCTCGATTGGATTCAGGTCTGGACTTTGACTTGGCCATTCTAACACCTGGATATGTTTATTTTTGAACCATTCCATTGTAGATTTTGCTTTATGTTTTGGATCATTGTCTTGTTGGAAGACAAATCTCCGTCCCAGTCTCAGGTCTTTTGCAGACTCCATCAGGTTTTCCTCCAGAATGGTCCTGTATTTGGCTCCATCCATCTTCCCATCAATTTTAACCATCTTCCCTGTCCCTGCTGAAGAAAAGCAGGCCCAAACCATGATGCTGCCACCACCATGTTTGACAGTGGGGATGGTGTGTTCAGCTGTGTTGCTTTTACGCCAAACATAACGTTTTGCATTGTTGCCAAAAAGTTCAATTTTGGTTTCATCTGACCAGAGCACCTTCTTCCACATGTTTGGTGTGTCTCCCATGTGGCTTGTGGCAAACTTTAAACAACACTTTTTATGGATATCTTTAAGAAATGGCTTTCTTCTTGCCACTCTTCCATAAAGGCCAGATTTGTGCAATATACGATTGTTGTCCTATGGACAGAGTCTCCCACCTCAGCTGTAGATCTCTGCAGTTCATCCAGAGTGATCATGGGCCTCTTGGCTGCATCTCTGATCAGTCTTCTCCTTGTATGAGCTGAAAGTTTAGAGGGACGGCCAGGTCTTGGTAGATTTGCAGTGGTCTGATACTCCTTCCATTTCAATTTTATCGCTTGCACAGTGCTCCTTGGGATGTTTAAAGCTTGGGAAATCTTTTTGTATCCAAATCCGGCTTTAAACTTCTTCACAACAGTATCTCGGACCTGCCTGGTGTGTTCCTTGTTCTTCATGATGCTCTCTGCGCTTTTAACGGAGCTCTGAGACTATCACAGTGCAGGTGCATTTATACAGACACTTGATTACACACAGGTGGATTGTATTTATCATCATTAGTCATTTAGGTCAACATTGGATCATTCAGAGATCCTCACTGAACTTCTGGAGAGAGTTTGCTGCACTGAAAGTAAAGGGGCTGAATAATTTTGCACGCCCAATTTTTCAGTTTTTGATTTGTTAAAAAAGTTTGAAATATCCAATAAATGTCGTTCCACTTCATGATTGTGTCCCACTTGTTGTTGATTCTTCACAAAAAAATACAGTTTTATATCTTTATGTTTGAAGCCTGAAATGTGGCAAAAGGTCGCAAAGTTCAAGGGGGCCGAATACTTTTGCAAGGCACTGTAATTAATTTATAGGTCCAAATATGGATGTAGAAAATAAGGATTCCACCTTTTTTAAAGGGATATTACCCTCTTCAATCAAATTATGCCAGTTGTTTTCAGACCTCAAAGTTGTCTTCTGTTGAAATAAGTGGAGGAGGGGATAAAATGGGTTAAGTAGATGTCCCAGGCCATCTTGTTGGAAAAGATAAGAACCATATACTGTCCAGATTTATGTTGCTTATCTATTCTATTCATTTTGGTTGAGGCATATAGCTGCATCTACACAACCGATGGTGTGGGAGGTGGACTAGTCTTGAAATCAGAGTTCAATGATCCTACTTTGAACCCTTAGCTTCACCACAAGTCTCCCAATAGCCTCTGTTTTCCCAATAACTGTGGGTGTGTTTAACAGTGATAACGGCGACAGGACGAGGCACAGAACACCGCGCAACGCCAGGATGTCTGCTCCTTCGCTGGGGCGCTTTGTTCCCCGGCGGTTCCTGTTGCCTGAGTATCTGCCCTACGCTGGGATCTTCCACGAGAGGGGACAGCCTGGCCTTGCCACTCACTCCTCTGTCAACAGAGTCTTAGCAGGTAATAACCAAGATTGTCCCACTAAAGTGCACTCTGCTTATAGAGCATGTGGTTTGAAGTGATCCAATTGTCCTGTACTCATGTCATCATTATTATAGTGGTCTATAAGACGAGTGCACTGTAAAACCCTTAAACCAATACTGTGTCAAGCTGAGCTGTATTTCACTGGCCTGATTACCCATCCTTTATAGTTGGTGGAACCATTCTGAAAGGTGTAGAAGAGGATATCCAAGCTAGCGCAGTACAGTTTAAGTGTGCAACAAGTGCAACAACTGACTTGTTGACTGCTCTCATACATCTCAATGTTATCCATTTGATTGTGTTCATTTCTGCTGTCTGCAATAATGGTAGCCAGTCCTTTTCCTACTTCACTTCCAATGCTCTTTTCCACTGACCAAAATGTTTTTCTCCTGTCTCTCAGGTGCCTCCATCGGGGACGGCCAGTCGGCGGTGGCTAGTAACATAGCCAACACCACCTACCGGCTGCAGTGGTGGGACTTTACCAAATTCGACCTGCCTGAGATCAGCAACGGTATGTGAAATGTTCAGAATGTTGCAGGTAGAAATAGAATGAATCAAGATGCCATGATTCCATATTCCATCTGACAGGCAGTCGTATCTGTTCTACACAATGCACTTCTCTAAACATTCTGTAACGTTACATGATCCTAAACAAGCCCCATCTTGTTTTCTTGCCCTAATTGCGTAGTATTGACGTGTGTGTTATCCTATTCTTGTGGGGATTTCTGGGCATTTTAGGTCCCCACAAGAATAGTAAAACCAGGACAATTCGCCGTCGTGGGGACATTTCCCACGTCCCCATGAGGACAAAAGCTATTTTCAGCTTAGGAGTTAGGTTTACGGTTAAGGTTAAAATTAGGGTCGGCATTAGGGTGAGGGGTTAGGGTTTGTGTTAGGGAAAATATGATTTTGAATGGAAATACATTTTAGGTCCCCACAAAGATAGAATAACAAAGTGTGTATGCATGTGTGTGTGCAAAATTAAACTGTAGTATTGACATCCTGTGTGTGCCTGCGTGCTTGAGTGTATTCCACACCCCTCCAGCCTCTGTGAATGTGCTGGTGCCAAACTGTAAGATATACAACGACGCCAGTTGTGACATCTCAGCGGACGGGCTGCTCCTGGCCGTGTTCATACCTAGCAGCCAGCGGGGCTTCCCTGACGAGGGCATCCTGGCCGTGTACTCCCTGGCCCCTCACAACCTGGGGGAGATGCTCTACACCAAGAGATTTGGTAAGTCATATCACGTGGTCCTCTGTAGCTTAATTGGTAGAGCATGGTACTTGCAACGCCAGGATAGTGGGTTTGATTCCCGGTTGGTTTCCAGTGGGATCAATTTATCTGTACTTAAATAATGTATGCATGCATGGATAAAAGTCACTTTGGATAAAAGAGTTTGCTAAATGGGATATTATTGCTATATATTATTTAGAAAGTATTGCCGTCATGGACTTGACTTCCAGGATAGAACTATAGCAGTCTTTCCCAAACCTTTTCTTCAAGTACCCCCGGCCAATCCATGTATTCCAGGTATTCCAGTGATGGCAGACCTGATTCCATTGTTCAACTAATCACCTCATTAGTTGAATCAGGTTTGCTAGTTCTGGAATACGACAAATGCGTGGAACGTCTGGGGGTACTTGAGGAGAGGTTTGCGACACTGAACTAGAGAATCTATACTGAACAAAAATATAAATGCAATGTGCAACAATATCAATGATTTTACTGAGTTACAGTTCATATGAGGAAATCAGTCAATGTAAATAAATTCATTAGGCCCTAATCTATGGACTTCACATGACTGGGAAGGGGCACAGCCATGGGTGACCCACCCACTTGGGAGCCAGGCCCAGTCAATCAGAATTTGGTTTTCCCTTCACAACGTCTTTATTAAAGAAATAAATAACCCTCAGTTTCATCAGCTGTCTGGGTGGCTGGTCTCAGATGATCCTGCAGGTGAAGAAGCCGGATGTGTAGGTCCTGGGCTGGCGTGGTTACATGTGGTCTATGGCTGTGAGGCCGGTTGGACGTACTACCAAATTCTCTAAAACAACATTGGAGGCGGCTTATGGTAGAGAAATTAACATTCAATTCTC
This sequence comes from Oncorhynchus mykiss, assembly GCF_057628025.1. Classification (NCBI taxonomy): domain Eukaryota; kingdom Metazoa; phylum Chordata; class Actinopteri; order Salmoniformes; family Salmonidae; genus Oncorhynchus; species Oncorhynchus mykiss. Next base: position 56,280,054 of record NC_143022.1, on the reverse strand, counting down.
TGGCAACAGGTCTGGTGGACATTCCTGCAGTCAGCATGCCAATTGCACGCTCCCTCCAAACGTGAGACATCTGTTGCATTGTGTTGTGGGACAAAACTGCACATTTTAGTGGCCTTTAATTGCCCCCAGCACAAGGTACACCTGTGTAATGATCATGCTATTGAATCAGCTACTTTATATGCCACACCTGTAAAGTGGATGGATTATCTTGGCAAAGGAGAAATGCTCACTAGCAGGGATGTAAACAAATTTGTGCACAAAATGTTGGAGAAATAAGCTTTTTGTGCTTATGGAACACTTTTATTTCAACTCATGAAACATGGAACGTTTATATTTCTGTTGAGTATAAAACATTGAATCTAATAAATTAGTGCACAAAAGAGGATATTATTTTTAGTGAACCTAAACTATACTACAATATTAACCTAGAAGAATCTTACCAACCTTGTCAGTTTGTCTTTCTTCTCCCTCAGGTCCCAATGCCATCTCGGTGAGCCTGTCTCCCATGGGCTGCTACGTGATGGTGGGCCTAGCATCTCGCAGGATCCTGCTACATCCCTCCACTGACCACATGGTGGCGCAAGTGTTCCGGCTGCAGCAGCCCCACGGCGGCGAGACCTCCATCAGGGTGAGAAAAATATTTTTGTTTCTGTTGTATTCCATAGTGAACATGACCCTGGTTACATGTTGCTGTTAACCTATGTCAGTAGTGTGTGGGTGTGGAGGTCAACAATGAGGGAGAACATAGTAGGATAAGTAGGGGGGGTTTAAGATGGTCATACCATGGATCATTTGGCTATTTGATTTTGCATTTTAGGATCCATATAGGTGTCCAAGAAAAATAAAAAATGTGATGAAATATTGAGTTTGGCCTTTACTACTATAGAAACGCATTGAATAACACATTCATGAATGAGAAAAAACACACAGTGTGTGAAGTGTCATATTTTGAAGTGTCATATATCAAGGAAATATAAGAAGGCTCATGAAATATATACAGTACCAGTCAAATGTTTGGACTCACCTACTCATTCAAGGGTTTTTCTTAATTTTTTACTATTTTCTACATTGTATAATAATAGTGAAGACATCAAAACTATGAAATAACACACAAGGAATTATTCAGCCAACGAGTGCTCAACATCTGTGGGAACTCCTTCAAGACTGTTGGAAAAGCATTCCAGGTGAGGCTGGTTGAGAGAATGCGTGGTTGAGAGAATGTGAGAGAATGCGAGTGTGAGGGTACAAAATCAACATGCGATGGCGCACTCAGTGACGCGATGGCGCACTCAGGCACGCGTGCGCGTCTGGTTTGGGTCAGCATGTAAAGATGTCATCGAGGCAAAGGGTGGCTACTTTGAAGAATCTCAAATATGAAATATATTTTGATTTGTTTAACACTTTTTGGGATACTACATGATTCCATGTGTTATTTCATAGTTTTGATGTATTCACTATTATTCTACAATGTAGAAAATAGTACAAATTAAGAAAAACCCTTGAATGAGTACATGTGTCCAAACTTTTGACTGGTACTGTAGATCCTGACCAATATATCGGTTGACTTATATTATTGGCCGATGTTGATCTTTTAAATTCTATATTTGTATTGGCCGATCATTTTTCCGATATTCAATAAATAGGATGAAAAAAGAGAATCTCATGCTTATCTAAACACTTGCAGCCATTCTCATGATGTTTCACAAGGTAGTATATACCTTGTGAAACATATTTCTTGGATAATTGCTGTTTTGGATGCCAATTTAGGTTTAAAGCTTATTTCAATCAATTCTACTCATTTGTGACCAACTGGCTCAAATCGGTCTTATCTAGCAACATTTTTACATGGATAAAAGTAAAGACTCAGAGCTACAAAATGGTATATCTTACACTGCATTTGAGGAACACTGGGAAATAAATTATTCTTTGAAAGTTGCTAAACTTGTAAACTAATTTTTGAGAAAAGTGCCTTTGAATATTTTGGTACCTACTGGAGAGCACTCCTTTGTCAACACCCATGCAGCATTGTTCACACCCACCCAGCCCCATCCATCTCTTTAAGGATTCACATGTGAGGTCATGTGCTAAACAGTGAGTAGTATAGTAAAGATTAAAAGTAGTAGCCTACAATAAGGGAAAATTCCAGGTAAACAGAAAGTGTTCAGATAAAAAATATTTTAGAAATATTAGATGACGCTTACCCAGACACACTTGTCTAAATTGATTGGTCATGTGAAAGAAATGCTATAATCCCCAGCCACATCTGGTGGAAAAAGTACTAAATTGTAAAGATACCTTAATAGAAAATGACTGAAGTAAAAATAAAAGTCACCCAGTAAAATACTACTTGAGTAAAAGTCAAAGTTTTTGGTTTTAAAAATACTTATGTATCAAAAGTAAATGGAATTGCTAAAATGTAGTTAAGTATCAAAAGTAAAAGTATAAATCATTTCAAATTCCTTTTATTAGCAAACCAGACGGCACAATTACATTTTTTATTGACGGATAGCCAGGGGCACACTCCAACACTCAGACAATTTACGAACAAAGCATTTGTGTTTAGTGATGCAGATCAGATGCAGTAGGGATGACCAGGGATGTTCTCTTGATAAGTGTGTGAATTGGACAATTTTCCTGTCAAAATGTAACGAGTACTTTTGGTTGTCAGGGAAAATGTATGGACTAAAAAGTACATTATTTTATTTCGAAATGTAGTGAAGTAAAAGTTGCCAAATATATAAATAGTAAAGTACAGATACCTCCAAAAAATACTTAAGTAGTACTTGAAAGTATTTTTACTTAAGTACTTGACACAACTGGCCACATCTCGCTAAGTAGATGGGTCTTTACAGATGGTGTAAATGGTACAGTCAAATGGTTACTTGAATAGTAGCGATATCAGTAATAGATAGTGTCAATATAAATCAAATAATATACAGTATGTAGAAGAACAATATCAATAACGATATCAGTGAAAGGTAGTTACAGTGGGGCAAAAAAGTATTTAGTCAGCCACCAATTGTGCAAGTTCTCCCACTTAAAAAAATGAGAGAGGCCTGTAATTTTAATCATAGGTACACTTCAACTATGACAGACAAAATGAGAAAAAAAATCCAGAAAATCACATTGTAGGGTTTTTAATGAATTTATTTGCAAATTATGGTGGAAAATAAGTATTTGGTCACCTACAAACAAGCAAGATTTCTGGCTCTCACAGACCTGTAACTTCTTCTTTAAGAGGCTCCTCTGTCCTCCGCTTGTTACCTGTATTAATGGCACCTGTTTGAACTTGTTATCAGTATAAAAGACACCTGTCCACAACCTCAAACAGTCACACTCCAAACTCCACTATGGCCAAGACCAAAGAGCTGTCAAAGGACACCAGGCTGGGAAGACTGAATCTGCAATAGGTAAGCAGCTTGGTTTGAAGAAATTAACTGTGGGAGCAATTATTAAGAAATGGAAGACATACAAGACCACTGATAATCTCCCTAGATCTGGGGCTCCACGCAAGATCTCACCCCGTGGGGTCAAAACTATCACAAGAACAGTGAGCAAAAATCCCAGAACCACACGGGGGGACCTAGTGAATGACCTGCAGAGAGCTGGGACCAAAGTAACAAAGCCTACCATCAGTAACACCACGCCGCCAGGGACTCAAATCCTGCAGTGCCAGACGTGTCCCCCTGCTTAAGCCAGTACATGTCCAGGCCCATCTGAAGTTTGCTAGAGAGCATTTGGATGATACAGAAGAAGATTGGGAGAATGTCATATGGTCAGATGAAACCAAAATATAACTTTTTGTTAAAAACTCAACTCGTCGTGTTTGGAGGACAAAGAATGCTGAGTTGCATCCAAAGAACACCATACCTACTGTGAAGCATGGGGGTGGAAACATCATGCTTTGGGGCTGTTTTTCTGCAAAGGGACCAGAACGACTGATCCGTGTAAAGGAAAGAATGAATGGGGCCATGTATCGTGAGATTTTGAGTGAAAACCTCCTTCCATCAGCAAGGGCATTGAAGATGAAACGTGGCTGAGTCTTTCAGCATGACAATGATCCCGAACACACCGCCCGGGCAACGAAGGAGTGGCTTCGTAAGAGGCATTTCGAGGTCCTGGAGTGGCCTAGCCAGTCTCCAGATCTCAACCCCATAGAAAATCTTTGGAGGGAGTTGAAAGTCTGTGTTGCCCAGCAACAGCCCCAAAACATATCACTGCTCTAGAGGGGATCTGCATGGAGGAATGGGCCAAAATACCAGCAACAGTGTGTGAAAACCTTGTGAAGACTTACAGAAAACATTTGACCTCTGTCATTGCCAACAAATGGTATATAACAAAGTATTGAGATAAACTTTTGTTATTGACCAAATACATATTTTCCACCATAATTTGCAAATAAATTAATAAAAAATCCTACAATGTGATTTTCTGGATTTCTTTTCTCATTTTGTCTGTCATAGTTGAAGTGTACCTATGATGAAAATTACAGGCCTCTCTCATCTTTTTAAGTGGGAGAACTTGCACAATTGGTGGCTGACTAAATACTTTTTTGCCCCACTGTATATGCCTACAATAAGGGGTAAGGTGGCTGAGCAGCAGGATAAAATAAAATAAACAATTGTAGTAGTGTGTTAGGAGAGAGTCATTCATCGTCGGAAAACTCTGTGATCTTCTCAAAGTAAGTTTGTCTAGCTGTGTCCAGTCCAGGTGGTGCTTATACAGGCAGACCATCTATGGGAGGAAAGATGTCAGTGTTGCACAGCAGCTGAAACCTGGTCCCTACAGTCTGAACATGCCTTGGCGACAACACCAGGCTCCAGAGCATCAAAGCTGTAAAAACAGGAAATAACAAAAGAAATGCAGAAGACATTACAACATCAATTCATCTCCCAAGTTTAGATAAGAAGAAAAACCTCATACAATGCAATGAAAATGGTATTCACCTGAAGTGCTGATACTGCTTGATCTATGGCAGCGACCTGAAGTACGGAGTCAGGTGTTGATGCCAGCCATAGCTTTCCACCAGCACTGTACCATACTCCAGTCTAACCAGCTGTTGGATGTTGACTCCTATCAAATTGCTGTCCTTCACATGACTGCGCTGCTGCCTTTTGCTGGATGACGCCTTCGTCAATCAAGTAGTTCACTTGTTGTGGTATTCCTTCACAGCAGACACCAAACAAGCAACACTTTCAAGAGTTAAAAAGTAGATGGGACCTGGCTGCATTGGGTCAGAAGTATAGTGCACCTGTAAACAGCAAAAGAACATTAAGATAAATTACAATTAATTGTCTCACCCCTGTCAGTCTATCTTTACACAGCTCAGTGAAAGGTATTTGCCTGTCTCATACACTACTTTTCAAAAGTTTGGGGTCTCTTAGAAATGTCATTGTTTTTGAAAGAAAAGCACATTTTTTGTCCATTAAAATAACATCAAATGGATCAGAAATACATTGTTATGTTGTAAATGACTATTGTAGCTGGAACCTGCCGATTTTTATCAAACTGAATATCTACAAAGGCGTACAGAGGCCTATTATCAGCAACCATCACTCCTGTGTTCCAATGGCACGTTGTGTTAGCTAATCCAAGTTTATCATTCTAAAAGGCAAATTGATTATTAGAAAACCCTTTTGCAATTATGTTAGCACAGCTGAAAACTATTGTGCTCATTTAAGAAGCAATAAAACTGACATTCTTTAGACTAGTTGAGTGTCTGGAGCATTAGCATTTGTAGGTTTGATAACAGGCTCAAAATGGCCAGAAACAAATAACTTTCTTCTGAAACTCGTCAGTCTATTCTTGTTCTGAGAAATTAAGGCTATTCCATGTGAGAAATTGCCAAGAAACTGAAGATCTCGTTCAACGCTGTGTCCTACCCCCTTCACAGAACAGCGCAAACTGTCTCTAACCAGAATAGAAAGAGGAGTGGGAGGCCCCAGTGCACAACTGAGCAAGAGGACAAGTACATTAGAGTGTCTAGTTTGAGAAACAGACGCCTCACACAAGTCCTCAACTGGCAGCTTCATTAAAAAATACCCGCAAAACCAGTCTCAATGTCAACAGTGAAGAGGTGACTCCGGGATGTTGGCCTTCTAGGCAGTGTTGCAATGAATATGCCATATCTCAGACTGGCCAATAAAAGATTAAGATGGGCAAAAGAACACAGACACTGGACAGAGGAACTCTGCCTAGAAGGCCAGCATCCAGGAGTCGCCTCTTCACTCTTGACGTTGAGATTGGTGTTTTGGGGGTACTATTTAATGAAGCTGCCAGTTGAGGACTTGTGTGAGGCATCTGTTTCTCAAACTAGATTTTGTTACGTTATGGAGTTTTTCTAAATTTGACAAAGCAAAAACAGTTTTTTAGACATTTTTGCAAATGTATTAAAAATAAAGAACCTTATGTAATTATTCAGTCCCTTTGCTATGAGACTTGTGATAAATTCCATTTATCATCCTTGTGATGTTTCTACAACTTGATTGATGTCCACCTATGGTAAATTCAATTGATTGGACCTGATTTGGAAAGGCACACACCTGTCTATATAAGGTCCCACAGTTGACAGTTCATGTCAGAGCAGAAACCAAGCCATGAGGTTGAAGGAATTGTCCGCAGAGCTCTGAGACAGGATTGTGTTGAGGCACAAAGGGTACCAAAACATTTCTGCAGCATTGGTGGTCCCCAAGAACACATTGGCCTCCATCATTCTTAAATGGAAGAAGTTTGGAACCACCAAGACTCTTCCTAGAGCTGGCCGCCCGGCCAAACTGAGCATTCGGGGAAGAAGGGCCTTGGTCAGGGAGGTAGAAGGCACATGACAGCCCACTTGGAGTTTGCCAAAAAGCACCTAAAGGACTCTTAGACCATGAGAGGTTCTCTGGTCTGATGAAACCAACATTGAACTCTTTGGCCTGAAGGAATCCTGGCACCATCCCTACGGTGAAGCATGGTGGTGGCAGCATCATGCTGTGGGGATGTTTTTCAGCAGCAGGGACTGGGAGACTAGTCAGGATCGAGGGAAAGATGAATGAAGCAAAGTCCAGAGATGCTTGATGATAAACTGCTAGAAGGTTCACATTCCAACAGGAAAATGACCCTAAGCACACAGCCAAGACCATGCAGGAGTGGCTTCGGCACAAGTTTGTGAATGTCGTTGAGTGGCCCAGCCAGATCCCGGACTTTAACCCAATCGAACATCTCTGGAGAGACCTGAAAATAGCTGTGCAGCGACGCTCCCAATCAAAACTGACAGAGATTGAGAGGATCTGCAGAGAAGAAAGAATGAATGAATGAAAGAATGAAAATCCCCAAATACAGGTGTTCCAACCCGGCCCGGCCCGCCTCTGCTGACAGGGTACGCCCCACAGTTTGGGAACCACTGGTGTATAGAATCATTGTACCATCCAAACCACTATGAAATATATTTTCCATTACCAAAAATACTGTATTTTCAGCTGTTTGAAGCTGGTGTACAAAAAGGAAAGTAAAAGACGCCAAAACTGAACTTAAGATCGGGAAGAGAAGGAATAGCGCACATAGAACAGATCTACCACTTCTTAGACTTGCTTTCAATGAGAATGACAGATCTATAACTCGCATTTCTTTGTGAATTTGGTCAGTCACAACAAAAAGTTAAATAATGCAGCTTGAAGTACCCATTATTTCCTATAGAACTGCCTCAAATCTGACCAATAACAATCATATTCCACCTATTCACTAGTGATGGTGGAACAAAACCATACAGTTACATATCAGGATATTATTTTGGTTGATGTATCGTTTTGGCAATATCGCAATATTATTTTTGCTGTAGTTGGCTGTACCTGCACCAAAAGTATTTTTACTTCATATCTTGTTCTCCATCTTCTTTTTAAATAGGGAGCCAATTTTGTTTTCTCATGGCTCTCTCTTGTCCCTCTGCAGCAGGTGAGCAATATGTTTAGACTATGCAATTGCAGTACAGTCACAGTATTGAATCGCAATACATATATTTTTTTTATTTTTTTATTTCACCTTGATTTAACCAGGTAGGCAAGTTGAGGACAAGTTCTCATTTACAATTGCGACCTGGCCAAGATAAAGCAAAGCAGTTCGACACATACAACAACACAGAGTTACACATGGAGTAAAACAAACATACAGTAGAAAAATAAGTTTATATACAATGTGAGCAAATGAGGTGAGATAAGGGAGGTAAAGGCAAAATAAGGCCATGGTGGTAAAGTAAATGCAAAATAGCAAGTAAAACACTGGAATGGTAGATTTGCAGTAGAAGAATGTGCAAAGTAGAAATATAAATAATGGGGTGCAAAGGAGCAAAATAAATAAATACAGTAGGGGAAGAGGTAGCTGTTTGGGCTAAATTATAGATGGGCTATGTACAGGTGCAGTAATCTGTGAGCTTAAAGCTAGTGAGGGAGATAAGTGTTTCCAGTTTCAGAGATTTTTGTAGTTCGTTCCCGTCACTGGAAGCAGAGAACTGGAAGGAGAGGCGGGGGTGACCAGAGAGATATACCTGCTGGAGCGTGTGCTACAGGTGGGTGCTGCTATGGTGACCAGCGAGCTGAGATAAAGGGGGACTTTAGTCGAGGATCGGTAGGATGGTCAGTTTTACAAGGCTATGTTTGGCAGCATGAGTGAAGGATGCTTTGTTGCTAAATAGGAAGCCAATTCTAGATTTAACTTTGGATTGGAGATGTTTGATGTGAGTCTGGAAGGAGAGTTTACAGTCTAACCAGACACCTAGGTATTTGTAGTTGTCCACATATTCTAAGTCAGAACCGTCCAGAGTAGTAATGCTGGACAGGCGGGGAGGTGCAGGCAGCGATCGGTTGAATAGCATGCATTTAGTTTCACTTGCATTTAAGAATAGTTGGAGGCCACGGAAGGAGAGTTGTATGGCATTGAAGCTCGTCTGAAGGGTTGTTAACACAGTGTCCAAAGAAGGGCCAGACGTATACAGAATGGTGTCGTCTGCGTAGAGGTGGATCAGAGACTCACCAGCAGCAAGAGCGACATCATTGATGTATACAGAGAAGACAGTTGGCCCAAGATTTGAACCCTGTGGCACCCCCATAGACTGCGAGAGGCCCGAACAACAGGCCCTCCGATTTGACAATCTGAACTCTATCAGAAAAGTAGTTGGTGAACCAGGCGAGAATTGTAGAATTGAATATATAGAAAATATAAAATTGTGAGAATTGCAAAAATATCAAATCGGGACCTAAGTATTGTGATCATATCGTGAGGTTGATTCCTGGCAATTCCCAGCCCTGCTATTCACTGTAGAAGCACCATAAAACTACTGATACATTCTTCAATGGCTTTTAAATGACTGTCTGTCTGGCCATTACAGACATTATAAAGCCATTAAATTATTCGAAACCAGCATGAAAAGGTTAGATCAGATGGAACATAGACATTTTATTTGCTTTAAAAAAACATATATATATTTCTCCAATGACCCCTTGCTTTCCAGTAAGACAAAATCTGTTCTTGACTTGTACGCTTGTTGATGTTTGTTTGTGTGTGTTCTCTATTTGTTCCTTAGATGGTGTTTAATGTGGTGTACCCCATGGCTCCGGACCAGCGGCGACACGTCAGCATCAATTCAGCCAGATGGCTTCCAGACCCGGGGATGGGCCTGGCCTACGGGACCAACAAAGGAGACCTGGTCATCTGCAGGCCCGTGTGAGTAGTGCTCCTGTCTGTCCATTGTAACGCTTATACCTGATAGACTGGACCCTATCGGGACGGTGTATGAGTGAATTGTTTGCTTTGTTGTCATCAAAATACACTTTGTGTGCAAAGGTGTATTCCCGGTATCTTGAGTTCAGGCAGTCCTTACCACCACCTCCAACGCTGGCAGTCATTTGGATTAATTTGGTCTCTGGTGTTATTATTATAATAGCCAGTAGAAAAGGGAACCCTCCAGATTGGAGAGGGTCAATTATTGGTCTGTAAAGAGGTCATTGTGTGTGATGATTACATTAAAAACAACCTGAGGATTGATTATAAAAAAACTTTTGACATATTTCTGTGGACATTACGGATACTATTTGGAATTTGTCTGCGTTGTCGTGACCCCTCTTTCCTGTGGATTTATGAACATAACGCGCCAAACAAACTGAGGTATTTTGGATATAAAAATGATCTTTATGGAACAAAAGGAACATTTATTGTGTAACTGGGAGTCTCGTGAGTGAAAACATCCGAAGATCATCAAAGGTAAACTATTAATTTGATTGCTTTTCTGATTTTCGTGACCAAGCTACTTGATGCTAAGTGTACATAATGTTTTGTCGAGCGATCGATAAACTTACACAAACGTTTGGATTGCTTTCGCTGTAAAGCATATTTTCAAAATCTGACACGACAGGTGGATTAACAAAAGGCTAAGCTGTGTTTTGCTATATTGCACTTGTGATTTCATGAATATAAATATTTTTAGTAATATTATTTGAATGTGGCGCTATGCAATTCAGCGGTTGTTGATGACAATTATCCCGTTAACAGGATGGCAGCCATAAGAAGTTTAAAATATATAGTCGATAATATATCAACCGCAACTGTCTTTTTCAGTCGGAGAGGGAAAGGCAATGGCTGCCCAAACTGTTACGCATACAAAACGCTGCTGGCACCCGGCCATACAATGAAGCGATGTTATCTTTCTCGCTCATTTTTCAAAATAAAAGTCTTAAACTATGTCTAAAGACTGTTGACACCTTGAGGAAGCGATAGGAAAAGGAATCTGGTTGATATCCCTTTAAATGGAGCAAAGGCAGGCTATGGAACATGGAGTTTTCAAAATAGAAGCCACTTCCTGGTTTGATTTTCCTCAGGGTTTCGCCTGCAATATCAGTTCTGTTATACTCACAGACAATATTTTCACAGTTTTGGAAACTTTAGTGTTTTCTATCCAATACTAATAATAATATGCATATATTAGCAACTGAGACTGAGGAGCAAGCCGTTTAGTTTGGGCAACTTATTCATCCAAGCTACTCAATACTGCCCCCCAGCCATAAGAAGTTAAGTAATTTCTCCTCATTAGAGAGATCTGATTATGACGACATCGTCGGTGCCAATGAATAATGATGTCGTGCTGTCTGTCTGTTCTCCAGGTTGTACCGGAGTGACGGAGAGAGCCCGGCCGAAGCGAGCACCGAGCCCATATTCACAGTCAACAGCGGTGGTGGAACCAGCAGGACCCGCGGTACAGATCGACCAGGGTGAGGAGTCTAGGACCAAAGAGATGTTGTCACCTCTTTCTCTTACATGTCCTCTCTGGTCTGCTCACTGTGTTCACTGAACTATGTCAAATTACAGAAACTTTCCCAAAATTCTTAGGTTTTCCAGAAATCCTTCAACTTAAAAAAATGGGGGATTTTGGGGAAGTTTCTGAAATGTGCAACTCTATACTGTGTAATGAGTATCCATCCATCACGTCATATGTTTGCCCACTCCAAGGGCCCCCAGTCGCTCCAGCTGGAGACTTGACAGAGACATGGGTCTGATGAACGCCATTGGCCTCCAGCCCCGACACCCCGCCCCCTCGGTGACCTCACAGGGCACTCAGACGCCCATCGTGCAGCTGCAGAACGCCGAGACGCAGACAGAGATGGACCTCTCCGGGCCCAGCACCTCCCACGCTGCTGCTTATGGTAGGAGGAGACTTTCATTGTTTCCCTCTGTGAAAACAAAACACTGAGATCCAATCAGACCCATGCTCAATGACACATTGCCTTTTAATTAATATTCAGCAGTACAAGTATTATTTAGTATTTTACACAGCTGTTAACCTTCAACACATTTCTGTCCCATCTAATTTACTGTGCAGTTTAGTGTTGCAATTTAGTTTTGTTGAAGAAATGTTAGTGTATTAATGATTTCTCTCTCACTACTAATCTCAGTAGAAGCCCGTCAAGAGGTCCCGTCCACAAGCCGTGAGACCCAGGGAGGTCTGGAGCAGCCACAAACCAGCCAGGCCGAGGCCAGTGCCATGGGGGACTCTTCAACAGAAGCCGGCACCTCCACAGCCAACACTGGTAATCCTCCCAGTCCCACCTACTACTCTCCCTTTCAGAATGCCTAAAGACCCCTCTTATTGTACGTTCTTACATGGTTTTAAAGCAGTCTTTCCCCTAGTTATATCTTCAGACAGGGTGGCATCAAAAGTCAATTGAAGGGTAGGAGAAACGCTTTTACAGCAGGGAAAAGTCATCACCCCCCTTGAAATTCTGTTACATTTACAAAGTGGGATTAAAATGTATTTGTCATTTTTTGTCAACAGTCTACACAAACTGTTCTGTAATGTCAAAGTGGAAGAAAAGTGTTTTTATTTTATTTTATTTTTTAAGATTTACAGTGCATTCTGAAAGTATTCAGACCCTTTGACTTTTCCACATATTTCCCACACCCCATAATGACAAAGCAAAAACTGATTTTTTTAAAGACATTTTTGCATATGTATTATGAATAAAAACAAGGACATTCACAGACTTGTGCCGAAGCCACTCCTACATTGTCTTAGCTGTGTGCTTAGGGTCGTTATCCTGTTGGAAGGTGAACCTTTGCCCCAGTCTGAGGGCCTGAGCGCTCTGGAGCAGGTTTTAATCTAGGATCTCTCTGTACTTTGCACCGTTCATCTTCCCCTCGATCCTGACTAGTCTCCCAGTCCCTGCCACTGAAAAAATCCCCACAGCATGATGCTGCCACCACCTTGCTTCACCGTAGGGATAGTGCCAGGTTTCCCTCCAGACGTGACGTTTGGTTTCATTAGACCAGAGAATCTTGTTTCTCATGGTCTGTCCTTTAGGTGCTTTTTGGCAAAATCCAAGTGGGCTGTCATGTACCTTTTACTGATTAGTGGCTTCTACCATAAAGGCCTGATATTTGGAATGCTGCAGAGATGATTGTCCTTCTGGAAGGTTCTCCCATCTCCACAGAGGAACTCTGGAGCTCTGTCAGAGTAACCATCGGGTTCTTGGTCAAATGGGCGTCCTAGGGAAAAACGGAGAACACTCTTATGTTTGTGAGAGTCTCAACTTTCCATAGAGGAAAGTCAGTTCGGATGCTACAGGCGTTTTCGTGAGTAGACCGAATTGAGGGATGTCTCATGGTCTGACAAACAACTCTAGCTCTGCCACCTTTCATAGCAGATGCGGAGGGCGATATTGGCGGATGCGGTGGATTGAGATGCAACCCATGCAAAAAAACATCTCTCTCTTAAACAGACTGATTTTGATGGGGATTTTTTAAATGTTAATTAGATTTACGTGGGGGCGCGACCATTGTAGTCCAAGGGTTCAAGCAGATTTAAGTTAAAACTGTAACTTGGCAACTCAGAAACATTCACTGTCTTCTTGGTAAGCAACTCCGGTGTATATTTGGTTGTTGTCCTGCTGAAAGGTGAATTCCTCTCCCAGAGTCTGGTGTAAAGCAGACTGAAGGTTTTTCTGTGGGATTTTGCCTGTGCTTAGCTCCGTCAGTTTATTTTAATCCTGAAAAACTTTTCAGGCGTACCCATACCATGATGCAGCCACCACCATAGTTGAAAATAAGGATGCAGTTACTCAGTGATGTGTTGTCTTCGATTTTCCACAAACATAAGGCTTTGCATTTAGGTCAAAAAGTGTATTCCTTTGCTGTGTTTTTTTGCAGTATTACTTTAGAATCAGTGATACATTTGAAGTAATATGTGATAATTTTGGTATAAAACATAAGTTAGATTATGTCATGTGTGATAATGCTGCAAGTAAGAAAAAGCCCTTCACAGTTTGTTTCCCTAAAGCAAGCAATGATCATGATGATTTGGATAACCCCAGCCTATGGGAAGAATGTGGTGAAGAGTACAATGCCGATGTTGAAGCTATCCAAACCAACTGCAGGAAACTATGGACTATGGACTAAAGGAAACAAAAATGATACACAGTATGATGGCTAAGGTAACTAAACTTTGCAGCTTACTACATACTACAGTGCCTTGCGAAAGTATTCGGCCCCCTTGAACTTTGCGACCTTTTGCCACATTTCAGGCTTCAAACATAAAGATATAAAACTGTATTTTTTTGTGAAGAATCAACAACAAGTGGGACACAATCATGAAGTGGAACGACATTTATTGGATATTTAAAACTTTTTTAACAAATCAAAAACTGAAAAATTGGGCGTGCAAAATTATTCAGCCCCTTTACTTTCAGTGCAGCAAACTCTCTCCAGAAGTTCAGTGAGGATCTCTGAATGATCCAATGTTGACCTAAATGACTAATGATGATAAATACAATCCACCTGTGTGTAATCAAGTCTCCGTATAAATGCACCTGCACTGTGATAGTCTCAAAGGTCCGTTAAAAGCGCAGAGAGCATCATGAAGAACAAGGAACACACCAGGCAGGTCCGAGATACTGTTGTGAAGAAGTTTAAAGCCGGATTTGGATACAAAAAGATTTCCCAAGCTTTAAACATCCCAAGGAGCACTGTGCAAGCGATAATATTGAAATGGAAGGAGTATCAGACCACTGCAAATCTACCAAGACCTGGCCGTCCCTCTAAACTTTCAGCTCATACAAGGAGAAGACTGATCAGAGATCTAGCCAAGAGGCCCATGATCACTCTGGATGAACTGCAGAGATCTACAGCTGATGTGGGAGACTCTGTCCATAGGACAACAATCAGTCATATATTGCACAAATCTGGCCTTTATGGAAGAGTGGCAAGAAGAAAGCCATTTCTTAAAGATATCCATAAAAAGTGTCGTTTAAAGTTTGCCACAAGCCACCTGGGAGACACACCAAACATGTGGAAGAAGGTGCTCTGGTCAGATGAAACCAAAATTGAACTTTTTGGCAACAATGCAAAACGTTATGTTTGGCGTAAAAGCAACACAGCTGAACACACCATCCCCACTGTCAAACATGGTGGTGGCAGCATCATGGTTTGGGCCTGCTTTTCTTCAGCAGGGACAGGGTAGATGGTTAAAATTGATGGGAAGATGGATGGAGCCAAATACAGGACCATTCTGGAAGAAAACCTGAAGGAGTCTGCAAAAGACCTGAGACTGGGACGGAGATTTGTCTTCCAACAAGACAATGATCCAAAACATAAAGCAAAATCTACAATGGAATGGTTCAAAAATAAACATATCCAGGTGTTAGAATGGCCAAGTCAAAGTCCAGACCTGAATCAAATCGAGAATCTGTGGAAAGAACTGAAAACTGCTGTTCACAAATGCTCTCCATCCAACCTCACTGAGCTCGAGCTGTTTTGCAAGGAGGAATGGGAAAACAATTCAGTCTCTTGATGTGCAAAACTGATAGAGACATACCCCAAGCGATTTACAGCTGTAATCGCAGCAAAAGGTGGCGCTACAAAGTATTAACTTAAGGGGGCTGAATAATTTTGCACGCCCAATTTTTCAGTTTTTGATTTGTTAAAAAAGTTTGAAATATCCAATAAATGTCGTTCCACTTCATGATTGTGTCCCACTTGTTGTTGATTCTTCACAAAAAAATACAGTTTTATATCTTTATGTTTGAAGCCTGAAATGTGGCAAAAGGTCTAAAAGTTCAAGGGGGCCGAATACTTTCGCAAGGCACTGTACCTGTGGTCTGAAAGAAGCATTTGAAGCTGAGTTCGGAGTCAATAGTAGTGTCCCTGCTGCTGTGTCTACCAGATGGAATTCTATCCTCCAGCTTGTTAAAGTAGTCACCAATCTGAATCAACAAAGCCTCAATACTTTACTTGAGGCCCAAGGAGCTCTGCTTATCACCAAGGGAATGGAGCCAGCTATTGGACCCTTTTGTCCAGGCCACTGACTTTACTCAGGGCGGCCCTTCCTTGTGTATTGTCACTCAACTATCATCTGCAGAGTACACTGAGCACAAGTCATCACCTAGTCAGTCTAGTAAAAGCATTGCAGCAGTCACTCAAACGCCGATTCCAGAGGGTGTTTGTGAATGTCAGAATGGAGCACTTGGATGAACAGGCAACAAAACCTCAATTTGGTGACAATATTTACATAATGACTGCACAGCTGGACCCATCTTTCTGCCTGTTCTGACTTGATCATGATGTCCTCATACCACATGAAAATAAAGCTGAATTGAAGGAGAGTCTGATTGGTAGGTACAATGTCACCATGTCACTTGCATTCAAATAGTAATGTTTTTTTTTTTCATGTATAATATATACTGTTATTTTATTGATAATATACATCATTTAATTCCTTTTTTTCTGACCTTGTTTTGGCTGAGGCACGGAAAGTCACCGTTACGGAGAGAAGTAGTGAAGAAAAAGAAGAACAACCACCTGCCAAAACCTCCAGACTGTTCTCTGGCTACCGCAACAAGATCAGCAAGAAGAAAGGAAACATACAATCATCTGTCAGAGCAGAGATTATTCGCTACATTCAAATATATTCTGTTGAAAATTAAGTTGATTGCTTGCATTTTTGGAGAATCCATGCAAAAGTCTTTCTAAGGCTCAAGCAGGTAGCAATGACAGCGTTGGCTCTGTCTGCAACAGAAATGTTCTCTGTCTTAGGGCACAGGATGTCATTTGCTACTTATTACAGGAAATTGTATTTCTGTTAAGTGTCCAGGTCAGTAAGTATATTTTAGGGATAAAGGTAATTATGTTTAATATATAGGACACTTTAGTAGTGTAGTTGTTGAGCAGTTGTCAGTCATTTTGGTTTACATTAATATTTGTTATTTATCTTCCCTCACCGACAGATTTTCTGTTTGTGTGACACAATGAAGTGAAATATAGACAATGTCTGCCACAAAATACCATGCACTTTAAAATGTTATGTTTGATTGTTTTCATATCCAGTACAATTACTTTTATTAATGTAAACTGTCTACATTTTAAAAGGAAATGTATTTTGATTTAAATAGTGCCTGATGTGATTTCTTTTATACAAGTATGGACTAATGACCAAGGGAGACCTAACCTACAGCAGGTAGAAAGCCATTGCCAAAAGGGACTTGAGACTTGACTTATACTTGGCTGTATATACTGTATATGGTCATTATGACAGCAAATGGTAAAATGTTCTGGAAGGGGTGGTTCAACTGTCGGTTTTGCAGAGGAGGGAATCAGTGAAAGGTATATTCTCCGTTATATGGGTAGAAGGCTGGACTGGGTCTCGTTTTGCTAAAAGGACCAGTTGTTAACTTCCTCCCCGGGGCCAATTAAGATGTCATTACATTGTGTGGCAAAGTCACCAATACAAAAATCAATCAGCAGCTTGAAAGAGTTCATTATCATCGCTCATATGATAATGAACTCCTCCCTCCTCTATCCAGGCGAGGCCCCAGAGTATGCCCCGGGAGAGGACGCCCTGGCGCGCATCCGCCGGCTTATCGCAGAGGGCGGCATGACGGCGGTGGTCCAGCGGGAGCAGAGCACCACCATGGCCTCCATGGGCGGCTTCGGCAACAACATTATCGTCAGCCATCGCATCCACCGCGGCTCCCAGACACGGACCGGCGCCGCAGCCTGTCGGCCCAGCAACAGTGACCCCAACCTGCCTGTCCCCGGCCACTCTACAGCCTCCATTTCCACCTCCTCCGCCTGCCCCCTCACTATCACCCAGCCACAGCCTTCCCAGACCTTGCTTCTCAGCCTGGAGAACTTGTCCGCTCCCACAGAACCAGGCCCGGTGTGGGGGCTGCCCTTTGTCTCCCAACCACAACCCCCCAGCAATGCTTCAGGTGCGGGGGCCGGACTCTCAGTGGCCATGGACATCGACAACGTGTTTGAAGTAGCCAGCCGAATGGACAATTCTGAGCCAGGCCCCTCTTCCTCCCTGATCTTCTCCTCTTCCTCCTCCTCTCGCAGGTCCTACCCTCCCAGCAGTGGCACAAACGGCAACGATAACAACAGCAGCAGCAGAGCTAGTTACCCAGGTGACCCTTACAGCAGGTAGAGTGTGATTTGACCATTCTTGCTCAGGAGTGGGAGAGAATCCCCCAGAGCAGACAGTGGGTGACTGATGCTAGTGACGATGCTTTGGGCCATGAGAAGGTGTATCAGGAACCCTAATGGAACTCAGTGTGGCCCTGTCTAACAGGTGCGCTTCTCCTCAAAGCCTTATCTCACAATAAATGTTCTCAGACACTGCGGGGTCTCCAGCCCCGAACAGAAGGGACATGAGCCCCCCCCACCCCCCACCCCGTTCAGCTTCAGTGGCATTGTGACCCCCTCTGCATTGGTGTGCACTTACATTTGCACTTAAAATGGACCTTATCTGTATGATCATTCCATGTCAGAAAGGGCTTTTACTTGAATTGTGAGGTTTTTTTCAGTCCTTCTCTTCGCATAGGCGTGACTGATAGACAAGGTTACTCCATTCAAAGTGCCATGTAAGGGTAATTGTAAAGAACAACTAAAAAACAGAGTGTAGTGTTCTGGTGCCATGTGATTGAATTTGACATGAATTAGTGTGTTTGCTATATTTTGAATCCTCTTTTTTTTGGGACCATGTTATAGGACGTGTATTTGTAATGTGATGATAATGCATAGCAGGAAAATAATCCTATTGTTGTATGAATCATGATATGATGTGTGTGGCATGACTAAAGCCATGCCTTTCAAGAGAGAATCTGCAGCTGCCTGCTTTCATTATAGATTATGTCAGAGGGGTCCCCCCAAAAGGATCATGGTCATATTATGAGTCCCCAAGTGTACAGAGCATCTGATTTGATGGTACAAGTCTAAGCCCCTTATTGCTTCATGTTCAAACAGAATACAGTGGACAAAATGGTGGATGTGATGTTTCAATGTCTAGTCAATCATTTCTGACTGTATTGATACTGTAGTATTGTTCTACTGCATGTTTTCAATCATGCTGCATCGTTTCTGAAGAAAAAAGGGAACACCATCGGTACAAAAGTATTGTGAAATATGGACAAATCGGCATTGAGGGAGCTAAAGAGTTTTGGGGGGAACTAACTCGCACACCTGTTTGGGGAGCGTTAGTCAGCTCTCTAGACAGGCTTGTGTCACGCTAAGAGGCAGCACCATCATTCCTCTTCTGTTGCACTACAGTGACTGGGTTTAGTGCCAAGAGGCATGCAGTGAGGCCTGGGTCAGGATTTCTTTACCATCTGGTCCCTGGTCACCCATCCCACAAACCTCCACCATCCCCCCCTAAATATGTGATGTAGACCAAGACCAGAGCCTCCTGTCTCCTGCACTCACCACTGGTGCTCCAGGGACACTGTGAGAGCTGAGAAGTTACCACTAGGATTCAGTGAAACAAACCTGACTGTTGACTTGTTACGCCCAGTGACCCTTCCCACAAAGACTGAGGAGTAGCAGGCAGGGGGCTAGCTGGATTGGCTCAGCTGTATCTGTCTGTCAACAGGGGGAGGGTCTTCACTGAGCTTCTTTTCAGTTAAATCTCCAGCACAAACACACCCAGTGCTTAGGAAGCACTGAGGTGGAGCTGTTCCGTGTGTGTGTGTGTGTGTGTATGCTTGTCTCTGTGTATGCGTGTGCAGTTGTAAGTGTGTGTGGGGGTGGTGTATGTTTATTGGCTCTGCAAAATGTAGGCATTCTGCAGCGGAAAAACAGGAGAGCAAGTTTGCCTTTTGCCTATAACCGTATGTGGGTGGGCCAGAAGGCTTGTATATGTAGCATCTCTTAGTCAAAGTTACTTTGCCCTAATGGTGTGGTTTGTCACTTGGGGTACGTCGGGGTGAGAGAGCTTTTGATTATAATCTCAATCAGCCCCGTGCTGAACCAGGAAATTGATTTTTTTTTAAAACTTGAATTATCGATTACCATTTAGATCGAGTTTTGTACTGTAATGTCTTCAGGGGTGTGCCTGGCCTATTGTGACAGGCAGAGTGTCCTTAGCATATCATTTCACTAAAGCCCCCCTGACCACGTCGCGTGCTTACAGACAAGAAAAATAAATGCCCTGCACAGTATAACTTTTTTTTTTTAAACCCATAATGCTTAGCTATTTACATTCGCTTTGTAGGGTTATTATATTGTTAGACCTCTGAGTAGAGAGAGAAAGAGCGAATGGAGCAAGTGCCCCGATTGGTTGTTTTTTGAGCTGTGCAGCGAGTCCTGAGTGCGACTCCAAGCAAACTGTTTACTGCATGTATGAAAACTGCTACAACTGTCTTACTGATTAGAAGAAAGTCAAATTGCCTGGCAGGTAAAAAAGAAACAAACTATCTGAATGGTCCTCCTGGCTTTACTTGATTAATGAAGATTTTAAAAACCGTTTGTCGGCTGTTCATGTGTCTGCTTTGTGTGAAAGAGCGCTGTCTCCCATATGTCCCTCACCCTGAATGATACACATACTGTAGGTCCACAACTACACTTTTAACAATGCAAATCAATGGTATACAAAGTCTCACCTTATATTACAAAACTTCTATATCAAACTATCAAGTTTGTTCACTTTTTTGGCTTTGACTTTTCTGTGATGTAATTAAAAAGAGATTTGTTGACATAAAGATGAAAAATGTAACAAGTATGTTCTGTGAAGAGATGGCAATCTTATTGGTTCTTAATGGAAAGCTACAGCTACTGTAAATTGTATACATTTGCTATGACCTGCGGTATTGAACATCTTAAAGGCCCAAAGCAGCTGTTTTTATACTTGTTTCTGGGTAACAATTTTGTACCTTACTGTAATAGATTTCCATTAAAAAGGGCAAAAATAGCTTTATAGCAAAAAAAAGATTTCTCAAACAAGAATTTTGCAAGGACTGTCTGGGAATGGTGGGAGGGGACAACTGAAAACCTGATGTTATTGGCAGAGAGGTTTGAAACTTTTTTTGTAATTGGTATATTAAAGCTGCAATATGTAACATTTTGGGCGACCCAACTAAATTCACATAGAAATGTGAGTTATAGATCTGTCTTTCTCATTTAAAGCAAGTCTACGAAGTGGTATATCTGTTCTATGTGTTCTATTTTTATGCTTCTTGGGTTTCGGTACTTTCGGTTTTGTACACCAGCTTCAAACAGATGAAAATACAATTTCTGGTTATTGAAAATATATTTTACAGTGGTTTATATGGTACAATGATTCTCTACACTATGCATTGCTTGTTTTTTCACATATGGCACACTGATATGGCAAACTATTAGAATATTTGCAACCAGAAAATGGCACAGCGATTTCTGCATCTTGCACCATTAACCAATTTACTGCATGGCGATGTCAACATTGAAAGTCGAAACTCCCGCCCATGCAAACCTGCTCATTAGATGGTCCTGTCTAGATTGTGTTTTCAACCAGCAACTATCAAGAAATAACACTGATTAAAAAAATGTGTACCGTATATACTTTTCCGGTGTTAGTTTCACTGTATGATACAAAACACAGGAAAAAAATAATTTTGACGGCACTGGGTCTTAAAGTAACCAAATGTCATCTATACGGTTATTGTATGTGTTACCAGCAGTGAACAAATCCTATTCTTAAGGTGAAATATAATTGGTTTTCTACACATATGCAAATAACAGTGGTTTGACTTCTGTGGAATGGAAGAAATTAAAGTGTATTTAACATAGTGGTAGTATAAACTAATTGGATACATGACACTGCATTTAGACACTAATGCTTTGTCAAACAAATCATACTCCAGACTCCCAATATACATAGGTGTTTTTGAATGTTTAGTATAAGTTGGGAATACTGCTGATTCATCTTAACAAGTGGAGTTGTCCCTCTGTACTTACTTGTGTTTGGCATGTAATTTCTTTAATTAATATAGATCCAATAATGGATCCTTGTGGAACACCACGTTTGATCTCAAGAGGGGGGAGTTTATTCCTTTTAAAGTGACAGGTTGCGTTCTTCCTTTTCCTTTTAAGAATGCAGATAATGGTCCCCATGTACTTATTTGGTTTTATATTATGAATGTCATGTTTTACACTCCATATTCTTTGTTAAGGCACTTGTGGGGACACCTGTGGTATGCAGTATGTGTGAAACATACAGATACAAACACAGTTTTGCCCACTCATACAATATATTTTGCTTGACAGTGATCACAGCATTGTCCCAATCATGTTTAATGTCATCCTTGGTTTTTATGAATTTATATCTTTCACTACTTTGCCCCTTTAGGGCCACCACATTTCATAGTCTCTGAGCTGTTTGTGAGCCTTATTTTGTTGTGATATTTTTTAAACCATGTGAGGCAGAGTCTTTGGCAAAATGGTTTAGTTAATTTGAGGGAAAGCGGTAGAGGTTTTGGTCGGTGCCTGTACGGTTCACACTAGTTACTGCCACTACTTATTCTAAATCTACTAAAACTCTTGGCGCTAGTATGTAGCCAAACAGTCACTTGTTGATTATACTAATCAATTACAAATTATTGGTCTTGTTGCTTCCCTTGTTAGTGTACAATAGTCTCTGGTCTAGCCTCATGATATTCTTCCTATGTTTGGAAGGTTGATTTTATATAGATTTGAATGTAGTGAATTTTTGCCCAACACATTTCTGTTATAAATTACACCTGTGGTGCTTCAGTCAGCTACTTGTTCAACTGCTTTCACAGAAGACCTATGCTGCATATTATAACTAGGAACAAACTAGGGCTGTTTGAAAAAGAAGTATCAGGCATGACTTCAGTATGAAATTGTCGAGGGGGCTAATGTTTAGGGTGTGTTGCTGTGTCACAATACTTTAAAAACATACTTTCCTTATCCTCTTTCATGACCACTGACCAGTGAAAGGACTCAATAGGTTTTCACTATACTGCTGTGCTCTCATCTATCGAGTCCTCAGGTCAGTAGTGGTGAAGAAAAGGATACCAGGTAAGGTATTTACAGTATGCGTGTGACTTGGGATATAGTCTTGACTGCTATGTCTCTTCCCCCTAAACTGTTATCAACGGTCTCTCATGTTTTAGAGTGCTGATGTGATGAAGATTTTCTGTTCTTTTAAGCTAAATTAAGATTATAGTAAAAATCCAACAAGTTCTATATCATATATAGGAACACCAAAGATCCTATGTAATGTTGACGATGAAAAAAGGCAAATAAACAATAAGAAACTTCACAAAGGTGTTGTTATTAAGGGGTTGTGATACTTGGTTTGTACCATTTGACTGATCCATAGATTGAGGTTATTAGTAATTATACAATGGGTGGGGCTAATCCTGAATGCTGATTGGTTAAAACCGTATTTCAGCCTGTGTCTATTCCACAAGTTGCCACCGGCTAAATCTAACTGACTGTGCTATCCACTGTCTCATCAGCCCAGCCAACTTATAAACTTGATCTCCACTATAAAAAGCATCTAGACATTATCTAATTTATTTTAGACTAACGTTTAGTTTTCAACAGCGGAGATTTGTATAAACCTTGCTGTCTGTGTCTACGACATTTACAACATTGTTTCAATATTCTAATTCGATCTCCTGCTGTCCCATAGTAATGAACATGTCGGGACGAGACAGACAGGCAGGCAGCGTTTCTCAACCTGTCTAAATCATGAATCACCTGGCATCATTTTTATGGATATATACAAAAAAATATAAAATAACGAAATATTCTGCAAAGTGTTATAATGGGGGCAGTAGGTAGCCTAGTGGTTAGAATACTTATTTTCCACCATCATTTGCAAATAAATTCATTAAAAATCCTACAATGTGATTTTCTGGATTTTTCTTCTCATTTTGTCTGTCATAGTTGAAGTGTACCTATGATGAAAATTACAGGCCTCTCTCATCTTTTATGTGGGAGAACTTGCACAATTGGTGGCTGACTAAATGACTTTTTTGCCCCACTGTATGTACATATAGGTAGGGGTAAAGTGACTAGGCAACAGGATAGATAATACACAGTAGCAGCAGTGTATGTACAGTTGAAGTCGGAATTTTACATACACTTAGGTTGTAGTCATTAAAACTTGTTTTTCAACCACTCCACATAATTCTTGTTAACAAACTATAGTTTTGGTAAGTCGGTTAGGACATCTACTTTGTGCATGACATAAGTCATTTTTCCAACAATTGTTTACAGACAAATTACTTCACTTATAATTCACTGTATCACAATTCCAGTGGGTCAGAAGTTTACACACACAGTTGACTGTGCCTTTAAACAACTTGGAAAATTCCAGAAAATGTCATGGCTTTAGAAGCTTCTGATAGGCTAATTGACATCATGTGAGTCAATTGGAGGTGTACCTGTGGATGTATTTCAAGGCCTACCTTCAAACTCAGTGCATCTTTGCTTGACATCATGGGAAAATCAAAAGAAATCAGCCAAGACCTCAGAATGTTTTTTGTAGACCTCCACAAGTCAGGTTCATCCTTGGGAGCAACTTCTAAATGCCTGAAGGTACCACGTTCATCTGTTCAAACAATAGTACGCAAGTATTAACACCATGGGACCACGCAGCCGTCATACTGCTCAGGAAGGAGACGCATTCTGTCTCCTAGAGATGAACGTACTTTGGTGCGGAACGGCAAATCAATCCCAGAACAACAGCAAAGGACCTTGTGAAGATGCTGGAGGCAACCGGTACAAAAATATCTATATCCACAGTAATAACAGTCCTCTGTTCTGATGAAACAAAAATGGAACTGTTTGGCCTTTATGACCATCTTTATGTTCGGAGGAAAAAGGTGGAGGCTTGCAAGCCGAAGAACACCATCCCAACCATGAAGCAAGGGGGTGGCAGCATCATGTTGTGGGGTTGCGTTGCTGCAGGAGGGACTGGTGCGCTTCACAAAATAGATGGCATCATGAGGCAGGAAAATTATGTGGATATATTGAAGCAACATCTCAAGACATCAGTCAGGAAGTGAAAGAGCTTGGTCGCAAATGGGTCTTCCAAATGGACAATGACCCCAAGCATACTTCCAAAGTTGTGGCAAAATGGCTTAAGGACAACAAAGTCAAGGTATTGGAGTGGCCATCACAAAGCCCTGACCTCAATCCCATAGAAAATGTATGGGCAGAACTGAAAAAGTGTGTGCGAGCAAGGAGGCATACAAACTTGACTCAGTTACACCAGCTCTGTCAAGAGGAATTGGCCAAAATTCACCCAACTTATTGTGGGAAGCTTGTGGAAGGCTACCTGAAACGTTTGACCCAAGTTAAACAATGTAAAGGCAATGCTACCAAATACGAATTGAGTGTATGTAAACTGCTGACCAACTGGGAATGTGATGAAAGAAATACAAGCTGAAATAATTCCTTCTCTTTACTATTATTCTGACATTTCCCATTCTTAAAATAAAGTGGTGATCCTAACTGACCTAAGACAGTGGATTTTTACTAGGATTAAATGTCAGGAATTGTGAAAAACTGAGTTTAAATGTATTTGGCTAAGGTGTATGCAAACTTCCGACTTCAACTGTAAGTGTGGAAGTGTGTGTGCCTGTGGGTATGTGTTACGTGTGAGTGTATGTGTTGCAGTGTCAGTGTAAGTAATAAGTATGTGTAAGTGTGTGGGTGCATAGAGTCAAATAGAGTTAGTGCTGAAAAGGGTCAATGTAAGAAGAATTATAGTAGAAGGCTTGTGTCCAAAAGTATTTTATGTGTCACGTGGTTATGCCCATTTATGTACATCCTGTCCGGATGTTGTCACGCTATTGCGTGAGGGGTTATGTAACCTGATAGTGCAGCTGTTTTGGGTTAAGCATGTGTTTGCAATAAAGCTGCCCTGGTGATTGGTGTGTAGGGACCTTGTTGAACTGTGGAATGTGTTTGATCATTTGAAAGAGTTGTGAAATTTTCGTAGTGAACTTATGGATCTGCTGTTTGGGAGGCGTGTATATGAAACAGTCATTTCCGGGGTAGGTATACCTCAGTATAAATAAAAGCTGTGAACACTATGAGCGACAAGAAACCTCAAGAGAGATAAACCACAGAAGACTCTAAAGAAGAAAGAAGTAAAACATGGATTTGTTAAGTACTGACACGCCCGTGACGACCTTAACATCGGAAGTAGGACCACGGTTAAAACATAGAGAAAGGGATGAGCATAAAGCCGTAATATACGATGCGCCAAATTTATAAATTTGTATAGAACCCAAATACCTCCTGTAACTGTGCTAAAGGACCAAGTGTTGATGTCCAATGGACAACTATGGGGGTATATTTTTGATTACTCTGATTGTAGAAGGAAAATCTCTACCGTAGCCGAAGGAGAAGAATATACAGACCAGACCTTAGGAGTGGACTACAGGCTTGAAGATAGGCATGTGTTTCGCAAGGTGGTGTGTCCTTAACTGAGAGTTATCTCAAAGGGGTATAGCTTGTTCACGGGCTATGAGACCCGTTGGGAAGGTGCCCCTGACTCCTCAGGAAGAATATTTCATAGGGTGAAAATACAAAGAAAGAATGGACTTCCATGTGGGTGCGTGGAGTTCTATATCAGCAACGAGAAAATCTGCAATGGTAACATCCGTGATGGTGGGCTGGCTGGGGATTTTAGGTTTTGTATGCTTATTCCTTTTAAAAATGTTGGCATATAATGGAATTGAAAATGTTTGAGTTAGTGGATGCTCTCTTTGTACAGAGCCAACGCCGGCAGAATATTGTTAAAATAAGGAAGTGCATTATGCATATGAATCCTAAGGATGTTGATTCAAAGGAACCCCCAGAAGGGTCATCCCCTGAAAAAAACATATATGTGGATGTTACGTTAACCACGCCCCTATCCCCAAGGAATGGTTCAACAATAAAAGGGGTGACCATAACTCTTATGGTTCTTCATTTCAGGATATACCATGGATATTCACATATCAGGACTCCGATACGTCATGGGGACCAGAGTCCCTAAGGCCTCACAGCCCTCCTTTCTACTCCCCCCAGGCATGCCCCCCAACACCCCCTACATGTACACAGCCTGAGGATGTGTTTGATGGGGTGGTCAGTACTATTTCTGTGGACACCATCAAGGCCTCTGTAGCCTCACTTTTAGATGTGGTGATTGGAGAGTATATAAGAGAGAAATGCCCCGGTTGTGAGATCAGTCACTCCAGCCAACGACATCCGTGTTTATATGACCCGCCCCGGTACTACTTCTTCAACCACTTTGAGGAGCTGGTGAAAAGACTGTGGTCCTGCCGCTTTATACCATCAATGGTCAGAACCCTGGAGTCTATGGGTCTTGTGCCATCTATTCCCAGGTTTTATGGTGTAACAGAGGCTTTCCTACATGAACTGAAGGAGGCAATCTTCATCCATCCACTCAAAGAAATCAGGCAAGCATTGGTGGACGACAACAAATACCAGGAAGCTTTGGTGGCTGATGTGGTGACTTTCTGGCTCAATAAACCCCAAGAAAACAAGTAACATTATTTAATGTTTTAAGTTAGATATAAAGCAATGGGTAACTATCCGCATACTATGTTAGAGAGAATAAATACATGTTTTCTTTTGAGAAAATGTACAACTCTTATTCAACAAATTTTTGAAAATAAAGTGGACAACGCTATCGCTCTACACATGCAACAATACAGGGGTTAATGCAGTGTGTGTTAAAAATGGAACAAATCATGAGTCATGTAAGACATACGGGGAGACTCTACAATGGTCACAACTGGTATCCCGTCTTGTGGATGATTTTGGAGAACTAGCAACATCCTTGTTTAAGATTTTAGTTCATTTGTTTTAACCATCATTTAATTGTAACATGTATCATATTTTTTGTTTATATACTTATATAATGGATGTATGTGTTTTAAAAATTCAGAGATATAAGCCTGTAAATGTAAACCAAGTATACCATGTATTGCATGCATGGGTCAGTGCTTCTACACCTGCATTGCTTGCTGTACAGCACTTTGAGATATCAGCTGATGTACGAAGGGCTATATGAATACATTTGATTTGATTTGATAAAACGGTTATTAATATCTTGCTACGTATCCTGAATTGTCTGGATACTGTGGCGTACAGCAGGTCAGTCACCAGGGGGAGACTCGTCGAGGCCTGGTGACAGACGGAGTATACAACAGATGGCTCCATCTGCTGGACATGCCAGGTCTCGACGGGATCTCTGGCCAGGGTTAATTGGGGCTGATTGGGAGTTGGTGAGTAATCATGGGCTGATTGTTGGGGACGGTACCAGAGGTAACAGGAGGGAGTTCAGTTTTGATCCCCACAGGATACAGCAAGACCCGGAGCCCAGAAGACGGTATACCGGAGAGGGTCTCTTGGGGGAGACCTATTCTTTTCTTTTGGACTATTATTTGAAGAAACACCTTTGAAACTGAGCTAATCCAACTCTGTCTGATCCAACCCCCTGGTCTGCCACAATACGTAATACTTAAAAAGGTATGCAAAATGAAACGTTCTCGTTATTTGAAATGGGCTCATTAATGTTACTGTACAGCAGAGAGGCAAGAAGGATGGCTCAGC
Organism: Oncorhynchus mykiss; assembly: GCF_057628025.1. Classification (NCBI taxonomy): domain Eukaryota; kingdom Metazoa; phylum Chordata; class Actinopteri; order Salmoniformes; family Salmonidae; genus Oncorhynchus; species Oncorhynchus mykiss. The sequence goes on along the minus strand of NC_143022.1, from coordinate 56,251,686 downwards.
AGATGATGAAAAACATTTATTATACCCCCTCTAACCCAGGGTCTTTTGGGGTGAAGGAGAGGTTCCAGAGAGCTATAGCTGAAGAAACAGGTAGCAGGTTAAGCGATTCTCAAGTGAATGATTGGATAGCAGAGCAGGATGCTTACACTCTGCATAACCCCGTGCGAAAGCAATTTCCTCAATTTTTTTTCTACTTGTTTCAGGCGGATCTATGTGACATGCAGGCCCTTGTAGATAAAAAATGATGGAAATCGATACATGCTAACGGTTATAGACATTTTCTCTAAAATAGCATTTGTAAGGGTCTTAAAAAATAAGAGTGGGGCAGAGGTGACCCGGGCCTTTGACTCTATCTTGGAGGAAGGAGGAGCACACAAGAAAGTGCAGACTGACGGCGCTAAATAATTTTTTAGTAATACTTTTCAGAAACTCATGAATAAGCACAATATCATACATTTTGCTACAGTTTCGGATTTGAAAGCTTCAGTGGTTGAACGCTTTAACAGAACTTTGAAGGAAGGATGTGGAAATACTTTACAGCACACAACACCCATAGATATAACTACAGCTACCATAAGTGTATAGTATGTATGAAACCCTCCAAGGTCTCTTCTGAAAACTCTTTTCAAGTCTAAAAATATGTATGGTTTCCCCCTTCGGCGCAAGAAAAAAATAGATTTCAAATTCATAGTGGGTGACTTGGTAGGTATATATCCAAGTTGAGGGGTGTTTTCGACAAAAAATATGAGCAAGGTTACAGCGATGAGCTGTTCACAGTTACCATGTATACCCCCTGTATACAAGTTAAAAGATTGTGATGGGGAGCTTGTAGAGGGTTCCTTTTATGAGAAGGAACTCCAGAAGGTACAGTTGGGTAAAGACAAAGTCTTTCACGTGGAGGAGATTCTGGATCAAAAGAGAGAACAGGGTAAAAAATGGCTGTTGGTCCATTGGAAAAACTGTCCACAAAAGTTTAACAGTTGGATATTAAAGGAAGAGTTGGTGAAGGCAGTGGGGGTTAACTTAAACCCTCAGGCATGATAAAAACACCTCCATTCGAGTGTACACGGGAGTACATCATGGAGCACAGTGGATTTTACCTGGCTCTCCCCAGTAAATGCGTCTGCAGATATATATAGGAATAACAAAAGTTTGAATTATACAACCAATTTTCCAAAGCCAATAGAGTTATCAGTGGCCTGGGAAGTTGAGATTTGTCTACCTCCTTTATCATCTTCTAATGTCACAGCTAGCCAATGTTCATCAGGCATTGTCATCTATACTATTCTACGGTATCTAAGTCCGTTGCGCTCTGACATCGCTTGTCCATGTGTATATAGTCTTAATTGGGTATATGTGGGGTAGGATGGGTATTGACAATAAACATGGCCGGTCGATCCTTCCATTTCTCAATAGGTAGTTCATCACAAACCCATACTCCACAAAAATAAAATATCTAACAAATTACCCCACATATACCCAATTAAGACTATATACACATGGACGAGCGATGTCAGAGCGCAACGAACTAAGATACCGTAGAATAGTATAGAATACAGAATATACATACAGTGCCTTGCGAAAGTATTCGGCCCCCTTGAACTTTGCGACCTTTTGCCACATTTCAGGCTTCAAACATAAAGATATAAAACTGTATTTTTTTGTGAAGAATCAGCAACAAGTGGGACACAATCATGAAGTGGAACGACATTTATTGGATATTTCAAACTTTTTTAACAAATCAAAAACTGAAAAATTGGGCGTGCAAAATTATTCAGCCCCCTTAAGTTAATACTTTGTAGCGCCACCTTTTGCTGCGATTACAGCTGTAAGTCGCTTGGGGTATGTCTCTATCAGTTTTGCACATCGAGAGACTGACATTTTTTCCCATTCCTCCTTGCAAAACAGCTCGAGCTCAGTGAGGTTGGATGGAGAGCATTTGTGAACAGCAGTTTTCAGTTCTTTCCACAGATTCTCGATTGGATTCAGGTCTGGACTTTGACTTGGCCATTCTAACACCTGGATATGTTTATTTTTGAACCATTCCATTGTAGATTTTGCTTTATGTTTTGGATCATTGTCTTGTTGGAAGACAAATCTCCGTCCCAGTCTCTGGTCTTTTGCAGACTCCATCAGGTTTTCTTCCAGAATGGTCCTGTATTTGGCTCCATCCATCCCCCCCATCAATTTTAACCATCTTCCCTGTCCCTGCTGAAGAAAAGCAGGCCCAAACCATGATGCTGCCACCACCATGTTTGACAGTGGGGATGGTGTGTTCAGCTGTGTTGCTTTTACGCCAAACATAACGTTTTGCATTGTTGCCAAAAAGTTCAATTTTGGTTTCATCTGACCAGAGCACCTTCTTCCACATGTTTGGTGTGTCTCCCAGGTGGCTTGTGGCAAACTTTAAACAACACTTTTTATGGATATCTTTAAGAAATGGCTTTCTTCTTGCCACTCTTCCATAAAGGCCAGATTTATGCAATATACGACTTATTGTTGTCCTATGGACAGAGTCTCCCACCTCAGCTGTAGATCTCTGCAGTTCATCCAGAGTGATCATGGGCCTCTTGGCTGCATCTCTGATCAGTCTTCTCCTTGTATGAGCTGAAAGTTTAGAGGGACGTCCAGGTCTTGGTAGATTTGCAGTGGTCTGATACTCCTTCCATTTCAATATTATCGCTTGCACAGTGCTCCTTGGGATGTTTAAAGCTTGGGAAATCTTTTTGTATCCAAATCCGGCTTTAAACTTCTTCACAACAGTATCTCGGACCTGCCTGGTGTGTTCCTTCATGATGCTCTCTGCGCTTTTAACGGACCTCTGAGACTATCACAGTGCAGGTGCATTTATACGGAGACTTGATTACACACAGGTTGATTGTATTTATCATCATTAGTCATTTAGGTCAACATTGGATCATTCAGAGATCCTCACTGAACTTCTGGAGAGAGTTTGCTGCACTGAAAGTAAAGGGGCTGAATAATTTTGCACGCCCAATTTTTCTGTTTTAAAAGATTTGTTAAAAAAGTTTGAAATATCCAATAAATGTCGTTCCACTTCATGATTGTGTCCCACTTGTTGCTGATATGAAAATATGGGTAAATCAGAGGAGGAGGGGTCAGCACCAGGTCCAGGGAAGAAAGGGAACAGCAACAAGGGTAATCCTCCTCTTCTATTTCAGCATGCCTCAAACTCCCTTGATTATGCACATCGCACATCTGAAAAGCTGTGGTCAACTTGGCAATAAAGCAAGGGAAGGTAGTCAAAATAGGACGAGACAAGTTTCATTAAGGTTTCTGGAGGGAGCAGGCAAGGTGACCAATGTATGCTCCAAGTACTACGGCAGTATTTCTCTCAGCTCAACTCAAAATAACCAGGGTTCTTACAATTCAGGATCCTCCATTGGAAACTGTGAAGCGGTCCATAATATACACTGCTCAAAAAAATAAAGGGAACACTAAAATAACACATCCTAGATCTGAATGAATGAAATATTCTTATTAAATACTTTTTTCTTTACATAGTTGAATGTGCTGACAACAAAATCACACAAAAATGATCAATGGAAATCAAATTTATCAACCCATGGAGGTCTGGATTTGGAGTCACACTCAAAATTAAAGTGGAAAACCACACTACAGGCCAATCCAACTTTGATATAATGTCCTTAAAACAAGTCAAAATGAGGCTGTGTGTGGCCTCCACGTGCCTATATGACCTCCCTACAAAGCCTGGGCATGCTCCTGATGAGGTGGCGGATGGTCTCCTGCAAACACAGCAAACCTTCTGGATTTGTACCTTGTCAGCTCAGGGATTTGAACTTGCAACCATTTTGGTTACAAGTCCACCACTCTAACCACTAGGCTACCTGCCACCCCAATAGTACAGAGCCAGAGGTGGATGGAAGTATGAAATCCTTGGACAGACCAATGATATCGAACCTGACTGCGACTTTAAGACGAGTGTCCGTGCAATGTTACCTCTCGTCGCAGAAGGAATATAATAAAAACCCTCAACATGTTGTAAGTTGAATCTGAATGATGTGGTTTTGTGGCTATTCAATCCATGGCTTGAAAAGTCACACAAATAGAATCCTATAATGTTCTCCTTATTAGCCTGAACTTCTCCAAAATGTAATAATGATGTATAAAATGTGTAACAGTTACCTCTTTAGAAATGTGGGAAAGGGCCATTAAATATCCACAATGTGATATAATGTGGTGCGCTGAAGTTGTACACTACATAACAAGATGGCATGAAACCTTAATTTGCTCAAGAAAAGACTTCCGCCATTTCTATCTGGTTTCTACTATGTGACTGACAGCTGTATTTCACCAGTGGTAATACTGTAATTGACAATGGATAATGGAGTAAAGGGTTTATATCACTGACCTAGAACTGTAAGATACACTGTAAGAACTGTAAGATGCAAGGCATGTAATTACACAGCTCATAACATTTTAACCCCTTTTTATTATTTACAAAATATTTTTTGTTGTGGCGTGCTTTCATAGAAGTTGATTATTATTATTTGGCAAATTATCAAAAGCTGCTTTGCCTTTTTTCAAGTATTCTAAAGTCTTCCAAAATTAATGTCTACATTTTGTACAAATCAGGTTCAATAAAGTGTTTTCCCCTATAATTAACACAGAAGAGACCTGGCCGGGTGGTGACAGCACGACAAAGCCTATTCCCCCCCTCAGGAAACTAAAAAGATTTGGCATGGGTCCTGAGATCCTCAAAAGGTTCTACAGCTGCAACATTGAGAGCACCCCAGTCATAGACTGGTTGCATCACTGCCGGTACGGCAATTCCTCGGCCTCTGACCGCAAGGCACTACAGATGGTAGTGCATACAGCCCAGTACATCACTGGGGCTAAGCTGCCTGCCATCCAGGACCTCTACACCAGGCGTGTCAGAGGAAGGCCCTAAAAATTGTCAAAGACCCCAGCCACCCCAGTCATAGACTGTTCTCTCTACTACCGCATGGCAAGCGGTACCGGGGTGCCCAGTCTAGGACAAAAAGGCTTCTCAACAGTTTTTGCCCCCAATCCATAAGACTCCTGAACAGGTAATCAAATGGTTACCCGGACTATTTGCATTGTGTGCCCCTCCCCAACCCCTCTTTTACGCTACTGCTACTCTCTGTTCATCACATATGCATAGTCACTTTAACCATATCTACATGTACATACTACCTCAATCAGCCTGACTAACCGGTGTCTGTATGTAGCCTCGCTACTTTTATAGCCTCGCTACTGTATATAGCCTGTCTTTTTACTGTTGTTTTATTTCTTTACTTACCTATTGTTCACCTAACACCTACCTTTTTTGCACTATTGGTTCAAGCCTGTAAGTAAGCAGTTCACTGTAAGGTTTGAACGTTGATTTGATTTGAGAAAAACAATTACTTAATATGAAAAGTGTTCAGACAAAACACAACAAATTTTTGTTATACAAACAACAGTACAGTATTTTATTATTTTATACAAACCTTGTGTTGCAATTCCAGTCATTTCTATAGTTCAAAAATACATTTTGCAGAGGAGTTCCATTGTTCCATAGAATTCTAATATTTGTTTCCAGGATATAGACAGTACACATATCCACATACAAAAACGATTCCGCTAAAATCTTCTAAAATATGTATTTCTGAGCTTCTTGGAACATGGTCAACGACATTCATGATCATTGAAGAAATATTATAATTTTGTTCATAGTGTTGTTTGTTTATGTTTAATTTTGTAACTATAGCTTTATTACAACTATCAATAGAAGTTGAGTTCTTTACATTTTCTGTTAAAAATAACATAGGATGGCCTAAAACTATGAAGACTGACTTATATGTCAAGTTTCCTACTGAAAAGAATGTAAAGATTTTTTTTTAACCCTTAAAACAAATAAAAACACATAACAAGATTGTTTTCGTGAAAAGACATGAACATGAGTGTATAGACAGAGATTGTTGGGTTGTTGTTGTTTTGAGAAGGACAAAGCGCTTAGCGGCAGAGACAGATGCTACATCCCAAATGACACCCTATTCCTTATATATTGCACTACTTTTGACCAGGGCCCTCTGGTCTAAAGTAGTGCACTATATAACAGATAGGGTGTCATTTTGGACACAGTCAGAGACACTGGCTGAGTGTTTGGCAAAGGAGGGTGACGATTGTGCTGCTGAAGTAAGCCAGAAGTCACACCTGCTGTGTCTCAGTCAGTCCTCAAGCTTCACTCTTTAGTTGTCACTCTGTCCTCTTCCCTAGAAAAAAAAGAAGAAAAAGTCAGTTGTTTGGATTCAATTGGGCTATTCTCAGTCAAACGGCAAAGTGCATTTTGACAGGGTGGCTATGAAATTCCTTTCAGCATATGAATTGCTTTATTTTCTGCAGTGTTGGGTTTGTGTTTTCATGTTGTTTTGGAGAACCTGCTTTTCCAGTTTAGTGACAAATGCATACCTGCTAAGGAGTATACCATCAGTATTCAACATCTCCTTAACAAACAGAATTTCAACCAGTTTTGCCCGCTGGGTTTGTCCTATGGTGGTCTAATAAATGAGATCCGACCTACCTTTTCCTCCCTTTCCCTTGGGCTTAGAGGAGCATGGCTTGGTCACCGTGATGGTGGCCTCGCAGTCTAACTTGAACAGGTCTTTCTTCAGGGTTCCTGACCGGCTCTTGGTGCCGGTGGTCGTGTCACACTCACCCCAATTGGTGAACCTGTACTTGCAGTCAGCTAGAAAGAAATACCATCTATTTTATCATATAAAACATGTTAATCTAATTCCGTTATGATTAGAGACCAGAGTTTTTCCTGACCACGATGAGACCTGACCAGTGACCATGAAAAACTATGGGCCCTAGTTACTAATGATGATGGTACAGAATGCAGATACATGTAGTATATTTACATATATGTGAATATATGTATGTACTGTATGTGTCTGTCAGGACCACATCCATCTCCAACATTTGCCCTCGTACCACCAAAGGCCTTCTTCCAGTTGCAGGGAATATTGCACTTGTGTTTGGTGGTGTGCTCACTGCAGGTGGCCTCACGGAACCCATCTCCACAGTCACCAGCATTGGGCACACATTTGCCAAAGCGCTTCTCAGCACACTCTGCTTTGCCCCCCTCTTTGGCTTTCTGACCTGTGGCACCAAAAATAAAACAAATAAATAATTGAATTGATTTTGCCGGACATTTGCAGTAACACAACATAACTTGAGCTCCTTCAAAGGGATACATTTTTTTTTATCTGACATATTGTACACACTAATGTAGTTTGATCACATCTCACCTTTTTTGTCACCATGTTTGTGTGCTGCTTCTGCTGTGACCATCAAGGCCACAAGCAGCACAAGTGTCATTGAGAACACACCTTGCATTCTGTGGAGAGAAAATGTAATATCATTATCAACATATTATTGGAAAGTTTACTAGCCACTGGGCTGAAAGAGATGATCAAAACACATTATGGTTCTATGTATGTCCTATATCTTTTTTATGCTTTTGGGAGTTGTAACTTGTGAGTGACCATGGTCGAGTTCCTGCCCGACTACAGTCATGGCCAAAAGTTTTGAGAATGACACAAATATTAATTTCCACAAGGTTTGCTATTTCAGTGCCTTTAGATATTATTGTCAGATGTTACTATGGAATACTGAAGTATAATTACAAGCATTTCACAAGTGTCAAAGGCTTTTATTGACAATTAACATGAAGTTGATGTGAAGAGTCAATATTTGCAGTGTTGACCCTCTTTTTCAAGACCTCTGCAATCCGCCCTGGCATGCTGTCAATTAACATCTGGGCCATATGGTGGCACTGATGGCAGCCCATTCTTGCATAATCAATGCTTGGAGTATGTCAGAATTTGTTGGTTTTTGTTCGTCCACCCGCCTCTTGAGGATTGACCACACGTTCTGAATAGGATTAAGGTCTGGGGAGTTTCCTAGCCATGGACCCAAAATATTGACGTTTTGTTCCCTGAGCCACTTAGTTATCACTTTGCCTTATGGCAAGGTGCTCCTTCATGCTGGAAAAGGCATTGTTCGTCACCAAACTGTTCCTGGATAGTTGGGAGAAGTTGCTCTCGGAGGATGTTGGTACCATTCTTTATTCATGGCTGTGTTCTTCGGCAAAACTGTGAGTGAGCCCACTACCTTGGCTGTGAAGCAACCCCACACATGAATGGTCTCAGGATGCTTTACTGTTTACACAGGACTGATGGTAGTGCTCACCTTGTCTTCTCTGGACAAGCTTTGGTCCAGATGCCCAAAAGAATCGGAAAGGGGATTCATCAGCGAAAATGACTTTACCCCAGTCTTCAGCAGTCCAATCGCTGTACCTTTTGCAGAATATCAGTCTGTCCTTGATGTTTTTCCTGGAGAGAAGTGGCTTCTTTGCTGCCCTTCTTGACACCATGCCATCCTCCAAAAGTCTTCGCCCCACTGTGCGTGCAGATGCACTCACACCTGCCTGCTGCCATTCCTGAGCAAGCTCTGTGCTGGTGGTGCCCCAATCCCGCAGCTGAATCAACTTTAGGAGATGGTCCTGGCGCTTGCTGGACTTTCTTTGGCGCCCTGAAGCCTTCTTCACAACAATTGAACCGCTCTCCTTGAATTTCTCGATGATCCAATATATGGTTGATGTAGGTGCAATCTTACTGGCATATCCTTGCCTGTGAAACGCTTTTTGTGCAAAGCAATGATGACGGCACATGTTTCCTTGCAGGTAATCATTGTTGACAGAGGAAGAACAATGGTTCCAAGCACCACCCTCCTTTTGAAGCTTCCAGTCTGTTATTCAAACTCAATCAGCATGACAGAGTGATGTCCAGCCTTGTACTCGTCAACACTCATACCTGTGTTAACGAGAGAATCACTGACATGATGTCAGCTGGTACTTTTGTGGCAGGGCTGAAATGTAGTGGAAATGTTTTTTGGGGATTCAGTTCATTTGCATGGCAAAGAGGGACTTTGCAGTTAATTGCAATTCATCTGATCACTCTTCATAACATTCTGGAGTATATGCAAATTGCCTTCATACAAACTGAAGCAGCAGACTTTGTGAAAATTAATATTTGTGTCATTCTCAAAACTTTTGGCCACGACTGTAGATGCGTAGGCATTTTAAAAATATTTATTTTTATTTCACCTTGATTTAACCAGGTAGGCCAGTTGAGAACAAGTTCTCATTTACAACTGCGATCTTGCCAAGATAAAGCAAAGCAGTGCGACAAAAACAACAACACAGAGTTAGACATAAACAAACGTACAGTTAATAATACAAAATAAAATAAAAATAGAAATGTAGAAGAGTAGAGAGGTAGGCAATAAATAGGCCCTAGAGGCAAAAATAATTACAATTTAGCATTAATACTGAAGTGATAGATGTGCAGATGATGATGTGCACGATGTGCATGATCTTACCTCATTTGCACACACTGTATATAGACTGTTTCTACTGTATTATTGACTGTATGTTTGCTTATTCCATGTGTAACTTTTTGTTGTTCTTTTTGTCACACTGCTTTGCTTTATCTTGGCAAGGTCGCAGTTGTAAATGAGAACTTGTTCTCAACTGGCCTACCTGGTTAAATCAACGTGAAATAAAAAAATAAAAACTGCACGTAGAGATATTGGGGTGCAAACGAGCAAGAGGGTAAGTAATAATATGGGGATGAGGTAGTTGGGTGGGCTATTTACAGATTGACTGTGTACAGGTACAGTGATCAATAAGCTGCTCAGACAGCTGATGCTTTAAATTAGGGAAGGAGAAAAAAGACTCCAGCTTCAGAGATTTTTGCAATTCGTTCCAGTCATTGGCAGCAGAGAACTGGAAGGAAAGGCGGCCAAAGGGTGTGTTGGCTTTGGGGATGACCAGTGCAATATACCTGCTGGAGAACGAGCTACTAGTGGGTGTTGCCAGTGAGCTGAGATAAGGCTGGGCTTTACCTAGCAAAGACTTATAGATGACCTGGAGCCAGTAGGTTTTGCGACAGATATGTAGTAAGGGCCAGCCAACGAGAGCATACAGGTCGCAGTGGTGGGTAGTATATGGGGCTTTGGTGATAAAACGGATGGCACTGTGATAGACTACATCCAGTTCGCTGAGTAGAGTGTTGGAGGCTATTTTGTAAATGACATCGCCGAAATCAAGGATCAGTAGGATAGTCCGTTAAGAGGGTATGTTTGGAGGCGTGAGTGAAGGAGGCTTTGTTGCGAAATAGGAAGCCGATTCTAGATTTAATTTTGGATTGGAGATGATTAATGTGAGTCTGGAAGGAGAGTTTACAGTCTAACCAGACACCTAGGTATTTGTAGTTGTCCACATATTCTAGGTCAGAACCTTCCAGGGTAGTGATGCTAGTCGGGCGGAAGGGTGCCGGCAGCAATCGGTTGAAGAGCATGCACTTAGTTTTACTAGCATTTAAAAGCAGTTGGAGGCCACGGAAGGAGTGTTGTATGGCATTGAAGCTCGTTTGTAGGTTTGTTAGCACAGTGTCCAAAGAAGGGCCAGATGTATACAGAATGGTGTCGTCTGCGTAGAGTTGGATCACAGAATCACCAGCAGCAAGAGCGACATCATTGACATATACAGAGAAAAGAGTTGGCCTGAGAATTGAACCCTGTGGCACCCCCAGAGAGACTGCCAGAGTACCGGACAACAGGCCATCTGATTTGACACACTGAACTCTATCTGAGAAGTAGTTGGTGAACCAGGCAAGGCAGTCATTTGAGAAGCCAAGGCTATTGAGTCTGCTGATAAGAATGCAATGATTGAAAGAGTTCAAAGAGTTGAAGAGTTGCTGCACGGGATGCTGAGATGTTGGCCGGGGTAGGGGTAGCCAGGTGGAAAGCATGGCCAGCCGTGGGAGAATGCGTATTGAAATAATCGATTATCGTAGATTTATCGGTGGTGACATTGTTTCCTATCCTCAGTGCAGTGGGCAGCTGGGAGGAGGTGCTCTTATTCTCCATAGGCTTTACAGTGTCCCAGAACTTTTTGGAATTAGTTCTACAGGAAGCAAATTTCTGTTTGAAAAAGCTAGCCTTAGCTTTCCTAACTGAGTACATTTGTTCCTGACTTCCCTGAAAAGTTGCATATCGCGGGGGCTATTCGATGCTAATGCATAACGCCACAGGATGTTTTTGTGCTGGTCAAGGGCAGTCAAGTCTGGGGTGTTCTTAGTTCTACATTTTTTGAATGGGACATGCTTATTTAAGATGGAGAGGAAAGCACTTTTGAAGAGCAGCCAGGCATCCTCACAGGTGAGGTCAATATCCTTCCAGGATACCCGGGCCATGTCGATTAGAAAGGCCTGCTGACTGAAGTGTTTTAGAGCGTTTGACAGTGATGAGGGGTGGTCGTTTGACCGCAGACCCATTACGCACGCAGGCAATGAGGCAGTGATCACTGAGATCCTGGTTGAAGACAGCAGAGGTGTATTTCGAGGGCAGGTTGGTCAGGATGATATCTAAGGCGGTGCCCATGGTTATGAATTTAGGGTTATAACTGAAGTGAATAAAACAAAGTTAGGGAGAAGGCTTCTAATGTTTACATGCATGCAACCAATGCTTTTACGGTTACAGAAGTCAACAAATGAGAGCGCCTGGGGAATTGGAGTGATGCTGAGGGCTGCAGGGCCTGGGTTAACCTCTACATTTACCAGAGGAACAAAGGAGGCGTTGCATTGCATCAACCAATGGTTGCGTGCCACCTCATCGAATGTTGAATTGGGCATCAAATTACTAATGCCGCGTTCATGTGCTAGTCAGAATTAGGAAACTTTCTAACTTTGTACCTATGTTTGTCCATCACATACAACCACCAACTGTTTGTTCATCGCTCTTGATCTAGATGGCAACTCAGCGCAAATGCGCATGTGCCAACTGAATCTCAACAAGTACACAGTCAGTACTTGTATTTGATTAACGTTTATTGACAGCAAACACAGAAAGACACATAACTACAGAGGGCAAACATAGGTACAAGGTTAGCATTTAATAAAAACATTTTTTTTAAGTATTGGTCTTGGGTGAACCAATGTAGTCAGACCTGAATTCCAAAAAGTCTGGTCTCATCAGAAACTTCCTTCACCATGGAGTGGAGTTTAGTCAGCTACCGTGCCTTCAGAAAGTATTCATACCCCTTGACTTATTCCACATTTTGTTGTGTTACAGCCTGAATTAAAAGCATATATGTTTCTTACCCATCTACACACAATACCCCATAATGACAAAGTGAAAACATGTTTTTAGAACTATCTCATTTAAGTATTCACACCTCCATACATGTTAGAATCACCTTTGGAAGTGATTACAGCTGTGAGTCCTTCTGGGTAAGTCTCTAAGAGCTTTGCACACCTGGACTGTGCAATATTTGCACATTATTCTTTTAAAAATTCTTCAAGTTCTGTCACATTGGTTGTTGATCATTGCTAGACAGCCATTTCTAAGTCTTACCATAGATTTTCAAATTGATTCAAGTCAAAACTGTAACTAGGTCACTCAAACATTCATTGCCGTCTTGGTAAGCAACTCCAGTGTATATTTGGCCTTGTGTTTTAGATTATTGTCCTGCTGAAAGGTGAATTTGTCTACCAGTGTCTGTTCGAAAGCAGACTGAACCAAATTTTCCTCTAGGATTTGGCTTGTGCTTAGCTCTATACCATTTATTTTTATCCCCCCAAAAACTCCCTAGTCCTTGCCGATGACAATCATATCCATTACATAATGCGGCCACCACCGTGCTTGAAAATATGAAGAGTGATACTCAGTGATGTGTTGTGTTGGATTTGCCCCAAACATAACGCTTTGTATTCAGGACATAAAGTTCATTTCTTTGCCAATTTTTTTGCAGTTTTACTTTAGTGCCTTATAAACAGGATGCATGATTTGGAATATGTTTTATTTTGTACAGGCTTTCTTCTTTTCATTCTGTCGTTTAGGTTAGTATTGTGGAGTAACTACATCCTCAGTTTTTTCCTATCACAGCCATAAAACTCGGTAACTGTTTTAAAGTCACTATTGGCCTCATGGTGAAATCCCTGAGCGGTTCCCTTCCTCTCTAGCAACTGAGTTAGGAAGGCCACCTGAATCTTTGTAGTGACTAGGTGTCTTGCTACACCATCCTAAGTGTAATTACTAACATCACCATGCTCAAAGGGATAATCAATGTCTCCTTTTTTATTTTTACCTATCTACCAATAGGTGACCTTCTTAGCAAGCCATTGGAAAACCTACCTGGTCTTTGTGGTTGAATCGGTGTTTAAAATTCACTGCGCGACTGAGGGACCATACAGATAATTGTATGTGTTGGGTACAGAGATGAGGTAGTCATTCAAAATATGTTAAACACTATTATTCCACACAGAGTGAGTCCATGCAACTTATGTGACTTGTTAAGCAAATGTATACTCCTGAACTTATTTAAGCATGCCATAAAATGGTGGAATACTTATTGACTCAAAACATTTCAGCTTTTCAATTTTTGTTAATTTGTAAAAAATAAAAATAAAAACATACACTAAACAAAAAATATAAATGCAACATGTAAAGTGTTGGTTCCATGTTTCATGAGCTGAAATAAAATATCCCAGAAATGTTCCATATGCACAAAAAGCTTATTTCTCTCAAATTTTGTGCACAAATTTGTTTACATCCCTGTTAGTGAGCATTTTGCCAAGATAATCTATTCACCTAACAAGTGTTGCATATCAAGAAGCTGATTAAACAGCATGACCATTACACAAGTACACCTTGTGCTGGGGACAATAAAAGGCCACTCTAAAATGTGCAGTTTTGTCACACAACAGAACGCCACAGATGTTTCAAGTTTGAGGGAGCGTACAATTGATATGCTGACTGCAGGAACGTCCACCAGAGCTGTTGCCAGAGAATTTTATATTCATTTCTTTACCATAAGCAGCTCCCAACGCCATTTTAGAGAACTAGGCAGTACATCCAATCGGCCTCACAACAGCAGACTAAGTGTAACCACGCCAGCCCAGGACCTCCACATCTGGCTTCACCTGAGAAATCGTCTGTACCTGTCAGATGGCAGACAGCGTCTACGGCATTCGTGTGGATGAACTGTTTGCTGATGTCAACGTTGTGAACAGAGTGTCCCATGGTGGCGGTGAAGTTATGGTATGGGTGGGATGCATGTTTGGGATGCTCTGTGTCGACGTGTACAACAGCGTGTTCCATTGCCAGCCAATATCCAGCAACTTCGCAGAGTCATTGAAGAGGAGTGGGACAACATTCCACAGGCCACAATCGAAAGCCTGATCAACTCTATTTGAAGAAGATGTGTCGCACTGCATGAGGCAAATGGTGGTCGCAAATGCTGGACTGGTTTTATGATCCACACCCTTGCTTTTTTTAAAGAAATCTGTGACCAACAGATGCATCTGTATTCCCAGTCATGTGAAATCCATAGACTAGGGCCTAATTCATTTATTTAAATTGAATGATTTCCTTATATGAACTGTAACTCAGTAAAAATCTTTGAAATTGTTGCATGTTGCATTTATATTTTTGTTCAGTGTAATTTCACTTTGACATTATGGGTTATTGTGTGTAGGCCAGGGACACAAAGTCTCAATTTAGTCTAAATTCAGGCTGTAATATGGAATGTGGAAAAAGTCAAGGGTGTGAATAATTTCTGAAGGCACTATATGTGTTGCTATGAGTTACTGCACCTCAATGCAGTACACTGTACTTATTATAACATACTTTGTTCTGTTTTCAGTCAGTTTATAGATAACTTTACTTTGAAGTTACTCTGCAGTTAACTGTCCTTCATCTTAGTTGGTGGATCATTTTAGCCTATGAACATAGCCTACTAATATCTGTATTTTTGTTTCCATGATTACATGGATAACCACGCAAATACACTGCCATTCAAAAGTTTGGGGTCACTTAGAAATGTCCTTGTTTTTGAAAGAAAAGCAAATGTTTTGTCCATTAAAATAACATCAAATTCATCAGAAGTACAGTGTAGACATTGTTAATGTTGTAAATGACTATTGTAGCTGGAAACGGCTGATTTTTTTATGGAATATCTACAGTTGAAGTCAGAAGTTTACATACACCTTAGCCAAATACATTTAAACTCAGTTTTTCACAATTCCTGACATTTAATCCTAGTAAAAATTCCCTGTTAGGATCACCACTTTATTTTAAGAATGTGAAATGTCAGAATAATGATAAAGATAATTATTTATTTCAGATTTTATTTATTTCATCACATTCCCAGTGGGTCAGATGTTTACATACACTCAATTAGTATTTGGTAGCATTGCCTTTAAATTGTTTAACTTGGGTCAAACGTTTTGGGTAGCCTTCCACAATCTTCCCACAATAAGTTGGGTGAATTTTGGTCCATTCCTCCTGACAGAGTCAGGTTTGTAGGACTCCTTGCTCGCACTCGCTTTCTCAGTTCTGTCCATACATTTTCTATAGGATTGAGGTCAGGGCTTCGTGATGGCCACTTGAATACCTTGACTTTATCGTTCTTCAGTCATTTTGCCACAACTTTGGAAGTGTGCTTGCGGTCATTGTCGATTTGGAAGACCCATTTGCGACCAAGCTTTAACTTCCTGACTGATGTCTTGAGATGTTGCTTCAATATATCTATATAATTTTCCTCCCTCATGATGCCATTTATTTTGTGACGTGTACCAGCCTCCTGCAGCAAAGCATCCCCCACAACATGATGCTGCCACCCCCAGGCTTCACGGTTGGGATGGTGTTCTTCGGCTTGCAAGCCTCACCCTTTTTCCTCCAAACATAACGATAGTCATTATGGCCAAACAGCTCTATTTTTGTTTCATCAGACCAGAGGACATTTCTCCAAAAAGTACGATCTTTGTCCCCATGGCAAGTTGCAATCCGTAGTCTTTTATGACGGTTCATCTCTAGGAAACAGAACCCATCTCCTTCCTGAGCGGTATGACGGCTACATGGTCCCATGGTGTTTATACTTGCGTACTATTGTTTGTACAGATGAACGTGGTACCTACATGCGTTTAGAAATTGCTCCCAAGGATAAACCAGACTTGTGGAGGTCTACAAAAGAAAATTCTGAGGTCTTGGCTGATTTATTTAGATTTTCCCATGATGTCAAGCAAAGAGGCACTGGGTTTAATGGTAGGCCTTAAAATACATCCACAGGTACACCTCCAATTGACTCAAATGATGACAATTAGCCTATCAGAAGCTTCTAAAGCCATGACATCATTTTCTGAAATTTTCCAAGCTGTTTAAAGTCACAGTCAACTTAGTGTATGTAAACTTCTGACCCACTGGAATTGTGACACAATGAATTTTAAGTGAAATAATCTGTCTGTAAGCAATTGTTGGAAAAATTAAATGAGTCATGCACAAAGTAGATGTCCTAACCGACTTGCCAAAACTATAGTTTGATAACAAGACATTTGTGGAGTGGTTGAAAAACTAGTTTTAATGACTCCAACCTAAGTGTATGTAAACTTCCGACTTCAGCTGAACATAGGTGTACAGAGGCCCATTATCAGCAACCATCACTCCTGTGTTCCAATGGCACATTGTGTTAGCTAATCCAAGTTTATCATTTTAAAAGGCTAATTGATCATTGGAAAACCGTTTTGCAATTATGTTAGCACAGCTGAAAACTGTTGTTCTGATTAAAGAAGCAATAAAACGGGCCATCTTTAGACTAGTTGAGTATCTGGAGCATCAGTATATGTGGGTTCCATTACAGGCTCTAAATGGCCAGAAACAAATAACTTTCTTCTGAAACTGGTCAGTCTAATCTTGTTCTGAGAAATGAAAGCTATTCCATGTTAGAAATTGCCAAGAAACTGAAGATCTTGTACAACGCTGTGTCCTACTCCCTTCACAGAACAGGGCAAACTGGCTCTAACCAGAATAGAAAGAGGAGTGGGAGGCCCCGGTGCACAACTGAGCGAGAGGACAAGTATATTAGAGTGTCTAGTTTGAGAAACAGACGCCTCACAAGTCCTCAACTGGCAGCTTCATTAAATAGTACCCGCAAAACACCAATCTCAACACCAAGAGTGAAGAGGCGACTCCTGGATGCTGGCCTTCTAGGCAGAGTTCCTCTGTCCAGTGTCTGTGTTCTTTTGACAATCTTAATCTTTTATTTTTATTGGCCAGTCAGAGATATTACTTTTTCTTTGCAACTCTGCCTAGAAGGCCAGCATCCCGTAGTTGCCTCTTTACTCTTGACGTTATGCTGATGCTCCAGATATTAAACTAGTCTAAAGAAGGCCTGTGTTATTGCTTCTTTAATCAGAATAACAGTTTTCAGCTGTGCTAACATGATTGCAAAAGGGTTTTCTAATGATCAATTAGCCTTTTAAAACGATAAACTTGGATTAGCTAACACAACGTGCCATTGGAACACAGGAGTGATGGTTGCTGATTATGGGCCTCTATACGCCTATGAAGATATTCCAGCTACAGCTACAATAGTCATTTACAACATTACCAATGTCTACACTGTATGTCTGATCAATTTTATGTTATTTTAATGGACCAAACATTTTATTTTCTTTCAAAAACAAGGACATTTCTAAGTGACCCCAAACCTTTGAACGGTAGTGTACACCACTTACAGACATTTTCCTGTTGACAGTTATGCATGATGAAAGTAGGCCAATGGTTTCTAACATTGCTCTTATCCGATCATAATATTTTGCCTAGATAACCTTTGTCTCACTGAATCAACTGAACGCCTTCAAGCCTTCTGCTATTACTTGATGAGTGCTCAATCAACAAGTACGGCAGTATATCCCTTTAATATGTGGGCCACAGGCATCCCCTTTGAATACATTAAATGTGTCAATAACCCATACATCTCTCCCTGTCCCGTCCCCCCCCCCCCCCCCCCCATTACCGGGCTGGGAAATTACAGAGTCTTCTTTGAGAGTTCAGTTTCAAGAGAAAGGCCTCCATTAAATGAGTCCGTTCTTTCACACGTCAGCCGGCCGAGCAAATCCCGCTCGTCTCCCGGCCCCAAATGTGGAGGGCTTCTCCGGGCTTTTGTGTGAACAGAACAGGCTCTCAGCAGGCTCCCTCTCCCTCTCTGTGCTCCAGCCATGCGGAGGGAGAGGCCAAGCGCTTGCTGAAAGGCCTTTAGAGTCCCCTCAAAGGAATACTGATTCATTGGACCAAAACAAAGGGCCTTCTTGCCTGTTTTCATTTCTCTCAAAAGCCCTAACACAGATCCCATGCCACATCTTAGGAGCAAGGCCTCTCCACTGTCTAGCTGAATGTAAACCTATTTGCATAAGGAGACAATGAAGTCTTAAGATGAAGAAAATAAGCGTGATGCCCCCTTTGGTAGATGCGAGGGCAGTACATTTTGAGAACTTCCTCATGAACCGGAGAGTTCACTCTCCCAAAAGGCAAACTTCATGAAAGTCGTTTAAAGATGATCTTGAACGCAGATCCGTCGTGGATCTCTAGAACACAATTATCATATCAACCAAACACTGGATAAACAATGTGAATCAAGGTTTTACTAAGACATGACCTTGTTATAACCATGGAACCAACATGCGTAGACATACTGAACAAATAGACAATGTGAGCTGAGGATGTCACAACTATTCACAGCTACTTCACAACAACTGTCTCACAACTACATACAAGACAAGCAAAGTTTTGGAAAATAAAATCTTTAAAAGTTGTTGTCAAGTTAGGGAGCAACAAAAGAGTGGTGGGGGTGCATTCCATTCCTCCAATCACTCGTCCTCAGTTCAATCATGACTTACTTATAAAGCTTGAATATAGTCTCATATAGGATTACCTTACCATGCCATGCCTTATAACCTAAAACTAGACAAAAGTGTGTGGAAAATCTCTGGCAGGATTGACATCCTGCAAGTGCCCGAAGAGTGTTGCTTTAATTGGGAGTAAAATAAACCCCCAAGGCAAACAATGAGCTAGCCATGGTATCTTCCTACAGGGTCAGATGAATCCCAACATTTTGATGGTTTTGACAGGAGAACAAACACATTTAGAAACCACACTGTCTGATGATTGTCCCATAATGAATAGAAACCACCTTTTTTCTACCATTAAAACTCAATTAATTAGATCACTTGCACTATCAAAAGCTGAATTTACTTTCCCATATTTGAATTGAACAATTATATCTGATTGAATAATTACATCTGATTCTGGTTTAGGTGGTAAAACGTGTAAGCTAAACAAGTAACACCATAGGATACGCTTTCTAACACCTAGTAGAGTTGGGCTAAATGATAACACAGTGATGCTCTTGTAGGAATGTGAAAACAACGTTTTTTTTAAAATCTCCCTCCCATTGTAAGAAGTCTTAAAACGGTATATTCAAAATTTACCTTAAGAGTTTGAGAATATAGAGTAAAAACCCAGTCTGTAGCGATATGGTATTTGATTGTTCGTAAAACAAATTGGAGATTTGGTTTGTGCGTAATGCGCACTTCCCAGCCTACCAATGCATGCACTTGTTCTGAACATCGACAGCAAATCAGTGAACAAAGAAACAATGTAAATAACATATGGATATGGTCTATGATTGTTAATAATGAATGCCTTAAACTGACAACAAATGCGGGATTAGAAAACAGTGCGTCAACTTACTTCATTCTCACAAACAGGCAACTTCACAGTCAAATCACTATACCGGTTGTGTAGTCGTTTGCTTTCCGCACCCAGACTACAGCTTGCGTTTACTGTGTCGTCCTACTTTTTTTTTCGAAACTAGTTTGAGCTGGTCGCATATGAACAATGTTTAAATCTACCACTCGGTGACATCACTTATCCATGTGGCATCACTTTAATCCATATAATGGGAGGCAAAAACAAGCTCATCTAATTTGCATTATATACAGTGGTCATGATTTCTGAGACCTGCCTGCTTCATGAATTATTATTCATTCAAACGTGTTTTACAGTAAGTTTTTCACGTAGACCTTTTTTGTGACATCCCTTTTATTATTGTTAAATACACCTGTTCTCATTAAGTAACACGGTAGACTCTCAAATATACTAATATTGCATTTAATAGAGCCTTAAATGCAAATATTATGTCAGTGTTAAGTTACAATCCAAAATTCTGAACCACATGTCTGTTATAAGAATGTAAAGAGGTATGGGGGAAACCTGCAGAATGGCAGGTGAATTGCAAGCCAAAGAGCTGAATAGAATATACAGTTTCAGTTTTCACTACTAGGACCAGTAATTCGCATTTTGATTCTCATGTTTTCCAACCCAGCAAATGAGCTGTTCACATCATCCATCAATGATTCACTGTATCCTTATTGCACAACAGACCCACAATGTACACATTTTTCCCATGGTCATAAACATTTATCCCTCTCTTCTATCCCAATGAAGTCCACATGACTTCTGTTATGGTGTGAGGAACACCTGTTTGGTCAGGGAATGATTCAGTTGGATAAATAATACCTATTTAAATACTGTAAGGTTTGGTCACTGGGTTATAGAGCACCGTTTGGCTCTTGTTGCCCCTCTGTTGGTTTCAGTGTACACAGTAGCAACCCCTGTTTCTTTCATTAACAACATGTTTTGTTGAGGTAATGTATTTTCATAATGTGGCTTCTTTAGTGCTTATAAGTTGATTGGGGTGTCTCTATGGTTATGTTAGTATATTATTATACATTGAACAAAAATATAAATGCAAGATGTTAGTCACACATGAGCTGAAATAAAAGATCCCAGAAATGGTCCATACACACAAAAAGCTTATTTCTCTCAAATTTTGCGCAGAAATTTGTTTACATCCTGTCACGTTCTGACCTTTATTTCCTTTGTTTTGTCTTTATTTAGTATGGTCAGGGCGTGAGTTGGGGTGGGCAGTCTATGTGTGTTTTTCTATGTTGGGGTTTTGAGTTCAGCCTAGTATGGTTCTCGTATGGTTCTCAATCAGAGGCAGGTGTCGTTAGTTGTCTCTGATTGAGAATCATACTTAGGTAGCCTGGGTTTAACTTTTGAGTTGTGGGTGTTTGTTTCCGTGTGAGTGTTTGGGCCTCACGGTACTGTTTCGGATTTAGTTCGTTCACTTTATTGTTTTGTATTTCAGTGTTCAGTTCGTTTCATTAAACATAATTATGAACACTTACCACGCTGCGCTTTGGTCCTCACCTTCTTCCACCGACGACAACCCTTACACATCCCTGTTAGTGAGCATTTCTCCTTTGCCAAGATAATCCATCCACCTGACAGGTGTGGCATATCAAGAAGCTGATTAAACAGCATGATCATTACACAGGTGAACCTTGCGCTGGGGACAATAAAAGGCCACTCTAAAATGTGCAGTTTGTTTCACAAAACACAATGCCACAGATGTCTTAAGTTTTGAGGGGGTGTGCAGTTGACATGCTGACGAATGTCCACCAGAGCTGCTGCCAGATAATTTAATGTTAATCTTTCTACCATAAGCCGCCTCCAACATTGTTTTAGAGAATTTGTCAGTTCGTCCAACCAGCTTTACAACCGCTGACCACGTGTATGGCGTCGTGTGAGAAAGCGGTTTGCTGATGTCAACGTTGTGAACAGAGTGCCGCATGGTGGCGTTGGGGCTATGGTATGGGCAGGCATAAGCTACGGACAATGAACCCAATTGCATTTTATCGATGGCAATTTGAATGCACAGAAATACCATGATGAGATAATGATGCCCATTTTGTTTAAGGTATCAGTAACCTAGAGATGCTTATCTGTATTCCCAGTCATGTGAAATCCATAGATTTGGTCCAAATTAATTCATTTCAACTGACTGATTTCCTCATATGAACTATAACTCTGTAAAATATTTGAAAGTGTTGCATGTTGCATTTATATTTTTGTTCAGTATAATCATGTTTCATTGTTTATTCTAGAAAAACCTGGCAATCCACTTTGATAAAAATACAGTGACCCTTCCGCTGTATATCTTGGAAAACATTCACATGCTTCTTTATGTATGTTAAACATCTATTAAAGCTGTAAAAAGCAGAAGCTTATATATTTATCTTTTGGCTTTGTGGACTGTTGCTTCTCAGGGCAGAGTTTAATGCCATCATCACCCAAGGTTGTCGGTTCCCCCCTCATGGTGAAATGGATCAGTCATGCGTGGGGGACATTGTTGGTCTGTTGCTATTGGAGCCTTCAGTTGGGAAGCTGGGAAAAGTCACATGAAGGCCAATTTGTGGAAAGAAGTCTTCCCCTGCTGAGTCCTACAAAGTTGTCCTCCATTTTCCAACCCAAGAAAAGACCAGCCATCAAGTAAGGAAACAACCAATTAAATCATCTGTGAACGTTTGCTGATCACAGGGAATGTCCCCAATCAATCCCAGGGCTCGTATTCACAAATAGTCTTAGTAGGAGTGCTGATCCGAGATGAGTTACCCTCTGTCACTATAACATTATTCATTATGTTCAAAAAGGGAAATTCCTACTCTGAGATGCCCAGATGCCCTTTGTTCTATTTACCTAAGGAAAGAAGAGCCAATTGAACAAAGATCCCCAGGCTTCAACTAACGTAAACGTATCAAATAACCCTAAATAGATTTTTGAAAGTAGTGACAGTCAGAAACTGCGACGATCAATGTTAAAAGGTTTATTTTTTCAAAATAAACTGTAGTAAACAGGCTTGATGAGCAAATATACAGCACAGTATTAATACGCAGCCCATACAAACAGATATCTCTAGCTTAAAATGGTGGATTTTGATGGGGATTTTTTTATTATGTTACTTAGATTGAGGCACCGGTGCCTCAATACACTCTAGGGGGTTAAAAGCAACCTCTTTCAATTACAGAAACTTTACACAATACCTTGACATTGCATATGGAGAAAGATACAAGGTTCATGAAGCCACATTCAGATCCAGTTACTCCAGCCCTGAAAATACCCCAAAAAGCTGTTCTTTTTTTCACTTGCCCTTTCGTTTCCATTTGCTTGCTGTGTAGAGGACTTGGACCCATTTATAATAGAAGAAAAGCGGTTAACATACATGCACTCGACACATAGCACTCAACACTCTAGTCAAACTGAAGCATCACTAGCAAGAGGAAGAAAGAAAGAAAGACCTGCCTCACCTCTACACTTTGACCCATACTAGTAGTGTAGCCCATAGTAATAGTAATTATATTTCTATAGTGTAGCCAGCCTGGTCTGTTAGAGGGAAGACACCTCCCTCCTCCCTCAAATCCAGTACAGGGCTTTCTATTGTTAGGTATGGCAAACAGAGAGAGAGACAGAGAGAGTGTGGTGCGGTTGCAGTAAATAGTGGGATCATCATACAGCAGTCTCCTGGTCCTCTCGTTGGATCATCTGGTAGTACTGGCAGTTCTCCAAGTACTCAGCCAGCTCCTGGTCATTGGCCTTCTTTGCACGCCACTTCAGCGTCTCACTCTGAGGAAGGGAGGGCAGGAGAAAGGGATGAGGGGGTGGAGAGAGAGAAAGAAGGAGGGATGAAAGCGAGAGTGAGAGAAAGGGAGAGGGGGATGACACAGAGAAATGTGTGTGTGTGTGTGTGTGTGTGTGTGTGTGTGTGTGTGTGTGTGTGTGTGTGTGTGTGTGTGTGTGTGTGTGTGTGTGTGTGTGTGTGTGTGTGTGTGCGCTTTTTGGTTGATTCTGATGATAATGCCCCCAAATTATATTATATATTATATATTGGCAAGAAAACAGGAAAATATTCTCATACAATATGTTTTTTCCTGTTGCCAGTGAGTTCACCATGGTGACTGTGTAGTGTAAGACCATTGTGGATCTATGGGACCAGCCAGGAATCCTGCAAGGCTACAATTCTCACTGACAGAGAAGAACGTTAATCACCATTACAAAGTATAGACAGCAATTTTCCCCAATAATAGACCTTTACTGGACTATAGCTAGTCTTTATTATAACCATCAGGCTGGTTGTGATAACAATCACGATTCATAGAGCCCTTTACCTGAAGGTCAAGTAAAAAAGGCCCCTTTACTGAACTAGAGCTAGGTAATTATGATAACCATCAGCCCGATTCAATTTAATTTATCTGAAGGTCAGTCTTCATGAGGGAAGCCCCGGCCTCCACCAGGTTGTGTTGTAGCTGGGAGCTCTAGGTTTGACCCAGTTGACATACTTTATCCAGGAACTGAGTAATTCATATAAATTAGGTCTATTTTAATTGTATTATTTGAGGACAGAGCTTTAATAGTAGAGAGTTGGCCTCAGTAATAGGCCGATGCGGTGGAAACCGGTTGCATGATGTTCTGTGTCAAAAGGGTCCATATAGAAAATCAGTAAAAGGAAGTTGACAATATGACTGTTAAAAAATGGACAGGATTCAGATATTGCATCCAGTATCCATGTGCACACAAGCACCCTATCTACAGTATTTCACACATATCTATCAATCATGTTAGATGTGTTAGAATGCTTTTTTATGTTTCATCCACAACAGTGAGGGAAAATATTAATATGTTCATTGGGTTTATACACTGAGAATAATAAACATTAGGAACACCTTCCTAATATTGAGATGCTTTCACCTGGATTCACCTGGTCAGTCTATGTCATGGAAAGAGCAGCTGTTCTTAATGTTTTGTATATTCAGTGTATGGGATACTGCAGAGTGGTTCCATTATCGAAACGTTAAAAGTGTCATATCAGTACTTGAAATCACTTTCTAATTCTTAAAGTGGGATGGGAGTCAACTGCATTGATTGATGGGTCAGTTTCTTACCGTTGTCTATGATTTACTTGTCAATCTCCTTGCAGCTCACCTCCACTGCATAATGTAGGAAGGTGCAGCCCAAAGTATCCTGCGTAAAAATATCTGCCACCTGTTTGTGGAGCTCTATGAGCTGTGAGGAAAAAATAATGGTTAATTTACAGTGCTTCAACTTTACAGTACTTCAACTTTACTGTTCTTCAACTTCACAGTGATTAAACTTCATAGCTTAATAAGCATGCCCCTTTCAAAAAAGGTAGAACTAACAGATATAGCCCTTGGTTCACTCCAGACCTGACTGCCCTCGACCAGCACAAAAACATCCTGTGGTGGACTGCACTAGCATCGAATAGTCCCCACGATATGCAACTTTTCAGGGAAGTCAGGAACCAATACATGCAGTCAGTTAGGAAAGCAAAGGCTAGCTTTTTCAAACAGAAATTTACATCCTGTAGCTCTAACACCCAAAAAGTCTGGGACACTGTAAAGTCCATGGAGAATAAGAGCACCTCCTCCCAGCTGCCCACTGCACTGAGGCTAGGAAACACTGTCACCAGCAATAAATCCACGATAATTGAGAATTTCAATAACCATTTCTCTACGGCTGGCCATGCTTTCCTCCTGGCTACCCCAACCTCAGCCAACTGCTCCGCAACCCCTGCAGCAACTTGCCCTGCAGCTACTTGCCCAAGCCTCCCCAGCTTCTCCTTCACCCAAATCCAGATAGCAGATGTTCTGAAAGAGCTGCAAAACCTGGACCCGTACAAATCAGCTGGGCTAGACAATCTGGACCCTCTCTTTCTAAAATTATCCACCACCATTGTTGCAACCCCTATTACTAGTCTGTTCAACCTCTCTTTCGTATTGCCCGAGATTGCTAAAGATTAGAAAGCTGCCGTGGTCATCCCCCTCTTCAAAGGGGGTGACACTCTAGACCCAAACTGTTACAGACAGATATCCATCCTGCCCTGCATTTCTAAAGTCTTCGAAAGCCAAGTTAACAAACAGATCAATGACCATTTTGAATCCAAACCGTACCTTCTCCACTGTGAAATCTGGTCTCCGAGCTGGTCACGGGTGCACCTCAGCCACGCTCAAGGTCCTAAACGATATCATAACCGCCATCGATAAAAGACAGTACTGTGCAGCCGTCTTCATCGACCTGGCCAAGGCCTTCAACTCTGTCAATCACAGTATTCTTAATCGGCAGACTCAACAGCATTGGCTTCTCAAATGACTGCCTCGCCTGGTTTACCAACTACTTCTCAGATAGAGTTCAGTGTGTCAAATCGGAGGGCCTGTTGTCCGGACCTCTGACAGTCTCTATGGGAGTGCCACAGGGTTCAATTCTCGGGGCGACTCTTTTCTCTGTGGGGGTGCCTTGCGAAAGTATTCGGCCCCCTTGAACTTTGCGACCTTTTGCCACATTTCAGGCTTCAAACATAAAGATATAAAACTGTATTTTTTTGTGACGAATCAACAACAAGTGGGACACAATCATGAAGTGGAACAACATTTATTGGATATTTCAAACTTTTTTAACAAATCAAAAAAAAAAAAATTGGCGTGCAAAATTATTCAGCCCCTTTACTTTCAGTGCAGCAAACTCTCTCCAGAAGTTCAGTGAGGATCTCTGAATGATCCAATGTTGATCTAAATGACTAATGATGATAAATACAATCCACCTGTGTGTAATCAAGTCTCCGTATAAATGCACCTGCACTGCGATAGTCTCAGAGGTCCGTTAAAAGCACAGAGAGCATCATGAAGAACAAGGAACACACCAGGCAGGTCCGAGATACTGTTGTGAAGAATTTTAAAGCCGGATTTGGATACAAAAAGATTTCCCAAGCTTTAAACATCCCAAGGAGCACTGTGCAAGCGATAATATTGAAATGGAAGGAGTATCAGACCACTGCAAATCTACCAAGACCTGGCCGTCCCTCTAAACTTTCAGCTCATACAAGGAGAAGACTGATCAGAGATGCAGCCAAGAGGCCCATGATCACTCTGGATGAACTGCAGAGATCTACAGCTGAGGTGGGAGACTCTGTCCATAGGACAACAATCAGTCGTATATTGCACAAATCTGGCCTTTATGGAAGAGTGGCAAGAAGAAAGCCATTTCTTAAAGATATCCATAAAAATTGTCATTTAAAGTTTGCCACAAGCCACCTGGGAGACACACCAAACATGTGGAAGAAGGTGCTCTGGTCAGATGAAACCAAAATTGAACTTTTTGGCAACAATGCAAAACGTTATGTTTGGCGTAAAAGCAACACAACTGAACACACCATCCCCACTGTCAAACATGGTGGTGGCAGCATCATGGTTTGGGCCTGCTTTCTTCAGCAGGGACAGGGAAGATGGTTAAAATGGATGGGAAGATGGATGGAGCCAAATACAGGACCATTCTGGAAGAAAACCTGATGGAGTCTGCAAAAGACCTGAGACTGGGACAGAGATTTGTCTTCCAACAAGACAATGATCCAAAACATAAAGCAAAATCTACAATGGAATGGTTCAAAAATAAACATATCCAGGTGTTAGAATGGCCAAGTCAAAGTCCAGACCTGAATCCAATCGACAATCTGTGGAAAGAACTGAAAACTGCTGTTCACAAATGCTCTCCATCCAACCTCACTGAGCTCGAGCTGTTTTGCAAGCAGTAATGGGAAAAAAATTCATTCTCTCGATGTGCAAAACTGATAGAGACATACCCCAAGCGACTTACAGCTGTAATCGCAGCAAAAGGTGGCGCTACAAAGTATTAACTTAATAGTTTAAGGGGGCTGAATAATTTTGCACGCCCAATTTTTCAGTTTTTGATTTGTTAAAAAAGTTTGAAATATCCAATAAATGTCGTTCCACTTCATGATTGTGTCCCACTTGTTGTTGATTCTTCACAAAAAAATACAGTTTTATATCTTTATGTTTGAAGCCTGAAATGTGGCAAAAGGTCGCAAAGTTCAAGGGGGCCGAATACTTTCGCAATGCACTGTATCAACGATATCGCTCTTGCTGCGGGTGATTCCTTGATCCACCTCTACGCAGACGACACCATTCTCTACACATCTGGCCCTTCTTTGGACACTGTTAACAAACCTCCAAACAACCTTCAATGCCATACAACACTCCTTCCGTGGCTTCCAACTGCTCTTAAACGCTAGTTAAACTAAATGTATGCTCTTCAACCGATCGCTGCCCGCACCCGCCTGCCCGACCAGCATCATTACTCTGCACGGTTCCGACTTAGAATATGTGGACAACTACAAATACCTAGGTGTCTGGCTCGACTGTAAACTCTCCTTCCAGACTCATATTTAACATCTCCAATCCAAAATTAATCTAGAATTGGCTTCCTATTTTGCAACAAAGCATCCTTCACTCACGCTGCCAAACATACCCTCGTAATACGGATCGTTCCAATCCTCGATTTTGGCGATTTAATTTACAAAATAGCCTCCAACACTCTACTCATCAAACTGGATGCAGTCTATCACAGTGCCATCCGTTTTGTTACCTAGGCCCCTTATACCACCCACCACTGCGATCTGTATGCTCTCGTTGGCTGGCCCTTGCTACATATTCGTCGCCAGACCCACTGGCTCCAGGCAGAGGTGGGACCAAGTCATTGTTTTACAAGTCACAAGTAAGTCTCAAGTTTTAGCACTCAAGTCCCAAGTCAAGTCTCAAGTCAAGACAGGCAAGTCCGAGTCAAGTCTCAAGTCCTAAACTTTGAGTTTCGAGTCCTAAGCAAGTCATAATGTGCTCTTCACCAAATGTAATACCATTTCATATTTTTAACAAGAGTATTAGTTAGTATATTACATTTACGCAAATCATGAATGCTTTTAAAAATATCTATATACATATTACTTTCCAAATAAACGTTATATTTCCATGGAAATACATGGGTAACCATGAGAAAGACCTCCCCCCCCTCAACAGTGATCAACGATCGAGGATCGCTATGGGGCGCAATCGGGCGATGTGGGCTTGTACACAATCGCCCAACCTTAACACACAAACACACACTCTCTCTGTGTGGTTACACTAGGCTAACGTATGTCAATGGTTATAGGAACAGCAGTAACATCAGGCCTAGCCAGTTGCAGCTCAATCTTCTGTGCAATGATCACGTTCCAGCACTGACTGATTGTGTGGAGGCTCATTGATTTAACGTTACGTTAGCCTACATGATACACTAGTAAAGTAATAAAATATATAGCTGTCGGCTATATTAGCCACGACTTACCGTTCTTTGTGCAGCTTCAAATGTTGAACAAAGTTGGAAATTGTTGTGCCTCTTCCCGCATGTTTTGCAAGTTGAAATCCGTTTTTTGTTGATACAGCATCGTCTTTATATCCAAAAATAATAATTTTGGGTATCATCTTTCCAAGGGCTCCATCTGAAATCACCCGCCGACATTCCTCTGCACTGCCACGCGCAACTTTTTCTCAACTGGCACAATTTGATTGGCTGCTGTCCGATTCAAAGTGTAATCTGTTCAATGAAGAGTTGATGCATTGCACACTTTTTTTTAATAGAATCATTATTTGGGCTTGGGGAGGGTATCAAATCAGGTCGAGTCATAAGGCTCAAGTCCAAGTCAAGTCACGAGTCATTGATGTTCAAGTCAAAGTCGAGTTGCAAGTCATCATATTTGTGACTCGAGTCGGACTCGATTCCAAGTCATGTGACTCGAGTCCACACCTCTGGCTCCAGGTCATCTATATGTCTCTGCTAGGTAAAGCTCTGCCTTATCTCAGCTCACTGGTCATCATAACAACACCCACGCGTAGCACGCACTCCAGCAGGTATATTACACTGCTTTGGCTGCCTTTCCTTCCAGTTCTCTGCTGCCAATGACTGGAACGAATTGCAAAAATCGCTGAAGTTGTAGACATATCTTCCTCACTAACTTTAAGCATCAGCTATCTGTGGAGCTTACCGATCGCTGCAGCTGTACACAGCCCGTCTGTAAATAGCCCATCCAACCACGACTTCATGAATTTGAAGTCATAACCCTCCGATAGCTAGCCAAGGGGATGAGGTAGGGAGTGCATTGCGACCAGGTGAGGGAATCCAATAGCCAAGGGGAAGAGGTAGGGAGTGCATTGCGACCAGTTGAGGGAATCCAAAAGCCAGACAACAATGCATGAATACTTCATTGTTCCATAACGGCATTTGTTTGGGAATAATGGCACACGTAACACATCACAGAACATTCAACACTTCACTTAAATACAACATAAATATCACAGGACATACTTCCCAAGACAAGGTCAGACAGACAAATAGATAGAGGTGTACTGTAGGTGGTGAGTTACGGTTTAGTCTTCCTGGATTTAGGAACCTGATGCTGGTTGATATGAATTACTTGTGTGCCCTGTGTGTTCTACAGAGTGGGGTTTTGAACATTCGACCTGACAGCAGGAGTTGGTACTGGTCTTAGTAAAATTGTCTGGATTTATGGATGGTTCTTGATTTGTAGAGTGACGGGATGCTTTGTGTCTTGACACTGCCGAACCATACCACCCAAGGGAGCAGAAGGTTAGGATGCATTCAATTAATGTCTTATATAAAAGGTGAATCATCAGTAAGGCCATAGGAAGTAGTCTTAAGACAAATGTTTTGCCCAGAACCCAGGGAGATATTACAAAACACAAAACCATTTCTTATGTTCACAGAATACAAAACAGAACACTAATGACCCTCACCTCCACCACACTCTCCGACAGTCCAGTTCTGTTTGCTGCCTCAGCCAGTATACATATCACAGACTTCATATGAGAAGTGGGCCATAATAAGCTAAGAAATCACTAAGGCAAGGTTACACGCTAGGCAATCCCCACAGCAGATGATACTGATTTCACATTATTCACATCCAGCCATGATGGATGATGCAATAAGGCATGTTTCAGTATAAGCGTTGTGTTTCAGTATAAGCGTTGTGCCCTTAGCCAGTAACACACTAAAAACCTACTCCACTGATTATTGCTAGGACTTACTAGTGTGGTTGTTTCCATGATTTGTTGGCTGATTCGGTACACTATTGTTATGTTACTGTGTTGTTATTGTAATGGTGATTTTGCTTCTGTTTGTAAATCATTTTGGTACAATGGGCTGTATAATCAGAACAAGCATCACAGATAATATTTACATGTACCAGGAATTTGACCTGGTGACATGGTGCTAATATACAGTATATAGATTATAAGAATATTATAACAATCTTATAACAATATTACAAGGGCTCATGTATTCAAGTATGCTGTGCTGGAGTATGGTGATGTTCAGCTTGTCAGTTGCACCAAAGAGCTAGAGAAGGAGCTTGAGCGAGTACAATTCAGATGGATATATTTTGCCACCCTGCTGCCCAGCTCTACCCTCACGCTTTTGGCCATGAATGGTGACTTTAACGGAATATAGATAGGAAGCCATAATTTTACTCCTCAAAGACATGAGAGATCCCTTCACAACCTCCCTCCACTCAAATAGCACTGACAGTTCATAGCTTCTCAGTTTTACCTGCTAGGACAAAGGCATTCCGACTATTTCCTACATTATCCTATCAGACTCTGTACTGGTAAAGATACATTTAACGTCTACATGATTCTATGATATTTTCAAATAAAATTGTATTGGTTGCATACACATTTTTAGCAGATGTTATAGTGAAATGCTTGTGTTCCTAGCTCCAACAATATCTAGCAATTCACAACAATGCACACAAATCTAAAAGTAAAAGATTGGAATTAAGAAATATATAAATATTAGGATGAGCAATGTTGTAGTGGCATTGACTAGAATACAGTAGAATGCAGTATATAATCAAATCAAATCCAATTTTATTTGTCACATACACATGGTTAGCAGATGTTAATGCGAGTGTAGCGAAATGCTTGTGCTTCTAGTTCCGACAATGCAGTAATAACCAACAAGTAATCTAGCTAACAATTCCAAAACTACTACCTTATAGACACAAGTGTAAGGGGATAAAGAATATGTACATAAAGATATATGAATGAGTGATGGTACAGAGCGGCATAGGCAAGATACAGTAGATGGTATTGAGTGCAGTATATACATATGAGATGAGTATGTAAACAAAGTGGCATAGTTAAAGTGGCTAGTGATACATGTATTACATAAAGATGCAGTAGATGATATAGAGTACAGTATATACATATATATATGAGATGAATAATGTAGGGTATGTAAACATTATATTAGGTAGCATTGTTTAAAGTGGCTAGTGATATATTTTACATAATTTCCCATCAATTCCCATTATTAAAGACATCATTTCCCATCAATTCCCATTATTAAAGTGGCTGGAGTTGAGTCAGTGTGCTGGCAGAAGCCACTCAATGTTAGTGGTGGCTGTTTAACAGTCTGATGGCCTTGAGATAGAAGCTGTTTTTCAGTCTCTCGGTCCCAGCTTTGATGCACCTGTACTGACCCCGCCTTCTGGATGATAGCGGGGTGAACAGGCAGTGGCTCGGGTGGTTGTTGTCCTTGATGATCTTTATGACCTTCCTGTGACATCGGGTGGTGTAGGTGTCCTGGAGGGCAGGTAGTTTGCCCCCGGTGATGCGTTGTGCAGACCTCACTACCCTCTGGAGAGCCTTACGGTTGTGGGCGGAGCAGTTGCCGTACCCTGTCACTGTGTCTTATGACCGAAAATAGCTTCTACATATCAGGACAGAGATTACTCACCCCGTACTGGAGGAATAATATAATATCTTATGTTTCACAGAGTCGAGGCTGAACGACGACATGAATAACATACAGCTGGGGGGTTTTAAACTTTTTCTGTCGGATAGAACAGCGGCCTCTGGTAAGACAAGGGGTAGCGGTCTATGTATATTTGTAAACAACAGCTTGTGCACAGAATCTAAGGAAGTCTAGGTATTGCTCGCCTGAGGTAGAGTATCTCATGATAAGCTGTAGACCACACAATTTACCAAGAGAGTTTTCATCTGTATTTTCCGTCCCTGTCTATATACCACCAAACCGATGCTGGCACTAAGGCCACACTCAATGAGCTGTATACAGCCATAAGCAAACAGGGAAATGCTAATCCAGGGGCAGCCCTCCTAGTGGCCAGGGACTTTAATGCATGGAAACTCAAATACGTTTTACCTAATTTCTACGAGCATGTTAAATGTACAACCAGAGGGAAAAAACTAGACCACCTTTACTCCACACACAGAGACACATAAAAGCTCTCCCTCACCCTCCATTTGGCAATTCTCACCATAATTATATCCTCCTGATTCCTGCCTGATTCCTGCTCAATAAGAAAGTGGTCAGATGAAGCAGATGCTAAGCTACAGGACTGTTTTGCTAGCACAGACTGGAATATGTCCCGGGATTCTTCTGATGGCATTGAGGAGGAGTACACCACATCGGTCACTGGCTTCATCAATAAGTGCATCGATGACGTGGTCCCCATAGTGACTGTACGTACATACCCCAACCAGAAGCCATGGATTACAGGCAACATCTGCACTGAGTTAGATGGTACAGCTGCCGCTTTCAAGGAGCGGGACTTTAACCTGGAAGCTTATAAGCAATCCCGCTATGACCTCTTACAAACCACCAAACATGCAAAGCATCAATACAGGACTAAGATTGATGAGCCAGCTGAAGCGTAGACAACCTGGTGAGCCGGCTGAGGAGTAAAACCCTGGCGATCCAGCTGAGGCCTGACGTGGGATAGCATGGGTGCCTGCCGAGTCAATGGGGACAAGAAAGCTGGCTCGAGAGGTTAAGGCGTGGAAGCCCGATGGCGGCGGCCCTTGGACCCGACGTCACCACCAACCGGAACGCCACCACTCCCCGATGCTTCGTTAGAAGGCTGCTGCATTCTGTAAGGACCGATGCTGGAGATGAAAAGCATGTACGGGGAGTCAACATTTAATAAGGACCAGACATGAAACAAGACAGGCACAGCGTCAGCACACGGTCCAAACAACGACATCCGACAATCAATGCTGAAGCGGGGAACAGAGCGGGGGAACAGACAGATATTGGGGAGGTAATGACAGAGGTGACTGAGTCCAGGTGAGTCCAATAATTTCTGATGCACGTGATGGGGCGGCAGGGTAGCCTAGTGGTTAGAGCGTTGGACTAGTAACCGGAAGGTTGCAAGTTCAAATCCCCTAACTGACAAGGTACAAATCTATCGTTCTGCCCCTGAACAGGCAGATAACTCACTGGTCCTAGGCCGTCATTGAAAATAAGAATTTGTTCTTGACTGACTTGCCTAGTTAAATAAAGGTAAAATAAAATAAAATGGGGGAAGGCAGGTTTGCGTAATGATGGTGGCAGGAGTGCATAATGCTGGGGAAGCTGGCGCCCTCGAGCGCAAGGGGGGAAGTGCGGCAGCGGGCATGACACTTCGCCACAAAACTACCTGATCTTCTCAAAAAGATAAGTTTGTCTAGCTGTGTCCGGTCCAGGTGGTGCTTGTACAAGCAGGCCATCTATGGAAGGAAGGATGTCAGCGTTGCGCAGCAGCTGAAACCTGGACTGAGTCCGAACGCTCCTTGGCTACAACAACACCAGGCTCCAGAGCATCAAAGTTGTGAAAGAGGAAATAACAAAAAAAATTATGTGAGATCAATAAAAGTAGTGTTACAACCTGGAATTAAAATGGATTTTGGAAGGGTTTGTATCACTTTGAAGATGTAAAATATTTTTTATTGTGAAACAAACAAGAAATAATACAAAAATACAGAAAACTTGAGCGTGTATAACTATTCACCCCCCCAGTCAATATTTTGTAGAGCCACCTTTTGCAGCAATTACAGCTGCAAGTCTCTTGGGGTATGTCTCTATAAACTTGGCACATCTGGCCACTGGGATTTTTTGCCCATTCTTCAAGGCAAAATTGGATTGAGGTCTGGCCTTTGACTAGACCATTCCAATACATTTAAATGTTTTCCCTTAAACCACTCGAGTGCTGCTTTAGCAGTATGCTTAGGGTCATTTGTCCTGCTGGAAGGTGAATCTCGGTCCCAGTCTCAAAACTCTGGAAGACTGAAACAGGTTCCCCTCAAGAATTTCCCTGTATTTAGCTCCATCCATCATTCCTTCAATTCTGACCAGTTTCCAGTCCCTGCCGATGAAAAACATCCCCACAGCATGATGCTTCCACCACCATTCTTCACTGTGGGGATGGTACATGGAATAAACAAACATACAGTCAATATTACAATAGAAAAATCTATATACAGTGTGCGCAATAAATAGGCCATAGTGGCAAAATAATTACAAAATAGCAATTAAACACTGGAGTGATAGATGTGCAGAAGATGAGTGTGTGGTACTGGGGTGCAAAGGAGCAAAATAAATAAAATAAATAACAGCATGGGGATGAGGTAGTTGGATGGGCTATTTACAGATGGCTATGTACAGGTGAGGTGATCTGTGAGCTGCTCTGACAGCTGGTGTGTCACAAATATTACCGAAGGTGACTCCCCTTCTTGTTCGGGTGGCGCTCGGCGGTCGTCGTCGCCGGTCTACTAGCTGCCACCGATCCTTTGTTCTGTGTTCGTTTGGTTTTGTCTATTGGTTTCACCTGTTTCTTGTTTGGTTATTTGGGTGGGGTTATATAAGTTTGTTCAGCCCGCTTCTGTTTGTGCGGGCTTGTTCGTATGTATGTGTTAGAGTGGTTTGTGTTTGCATTTCGGGTTTCTCGCTGTCCTTTATTTTTTCACATTATTGTTTTCTATTTTATTCCTGTGATTTATTCTGGACATTAAAGCGTGTTTTTCCCGCATCCTTTTGCTCTCTGCGCCTGACTCCACACCTATACACTCTTTGAGCGTTACAGAAGCCCGCACCTTAATATGGATTCAGCAGGAGCAGCGACCACCCCTCTTCCCACGATGGAGGAGAGAGTCCTTCATCACACGTCCATCCTCCATCGCATCGGATCAGCGATGGATCAAATGATGGAGAGGATGGATCATTGGGAGAGGAGTGGTCTCCCTACTACCCCACCTACCCTCCCACCAGCAACTCTACCATCTCCCCCAGCGGGATCTGGTTCCAGCGCTCTACGCATTACGCCTCCAAGGGAGTACGATGGAGCAGCGGCGGGGTGCCAGGGATTCCTGCTGCAACTAGACCTCTACCTGGCCACTGTTCGGCCGGCTCCCTCGGACAAGGAGAGCGTGAGTGTCCTCGTCACTTGCCTTACGGGTAGAGCCCTGGAGTGGGCCAATGCTGTCTGGAACGGGCCCGACTCAGCGAGGGGCAACTACCCGGAGTTCACCCGCCGTTTCCGGGCCGTGTTCGATCACCCTCCGGAGGGCCGAGCGACGGGTGAGAGGTTGTTCCATCTCAGGCAGGGGACGAGGAGCGCGCAGGACTTCGCGCTGGATTTCTGGACCTTGGCCGCTGGAGCAGGGTGAAACGACAGGGCCCTGATAAGACCATTACAGGTGTAGCCTGAGAGAGGACGTCCGCAGGGAGCGGGCCTGTCGGGACACTACGCTTAGCCTGGATGAACTGATAGACCTGTCGATCCGGTTAGACCATCTGGTAGCTGCTCGCGGACGTTCTGAAAGGGTCCTGTTAGTTCCACCTCCTGACCCTCCCGCTCCTATCCCGATGGAGCTAGGAGGGGCCGCGTCTAGGGAGATCGGAGGAGGAGGCTCCTCCTGCACCAGTTGTGGCCGGAGAGGGCACACTTCAGGTCGGTGCTGGAGGAGTTCATCTGGGATTCGAGCAGGCAGGCAGAACACTCCTCAGTCACCCCAGGTGAGTAAGCACCACACTCTCCCAGAGTTTCTTGTTGGTCACATGTTTTTATTTGTTTCCTTAAATTTTTTTCCCTCTCTCCAGCATAAGGCGCTAGTAGATTCAGGCGCAGCTGGGAACTTTATAGATCGCGGACTCGCTCAGAGGTTGAGGATTCCGTTAGTAAAAGTAGACCCCCTTTTTCCCGTGCACTCTTTAGATAGTCGACCATTAGGGTCAGGGCTGGTCAGGGAAGCCACAATTCCTTTGGAGATGATTACGCAGGGGAATCATAAGGAGCGAATTAGTCTGTTCCTTATCGATTCACCTGCGTTTCCGGTGGTGCTGGGGATTCCCTGGCTGGCTATTCACAATCCAACGATTTCGTGGAAACAGGGAACTCTCCAGGGGTGGTCTGATGAGTGTTCAGGCAGGTGTGTAGGGGTTTCCATCGGTGTGACAACGGTGGAGAGTCCAGACCAGGTTTCCACCGTGCGCATTCCCGCTGAGTATGCCGATTTGGCTATCGCTTTCAGTAAAAAGAAGGCGACCCAATTACCACCCCATCGACAGGGGGATTGCGTGATAAACCTCCAGGTAAACGCTGCACTCCCCAGGAGTCATGTGTATCCTTTATCCCAGGAGGAGACGTTGGCTATGGAGACATATGTCACCGAAGCTCTGGGACAGGGGTACATTCGGCCCTCCATGTCACCCGTCTCCTCGAGTTTCTTTTTTGTGAAGAAAAATGATGGTGGTTTGCGTCAGTGTATTGATTATCGAGGTCTAAATTCCATCACGGTGGGTTTTAGTTACCCACTACCTCTCATTTCTACGGCAGTGGAATCATTTCACGGAGCGCAGTTCTTCACGAAACTGGATCTCAGGAGTGCGTATAATCTGGTGCGTATTTGGGAGGGAGATGAGTGGAAAACTGCATTTAGCACTACATCTGGCCATTATGAGTACCTCGTCATGCCATACGGGTTAAAAAATGCTCCAGCTATCTTTCAATCCTTCGTGGATGAGATTCTCAGAGACCTGCACGGACAGGGTGTGGTAGTGTATATTGAGGATATTTTGATCTACTCCGCTACATGTACTGCGCATGTGTCTCTGGTGCGCTGGAGCATGCTGGAGCATGACCTGTACGTGAAGGCGGAGAAATGTGAGTTTTCCAAACGAGCCGTTTCCTTCCTGGGTTATCGCATTTCCAACTCGGGGGTGGTAATGGAGGGTGACCGCGTCAAGGCCGTGCGTAATTGTCCGACTCCGACCACGGTACAGGAGGTGCAGCGGTTCTTAGGGTTTGCCAATTACTACCGGAGGTTTATCCAGGGTTTTGGTCAGGTAGCAGCTCCTATTACCTCACTGCTGAAGGGGGGGCTGGTGCGTTTGCAGTGGTCAGCAGAGGCGGACGGAGCTTTCCGTAGGTTGAAGGCGCTGTTCACTGAGACACCGGTGTTGGCGCATCCGGACCCTTCTTTGGCGTTCATAGTA
Source organism: Oncorhynchus mykiss (assembly GCF_057628025.1). Taxonomy (NCBI): domain Eukaryota; kingdom Metazoa; phylum Chordata; class Actinopteri; order Salmoniformes; family Salmonidae; genus Oncorhynchus; species Oncorhynchus mykiss. The sequence continues at coordinate 56,213,703 of NC_143022.1, read as the reverse complement.
GAGGTGGACGCATCCGAGGCTGGGGTTGGAGCGGTGCTCTCACAGCGCTCGAGTGCGCCACCGAAGCTCCGCCCCTGTGCCTTTTTTTCGAAGAAGCTCGGGCCGGCGGAGCGGAATTATGATGTGGGGGACAGGGAATTGTTGGCTATGGTTAAGGCCCTGAAGGTGTGGAGACACTGGCTTGAGGGGGCTAAGCACCCTTTCCTTATCTGGACTGATCACCGTAACCTGGACTATATCCGATCAGCTAGGAGACTGAATCCTCGTCAGGCAAGGTGGGCCATGTATTTCACTAGATTTCGTTTTACTATATCGTATCGACCAGGTTCCCTCAACACTAAGGCCGACGCGCGGTCCATCGATCCTACTCCCATCATTCCGGCGGCTAAGCTGGTAGCACCAGTAGTATGGGAGGTGGACGCGGACATCGAGCGGGCGCTAAGGAAGGAACCTGCGCACAGGTTCCGGAGGGTCGTAGGTACGTGCCGCTCGCTGTTCGTGATCAATTGATTCGATGGGCTCATAGTCTACCCTCGTCGGGTCACCCAGGTATTTCTAGGACAGTGCGAGGTCTTAGGAGGAAGTACTGGTGGCCCACCTTGGTGAGGGATGTGCGAATCTATGTCTCCTCCTGTTCGGTGTGCGCCCAGAGTAAGGCTCCTAGGCACCTGCCACGAGGGAAATTACAACCCCTCCCCGTTCCACAACGGCCGTGGACCCATCTATCGGTGGATTTTCTTACTGACCTTCCCCCCTCTCAGGGGAACACAACGATCCTGGTCGTTGAGGATCGGTTCTCTAAGTCCTGCCGTCTTATCCCATTGCCCGGTCTCCCTACGGCCCTGCAGACTGCGGAAGCCCTTTTCACCCATGTCTTCCGGCACTAAGGGGTACCCGAGGATATAGTTTCTGATCGGGGTCCCCAGTTTACCTCCCGTGTGTGGAGGGCATTTATGGAACGCCTGGGGGTCTCGGTCAGCCTGACCTCAGGGTATCACCCGGAGAGTAATGGGCAGGTGGAGAGAGTGAACCAGGAGGTGGTTAGGTTTCTGCGGTCGTATTGCCAGGACCGGCCAGGGGAGTGGGCGAGATACATCCCCTGGGCAGAAATGGCCCAGAACTCACTAAGTTCACTCCTCTACCAACATGTCACCATTTGAGTGTGTGTTGGGGTACCAGCTGGTCCTGGCACCATGGCATCAGAGCCAGACGGAGGCTCCTGCGGTGGAGGAGTGGGTGCAGCGCTCTAAGGAGACCTGGAGGGCCGTCCAGGAGTCATTACGCCAAGCGAGTGGACGGCAGAAGAAGACTGCTGACCGTCACCGCAGTGAGGCCCCCGTGTTTGCACCAGGGGACAGAGTCTGGCTCTCGACCCGAAACCTGCCCCTCCGCTTGCCGTGCCGGAAGCTGGGTCCGCAGTGTGTAGGGCCATTTAAAGTCCTGAGGAGAATAAACAAGGTTTTTTATCGATTATTACTTCCTTTGTATTATCGCATTAACCCCTCGTTTCATGTGTCTCTTCTCAGGCCGGTGGTAGCTGGTCCCATGCAGGAAGGTGAGGTTCCGGAGGTCCCTCCGCCCCCTCTGGACATCGAGGGGTCCCCGGCGTACACGATACGAGCTATTCTGGACTCGAGACCCCGGGTGAGGGGCTTGCAGTACCTCGTTGACTGGGAGGGGTACGGTCCGGAGGAGAGGTGCTGGGTCCCGGTGGGGGATATTTTGGATCCATCTATGTTGAGAGCGTTCCATTGCCTCCATCCGGATCGCCCGGCGCCTCGGCCCCCGGGTCGTCCCCGAGGCCGGCGTCGGCGCGCTGCGGGAGCTGCGCGTCAGGGGGGGGGGGGGGTACTGTCACAAATATTACCGAAGGTGACTCCCCATCTTGTTCGGGTGGCGCTCAGCGGTCGTCGTCGCCGGTCTACTAGCTGCCACCGATCCTTTGTTCGGTCTTCGTTTGGTTTTGTCTATTGGTTTCACCTGTTTCTTGTTTGGTTATTTGGGTGGGGTTATATAAGTTCGTTCAGCCCGCTTCTGTTTGTGCGGGCTTGTTCGTATGTATGTGTTAGAATGGTTTGTGTTTGCATTTCGGGTTTCTCGCTGTCCTTTATTTTTTCACATTATTGTTTTCTATTTTGTTCCTGTGATTTATTCTGGACATTAAAGCGTGTTTTTCCTGCATCCTTTTGCTCTCTGCGCCTGACTCCACACCTATACACTCTTTGAGCGTTACATGGTGCCTGAATATGAGTCTCCAGCTTCAGTGATTTTTGCAGTTTGTTCCAGTCATTGGCAGCAGAGAACTGGAAGAAATTAGGCCAAAGGAGGAATTGGCTTTGGGGTTGACCAGTGAAATATACCAGCTCGAGCGCGTGCTTGAAGTTGGCTTAAAGTGGTCCTATGGACAGATACTCCAGTCTCCCCTGTGGAGCTTTGCAGCTCCTTCAAGGTTATCTTTGGTCTCTTTGTTGCCTCTCTGATTAATGCCCTCCTTGCTTGGTCCGTGAGTTTTGGTGGGCGGCCCTCTCTTGGCAGGTTTGTTGTGGTGCCATATTCTTTCCATTTTTTTAATAATGGATTTAATGGTGCTCTGTGGGATGTTCAAAGTTTCTTTCTTTTTTTATAACCAAACCCTGATTTGCACTTCTCCATAGCTTTGTCCCTGACCTGTTTGGAGAGCTCCTTGGTCTTCATGGTGCCGCTTGCTTGGTGGAGCCCCTTGTTTCATGGTGTTACAGACTCTAGGGCCTTTCAGAACAGGTGTATATATACTGAGATCATGTGACAGAACATGTGACACTTAGATTGCACACAGGTGGAATTCATTTAACTAATTATGTTACTTCTGAATGTAATTGGTTGAACCAGATCTTATTTAGGGGCTTCATAGCATAGGGGGTGAATAAATTTGCACGCACCACTTTTCCGTTTTATATTGTTTAGAATTTTTTTAGTAATTTATTTTGTTTCACTTCACCAATTTGGACGATTTTATTTATGTCCATTACATGAAATCCAAATAAAAATCAATTTAAATTACAGGTTGTAATGCAACAAAATAGGAAAACTGCCAAGGAGGATGAATACTTTTGCAAGGCACTGCACCAAGTGTTGTCATCGATTCCTTGTAGAGACACCACAACGTTGCTTTTGTCACATGGGATGGCAGCAGCTTTCCACCAAGTGTTTGTGTCCTGGGTGGCATCCTGGTAATACTATTACATTATCCTCTGCGTAGTTGTTGATGAAGTTCACCACTCGCTGTAAGTCCTCATGCTTCCGGTGTAACCTGTGTTTGCTTGGGCCAGCTCTTATTTTGATGGGAGGCATTAGACCATTCCCCTTGTATGACTGGTGGAGGAGAGTCAATCGTGTTCTACTGATGTTGAAAGACAAATTCCAGATACAAATATTTTGGAATTATTATACAATAGATAGCCGTAATCACCGTCAGACACACATCTGGCGAAGTGGAGTCTTTTGTTTAGACATGCAGGCTAAACAATGAATCATAATACATTCAGTAATGTTCCTAGCAATACAAACCGATTGTCATAGATAGCTAAAGTTAACCAAATAGGTTCAATGTTAGCTAGTTAGCTAGCTAACATTAGGCTATTATGCTATAACTATTAGGCCAATAGGCTGTAACTAGCCATGCGAAATGGCATTCTGAGATAACATTACTACATACGGATCATAAACGTAATTTTAGCTCACGAGTCAGCCATCTAACATCAGCTAGCTAGCTAACAGTAAGCTTTAACTTGGGGGATTTTTTGTTAAGACGTAGCTAGCTAGCTAAACAAACAATGAAGCATAATCCCAATCCATAGAGTACTAGCAATCCATAGAGTACTAGCAATTTCATAGCTAGCTAAAGTTAACCAAATAGGTTCAATGTTAGCTAGTTAGCAAGCTAATATTAGGCCATAACTAGCAATGTGAAATGGCATTCTGAGAATGTTACTACACACATATCATAAACATAATGTTAGCTAGCGAGCCAGCCATCTAACGTCAACTAGCTAACGAACAGTAAGCTTTAATAACTTCTTATGGCTGGGGGGCAGTATTGAGTACCTTGGATGAATAAGGTGCCCAGAGTAAACTGCCTGCTCCTCAGTCCCATTTGCTAATATATGCATAGGATCAGTATGTGGATAGAAAACACTCTGAAGTTTCTAAAACTGTTTAAATTATGTCTGTGAGTGTAACAGAACTCACATGGCAGGCAAAAACCTGAGAAAAAAATCCAACCAGGAAGTGGGAAATCTGAGGTTGGTCGATTTTCAACTCAGCCCCTATTGAAGTTACAGTGGGATTTGGTCATCATGTACTTCCTAAGGCTTCCACTAGATGTCAACCGTCTTTAGAAACTTCTTTGATGCTTCTACTGTGAAGTGGGGCCGAATGAGAGGGGAATGAGTCAGAGGTCTGGCAGCAGTCACGCGCATTGCGAGGTATCTCTCGTTCCTTTGCTTTTCTGAAGACAAAGGAATTCTCCGGTTGGAATATTATTGAAGATTTATGTTAAAAACATCCTAAAGATTGATTCCATACATCGTTTGACAAGGTTCTACGGTCTGTAACGGAACTTTTTGACATTTAGTCTGCAACTAGTGAACGCGCTTCGTGAGTTTTGATTTGTTTACCAAACGCGCTAACAAAAGTAGCTATTTGGACATAAATTATGGACATTATCGAACAAATCAAACATTTATTGTGGAACTGCGATTCCTGGGAGTGCATTCTGATGACGATCATCAAAGGTAAGTGAATATTTATAATGTATTTTTTTCTGACTCCTGTTTACTCCAACATGGCGGATATATGTATTTGTTCTCTGAGCGCCGTTCTCAGATTATAGTATGGTTTTCTTTTTCCATATAGCTTTTTTGAAATCTGACACAGCGGTTGCATTAAGGAGAAGTATACCTTTAATTCCATGTATAACACTTGTATTTTCATCAACATTTATGATGAGTATTTCTGTAAATTGATGTGGCTCTCTGCAAAATGACCGGATGTTTTTGGAACTACTGAACATAACGCGCCTAATGTATACTGAGATTTTTTGATATAAATATAAACTTCATCAAACAAAACATACATGTATTGTGTAACATGAAGTCCTATGAGTGTCATCTGATGAAGATCAAAGGTTAGTGATTAATTTTCTCTCTATTTCTGCTTTTTGTGACTCCTCTCTTTGGCTGGAAAAATGGCTGCGTTTTTCTGTGAATAGGTGCTGACCTAACATAATCGTTTGTGGTGCTTTCGCTGTAAAGCCTATTTGAAATTGGACACTGTGGTGGGATTAACAACAAGATTACATTTAAAATGGTATAAAATACTTGTATGTTTGAGGAATTTTAATTATGAGATTTCTGTTGTTTTGAATTTGGCGCCCTGCACTTTCACTGGCCGTTAACGGGATTTCAGCCCTAAGAAGTGTTAACCCATTCCAGCCGTGCATTGTAAATTACATCATAACTTTCAATTGTGGCTCATTCCATTGTGCCACATGATTTCTCCATATAGCCGAATGGCTTGCTTCGTTTCAAGCATGGTTTCAAGTAATTCGGCTAACAGCGCTTAGTAAAAATATAAAGTGAAATATAACCCCTAACCCTAACTTGAGTTCACTGCCTGTAGCCATTTCAAGTGTGAAATGCTCAGTCTGAAGCCATTCGGCTATGGGTTTCAGAGCCCTATCATAATAATACAATAAACATTGGCAAAAAAAACATAATTAAATTGTTGCCAGGAGTACAGTTACAGTCACCAACACTCTTGATAACATGAAAATAGCCTAACCAGCTCTGATAGGGTGAGTAAAATGGTCAGAGTTGGGTGGGGGCTAAAGCTTAAGATGATTCTCATGACATTACACATGGCCAGTGTGAACCAGAGTGACTTGACACAACAGGCCAAGCAAGCTGTACAAACAAAACAGAAATGACACAGGACGTGTTATTTAATGAAAGGGGTTGCAGTGTGCTGTGAAGCATTCATCCATGTATACGGGTAAGAGTCTAGCTACAGATTCAGATATTATATGTTTATATTTTTGTCAGAAAGTTATTTTCATTGCAAGTTAAGTGTATATTCGATTCATTAAATTATTTTTATCGATACACTGGGTCACATTTATTTGGATGGTCTGGATTTTCCATCTGTCGATGGTCCACAGATACGTAGTCATACTATTAATAAGCTATGTGTTGACAAGCAACTGCTTGCTACGGTTAGAGTTAAGTTTAGAATAAGGGTAAGGGTTAAGGTTAGTGTTAGTTGATAATTAGTTGAAATGTTACTGATAGTATCAAAATAAAGTGTTAACATAAACATATTCATTTTGGCAAACAGAGACACAAGTTATACTGTAGTAGGATGTTAGTGGGACTGAGTAATGTACAAAAGCATGCTCCTGGTCTCCTAAGGTGTTTTATTACAGTTTTTTTTCAATAACTAGTGCAATTTATGTGGTATATTTCCACAACTATTAGCACATAAAATCAACAGATCATCAAAATGGGACATGTTTCAAAACAAGTACAATTTCAATTGACTGAGTACAACAAACATATTCACAAAAGTCACTTGTTCATTGCACCAAATCAATCATACAATTGGCATTCATATTCCAGTATCTGCTTTTCACAATGCATCATTCATATAACCTTTGACATGATTTCCTTGTCATTTGTTAAAATACATACTAAATGACTTAATCAATTAGCTCAAAACTGATAACTAGTAAATCAAATTGTATAGTGTATACCAAAAGTAAAATCGATTGTATATGTAAACTCAGTACACAAAACATTATGAACACATGGGCCCAGATTTTACAGAAAAACCTAAGAAGCTTCTTAAGAAAATGATTTGAATGGTTGAAAATAATCAATACGGAAACTTTCAGATGAAGTTTGTGAGTAAATTACACATGTTCAATTGCTTTCATGAGCTTATTCTTTCACTGCCCAAAGACAAGGGTTTAGCTATCTTGGAATTAAGAACAAATCCAATAACTTTATTTTCAAGGATCTAATTTCTTCTTAACCATTTGTTTAAGGAGAAACATAAGAAATAGGATATTAACATTTCCAAGTACCTTTTTGAGGAATCACAACTTTGCTTAACATTCTTAAGTCTATAGTTAAAGACAAAATGGCAGTTAAGAAGAAACTCATAAAACCTTAAGGTTTTGTGAATCTCAGCCCTGTTCTTCCCATTAGATTCAGTAGACTGACCAGGTGAATGCTATGACCCTGTCATGATGTGCCCTGGTGGGAGGATCATAGCCCCTCCCCCTCTCTCGCTCCACAGTTTTATGACTTTACAACAGGTCAGAAATACCTGGTAGAAACTGCCAAGCAGTTTTGAGAGAGTCGAAGAGAACAAAGAACCTCTCTTGGCCAAACTCCTAAATCACCAAAATTGAAGAATTAAACAATATTTCCACTTTTGAGAATGTGGGAATGGTCCATGGACACTTAAGGGACAGTTCATTTGGTGATCTCATGAGGGACAGGAAACACACAACTGTATCTCTTAAAGTGTAAATTTCCCAGCTGTCAGGTCTCAACATCTAAATATTGTGAAATGTATGTGATTGTGAAAAGATGTAATGTGATGTTAACCTTCTAAATGAGAGTAGTTAATCTTTATATGAAAATCCATAGTCAGTGGCCACGCCCATGTGAGCATAGACATAAATTCTGTGTCATGGAACTGCCCTTTTCTACTGAAATGGATAAAACCCACACCTGATGAAATTCACACCAAACCACAGTGTAAACTAAGGTTGCAAATGGTTGAATTTCTAACGCTTCGAACACACCGACTGTGTCATTGTGTTTTGATACACCAGAAGTACATTCATTTCCAAAGGAACGCTGCATTTGCCTTGCAACATTGCGTTGCAGTGCGTTCTGTGTATGCATCACATTGTATGCGTAGACTTGATAAAAAGTAGCAAAATGTGAATGTTGAGTTTTTGTTGCACACATATCCAGTAAAAAAATCTGGGATTACATAATAAAAAGTTTAATTGCATACTTTCTTTACATTTTTTATACATTTATTTGCCAAGTATATTATTTACTCCATGGGTGTCAAACTCTGGCCCGTGGGCCAAATTTGGCCCGCGGGGTAATTATATTTGGCCCGCGAGACAATACCAAATTACTACTAGAGCTGGCCCGCCGGTATTATACAGCGCATTCACCACTAATACTACGAATCCCATTATGCTCTGCTGTTTTCGCGCGCCAATCAGGACAGGACCCAGAAACGCTCTCTCCTCTGTGACAGTAGTCATAGCAACATAGACACTACAACTGTCAGCGAGCTAACCCTTCCCAAAAATGGCGAAAAGAAAGGCAGAAAACAGGAGCTTTCTGGACAAGTGGGAGGCAGAATATCTGTTTACATATGTAAAAGACAAACCTGTTTGTCTTGTTTGTGGAGTCAACGTGGCTGTAAGTAAGGAGTACAACATTAGACGACACTATGAAACGAAACACCATGACAAATACAAGGACCTGGACATGACTCAAAGGAGCCAGAAAGTAGAGGAGATGAAAAGAAGTTTGGTTTCACAACAGAATATGTTTAAAAAAGCCACATCACAAAGCGAGGCTGCTGTAAAGGCTAGTTATATAGTGGCAGCAGAGATCGCAAAATCAGCCCGGCCCTTTAATGAGGGAGAGTTCATGAAAAAGTGCATGATGAAGGTTTGTGACCTCGTATGCCCAGAGAAAAAACAAGCATTTTCAAACGTGAGCCTGAGCAGGAACACAGTAGCTGATCGCACATGTGATCTTGCCACCAATCTGTATGACCAGCTGATGGAAAAGGGAAAAGATTTTGTTGCGTTCTCCCTCGCTGTGGATGAGAGCTGCGACGCATCTGATACTGCTCAGCTGTCAGTCTTCATCCGTGGAGTGGACTCAAATCTGTGTGTTACGGAGGAGCTATTAGGATTCAAATCAATGCATGGCACAACCACAGGAAAGGAAATCTTTGAGGAGGTTTCCAAATGTGTAACTGAAATAAAGCTGCCGTGGGATAAACTCGTTGGATTAACGACAGATGGTGCGCCAGCGATGTGCGGTAAAAAGAGTGGACTGGTGGGCATGGTTCGGGAGAAGATGCGGGAAGAGAACTGTGCAGGTGAGCTAACTGTTTACCACTGCATCATACATCAGGAAGCACTGTGTGCCAAAGCCCTAAAGATGGAACATGTTATGACCACAGTAACACAGGTAGTTAACTTTATAAGAGCCAAAGGTCTAAATCACCGCCAGTTTAAATCTTTTCTGGAGGAGTGTGGTTCGGAATACGCAGACGTGCCGTATCACACAGAGGTGAGATGGCTAAGCAGAGGAAAAGTACTGAACAGATGTTTCGAGCTGCGTGAGGAAATATGTCAATTCCTGGAAACCAAAGGGAAGGATACAGCAGAGCTCGGGGAGCAAAAGTTCCTGTGTGAGCTGGCCTTTCTCTGTGACATCTCGAGCCATCTCGATGCGCTGAACCTGCAGCTTCATGGGCGGGGGCGCATCATCACAGACATGTACGCTGCAGTGAGGGCCTTCAAAACTAAACTGTGCCTGTGGGAGAATCAGATACTGCAAGGAAACCCTTGCCATTTTCCCTGCTGCCAATCCATAAAAGCTCAGATCTCTGCCGCCGTGTTCCCATGCGCACAGTTTGCTGAAAAACTCAGTGTTCTCGCCGCTGAGTTTAGCCGGCGATTTGCCGACTTCGATGCCCAGAAATGCAAGTTTGAACTGCTTAGTAATCCCTTCGCAGTTGATGTGGAAAATGCACCAACCAACATCCAAATGGAGCTGATTGAACTCCAGTGCAACGACACGCTGAAGTCAAAGTATGATGCTGTGGGCGCCACACAGTTTCCACGGTTCATCCCTGACACAATGCCTCAGCTCCGCACCCAAGCTGCTCAGATGCTCTCCATGTTCGGCAGCACTTATCTATGCGAGCAACTTTTCTCCTCGATGAAGATGACCAAAACAACTCACAGGAGACGTCTGACTGATGAACATCTTCGCTCGATACTGAGGATTTCTTCAGCTCAGAGCTTGAGCCCAGACATTGATGAACTAGCATCCAAGAAGAGATGCCAGGTATCTGGCTTGGGCACATCAGATTAGACCAGTGTGCAATAATTAACGTTTTCTTTATGCACTTTTTCTTGCTACAAGGCATGGGCTTGAATGGTTTATTGATTTATTATCATTTTATTTGTAAAATTATTAGCCAGTGGAAAAAGTTTATTTTGGTATTTAAATCAGAAGGCTGCAAATAGAAAAGAGGCATACAATTTTTATTTAAATTGTATTTATTTAATAAATGAATGCCATTGATGTGTTTTTTCATTTGAAATTCGATTTTGCATGTCTCCACTATTAAATTATATATTGTATGGTAATAAGCGATGCTTGTTCCATATTCAATGTTAAAGCAAAACTTGTTTGGGTCCATATTAAAAGGTTAATTTGTTCAATGTTGGCCCGTGACTTTGTTCAGGTTTTACATTTTGGCCCACTGGGTATTTGAGTTTGACACCCCTGATTTACTCGATGACATCCACAAATTAATTGTGAGAGCCTATAATATAATATCCCTCAAATTCTGTCCGCCGTGGCGGCTCTGGCGCGGGACGTGGACCCCGCCTCTTTATCCGCCTCCGTGGCCTCTTAAACGGCGACCCTCGCCGCCGACCTCAGACTGGGGACGCTAGCCCCAGGTCCCGAATGGACGGAAGACTCCGGCAGCTCTGGAGTGAAGGGCGATTCTGGCAGCTCCTGGCTGACTGACGGCTCTGGCAGCTCCTGGCTGACTGATGGCTCTGGCAGCTCCTGGCTGACTGACGGCTCTGGCAGCTCCTGGCTGACTGATGGCTCTGGCAGCTCCTGGCTGACTGGCGTTCTCTGGCTTCCATGAGGTTCATAATAATCTCAGGTGGTCCTAGATCCAGAGGTGCTTCCTCCATTTCATCGTCTTCCATGGCTGCACCAATGGTGGTCATACTTGTGGATGATGTAGATGTTGTAGAGGGTCTCGCTGCACCAGATGGTTGCACATGTAGATGACGTTGAGGGTCTTGATGCACCGATGGGGACAACACTTGTGGATGACGTAGTAGATGGTCTGGTTGTAAAATTGTCACTCGTTGCCATAGGCACGGAAGACGGAACTTCTTAAATAAACTTCTCCGTGGTGCCCCACGTTATTAATGAGTTAATTGTTGCATGATTTAATTCAATCACGTAATCAATTAAACGTTACGTAATCGATTTGATAAAATAGCATGTCATCACATTAATGTTAGTCACAGACACAACAATCTCTTATTAAAGTCACTTGTTAAATCCACTTGAATCAGTGTAGATGAAGGGGAGGAGACGGGTTAAAGAATGATTTCTAAGCCTTGAGACAATTGAGACTTGGATTGTGTATGTGTGCCATTCAGATGGTGAATGGGCAAGACAAATGAGGTGCACCGTTTTGTGTCAAGAATGGCAACGCTGCTGGCTTTTTCACACTCAACAGTTTCCTGTGTGTATCAATAATGGTCCACCACCCAAAGGACAACCAGCCAACTTGACACAACTGTGTGAAGCATTGGAGTCAACATGGACCAGCATCCCTGTTGAACTCTTTCGACACATACAACAGGTGAACAGGCTTATAGTGAAATGCTTACTGACTAGCCCTAAACCAACAATGCAGTTAAGAAAATAGAGTTAAATAAACTAAAGTAAAAAAAGTAACACAATAAAATAACAATAAACAGGGTCTGAGGGCAGGTTTTCCTTATGTTTGGAAGTGTATAGTTTGTCCCTATAGAACTCACAGACATTCAGTACTCAACCACTTTCATCTTCTGAATCACTGTCTTCCGGTTTACAGTCCTCCTATTTAACTAGGTAGGTCAGTTAAGAATAAATTCTTATTTACAATGACAGCCTACCCCGGCCAAACCCGGACGACGCTGGGCCAATTGTGCGTTGCCCTATGGGACTCTCAATCACGGCCCGATGTGATACAGCCTTTATAACCAGGGACTGTAGTGGCGCCTCTTTGCACTGAGATGCAGTGCCCTTAGACCCTGCGTCACTCGGGCGCAACGCCTACGGGAGCTTTAATATGTTCTGCATTTTCTTTGGGAGCAGCACATAGGCACCCAGGTGAAAGCACGTTGGCTCGGCCTTACCCTGCCCAAGAGGAACAAGGGCCTCTTCAAAAAGCCCCAGCTCTCTCTGGCAAAAAAAGGCAATTTTGTAGGTCTGCCTGTATAAGGTGCCTCTCCTCCGCTGCGCTAAGGCAGATGTTTTTCAGCATCACTGCATGCTGCTTTGCCCAGAGCAGACTGGTCCCAACAGCTTGGGGGACAGACTGGATGTTCACCTGGGACTGGATGACACCTGGGACCAGACTGGATGTTCTTGCTGGAGAAAATCCTCTTACTCCAGTCTTGGGGGGAATTGGGGTGACTTGTTCCTTCCATGTTGCGTGATTGTCGCTTGATTTTTTCTGGAGAGCTGTACAGCAATGGTTTGTTCATCTGAAGAACAATTTTAAGAAATGTTAATAAAAATCTTGAATTTTGATAGAAATCTTTCATATAGTTCAAAGCACCTGGGAGAATGAGACTTAGATAACAGCAGTGATATGCCAGCGTGTGATGCAGTGTTCAACAACACTGAACTGCCTGCAGTACCTGTATACTTTCTGACCAGGCCACAATAGAAAGAGCGCGACAGGACCAGCCTATGGATTGTGGCCAGCAGACAGTGAATCTTCTTGGTCTGCAGACTTTCCAAAATTGCTGCCAGTGTTGGAGACCAGTGTATAATCAGGTTTCTCTTCTCCATGGCCTTCGTTAACATTTTAAAAGGTTTAAAACCTATATTGACTAGCCTCAATACAGTGTGACAAATATGATGGAGACAACATCCTAAAAAAGCGACTTACTTTCAAGCTGAGAAGTCAACTGAGTGTTCCTATCACAGGTGATTGACGGGGAATTCCTTTCAGACCTAGAAAATATTATACAAATAAGTGAAAATATAACAGTATGAAAGCATCTCAACATAAAACTAACTAGGCTAAATCCATTTGAGTATAGATTTGAGTGTAGAGTGACTTATTGCAGCATGAAGTGTTGGCACACAGGTCAGAACACTTCATGTAGAATAGATTAAGCAGGGGAGGGGGGGGTAACTCATGTTTCTAATATATGGAGTGGAAAGGGTCAGGTGACAACAGGAGGTGGAGATAAGAGTATAAAGTAACGGGGCAGGGAGTAGCTATGCAGATCCAAGACACAACAGGAGGTGGTGATACGAGTATAAAGAAACGGAGTAGCTTTGCAGATCCAAGAAACAACAGGAGGTGGTGATACGAGTATAAAGTAACAGGGAGTAGCTATGCAAATCCAGGACAACAGGAGGTGGTGATAAGAGTATAAAGTAACAGGGCAGGGAGTAGCTTTGCAGATCCAGGAAAACCAGAAGTGATGATAACAGTATAAAGTAACAGGGAGTAGCTATGCAGATCCAGGACACAACAGGAGGTGGTGATACGAGTATAAAGTAACAGGGAGTAGCTATGCAAATCCAAGAAACAACAGGAGGTGGTGATACGAGTATAAAGTAACAGGGATGAGCTATGCAAATCCAAGAAACAACAGGAGGTGGTGATACGAGTATAAAGTAACAGGGATGAGCTATGCAAATCCAAGAAACAACAGGAGGTGGTGATACGAGTATAAAGTAACAGGGATGAGCTATGCAGATCCAGGACAACAGGAGGTGGTGATAAGAATATAAAGGAACAGGGAGTAGCTTTGCAGATCCAAGACAAAACAGGAGGTGGTGATAAGAATATTACCTAACAGGGAGTAGCTATGCAGATCCAGGACACATCAGGAGGTGGTGATAAGAGTATAATGTAACAGGGAGTAGCTATGCAGATCCAGTACACAACAGGAGGTGGTGATAAGAGTATAAAGTAACAGGGAGTAGCTATGCAGATCCAAGACACAACAGGAGGTGGTGATAAGAGTATAAAGTAAAAGGGAGTAGCTATGCAGATCCAGGACGCAACAGGAAGTGATGATAAGAGTATAAAGTAACAGGGAGTAGCTTTGCAGATCCAAGACAAAACAGGAGGTGGTGATAAGAGTAAAAAGTAACAGGGCAGGGAGTAGCTTTGCAGATCCAAGACAAAACAGGAGGTGGTTGTCATGTTGTGTCTTGTCTCTGTCCTTTCCCTTCACCCTGTCTCCCTCTGCTGGTCGTTGTTAGGTTACCTTTTCTCCCCCGCTTTCTCCCAGCTGTTCCTTGTCTCCTCTAACTACCCATTCACCCCGTTTCCCACCTGTTCCCTTTTTCCCTCTGATTAGGTCCCTATATCTCTCTCTGTTTCTGTTCCTGTCCTTGTCGGATTCTTGTTTGTGTTTCATGCCTGAGCCAGACTATCGTCATGTTTGCTGCAACCTTGTCCTGTCCTGTCGGAACCTGCCGGTCCATCTGAGCCTACGTTTTGTTTTGTTATTAAAGAAGCTCTGTTAACGTTAATTCGCTTTTGGGTCCTCATTCACGCACCTGACAGAAGAATCCGACCAAGAATGGACCCAGCGACTTCGGATCCTCTCCACTCAGCCGTCGGGATCCAGGGAGCGATGCTAGGCAGACACGAGCAGGAAGTGTCTGCTGCTCGACATGCCGTTGAGACCCTGGCCACCCAAGTCTCCAACCTCACAGAACAGGTTCACCATCTCCGCCTCGATCCACCGGCCACTTCCAGGGCTTTCGAATCTCCGGAGCCCAGAATCAATAACCCGCCGTGTTACTCTGGGGAGCCCACTGAATGCCGCTCGTTCCTCACCCAGTGTGATATTGTGTTTTCTCTCCAGCCCAACACTTACTCCAGGAGCACTGCTCGTGTCGCCTACGTCATATCTCTCCTTATTGGACGGGCTCGTGAGTGGGGCACGGCAATCTGGGAGGCAAGGGCTGAGTGTACTAACCAGTATCAGGACTTTAAGGAGGAGATGATACGGGTTTTTGATCGATCTGTTTTTGGGGAGGAGGCTTCCAGGGCCCTGTCTTCCCTATGTCAAGGCAATCGATCCATAACAGACTACTCTATTGAGTTTCGCACTCTTGCTGTCTCCAGTGGCTGGAACGAGCCGGCCTTGCTCGCTCGTCTTCTGGAGGGTCTCCGCGCAGAGGTAAAGGATGAGATTCTCTCCCGGGAGGTTCCTTCCAGCGTGGATTCCTTGATTGAACTCGCTATTCGCATTGAGCGACGGGTTGATCTTCGTCACCGAGCTCGTGGAAAGGAGCTCGCGCTCTCCGTCGCCCCCCTCTCCGCATCACTACCATCTTCCTCTGCCGGCTCGGGTGCTGAGCCCATGCAGCTGGGAGGTATCCGCATCTCGACTAAGGAGAGGGAACGGAGAATCACCAACCGCCTCTGTCTCTATTGCGGTTCCGCTGGTCATTTTGTCACTTCATGTCCAGTAAAAGGCCAGAGCTCGTCAGTAAGCGGAGGGCTACTGGTGAGCGCTACTACTCCTGTCTCTCCTTCAAGATCCTGCACTACCTTGTCGGTCCATCTACGCTGGACCGGTTCGTCAGCTTCCTGCAGTGCCTTAATAGACTCTGGGGCGGAGGGCTGTTTTATGGACGAGACCTGGGCTCGGGAACATGACATTCCTCTCAGACAGTTAAAGGAGCCCACGGCCTTGTTCGCCCTGGATGGTAGTCCTCTCCCCAGGATTCAGCGTGAGACGCTACCTTTAACCCTCACTGTGTCTGGTAATCATAGTGAAACCATTTCTTTTTTAATTTTTCGTTCACCTTTTACACCTGTTGTTTTGGGTCATCCCTGGCTAGTTTGTCATAATCCTTCCATTAATTGGTCTAGTAATTCTATCCTCTCCTGGAACGTCTCTTGTCATGTGAAATGTTTAATGTCTGCTATCCCTCCTGTTTCCTCTGTCTCTTCTTCACAGGAGGAGCCTGGTGATTTGACAGGGGTGCCGGAGGAATATCACGATCTGCGCACGGTGTTCAGTCGGTCCAGGGCCACCTCTCTTCCTCCACACCGGTCGTATGATTGTAGTATTGATCTCCTTCCGGGAACCACCCCCCCCCGGGGTAGACTATACTCTCTGTCGGCTCCCGAACGTAAGGCTCTCGAAGATTATTTGTCTGTAGCTCTTGACGCCGGTACCATAGTCCCCTCCTCCTCTCCCGCCGGAGCGGGGTTTTTTTTTGTCAAGAAGAAGGACGGGTCTCTGCGCCCCTGCATAGATTATCGAGGGCTGAATGACATAACAGTGAAGAATCGTTATCCGCTTCCTCTTATGTCTTCAGCCTTCGAGATCCTGCAGGGAGCCAGGTTTTTCACTAAGTTGGACCTTCGTAACGCTTACCATCTCGTGCGCATCAGGGAGGGGGACGAGTGGAAGACGGCGTTTAACACTCCGTTAGGGCACTTTGAATACCGGGTTCTTCCTTTCGGCCTCGCTAACGCTCCAGCTGTCTTTCAGGCATTAGTCAATGATGTCCTGAGAGACATGCTGAACATCTTTGTTTTCGTTTACCTTGACGATATCCTGATTTTTTCACCGTCACTCCAGATTCATGTTCAGCACGTTCGACGTGTCCTCCAGCGCCTTTTAGAGAATTGTCTTTTTGTGAAGGCTGAGAAGTGCACTTTTCATGCCTCCTCCGTCACATTTCTCGGTTCTGTTATTTCCGCTGAAGGCATTAAGATGGATCCCGCTAAGGTCCAAGCTGTCATTGATTGGCCCGTCCCTAAGTCACGCGTCGAGCTGCAGCGCTTTCTCGGCTTCGCGAACTTCTATCGTCGTTTCATCCGTAATTTCGGTCAGGTGGCAGCTCCTCTCACAGCCCTTACTTCTGTCAAGACGTGCTTTAAGTGGTCCGTTTCCGCCCAGGGAGCTTTTGATCTCCTCAAGAATCGTTTTACATCCGCTCCTATCCTTGTTACACCTGACGTCTCTAGACAGTTCGTTGTCGAGGTTGACGCGTCAGAGGTGGGCGTGGGAGCCATTCTTTCTCAGCGCTCCCTCTCTGACGACAAGGTCCATCCATGCGCGTATTTTTCTCATCGCCTGTCGCCGTCGGAACGTAACTATGATGTGGGTAACCGCGAACTGCTCGCCATCCGGTTAGCCCTAGGCGAATGGCGACAGTGGTTGGAGGGGGCGACCGTTCCTTTTGTCGTTTGGACTGACCATAGGAACCTTGAGTACATCCGTTCTGCCAAACGACTTAATGCGCGTCAGGCGCGTTGGGCGCTGTTTTTCGCTCGTTTCGAGTTCGTGATTTCTTATCGTCCGGGCTCTAAGAACACCAAGCCTGATGCTTTGTCTCGTCTCTTCAGTTCTTCAGTAGCCTCCACTGACCCCGAGGGGATTCTCCCTGAGGGGCGTGTTGTCGGGTTGACTGTCTGGGGAATTGAGAGGCAGGTAAAACAAGCGCTCACTCACACTCCGTCGCCGCGCGCTTGTCCTAGGAACCTTCTTTTCGTTCCCGTTCCTACTCGTCTGGCCGTTCTTCAGTGGGCTCACTCTGCCAAGTTAGCCGGCCACCCTGGCGTTCGGGGTACGCTTGCTTCCATTCGCCAGCGTTTTTGGTGGCCCACCCGGGAGCATGACACGCGTCGTTTCGTGGCTGCTTGTTCGGTCTGCGCGCAGACTAAGTCCGGTAACTCTCCTCCTGCCGGCCGTCTCAGGCCGCTTCCTATTCCCTCTCGACCGTGGTCTCACATCGCCTTAGATTTTGTCACCGGACTGCCTTCGTCAGCGGGGAAGACTGTTATTCTTACGGTTGTCGATAGGTTCTCTAAGGCGGCTCATTTCATTCCCCTTGCTAAGCTTCCTTCTGCTAAAGAGACGGCACAAATCATCATCGAGAATGTTTTCAGAATTCATGGCCTTCCGTCAGACGTCGTTTCGGACAGAGGTCCGCAATTCACGTCTCAATTTTGGAAGGAGTTTTGCCGTTTGATTGGGGCTTCCGTCAGTCTCTCTTCCGGCTTTCACCCCCAGTCTAACGGTCAAGCAGAACGGGCCAATCAGACTATTGGTCGCATCTTACGCAGTCTTTCTTTTCGCAACCCTGCGTCTTGGTCAGAACAGCTCCCCTGGGCAGAATACGCCCACAACTCGCTTCCTTCGTCTGCGACCGGGCTATCTCCTTTTCAGAGTAGCCTCGGGTACCAGCCTCCGCTGTTCTCATCTCAGTTCGCCGAGTCCAGCGTCCCCTCCGCTCAGGCTTTTGTCCAACGTTGCGAGCGCACCTGGAAGAGGGTCAGGTCTGCACTTTGCCGTTATAGGGCGCAGACTGTGAGGGCTGCTAATAAGCGTAGAACTAAGAGTCCTAGATATTGTCGCGGTCAGAGAGTTTGGCTCTCCACTCAGAACCTTCCCCTTAAGACGGCTTCTCGCAAGTTGACCCCGCGGTTCATTGGTCCGTTCCGTATTTCTCGGGTCATTAATCCTGTCGCAGTTCGACTTCTTCTTCCGCGATACCTTCGTCGCGTCCACCCGGTCTTCCATGTCTCCTGTATTAAGCCCGTTCTTCGCGCCCCCGCTCGTCTCCCCCCCCCCCCCCCCCATCCTTGTCGAGGGCGCACCCATCTACAGGGTCCGCAGGATTTTGGACATGCGTCCTCGGGGCCGTGGTCACCAGTACCTTGTCGATTGGGAGGGGTACGGTCCTGAGGAGAGGAGTTGGGTTCCCTCTCGGGACGTGCTGGACCGTGCGCTGATCGAGGATTTCCTCCGTTGCCGCCAGGTTTCCTCCTCGAGTGCGCCAGGAGGCGCTCGGTGAGTGGGGGGGTACTGTCATGTTGTGTCTTGTCTCTGTCCTTTCCCTTCACCCTGTCTCCCTCTGCTGGTCGTTGTTAGGTTACCTTTTCTCCCCCGCTTTCTCCCAGCTGTTCCTTGTCTCCTCTAACTACCCATTCACCCCGTTTCCCACCTGTTCCCTTTTTCCCTCTGATTAGGTCCCTATATCTCTCTCTGTTTCTGTTCCTGTCCTTGTCGGATTCTTGTTTGTGTTTCATGCCTGAGCCAGACTATCGTCATGTTTGCTGCAACCTTGTCCTGTCCTGTCGGAACCTGCCGGTCCATCTGAGCCTACGTTTTGTTTTGTTATTAAAGAAGCTCTGTTAACGTTAATTCGCTTTTGGGTCCTCATTCACGCACCTGACAGTGGTGATAAGAGTATAAAGTAACAGGGAGTAGCTTTGCAGATCCAGTACACAACAGGAGGTGGTGATAAGAATATTAACCAACAGGGAGTAGCTATGCAGATCCAGGACACATCAGGAGGTGGTGATAAGAGTATAATGTAACAGGGAGTAGCTATATAGATCCAGGACACAACAGGAGGTGGTGATAAGAGTATAAAGTAACAGGGAGTAGCTTTGCAGATCCAGGACACAACAGGAGGTGGTGATAAGAATATTAACTAACAGGGAGTAGCTATGCAGATCCAGGACACAACAGGAGGTGGTGATAAGAATATTAACTAACAGGGAGTAGCTATGCAGATCCAGGACACATCAGGAGGTGGTGATAAGAGTATAATGTAACAGGGAGTAGCTATATAGATCCAGGACACAACAGGAGGTGGTGATAAGAGTATAAAGTAACAGGGAGTAGCTTTGCAGATCCAGGACACAACAGGAGGTGGTGATAAGAATATTAACTAACAGGGAGTAGCTATGCAGATCCAGGACACAACAGGAGGTGGTGATAAGAATATTAACTAACAGGGAGTAGCTATGCAGATCCAGGACACAACAGGAGGTGGTGATAAGAATATTAACTAACAGGGAGTAGCTATGCAGATCCAGGACACATCAGGAGGTGGTGATAAGAGTACACAGTAACAGGGAGTAGCTATGCAGATCCAGGACACAACAGGAGGTGGTGATAAGAATATTAACTAACAGGGAGTAGCTATGCAGATCCAGGACACATCAGGAGGTGGTGATAAGAGTACACAGTAACAGGGAGTAGCTATGCAGATCCAGGACACAACAGGAGGTGGTGATAAAAGTATAAAGTAACGGAGTAGCTATGTAGATCCAGGACAAAAGGAGGTGGTGATGACAGTATAAAGTAACGGAGTAGCTATGTAGATCCAGGACAAAAGGAGGTGGTGATGACAGTATAAAGTAACAGGGAGTAGCTATGCAGATCCAGGACAACAGGAAGTGATGATAAGGGTATAAAGTAACGGAGTAGCTATGTAGATCCAGGACAAAAGGAGGTGGTGATAAGAGTATAATGTAACAGGGAGTAGCTATATAGATCCAGGACAAAAGGAGGTGGTGATAAGAGTATAATGTAACAGGGAGTAGCTATGCAGATCCAGGACAACAGGAGGTGGTGATGACAGTATAAAGTAACAGGGAGTAGCTATGCAGATCCAGGACAACAGGAAGTGATGATAAGGGTATAAAGTAACGGAGTAGCTATATAGATCCAGGACACAACAGGAGGTGGTGATGACAGTATAAAGTAACAGGGAGTAGCTATGCAGATCCAGGACAACAGGAAGTGATGATAAGGGTATAAAGTAACAGGGAGTAGCTTTGCAGATCCAGGCCAACAGGAAGTGATGCTAAGACTAAAGTAACAGGGA
The DNA here is from genome assembly GCF_057628025.1 of Oncorhynchus mykiss. Taxonomy (NCBI): domain Eukaryota; kingdom Metazoa; phylum Chordata; class Actinopteri; order Salmoniformes; family Salmonidae; genus Oncorhynchus; species Oncorhynchus mykiss. The sequence goes on along the minus strand of NC_143022.1, from coordinate 56,192,965 downwards.
GTAGCTTTGCAGATCCAGGCCAACAGGAAGTGATGCTAAGACTAAAGTAACAGGGAGTAGCTTTGCAGATCCAGGACAACAGGAGGCTGTTATAAGACTATAAAGTAACAGGGAGTAGCTATGCAGATCCAGGACAACAGGAGGTGGTGATAAGAATATAAAGTAACAGGGCAGGGAGTAGCTATGCAGATCCAGGACACAACAGGAAGTGATGATAAGAGTATAAAGTAACAGGGAGTAGCTATGCAGATCCAGGACACATCAGGAGGTGGTGATAAGAGTACACAGTAACAGGGAGTAGCTATGCAGATCCAGGACACAACAGGAGGTGGTGATAAAAGTATAAAGTAACGGAGTAGCTATGCAGATCCAGGACAAAAGGAGGTGGTGATAAGAGTATAAGGTAACAGGGAGTAGCTATGCAGATCCAGGACACAACAGGAGGTGGTGATAAGAATATAAAGTAACAGGGAGTAGCTATGCAGATCCAAGACACAACAGGAGGTGGTGATAAAAGTATAAAGTAACGGAGTAGCTATGCAAATCCAGGACAAAAGGAGGTGGTGATAAGAGTATAAGGTAACAGGGAGTAGCTATGCAGATCCAGGACACAACAGGAGGTGGTGATAAGAATATAAAGTAACAGGGAGTAGCTATGCAGATCCAAGACACAACAGGAGGTGGTGATAAGAGTATAAAGTAACAGGGCAGGGAGTAGCTATGCAGATCCAGGACACATCAGGAGGTGGTGATAAGAATATTAACTAACAGGGAGTAGCTATGCAGATCCAGGACACATCAGACGTGGTGATAAGAATATTAACTAACAGGGAGTAGCTATGCAGATCCAGGACACATCAGGAGGTGGTGATAAGAGTATAAAGTAACAGGGCAGGGAGTAGCTATGCAGATCCAGGACACATCAGGAGGTGGTGATAAGGATATAAAGTAACAGGGAGTAGCTTTGCAGATCCAAGACACAACAGGAGGTGGTGATAAGAGTATAAAGTAACAGGGCAGGGAGTAGCTATGCAGATCCAGGACACATCAGGAGGTGGTGATAAGAATATTAACTAACAGGGAGTAGCTATGCAGATCCAGGACACATCAGACGTGGTGATAAGAGTATAAAGTAACAGGGCAGGGAGTAGCTATGCAGATCCAGGACACATCAGACGTGGTGATAAGAGTATAAAGTAACATGGAGTAGCGTTGCAGATCCACTACACAACAGGAGGTGGTGATAAGAATATAAAATAACAGGGCAGGGAGTAGCTATGCAGATCCAAGACAACAGGAGGTGGTGATAAGAGTATAAAGTAACAGGGAGGAGCTAAGCAGGTCCAAGAGATGGTGGGACCAGGACACAGCATACAGTAGGGTATAGGAACATGGCATTCATGACTGTTCGGGCTAAGCCAGACAGAAAGGGGTATTTAGAAATGCAATAAAACCTTAGGTCAGAGATGAAGCAACTACTTACGCGACCCGCTGTTGCTCTGCGAGAGTTTCCACGTATCTCTCCTGCCATGTAAAGAACAACGTCCTCTTGTCTGTGAGGGTCTCCTTTATCTGATGTGTCCAAACTTCCACATCTGACTGTGTGCTGCCTGCAACATAAAGGGCCTAGTTAAATCTATTGGAGAACAAAATAAACCAGTTCTACATGTTGTCATGACGTAGGCCTGGGGGGTAGGTTTATGACAGTCATAAATACCTCTCCCCCCATTTTTCCTCTCTCTACCCTACTGATGTTACATTTGAAAACCCCTTGGTTAACATAGAGATTCTGGGAACATCAGAAGGTGGGGGGAAATGAACTATATTCTGTTAATCCGACCAATTGAACATATGCATGCGGTGATACTTAATGAATATGATGTCAGTTCGGTTGTCATGTGAGACATTCTCATCAATAAGATGAAAACTCTGTGTAGACTTTACACTGTAGTTTATCAGATTCACATGGAATTGTTGTTCAATTTAAATGTTTGAATATGAAATTATTTGTGAAGGGATGAAATGTGATTTTAGCTTCTAAAATGTGAGAATTGGGTTTTCATGAGTGGCCCGACTCGGTGGCCCGCGTGAAGAGACATAGTTTACAACCTATGAAACACAACCTATCCCTCCACTATATAAGCCCTTGACGAAAATATAACCTCCTGTTCCGAGGATGTGAGGATGACGGTCCTATGTCAGAATGAACTACAGAATGAACTACAGAATGAAGCCAACATCAGCGTGAGCTTTGGTTGCGAATGGTATAAACTTTGAACTCTTATTCACTACAGAAGTGATACCTCCTAGCCGTTGAGTTAGCAACAGCAGCTGCAAACGAGGGTTAGGAAGGAACAGACAGAATATTCCGTCTATCACACAACGTTACTACAACATATCCAATTGACCACTAGAGACATTCTTCAAAGGACAAAGGGCTCGGTTTGGCAACACGGCCTTCCATCTACTACCAACCTACCGAAGCGCAGCTCAGAGTAAATATTTATTGCATTTTCCTTTTCCAAATGGGCGGTAATTTAGAATGCATAAGATACTGTATTTACGATAGCACAGCTTCTTCCTTTGTCCCTCAGTCTTCCCGCTCTTTCACACAAACCCAGCCCTTTTCTTTTGTGTAACCAGCTGTCATATCTGTTCCGCCCGCTAGGGACGTTTTCCTTTATCACGTAATTTGTAATCAATTTGTAATCAAGTATAATTCATTCTTTGTATATGTAATTCTGTGTGATTAATTATTTATTTACTAAATACCTAACTAAACACAATTTTGTCTTGCTGATTCAACTTGTTAGCCAGGGTTCATTTAGATAACCAAGAATTTACAACTTTCAGATGAGACTGAATTAAGTTGACAATTAATATTGACTGCTAATGATGTAAAATATTACTAGGTCTTTAAGAGTTTATTTGAAAGATAACAGCTCTATAAATATTATTTTGTGGTGCCCTGACTCTAGTTAATTATCATTTACATGATTAACTCAATCAGGTAATATTAATTACGGAGAAATTATTTTATAGAATAGCATGTCATATCACTTAATCCGGTATAGCCAAAGATACAACAATGTTCAATGCTCAGAAGTTAGAGAGAAATATCTTACGGACAATGTAAGGAATTTGACAAAAATATCAAATTGGCACTGAAACCACAGCAAGGATTTCATCATCAAATCAAACAAATGTATTCTATAAAGACCTTTGAACATCAGCAGTTGTAAAAAAAAGCATCAAAGTGCTTTACAGATACCCTGCCTAAAACCCCAAAGAGCAAGCAATGCAGAGGCAGAAGCACAATACAAGAGGTTTGCATGGTGTGCATGCGTGTCAGACTGATGGATAATCAGAACAGGATAGAGCACACAAAAATACTTTCAAATGTTCATAGATGACCAGCAGGGTCAGGCTATAGAGGGTGCAAACATGGCTTTCATGTTTAAGGAAGTCAAGGTTTATGGGTGGGGTGGGTTGCGTGGTTCACCTTCCCACCCATGGGGAAAAATAAAAAGTATGTGGGCGTGGGTTCCCCAGTAGCTTATGTAGGTTTGCTACTTGCTTACGAAGAGTAGCTACCTCGCTCCTGTAGTTGTCTGCAAATATTGACTGGCAATCACCAAGCTGCCCACTCAGGAAAAAACTTCAAACTGTAACCAGTGCCTGCAACCTGGATCAGGTTGTCAGTCAACCTACCAGGGTAGTTACAAACAGCACAGGAATTAAATCATCAACATGTATTGATCACATCTTTACTACCGCTACAGATATTTGCTTTAAAGCAGTATCCAAATCCATAGGATGTAGTGACCACAATATAATAGCCATATCTAGGAAAACCAAAGTTCCAACGGCTACAAGAGGTTTAGTAGTGATTCATACGTTGATGATGTAAAGAATGTTTGCTGGTGTGTGGTGTGTAATGAGGAGCAACCAGACGCTGCACTTGATGCATTTATGAAACTACTTATTCCAGTTACTAATAAGCACGCACCCATTAAGAAAATTAAGATTTTCTTTAATCTCCTCGGATTGATGAGGAATTGAAAACTTGTATGGTTGAGGCAAAAGGCATGGCAATTAAGTCTGGCAGCCCAACTGATTGGCAAATGTACTGCAAATTAATAAATCATGTGACTAAACTAAATTTAAAAAAAACTACACTATGAAACAGATAAAGCTTTTTACTATCATTCTTTATATAATTTGGGGCACCTTAAATTAAATTTTTGGGGAAAAAAGTCAACTCGGCTCCTTCATTCATTGAATCAGATGGCTCATTCATCACAAAGCCCACTGATATTACAAACTACTTCAACTTAGGGCTGCAATCCCGTTAACGGGATCGATATGACAACAGCCAGTAAAAGTGCAGGGCGCCAAATTCAAAACAGAAATCTCATAATTAAAATTCCTCAAACATACTGTATCTTATACCATTTTAAAGGTAATCTTGTTGTTAATCCCACCACAGTGTCCGATTTCAAATAGGCTTTACAGCAAAAGCACCACAAACGATTATGTTAGGTCACCACCAAGCCACAGAAAAACACAGCCATTTTTCCAGCCAAAGATAGGAGTCAAAAAGCACAAAGAGAGATACATTTAATCACTAACCTTTGATGATCTTCATCAGATGACACTAATAGGATTTCATGTTACACAATACATGTATGTTTTGTTTGATAAAGTTCATATTTATATAAAAAAATCTGAGTTTACATTGGCGCGTTTCTCACGCGGGACTAGGTGTGTGAGGAAGGAATAAGGCGCAGAGAGTTCCACAGGGAAAATGTGCACTTTAATCCGGCACAAACAAACAAACAAGCCCCAACACAGGGCACGGAAATAAATGGACCACCCAAAACACAGGGTGCCAGGTCCAGAACACGAACACACCTAACTAACGCACACACGTAACACAAAATTAATCCTGCAACAAACAAGGGCGGGTAAATGGACTTTAAATAAGGAAGCTCATCATGCACACTCAAAAGGACACAGGTGAAACTAATAAGACAAAACAACCAGACAACGAAAAATGGATCGGTGGTGGCTAGTAGGCCGGTGACGACGACAGCCGAGCACCGCCCGAACAGGCAGGGGAGCCAACTTCGGCGGAAGTCGTGACAGCGTTACGTTCACCAGTTCCAAAAGCATCCAGTGATTTTGCATAGCCACATCAATTTTACAGAAATACTCATCATAAATGTTGATGAAAATACAAGTTACACATGGAATTATAGATATACCTCTCCTTAATGCAATCGCAGTCAGATTTTTTTTTTTAATTTACGGAAAAAGCAAACCATGCAATAATCTGAGAACGGCGCTCAGAATTTTTATTTATTTTTAGCAGCCATGTTGGGGTCAACAGAAGTCAGAAATAACATTATAAATATTCCCTTACCTTTGATGATCTTCATCAGAATGCACTCCCAGGAATCCTAGTTCCACAATATATGTTTGATTTGTTCGATAATGTCCATTATTTATGTCCAAGTATCTACTTTTGTTAGGGCGTTTAGTACACAAATCCAAACGCTCGTGCAGGTCCAGTCGAACGTTGGACGAAAAGTTCAAAAAGTTATATTACAGGTCGTTTTTATCATAAATCTTCAATAACGTTCCAACCGGAGAATTCCATTGTCTGTAGAAAAGCCATGGTTGCGTACATGTGAAATGCGCGTGACTAAGATTCTGTTAGTTATAATTCTATGTTAAATGCATACATCATTTAGTCATTATTCATAATAAATCCCATAACAAAAACAAACTCAAAATAGTTCTGGGACACTAAAGTCCATGGAGAATAAGAACACCTCCTCCCAGCTGCTGAAGATAGTGGATTTATCAGTAGTGACAGAGTTTCCTATAACTGAGAATTTCAATAAGCATTTTTTTACAGCAGGCCATGCTTTCCACCTGGCTACCCTTACCACGGTCAACAGCACTGCACCCCCCACAGCAACTCGCCCAAGCCTCCCCATTTCTCCTTCACCCAAATCCAGATTGCTGATGTTCTGAAAGACCTGAAAAATCTGGACCCCTACAATTCAGCTGTTCAACCTCTTTCTGAGATTACCAAAGATTGGAAAGCAGCTGCAGTCATCCCCCTCTTCAAAGGGGGGACATTCTAGACCTAAACTGCTACAGACCTACAGACCAATCCTACCCTGCCTTTCTAAGGTCTTCGAAAGCCAAGTCAACAAACAGAATACCGACCATTTCGAATCCCACCGCACCTTCTCCGCTATGCAATCTGGTTTCAAGAGCTGGTCATGGGTGCACCTCAGCCACTCTCAAGGTCCTAAACGATATCTTAACCGCCATCGATAACAAACAATACTGTGCAGTCGTATTCACTGACCTGGCCAAGCCTTTCGACAATGTCAATCACCACATCCTCATTGGCAGACTCGATAGCCTTGGTTTCTCAAATGATTGCCTCGCCTGGTTCACCAACTACTTCTCTGATAGAGTTCAGTGTGTCAAATCGGAGGGCCTGTTGTCCTGGCCTCTAGTAGTCTCTATGGGGGTGCCACAGGGTTCAATTCTTGGGCCGACTCTCTTCTCTGTACACATCAATGATGTCGCTCTTGCTGCTGGTGAGTCTCTGATCCACCTCTACGCAGACAACACCATTCTGTATACTTCTGGCTCTTCTTTGGATACTGTGTTAACTAAACTCCAGACAAGCTTCAATGCCATACAACTCTCCTTCCGTGGCCTCCAACTGCTCTTAAATACAAGTAAAACTAAATGCATGCTTTTCAACCGATCGCTGCCTGCACCTGCCCGCCCGTCCAGCATCACTACTCTGGACGGTTCTGACCTAGAATATGTGGACAACTACAAATACCTAGGTGTCTGGTTAGACTGTGAACACTCCTTGCAGACTCACATCAAACATCTCCAATCCAAAGTTAAATCTAGAATTGACTTCCTATTTCGCAACAAAGCATCACTCACTCATGCTGCCAAACATACCCTAGTAAAACTGACCAACCTACCGATCCTCGACTTTGGCGATATCATTTACAAAATAGACTCCAACACCCTACTCAATAAATTGGATGTAGTCTATCACAGTGCCATCCGCTTTGTCACCAAAGCCTCATAGAATACCCATCACTGCGCCCTGTACGCTCTCGTTGGCTGGCCCTCGCTTCATACTCGTCGCCAAACCCACTGACTCCAGGTCATCTACAAGACCCTGCTAGGTAAAGTCCACCCTTATCTCAGCTCGCTGGTCACCATAGCAGCACCCACCTGTAGCACGCGCTCCAGCAGGTATACAGTGCCTTGCGAAAGTATTCGGCCCCCTTGAACTTTGCGACCTTTTGCCACATTTCAGGCTTCAAACATAAAGATATAAAACTGTATTTTTTTTGTGAAGAATCAACAACAAGTGGGACACAATCATGAAGTGGAACGACATTTATTGGATATTTCAAACTTTTTTAACAAATCAAAAACTGAAAAATTGGGCGTGCAAAATTATTCAGCCCCTTTACTTTCAGTGCAGCAAACTCTCTCCAGAAGTTCAGTGAGGATCTCTGAATGATCCAATGTTGACCTAAATGACTAATGATGATAAATACAATCCACCTGTGTGTAATCAAGTCTCCGTATAAATGCACCTGCACTGTGATAGTCTCAGAGGTCCGTTAAAAGCGCAGAGAGCATCATGAAGAACAAGGAACACACCAGGCAGGTCCGAGATGCTGTTGTGAAGAAGTTTAAAGCCGGATTTGGATACAAAAAGATTTCCCAAGCTTTAAACATCCCAAGGAGCACTGTGCAAGCGATAATATTGAAATGGAAGGAGTATCAGACCACTGCAAATCTACCAAGACCTGGCCATCCCTCTAAACTTTCAGCTCATACAAGGAGAAGACTGATCAGAGATGCAGCCAAGAGGCCCATGATCACTCTGGATGAACTGCAGAGATCTACAACTGAGGTGGGAGACTGTCCATAGGACAACAATCAGTCGTATATTGCACAAATCTGGCCTTTATGGAAGAGTGGCAAGAAGAAAGCCATTTCTTAAAGATATCCATAAAAAGTGTTGTTTAAAGTTTGCCACAAGCCACCTGGGAGACACACCAAACATGTGGAAGACGGTGCTCTGGTCAGATGAAACCAAAATTTTACTTTTTGGCAACAATGCAAAACGTTATGTTTGGCATAAAAGCAACACAGCTGAACACACCATCCCCACTGTCAAACATGGTGGTGGCAGCATCATGGTTTGGGCCTGCTTTTCTTCAGCAGGGACAGGGAAGATGGTTAAAATTGATGGGAAGATGGATGGAGCCAAATACAGGACCATTCTGGAAGAAAACCTGATGGAGTCTGCAAAAGACCTGAGACTGGGACGGAGATTTGTCTTCCAACAAGACAATGATCCAAAACATAAAGCAAAATCTACAATGGAATGGTTCAAAAATAAACATATCCAGGTGTTAGAATGGCCAAGTCAAAGTCCAGACCTGAATCCAATCGAGAATCTGTGGAAAGAACTGAAAACTGCTGTTCACAAATGCTCTCCATCCAACCTCACTGAGCTTGAGCTGTTTTGCAAGGAGGAATGGGAAAAAATGTCAGTCTCTCGATGTGCAAAACTGATAGAGACATACCCCAAGCGACTTACAGCTGTAATCGCAGCAAAAGGTGGCGCTACAAAGTATTAACTTAAGGGGGCTGAATAATTTTACACGCCCAATTTTTCAGTTTTTGATTTGTTAAAAAAGTTTGAAATATCCAATAAATGTCGTTCCACTTCATGATTGTGTCCCACTTGTTGTTGATTCTTCACAAAAAAATACAGTTTTATATCTTTATGTTTGAAGCCTGAAATGTGGCAAAAGGTCGCAAAGTTCAAGGGGGCCGAATACTTTCGCAAGGCACTGTATCTCTCTGGTCACCCCCAAAATCAATTCCACCTTTGGCCACCTATCCTTCCAGTTCTCTGCTGCCAATGACTGGAACGAACTACAAAAATCTTTGAAACTGGAAACACTTATCTCCCTCACTAGCTTTAAGCACCAGGTTTCAGAGCAGCTCACAGATTACTGCACCTGTACATAGCCCATCTATAATTTAGCCCAAACAACTACCTCTTCCCCTACTGTATTTATTTATTTAGCTCCTTTGCACCCCATTATTTCTACTTTGCATTTTCTTCCACTGCAAATCTACCATTCCAGTGTTTTACTTGCTATATTGTATTTACTTCACCACCATGGCCATTTTTTTTGCCTTTACCTCATTTGTTCACATTCTATATAGACTTATTTTTCTATTGTATTATTGACTGTATGTTTGTTTTACTCCATGTGTAACTCTGTTGTTGTATGTGTCGAACTGCTTTGCTTTATCTTGGCCAGGTCGCAATTGTAAATGAGAACTTGTTCTCAACTTGCCTACCTGGTTAAATAATGGTGAAATAAAAAATAAAAAAATATAAGGGGTGCCATGTCTGCACTCTTGTCCATCGTATGAAAGGCCACTTTGTTACGAGATGAGGCGTGTATGTTGTGAAATTGCCAGTGAGTGAGTACAACCTTCTTGGTAGTTAAGAAAGTTTAGCTCGTTTGGCTAACTTCAGCTGGTGGCATTATCTTGGAACCCATCATCGGGCAAATTTCACATTTTGTCCCAGTTTTCTAGACTATATTGTAATTTACTGTTAATGAATGTAACGAACGGTAACGTTAGCCTATGTGCAGACTGTTGCTAAATTACATGTGAGCGCCGAATAAAATTATTTAATGACGTATATCTGGAGTTATGTAAGTCATATCCGGGGAAAAAATGTCAGATGATGTTTCCACCTTCATTGGCTACATTTGAATTAATTGGAGGTGTTAACTTCCAAGGTGCTCTTTAAGAATCTTTCATTTTTGTGGTAATCAGTACATCACTGTAGTACTACAGCTAAACAATCGTAATCAGCAACAATGTCGTCAGGTGGTGTGGCTTTCGTTATTAAATTGTTACAAGAACCTGCAGGATAATGCCAGTGGCAAAAAACAAAATGCTGTTTGCAAAATTTATGGAATTAACACTGAAGATGCTGGCGCAACTACATCTAACTTCATCCGTTCCTAGGAAGTAACTTAGTATAAAACGAGAGTTCAGAGCATGCAACTTCTTGGACACTTCTGCTGTAAAATCCCATCGACTATAAATATTTGTTTGTGTCCTTGTACTTCCATATCAAGTCAGCAACAACTATCCATCATGTTGTTCATCTGCAGGTTCACTAAATTCTGCAAAGCAAAGGTGGCCAGCGCAGGGACAGAAGGACAAAGCAGCATTGACTCATTCTTGACCACCATGTGTACAGCTAGGGCCACCCCAGGCAGAAGGCCATAACAGAGGCTGAATAAGCTGACCATTTCCTTAGTGGTCAGCCCTCACTTTAGGCATTTCATGTCAGTGGTAGATGACAAATATAGACCAGTAAGTAGGCCCATGTTGATCAGGCGCCTGCAACACTGAACAAAGAGGCTACAATCAAAAGTGCCCTAGAGAAGACAGACACTGATTCTATCCTGAACAACTTTGTCGATATCAGGCGTACCCATACCATGATGCAGCCACCACCATAGTTGAAAATAAGGAGGCAGTTACTCAGTGATGTGTTGTGTTTGATTTTCCCCAAACATAAGGCTCTGCATTTAGGTCAAAAAGTGTATTCCTTTGCTGTGTTTTTTTTGCAGTATTACTTTAGAATCCGTGATAAATTTGAAGTAATATGTGATAATTTTGGTATAAAACATTTATGTCATGTGATAACGCTGCAAGTAAGAAAAAGCCCTTCACAGTTTGTTTCCCTTAAAGCAAGCAATGATCATGATGATTTGGATAACCCCAGCCTATGGGAAGAATGTGGTGAAGAGTACAATGCTGATGTTGAAGCTATCCAAACCAACTGCAGGAAACAGATCTTACATTGCTTTGCCCATTCATTACAACTGGTGATTAGAGATGGACTAAAGGAAACAAAAATGATACACAGTATGCTGGCTAAGGTAACTAAACTTTGCAGCTTACTACATACTACCTGTGGTCTGAAAGAAGCATTTGAAGCTGAGTTCGGAGTCAATAGTAGTGTCCCTGCTGCTGTGTCTACCTGATGGAATTATATCCTCCAGCTTGTTAAAGTAGTCACCAATCTGAATCAACAAAGCCTCAATACTCTACTTGAGGCCCAAGGAGCTCTGCTTATCACCAAGGGAATGGAGCCAGCTATTGGACCCTTTTGTCCAGGCCACCGACCTTACTCAGGGGGAGAATGTGGTGACACTCAGTGCTGTCCTTCCTTGTGTATTGTCACTCAACTATCATCTGCAAAGTATACTGAGCACAAGTTGTCATTCAGTCAGTCTAGTAAAGCACTGCAGCAGTCACTGAAATGCCAATTCCAGGTGGTGTTTTTGAATGTCAGAATGGAACACTCAGATTAACAGGAAACAAAACTTCCATTTGGTGACAATGTATACAGAATGGCTGCACAGCTGGACACATCTTTCTGCCTGTTCTGGCTTGATCACGATGTCCTCATACCACATGAAGATAAAGCTGAATTGGTAGGTACAATGCACTGCAACATGCACTTTAAAATGTTATGTTTTTTTTTCTTCATATCTGGTACAATTACTTTTATTAAGGTAAACTATCTACATTTTAAAAGGAAATGTATTTTGATTTAAATTGTGCCTGAAGTGCTTTTTTCATACAAGTATTGGACAATGAACAAGGGCGTCTTTTCAAATAATTTACAAGGTTTATATACCTGACCCAAAGCAGGCAGAAAGCCATTGCCAAAAGGCATTTGAGACTTGATTTAGACTTGGCCCTAAAAGGCATGTTAATAAACCTAGGCAACAGTACCACCGTGTGGCTGTTGCCTACCGTTGAACGTGTAACTAACATGTCGTCATACCAGCGCCTTACTAACATCTGCGTGACGCCTGTGTTTTAACGAAAGTCATAAGGTGCATAGTTTATATTTATATTAATTACATCTCAACCATAATGTTAGAAACATACTTTTTTCCCCCTGTGCAAGCCAACATTCCGATGTAGCCCCCTTGAACTGTAGCGTAGCCTACGGCTTGTGTATTTCCTGTTATCTATAATGGCCTAAAAAAAAGATTATATCTAATCTATAGGTAATTTGTCGTCATCCCCTCAACACCTCATGGGATGGTATGTTATCTTATCTCACTGTACAGCACCAGTCAAAAGTTTGGACACACCTACTCATTCCAGGGTTTTCTCTTTATTTTACTATTTTCTATATTGTAAAATGATAATAGTGAAGACATACAAATTATGAAATAACACATATGGAATCATGTAGTAACCAAAAAAAGTGTTAAACATATCAAAATCTATTTTAGATTTTAGATTCTTCAAAGTAGCCACCATTTGCCTTGATGACAGCTTTGCACACTCTTGCCATTCTCTCAACCAGCTTCATCTGGAATGCTTTCCCAACAGCCTTGAAGGAGTTCCCACATATGCTGAGCACTTGTTGGCTGCTTTTCCTTCACTCTGCGGTCCAACTCATCCCAAACCATCTCAATTGGTTGAGGTCGGGTGATTGTGGAGGCCAGGTCATCTGATGCAGCACTTCATCACTCTCCTTCTTGGTCAAATAGCCCTTACACAGCCTGGAGGTGTGTTGGGTCATTGTCCTGTTGAAAAACAAATGATAGTCCCACTAAACGCAAACCAGATGGGATGGCGTATCACTTCAGAATGCTGTGGTAGCCATACTGGTTAATTGTGCATTGAATTCTAAATAAATCAGTGTCACCAGCTAAGCACACTGACAGAATCACACCTCTTCCTCCATGCTTTACGGTGGGAACCACACATGCGGAGATCATCCGTTCACCTACTCTGTCTCACAAAGACAACGGTTGGAACCAAACATCTCAAATGTGGACTCATCAAATCAAAGTTTATTTGTCACGTGCGCCGAATTACCTTACAATGAAATGCTTACTTACAGGCTCTAACCAATGGTGGAAAAAAAGAAGGTATGTGTGTGTGTAAGTAAAGAAATAAAACAGTAAAAAGGCATTTGAAAAAAAGAGTAGCAAAGCTATATACCAGACACCTGTTAGTCAGGCTTATTGAAGTAGTATGTATATGTGCAAGTAAAGTGACTATGCATATATGATGAACAGAGAGTAGCAGAAGCATAAAAAGAGGGGTTGGAGGGTGGTGGGACACAATGCAGATAGCCCAGTAAGCCAATGTGCGGGAGCACTGGTTGGTTTGGCCAATTTAGGTAGTATGTAAAAACAAAAAAATGAATGTATAGTTAAAGTGACTGTGCATTTAAGATAAACAGAGTAGCAGCAGCGTAAAAGAAGGGTTGGGGGAGGGGGGGGAGACACTATGAAAATAGTCAGGGTAACCATTTGGTTACCTGTTCAGGAGACTCATCAGACCAAAGGACAGATTTCCACCAGTCTAATATCCATTGCTGGTGTTTCTTGGTGTCCTTTAGTCGTGGTTTCTTTGCAGCAATTCGACCATGAAAGCCTGATTCACGCAGTCTCCTCTGAACAGTCGATGTTGAGATGTGTCTGTTACTTGAACTCTGAAGCATTTATTTGGACTGCAATGACTATGTCTTCCTTTCCTGTGGCGGTCCTCATGAGAGCCAGTTTCATCATAGAGGTTGAGGATTTTTGCAACTGATCTTCATGTCTTAATGTAATGGACTGTTGTTTCTCTTTGCTTATTTGAGCTGTTCTTGCCATAATATGGACTTTATCTTTTACCAAATAGGGCTATCTTCTGTATACCTCCCCTACCTTGTCACAACACAACTGATTGGTTCAAACACATTAGGAAGGACAAATATTCCAAAAATGAACTTAAGGCACAACTGTTAATTGAAATGCATTCCAAATGACTACCTCATGAAGCTGGTTGAGAGAATGCCAAGAGAGTGCAAAGCTGTCATCAAGGCAAAGGGTGGCTGCATTGAATAATCTCAAACAAGAAATATTTTGATTTGTTTAACACTTTTGATTACTACATGATTCCACATGTGTTATTTCATAGTTTTGATGTCTTCACTATTATTCTACAATGTAGAAAATAGTAAAAATAAAGAAAAACCCTGGAATGAGTAGGTGTGTTTTGACTGGTACTATATACAGATCTAAATGTTGTTAGCCAATCAGACTGTTGTTCCCAGTAGCCTACATCAGATAACCAATAAGAGTTGTGTCCACGGCTTTCAGCGAAAAGAGGAGTTCATAGGCTTTCCCAGAGGGTCAATGCTATTCGGGATCTTTGTGATATCCCTACGTACACCATTTTACATTTCTACTTCATTAAGTTTAGGTTAGGTAAGGTTCTAGTTTAGGGTTCAGGGTAGGGACGTCCCAAGGAATCGGGATAGCAGTGACCATGAGAGAATGGGCACGGTATTTGAGAGCTCAGCGGCGTATGTTGGGAATTACAAGATTATGTTATAATACTTTTATTGCATGGGATGTGACCAAAGTCTGGATGCGTAACAACCCCATTGTCACAGATATGAAGGCAGTGTTCAGTGTTCTCAAGCAACACTTTGGGGATACTGTCTGTTCAGGTATGCCATTAGCTGATTTCTATTCAATGAAACCATATGCTAATGAGGGTCCACTAGATTTCTGGATTAGGCTTAACAAAGCTGCAGAGGCAGCTGAACAGTACCTTGTAAATGAGGGTAGAACCTTGCCCAATCAGTGCTCAGAGTTGGCAGTCATGTTTGTACTTAACTGTCCTGATAAAGAGTTGGCCCAAGTGTTCAAATGCAAACCCCTTCGTGACTGGACAGCCAGTGCGGTACAGGATCGTTTGGATGAACTGTTAAGGGAGTGTAGGGGGGTAGGTTTATGACAGTCATAAATACCTCTTTCCCCCTTTTTCCTCTCTCTACCCTACTGATGTTACATTTGCAAAACCCTTGGTTAACATAGAGATTCTGGGAACATCTGAAGGTAGGGGGAAATTAGCTATATTCTGGTAATCTGACCAATTGAACATATGCGGTGGTACTTAATGAATATGATGTCAGTTCGGTTATCATCTGAAACATTCTCATCAATGATAAGATGACAAACTCTACAGTGTAAAGTCTACACAGAGTTATCGGATTCACATGGAATTGTTATTCAATTTAAATGTTTGAATATGAAATTATTTGTGATGAAATGTGAGATTTGGGTTTTCATAAGATAGGGGGGCTCTGCTCAATCAGTGGCCCGCACCTGTGAAGGGACATGGGCTATACAACTTTTCAAACACGCCCTCCTCTCCCTTCCTATATAAGCCCTTGACGACAATGTAACCTCCTGTTCCGAGGATGTAGGACGACGGTCCGATGTCAGAATGGTTCAGATAATAACTACAGAATGAAGCCAACATCAGTGTGAGCTTTGGTTTGCGAATGGTATGAACTCTTATTAACTACAGAAGTGATACCTCCTAGCCGTTGAGTTAGCAACAGCAGCTGCAAACGCAGGTTAGGAAGGAAGACAGAGTATCCCGTCTACCACACAACAACGTTACTACAACGTATCCAATTGACAACCAGAGACATTCTACACGGCCTTCCATCTACCACCAACCTACCGAAGCGCAGCTCAGAGTAAATATTTATTGCATTTTCCTTTTCCAAATGGCCGGTAATTTAGAATGCAATAGATACTGTATTTACGATAGCACAGCTTTGGCCTTTGTTCCTCAGTCTTCCCACTCCTTCACTCAAACCCTTTTCTTTTGTGTAACAAGCGGTCATATCTGTTCCGCCCGCTAGGGACGTTTTCCTTTATGACGTCATTTGTAATCAAGTTATGATTTAATTATGTGTAATTCTGTGTGATTAGTTAGGTATTTAGTAAATAAATGATTAAACCCAATTTTGTATTGCTGATTCAACTTGTTAGCCAGGGTTCATGCAGATAACCAAGAATTTACAACTTTCAGATGAGACTGAATTAAGTTGACTATTAATATTGACTGCTATTGATGTAAAATATGACTAGGTCTTTAAGAGTTTATTCGGAAGATAACAGCTCTATAAATATAATTTTGTGGTGCCCTGACTCTCGTTAATTACATTTACATGATTAGCTCAATCAGGTAATATTAATTACGGAGAAATTATTTTATTGAATAGCATGTCATTTCACTTAATCCGGCATAGCCAAAGACACAACAGGAGCATAAAGCATGTAGAACACAACTTTTACAGCAGGTGGCTGCTGTCTTTGACTCCCCCCAGGAGGAAGTGGATCCAGAGAGCAGACCTAATGTGTCATATTTTTCTCGATGTGGCCGTGAACCAGAACAGGCCCCATCTGTATCTGAGGGTGGGACATTAGAGAAAGTTTTGAGTATGTTAGAGAATGCTCTTCTCAGCAATACTCAGTCTGAACAGAGGACCCCGTAAACAGTTCCCCAAATGTGAGCGCGCTGTCTGTGGAAGCACTAATCACTGGAACAAAGCTCACTGTCAGATGCACCAGCTGTGTTTCAAGTGCTTCTCTCCTGGCCACATGAGATTTGACTAGTGAGACTGGGAAGCGAAAGAGCCCTGGATGTGGACAGATTGGCAGGTCTCAGGAAAACTAGAAAGTCTCCATTCTGAGGAGGGCAATGTGGGGCAGTCTAATTTTTCCTCCACTGATGATGATATCCAATCTGTTTATTCATATTTTTCTGAGTTAGTACCCAAGAACACAGTCATTTTTCAGAACACAATGACAATTACTCAGAAGGACAGTTTGGTACAGGATAAAGTTGAGCTGAAGGGAATGTTAGATAGTGGGTCCATGGCTACTACTCTGCGTGCAGATATTGTACCTTGGTTGAGGGAGGCAGGAGTGGTAGAGGGGAACTTTCTAGCTCCTTCAGACATCATCCTGGTGGGTTGTGGTGGAACGCAAACTAGCCCAGTGGGCATGTGTGACTTAAAAATACAGCTTTATGGCTTCAGTTATGTAGTCCCAGTGCTTATTGTAGATGGGCAGGTTGATGAACTCATTGTAGGCACTAACGTGTTGAAGTCTCTGATTAGACAGTTCAAATCAAATGACAGCTACTGGCGGGTGGTGGGTACGCCAGGTCCTTCTGGTCAGTGTGATGACAGCCAGTTCCTGAGGAGTGTCCAGTGTTGTCTCTTCGAGTGCAGGGCAAATAAAAATAATTTCACTAGCAGACCTTCAGTTGTGGCAGCGTCCTAATTAAAAGTACACAACGCAGAACGAACCACGCTACATTACGATTGATTGTTTTTTTTATAAGATAAGTTTAATGCTAGCTAGCAACTTACCTTGGCTTCTTGCTGCCCTCACGTAACAGGTAGTCAGCCTGCCACGCAGGCTCCACGTGGAGTGCAATCGTGGAGTGTAAGGCAGGTGGTTAGAGCGTTGGACTAGTAATTGTACTAGTAACAGGTTTGTTGTGGTGCTATATTCTTTCCATTTTTTAATATTGGATTTAATGGTGCTCTGTGGGATGTTCAAAGTAAAAAATAAATGTAAAAAAGTTAGAACCAAACCCTGATCTATACTTCTCCACAACTTTGTCCCTGACCTGTTTGGAAAGCTCCTTGGTCTTCATTGTGCCGCTTGCTTGGTGGTGGTGCCGCTTGCTTGGTGGTGGTGGTGCCGCTTGCTTGGTGGTGGTGCCGCTTGCTTGGTGGTGGTGCCGCTTGCTTGGTGGTGGTGCCGCTCGCTTGGTGGTGGTGCCGCTCGCTTGGTGGTGGTGCCGCTCGCTTGGTGGTGGTGCCGCTCGCTTGGTGGTGGTGCCGCTCGCTTGGTGGTGTTACAGTCTCTGGGGCAATTCAGAACAGGTGTATATATACTGAGATCATGTGACAGATCATGTGACACTTAGATTGCACACAGGTGGACTTTATTTAACTAATTATGTTACTTCTGAAGGTAACTGGTTGCACCAGATATTAGTTAGGGGCTTCATAGTAAAGGGGGTGAATACATATGCACGCACCACAAGTAATTTTTTGCATTTCACTTCACCAATTTGGACTATTTTATGTATGTCCATTACATGAAATCCAAATAAAAATAAATTACATGTTGTAATTTAACAATATTGGAAAAATGCCAAGGGGGATGAATACTTTTGCAAGGCACTGTATGCATGCATAAGTCACTTTGGATAGAACAGAAGCGTCTGCTAAATGGCATATATTATTATTAGTTAAGTGATTTCATTGTTTAGAACACAAAATGCACATTAGCAAATGTACTTTATATGTAGTTTTACAATAATTTTTTTCAATTACTAGTGTGCATTCAATTACAACTGTATTATTTTGGAGAGCCTTCATGCATGCATTGTAACAAATGGAAATGTGTTTCCTGAATGAGGTACCGTTTGCTTTTATTCAAAAGTCATCACCTGCTCTTGGAATCTTTTGGCCGTGTTTAAAAAGTAAATTAGCAATGGTGTGTCATTATTTGTCCAATTCAAACCAATCAATATGACACAGTATTATCCCTACAACCACATTGCCAATGATGGTGAAAATAATTTGAACACTTGACTAGCAACTTGTAGCCTCATTAATTTATCATTCAATGTTTTTATTTACAAAACAGGTGACACTAAGTCTATATATTAGTCTATTGAAAAAGAATGTCTTGTGTTTTACTCTCCATAATACTCTAATTTCCCATTGGTGTGGTCAAGTAAATGCAGCAGTCAAATTTTGTTGGATTGTGGCCCCGAGATTTTCATTTTAGGTTAATGATAAATTAGGTTTCAGTGCGCACAGAATTATTTTACATTCCAGAGACAATAATGGCCAAAGGGACAAGACGCTTGCTATAGCATGTTTTAAAGTTTGATAATTGTAGTCTAAAGCATTCAGGCCAGGGGGTAGCCCGAACAGGCATCAAACCTGAGTCCTCACGGCTGTCAGCCCAGTACATTAGCCATTACACCAAGCGGTTCAAACCTTTTGCAATATTACAGTTGTATAGATATTTTAACTCATGCAGGGACAAACAAATCAAATTACATGCATGAGAGGATATAAAAGAGATTTATGTTATATCAGTTTGTTTTTACTGTAACTTGTAAGTACAGGGTAGTATGTTTAGCCTGGTAGCGTGCTTAGCCTGCAGTGGTGGAAAAAGTACCCAAATGTCATACTTGAGTGAAAGTAAAGATACCTTAATATAAAATGGCTCAAGGAAAAATCACCCAGTAAAATACTATTTGAGTAAAAGTCTAAAAGTATTTGGCTTTAAATATACTTAAATATCAAAAGTAAATGTAATTGCTAAAATATATGTAACTATCAAAAGTAAAAGTATAAATAATTTGAAATGACTTATACCAAGCAAACCAGAGACACAATTTTTGTTAATTTATTTACAGATAGCCAGGGGGACACTGCAACACTCAGACATAATTTACAAACCAAGCATTTGTGTTTAGTTAGTCCTCCAGATCAGAGGCCGTAGGGATTACCAGGGTTGTTCTCTTGATAAGTACTTGAATTGGACCATATCCCTGTCCTGCTAAGCATTCAAAATGTAAGAGTACTTTTGGGTGTCAGGTAAAATGTATAGAGTAGTACTTTACCCCATTGTTAGCCTGTTATCCACTGTCTTGTATCATAAACCTGTGTATTGTATAGGCCTATTATGGAATCCATCAGTTTTGGTAACATCAAGTATTATTTTTGACAATTTACACTAGTTATCTATAATAATAATAATAGTATGTCGTTCTACAATACTAGATAAATATAGATGATATGACATATCAAAAACAACTATTTTCTAATTATATTAAAATCATGGCGCACTTGTAAAGTGTCGCTTGCCCACGCCTCACATTAACAGCCAGCCATCACCAGAAAGCATGTACAGTGCAGCGGTTCTGCATAAACGTTTGATACTTGGCATGACCGTTTTATTATGTCGATCGCCCCTTCAATACTAAAACTGAATTCAGAATGGCTGGCTAGTAAAATATATGAAAGTAAATGCTGCTTTTTCACCCATCGACGGTGAGGCGCAGGATATGGGCCGTGGCAAGTCCAAGCAGCAACAAATTGCTCCGCGTATTTCTTTGCATCGAGTGCTAGGTTTGCATTAGATAGCACAGTCACAAAGTCAAAATTGGCTGTATTGTAACAATTTATGAAAACATACATTGCTGCTTTTGGTCGTAATTTAAGGTCAGGGTTAGGCATAGTGCATGGTTAAGTTTAAAATCACATTTTAAGAAGATAACTTGTAGAAATAGGCGGAGTTTAAGACTTTGTGACTGTGGTAACTAGTGACGACCCGAGTGCTACTTCTCTCCAGATGAGTTTCACCGAGTTTACATCCGGGGTTTTTCCCTAGGCAATGGAAGGCGTAGTACCCCTGTTCCTTAGGCAAAGTGAAATAAATTCGCCGCACCATGACAAAAAATAGTTCGCTTTTCAAACACATTTTCGTTTCACCTTGCGACGACCCTCGACTCAAAATGTATAACTAACCTTATACTATTAATTAATTAATCAATCTGGGATACAACGGCTACAATTGTCACCTTTTAGAAATAGTTTTCCTACCCCTTTCTTCTCGCTCCTCATGAGCGCATGGATAACTGTTGTGCTCAGGCTGTGGTGAATGAGATTGAAGAAGAGTTCTTGTTTTGTATCTCAGTTTCTCTCTTTTTGCACAAATTGAATTTAAACAAATACTACGGAGATCTCAGACTAATCAATGGAGGATATTTGAATATTCACATCAATTGTATCGGTATAGAGTATTGGGTTGTTTGTAAATATTTCATTAATATCTGTGGAGAGGACTGCTGCTGTTCATGTGAGTGAAGGGTAAGTACACATAGGGATTTAAAAAAAATATTATAAGTTTCATTTTCATTGTTTAGAAACTTTGGTTGTTTTCACATGCGTTTGATCCCTATACCTGTAATTAATCGTGTGTTAGGATAGGCAGGACGGTTTGTTCATAGCTATTTCTTATAAGAGTTAGATGATATTCTCTAGCTCAGTGGTTCCCTACCCTTTTCGGTTACTGTACCACCAACTGAATTTTGCTCTGCACGGAGTACCCCTGAAATACTCTCTCATGTGCATTTTTACCAGTAGGCCTATGGTCTCATGAGTCTTCAAGTACCCCCGGGGGTCCTAGTACTCCTGGTTGGGAACACTAGTCTAGCTAGCGAAGTGCACTGCTATTGGAGGGCAGTGGACATAGCTAGCTAGAAAGGGGCCGATTCTAACTTGTAACCACCAAAGCGTGCCTATTTGTGAGGATTTATTTATTTGAAGCCATCCCCAAAATATTATTCTTATGTTATGCTACTGTTTTATTTTCTAAGTTACTTATCTAGATTGACAGCTAGCTTGTTTGCTACAGTTTTGTGCCATATGTAGTTAGCTATCGCTAACTAGTTTAGAGCTAGCTTGCTCTCTAGTGACTGGATGCTGTGAAAACTCTCCCTGTGTTAGCTAGCCTCGCAAGCTGAAATAACCGGCTAACGTCGTTAGTTATAGTTGACGAGGATGTCAAGGTATATCAACTGTAGTGATATCTTATTTTAAAAGGAGTTTTAAACTGTGAAATGGAACTGAAGTCTGACTCTTGCCATTAGCTAGCAAATAATCTGATGTTTTTCATTAGCTTGCACCAAATATGTAACAACAATTTACTAGCTACCTGGCTAACGAACGCGAATTGAATGTGTGCGCGCGGCTGCACTGCGCAACATGGCGATTTGTGCTCTTGTAAATGAAAGTTATAAAAACACTCGTTCATGCTGAAATAATATGCATTTTCAGACAAAGACAATGCATCTGATAGCATGGCATTGTGCAAAGGAGGTCCAAATAGTGCTAAATATGAGTTGAGGCCCTTATGTTAGGAAAACGAATCAATATTTATGCTCATGGAGTCATTTTATAGACTGCACGCTAGCCAGCAGATCCAACCGGGTTGCTTACAGCTGCACTAGGGTCAGACAGCAGAGAAGCCGGTTCAAATCAAATTTTAGTTGTCACGTGCCGAATACAGTAGGTGTAGATTTAACACTGGTTTAGTCCGTCCCCTCGCCCATACCCGGGCTCGAACCAGGGACCCTCTGCACGCACACATCAACAACTGACACCCACGAAGCATCGTTACCCATCGCTCCACAAAAGCTGCGGCCCTTGCAGAGCAAGGGGAACCACTACTTCAAGTTATCAAAGCAAGTGACGTCACTGATTTAAACGCTATTAGTGCGCACCACCGCTAACTAGCTAGCCATTTCACATCGGTTACATAGACCTTACAGTAAAAGGCTTACTTACAAGCCCTTAACCAACAATGCAGTTAAAATAAATACATAAAGTAACATAATTAAAGAGCAGCAGTAAAATAACAATATCAATGCTATATACAGGGGGTACCGGTACAGAGCCAATGTGCGGGGCACTGGTTAGTCGAGGTAATTGAGGTAATATATACATGTGGGTAGAATTATTTAAGTGACTTATGCATAGATAATAACAGAGAGGGGGGGGGGGGTAGAAGCCACTTGGACCTAGACTTGGCGCTCTGGTACTTCTTGCCGTACAGTAACAGAGAGAACAGTCTGACTAGGGTGGCTAGTCTTTTCTTTTTTTTAGGGCCTTCCTCTGACACCGCCTGGTATAGAGGTCCTGGATGGCAGGAAGCTTGGCCCCAGTGATGTACTGGGCCGTACGCACTACCCTCTGTAGTACCTTGCGTTCGATGCCGAGCAGTTGGCATACCAGGCAGTGATGAAACCAGTGCAGCTGTAGAACCTTTTGAGGATCTGAGGTTCCATGCCAAATCTTTTCAGTCTCATGAGGGGGAATAGGTGTTGTGCCCTCTTCACTACTGTTTTGGTGTGCTTGGGCCATGTTAGTTTTGTGATGTGGACACCAAGGAACTTGAAGTTCTCAACCTGCTCCACTACAGCCCCGTCGATGAGAGTGGGGGTGTGCTTGGTTTTCTGTAGTCTCGGCCCATTTGCTCCTCCCCCATTGTTTTCCAAGCAGAGCAGGCAGGCACAACTCCAGACTCCACACAGACACTGTGTACACATGCTGCTTCAGAGACAGTTAATTTTTAAAAATGTAACTTTATTTAACCAGGTAGGCCAGTTGAGAACAAGTTCTCATTTACAACTGCGACATGGCCAAGATAAAACAAAGCAGTGTGACAAAAACAACAGTCTCTCACATAGGATAAACAAATGTACAGTCAATAAGACAATAAATCTGTATACAGTGTGTGCAAATGAAGTAAGGCGGTAAGTCAATAAATAGGCCGTAGTGGTGAAGTAATTACAATTTAGCAATTAACACTGCCGTGATAGATGTGCAGATGAAGATGTGCAAGTAGAAATGCTGGTGTGCAAAAGAGCAGAAAAAAAAACAAAAAACAAATATGGGGATGAGGTAGGTAGGTAGTTGGTTGGATGGACCATTTACAGATGGGCTGTGAACAGCTGCAGCGATCTGTAAGCTGCTCTGACAGCCGATGCTTGAAGTTAGTGAGTGAGATATGTCTCCAACTTCAGTGATTTTTGCAATTTGTTCCAGTCATTGGCAGCAGAGAACTGGAAGGAAAGGCAGCCGAAGGAGGTGTTGGCTTTGGGGATGACCAGTGACCAGTGCTGGAGCGCGTGCTACGGGTGGGTGTTACTATGGTGACCAGTGAGCTGACATTAGGTGGAGCTTTACCTAGCAAAGACTTAAAAATGACCTGGAGCCAGTGGGTTTGGCGACAAATATGTAGTGAGGACCAGACAACGCGGGCATAAAGGTCGCAGTGGTGGGTAGTATATAGGGCTTTGGTGACAAAACGGATGGCACTGTGATAGACTGCATCCAATTTACTGAGTAGTGTGGGAGGCTATTTTATAAATGACATCGCCAAAGTCGATTGCATTTAGATAATTTGGCAGTAGGTCCTACCAGCCTCACAACCACAGATCACGTGTAACCACGCCAGCCCAGGACCTTCACATCCGGCTTCTTCACCTGCGGGATCGTCTGAGACCAGCCACCCAGACAGCTGATGAAACTGAGGCGTATTTCTGTCTGTAATGAAGCCCTTTTGTGAGGGAAAAACATTCTGATGGCTGCGCCCCTGCCCAGTCATGTGATATCCATAGATTATGACCTAATGAATTTATTTCAATTGACTGATTTCCTTATGAACTGTCAACTCAGTAAAATCGTTAATTGTTTCATGTTTAAATATTTTTGTTAAGTGTATATTAACCAAGTAATGGGTTTTTAATCATGTCACTCTTCTGTTCTGCTGTTGGTCTGTAGGCTGTCTCCATGCTGTAGAATGGCCATTGGAATTTTTATGAAGGTATTCTAGCTTAATTACACATACTCTTACTGTACATGCTCAGCTCTTCTAGCTGCATAGAATCAACCTCTGTACAGGAAATAAAATATTTTATCATGGACAGTAACTGTAGCCCACCTAATGAACTAGGTAAGCTTTCCTGATTACGTTTCACACTAGTAGGTTTCAAACCAATCTGTGTCATTAGGAATTATGGATTGTACGGGTGGTTTAGTTCAGAAGTAGGGAAACTGAAAGTGGCCAAGGGATAGTATTGCCACCCACTGCTACCTATATACAATTACTGTCTGTTATGATCAGAACCATGCATGAAAATTCATGTTTGGTCAAACCATGTTTAGTTGCAAATTATCCTGCACGTTGTCCACCCATGTTTAACATGACTGACTTTACAGGTGAACTTGGCTCGGTTGCTCTGGTAGTTTTACAATGTTGGGGTGACTTAGCCTTCCTGAAAGTCCAATTTGTGGTGGTGAGGAGTCTCATGTAGGCCTAGTGGCTCTGCATCTACTATCTTGCAGGGAGTCTGAGAGAGTGGAGACCAGTTACACTGCCAGGTGTGAGTCCTGCAACAGCACCTGTTGTAATTGTTCTCTTGGCTGGCAGTTTTGGCCCGGAAATCAATCAGACTGGACGGCTGTGACATTGCCTCGGGCGGACTCGCTGGTTTCCCGGTTCTCACTGTTTGTTTATTGTTGTCCCACGGAACCAGCCAAATGTATGCTTTTGTGAGCTTCACGTCATTGCCCTGCGAATTTAATTTCCAAGTTGTTTTATTTACTCTTGTGCATGCTAAGAACAAAAATTCTAATTCAGTAGAAGACAGAATTATTGGCTTTCTTTGACGTTGCAAGTTGATCCATAATCCAAGGTGGTTGTGCAGGATTCAAAGCGTCGTCCCTTTGAAAGTAATACTATGGGCCTTTGAAACAATGAGCTTTACACAGATTCATGGCATCATTACAGTTAGGCTTGGGCGGTATTCCATGTATATACCCAGGGGTCACATTAGCTTTCAGAAATCAGCATTTTCAAAACACAGACCATCATGCAATCTGCGTTTTTAAACCATTTCACTTACATTTTATATTGAACTTTGACATATTTGTGATCGGGGGCATGCAACTATTAGCTTACAATGAAAAAGACGATGCATGGCCATCGTATTTCTGTTTATCATAGAAAGAATGAAGCCAGCTACATTTCGTAATGTTTTGCTTGAAGGTGATGTTGCATTTTACTGGAGAACAGTAGCTACACGTCAGTCAGAGTGCTGTCTGACTGATCAATGACGAGCAAACATTTTTCATCTGAGTGGAGAAGTGCTTAAATTAGTCTGAAGCCAAGCAGAAAATACAATGAGTTACATTTTAGATCTGAGTTTCTAAAAAGCAGCAAGATATTTTTATACCTTTTTGTCTGTGTGACCGGTGAAATGAAGAACACAATCTGCTTTATCTCTTAATGTATTGCACAAGTTGACTGCAAGTATTCACTTAGAAAGTAGCTACAAATATTCAAAGTTTATAAAATAAGAACTTCAAAGAAATAGTTCCAACGGTATTGATAAACCATCTTGTGGCTATTTCCAAATAACCCAGTTAACGGTATCGGGTTGCATTAACACAGAATTCTGATAACTATTTCTTTGACGTTTTTATTATTGTTAGCTACTTTTTAAGTAAATACCTGCAAACATGTGCAATATGTTAGGAGATAAAGCAGATCACGTTCATTATTTCATCCCTCACATTATTTTTCATTATGAAATTTACCAGCATTCCCCAGTAACATGGTGTTTGTTTACAAGTACACAAACAAGGAGAGACTGGAGCCTTGTGAGTCACTGACTGTTGTGCTGCATTCGCCAGGCACTCTAATTACAGTATGGAATGCGCAACTTAATATTTGCCAGTTAGATACTTTGTATAGGTAGTGTGTTTTTCACTCCTTCAAATGAGTGGATTTGGCTTTTTCAGCCACACCTGTTGCTGAATACAGCCACACCTGTTGTTTTTGTCACACTGCCACACCTGTTTCAGCCACACAGCCATGCAATCTCCACAGACAAACATTGGCAGTAGAATGGCCTTACTGAAGAGCTCAGTGACTTTTAACTTGGCACCGTCATAAGATGCCACCTTTACAAAAAGTCAGTTTGTAAAATGTATGCCCTGCTGGAGCTGCCCCGGTCAACTATAAGTGCTGTTATTGTGAAGTGGAAACGTCCAGGGGAAACAACGGCTCAGCCGCAAAGTGGTAGGACACACAAGCTCGCAGAACGGGACCGCCGAGTGTTGTAGTGCTTAAAAATGTTGCTTGGTTGCAACACTCACTACCGAGTTCCAAATTGCCTCTGGAAACGTCATCACAAGAACTGTTCTTCGGGAACTTCATAAAATGTGTTTCCATGGCCGAGCAGCTGCACACAAGCCTAAGAACACCATGCACAATACAGCTGGAGTGTTGTAAAGCTTGCCGCCATTGGACTCTGGAGCAGTGGAAACGCGTTCACTGGAGTGATGAATCACGCTTCACCATCTGGCAGTTCGACGGACAAATCTTTCTTTGACTGATGCCAGGAAAACGCTACCTGTAATGTTTTTGGTGGTCTTGGGCTGTTTTTCATGGTTTGGGCTATGCCCCTTAGTTCCAATGAAGGGAAATCTTAACGCTTGTTTATTTGCTGTTGGCGCAAAGGTCAGTTACTGTGTTTTCTGTTTTGCGTACAGCGGCTGTTTTAATGTTTCAATTGGATGGTATTCAACCTGGAGACGGTGTGAAGGTAAGTGGGAGTTAATTATCACATTCCTTCACTATTTTTACTATTCACAAGGTTACAACATTCAGCCGTTTGTACGTCCAAGGCTATGTTGATAAATATCCTAAAATACTCAAACAAAAAGTGAATAACTGTTTTTTTTTTCCCCAGGCCGTTTGACTCATAACCTTGCTTTTTTTTGCCAGGATGTACAATGCATTCGGAAAGTATTCAGAACCCTTGACTTTTTCCACATTTTGTTATTATTCTAAAATGGATTACCATTCTCCTCCCCCCCCCCCCCCCCCCCTCATCAATCTACAAACACAATACCCCATAATGACAAAGCAAAAACAGGTTTTTAGATATTTTTGAAATGTATCTTTTTTTTATCACGTTTATGTAAGTATTCAGACCCTTTACTCAGTACTTTGTTGAAGCACCTTCGGCAGCGATTACAGCCTCGACTCTTCTTGGGTATGACGCTACAAGCTTTCCACACCTGTATTTGGGGAGTTTCTCCCTTCTCTGCAGATCCTCTCAAGCTCTGTCAGGTTGGATGGGGGCGTCGCTACAAAGCTATTTTCAGGTCTTTCCAGACATATTCGATCGTGTTCAAGCTCTGGCTGGGCACCTCAAGGATATTCAGAGACTTGTCTCGAAGCCACTCCTGTGTTGTCTTGGCTGTGTGCTTAGGGTTGTTGTCCTGTTGGAAGGTGAACCTTCGCCCCAGTCTGAGGTCCTGAGCACTCTGGAGCAAGTTTTCATCAAGGATCTCTGTTGTCGTGGCGATCATTAACATGATGACTGTTATCAAATCAACTATGTTTATTTGTTACTAAATTTAAATTAATCATGTAACAATTAACGCATTGTGAATTTGGGGCACCACAGGAAAGTAAAAAAAAAAAAAGTTACCATCTCTGAATTAAACTCTAAACTCTCATCGCCAACAGTCGCTTATTAATCATTACCTCATATCGGTCTCATTTTGAATGTCGCAGACCTCTTGAATCCACAAGAACCCCAGCCTTTTCTGATCATTCAGTACTACACCAATTTGATTTAATAATTTATTTACTAACTAAATAATAACACAGAATACACATACACACTTACATGATATAAAAGTCCCTAGTGGACTAAAAAGTTATGACAGCTTGTTACACATATGGAGAGGGAGGGGAAGATAAGAGATGGAGAGTCAAATGTATCATACATTTGGAAACTACCCTCAAAATAATAATAATAATACTTTGCTCACAAACCATTGCCTGTTTGGGGTAAGGAATGTAATGTATTTACGTGTAGATGTCTTTGTCCTTCGTTTCTCTGAAACCAATCTGTCCTATGGGAAGTGGCTCGATGGATGTAAGGCTCTTGTTGTCCACCAGAGGTTAAAATGTCCTTAGTTGTTCTGGCTTATAGTGGATATTTCTTCAGATTCACCAATGATTGTCTGATGTGCTCGTCTCCTTCTTCCAGAGTTTCTAACCATTTCAACGTGTGGCCAACGCTCCACACTTTTCTGGTCTGATAGGTGAGGTTATCTTCTCACCTCGTGTTGAGTCTTAGAGTTTCAACCATTCGTAACATTCAGCTCACGCTGTCTGTCTGCTGGTCTGATATGTTAATTCTTAGCGAGTCCTTTTAAGCACTCTGGTCGGAAAGGCGGTTCCATCACACTGACATGCTCTTGTGACCTCATTAGGGGCTTGGCTTAGTTAATGTGCAACGGACAATGAAAACTTATCTCTTTAGAAAACCAAAAGCATATTCCTATCTTAACCTTTCTAGCGCAGACGTTCTGCTAGCGGAACCTCTCGACAACATTCCGCTGAAAAGGCAGCGCGTGAAATTCAAAAATATTTTTTTGAAATATGTAATTTTCACACATTAACTTAAGGTATAGGGGGCAGCATTTTCACTTTTGGATAAATAGCGTGCCCAATTTCAACTTCCTGCTACTCATGCCAAGAATATAAGATATGCAAATTAAATCACTGAAGTTTCTAAAACTGTTTGAATCATGTCTGTGAGTATAATGGAACTTATGTAGCAGACAAAACCCAGAGGACTAACCATTCAGATTTTTTTTTGTCCAGTGAGTTCTCATTGGGAAACAATATTTCTTAGGAACTTGTTTTCAGTTCCTACCGTTTACACTGGATGTCACCAGTCTTTTGAATTTGGTTGAGGTTATTCCTTTGTGCAATGAAGAAGTGCGGCCATCTAGGAACTGCGTAACACTGTTGAGAGTTGCGCAAGACTTAAAGTAGCTTGGTTTGTTGTCTTCCTGTATTGAACACAGATAGACCCGTCTTCAATTTGATCGATTATTACAGTTTAAAAATACCTAAAGTTGTATTACAAAAGTAGTTTGAAATGTTTTGGCAAAGTTGACAGGCAACTTTTGAAATGTTTTGCAGTGACGTTGCGCAATTTGGAAACAGTTTTTTTTTCTGGATCAAACGCGCCAAATAAATTGACATTTTGAATATATATGGACGGAATTAATTGAACAAAAGGACCAATTGTGATGTTTATGGGACATAATGGAGTGCCAACAAAAGGAGCTCGTCATAGGTAAGGCATGTTTTATATTTTAATTCTGCTATTTGTGTAGTGCCTGCAGGTTTGAAATATGCTACCCTCTTTGTTTACTGTTGTGCTATCATCAGATAATAGCTTCTTATGCTTTCGCCGAAAAGCCTTTTTAAAATCTGACATGTTGGCTGGATTCACAACGAGTGTAGGTTTAATTTAGTATCTTACATGTGTGATTTAATGAAAGTTAGATTTTTATATAATTTTATTTGAATTTGCCGCGCTGCATTTTCCCTGGCTTTTGGCCAAGTGGGACCCAAGCGTCCCCTATATACCATAAGAAGTTAACAAGTCCAATACAGCAAATGAAAGATAAACATCTTGTTAATCTACCCATCGTGTCCGATTTCAAAAATGCTTTACAGCCTAAGCACAACATATGATTATGTTAGGTCAGAGCCAAGTCAAAAAACAGTCATTTTTCCAGCCAAAGATAGGAGTCACAACAAGCAGAAATATAGATACCTTTGATCTTCATCAGATGACACCCATAGGACATCTTGTTACACAATAAATGTATGTTTTGTTCGATAAAGTGCATATTTATATCCAAAAATCTCAGCTTACATTGGCGCGTTACGTTCAGTAATGTTTTGATTCCAAAACATCCGGTGATTTTGCAGATAGCCACATCAAATCCCATAAATACTCATAATAAACATTGACAAAAGATAGAACTATTATTCACATAATTAACCTTTTATAACTAGGGGGCGCTATTTTAATTTTTGGATGAAAAACGTTCCTGTTTTAAACAAGATATTTTGTCACGAAAAGATGCTTGGCTATGCATATAATTGACAGCTTTGGAAAGAAAACACTGACGTTTCCAAAACTGCAAAGATATTGTCTGTGAGTGCCACAGAACTGATGTTACAGAAAAACCCCAGATAAAAATACAATCAGGAAGTGCCGCATTTTTTGAAACCGCCTCATGGCAATGACTCCTTTATATGGCTGTGGAGGAGCTAGGAGTCAGCTTACCTTTTCCACGTTTTCCCCAAGATGTCTGCAGCATTGTGACGTATTTGTAGGCATATCATTGGAAGATAAGAGACTACATCTACCAGGTGGTCGCTTGGTGTCCTCCGTCGCAATTATTGCGTAATCTCCAGCTGCAGTATTTTTCCGTTTGCCTCTGAGAAACTGACTGCCAGGAATGATTTTTCATCGAATAGAATTGTGAAAAACACCTTGAGGATTGATTCTAAACAACGTTTGCCATGTTTCTGTCGATATTATGGAGCTAATTTTGAAAAAAGTTTGGCGTTGTAAGTGACTGCATTTTCGTTTTTTTTTCTTAGCCAAACGTGATGAACAAAACGGAGCTATTTCTCTTACACAAATAATATTTTTGGAAAAAATGAACATTTGCTATCTGAGAGTCTCGTCATTGAAAACATCCAAAGTTCTTCAAAGGTAAATTATTTTATTTGAATGCTTTTCTTGTTTTTGTGAAAATGTTGCCTGCTGAATGCTAGGCTTAATGCTATGCTAGGCTATCAATACTCTTACACAAATGCTTGTGAAGCTTTGGTTAAAGCATATTTTGAAAATCTGAGATGAAAGTGTTGTTAACAAAAGGCTAAGCTTGTGTTTCAATATATTTATTTCATTTCATTTGCGATTTTCATGAATAGGAAACGTTGCGTTATGGTAATGAGCTTGAGGCTATGATTACGCTCCCGGATACGGGTTTGGAGTCGCAAGAAGTTAAAGAGACACTTCTCCTTGCAACCGCTGTGTCAGATTTCAAAAAACCTTTACGGGAAAAGCGTAATCTGAGAACGGCGTTCAGAACCCAAAACAGCCAGAGGAATATCCGCCATTTTTGAGTCAACAGAAGTTAGAAATAACATTTTATAAATATTCACTTAAATTTGATGATCTTCATGAGAATGCACTCCCAGGAATCCCAGTTCGACAATAAATTACTGATTTGTTCCATAAAGTCCATAATTTACGTCCAAATAGCCACTTGTTGTTAGTGTGTGCAGCACAGTAATCCATCTTCATGAGGCGCGAGTACTTCGTCCAGACAAAAACTCAAAGTTCCGTTACAGGTCATAGAAACAAGTCAAACGATGTATGGAATTCATCTTTAGGATGTTTTTAACATAAAACATCAATACGCTTCCAACCGGAGAATTCCTATGTCTGAAGAAAAGCACTGGAAGGAGCTAACTCTGCTGGGAGCGTGCGTCACGAGCCTGAGACACTCCGCCAGACCACTGACTCAAACAGGTCTCATGACAGGTCTCATGCCCCTCCTTTTATAGTAGAATCCTCAAACCAGTTTCTAAAGACGGTCGACATCTAGTGGAAGCCGTAGGAACTGCAACTTGACCCCATAGACACTGTTTTGAAAAACAAGCTTTGAAAAACTACAAACCTCAGATATCCCACGTCCTGGTTGGATTTTTCTCAGGTTTTTGCCTGCCATATGAGTTCTGTTATAGTCACAGACATCATTCAAACAGTTTTAGAAACTTCAGAGTGTTTTCTATCCAATAATAATATGCATATATTAGCATCTGGGACAGAGTAGGGGGCAGTTCACTCTGGACACGCTATTCATCCAAAAGTGAAAATGCTGCCCCCTATCCCAAAAAGGTTAACAGAGTTTCATCGTTTTTCATATTCTATTATCATATTGGATGGAAACTTGAAAGCTAGAATGATTTTCCTTCCTAAGTTACAGTATTTGGTCAATACAGTTTTTATTGACATCACAAAGTAATAAATAATATGACAACATTCTTTAGATCCCCATGGACCATTCTTAACATTCCTATCTTATAAATATTGCTCCAAAGTTCACTCTTTGGGTGTTTTTATAGTTTTGGGCAGCAAAATGTCTCTGTAACAAAGACATTCCTTTCCCAATACTGAGGAGCAAAGAGATTCCTCTCCTGCCTAATTTACGACCGAGTGTTAAGGGGTCAAAACCTCTTCTGTGGTTAAGAGGGTCTGGTTGTTGTAAGCTATTTACCAAGCTGATCTGAGGCCTTTAATCCTTGACCAGGAGAGTCATGACACTACTTTGCTCCTTTCATCTTTGCCTCAATCTTGACTAGTCTTCCAATCCCTGCTGCTGAAAAACATCCCTACAGCATGATACTGTCACCATGCTTCACCGTAGGTATGGTGCCAGGTTTTCTCTAGACATGACGCTTGGCATTCATGCAAAAGAGATCAATCTTGGTTTCATAAAACCTTTTCTTTCTCATGGTCAGAGTCCTTTAGGTGCCTTTTGGCAAACTCCAAGCGGGATGTCGTGCCTTTTACTGAGGAGTGGCTTTAGTCTGGCCGCTCTACCATAAAGGCCTGATTTGGTGTGCTGCAGAGTGCTGCAGAGATCGTTGTCCTTCTGGAAGGTTCTCCCATTTACACAGAGGAACTCTGGAGCTCTGTGAAAGTGGACATCGGATTCTTAGTCACCTCCCTGACCAAGGCCCTTCTCCCCAGATAGCTCAGTTTGGCCAGGTGGCCAGCTCTAGGACTAGTCTTGATGGTTCAAAACTTCTTCCATTTAAGAATGGCGGCCACTGTGTTCTTGGGAACCTTCAATACTGCAGAGATGTTTTGGTACCCTTACCCAGATCTGTGCCTCGACACAATCCTGTCTCAGAGCTCTATGGCCAATTCCTTCAACCTCATGTCTTGGTTTTTGCTCTGACATGCACTGTCAATTGTGGGACCTTTATATAATCAGGTGTGTGTCTTTCCAAATCATGTCCAATCAATTGAATTTACCCCAGGTGGACGCCAATCGAGTTGTAGAAACATCTCAACAATGATCATTGGAAACAGGATGCACCTGACCTCAATTTCAAGTCTCATAGTAAAGGGTCTGAATAGTTATATAAATATGGTCTCTTTTTTAAAACATTTTTAATACATTTACAACAATTTGAAACATGTTTTTGCTTTGTCATTATGGGATATTGTGTGTTGATTGAGGAAAATAATGAATTTTATAATAAGGCTGTAATGTAACAACGTGGAAAAAGGGAAGTGGTCTGAATACTTTCCGAATGCACTGTATTCCCTTCAGGACTTATGTAATGTACTGTATTCAATGGACATGATTCTTTAACATGCAGAATAGACTATTAAACCCAAGCCATGATTATCACCTCCAGAGTATTTCGTTACGAATCGGATGGGGACAGTGTAATTGTTTGAACTACGCATATTGACATTAAAATGGTTTCCATCATGGATTGTGTGACAAAGCTTTGGAAATGTAGAATATTCTCTGGTTGTGATGACTGCAAGCTTGAAACCACTGATTGAACTGTGAGAATTAAAGGTGTTGTTGTCTGATGTTTTTACCATTCTCCTTCTGTCTCTGTACACAGGCTGAACGTTCCCCCGGACTGACTGGCACACTGACTGACTCAATGATGGAATTACAAACATTACAGGAGGCCTTGAAAGTGGAAATACAAGTCCATCAGGTAGGAGGGGGAAAAAAGAGGTGTTCTCTTGTTCATCAGCTCAGTGTTCAGGCTCTTTGTTAGGCCTGCAAATGTTGACATAGTACTCTAATCAACTGGGCTAACTGTCAAGTTGAATCACCGCTATTATTAAGAGTCCTATCAAATAAAGTAAAAATGTATTACACAGTTTAGCAGATGGTGGGTGCAGAGAAATGCGTATGTTCCTATCAATCAATGCAGTAAATGTCCAACAAGCACACAATAATGAAAAATGTTTAAATGTTAATGTTGTACAGCAGTAGATATGTAAATAGTATGTAATCATTATTAAAGTGACCAGTGTTCAATGACTATGTACTTAGGGCAACCGTCCCTGAGTAGCTGGCAAGTGACAGTGACTAAGGGACAGAGTTGGGTCCCCAGTCCACCTGGCTGTGCTGCTGCTCCAGTTTAAACTGTTCTGCCTGTGATTATTATTATTTGACCATGCTGGTCATTTATGAACATTTGAACATCTTGGCCATGTTCTGTTATAATCTCCACCCGGCACAGCCAGACGAGGACTGGCCACCCCACATAGCCTGGTTCCTCTCTAGGTTTTGGCCTTTCTAGGGAGTTTTTCCTAGCCACCGTGTTTCTACACCTGCATTGCTTGCTGTTTGGGGTTTTAGGCTGGGTTTCTGTACAGCACTTTGAGATATCAGCTGATGTACGAAGGGCTATATAAATAAATTTGATTTGATTTACTGGGAGGAGGCCGTCTAGTTTTGGCTGTTTAATTGTCTGATGGCCTAGGGATAGAAGCTGTTTATGTAATGTCTTCGCCTTGTAGATGATAGTGGGGGAACAGTCCCTGATGAGCTTCTTGACCTTCCTGTGACACCGGGTGCTGTAGATGTCCTGGAAGGCAGGCAGTGTGCCCCCGATGATGCGTTGGGCTGACGGCACCACCCTCTGGAGAACCCTGCAGTTGCGGACCGTACAATTGCTGTACCAGGTGGTGATACAGCCTGACCGGATGCTCAATTATTTTGGTATTTTATTAGGATCCCCATTAGCTGTTGCAAAAGCAGCAGCTACTCTTCCTGGGGTCCACATGAAACATGACACAATACAGAACGTCCAGGCAAGAACAGCTATATTATGGTGTATCTTTAGAAGTTTGTGAGAGTCTTATGGGCCAAGCCAAATTTCTTCGGCCTCCTTAGGTTAGAGGCGCTGTTGCGCCCTCTTCACCACGCTGTTGGTGTGCATTTCAGGTCTTCAGTGACGTGCACGCAGAGGAATTTGAAGTTTTTTACCCTCTTCACTGCGGCCCGTTGATGTGGATGGGGGCGTGCTCTCTCTGCTGTGTCCTGTAGTCCACGATCAGCTCCTTTGTTTTGTTGACGCTGAGGTTATTTTGCTGGCACCACTCTGCCAAGGCACTCACCTCATCCCTGTTTTTTTAAGTGATTTAATGTATTTTTTATTTCACCTTTGTTTAACCAGGTAGGCCAGTTGAGAACCAGTTCTCATTTACAACTGCAACCTGGTCAAGATAAAGCAAAGCAGTGTGACAAAAACAACAGCACAGAATTACACATGGGATAAACAAACATACAGTCAATAACACAATAAAAAATCTGTATACAGTGTGCAAATGAAGTAAGGAGGTAAGGCAATAAATAGGCCGTTGTGGCGAAGTAATTACAATTTAGAAATGAACACTGGAGTGATAGATGTGAGGGAGATAAGTCTCTAACTTCAGTGTTTTTTGCAATTCGTTTCGGTCATTGGTAGCAGAGAACTGGAAGGAAAGACGGCCAAAGGAGGTGTTGGCTTTGGGGATGACCAGTGAAATATACCTGCTGGAGCGTGTGCTACGGGTGGGTGTTGCTATGGTAACCGGTGAGCTAAGGCGGAGCTTTACCTATAGACTTATAGATGACCTGGAGCCAGTGGGCTTGGCGACTAATATGTAGCGAGGACCAGCCAACGAGGACATACAGGTCGCAATGGTGGGTAATATATGGGGCTTTGGTGACGGATTGCACTGTGATAGACTGCATCCAATTTACTGAGTAGAGTGTTGGAGGCTATTTTGTAAATGACATTGCTGAAGTCAAGGATCGGCAGGATAGTCCGTTTTACGAGGGTATGTTTGTCAGCGTGAGTGAAAATTGGAAGCCGACTCTATATTTAATTTTGGATTGTAGATGTTTAATATGAGTCTGAGTTTATAGTCTAGCCAGACACCTAGGTATTTATAGTTGTCCACATATTCATATTCAAGTCAGAACCATTCAGAGTAGTGATGCTACGTGGGCGGGCAGGTGCTGGTAGCGATCGGTTGAAGAGCATGCATGTAGTTTTTCTAGCATTTAAGAGCAGTTGGAGACCACGGAAGGAGTGTTTTATGGCATTGAAGCTCGTTTGGAGGTTTGTTAACACAGTGTCCAAAGAAAGGCCAGAAGTATACAGAATGGTGTCGTCTGCGTAGAGGTGGATCAGAGACTCACTAGCAGCAAGAGCGACATCATTGATATATACAGAGAAAAGAGTCAGCCTGAGAATTTAACCCTGTGGCACCCAATAGAGACTTTCAGAGGTCCGGACAACAGGCCCTCCGATTTGACACACTGCACTCTATGTGAGAAGTAGTTCGTGAACCAGGCGAGGCAGTCATTTGAGAAACCGACGAGAAACCTGTAGGCTGTCTCGTCGTTGTTTGTAATCAGGCCTACCACTGTTGCGTCGTCAGCAAACTTGATGATTGAGTTGGAGATGTGCTCAGTCATGAGTGAACAGGGATTACAGAAGGGGGCTGAGCACTCACCCCTGTGGGGCCCCTGTGTGAGGATCAGCTTGGCGACGGTATTGTCTACCTTCACCAACTGGGGTTGGCCCGTCAGGAAGTCCAGGACCCAGTTGCATAGGTTGGGGTTCAGACCCGGGGCCCTGAGTAATGAGCTTGGAGGCACTATGGTGCTGAAGGTTGAGCTGTCGTCATTGAACAGCATTCTTACATAGGTATTCTTCTTGTCTAGGTGGAATAGGGCAGTGTGCAATGCAATGGCAATTGCGTCTGTGTATCTGTTGGGGCTGTATGCAAATTGTAGTGGGTCTATGGTGTCAGGTAAGATGGAGGTGATATGATCCTTAATTATCCTCTCAAAGCACTTTGTGATTACAGGAGTGCTATAGGGCGAAGTCATTTAGTTCGGTTAACTTTGCTTTCTTGGTTACAGGAATGATGGTGGACGTCTTGAAGCAAGTGGGGACCATCTACTGGGATAGTGAGCAATTTAATTTGTCCATAACTCCAGCCAGCTGGTCTAGGCATGCTCTGAGGACACTGCTTTGTATGCAGTCTGGGCCGGCAGCCTTGCGAGGGTTAACTTGTTTAAATGTCTTACTTGCTTCGGCTAGGGAGATCAGGAATACACAGTCCTTGTGAGTGGTGGGGGTCCACATCGGTGGCTCTGTGTTGTTTTCCTCGAAACAGGTGTTTAGCTTGTCTAGAAGTGAGGCGCAGTGTCTGAAGTGTCTGGCTTTCCCGTTATAATCAAGGGTTGTCTGGAGTCTCTGACACATGCGTCTCGTCTGAGCTGTTGAATTGTGACTCCACTTTCTCTGTACTGACTTTTTGCCTCCGATTGCCTTTCGTGGTCGTAGTCGGTCTGTTTGTAATAGTCAATGTTTTCAGGCACCTTACGGTAGTTTGCATTTTCTGTTTTGCGAGAATGCTGCCATGTCTCCCTGGTTTCTGAAATGGATACGTTTTCATCACAGTAGGAACAATGTAACCTATGTGCTTCTGATGAACCCAGTCACCGAGTCAATGTATGTTTGAGAAGATCCACTGAAGACCATTGCATTATGGGGTGAATCCATACTTCCACTTAAGTGGAATTTTTACTCCGATTTGACGTCAACTCACAACTAGGTACATATTAGAATTAGCGGCGAATCCTAACTTCCTTTTACAGTGCATTTGTAAAGTAAAGACTCCTTTACTTTTTCCAGATTTTGTTACGTAACAGCCTTATTCAAAAATGTATTTAATAAAATCCACAATACCCCATAATGACAAAGCGAAACATCTTTTGTGCATTTTTAGCAAATGTATTAAAAATAACAAATAGATACCTTATTTACATAAGTATTCAGACCCTTTGCTATGAGATTTGAAATTGAGCTCATGTGCATCATATTTCCAATGATCATCGGTGCTGTTTCTACAACTTGATTGGAGGCCACCTGTGGTAAATTCAGTTGATTGGACATGATTTGGAAAGGCACACAGCTGTCTATATAACGCCCCACAGTTGACAGTGCATGTCAGAGCAAAAACCAAGCCATGAGGTCGACAGAATTGTCTGTAGAGCTCTAAGACAGGATTGTGTCAAGACACAGATCTGGGGAAGGGTACCAAAACATTTCTGCAGCGTTGAAGGTTCCTAAGAACACAGTGGCCTCCCAAACTTATTCAATTTAAGAATGATGAACCACCAAGATGGAGGGGGAAAAAAGAAACAATTTAATCAATTTCATAATAAGGCTGTAACGTAATAAAATGTGGAAATAGTTAAGTCTGAATACTTTCCAAATGCACTATTTGTGGCAACTTCAAGCATCCATTTTCATTACATGTTTGTTAGTGAGTAAGCATGAGTGTGCTAGATAATGGATGCATCCCAAATGACACCCTATTCACTACGCAGGCCAGGTCTTCAGCCTCCTTGCTGTTGCGCACCAGTGGGGTCAGGCCAGTGTCCCATAACCACATAGGTCACGCACCAGTGTCCCATAACCACACTCCCAGCACATTGAACAGGACTCTCCCAGAGGAGTGGTCAGCCACATAGAGTAGACCTGGCATCAGCGCTTTGAAAGGCCAGCTTAGTAAGTCTTCTGCCTAGTCATGTCCCATGTCACCTCATAGCAATAGGAACCAGATGTTTAGCACCCAGTTAATGAAGGTAGGTGGTTCTTTAGCGTGTTAGGGTTATTTTTATACTTTGTTGACGATTACACACTCATTTATCGATTTGTTTTAGTTATCTTCAGGATGAGTAGGCAATTTTTAACTCCGCCTACTGTAGGCCTTATAGTATGTCTTTATAAAGTTGAATGTAAATACTGTATGTAAAATGTATCAGTATGTAATTTACATGTAAAAAGTCACATTTCAGTATTTTATAAAGTCATAACCTAATCAAATATTCAAATAATAATAATCATATACTATAATGATGAAAATACAAAGTGTTGTATGTGTTATTCAATTTTATGTTTGTTCAGACTGAATGATGACCAATGTCACAATTTGGGTATGGGACACAGTTGAATGTTTTGCCTATAGGTTTCACTGTCCACAGGCTGTAGTAGTCTTGCGGAATGTCCCTGAATGCATTTGTTATCCTACCCACATGTATCTCTTTCTTCTACAGAAACTGGTCACCCAGATGAAACAGGACCCACAGGTAAATACAATTTCAGTTAATAATTGGTTTGTTTTCAGTAGACTGATGGTGCCGATAGGAATTGCAGCTCTGTTTCTACCTCCTAAGCAACTTTGCAGAATTTATTTAGTAGTTATTGCTTACATTATTAGCCCAGAACGTTTTTTGCATTATTACATACAGCCATAAATAACTTTTGGATATCAGAGCGGCGGTAACTCACCAGCGTTCCGACCAGGAATACGACTTTCCCGAATTGGATCCGAATTCGTATCCCCAAGGCAATTTAACTTATCACCGAGGGTGCTCCAAGACGTCACCGGTAGAGAAGAGGTATTCGGAATGGACTTGTCGTCTGACTCAAGGCGTGCACACCATCCACCGCTTCCAAGTGTATTACTTGTTAATGTTCAGTCCATGGAAAATAAAGTTCCAGAAAGATATCAGGGACTCTAACATACTCTGTTTCACGTAATCATGGCTCTCTCTGGATATACTATCCTCATCCGTACAGCAGCTTAAATGGGCTACTTCTTTGTGAGTTAATGAGGAAGCGGAACACCTCTCCATTCAAATTTTAGTTAGAAAATACAACTTGTTGGAAAATAATTTGAAATTGAAAAATAGTCTATAGATCACAAGCAGGCAGCGTGTGTTAACTGTCCTGTTGCGTAACAGTCACATTTTGGAACAGTGAGTGCATTCTGACATCACGTGCATAAAACTACTCACGCTGGGGTGACCGTTAGAGATATTTGGAACCCACAAAAGGTTAACTATGCATGGTGTGATTGTGGTAACATACAGGAACTCAAGCCCTTTTGTTCACCTGACCTAGAGTACCTCACAATCAAATGCCGATCACATTAGCTCCCAAAGAATTGTCTTTGGTTATCGTCACAGCCGTGTATATTCTTCCCCAAGCCGATACCACGACGGCCCTCAAGGAACTAAACTGGACTTTGTGCAAACTGGAAACCGCATATACAAAGTATATCTAAGAAAATTCAGGTAGCATTTACAGTGGGGAGAACAAGTATCTGATACACTGCCGATTTTGCAGGTTTTCCTACTTACAAAGCATGTAGAGGTCTGTAATTTTTTATCATAGGTACACTTCAACTGTGAGAGATGGAATCTAAAACAAAAATCCAGAAAATCACATTGTATGCTTTTTAATGTATAAAAGTTAGCCACCCCTAGCCATAAGAAGTTAAAGAAGCAATAAAACGAGCCTTCTTTAGACTAGTTGAGTATCTGGAGCATCAGCATTTGTGGGTTCGATTACAGGCTCAAAATGGCCAGAAACAAATAACTTTCTTCTGAAACTCGTCAGTCTATTATTGTTCTGAGAAATGAAGGCTATTTCATGCGAGATATTGCCAAGAAACTGAAGATCTCGTACAGCGCTGTGTACTACTACCACCTTCACAGAACAGAGCAAACTGGCTCTAACCAGAATAGAAAGAGTGGGAGGCCCTGGTGCACAACTGAGCAAGAGGACAAGTACATTAGTGTCTAGTTTGAAAGAAAAAAAACGCCTCACAAGTCCTCAACTGGCAGCTTCATTAAATAGTACCCGCAAAACACCAGTCTCAACGTCAACAGTGAAGAGGCGACTCCGAGATGCTGGCCTTCTTGGTGTCCTTTAGTAGTGGTTTCTTTGCAGCAATTCGACCATGAAGGCCTGATTCACGCAGTCTCGTCTGAACAGTTGATGTTGAGATGCGTCTTACTTGAGCTCTGCGAAGCATTTATTTGGGCTGAAATTTCTGAGGACGGTAACTCTAATGACCGTATCCTCTGCAGCAGAGAACTGTGTCTTGTGGCAGTCCTCATGAGAGGCAGTTTCATCATAGCGCTTGATGGTTTTTGTGACTCAACTTGAAGAAATTTTAAAAGTTCTTTAAATTTTACCAATTGACAGACATTCATATCTTAAGGTAATGGACTGTCCTTTCTCTTTGCTTATGAACTGTTCTTGCCTTAATATGGACTTCTTCTTTTACAACAACAAAAAACGACCTTGCCATAACACAACAGATAGGCTTAAACGCTTTAACAAGGAAAGAAATTCCACAAATTAACCTTTAACAAGGCACACCTGTTAATTTAAACACATTCCAGGTGACTACCTCATCAAGCTGGTTGAGAGAATACCAAGGCTGTGCAAAGCGGTCATCAAGGCAAAGGGTGGCTACTTTGAAGAATCTCAAATATAAAATATATTATGATTTGTTTCACTTTTTTGATTCCATGGGTGTTATTTCATAGTTTTGACGTCTTCCCTATTATTCTACAATGTAGAAAATAGTACAAATAAAGAAAAACCCTTGAATGAGTAGATGTCCACATTTTTCACTGGTACTGTAAACTCTCGGTCCCAGCTTTGATGCACCTGTACTGACCTCGCCTTCTGGATGATAGCTGGTTGAACAGGCCGTGGTTCGGGTGGTTAATGTCCTTGATGAATATTTTTGACCTTCCTGTGACATTGGGTGATGTAAATATCCTGGAAGGCAGGCAGTGTGCCCCCAGGGACGCGTTGGGCAGACTGCCCCACCCTCTGGATAGCCCTGTGGTTTCGGACGGTGCAGTTTCCATACAAAAGGGGAGATACAGCCTGACCGGATGCTCCCAACGGTGCATCTGTCAAAGTTTGTGAGGGTCTTAGGGGCCAAGCCAAATTTCTTCAGTCTGCGGAGGTTGAGGAGGCACGGTTGAGCCTTCCTCACAAGACTACCTGTGTGTACACTGAAGACTTGAAGATTTCCACCTTCTCCACTGTGGCCCCGTCGATGTGGATCGGGGCGTGCGCCCGCTGCTGTCTCCTGGAGTCCACAATCAGCTTCTTCGTCTTGATGTTGAGGGAGAAGTTATTTTCCTGGCACCACTCCGCAAGGGCCCTCACCTCCCTTTAGGCTGTCTCGTCATTATTAGTAAATCAGGCCTACTACTGTTGTCTGCAAAAGTTGATTTATTTTTTTTACCACTTTTTCATGGTATCCAATTGGTAGTTAGTCGTCTCATCGTTGCAACTCCCGTATGGTCTCGGGAGAGGCGAAGGTCGAGAGCCGTGCTTCCTCAAACACAACCCAACCAAGCCGCACTGCTTCTTGACACAATGCCCACTTAACCCTGTAAGCCAGCCGCACCAATGTATCGGAGGAAACACCGTACACCTGGCGACCGTGTCAGCATGCACTGCGCCTGGCCCGCCACAGGAGTCGCTAGTGCGCTATGGGACAAGAACATCCCTGCCGGACAAACCCTCCCCTAACCCGGACGACGCTGGGCCAAATTGTGCACAGCCCCATGGATCTCCTGGTCGTGGCCGGCTGTGACAGAGCCTGGACTCGAACCCCGAATCTCCAGTGGCACAGCTAGCACTGCGATGCAGTGCCTTAGACCACTGCACCACTCGGGAGGCGTGTCGTCAAACTTGATGGTTGAGTTGGAGGTGTGCATGGCCACGCAGTCACGGGTGAACAGGGAGTACAGGAGGGGGCTGAGCATGCACCTTTGTTGGGCCACTGTGAAGAGGATCAGCGTAGTGGAGGTGTTGTTTCCTAATCGTCACCACCCGTCAGGAAGTCCAGGATCCAGTTGCATAGAGCTGGATTCAGACCCAACTTAATGATGAGCTTGGAGCGTGCTATGGTGTTTACGGCTGAGCTGTAGTCAATGAATATAATTCTTACAAAGGTATTGCTTTTTTCTAGATGGGATAGGGCAGAGTGCAGTGCAATTGCGATTGCTTCATCTGTGGATTGATTGGGGCGGAATGCAAATTGCAGTGGGTCTAAAAAGGTAAGGTGAAGATGATATGATCCTTACCTAGCCTCACAAAGCACTTCATGATGACGGAAGTGAGTGTTATTGGGCGATAGTCATTTAGTTTGTTCCTGTACCCAAGAAAGTGCAGGTAACCAATGGTGGGGACAGCAGACTGGGATAGGGAGAGATTGAATATGTCCGTAAACACTCCAGCCAGCCGGTCTGCGAATGACATGGCTAGGTATGCCATCTGGGCCCGGCAGCCTTGCGAGGGTTAACACTCTAAAATGTATTACTCCTATCAGCCACGGAGGAGGAAAGCCCCCAGTCCTTTGGGAGCAGGCCGCGTCGATGGTCCTCAAAGCGGGCAAAGGTGTTTTAGCTTGTCCGGGAGCAAGACGTCAGTCTCCGCGACGTGACTGGTTTTCCCCTCGTAATCCATAATTGTCTGGAGTCCTTGCCACATACTGAATTGCGACTCCAACTCTCTGTACTGACGTTTTTCCTCTTTGATTTTATGTTTTTATGTAGAGCATAACTGGACTGTTTGTATTCGGCCATATTCCCAGTCACTTGGCTGTGGTTAAATGTGGTGGTTCGAGCTTTCAGTTTTGCGAATAGTGCCATCTATCCACGATTTTTGGTTTGGGTAGTT
The DNA here is from genome assembly GCF_057628025.1 of Oncorhynchus mykiss. Taxonomy (NCBI): domain Eukaryota; kingdom Metazoa; phylum Chordata; class Actinopteri; order Salmoniformes; family Salmonidae; genus Oncorhynchus; species Oncorhynchus mykiss. The sequence goes on along the minus strand of NC_143022.1, from coordinate 56,148,839 downwards.
TTTTTTTCTTTTTAGGTTTTCGTCAGTGGGAACAACATCCCATATACTCTTCCTTATGAACTCGGTCAGTGTATACATCAATGTTATTCTCTGAGGCAAGCCAGAACATATCCCAGTCCATATGATCAAAACAATCTCGAAGCATGGATTCTGATTGGTCAGACCAGCATTGAATAGACCTCAGCATGGGTACTTCCTGTTTGAGTATCTGCCTATAGGAAGGATCAGAATGGAATATCGTGATCTGATATGCCGAAGGGAGGGCGGGGTGGGCCTTGTAGCCATCCTGGAAGTAAGAGTAACAATGGTCGAGAGTTTTTAAAGCGTGAGTACTACAGGCAATTGGTTGATGTACAGTGGGGAGAACAAGTATTTGATACACTGCCGATTTTGCAGATTTTCCTACTTACAAAGCATGTAGAGGTCTGTAATTTTTATCATAGGTACACTTCAACTGTGAGAGACGGAATCTAAAACAAAAATCCAGAAAACACATTGTATGATTTTTAAGGGGTAGTATTTTCACTTTTGGATGAAAGGCGTGCCCAGGGTAAACGGCCTCCTACTCTTTCCCAGATGGGAATATATGCATAGTATTATTACTGGTGGATAGAAAACACTCTGAAGTTTTTAAAACTGTTTGAATTATGTCTGTGAGTATAACAGAACCCATAGGGCAGGCAAACTTCCAAACAGGAAGTGGAAATTCTGGGGCTGGTTGATTTTCAACTCATTGCCTATTCACATCCCACTTCCTACGCCTTCCACTAGATGTCAACAGTCAGTAGAACATTGAATGATGCCTCTAGTGTGATGTGGGGCCGGATGGGAGGGGAATGAGTCACTGGTCTGGCAGAATGCCAGTTCCTGGTTATGCGCAGTACTCATTATATCTTCATGTGTTCCATTACTCTGTAGACAAAAATGAATGCTCCGGTTGGAACGTTATTTGATATATATGATGATAACATCCTGAAGATTGATTCTCTACTTAGTTTGACCAGTTTATTCGACCTGTTTTCGTCCGAGTTCGCCTGGACCGGCGCCAGCTTTTGGACATGTGAGCTAAACGTGCTAGCAAAAGTAGCTAATTGGACACTAGTAATGGACATTATCGAACAAAACAACGATTTATTGCGGAACTAGGATTCCTTGCACTGCATTCTGATGAAAGATCATCAAAGGAGGGAGGAGGAGGGAAGGAGGGAATATTTATGATGTAATTTCGTATTTCAGTTGACATGGCGGAGAAATGTATTTACGTCTGAGCGCCGTCTCAGATTATTGCATGGTATGCTTTTTTTCCGGAAAGTAAAAAAAAAAAATCTGACAGTGGTTGCATTAAGAACCAGTGTATCTTTTTTTTTTCTTTTTTTTTTCTCCCCAATTTCGTGGTATCCAATTGTTGTAGTAGCTACTATCTTGTCTCATCGCTACAACCGTACGGGCTCGGGAGAGACGAAGGTTGAATGTCATGCGTCCTCCGATACACAACCCAACCAGCCGCACTGCTTCTTAACACAGCACGCATCAATGTGTCGGAGGCTACACCGTGCACCCGGCAACCTTGGTTAGCGCGCACTGCGCCCGGCCCGCCACAGGAGTCGCTGGTGCGCGATGAGACAAAGCCCTCCCTAACCCGGACGACGCTAGGCCAATTGTGCGTTGCCCCACGGTCGCGGCCGGTTACGAGAGAGCCTGGGAGCGAACCCAGGGACTCTGATGGCACAGCTTGCGCTGCAGTACAGCCCTGTGTATCTTTAATTATATGTCTATATTTCGTCAAAGTTTATGATGAGTATTTCTGTTATATGACGTGGCTCTCTGTAATTACTCCGGATAATTTGGAGGCATTTCTGAACATGGCGCCAATGTAATGAATTTCCTTCGATGCCTTTTCAGCGGAATGTTGGGGGGTGGTTCCGCTAGCGGAAACTGTGTCCTAGACAGGTTAACAAGTGCAATACACCAAATGAAAGAAACTTCTTGTTAATCTACCCATTGTGTCCAATTTCAAAAAGGCTTTACAGCGAAAGCACAACATATAGGTCGTTGTGTTAGGTCAAAGCCAAGTCACAAAAAAACACCTTTGATTATCTTCGTCAGATGACACTCATAGGACATCATGTTACATACATGTTTGGTTCGATAAAGTGCATATTTATATCCAAAAATCTGTTTACATTGGCACGTTACGTTCAATAATGTTTTGCTTCCAAAACATCTGGTGATTTTGCAGAGAGCCACATCAATTTAAAGAAATACTCATAATAAACATTGATAAAAGATACAACTGTTATTCACAGAATTAAAGATATACTTCTCCTTAATGCAACCGCTGTGTTAAGATTTCAAAGAAACTTTACGGAAAAAGCAAACCATGCAATAATCTGAGTACGGCACTCAGATATAAGCCAAACAGATATCCGCCATGTTGGAGTCAACAGAAGTCAGAAATAACATTATAAATATTCACTTTGATGATCTTAATCTGAATGCACTCCCAGGAATCCCAGTTCCACAAATGTTTGATTTGTTCGATAAAGTTCATCTTTATGTCCAAATACCTCCTTGTTGTTAGCGCGTTCAGCCCAGTAATCCAAAATTCATGACACACGAGCAGACAAAGTCAAAACATTCTCTTACAGTCAGTAGAAACATGTCAAACCAAGTATAGAATCAATCTTTAGGATGTTTTTATCATATCTTCAATAATGTTCCAACTGGAGAATTCCTTTGTCTTCAGAAATGCAATGGAACTCAAGCTAACTTGCACGTGAATGCGTGTCACGAGTTCATGGCACTCTGCCAGACCACTGACTCATTCAGCTCTCATTCCCCCCTCCTTCACAGTAGAAACCTGAAACAAGGTTCTAAAGACTGTTGACAGTCTAGTGGAAGCCTTAGGAAGTGCAATTTGACCCCATAGACACTGTTTTCGATAAGCCAAGAGTTGAAAAACTACAAACCTCAGATTGCCCGCTTCCTGGTTGGATTGTTCTCAGGTTTTTGCCTGCCATATGAGTTCTGTTATACTCACAGACATCATTCGAACAGTTTTACAAACTTCAGAGTTTTCTGTACAAATCTACTAATAATATGGATATATTAGCAACTGGGACCAAGTAGCAGGCAGTTTACTCTGGGCACGCTTTTCATCCAAACGTGAAAATGCTGCCCCTTATCCCAAACAGGTTCATCAGAACAACAGTTTTCAGCTGTGCCAACATAATTGCAAAAGGGTTTTCTAATGATCAATTAGCCGTTTAAAATGCTAAACTTGGATTGGCTAAGAAGTAGCCACTGGAACACAGGAGTGTTGGTCGCCTATAAATATATTCCAGCTACAGTTTCAATAGTCATTTACAACATTAATAATGTCTACACTGTATTTCTGATCTATTTGATGTTATTTTAATGGACAAGAAATGTGCTTTTATTTCAAAAACAAGGACATTTCGAAGAGACCCAAACTTTTGAACGTGTGTGTGTGTGTGTGTGTGTGATATTTTATTCACAATGAATGGAAGATAACATTTTGACCCTCAAATGGTATACTTATTTTTTAGATTTTAGGGACAGCCTCCAAGATCTGATGCTAAGGAAGGGAGGATTGATAGATTTCCAATCGAATGAAATCCTTCTGCGGGCTAATGGGGAGGCAATGGCATGCAGAGCTGTCTATTTGTCAGAGATTGATTGTTTGGTACTCCGAAAAAAACATTTCTGCACTTGGCTGCGACTTTATTTCAAACCCTTTCTGAAGCATTTGATATATTGTAAAATAAATCAAATGGAAGTGAACTGGAGAATACTCAATCTCTGAAATTCCAGTTGAAGTTTGCTGGTTAGGGGAGTAAATTTCTCATAATGGAGGGAAGACGAGGTATATTGGATATTGGTGATATTGGACCCCTAAATATTTAAAGCCAGACTTGGACATATGAAATGGAATAGTATCCCGTGGAATTTGTAATGCTAATTCATTAATAGGAAAATATTCACTTTTTGAGAAATTCAATTTATAACCCGAAAACACACCAAACCTACGCATTAGGCCCACTACCACAGGGACACACACTTCAGGGTCTGAGATATATATATAAAAGCAAGTCATCTGCATACAAGGAAACTTTGTGTTCCAGTCCCCATCTGTAGATACCAAGTATTGAGGGTGTGGCCTTTAGCATGATGGAAAGGGGTTCTATCGCCAGGTCAAATAACAGAGGGGACATTGGATATCCACTGCATGTGGCCCTTGATAATGGGAAATACTTTGAACAAAGTTTTTTTTTCTAAGTACTGATGCCTTGGGTATTGAGTACAACCGTCCGACCCAGGTAATTAAGTTCGCACCAATGCCAAATTTTCCCATTACAGAGAATAAATATTACCATTCTACCCTGTCAAATGCCTTCTCCGCATCTAAAGAGAGAACTACTTCAGGAACGTCCGAAGATGCAGGAGAGTATGACATTAGGCAGACATCGAATGTTAGAAAAGGAGTGTCGACCCTTAATAAACCCTGTCTGATCTGTTATGTCTCATAGTGGATTCTAATCGAGAGGCAAGCAATTTCGCCAATACTTTTGCATTTAAAAGTGAGATCGGTCTGTATCGGTTTCAAACATTTCAAGCAGGTGGTGGTGGAGTTTGGCATCAAACATTGTAGAATTCAATTGGGTAGCCATTTGGGTTAGCGATTTTCCACTTTGCATTGCTGTTATTGAATTAATAATCTCTAACTGCAAAGCTAGATCCATTCCCTCTCTTCTCTGTATTAAGGGTAGGAGTTTCCAAATTGTCAAAATCATTCATAATTGAATTTTCTTCAGGTCCTTCTGATGTGTATAGATCATAATAAACATTTGATAGTAGTATTGATTTCAGAAGGACTACTTAAGACACCTGAGGTGTTGTGAATTTGAGGGACCAGCTGTGAGGCAGATTTGCACTTGAGTTGATGAGCTAGAAGTCGACCAGCCTTTTCCCTATATTCTTAAACAGAACAATTAGCTGCAGCTCAGCCTTATCTGTGGATAGTAAATTGTACTGAGTTTGAAGACTCAGCCTTTGTAAAGTTCTGGTGATGTAGAGGCGGAATATTGTTGGTCTAATTCCAGAATTGCATTGATCAGCTGTTTTTAATTTTCTGTTTATTGAGAAGAGAGGAATAGGAAATTATTATTAACAACTTTAAGTGTGTCCCAAAGTGTAGATCGAGAGATCGGTTCGGTTTTATTTGTTTCAATAAAGACAGCAATTGCATTTGATAGAATGGTGCAGAATAAATTGTTTGAAAGTAGGTTAAGTCTCCATGTGGGGGTCTGTATAGTTCAGTGAGAGGTCGAGCGACAGAGGAGCATGGTCACTAATAACAATGGCAGAGTATTCTACTTAACAGAGGGGAGAAGAGCTTTATCTACGAAGAAGTAGTCTATTCTAGAATAGGAGTGGTGCACATGTGAAACAAAAGAGAATTCTTTGTTACTAGGACAAAGTAATCTCCATGGATCTACAAATCCTGCCTAGCTTATAAATGCAGAAATAGCGCTGGACATTTTGAGGGAGATGATGATCTAGGGTTTGAGTGGTCCAAGACTGGGTGGATCACACAATTCAAGTCGCCTCCAAAAATGTAATCGTGCGGGTTGAGATTGGGACGCAAAGAAACAAGTTGGTTAATGCAATCAACATTATCCCAATTGGGAGCATAAACATTTACAATTTAAACAGAGGTGTGAAAGAAATAACCAGATACCATAACAAAACTCTGTGGATCTGAGACTGTCAGCAGCAGTAAATTATACTTTCTTGTAAACTGTACTTGTTGCTGTTCCCCTTGCCTTAGCATTGAATTTTGAATGCACCTGTACATAGCCCACCTATAATTTAGCCCAAACAACTACCTCTTTCCCTACTGTATTTATTTTATTTATTTATTTTGCTCCTTTGCACCCCATTATTTTTATTTCTACTTTGCACATTCTTCCACTGCAAATCTACCATTCCAGTGTTTTACTTTCTATATTGTATTTACTTTGCCACCATGGCCTTTTTTTTTGCCTTTACCTCCCTTATCTCACCTCATTTGCTCACATCGTATATAGACTTCTTTATACTGTATTATTGACTGTATGTTTGTTTTACTCCATGTGTAACTCTGTGTCGTTGTATGTGTCGAACTGCTTTGCTTTATCTTGGCCAGGTCGCAATTGTAAATGAGAACTTGTTCTCAACTTGCCTACCTGGTTAAATAAAGGTGAAATAAATAAAAAGCTGGTTGAGAGAATGCCAAGAGTGTGCAAAGCTGTCAAGGCAAAGGTTGGCTACTTTGAAGAATCTCCAATATAAAATATATTTTGATTTGTTAACACTTTTTTTTGGTTATCACATGATGCCAAATGTATTATTTCCTAGTTTTGATGTCTTTACTATTATTCTCAATGTAGAAAATGGGTGTCCAAACTTGACTGGTACTGTTTGTGTGTGTGTTTTTTATATATGTATGTATGAATGTATGAACCAACCAAACTGCCTTTTCAAGTGAACCTGGATGTACATTTTTGGAACTTGGTATGAAAGTGCCCTAAAAAGAGCTTTGCCTTCCTTTGCAGAATGCTGATCTGAAGAAGCAGCTCCACGAACTTCAGGCTAAGATCACAGCGCTTAGCGAGAAGCAGGTATTTCAGGAGATGATGCTGACACAACGCAAGGCTGTCCCAGGTTGCCCTACATGAGAGCAGACACACCAATATTGATATGCGTTTGAAACACATGATTTTTACAAATTAAAATGTGTAACCAGTTGGTCCTTTTAGACAGACTAATTTGTTTCTTTAAACATCATATTCGAAGATACGCACAAATTAATCATGTATGTTTATTTCGTTTAAGGCTTTATAAATCCCAATGAGTAATTTGTCACTCCCTCTGTGCAGAGCTGTGTGCATGGGCAAGTGAACACGGAATAGACACGCAAACATACTGTTTACACAGCTAATGTCTTGTGATGGATGCTCTGAGGCAGAAATTAAAGCACATTATTTTTTGGAATGTGTTTTCTCTTCCCAATGTGCTCTGTCTCTTTTAGCAGTATTCTGCCCACTGTGAGGCTCACCTAGTGTGACTTCCACAACGACTTGTTTTCCTGCTGCTTTCTCCATTCTGTCAAGGGAGCTGACTAATCAATGTGGTTTGTGACACACTGACTGTTCTCTGGAACAATTCAAAGAACATGGAATATATTCAATATATAGAGTGTTGGCTCTTTAGTTAAAGGGATACTTCGGGATCTACTTCCCCAGAGTCAGATGTTATTGTGGATCCCAGTTTTATGTCTCTCTGTCCAGTATGAAGGATCCGATACCCATAGACTTCCAGCCATTGCACTAGTTAGCATTGGCTTGCAATACTACCTATAACATCCTTCATACTGGACACAGAGACATAAAAATGGTATCCATGAGTTTTTCTGACTGGGGCAGTAGATACTTTTTCTTGCCACTGTATGTGAACCCTTTGGAATTACTTGGATTTCTGCATAAATTGGTCATCAAATTTGTTCTGATCTTCATCTAAGTCACAACAATAGACTAACCTAGTGTGCTTATAATAGCACACATTATTGTATTCAATATAGACATAATTTAAACATTCACAGTGTAAGTTGGAAAAAGTATGTGAATCCCTAGGCTAATGAGTTCTCCAAAAGCTAATTGGCGTCAGCTAACCTGGAGTCTAATCAATGAGACGAGATTGGAGATGTTGGTTAGAGCTGCCTTGCCCTATTAAAAAACACTCAAAATCTGAGTTTGCATTTCACAAGAAGCATTGCCTGATGTGAACCATGCCTCAAACAAAGGAGATCTCGGAAGACCTAAGATTAAGAATCGTTGACTTGCATAAAGCTTGGAAGGGTTACAAAAGTATGACAAAGCTCAATGAGGTTAAGAAGAGTGTCAGCTAAAGACTTAAAGAAATATCTGGAACATGCTAACGTCTACGATTCGTAAAACACTAAACAAGAATGGTGTTCATGGGAAGACACCACAGAAGAAGCCACTTCTCTCCCAAATTCTGAAGTTTTCAAAAGTGCACCTGAATGTTCCACAGCGCTACTGGCAAAATATTCTGTGGACGGATTAAACTAAAGTTGACACACAATACTATGTGTGGAGAAAAAAAAGCACAGCACACCAACATCAAAACCCCATCCCAACTGTAAAGAATGGTGAAGGGAGCATCATGGTTTGGACTGCTTTGCTGCCCCAGGGCCTGGACAGCTTGCTATCATCGACGGAAAAATTAATCCCCATGTTTAGCCTAACATTCTCCTGCAAAATGTCTTTATATCTGTCCGCCAATTAAAGCTCAGCAGATGGGTGATGCAACAGGACAACGACCCAAAACACAGTAGTCCTGACCTCAACCCGATTTGAGATGCGTGGCATGACCTCGAGAGCCGTTCACACCAGACATCCCAAGTATATTGCTGAACTGAAACAGTTTTGTAAAGAGGAATGGTCAAAAAATTCCTCCTGACTGTTGTGCAGGTTTGATCCGCAACTACAGAAAACGTTTGCTTGAGGTTATTGCTGCCAAAGGAGGATCAACCAGTTATTAAATCCAAGAGTTCACATATACTTTTTCTACCCTGCACTGGAAGTGTTTACACGGTGTGATTAATAAAGACATGAAAACGTATAATTGTTTGTGTGTTATTAGTTTAAGCAGACTGTCTATTGTTGTGACCTAGATGAAGATCAAATTTTATGACCAAAGGGTTTACATACGTTTTCTTGCCACTGTAAATGGCCTAATTGCCAAAATCACAAAGTATCCCTTTTACGATCCAGGCTGTATCACATCCGGCCGTGATTGGGAGTCCCATAGGGTGGCACACAATTGGCCCAGCGTCGTCCAGGTTTTGCTGGGGTAGGCCATCATTGTAAATAAGAATTTGTTCTTTAACTGACATGCCTAGTTAAATAAAGGTGAAAAAAATGTGTTTAGTGTTGGGCTGTCCAAAAAATTGGATCTTGGCCGACCGAAAGTTGTCTGTTCTTTTGACCAGTCTAAGGTGTATTTTTCCTTATGTAGATGTAACAGTATAGACTTTACGTCTGTCCCCTCGCCCCGACCTGGGCGCGAACCAGGGAGGCTCTGCACACGTCAACAGTCACCCTCGAAGCATCGTTACCCATCACTCCACAAAAGCTGCGGCTCTTGCAGAGCGAGGGGAACCACTACTTCAAGGTCTCAGAGCAAGTGACGTCACCGATTGAAATGCTATCAGCGCGCACCACCGCTAACTAGCTAGCCATTTCACATCCGTTACACTGACACACCTTTAATAAAATCAATGATATGCATTGAGCTTGTCTGAGGGTTTAAGCGCACTGTGTGATGAAATAAGACGCACATGACTCAAAAGAGGGAGCCAGAGATCAAGATAACCTGAAGAAAAAAAATCCTTAACCTGACCCAATCATCCTTCTCCTGCTGGCTTTCTAATGTTACACTCCTGAAGTTGCTGGTAATAAGCTACACGAGTAGTCTGCAATTGTTTTCTCATGTGGAATGGCAATTTATCTTACCATTTCCACTGATCTGCGTGCAAGTTATGGTTTTCATGTGCACATTTTATGGAACAGTTTAATTTGTAATGACGTCTTCGTATCTCAAAATCATTGTCGTGTTTAATCAAAATTAGATCCAAATCTAAATGAAAATGATTCAAACCTAAAATAACTTATTGCCATCTATGTAAAAAAAAATAGCTTGCATTAAAGCCAACAAATAAAAATATTACAGCCTGCAAGCAGAAAATATCCTGATTTAATAGAGAACGATTTATTTAAGTTATCTTTCATCACATTCCCAATGTGTCAAAAGTTTACATGCTACCAAATACTAATTGAGTCTATTGCCTTAAACAATTTAAACTTAGGTCAAACGTTTCGGGTAGCCTTCCACAAGCTTCCCACAATAAGTTGGGTGAATTTTGGCCCATTCCTCCTGACAGAGCTGGTGTAACTGAGTCAGGTTTGTAGGCCTCCTTGCTTGCACGTGCTTTTTCAGTTCTGCCCACAAATGTTCTATGGGATTGAGGTCAGGGCTTTGTGATGGCGCTCCAATACCTTGACTTTGTTGTCCTTAAGCCATTTTGCCACAACTTTGGAAGTATGCTTGGGGTAATTGTCCATTTGGAAGACCTATTTGCGACCAAGCTTCAACTTCCTGACTGATATCTTGTGATGTTGCTTCAATATATCCACATCATTTTCCTTTCTCATGATGCCATTTATTCTGTGACGTGCACCAGTCCCTCCTGCAGCAAAGCACCCCCACAACATGATGCTGCCAACCTCGTGCTTCACGGTTGGGATGGTGTTCTTCGGCTTGCAAGCATCCCCCTTTTTCCTCCAAACATAATGCTGGTCATTATGGCCAAACAGTTCCATTTTTGTTTCATCAGACCAGTGGACATTTCTCCAAAAAGTACAATCTTTGTCCCCATGTGCAGTTGCAAACCGTAGTCTGGCTTTTTTATGGCGGTTTTGGAGCAGTGGCTTCTTCCTTGCGGAGTGGCCTTTCAGGTTCTGTTGATTTAAAGGACTCGTTTTACTGTGGATATAGATAATTTTGTACCTGTTTCCTCCAGCATCTTCACATAGTCCTTTGCTGTTGTTCTGGGATTGATTTGCACTTTTCGCACCAAAGTACGTCCATCTCTAGGAGACAGAACGTGTCTTCTTCCTGAGCAGTGTGACGGCTACGTGGTCCCATGGTGTTTATACTTGCATACTATTGTTTGTACAGATGAATGTGGTACCTTCAGGTGTTTGGAAATTGCTCCCAAGGATGAACCAGACTTGTGGAGGTCTACAAGTGTTTTTTTTAGTGCTTGGCTGATTTCTTTAGATTTGTTCCCATGATGTCAAGCCAAGAGGCACTGAGTTTGAAGGTAAGCCTTGAAATGCATCCACCGGTACACCTCCAATTGACTCAAATTAGGTCAATTAGCATATCAGAAGCTTCATGACATTTTCTGAAATTTTCCAAGCTGTCAACTTAGTGTATGTAAACTTCTGACCCACTGGAATGGTGATCAGTGAATTATAAGTGAAATACTCTGTAAGCAATTGTTGGAAAAATTACTTGTCATGCAAAAAGTATATGTTCTAACCGACAAAACTATAGTTTGTCAAGAAATTTGTGGAGTTGTTGAAAAACGAGTTTTAATGACTCCAAGCTAAGTATATGTATAAACTTCAAACCTCAACTGTATATACAATGCTCAAAAAATAAAGGGAACACTAAAATAACACATCCTAGATCTGAATGAATGAAATATTCTTATTAAATACTTTTTTTCTTTACATAGTTGAATGTGCTGACAACAAAATCACACAAAAATGATCAATCAAAATCAAATTTATCAACCCATGGAGGTCTGGATTTGGGGTCACACTCAACATTAAAGTGGAAAACCACACTACAGGCTGATCCAACTTTGATGTAATGTCCTTAAAACAAGTCAAAATGAGGCTCAGTAGTGTGTGTGGCCTCCACGTGCCTGTATGACCTCCCTACAACGCCTGGGCATGCTCCTGATGAGGTCTCCTGAGGGATCTCCTCCCAGACCTGGACTAAAGCATCCGCCAACTCCTGGACAGTCTGGTGCTACGTGGCGTTGGTGGATGGAGCGAGACATGATCTCCCAGATGTGCTCAATTGGATTCAGATCTGGGGAACGGGCGGGAAAGTCCATAGCATCAATGCCTTCCTCTTGCAGGAACTGCTGACACACTCCAGCCACATGAGATCTAGCATTGTCTTGCATTAGGAGGAACCCAGGGCCAACCGCACCAGCATATGGTCTCACAAGGGGTCTGAGGATCTCATCTCGGTACCTAATGGCAGTCAGGCTACCTCTGGCGAGCACATGGAGGGCTGTGCGGCCCACCCAAAGAAATGCCACCCCACACCATGACTGACCCACCGCCAAACCGGTCATGCTGGAGGATGTTGCAGGCAGCAGAACGTTCTCCATGGCGTCTCCAGACTCTGTCACGTGCTCAGTGTGAACCTGCTTTCATCTGTGAAGAGCACAGGGCGCCAGTGGCGAATTTGCCAATCTTGGTGTTCTCTGGCAACCCCCACCTGTGGACGTCGGGCCCTCATACCACCCTCATGGAGTCCGTTTCTGACCGTTTGAGCAGACACATGCACATTTGTGGCCTGCTGGTGGTCATTTTGCAGGGCTCTGGTAGTGCTCCTCCTTGCACAAAGGCAGAGGTAGCGGTCCTGCTGCTGGGTTGTTGCCCTCCTACGGCCTCCTCCACGTCTCCTGATGTACTGGCCTGTCTCCTGGTAGCGCCTCCATGCTCTGGACACTACGCTGACAGACACAGCAAACCTTCTTGCCACAGCTCGCATTGATGTGCCATCCTGGATGAACTGCACTACCTGAGCCACTTGTGTGGGTTGTAGACTCCGTCTCATGCTACCACTAGTGAAAGCACCGCCAGAATTCAAAAGTGACCAAAACATCAGCCAGGAAGCATAGGAACTGAGAAGTGGTCTCTGGTCACCACCTGCAGAACCACTTCTTTATTGGGGGTGTCTTGCTAATTGCCTATAATTTCCACCTGTTGTCTATTCCATTTGCACAACAGCATGTGAAATGTATTGTCAATCAGTGTTGCTTCCTAAGTGGACAGATTGATTTCACAGAAGTGTGATTGACTTGGAGTTACATTGTGCTGTTTAAGTGTTCCCTATATTTTTTTGAGCAGTGTATATTTCTGTACCAGTCAAAAGTTTGGACACACCTAATCATTCAAGGTTTTTCTTTTATTTTTTACTATTTTCTACCATGTAGACATCAAACTATGAAATAACAGATATAGAATCACGTAGTTACCAAAAAAGTGACAAATAAATATATTTGAGATTCTTCAAAGTAGCCACCCTTTGCCTTGATGACAGCTTTGCACACTCTTGGCATTCTCTCAACCTGCTTCATGAGGTAGTCATCTGGAATGCACTTCAATTGATATGTGTGCCTTGTTAAAAGTTTATTTGTGTAATTTCTTTCCTTAATGCGCATTAGCCAATCAGTTGTGTTGTGACAAGGTAGGGTGGTAGAAGATGGCCCTATTTGGTGAAAGATCAAGTCCACATTATGGCAAGAACAGCTCAAATAAGCAAAGAGAAACGACAGTCCACCATTTCTTTAAGACATAAAGAACATTTCAGTCACATAAGCCATCAGGCGCTATAATGAAACTGGCTCTCTTGAGGACCGCCACCGGAATGGAAGAGCCAGAGTTACCTCTGCGGCAGAGGATAAGTTCATTCGTTACCAGCCTCAAAGTTTCAGCCCAAATAAATGCTTCACAGAGTTCAAGTAACCGACACATCTCAACATCAACTGTTCAGAGGAGACTGTGTGAATTAGGCCTTCATGTTTGAATTGCAGCAAAGAAACCACTACTAAAGAAAACCAATAAGAAGAGACTTGCTTGGGCCAAGAAACACGAGCAATTGACCAGGTGGATATCTGTCATTTTGGTCTGAGTCCAAATTTGAGGTTTATGGTTCCATCTCTCGTGTCTTTGTGAGACGCAGAGTAGATGAATGGATGATCTCCGCATGTGTGCTTCCCACCGCGAAGCATGGAGGAGGAGGTGTGATGGTGTGGGGGTGTTTTGCTGGTGACACTGATTTATTTAGAATTCAAGGCACAATTAACCAGCTTGGCTACCACATCATTCTGCAGCGACACGCCATCCCATCTGGTTTGTGCTTAGTGGGACTATCATTTGCTTTTCAACAGGACAATGACCCAACACACCTCCATGCTGTGTAAGGCCTATTTGACCAAGAAGGAGAGTGATGAGTCCTGCGTCAGATGACCTGGCCTCCACAATCATCATCAACCCAATTGAGATGAGTTGGACCGCAGAGTGAAGGAAAGCAGCTAACAAGTGCTCAGCCTATGTGGGTACTCCTTCAAGGGAACTCCTTCAGGCATTCCAGGTGAAGCTGATTGAGAGAATGCCAAGAGTGTGCAAAGCTATCATCAAGGCAAAGGGTGGCCACTTTGATTTGTGTAACACTTTTTTGGTAACTACATGATTCCATATGTGTTATTTCATAGTTTTGATGTATTCACTATTTTCCGACATTGTAGAAAAAATTTAAACAATGAAATAACTCTTGAATGAGTAGGTGTTAACAAACTTTTGGCTGGTTCTGTATATAGACAGTGCTTTCGGGAAAGTATTCAGATGCCTTGACTTTCCAGATTTTGTAATGTTCCCACCTTAAAAAAAATGGATTAGATAAATAAAATTCCTCAGCAATCTACACAAGATACCCCATAATGACAAAGTGAAAACAGGTTTTTAGACATTTTAGCAAATGTCAAAACAATTTACATAATTATTCAGACCCTTTGCTATGAGACACATAATAAAGCTCAGGTGCATCCTGTTTTTCATTGATCAATCTTGAGAGGTTTCTACAACTTGATTGGATTCCACCTGGGGTCAATTCAGTTGATTGGACATGATTTAGAAAGACACACACCTGTCTATATAAGGACCCACAGTTGACAGTGCATGTCAGAGCAAAAACCAAGCCATGAAGTCGAAGGAATTGTCCGTAGAGCTCCGAGAAAGGATTGTGTCGAGGCACAGATCTGGGGAAGGATGCCAAAAATGTCCGCAGCTTTGAAAGTCCCCAACAACACAGCGGCCTCCATTCTTAAATGGAAATAGTTTGGAATCACCAAGAATCTTCCTAGAGCAGGCCACCCGGCCAAACTAAGCAATCGGGGTAGAAGGGCCTTGGTCAGGGAGGTGACCAAGAATCCTATGGTCACTCTGACAGAGCTCCCCTGTGGAGATGGGAGAAGGACATCCATCTCTGCAGAACTTTATGGTAGTGGTCAGAAGGAAGCCACGCCTCAGTAAAAGGAATGACAGCCTGCTTCGAGTTTGACGAAAGGCACCTAAAGGACTCTTAGACCATGAGAAACAAGATTCTCTGGTCTGATAAAACCAATATTGAACTCTATGAATGCCAAACATCATGTCTGGAGGAAACCTGGCACCAGGCCTACGGTGAAGCACGGTGGTGGCAGCGTAATGCTGTTAGTTTGTATTTTAACAGTAGGGACTGGGAGACTCGTCAGGATCGAGGGAAAGATGAACGGCGGAAAGTACATAGAGATCCTTGATGAAAACCTAATCTAGAGCGCTCAGGACCTCAGACTAGAGCGAAGGATCCCCTTTCAACAGGACAACAAACCGAAGCACACAGCCAAGACAAAGCAGGAGTGGCTTCAGGACACGTCTCTGCATGTCCTGGAGGAGATTGATTCTTTTCTAGGACGTGGGAGTGGCCATTCAGTGAAGGATGAGCCCTGCACATTCTACAAGTCTTAAAAGGCCCAGTGCAGTCAAAAACGTGAAATCCTGCGTGTTATATATATTTCCACACTGAGGTTGGAATAATACTGTGATATTGTGAAAATGATAACGCCATTTTAGAGTAAAAGCTGTTTGAAAAGATCAGCTGAAATTTCAACCTGTTTTGCTGGGATGGTGTTTTGGCCTGCCCGGTGACATCAGCAGGCGGTCAATTAGTTAATAGACCAATAAGAAACAGAGTTTCAAACCTCTCTTCCCAAAACGGCTAGTTTCCACCTCCAAACTCAGACCACTCCCAGACAGTCCTAGCTAAATTCTTGTTTTAGAAATTGCTCTTTGCTAAGAAGCTATTTGTATTTATTTTTTACCATTTCACAGTAAGGTGCTTAATTGTTACCCAGAAATGATTTGATATTGAGATCAAAACAGCTGCATTTAACATTTAAGTCATGCTAGAACAGCCAACTGGTGACATGTCTGTTACACGTTGTAGATGTCGGTGTCTTTGGTATTCTTATAGATGGCTGTGGCCTTTTTCTCCGCTTGTGGGTGGTAGGTGATAATTATCTCAGCTCACAAATTTAGTAGGCATACCTCACCAGCACAACTCTTCTGTCTCACTGAGGAAAGAGTTTACAGTTTACACCTGTGCTGCACTGGGATGCAGTGTTGCTAAGCAACAGACACATGTCTCGAACGGAGTCTGCATGTTTGTGTCTGCGCATGCTGACCTGTTGTGTTACTAGAGCACTCAGGTGTATTTTGATTTATTGTGGTCGATAGGCGTCACACTGATATTCCCGTCACCTCTCAGGCAATGAGCCCACACTCACACTCGCACACACACACTTGACACTTGGCGGAGTCCAGTCCAACAGGGCTAGTGTGCTTTTCAGGTTTTACCTCTAGAGCATAATGGAAGAACAAACGTTATATGAAACTTTAACTGTTACTTATAGACTTGATTTGCTTAGAATAAACCATTAGACTCCAAGACAGGAAGCATGTACAATGCCTTGCGAAAGTATTCGGCCCCCTTGAACTTTGCGACCTTTTGCCACATTTCAGGCTTCAAACATAAAGATATAAAACTGTATTTTTTTGTGAAGAATCAACAACAAGTGGGACACAATCATGAAGTGGAACGACATTTATTGGATATTTCAAACTTTTTTAACAAATCAAAAACTGAAGAATTGGCCGTGCAAAATTATTCAGCCCCCTTAAGTTAATACTTTGTAGCGCCACTTTGAAAGGCAGAAGAGGGATTTGCTGAATTTCCCCTTTTTTCAGATGTGCCCTGCTAAACCACATAAGGAGCATTCCACCTTTCAGTAACATTTTACTTGACATCTAGCGTCATAACACGTTATGACATGGTCATGGCCATGTGCTAACAGCTGACCTAACTTGTCATATGGTCATAACACCTTCATAACACATATTTACACGTTGTGACATATTGCATTATTTTAAGGCTAGTTGTGACAGCTACATAAGTGTCTCAACCCACATTTTATGCAAAATGATTTTTTCCCTGCCAAGACGTTTCATTTAGTTTTTCTTAACTTTTTCATATGCGAGTTCCAAATATCTCTTAACGGTCGCCCCAGCGTGAGTTGCTTTATGCACCTCATGTCAGAATGCACTCACTGTTAACACTCGCTGCGTGCAAATTATCTGTAGGCTATGTTTCAATTTATCCATTTAAAATGTTCTAATAAGTTGTATTTTCTAACAGTTTGAACTGGCACATTTTCTGGCTGGTGCTCGCATTGCCTCCACTGTTTTTCCTACAAATAACTTTGGACTTGTGCGTTCCTATCAAAGTACCTTACTTTCTGTATATGGTGTTTCTGTTTCTACTGTAGTATGTATGTATGCAAGCATGCATGTATGTGGCATAATGTATTTACAGTTTTATTAATGTTTTCAAGTAAACTTCCGGAAGTGAATGAAGGGAAACGAATGATCGTAGACAAGACACCACCTTCAACATGCATACTGCAAACAGACAAACTCATCTTGTCTCCTCTTATCTTTGGTTTACGCGGAAGAAAAAAAAACATGCAGTAATGCAAACTGGGGGGTGGGATCACTACTGGATGTAAGCGAACGAGTGATGTGCTCTTGGAGCAATACTGGCTGTATTCAAGGCTCAGCCAGTCGTTCGCATAACAACAGAATGCAGCGTAGCACGCGACTGAAGAAAGAAGAGACAACCAATTTGACTAGTTACAGCATCAGCGCGCCCTCTGGAAAGTCAGTTTGTCAGTTACAGCATCTCGTCCCCTGAACGATAACGAAGAGGTAACGTTAGGTGAGAAGCCTGACCATGGAGATGGGGGGTGAGAAGGTGATGAAGCGTACTTCATGAGCTGTAACCGAAAAACAACTGGCGTTTGGAAAGTTTGAGGTAGGGGAGAAAGTGTGGTGGAACAAGTATTAGCATTGTTAAGTACCTTGCTAGCTGGATCGAATTCTCTGTTAGCTAACCAGAAATGTTGAGCAACATTAGCCAACTCATCTGATCAAATAATTTAGTTTATGGTGTGAAAATTTGCTTGCTAATAAAGTCAGACAGCTAACATTAGCTAACTAACATTACAACATCAGATGCGATAACATTAGTAACCTAACCAATTCGCTATACGACTCCTTGCCGTTCCTCAAGTTATAACGCGTTAGTTGCTTACTGGACCCTGGAAATCTGAAATGTTAACTAGCTTTTTGTTGTGTTAAACTTGACAGTAACATGTGTACAAGCATTTCGCTACACTCGCATTAACATATGCTAACCATGTGTATGTGACCAATAACATTTTATTTGTGTGTGAGTGAGTGATATGGGATTATATATTTTTTACTCGGTGACTGTTAATTTTGTAGTAGCCTTGTGCACTTGATCAATATCTAAAGTGGCCACTATAATAGAGCAAAAATAGAATGTCTGTTTCATTCTATTCTACTTTAAGATGTTTTTTCCCCAAGTGCAACATTTATGTGTGGTCACAAGCGTTCAATTATAACGGCTGTCATGGCGAACTGCAATATTAGTGTTTGTTTTTTTCATCTCAAGACTTGAGTGTCATTTGCAGTAAAGTCTAGGCAACAAATAACATTGGATTGCTTTCTTTACATTTTTTAGCTGTGAGTTAGGTTCAAATTAACCACTTTTTTTATTTTACACACGGAGAATGATCATGTAGATCATATTCTTTGTTGTTTAGTTAGTTAAAACCTGCATTTCCCCCTAGCAGGGATTTTTTTGTTGTTGCATGTTTCAATGCCCTTGGCAGTTTGCATCCCTGAACATGGCGGCGCACACAAACAAATTAATATTGTGGTTTCTGTCAGCCGAGAGTTGCCTAAATATGACTGCTTGTGTTATGTCAATATTTCCTCAGTTAGCGCTAGGACTACATTACATTGATCGGTTTGGATGATTATGTATGCTGTTCCTACTTCTGTGAATGTCTGAACATTGCATCCAAAAATAAACTTGTCACAATTCAGGACATAACTTTGTAAGGACTGTGTTTCTGTAAAAGTGTGGCTAGCTCAAATGCTGACCGTTGCGTCAATCGAAGCTGGATGTTCTAATCAAACCAGTTTGAGGTATGCTGCAGGAACCACTGTAGAATGATAACACCCGTTTGTTGGTTCGTGTGAAACTTTTTTTTTCACCTTTTATTTAACCAGGCAGGCTAGTTGAGAACAAGTTCTCATTTACAACTGCGACCTGGCCAAGATAAAGCAAAGCAGTGCGACACAAACAACAAAATTACACATGCAATAAACAAGCATTCAGTCAATAACACAATAGGAAAAAAAAGAAAGTCTACATTCAGTCTGTGCAAATGGCGTGAGGAGGTAAGGCAATAAATAGGCCATAGTAGCAAGTAATTACAATTGAGAAAATTAACACTGGAGTGATAGGTGTGCAAAAGAGCAGAAAAGTACATTTAAAAACAATATGGGGATGAGGTAGGTAGATTGGATGGGCTATTTACAGATGGGCTATGTACAGCTGCAGCGATCGGTTAGCTGCTTAGTTAGCTGATGTTCAAAGTTAGTGAGAGACATATAAGCAATTCGTTCCAGTCACTGGCAGCAGAGAACTGGAAGGAAAGGCGGCCAAAGGAGGTGTTGCTTTGGGGATGACCAGTGAGATATATCTGCTGGAGCGTGACCAGTGAGCTGAGATAAGGTGGACCTTTACCTAGCAAAGACTTATAGATTACCTGGTTAAGTCTGTTGTAATGAATTCTTTCCAGTAATTTTCATCAAGCATTATGACCAGGGTTCCCCAACTAGCGGCCTGACAGTTTTCTGAGCAAAAAAAAAATATTGTTGAATTTTCATTGTTGGACATAAAACTGTAAAAACACCAGGAAATCAGAGATTAATGTACTTCGATGTGAAAAGAGGCAAATCAATCCCAGAACAACGCAAAGGACCTTGTGAAGATGTTGGAGGAAACCGGTACAAAAGTATCTATATCCACAGTAAAACGAGTCCTATATCGACATAACCTGAAAGGCCGCTCAGCAAGGAAGAAGCCACTGCTCCAAAACCGGCATAAGAATGCCAGACTACGATTTGCAACTGCAAATGGGGACAAAGATCGTACTTTTTGGAGAAATGTCCTCTGGTCTGATGGAAGAAAAATAGAACTGTTTGGCCATAATGACCATCGTTATGTTTGGAGGAAAAAGGGGGATGCTTGCAAGCCGAAGACACCATCCCAACTGTGAAGCACGGGGGTGCTTTGTTGCAGGAGGGACTTGTGCACTTCACAAAATAGATGGCATCGTGAGGGAGGAAAATGTTGTGGATATATTGAAGCAACGTCTCAAAACATTAGTCAGGAACTAAAGTTGGTTGCAAATGGGTCTTCCAAATGGACAATGACACCAAGCATACTTCCAAAGTTGTGGCAAAATGGCTTAAGGACAACAAAGTCAAGGTATTGGAATGTCCATCACAAAGCCCTGACCTCAATCCTATAGAACTTGTGTACAGACCTGAAAAAGTTTGTGCGAGCAAGGAGGCCTACAAACCTGAGTCAGTTACACCTGCTCTGTCAAGAGGAATGGGCCAAAATTCACCCAACTTATTGTGGGAAGCTTGTGGAAGGCTACCTGAAATGTTTGACCCAAGTAAATTATTTAAAGGCAATGCTACCAAATACTAATCGAGTGTATGTAAACTTTGACCCCACTGGGAATGTGATGAAAGATATAAAAACTGAAATAAATAATTCTCTCTACTATTATTCTGACATTGCATTGTCAGAATAATAAAATAAAGTGGGTATCCTACCTGACCAAAGCCGACATTTTTAATAGGATTAAATGTCAGGAATTGTGGAAAACTGAGTTTAAATGTATTTGGCTGTGTATGGAAACTTACGACTTCAACTGTACATGTGTGTGTATAAACCCTTTTTCAGGACCCTGTTTTTAAAAGATAATTCTTAAAAATCCAAATAACTTCACAGATCTTCATTGTAAAGAGTTTAAAAAATGTTTCTCATGCTTGTTCAATGAAACATACACAATTAACGAACATGCACCTGTGGAACAGTCGTTAAGACACTAACCGCTTACAGATGGTAGGCAATTAAGGTCACAGTTATGAAAACTTAGGACGCTAAAAGAGGCCTTTCTACTGACTGAAAAATACCAAAAGAAAGATGCCCATCTGTGTGAACGTGCCTGAGGCATGCTGCAAGGAGGCATGAGGACTGCAGATGTGGCCAAGGCAATAAATTGCAATGTTTGTACTGTGAGACGCCTAAGACAGCGCTACAGGGAGACAGGACGGACAGCTGATCCTCCTCGCAGTGGCAGACCACGTGTAACAACACTTGCACAGGATTGGTACATCCGAACATCACATCTGCTGGACAGGTACAGGATGGCAACAACAAGTGCCCGAGTTACACCAGGAACGCACAATCCCTCCATCAGTGCTCAGACTGTCCGCAATAGGCTGACAGAGGCTGGACTGAGGGCTTGTAGGCCTGTTGTAAGGCAGGTCCTCACCAGACATCATCGGCAATAATGTTGCCTATTGGCACAAACCCACCGTTGCTAGACCAGACAGGACTGTCAAAAAGTGCACTTCACTGACGAGTCGCCGTTTTGTCTCACCAGGGGTGATAGTCGGATTTGCGTTTGTTGTCGAAGGAATGAGTGTTACACCGAGGCCTGTACTCTGGAGCGGGATCGATTTGGAGGTGGAGGGTCCGTCATGGTCTGGGGTGGTGTCACAGCATCATCAGACTGAACTTGTTGTCATTTCAGGCAATCTCAACACTGTGTGTTACAGGGAAGACATCCTCCTCCTTCATGTGGTACCCTTCCTGCAGGATCATCCTGACATGACCCTCCAGCATGACAATATCACCAGCCATACTGCTCGTTCTGTTCATGATTTCCTGCAAGACAGGAATGTCAGTGTTGCCATGACCAGAGAAGAGCCCGGATCTCAATCCCATTGAGCACGTCTGGGACCGGTTGGATCGGGGGGTGACATATTATGTTCAGGGACACATCATTCTAATTATGTTAGTCAAATATCTGTGGAACTTGTTCAGGTTGTTGAAACTTATGTTTAAAATTTGCTGAAAATTAACACAGGTGACAGTGAAGATGTTTCTTTTTTTATTTATTTATTTATTTATATATATTTCCCTTATTACCCTACCTACCCTCCCCCAATTGGAGCAAACTAGTGAACAACAACGCTTAGGCCTTTATTTCCAGCTTATACATACTATATGCGTTTTATGGACACAGTCTATTTTACAATAGTTTTATTTTGTTTGTTTTTAACTCTTGTCCTTCCTCTACCCTCAACCTCTCCCATATATTTATGATGTCCATCCGGTTTGATTTCCTTTGACAAACAATTTCCAAACCTATATACGTTTTATGGGCACAGTACACATTAGTTATCTTGTTGTTATTAGTCCCAACCTTCAGGTTCATTCAACCCCTCCCATCTATCTCTTAACACCGTCCATATTGGATTTCTATTTGCCATCTGAACCTTTCCATTCTCATTGTTTCTGCAGATTGTAAATTGAAAATATTTTTCTTTGCTAAAAGTATTATATTATTTATCTATTGACTATGACTTTTCAGATCACCCATTAGTGCTATCTGCAGGGTTAGCTCCAGGTAAATATTGCAATTCTTCAGCCATACCTGAACCTGTGACCAAAAACAAGCTACATATGGACAATACCGAAACACATGATATCATGTTTCTGCCTCTTCGCAGCAAAATCTTCTGTTGGTTGCAAGAATTCCGTATTATAATTGATATTGAAAAATGCTAAGTTTTGTGTCCGGTGTCGTCTTGCGTATCAGTTCTTAAACCATGTACCATGACATCGGTACGTCAAAAATCTAGGGCCGACAGACAAGTTCCTTACTTTTTGCCCCTTCCACTTTCCTCTTCCATTTTTGCGGTGATGCCGCAATTAGTTGCTTTGTTATTTTGGGTAGAGCAGACATTTCCATATGTTTTAGTTAGCTGCATGTATGTCATAACTCCACCAGTCATGTTGTATCATTTATGAAGATTATACCTGTTTTACATTTCTTTATATATTTTTTAATCAATTCATATATTTGAGTTTAACCATATTTGTTCTGTTTTTTTCTGGTGAATTAAATTGAAATTGCAACCAACTTTCTATGGCTTGTTTTAAAATAGCGATATTTGAGAGATTCTTTTTCAAATAACTGAAAGTGAGAGGTTGTAATCTGAAGAAAGTGAAAAAGGCCTTTCTTGAACATAGGGTGAGATATTCTTACAAATTTACTAGAGAACCAGTTTGGATTTAAGTATAGCTTCTGTTTGACTGAAGCCTTTAGTGAGAGGTCTTAATGCTTTCATTTTTTAAAATCATTTCTGCTCTCCGAATTCATATTTATTATATAAATAGGCCCGTTTAATTTTGTCTGGCTTGCCTTTCCAAATAAAATTGAATTTTTTTCTCATATAATTAAAAACCAGCTCGCTAGGTGTAGGCAAGACCATAAGCATATAGGTCAACTGGGATATGACTAAAGAGTTTAATTGGGGTGATTTACCTTTCCGTGTTTGCAAGATCTTATCTAATTTTGCTATATTTCTATAAAAATGTATTGGAGTGAGATTATTTCTTTATTTCGGGATATGTATACCACATCACCATCAGACAATTCTATTGGTAAACTACACGGTAAAGTCAAAAGTATTTATTTTTTTTGTGATCCAATACTTAATATAGTACACTTATTATAATTTGGTTGTAATCCAGAGAGGTTAGAAAATGATCTAGATCCTCTATGAGGTTGTGAATTTAAAAGAAAAGAAAACATGAGTCATCAGCGTACAAGGACACCTTTGTTCTTAAGCCTTGTATTTCTAATCCCTTGATATTATTGTTGGATCTGATTTTAATAGCTAACATTTCAGGGGCCAAAATAAATAGATCTGTCAATAGTGGACAACCTTGTTTTACTCCTCTTGACAGTTTAAAACTTTCTGAGAAGTAGCCATTATTTACTATTTTACACCTAGGGTTACTATACTTGATTTGAACCCATTTTTTAATAGATTCTCCAAAATTGAAATGTTCCAGGCATTTACATATGAACTCCAGTCGTACTTTATCAAACGCCTTTTTAAATCCGCTATGAATAGCAGGCCTGGTTTCCCAGATTTTTCATAGTGTTCTATTGTTTCCTGTACTTGCCTTATATTATCTCGACTGCATCGTCCATGTAAAAAAACCTGTCTGATTAGAATGAATGTCTGACAATACTTTTTAAATTCTATGTGCTATACATTTTGCTAGAATTTTTGCATCACAACACTAAAGTGTAAGTGGCCTCCATTTTTTTTTTTTTATGGACTGGGTCTTTATATTTCCCACTTGTATCCTGTTTCAGTAATAATGAAATCGGAACTTCTTGTTGAGTGTCTGATAATCTACCACTTACATAGGAGTGGTTAAAACATGCTAATAACGGTCCTCTAAGAATATCATAAAAGGTTTGGTCTGGTATGCCATCCAGTTTTCCCAGACGTAAAGGCTTTACTTGCATCAAGAAGTTCCTCCTCTGTAATTTCACCTTCACATGAGTCTTTCTATATGGCTGTTAATTTTACATTATTAATTTGAAAAAAATCCATACATTTAGCTTCGTTTAGAGGAGATTGAGGAGACTGAAGCGAAAACATATGCTTAAAGTACTTTTAAAGTGTTTTTCTTCTAACTTGCTCTGAGCCTCTATGGTACAGTTTTTATTGCTATCAATCTGTTCTGTTAGATCTTCTATTTCCTTTGTAAGTATGGACTCATTTGACATAACTTGCTTTTGTTTTTGAGATGAGTACTGAATTCCATGACCTCTTTTTTTTTTTTTTCCATGACATTTATAAGTGTCCCATACAATAAGCGGATTTGCTGTACCTATGTTAAGTCGGAAAAATTCAGTTATAAATTCCTCTGTCCTAGTTAAAAACAAGTTATCATCCAATATCCTCGCCCACGTGAAATTCAGTAAGAGTAATGTATATGCCAAATATCTGATGGTCCGACCACATTCTATCCCCTTTCAATTAGAGCTGGGCGATATATTGAGTTTTTTTAATATAATCAAGTATATGTTTTGCGCGATATGGAAAATGCCTGTATTGCAAGAATTGAGGTTCTGTTATAAGGTTGTGACGATTTACAAATGCAGCATCTCACTGTCTTTTCTGTCAGCCCAATGTCCAATCATGTCCCAATTGCTTGACAACACATGCACAGAGGTTTCCCACCAATCACAACCCTAGACAGCCTTTCACAAATTGTAACCACGCCGGAGAAGTGTGGCGGTAGTAAGAGTTCCACCAAAGTGGAAAGCGAGGAAGCCAACTCAGCCTCTCGTGAGAATGAAATCAACCCCAAAAAGGGCAGCAATGTTTTTTAGTGATATGGAAGTGGTTCAGGTTTAAGAGGTCTGCTGTTCAGCAAACGAATGTCCTGTGCAAAATGTGTCTAAAGACAATTGCTACGAAAAGCAGCAGCACAACCAACCCCTTCCATCACATGCAACTGAAACACGCGGTGGAATGGGAGGAATGCGTGAGACTACGGCAATGCCGATTCCAGTCACCAGATTCCCAAAACGTCTGCTAAAAGACATACTACCATAGCCGTATCCTTTTCAAACGTTATCACTTATGACAAGAAAAGTTTGAGTTGGAAGGAGATAACGGATGCAGTGACCAATTACATAGCGAAAGTCATGGTTCCAATCTTTACAGTAGAAAAGCCAGGCTTTCAAAATCTGCTAGGTACAGTTGACCACAAATATCAGCTGCCAAGCCGATATTTCATGGAAGGCTTCACGGAAGAAGCCCTGCCGAGATTATACACTGCTACCCGCGAAAGAGTCGCAGAGAAGCTGGCTAGTGTTATTTTTCCACCACATCCAATCTATGGTTGAGCAGAACGTCAGAGCCATAACTAAGTTTGACAGTCCACTACATAAATGAAGACTAGAAATTGCAAAATGTCTGCCTCCAAACATCTTACTTCCCTGATGATCATACGGGTGAAGTAATAGCCCAGGGTCTCAGACTCTCTGGCATCGTGGAAGATGAGCGAATACTGACAGGTGTGCATGACAACTGACATCAGAGGCAACATGATAAAAGCATTGTGCTTGAACAACTGGACCCGCCTGGAGTGCTTTGGGCACAGGCTTCACCTCGCCATCGGTAAGTGTGACATTGGATAATTAAAGTGCATTCAAAAAAGTTATGTTCAGGCCAGCTGTAGGCTAATGTG
The DNA here is from genome assembly GCF_057628025.1 of Oncorhynchus mykiss. Lineage (NCBI taxonomy): Eukaryota > Metazoa > Chordata > Actinopteri > Salmoniformes > Salmonidae > Oncorhynchus > Oncorhynchus mykiss. Next base: position 56,122,547 of record NC_143022.1, on the reverse strand, counting down.
TTAGTAGTTGTGTCATTCTGCCAATCGAATAGCAAATAACCACAGGCTGTTTTAATAACAACAAATTAACTAATACATTTTAAATCAAAATTATTATATAAATTTACATATTCAAATAGCTAGTGGTCAAACATGGCTAAGCAATAGAATAGACTTGTGGGTGTGTGTTGTTCATTTGTGTTGCACAAATAGGCTTTGAGGCCTTGTATATTTTTTTACATTTTAATCAAGAAAATTCAATTAAGAATTATGTCTTGGCCTTTTTACAAATTTGTTTAGAGAAAAACAAGAAATCGAGATTAGAGGTCGACCGATTTATGATTTTTCAATATCGATACCTATTATTGGAGGACCATAAAAAGCCAATACAGATTTATCGGCCGATTTTTATGTATATATATTTGTAAGAATGACAATTACAACAATACTGAATGAACAGTGAACCCTTTTATTTTAACTTAATACATCAATAAAATCTATTTAGTCTCAAATAAATAATGAAACATGTTCAATTTGGTTTAAATAATACAAAAACACAATGTTGGAAAAGAAAGTAAAAGTGCAATATGTGCCATGCAAAAAAGCTAACGTTTAAGTTCCTTGCTCAGAACATGAGAACATATGAAAGCTGGTGGTTCAATATTCCCAGTTCTTCAATATTCCCAGTTAAGTTTTAGGTTGTAGTTATTATAGGAATTATGACGCGTCAACTATTTCTCTCTACCATTTGTATTTCATATACCTTTGACTATTGGATGTTCTTATAGGCACTTTAGTATTGCGAGCCAAATCTCGGTTTGCTTGAAGTCATAAACAGCGCTGTGCATCAAGCATCGCTAAGACCGGCTCGCAAACGCGGTAAAGTGCTGTTTGAATGAATGCTTACGAGCCTGCTGTTGCCCCCCACCGCTCAGTCAGACTGCTCTATCAAATGTCAAATCATAGACTTAATTGTAATAAACACACATAAATACGAGCCTTTGGTCATTAATATGGTCAAATTCGGAAACGATCATTTCGAAAACAAAATGTTTATTCTTTCACTGAAATACAGAATCGTTCCGTATTTTATCGAACTGGTGGCAACCCTAAGTCTAAATACTGCTGTTACATTGCACAACCTTCAATGTTATGTCATAATTATGTAAAATTCTGGCAAATTAATTACGGTCTTTGTCAGGAAGAAACACAGTTCGCAACGAGCCAGGCGACCCAAACTGTTGCATATACCCTGACTCTGCTTGCACTGGACGCAAGAGAAGTGACACAATTTCCCTAGTTAATATTGCCTGCTAACATGCATTTATTTGAACTAAATTAGCAGGTTTAAAAAAAATATACTTCTGTGTATTGATTTTAAGAAAGGCATTGATGTTTATGGTTAGGTACATTTGTGCAACGACTGTGATTGTTTTCGTGAATGTGCTTTTGTTAAATCACCCGTTTGGTGAAGTTTAAGTAGGCTGTGACTCGTTGATAAATTAACAGGCACCGCATTGATTATATGCAAAACAGAACAAGCTAGTTAACCTAGTAATATCATCAACCATGTGTAGTTAACTATTGATTATGTGAAGGTTGATTTGTTTTTTTATAAGATAAGTTTAATGCTAGCTAGCAACTTTCCATGGCTGCAAGGAGCCAAGGTCCTTTTGACGCTGCACCCGTGTAACAGGTGGTCAGCCTGCCATGCAGTTTCCTCATGGATTGCAATGTAATTGGCCAAAATCAGCATCCAAAATTGTTGTCAATTACCAATTGTTATGAAAACTTAATCGGCCCTAATTAATCAACCATAATCGGTCAACCTCTAATCAAGATATATATCATGAATCGTCCAAACCTTTGAAAAGGAATGTAGATATTACTTTTAGTCCATATTGTCCAGCCCTACTTTCAACACACTTTTGGTGCCAATGAGAATGACATAAGAAAGAAGTCAAGATGACTAGCTTGATTGAGCCTCCGCCATGTATGTCTCACTAGGTCAGGATATTTAAGCCTCCATATATCTATTAGTTCCAATATATCCATGACATTCATGATTTCCTTTGCTGTCCATTGAGGAATTTAAAACAGTATTATAATCTCCCACCATAATAATAGAGTCTTGTATTGCTTGTAAGATTGATCATTTGTTATACACTGCTCAAAAAAATAAAGGGAACACTTAAACAACACAATGTAACTCCAAGTCAATCACACTTCTGTGAAATCAAACTGTCCACTTAGGAAGCAACACTGATTGACAATACATTTCACATGCTGTTGTGCAAATGGAATAGACAACAGGTGGAAATTATAGGCAATTAGCAAGACACCCCCAATAAAGGAGTGGTTCTGCAGGTGGTGACCACAGACCACTTCTCAGTTCCTATGCTTCCTGGCTGATGTTTTGGTCACTTTTGAATGCTGGCGGTGCTTTCACTCTAGTGGTAGCATGAGACGGAGTCTACAACCCACACAAGTGGCTCAGGTAGTGCAGCTCATCCAGGATGGCACATCAATGCAGGCTGTGGCAAGAAGGTTTGCTGTGTCTGTCAGCGTAGTGTCCAGAGCATGGAGGCGCTACCAGGAGACAGGCCAGTACTTCAGGAGACGTGGAGGAGGCCGTAGGAGGGCAACAACCCAGCAGCAGGACCGCTACCTCTGCCTTTGTGCAAGGAGGAGCACTGCCAGAGCCCTGCAAAATGACCTCCAGCAGGCCACAAATGTGCATGTGTCTGCTCAAACGGTCAGAAACAGATTCCATGAGGGTGGTATGAGGGCCCGATGTCCACAGGTGGGGGTTGTGCTTACAGCCCAACACCATGCAGGACGTTTGGCATTTGCCAGGGAACACCAAGATTGGGAAATTCGCCACTGGCGCCCTGTGCTCTTCACAGATGAAAGCAGGTTCACACTGAGCACGTGACAGAGTCTGGAGACGCCGTGGAGAACGTTCTGCTGCCTGCAACATCCTCCAGCATGACCGGTTTGGAGGTGGGTCAGTCATAGTGTGGGGTGGAATTTCTTTGGGGGGCCACACAGCCCTCCATGTGCTCGCCAGAGGTAGCCTGACTGCCATTAGGTACCGAGATGAGATCCTCAGACCCCTTGTGAGACCATATGCTGGTGCGGTTGGCCCTGGGTTCCTCCTAATGAAAGACAATGTGGCTGGAGTGTGTCAGCAGTTCCTGCAAAAGGAAGGCATTGATGCTATGGACTGGCCCGCCCGTTCCCCAGACCTGAATCCAATTGAGCACATCTGGGACATCATGTCTCGCTCCATCCACCAACGCCACAACGTCCTGCATGGTGTTGGGCTGTAAGCACAACCCCCACCTGTTGCACCACAGACTGTCCAGGAGTTGGCAGATGCTTTAGTCCAGGTCTGGGAGGAGACCCCTCATGAGACCATCCGCCACCGCATCAGGAGCATGCCCAGGCGTTGTAGGGAGGTCTTACAGGCACGTGGAGGCCACACACACTACCGAGCCTAATTTTTACTTGTTTTAAGGACATTACATCAAAGTTGGATCAGCCTGTAGTGTGGTTTTCCACTTTAATTTAACTCCAAATCCAGACCTCCATGGGTTGATAAATTTGATTTCCATTGATTAATTTTTGTGTGATTTTGTTGTCAGCACATTCAACTATGTAAAGAAAAAAGTATTTAATAAGAATATTTCAGATTCAGATTCAGGATGTGTTATTTTAGTGTTCCCTTTTTTTTGAGCATTGTACTTAAACAGCTGCAGACTGACTGTTCCTGTGTAGTCTTAATTTTCTTCACTCAAGAAAGTTTCAGTGTCTAGCCATTCCATACATTTCAGCTCACCCTGTTTGTCTCGCTGGCCTATAGAGTGGTAGCCATTTCATTGTGGGGACGCACGTTCTCTGTACTTTAGTTTTGTAGATTTCTTAACCATTCGTGACAACATCTGCCTGCTTTGTCTCTAGTTTTAAACCATTTCTCAGCCATGTAGCCACCGCTTCACGCTGTCTGGTCTAATACACATTTAGAAGTGGGTTTTATTGCGAAAAGGGGGCGTTCCATGACGCCGACATAATGTCTGTGCTCACGCAGGTGTGGTCGATGGCTAGTTAAGACTTTACATGAAAAACAATTCTCTCATTTATAAGGCTAAAATCACATTTAATCTTTTCACAAATAGTTTCATATTCAATCATATAAGTTCCCCAACATTTGGATGTGAATCTGATCACTGGGAAATATGCACATTCAGAGATGTTGTTGTACATCACAAATTAGAACAAATTCGACAGGATTGTTTAAGCCCCCCCTCCATTGTTTAAGCCCCCCCTCCGTTTGGATTACAGAAGTATTGTTTCACTATTCAACCTTTTGATTTTACCATTTTGCTGGGAGGAATCTCCTTGTAACAGAGGTTTCTTTCCCCTCAATCCTGCCAAACCCAAAGGCAGAGTTTCTACAAGGTATTTACGACCATCATAATACTGGTGGTGGGTGTGGGGGGGAATCTGGCACCTATGATTCTCACCCAAAAGGGCAAGTCATGACACATCCTTACCCCCTTGCAACAGATGTGGGATACACACACACACTCAACCCCTTTTCCCCCATTCTCAACCATAAGCTCAGATGCTCAAAGGTTGTTACATCCCAGAGCCTAACTCAGGAAAGGACCTGCTTTATGAATGAATATACAGTTACAGCTGTTTGAGAAAGAATGCAAGATTGAGCAAAAATTTGAAAAAATGTGCCATGGTCAAGTCCAAGGTGATGGAGATCAGATCCACCCCCGCTCCCCTGAAACACAGACGCTGGTCCCCCGTTTGTGACCATTTCCCCAAACATCTCTGTGCAGTCAGCTTTGATTATTTAGTGCCAACAGGGCCACAATAGTATGACCCCTCTCTTACTGCAGCTAGTGTTGCCAGCACTGCCACTTCCTTGGTGGAGGCACCCCACCAGAATCCCCACCGGCTTGGTACAAGGTCGTCAAGGTTCTCATTAGCAGCTTTGAGAATTTCCTTGTATATTATGCTCTCCCATCAGGGGGCTTTGGCTTTGTAGGACCAACCTTGCCAGGCAGGCTCAGTAGGTCTCTGACCGCATTTATCTTTCTGTTTTGGCTATACAGTTGGGCAAAAAAGTATTTAGTCAGCCACCAATTGTGCAAGTTCTCCCACTTAAAAAGATGAGAGGCCTGTAATTTTCATCATAGGTCACTTCAACTATGACTGACAAAATGAGAAAAAAAATCCAGAAAATCACATTGTAGGATTTTTTTATGAATTTATTTGCAAATTATGGTGGAAAATAAGTATTTGGTAAATAACAAAAGTTTATCTCAATACTTTGTTAAATACCTTTTGTTGGCAATGACAGAGGTCAAACGTTTTCTGTAAGTCTTCACAAAGTTTTCACACACTTGCTGGTATTTTGGTCCATTCCTCCATGCAGATCCCCTCTAGAGCAGTGATGTTTTGGGGCTGTTGCTGGGCAACACAGACTTTCAACTCCCTCCAAAGATTTTCTATTGGGTTTAGATCTAGAGACTGGCTAGGCCACTCCAGGACCTTGAAATGCTTCTTACGAAGCTAGTCCTTCATTGCCCGGGCAGTGTGTTTGGGATCATTGTCATGCTGAAAGACCCAGCCACGTTTCATCTTCAATGCCTTTGCTGATGGAAGGAGGATTTCACTCAATCTCACGATACATGGCCCCATTCATTCTTTCCTTTACACGGATCAGTCGTCCTGGTCCCAAAGCTTGATGTTTCCACCCCCATGCTTCACAGTAAGCATGGTGTTCTTTGGATGCAACTCAGCATTCTTTGTCCTCCAAACACAACCAGTTGAGTTTTTACCAAAAAGTTATATTTTGGTTTCATCTGACCATATGACATTCTCCCAATCTTCTTCTGGATCATCCAAATGCTCTCTAGCAAACTTCAGACGGGCCTGGACATGTACTGGCTTAAGCAGGGGGACACGTCTGGCACTGTAGGATTTGAGTCCCTGGCGGCGTAGGGTGTAACTGATGGTAGGCTTTGTTACTTTGGTCCCAGCTCTCTGCAGGTCATTCACTAGGTCCCCCCCGTGTGGTTCTGGGATTTTTGCTCACCGTTCTTGTGATCATTTTGACCCCACGGGGTAAGATCTTGCGTGGAGCCCCAGATCGAGGGAGATTATCAGTGGTCTTGTATGTCTTCCATTTCCTAATAATTGCTCCCACAGTTGATTTCTTCAAACCAAGCTGCTTACCAATTGCAGATTCAGTCTTCCCAGCCTGGTGCGGGTCTACAATTTTGTTTCTGGTGTCCTTTGACAGCTCTTTGGTCTTGGCCATAGTGGAGTTTGGAGTGTGACTGTTTGAGGTTGTGGACAGGTGCCTTTTTTATACTGATAACAAGTTCAAACAGGTGCCATTAATACAGGTAACGAGTGGAGGACAGAGGAGCCTCTTAAAGAATTAGTTACAGGTCTGTGAGAGCCAGAAATCTTGCTTGTTTGTAGGTGACCAAATACTTATTTTCCACCATAATTTGCAAATAAATTCATAAAAAATCCTTCATTATAAAAATCGCATTTTGTCTGTCATAGTTGAAGTGTACCTATGATAAATTACAGGCCTCTCAAGTGGGAGAACTTGCACAATTGGTGGCTGACTAAATACTTTTTTGCCCCACTGTATATAGGCAGCTTTCAGCAAGCCCATAAAACAGATAGCGACTTCTCTTTAGTGTATGGTACATTCAGGTGCGTGTCTAAATTTTTTAAACGAAACCCTCAGGGTTTCCATTAGGATGGATTGGAAAATATTGCGCTCGGGAGTAGGTGACAACATAAGAGGATTGGAGGATTCTAAATGAATTTCTAAGCGGCATAACATTTCCTCACCCTAATTGTAGTGTTACCAATACTCATTTCGCCTATGGTAGGCCTACAGGGTATCTAAAAAATATATATATATTTCGCCTATGGTAGGTAGGCCTACAGGGTATCTAAAAAAAAAATGCAATGATGTGATTCTCTGCCAATAATAAATTAATATCTAAGGGGCATTTTCCTTTAGGATCTGTGAGAACATCTGTGTATATCTAAGGGGCTTTTATATAATTCTAAATGAATTAATAATAATAATAATTGCTTTGTTGAAAAATGATATTTTGGAGATTTAAATTGTATTTAACGTAGAGGGAACGAGAGGCAATTCTTGAACATGGGGTGAGACATTCTCACTAATTTGTAAATAAAGCCAGTTTGTTATTTAGAAAGGTTTCTCTAGAAATAAATCAAACAAGATTATTTAGCAGAGATCACTTTCTTATATTCAGTCAACATATATTTTAAGAATATCATGGAATATTTGAACATTTTAGTTTCTCCATGCTTGTCTCAGAGCAGCGAGAAACGGTGCTGAAATAGACGCCCACAGCGGGAAGGCTATACACGTGTATATATTTTGGAGATGATTTTGTTTCCAAAAAAACGACAGTGAGCAATTGTAATCTGAATTAAGGGCCAAAATATAGCCCTGCTAATAGCCGTAATGATGCTGTACAATGTGCCTACGTGTGTTTGAAATAGTTTTCCAGTAAGCAACAATGTGTTTGCATTCATTAGACAATTTTGTTCCAATAATTCTGTAATTCAGTGATATTTATTCCCATAGTAATTCGTTATGGATCCATAACTAAATCAACATCTGCAGTTTTAAAGAGTATTTTTTTATCATTATTTTATTAGCAGAAGCTGATGAAGAAATACATTACTGTACAGTATATGCTTTTACATTTGGATAATAAAGCATTTCAAGCATTTTGAAGATATAAGCCACCTGCATTTGTTTATTAGTGGACTGTGCAGTCTGACAAGAAAACATAGCCTACAATACATACTGTAATAAACATGGGGAAAGTGTCTAATTCCTTACATAAAGGAGAGCAGTCCATGTCCAGACTCTCTCGGTGACCTCAAGTACCTTCAATAATGGCTGTTCTAAAGAATGCGGATACGTGGGAGACTGGGGTTCAATTCCCCGACGGGGAGGAAGGAGTATGCTGTCCTTGTAAATAAGAATTTGTTCTTGACTTACTTGTCTAGTCAAATAAAGGTTACACTAAGAGCATTTCGGCACCCACATTTTTAAATTCCAGTCTAACCAATACCCAAACGGAGATTCAGTGAAAATAAAAATCACATTGATTTATCAAGACCAGTCCCCATGCTTGTCTCAGAGCAGTGCGAAAGGGTGCTAAAATAGTTGTATGCTTTTGCTTCAAATCCTATTGCTTCTAAATGCAATATGCTCTTTAAATAAATAAGGCATACACCACTTTTAACAGCACATTACTCATGACATTAGCACATTACTCACATTTACTCATGACATTAGACAATTCTTTAGTAAAGGTTGAATAGTCTATTGTTCAGCTAATAGCCCTTCCTAGAAACATTGTTTGCAATTCACAGCCTGCTACGTACTGTAGCAGGCTTGTGGAAAACAAAATGCCTCCAGCTGTCGAAACACTAAATATCTAAGGGGCTTTTATATAATTATAATGCAGGGTTAATGTTAATAATAATAATGATACTTTTCCCCCTTTCCACTTGTTAAATAGCCTGGATTGTTATTCCCATCTCATTCTTCGCCCTCTTCCACGTTTCATTGTCTGCCTGAGTGGCTCGCTTGTGGGCTTGCTGGCAGGATATGGCAGCACATTCAGTTGTGCGTCAAGAATACAGCATAGCAAGTTTGTATGAAGGTCTGGTTATTCACAGGCAATAGTAATATGCTCTAAACCGTTCTGGTAACAGACGTACTTTGCTGCCCTGTTTTCAATCGTCCACATGGCTGGGAGAACCTATTCAAGGTTGTAGAAACAATGTACTATTAGCTACAGTAACTAGCTACAGTGCATTTTAACCCAATTGAGCTGCTAACATAGCTAGCTAGTTTACACACTGTATAGATAGCTAGCTAAGTTAATTACATTTGACCAGCTACCTAACTTCATATTAGCTAGCTATCTTGATATATTTGTATTTTATGATGACTGACCATGTTAGAAAAAAACAAACAAAGCTTAATAATGCTCTCTCTCTATCCATCTGTCTCTCGTCTGCAGGTATGTTTTGATGTGAGAGAGGAAGCCAGTTCCATCATCGCCACCTCACCCACTCTTAGGATAACCTTCGGGCCAACTGGGGGCCAGAGGCTGGTTAGGAGACACCGCTAGAGACACTAGCACTGTAGCACTGTAATTCATTAATCATATGCTGTCTTCCCAGCTCCTCTCTGCTCTTACCTCTTTCCCTGTCAGTCTTCTACACCTCTCCTTCCATCTCATTTTTCTACCTCTTTTTTTGAAATAACGCTGTGCTTTGAAGTGTACAAATTGAACTTGTATTTTAGAATATAATATTTATAATGCATGTATTATATATTTCTAACACCTGGATAATGAACTTTCAGTAAAGTGTTTCACATTCTCCACTGGTTGAAATTAAGTATCTCTTTGAAATACTATCCTGTGTCCTCAGTTTAATGCAGATGAAGGGAGTTAGATATGCATAGGAAGTATAGTGTACTGTTTTTTTATCTGTATATATGAATTACAAATCAGCCTTTACTTAAATCATGTCTCTAGTCTATTGCATAGTTACAATGTGTAATCATTGATGTCCCAGGAGCAGGAGTGGTAAACACTTAAGTGTATAAATGTAATACATACTTGCAGACGCACCATAATTCATAGAATTTGTTTGATACACCTGGTATTGGATATGACTGAAAAAGAATGTCTCACAGAGATTCATACCTGAACCTCACATTTATTTGCCAAGGAAGAGTACATAATCAGTGAATACAGTGGGGCAAAAAAGTATTTAGTCAGCCACCAATTCTGCAAGTTCTCCCACTTAAAAAGATGAGAGAGGCCTGTAATTTTCATCATAGGTACACTTCAACTATGACAGACAAAATGAGAAAAAAAATCCAGAAAATCACATTGTAGGATTTTTAATTAATTAATTTGCAAATTATGGTGGAAAATAAGTATTTGGTCACCTACAAACAAGCAAGATTTCTGGCTCTCACAGACCTGTAACTTCTTCTTTAAGAGGCTCCTCTGTCCTCCACTCGTTACCTGTATTAATGGCACCTGTTTGAACTTGTTATCAGTATAAAAAAGGCACCTGTCCACAACCTCAAACAGCCACACTCCAAACTCCACTATGGCCAAGACCAAAGAGCTGTCAAAGGAAACCAGAAACAAAATTGAGGAGCTGCACCAGGCTGGGAAGACTGAATCTGCAATAGGTAAGCAGCTTGGTTTGAAGAAATCAACTGTGGGAGCAATTATTAGGAAATGGAAGACATACAAGACCACTGATAATCTCCCTAGATCTGGGGCTCCACGCAAGATCTCACCCCGTGGGGTCAAAATGAACACAAGAATGGTGAGAAAAATCCCAGAACCACAGTGAATGACCTGCAGAGAGCTGGGACCAAAGTAACAAAGCCTACCATCAGTAACACACTACGCCGCCAGGGACTCAAATCCTGCAGTGCCAGACGTGTCCCCCTGCTTAAGCCAGTACATGTCCAGGCCCGTCTGAAGTTTGCTAGAGAGCATTTGGATGAAACAGAAGAAGATTGGGAGAATGTCATATGGTCAGATGAAACCAAAATATAACTTTTTGGTAAAAACTCAACTGGTCGTGTTTGGAGGACAAAGAATGCTGAGTTGCATCCAAAGAACACCATACCTACTGTGAAGCATGGGGGTGGAAACATCATGATCTGGGGCTGTTTTTCTGCAAAGGGTCCAGGACGACTGATCCGTGTAAAGGAAAGAATGAATGGGGCCATGTATCATGAGATTTTGAGTGAAAACCTCCTTCCATCAGCAAGGGCATTGAAGATGAAACGTGGCTGGGTCTTTCAGCATGACAATGATCCCAAACACACCGCCCGGGCAACGAAGGAGTGGCTTCGTAAGAAGCATTTCAAGGTCCTGGAGTGGCCTAGCCAGTCTCCAGATCTCAACCCCATAGAAAATCTTTGGAGGGATTTGAACTTTCACTGTTGCCTAGCAACAGCCCCAAAACATCACTGCTCTAGAGGAGATCTACATGGAGGAATGGGCCAAAATACCAGCAACAGTGTGTGAAAACCTTGTGAAGACTTACAGAAAACGTTATTGACCAAATACTTATTTTCCACCATAATTTGCAAATAAATTCATTAAAAATCCTACAATGTGATTTTCTGGATTTTTTTGTGTACCTATGATGAAAATTACAGGCCTCTCTCATCTTTTTAAGTGGGAGAACTTGCACAATTGGTGGCTGACTAAATACTTTTTTGCCCCACTGTATATTCAATGTACAGGCTACAATGTGGGGATCTAATGCCTGGTAATAACTGCATGTATATAGGACTTGCATCCTTGGCACAATAAAGTTATTATATTCTACTCAATCCATAGGCTTGATTAATGCCATTCAGTCTTGATGTCAATATAACAACTATGATAGCTGAGGTTCATAGGTTCTGAACTAATATTCATACCAAATGTTTTAGGGTCCATACGCAGATCGGCTACATACTGTAGCTAGCTACACATCCATATGCATCCATTTATTTGTATCCTCCACTACACAATAAGCAAGTAAATAGTTAGCTAGCTATGTTACTTCAGCAGCATTGCATGGAAAGTATAAGCAAGGCAAGCTTACACAATTGTACATTCAATTTGCAGTAAATGCTTTAGCTAGCTAGATTCTTTACATCCACTGTTTCAGGTTTTCTCAGGAGTCCCTAAAACATTAAACAACATGAATTACAATTTCATACTCATGTCATAACACTAGCTAGTTAGCTGGCTAATATTAGCTAGTCAGCTAACTTACTAAATAGCGATTTTCGTATAAAAAAAAAATGTGTCTCTACATTGACATATTCCTCCCAATTGTATGTTTTTTGCTTGACTCGTTATGATGTTATAATTACTTTCATTTGCTTCCACTGTAATGTTTTGTCAGCCATCTTTGCTGAAGAAAGTCACCAGCGACGGGGGGCTTGTGTCAAATTCGTCATTGGAACTACTCGATATGATTGGTCATATAAAAACCTTGGGACCCAAATGCATAATAAGTGCTCTAACTCCCCTTGCGGTGGTCTGGAGCAATGAAGCCGTGATGCTAGGTACCTCTAAGTCCTGCGGTGTAAGATCGCAACTTTTAAAGGAGGAACCACTGAATCATGGTCCAAACACACCAAGACAGCCGTAAAGAGGGCACGACAACACCTTTTTCACCTCAGGAGACAGACAAGATTTGGTATGTGTCCCCAAATCCCCCAAAAAGTTTACAGCTGCACCATCGAGAGCATCCTGACCGGTTGCATCACTGTGGCAACTGTTCTGCATCTGACCGTAAGGTGCTACAGAGGGTAGTGCATACGGCTCACTACATCACTGGGGCCAAGCTTCTTGCCATCCAGGACCTATATACTAGGCGGTGTCAGAGGAAAGTCACAAAAATTGTCCAAGACTCCAGTCACCCAAGTCATAGACAGTTCTCTCTGCTACCGCACTGCAAGCGATACCGGGATGCCAAGTATAGGACCAAAAGGCTCCTTAACAGCTTCTACCCCCAAACCATAAGACTTTTATTTATTTAACCTTTATTTAGCTAGGCAAGTCATTTAAGAACAAATTCTTATTTGCAATGACGGCCTACCAGGGAACAGTGTGTTAACTGCCTTGTTCAAGGGCAGAACGACAGATTTTTACCTTGTCAGCTCGAGGATTCAATCCAGCAACCTTTTGGTTACTGTCCCAACACTCTATCCACTAGGCTACCTGCCACTGAACAATTCATCAAATGGCCATCCGGACTATTTACATTGACCCCCTCCATTTGTTTTTACACTGCAGCTACTCACTGTTTATTATCTATGCATAGTCACTTTACCCCTACCTACATGTACAAATTACCTCGACTAACCTGTACCCCCGCACATTGACTCAGTACCGGTACCCCCTTTATATAGCCTTGTTATTTTATTGTTACATTTTATATACTTTTTTACTTTAGTTTATTTTGTAAATATTTTCTTAACTCTTTCTTGAACTGCATTGTTGGTTATGGGCTTGTAAGTAAGCATTTCATTGTAAGGTCGACACCTGTTGTATTCGGGACACGTGGAAAATAAAGTTTGATTTGAATGTCCGAAATGGTTCCAACAACTCTTCTCCTGTTGTCCTTCTTCGTAGTAGTCCGGTATCCGGTGACTTGTCGTGTAATCCTGAACAGATCTTATGAGTTGATTTTCCTTCCATTCACTCCTAACGATACTTCTTTGAAGATAGGATTAGCCAGCTGTATTGATGGTTGAGCAGAGTAACAGGATGATCCTACTTAAATTCACTTTTGAAGATATCTTACTTAGGATAGCTAATCAGCCATACCTGTGATGGCTGATTAGGGAGGTGAGTTTGTCTCTACCTCATGTTGAGATTCAATGTTCAATCCATTTAAATGCGCAGCCATAGCTTCACGTTTTTCCTGGTTCAATGTGTTTTTTTCTTAACTCGTAATTTATACCTTTTTGCTCGAAAGGGGCGGTCCGGCAGGCTGGCACGCTCCCTGACCTCACTCCAGGGCGGTGATTACTCTCTGTGCAAACTTATGGAAAACAATTATCTCCTAAATCACATCCCTTCCTTAACAAAAACACTAATCATTTTTAATATTACATGCACAACGCACAGTATGGAAACGTCAAATATGTAGTGGGTATACTTTCCAAGTTACAGTATTTCCTTTATAACATTTGTAATGATATCACAAAACAAAATGACATAAGTGTTCTATAGATCGCCTCTGACCATTCCCTACATTATATACTAGAAACATTGTTCCATTTCTATTTGTTTTTGAATGTGTTAGAGTTTCAGCGGGAAAAAGGTATGTTGAGACAAAGCACAATCCTTTGGTGAATTTGGAGAGCGCAGGCTGGATCTTCTCCCTTGATTTACAACAGGACGTGAGTTGTTAAACCCCACTAGTTATATCCATCCCCCTCTACGGGTGAGAGGGGGTCTGATTGAAGTTATTCATTGCAAATCTGATCTTTGGGATTTTCGTGGACAGTTATGACACCACTGAGAGTCCGCACTAGAGGTCGACCGATTTATGATTTTTCAACGCCGATACCGATTTATTGGAGGACCACAAAAGCCGATACCGATTAATCGGCCAATTTTTATTTATTTATTTGTAATCATGACAATTACAACAATACTGAATGAACACTTAACATTTTAATTTTAATATATTATATTATATAATATATAATATATTTTAATATAATACATCAATAAAATCAATTTAGCCTCAAGTAAATAATGAAACATGTTCAGTTTGGTTTAAGTAATGCAAAAACAAAGTGTTGGAGAAGAAAGTAAAAGTGCAATATGTGCTATGTAAGAAAGCTAACGGTTCACAATCCCTACATAAGTGACAACCCACAAAACCTTCCACACCATAGCTTACTTATCAACAGTATGTTTATGTTATATAATATTTTCTGAAACTGACCATATTAGCAGTTCTATAGAGGGTAGTGCATACCCGCACTTCCTTGCTCAGAACATGAGAACATATGAAAGCTTTTAACATGAGTCTTCAATATTCCCAGGTAAGAAGTTTTAGGTTGTAGATATTATAGGAATTTCCCTCTATACCATTTGTATTTCATTAACCTTTGACTATTGGATGTTCTTATAGGCACTTTAGTATTGCCAGTGAAACAGTATAGCTTCCGTCCCTCTCCTCGCTCTTACTTGGGCTCGAACCAGGAACACATCGACAGCAGCCACACTCGAAGCAGTGTTACCCATGCAGAGCAAGGGAAACAACCACAGGCTCAGAGCGAGTGACATTTGAAACGCTATTAATTAGCGCGCGCTAACTAGCTAGCCATTTCATTTCGGTTACACCAGCCTCATCTCGGGAGTTGATAGGCTTGAAGTCATAAACAGTGCAATGCTTGACGCACAACAAAGAGCTGCTGGCAAAACGCACGAAAGTGCTGTTTGAATGAATGTTTACGCGCCTGCTTCTACCACCGCTCAGGCAGATACTTAGATACTTGTATGCTTGTATGCTCAGTCAGATTATATGCAACGCAGGACACGCTAGATAATCTAGTTAACCATGTGTAGTTAACTAGTGATTATGATTGATTGTTTTTTATAAAATAAGTTTAATGCTAGCTAGCAACTTACCTTGGCTTAATGCATTCCCGTAATAGGCAGTCTCCTTGTGGAGTGCAACGAGAGAGAGAGGCAGGTCGTTATTGCGTTGGATGAGTTAACTGTAAGATTGCAAGATTGGATCTCCAGAGCTGACAAGGTGAACATCTGTCGTTCTGCCCCTGAACGAGGCAGTTAACCCACCGTTCCTAGGCCGTCATTGAAAATAAGAATGTGTTCTTAACTGACTTGCCTAGTTAATTAAAGGTATACATAATTTTTTTTCGGCAAATTGGCGCCCAAAAATACCGATTTCCGATTGTTATGAAAACTTGAAATCGGCCATAATTATTAATCGGTCGACCTCTAGTCCTGACACCCGTTTTAACATCCCATCCAAAAGACGGCACCCTACTTAGGGGAATGTCCCCAAATGTAATCAAGGTTTGGTCAAATATTATATCTGTTTAGGCTTCTTGAAGTCAATTTGCAATCTATTTGTCTGATTATGTTCTAGCCCCCTGACCATCCGCTGAATCTAGTTTATCACTGGTTATGACCATCCTCGGTCACTTTACTTGGACAAAGAAAATACACTTTATGACACTGTCAAGAAGCATTATAACCATCATAATCATATAAGCCAGATAGGCCTCTCACGTACATGCCCTTATGTCAGTCATCAGTCAAAAAGAGGGTGTCTCGTCCTGCTCCTGAAATCTGCTCCTGTATTCATCTGTCATCAGCAACAGAGCATTGGGTAGGGATGTCTGACATCAATTTGTGCGCAATAACAATGATAATTTAATATGGTTAGTTTCAGAAAATGTTGTATAACATCAACATACTGTTGATTAGTAAGCTATGGTGTGGTTGGTTTTGTGGGTTTTGTCACTTATGTAGGGATTGTAACCAGGCATAAAATAATGCCATATGTCACAACAGGTTTAAATGTGTCATGACAGTGTTATTACCATATTATGACAGGTTATGACAATGTGTGAAAGGCAGCTCTATGCATGCTGAAGCTAATATGAAGAGCAAAACAAAGAGAAGCAGCTGGAAGTATGCATTTCTGGAAGTACGCAAATGTATTGGTTTGACACAGTGAATGCATATTCAATGGCCTAAGCCCTGTTCCATGCGTTAATATTTACTAGAGAGAATGAGAGTGCACTGCAACAGTACTTATTTCATACTTGCCTGTTCCTCTGCTCCCCAGTCTCTACCCCTCCTCAGAGCAGGTCTAATTCCCTGTCGGGAAAATCGTTTCGAGTTAGCGTAGTAGCGGAATTAGCTATATAAATGACTTGGCATTGCTGCATATACTAATTTGGTATTCTGCTCTTGTGAGAACTGCAGTTGTTGTCAAAGGGAAAGGTCAGAGCCCCTGGCCTCAAATTTAAGACACAAAAGTTGGTTTGGTCTTAAAGCCAAGTATTCTCAACATGAATTAATCAACTATGTCAACGTGGAACAATGAAAGTGATTTGATTTGACAACCAATTGTTAGCAAATGTTGATATAAGAGACTTTTGAGTAGTTACCATAATACATTGTTAATCACCGGTTGGGGTTATTGCCAAAAAAGGGTACAGAACATTTAAAGGGAACAGTGACACTAAACTCAATTGGAGTTTTATTCAATCCGCTTTCCTTCATCTTGTTTCTTCTCCCTTCATCCCCTCTTCTCTCGCCATCCTCTACACCCCTCCCTCTCTCGCCCTCTTCTCACTCCCCATGCTCTTCACCGCTCTTTTCCCACTCTTCTCTCACCATCCTTCACCCCTCTTCGACTCCCACTCTTTCTCTACCCCTCTCACTTCTGTCCTCCAGAAAAGCGTTGTGGAGCAGCTGAGGAAGGACCTGCTGGTGAAACAGGAGCCAGAGGTGACGGTGCAGGTGCCGGCTGCAGACAAACACGTCCTCCAGATCCCCTCCTCTGCCACTCTGCTCGCCCTACAGCAGACCACACACACCCAGGCCCTGCAGCAGGTAGCCACACAAGTCCACAGACACTGTCAACCTTAGCTCAACTCAGCTGCTTGTTATGTTGCACAAAGGCTTGTTGTGTCATAACTTTGCAGTAGCCTAGAAACATTCCTGAAACTTTCCCAGGTTTTTCAGAAATACCATTTGGATGATTCCTTGTTGGATAACTTATTCTCTCCTGCTTATTCCCTCCTGATCCAAGGAATCCTCCAACCAGGATTTCTGGAAAACGTAGGCTGTTTGGGAAAGTTTGCAACACTAGCCTGCCCTGAAAAGCCCCAAACCTGTCAGTGTTCATAATCGTTTACTACTATAAAGATAGAGAGTGAAGAATCATGCTAAGAAAAAGTTCCCGATACTCTGGATGGTTCTCTGTACTGGCATTAGCTCCGTTATCAGATGTCCTTCAGCCATGCCAGTTCTTTCAGGTAGTACTTCTTCTTTCCTATGACCTCGCGGACCACGTTCCCCGCTAGACAGACACAGCCATGTTGTCAACCCTCCATCATTCATGACTCTGTAGATTTATCTCCAGCTCTTAGTGAGATGTACGTGCTCGGCTGGCAGATTTTCTGTGGCGTTTGATATAACCGGGAGGAAAGATTCACTCCTCCAGAGAAAGGTTTAATAAAGGTAGCCGTAGTAGTGAGTCACTAGGCTTCACATTAGTTCATATTTCTTGGATTTAGCATTATTATGCTCACTTTTCCACTCCCTTTTTTGACCCCATCTCATCTAATTTCTCTCTCTTCTGTCTCCGATTTATCAACTATTTATTTGTATTTTTTCAGAAGATGCTGGCAGTCACCCCAGTCATCACCACTAAGACTCTACCTCTAGTGCTGAAAGCTGCCACTCCCACCATGCCTGCCTCTGTCATGGTGCAGCCCCCCTCCACGGTCACTGCCATCAGCCACACCTCCAAGCCCGGTGCCATCATCTCTGACAACTCCAACTTCCGAAACACACCAGTCAACCTCCAGGTGGCCGGCAAGTTGACCAATCAGGGTTCAGAGTCCGTGCGTCTGGTGTCAAAGAATTCAGTTGTGGTAAGGGGCATTCACTTCCTGTACATTCTACAGTACTATCATTGTCATCCTTTGTAGTTCAACTCTTTCAAACTCGTTCTCTTGTAATTGGTGGCAGTTTGGGATCCCCAGAGTGTGTTCAAATTAAGCAGTAAATATTCAACCAGTTTTTTTCTGTTTTACAAAGTCTCTTAGAGCAAGGTGGGTTGAACATCTTTGTATGGAAATATGCATGGTCAAAATTGAGAATGTCTCTTAATGAGGAGGTGCTTTGAGGCAGTGATGGCACTTGGCACAAAGTCATCTTTCTCTCTGTAAAACTACCTGCGGAATCCAAATATTTTTTCAGATCTAACTGTTGTCTGCAGCTCCAGTAGAGAATACTGTATTTGCTGGGGTTTTGTCTCCGGTGCAGGCCACCACCACCCCCACCTCAGCACAGCCAGTCAAAGTTCCTCAGTTTGTCTCTCCTAAAATGACGCCTCAACCCACCTTTCAACCACAGTTGCGTCCTAGTAAGACCTGCCCCCTAACCCTAATCCCCACCAATACTTTCCAATGTGTGAGTGGACACATGAGGCATTTAAATCAGACGTCACTAGAGGGCGACAGTGTATCCAAGGACACAAACCCATTGCAGTCACAGTCTTGGCTCCCTGGCTCCAAGCTACTGTTTGCATTGTGCTGCTTTGTTCATTTCCTTTCCTCTAGTCTTCTTCAGCTTTCAGAATGATGTGTGCTCATGTTGTTGCTTTGATCTGTGTTAATACCTTCCTTTGCGGCTGTTGTGTCGTTATGGTGAAAACTCGTTGTTTTGGCTGTCAGTGTGATGACCTGTTTTTAACCCTGGGTGTGAATGTGTGATTTAATGCCCTGCTATTGAGGTGTGTAATGCCCCTGGGATCTCAGAGTCCCTCAACACTGGGCTCATTCTGACAGTTACACAAAAAAAGAAACCCTGGAATGAGTAAGTGTGTCCAAACTTTTGACTGGTACTGTAGAAAATTGTAAAAATTAAGAAAAACCCTGCAGTGAGTACTTGTGTCCAAACTTTTGACTGGTACTGTATCTATATATGTACTTTAACCTTATTTATAGGGATATGCAATTGCTCCTGTAGCAGATGATGATACATTATTGGAACCAACCCTCACGGGTTAATTGCTTGTTTATTATCTCTTCAATAGGGCTGGCAGTGAGACAAGTAAGGGAGCTTCCCGACCATATTGACTAAACTTCGTAGCTGGAGGTGTCTCCAAAATGTATTCTGTGGCAACTTATATTTCTTGGAAATTTGGGAAAAGCTTAAGAATTGCTTAGAATGCTCATCAAATAGATCCAACAGATAATTGATTCCTAGTTGTTGCCACTGTACCCCAAAATGGTTTTACTTCCAATTAGGATACTCTTATTTTGCCACAGGGGGGCCTGAGGCGATGTATGAAGGTCCCAGTGTCCAGCTCTATGTATCTTACCCCACAAGGTTCGGGTGTTTGTAACATTGGGGTGATCCATCAGTTGTGGTCCAAGCCAGGGCGAGACTCCCCCACAGGCCTCAGACTCTATCTGGTACCAGCCTGGTTTAGCCCCTCCCTTCCAATATGGTAACCACATACTGATATGTTTGACATTGATAGCCCAGTAGTACCCCCTGTAGTTATGGATACCATATCCTCCTTTTGGGTGTGGCGGGGAATGTCTTTTTTATACCTAAATGGATCTGTGAGTTACCCCAAAGAAAATCTAGGACATGCCTGTCAATATCTTTAAAGTAAGAATCTGGAATATATAGAGGGAGATGAGCTAGAAGATAATATATTACAGGTGCCAGCAACATTTTAATATAATTAATTTGACCCCATAATGAAACATATATGTTTGACCATTTAGCAAAGCCATTCTTCATGTTTAAAAGTAAGGGTTTTTATATTCTCTCCAACAATATCCCTGTGGCTGGGTGTTATTAGTATGCCAAGGTATTTGATACCCTAAGGGGACCATGTACATTTCTATTGGTTGAAGAGATTGGATGGGCTTAAGCCAGATAAAAGATGAGCCTCAAATTTATGCCAGTTAATATGATAACTAGATGATGTAAATTCCTCAGCAGTGTCGTAAATCAGGGACAGATATCTCAGGTTGAGACAAGAAAAGTTTCATGTCATCTGTATAAAAGCATGAGCTTATGCTGAATGTTGCCCACCATAACTCCATGAATAAGTGGGTTACCTCTGTTTCTGGGCCAAGGGTTCCAAAGCTAGCACAAATAAACTGGGGCTTGAAGGGCATCCTTGTTTTGTACTTCTATGTAACTGGAAAGGGTTGGGTATGAGACCATTTGTTAAAACGCAGGCATAAGGAGTGCCATATAACGTTTTATCCAATTCACAAAGTTCTCCCCAAAGCCAACTGTTGTAAGAGATTTAAAAATATAGCCCCATTCCACACAATAAAAGGCTTTGGCAGCATCTAATGACAAATTGCTTGAGTCCTGGACAGCACACTGTATTTATGTGCTGTAAGGTTATCTGAGCTGTAACGGTGGGGGATAAAGCCAGGTTAATGATACTACTGTCGTGATGTTGTATTAGTTAATGTGACGACTGTTGCTCATCGAATGATTACAAGTTTCTAATTGCATGATTAACAGAATCAAGCAATGATTAACTCATTAACCTGGGGCACCATGGGAAAACTAGTTTTTATTGAGTTTCTATTTCCCAAATTAACTCAAAGAATATCAGAATATCAATTTTACAACAGCCGCTAATTAACCAGTTACCTCTACCAATCTCGTTCTGAACGTCGTATAGCCTGTGAATCTGTACGGACCCAGGTCTCACCAATGAGTTCGTACCACACCAATCTTAGTTGAATATTTGATGATAATAAAATATACATGATGATAAAAGATACATATAGACAAAACACATTATAGGCTATTGATTAGAACTTAGTATAACGGGCCAACACACTATGGCACGTGTTACCCAAAATGGGGATTTCAAAGAGAGAGAGAAAAAAGAAAGTACACAAGAAAAATATACATTTGGGTGAATTTGTCAGCTATGCTTATTCTAACCCTAGCCTTGCCCCAAACTGCCGCTCTTATGGGTCAGAATATAATGATGTAATTACGTGGGGATGATCTCCGAGGATTCTCTGCGTGGACCGTTCAGGGGAACGTTCAGGTTGCTCGATGACGCACCTCTCCGGCGCACCTCTCTGGCGCACCTCTCTGATCGTCCTCCCGATGTCAGTGTCCTTTTGGCTTAGGAGTCTGTTCCCTGAGGACAGACAGCTCTGTAGCTCAGAGCTCACAGCATAGGAATGAAACCTTTTAGGAACCACGATTCGCTGGGATTGGATGCTAAGGGGGTCCGTCTTGAATTCACCCGCTTAGACACAGCTACTCATCCGTAGCTTGGGTAGAAAAGGATTTCGTTGTCTTCAAACTTACTCCTCAACCCTAAGTAGTGCATCTAAATAATCTCTATCCTTATCTGAGAGTTGGGGTAAATTCAAGTCTGCAAAAAATCTATCCAACTTTTGTTTGTCCAGTATACCCTGAGATGTACAGTGGTTCCTCCTTTAAAAGTTGCGAACTTGCACCACGGGACATAGGGGTTACCCAGCGTCACAGCTTCATTGCTCCAGACCACCACAAGGGGGAGTTAGAAAACTCATTATGCATTTGGGTCACAAGGTTTTTATATGACCAATCATATCGAGTGGTTCCAATTATGAATTTTGAAGCGAGCGACCCTTGCCTTTGTGGCGTTCTTCAACAAATATGGCGGACAAAACATTATGGAGGAACCAGATGTAAGTTCTTATAACGTCATAATGAGTCAAGCAAAAGATTTACAATTGAGAGGAATATGTTAGTTAATGTAGAGACAAACGTTAGTGCATAATTTTTGTCATAAAGTTAATTTACGAAAATTGCTATTTTCGCAAGTTATCTGACTAGCTAACATTAGCCAGCTAGCTAGTGTGATGTTGAACAAACCAACAAAAATAAAAAAAATAACCTACTGGTAAGAAACAGTCCAGTCAAATCCAGCTCTAGGGCTGAGTCTAATCATAGCAATGCAAAGTCAAAGGCACTTATAGTCCTACATCCAATATAATTCTGGATTCAGCGGACCTCCCTGGCAGATCTTCTCTGGATGAAGGCTGATGCTTCGTCTTGTCAGTCAAACGTGTGATCTTGGCTCCATTGAGTTTGGTCTCCAGTGTAGCAGGAAAACACAGAAAACGCATGAACTCGATCTTCCGCAATTTTAGATCGATTTTGACATGTTTGAATGCCATCCTCCGGTCGTTAACTCGTTTAGAATAGTCTGGGAAGAACATAATTGTAGATCCCTGCCATGTCACCTGTCTTCTCTCTTGCTGTTCTGAGAATTTCTTCCTTCACCTGGTAACATAGCATGTCGAACATAATGGGCTGTGGCCGGCATCCCTCTTTCGGGTCTCTCCTCGGCGGGCCAGGGGGGAATCTATGTGCCCTCTGTACCACAAGTGACCTCTCAAACTGGCATTCCAGCACATTTGGGATTTTCCTCTGTAGGAACTGTATCATGTCTTTGATTTCTACCATCTCGGGAACACCCAGGATTTTAATATTACAGCGATGCCCTCTGTTATCCAAGTTATCAACATGGTCCTGTCATTTTTTAAATTCTTTATGGATTTAATCTAGCTGACCTTTCGTTGAGACGGCACCATTCTCCTATGTTGCAACATGGTCCTCTGCTTCTCTAAAGCGGGTGGTCAGCGAATAAATGTTCCTTCCATTTCCTTTTAGGTTCTAATTCTCAGAGAAAAAAACTCTACAAATACTATGACCAACCAATAATTTTGCACGCCCAATTTTTTAGTTTTTGATTTGTTAAAAAAGTTTGAAATATCCAATAAATGTCGTTCCACTTCATGATTGTGTCCCACTTGTTGTTGATTCTTCACAAAAAAATACAGTTTTATATCTTTATGTTTGAAGCCTGAAATGTGGCGAAAGGTCGCAAAGTTCAAGGGGGCCGAATACTTTTGCAAGGCACTGTATAAAAGAAAAACAAGAAAGGCGCGCTCTCGGTCGTGCGCAGCAAACAGGTCTGGGGACTTCCCAGAATACAAGCCTGAAACCATGTCTAAAGACTGTTGACATCTAGTGGAAGCCATAGAAAGTGCAATTTGAGTCCTAAGTCATTGGATACTGTATAGGCATTCATTATAAAACTACATTTTTCTCAGGTTTTCACCTGCCATATCAGTTCTGTTTTACTCACACACATTATTTTAACAGTTTTGAAAACTTTAGAGTGTTTTCTATCCAAATCT
Organism: Oncorhynchus mykiss; assembly: GCF_057628025.1. NCBI lineage: Eukaryota > Metazoa > Chordata > Actinopteri > Salmoniformes > Salmonidae > Oncorhynchus > Oncorhynchus mykiss. The sequence continues at coordinate 56,098,945 of NC_143022.1, read as the reverse complement.
ACCAATTATATGCATATCCTAGCTTCTGGGCCTCAGTAACAGGCAGTTTACTCTGGACACACTTTTCATCCGGTGGTGAAAATAGTGCCCCCTACCCTAGTGTGGTTAACGATGTGGTAAGCTGTGCATAATTATATATGCATGAAAACCAAAGTTTGAGACCATGACAATTCCCACTCTCTCTTCACCTGACTCCATGCCTTCAGGATACTTTACTGCTGGATTCCACAAAAATGAATGCCCTAAAAAGCCTCCTCATGCTTTCGCTCAGTCTTCTCCTTTCCGGCCCCAGGTTCCGGGAGGTGTTCCCAAGCCATGTAATTTTCACTTTGTTCCCCATCTCCTCCATTGTCACCTGATAGACACGTCACCTGATAGGCAAGTGCGTATCCCTAATCAACACCACATCCTTTTGAGGTAACTCAGCACTGTATATGCTTTCACAAGAATGCCTTCAAAATGTTGTTTAGAGTACAATTACCCCAACATCTATCCTCTTTCATATGATGCATTAAACAATAAAGCAGCTATCCCAACTATGATGTTAAAGTAGCTCCCAGACCCAGCCCATCTGCAGGTCTTACAGTGGAATCTAGTCTCTCTCTCTCTCTCTCTCTCTTTAGCCCCGCTTCCTCTGTCATGGTGTCTTCAAGCTCACCCATTATGCAGCTGGACCTAACTTCACGTGAGAACTATGCACCCACCAAGGAGAAACATGATGATCTTTACCGCTACAGGTGCTGTATGGAGTACTGTGTGTGGATCAGACCAACGCTGTCCCAACACCCCTGCCTGGTGTATCTTGATGTACACTCAATCTCCAGAATTCAGCCCATGCCCTTAGTTATCTCTGGCTCCTTATGTGCTGCTTTCACCTGAGGACATACACACTGCAACACATGGGTCATTTCCTGACAACGTAAACTCTCCTGTTATAGCAAGATCACTAATTTGTGACATTTAAGTAATAGCCTCCCCTGTACTCCCATCGGTCTCCCAGTTACCAGTTACCAATCCATGTGGCACGAGTCTTCATAAACTGATATCCCAACAATGCTACTAAAGTAACCCCTGCAACTACTAACATGGCCCATGACTATAGCCTCCTTCAATTACGGTCCCTACAGCGACTGCCGTGAGAATAACTACTGCATGTAATCTGTCAAGTGTTTTCCGGCTGTTAGAAATTGGGAACGAGATTAATGAGTTGGAAGAATATCCAATCTAACAAAACACTGAGTTACAGGTTTCTTGAAAGTTTACCATTACCACTATCTTTTCTACTCTCACCATGACCTGGGTATGTGTAATGTTCAATTTAACTTAACAGTCAGCTGTCCTCCCTCCTATGAGCTATCTCCTGCAACAATATACATAGTCTCTGGGAATGATACCCCTCTACCACCATGACCTTAATTTATGAGCCCCCTCAGATCTTCACTGCAGTCACGTTCCATCCCACTTAACAGCCCTATGTAAACATTCTGTCTCAAACACCTCCTGCTACAGATACATTTGCACATATATCAAACCCATAACACACTAGTCACTACTCCTAATGCACTTCTACAGTTATAAACATACTAAAACATTCTCAAATAATTTAGTCAATATACATCAGTCACGACTCTGGAACAATGATCACTAATATGTTCCATGAAACCCAAAAACATATTGACTTCACACCACCCTTGATGTTTACGTATCGTTTATGTATCTTTAGCATGTACTATTCTCCATAACCACTGCACCACAATGTTTATGAACTAACTATAAAAAAAAGTTCATTTTAGGTTTAGTATCCCCTTTGCTAATTCCTCGTTACCCCTCTACCCTTTCGTACATTCTAGAAATCTATTTCAGAATAAAACCACATAAAATGTCTCATGAGAAACAAGGCTTTCTGAGTTTGCAAGGAGTGTTTGGCCAGATAATTAAAATGTGTTACCTCTGGAATCCATTCCCCTGGCATTTTGCCTAGATTCTTCAACCCAAAGTACATTTTCCTCTGGCAAATTTAGCCATTTTCTCATCATAGGGAATCTGCGATATTTGATCCCTGGCCTCTACTAAAAAGTTGGGTAAGATGTGATCTCATACGTCTTCCTTCACATAAAAACAAGAAACTGTAATCTCTATGAACCACTATCGATTGAACCTGTGACATTTCCTCTCCTGCTACTCTCAAAAGGATTTGTTGTTGCTCTTTTGTAAAAGATGCAAACACTTGTATAGCGGCATTTCCTTCGACTGCAGCAGGTTCCAGTATCACCTTATTCTTACAATGTCCGATAGCGCCCTGTTTTAGTCCCACATCTATCTCCTTACGCTTTGATGTTTTTTTTATACGTTTCTTTGTCTTACCTTGGCCATTGAAACCACTGTTATTGACTTTCACTGTGGCCGTATTAACCCCTCGCACATCTGCGAAGTGAGCGGAGTTATATTCCACTCTCAAAACATCTTCCTCTATTATATCCACAACCCCCACAACTGTCGTTTTGATCACAGGTTTCAAACCTGCCATCAACGCCGAAGTACAAATTCTATCAATGTACTCACGTACCCAGCCTTTTGGTAGCTAAGTACATCTATTAATTCCCCATATTCGAGCTGAATTGGTAGAATGCTCGTGCGCTTCTTTCAGCGACTCCATGGCTTTATTAAAATCCTCTAGCTCCGCTTGGAGAATCGGGGCCGTCTGTCGCCATATGAATTAGAGGTCGACCGATTATGATTTTTTCATTGCCGATACCGATTATTGGAGGACCAAAACCGATACCGATTTAATCGGACGATTTTCATATATATATATTTGTAATAATGACAATTACAACAATACTGAATGAACAATGATCACTTTTATTTTAACTTGATATAATACAGAAATAAAATCAATTTAGTCTCAAATAAGTCATGAAACATGTTCAATTTGGTTTAAATAATGCAAAAACACCATGTTGGAGAAGAAAGTAAAAGTGCAATATGTGCCATGTAAAAAAGCTTACGTTTAAGTTCCTTGCTCAGAACATGAGAACATATGAAGGCTGGTGGTTCCTTTTAGCATGAGTCTTCAATATTCCCAATTAAGAAGTTTTAGGTTGTAGTTATTATAGGAATTATAGGACTATTTCTCTCTATACCGTTTGTATTTCATAGACCATTTGTATTTCATAGACTATTGGATGTTCTTATAGGCACTTTAGTATTGCCAGCCTAATCTCGGGAGTTGATAGGCTTGAAGTCATAAACAGCGCTGTGCCTCAAGCATTGCTAACATGGAACCCAAACCGGCTGCACGCGCGTGCCATCGTGCATAAATGTATTTTGTCTCCCCATACCAAACGCAATCACGACACGCAGGTTAAAATGTAGAAATTCTTTCAGTGGAATATATTCTTTCAGTGGAATATGGAACCGTAGCGTATTTCATAATTATGTTCTGGCAAATGAATTACTGTCTTTGTTAGGAAGAAATGGTCTTAACACAGTTCGCAACGAGCCAGGCTGCCCAAACTGCTGCATATACCCTGACTCTGCTTGCACTGAACGCAAGATAAGTGACACAATTACCTGCTAACATTAATTTATTTTAACTACATATGCAGGTTTAAAAAATATACTTGTGTATTGATTTTAAGAAAGGCATTGATGTTTATGGTTAGGTACATTTGTGCGACGATTGTGCTTTTTTCACGAATGCGCTTTTGATAAATCATCACCCGTTTGGCGAAGTTGAAGTAGGTTGTGATTCGATGACAAATTAACAGGCACCACATTGATTATATGCAACACAGAACAAGCTAGATAACCTAGTAATATCATCAACCATGTGTGGTTAACTAGTGATTATGTGAAGATTGATTGTTTTTTTATAAGATAAGTTTAATACTATCCAGCAACTTAAGGTCCTTTTGATGCTGCACTCGGGTAACAGCTGGTCAGCCTGCCACGCAGTCTCCTCGTGGATTGCAATGTAATTGGTCATAATCGGCGTCCAAAAAGGCTGATTACCGATTGTTATGAAAACTTGAAATCAGCCCTAATTAATCAGCCATGCCTATTATTCGGTCGACCTCTAATATGAATAGTTATTCCCAAACCTCTTTCGACTGTGTCTAGGGTGTTTTAGATTTCTTCACTCCCGTCTATAATAGACACCTACTATTAACCATTTTCCAAGGTAGCGCTGCCCACTTCCCCGGATAATAATGATTTGGTCACGGCACTTAATACCTTGTATTAGAACCTATACTATAGCGTCTGCAAATGTATTACTGGAGAATACGGATGACTTAATGTTTTATTCCAGTAATGCGCCCCAAATATCACTGTTGTTGATAACCCACATTACCAAAATTATTCACACTTTGTTTTCCTATTTCCACCCCCTCCCCATAGGGCATAAACCAACCTCTCTCCGTATTGCTACTGCTACTACACGTAACTCAAACAGTGTTCGAATATCTTCATTTTTCTTTTCTTTTTTACTCGCTAGCTTCTAGAACTCTCGTCTTCCTAAAACTCACTAGCTTCTAGAACTCTAGTCTTACAAAAACTCCCTGCAGCTGGGACTTTTGTCCCTTTTACAGATCTCACAGGGGAATACCCCCACTAGGGACCTATCCTAATTTGGAACCTACCATACACTGTATTGTCACTCCTGGATCTCGCAGAGGAAAACCTCCACTCGGGACCTATCCTTGAAGGATCCCACCCTAGACCTGTTTTTTACCTGGATCTCGCAGAGGAAAACCTCCACTCGGGACCTATCCTTGAAGGATCCCACCCTAGACCTGTTTTTTACCTGGATCTCGCAGAGGAAAACCTCCACTCGGGACCTATCCTTGAAGGATCCCACCCTAGACCTGTTTTTTACCTGGATATCGCAGAGGAAAACCTCCACTCGGGACCTATCCTTGAAGGATCCCACCCTAGACCTGTTTTTTACCTGGATCTCGCAGAGGAAAACCTCCACTCGGGACCTATCCTTGAAGGATCCCACCCTAGACCTGTTTTTTACCTGGATCTCGCAGAGGAAAACCTCCACTCGGGACCTATCCTTGAAGGATCCCACCCTAGACCTGTTTTTTACCTGGATATCGCAGAGGAAAACCTCCACCCGGGACCTATCCTTATGGAACCTACCCTGCACCGGGCTGTATCACAACAACCGTAAGGCTCTCCAGAGGGTAGTGCGGGCTGCGCAACGCATCACTGGGGGCAAACTACCTGCCCTCCAGGACACCTACATCACTCAATGTCACAGGAAGGCCAAAAATGCTGCTGCCACTTTAAACAATGCCACATTATATAATGTTTACATACCCTATTACTCATCTCATATGTATATACTGTACTCTATACCATCTGACGCCAACTGTTCGGTTCTAATACTCAAAGTAAAAACCTTTACGAACACAATGAAAGCTTAACCAAGTTTATTCTGCCCAGATGTTCAATACAGCTGCATTAGACAAAAACATTTTCACACAACCTTTCCTCATAGGCTGAGTCTCCTCCTACTGTACAAACATCGTTCTTTACTGCTAGGCAGGACACTAGTGATACCGGCCATAAACTTTTATTTATCCCTTAAGCTGACCTGACCTCAACCCCCCTCCATCACCAATCCATGGCTCTCTCCCCTTACCAATGCCTGCCACATGTAATCGCTTCCCTGCACTCAACACATTCCAAGCTTAGTTGCACACACTATATACCTTCCTCTTATAACCCTTAACCTTTTTGGGATAGGGGGCAGCATTTTCACTTTTGGATGAATAGTGTGCCCAGCGTGAACTGCCTCCTACTCTGTCCCAGATGCTAATATATGCATATTATTATTAGTATTGTATAGAAAACACTCTGAAGTTTCTAAAACTGTTTGAATGATGTCTGTGAGTATAACAGAACTCATATGGCAGGTGAAAACCTGAGAAAAATCCAACCAGGAAGTGGGACATCTGAGGTTAGTAGTTTTTCAAAGCTTGGCCTACCGAATACACATTGAGATATGGATAAAGTTGCACTTCCTAGGGCTTCCACTAGATGTCAACCGTCTTTAGAAACTTGAATGAGGAGCCTACTATAAAGGAGGGGCTCATGAGACCTCTTTGAGTCAGTGGTCTGCAGAGTGCCTTGGTCTCATGACGCGCGCTCCCGCCAGAGTTACCTCTCATTCCAGTGCTTTTCTTCAGACAAAGGAATTCTCCGGTTGGAACATTTATTGATGTTTTATGTTAAAGACATCCTAAAGATTGATTCCATATATCGTTTGACATGTTTCTAAAGGACTGTAACGGAACTTTTCGAGTTTTTGTCTGGACATAGTGCCTGCGCCTCATGAAGATGGATTACTGGGCTGAACACGCTAACAACAAGTGGCTATTTGGACATAAATGATGGACTTTATGGAACAAATCAGTCATTTATTGTCGAACTGGGATTCCTGGGAGTGCAAAGGTAAGTGAATATTTATGGTGTTATTTCTAACTTCGTTGACTCCAAAATGGCTGATATTCCTCTGGCTGTTTTGGGTTCTGAGCGTCATCCTCAAATTATGCTTTTTCCATTAAGTTTTTTTAAAATCTGACACAGCGGTTGCATTAAGGAGAAGTTTATCTTTAATTCTGTGAATAACACTTGTATCTTTTATCAATGTTTATTATGAGTATTTCTGCAAAATCACCGGATGTTTTGGAATCAAAACATTACTGCACGTAACGCGCCAATGTAAACTGAGATTTTTGGATATAAATATGCACATAATCGAACAAAACATACATGTATTGTGTAACATGATGTCCTATGAGTGTCATCTGATGAAGATCATCAACGGTTAGTGATTCATTTAATCTATATTTCTCATTTGGCTGGAAAAATGGCTGTTTTTTTTTACTTGGCAATGACCTAACATAATCATATGTTGTGTTTTCTCTGTAAAGCATTTTTTAAATCGGACACGATGGGTAGATTAGATATGCTGTATTGCAGTTGTTAATGTTTGAACGTTACATATTTCAAAAAAATATTTTTGAATTTCGCCTGCTGCCTTTTCAGCGCAATGTTGTCGCTGGGTTCCGCTGGTGTAGAGCCTCTAAACCTCAGCACTCCATCAGTGACATAAGTATATTTTCATATTCTCAGAACCCAACACTACATTGTGGTCTTAATTTCTGATGTGTCTTGTTCAATATTTTGGGTGGACAAACAAATTGCTCTGATTTCAGAGGCAAGAAAGGTCAGAGTGGGCTCGCAAGTTGCAGTGTCTGGCATATCTGGCCTGTAGGCAGCCTCAATTTCCTTGCTAAGCTTGGACAGTTGTGTCTGCAGTGAATCCTTTGTACGCTGTGATTTGCGGCTATCCAGTTTAGAACTGTTAATTTTCGTTGTAACAAAAATCTGCCTTTCACTTGTATAACTATGCCCCAAAATAGGTAAATAGCATTGCCAAAATCATTTCAGTTCCACGGAGCTACTCAACTACACAGCCATCCTCGTCAAGAGCACAAGTGACGTCCTGCTTGTAAGGGTTAGGAACACCAGCAAAGCCAAAAGGAACATCAGCAAAACCACCAAGGTCACCATTTTTTTCTGGTTTTGATGGTGAAATGAATGACCGCTTACATTTCACAACCTATCGCAGGTTCATTTAACAGCTCAATTTTTGGGTTGTCACTTTTACTGACACCTTCCTTACCTAAGTGTTCATAGTTAAGTAGAGACTGTGATTATATAGTACAGTGGGGCAAAAAAGTATTTAGTCAGCCACCAATTGTGCAAGTTCTCCCACTTAAAAAGATGAGAGGCCTGTAATTTTCATCATAGGTACACTTCAACTAATCACATTGTAGGATTTTTAATTAATTAATTTGCAAATTATGGTGGAAATAAGTATTTGGTCACCTACAATCAAGCAAGATGTCTGGCTCTCACAGACCTGTAACTTCTTCTTTAAGAGGCTCCTCTGTCCTCCACTCGTTACCTGTATTAATGGCACCTGTTAATTTAATTAATTAAAAATCCTACAATGTGATTTTCTGGATTTTTTTTCTAATTTTGTCTGTCATAGTTGAAGTGTACCTGTGATGAAAATTACAGGCCTCTCTCATCTTGTTAAGTGAGAGAACTTGCACAATTGGTGGCTGACTAAATACTTTTTTGCCCCACTGTATGCCTCCATCTACAGTGATACCTCAGAGCACCACATTGGAATTACCTTTCCCTGGTCGGTCTCTTTTACACACATTTGTGAAGACCCATAAGCTCCAATATGACACCTGATGAATGATTGGCTAACCTCTGACCCCTATCCTCCCAACTCAGGTCCGGGCGAAGCCCAACAGTGTGCCCATTGCCCCAGCGCCCCTTCGGCCCATGATGACTGCACTCCAGCTGCTCCAGCGGGGCCCGGTGATGCTGACCAACAAGCTGAGCCCCTCCTCGCTGCCCTCCAGCGCCGGGCTCATCCACCAGGTGCGCATCATCAATGGCCAGCCCTGCGCCGCCAAGAGCGGCCAGCCCACAGGCATGTTGACGGGCATTGTCATCACGGCCCCGGCATCGGTGCAGACACTGCAAATCAGCGGCCTAACCTCCGACACCAAGGTCAGCACCACAGTTTGGGTGGGAAGTTACGATACTAGAATTGTATCGTCCATTTTCAGGGAAATGAATACATTTTGTGGGGTCAGCAGGACAGTTTGGATGGGAAAGTGACTTGTTCCCTTTTCATAATTGAAGTAATTCTACATGTATAACTCTGTTACTTTCATTGTTCATGTTTTAAGAGCGTTGTTTTCCTCCCTCTGTTTCCAGACTGTTAAAGCACGGGGGGGATTGGGGCAGAAGATGTTGGTGAGCAGGACCCCTCCTCTGTCTCCAGCACCGAGACTAAAGAGAGAGGACAATCCTCAGGTATACTGGAGAAGGAGCTTATGCTTCATTCTGAACTTGGGGTCAAACCTGCATAACAAATACATACCATACTTTTTGGAATGTCAGCCTACTGATAGAACCTTAAAGTTCTTCACAGATGACTCTGGGAGGCAGGCTTTGCCAAAGATGTAGTGTAAACATATAAAGTCATTTATAGATACAGTATACACTACATGACAAATTAGAGTGGCAAGAAAAAGTATGTAAACCCTTTTGAAATACCTGGATTTCTGCATAAATTGGTCATACAATGGTCATACAATTTGATCTGATCTTCATCTAAGTCACAACAATGTACAAACACAGTTTGCTTAAACTAATAACACACAAACAATTATACGTTTTCATGTCTTTATTTAACACACTGTGTAAACATTCACAGTGCAGGGTGGGAAAAAGTATGTGAATCCTTGGATTTAATAACTGGTTGACCCTCCTTTGGCAGCAATAACCTCAACCAAACGTTTTCTGTAGTTGCGGATCAGACCTGCAAAACGGTCAGAAGGAGTTTTGGACCATTCCTCTTCACAAAATTGTTTCGGTTCAGCAATATTCTTGGGATGTCTGGTGTGAACTGCTCTCCTGAGGTCATGCCACAGCATCTCAATCGGGTTGAGGTCAGGACTCTGACTGGGCCACTCCAGAAGGTGTATATTCTTCTGTTGAAGCCATTCAGTTGTTAATTTACATCTGTGTTTTGGGTCGCTGTCCTGTTGCATCACCCAACTTCTGTTGAGCTTCAATTGGCAGACAGGTAGTCTAACATTCTCCTGCAAAATGTTTTGATGAACTTTGGAATTAATTTTTCCGTCGATGATAGCAAGCTGTCCAAGCCCTGAGGCAGCAAAACAGCCCCAAACCTCGATGCTCCCTCCACGATACTTTACAGTTGGGATGAGGTTTTGATGTATTTATGCTGTGCCCTTTTTTCTCCACACATAGTGTTGTGTGTTCCTTCCAAACAACTCAACTGTAGTTTACTCTGTCCACAGACTATTTTGCCAGTAGTGCTGTGGAACATCCAGGTGTACTTTTGCAAACTTCAGACATGTAGCAATGTTTTGTTGGACAGCAGTGGCTTCTTCCATGGTGTCCTACCATGAACACCATTCTTGTTTAGTGTTTTACGTATCGTTGACTCGTCAACAGAGATGTTAGCATGTTCCAGAGATTTCTGTAAGTCTTTAGCTGACACTCTAGGATTCTTCTTAACCTCATTGAGCATTCTGCACTGTGTTCTTGCAGTCATCTTTGCAGGATGGCCTAGCGAGAGGAGCAACAGTGCTGAACTTTCTCCATTCATAGACATTTTGTCTTACCGTGGACTGATGAACATCAAGGCTTTTAGAGATACTTTTGTAATCCTTTCCAGCTTTATGCAAGTCAACAATTCTTAATCTTAGGCCTTCTGAGGTCTCTTTTGTTCGAGGCATGATTCACATCAAGCAATGCTTCTTGTGAATAGCAAACTCAGATTTTGTGAGTATTTTTTTATAGGGCAAGGCAGCTCCAACCAACATCTCCAATCTGTCTCATTGATTGGAATCCAGGTTAGCTGACTCCTGACTCCAATTAGCTTTTGGAGAAGTCATTAGCTGTCACGCCCTGACCATAGAAAGCTGTTTATTCTCTATGTTGGTTGGGGCGTGATAGTGACTAGGGTGGGTCATCTAGGTGAATTGTATGTCTATGGTAGCCTGATATGGTTCCCAATCAGAGGCAGCTGTTTATCGTTGTCTCTGATTGGGGATCATATTTAGGTTGCCATTTTACCCGTTGTGTTTGTGGGATCTTGTCTACAGTTAGTTGCCTGTGTGCACACCAGTAGCTTCACGTTTTGTTTGTACTTGTTTGTTTTTGTTTGGTAAGTTTCATTTAATTAATATATGTGGAACTCTACTCTTGGTCCAATCATTACGATGAGCGTAACAGAAGATCCCACCAACAACGGACCATGCAGCTTGCCTGGTAGATAATGGCATCCTGGTCTGTGGAGGGGATTAGGGAGAGAACATCCTGGACTTGGGACGACATAATAGCAGGAGTGAAGAGCCCGCCATGGAGGCAGGCGGAAGCAGCGAAAGAGGGACCGTGACGAAGTCGGGGAGGTGGGCCACAGAAACCCCAATATTTGGGGGGGAGCACATGGAGCAGTCGGCAAAGTTGAAGGTTGAGTCAGAGTCTGTCGAGGAGTTATTGGACAAATTGGAGGAGAGTGAAGAGAAAGAGCTGTTGGTTTGGCGTGGTATGCACGGCATTCGCCCTGAGGAGCGTGATAGCTGTCCGATGCCATCTGTGACAGTTCCTCGCACTTGTCCTGAGAAGTGTGTTAAAGTTCCGGTACAATTGATGCCGGCTATACGCATCAGGTTTCCAGTGCGCTTTCACAGCCCAGTACGTCCTGTGTCAGCTCCTCGCACTTGTCGTGCTAAAGTGGGTATCTGTCCAGGGCGGGTTGTGCCGGCTCAGCGCTCCTGGTCTCCAGTGCGCCTCCAGGGTCCAGTACATCCTGCGCCGGTTCTACGCACTGTGTCCCAGTGCGCCTTCACAGTCCAGTGCATCATGTGCTAGCTCCCCTCACTTGCCGTGCAAGGGTTGTTATCTGTCCAGGACACGTTGTGCCAGCTCTACGCATCAGGCCTCCAGTGCGCCTCCACAGTCCAGAGCTTCCTGCGACAGTTCCCAGTCCAGAGCTTCCTGCGACAGTTCCCAGTCCAGAGCTTCCTGCGACAGTTCCCAGTCCAGAGCTTCCTGCAACAGTTCCCAGTCCAGAGCTTCCGGCGACAGTTCCCAGTCCAGAGCTTCCGGCGACAGTTCCCAGTCCGGAACCTCCAATGACGGTCCACAGTCCGGAACCTCCAACGACGGTCTACAGTGCGGAACCTCCTGAGACGGTCAGCAGTCCGGAACCTCCTGAGACGATCTACAGTCCTGTGCCTCCGGCGATGATCTACGGTCCGGCGCCGACAAAAGGTCCGGTGTCTCCAGCAACGACCCACGGTCCGGAGCTTCCGGCGAAGATCCCCGCACCAGAGCCACCATGGAGGATGATGTATCTGCGAGCGGAGTGGGTACTTCGCCCCGCACCAGAGCCACCCCTGACGCCCCGTGTCATCCTTTGTAGATGCCCACCCGGACCCGCCCCTATTGAGTCAGGTTTTGCGGTCGAAGTCCGCACCTTTGGGGGGTGGTACTGTCACGCCCTAACCATAGAGAGCTGTTTAATCTCTATGTTGGTTGCGGCGTGATAGTGACTAGGGTGGGTCATCTAGGTGATTAATGGTTTATGTGGGCCTGGTATGGTTCCCAATCAGAGACAGCTGTTTATCGTTGTCTCTGATTGGGGATCATATTTAGGTAGCCATTTCCTAATTTGTGATTTGTGGGATCTTGTCTACAGTTAGTTGCCTGTGTGCACACCAGTAGCTTGACCTTTCATTTGTGCTTTATTGTCTTGTTTATTGAGTTTCTATTTATTAAAAATATGTGGAACTCTACGCACGCTGCACCCTGGTCTAGTCATTACGACGAGCGTGAGATTAGCCGAGGGGTTACATTTTCCAAACTACATAAATTTTCCAACCTACACTGTGAATGTTTAAATAATGTATTCAATATAGACAAGAAAAATACAAGAATGTGTCTGTTATTAGTTTAACCACACTATGTTTGTCTATTGTTGTGACTTAGATGAAGATCATACCACATTTGATGACCAATTCATGCAGAAATCCAGGTAATTCCAAAGGGTTCACATACTTTTTCTTGCCACTGTTATAGATATCTACTCATCGAACATCTCATTCCAAAATCATGGGCATTAATATGGAGTTGGTCCCCCCTTTGATGCTATAACAGCATCTACTCTTATGGGAAGGCTTTCCACTAGATGTTGGAACATTGCTGCGGGGACTTGCTTCCATTCAGCCAAATTCAAATGTATTTATTTATATAGCCCTTCTTACATCAGCTGACATATCAAAGTGCTGTACAGAAACCCAGCCTAAAACCCCAAACAGCAAGCAATGCAGGTGTAGAAGCATGGTGACTAGGAAAAACTCCCTAGAAAGGCCAAAACCTAGGAAGAAACCTAGAGGGGAACCAGGCTGTGAGGGGTGGCCAGTCCTCTTCTGGCTGTGCCGGGTGGAGATTATAACAGAACATGGCCAAGATGTTCATAAATGACCAGCATGGTCAAATAATAGTAATCACAGTGTACAGGTCAGGGTTCCATAGCCGCAGGCAGAACAGTTGAATCTGGAGCAGCAGCACAGCCAGGTGGACAACAAGGAGTCATCATGCCAGGTAGTCCTGAGGCATGGTCCTAGGGCTCAGAGAGAGAGAGAGATTAACTGACCCTAGCCCCCCGACGCATAAATACTGGAGGCTGAGACAGGAGGGGTCAGGAGCCACTGTGGCCCCGCCACAAGAGCATTAGTGAGGTTGGGTACTGATGTTAGGTGATTAGTAGCTTTCTCCTGGCATCCACCAAAGCCAGATTCGTCCGTCGGACTGCCAGATGGTGAAGCGTGATTCGTCACTCCAGAGAACTCGTTTCTACTGCTCTAGAGTCCAATGGCGGCAAGCTTTACACCACTCCAGCCAACGCTTGGCATTGTGCATGGTGATCTTAGGCTTGCGTGTGGCTGCTCAGCCATTGAAACCCATTTCATGAAGCTCCCAACGTTATTGTCCTGACATTGCTTCCATTGGCAGTTTGGAACTCGGTAGTGGGTGTTGCAACCGAGGACAGACTATATTTTTACACGCTTCAGCACTTGGCGGTCCAGTTCTGTGACTTTGTGTGGCCTACCATTTCGTTGCTAAGCCGTTGTTGCTCCTAGACGTTTCCACTTCACAATAACAGCACTTACAGTTGACCGGGGCAGCTCTAGCAGGGCAGAAATTTGACGAACTAGAGAGGTGGCATCCTATGACAGTTACACTTTGAAAGTCACTGTACTCTTCAGTAAGGCAATTCTATGAAGATTGCATGGCTGTGTGCTAAAAAAATGTATTATCTTGTCAGAAAGGGTGTGGCTGAAATAGCCGAATCCACTAATTTGAAGGGATGTCCACATACTTTTTATATATAGTGTAATTGTTCATGTTAGGAATTCTCCTCACAGAAGGCACAATTTATGGAGGGGGTTGTCCTAATACTCTTTTATTGTTTCCCCCCAGAAACTTGCCTTCATGGTGTCCCTCGGACTTGTTACCCATGACCGTTTGGAAGGTAAGCACAGCCAGTTTCGCCTGAAGTAAATTCCAGTTCCTACATTCACCCGCATTCCCTAGGAGTGTATACTGCAATGCCTGTATTAATATACTACTCTGTGGTTATAGAAATTCAGAGGAGGAGGCAGGAGCGTAAGCGAAGAACAACAGCCAATCCGGTGTACAGTGGAGCTGTGTTTGAGCCTGAGGTATGGACTTACACTGCTGTTCTTCTACTTATCAAACATTTTTGATAGTGTAACCACACATTATTACAACAGCCGATACACAATGTGTTTCTTATTCAATTGGATGCCAGTGCACATGCTTTTTAAAATGTGAGCATAATACGCACTGTTTTCAATGTGCATATCTGAATTAATGAAGGTAGGATCTGGCCCTGTGTAGCATATGAATAGCAAATAGGTTTTCTTTTTGAGTGAGTGACATGATAAACTTGCAGTCAAATCACAGCTGTATTTCTTCTCCCACATACGTGTTCCTATCCACGCTGTGCAGAGGAAGAAGAGTGCAGTGACCTATCTAAACACTCCGCTCCACCAGGGCACCAGGAAAAGAGGTCAGTATCCACTCAACAACTGCACATACACCTTCTCCAATGCCCAGGACATATACAGGTCACTGCCAAAATAATGGAATCACCAACATAACGTGTCTCAATAGGGCCACCACGAGCCACCAGAACAGCTTCAAAGCACATTGGCATAGATTCTACAAGTGTCTGGAGCTCTATTGGTGGGATGCAACATCATTCTTCCACAGTTCTTCCATAGTTTGTTGTTTTGTTGCTGGTAGTGGAAAATTGTGTTCAATTGGGTTCAATCAGTACCACTGTTCCTCTTGAAACACAGCAAGTTGAGCAGTCTTCATCACTGAAGCTCCTGCCAAACGTGCCCCAACAATCAACTCTCTTTCAATGTCACTGAAATCTCTTCTTCTAGCCATGGTAGCCAAAGTAATGGGCAAGTGAGCCTGCCCAGCATTTTTATACTTGACCCTAAGCATGGTGGGATGTTAATTGCTTAATTAACTCAGGAACCACACCTGTGTGGAAGTATCTGCTTACTTTGTATCCCTCATTTACTCAAGTGTTTCCTTTATTTTGGCAGTTCCCTGTACATGTTAATATGGATTCCTGAGCTGGCCTATATTTGATGCTTGTATGTTCTAATCTATTCAATGTAAATGGTACGAAATGCTGTGAGTTTCTCTCTCACACACCACACAACTTTTCTGCTGATACCTCTTTGCTTGCTGGCTGAATCCTGCGCAGGGACACTTAAGCATGAAACACACAAGAATCTCACTGTCGATAGACTGCCAATAGGTACGTATCACAGTGAGAGGCCATTCCTTCTCTTGCTAGAACAAAACTGGTATGAGCTGCGTGCCGTCCTGTTATCTACGAACATGCCTTTTCTACTTGTAGAATTGCAATTCTTGGCAGTGGCCAACAACTTGAATTTGAGCGAAACATTCTAAAATGTATTAAATAAGAAATATGTCTTCAGCGATCTGCACACAATACCCCATAATGACAAAACGAAAACAGGTTTTTAGAATGTTTCAAAAATTAAAAAAACATAAATACCTTATTTACATAACTATTCAGACCCTTTGCTATGAGACTCAAAATGTAGTTCAGGTGCATCTTGTTTCCATTGATCTGTGGGAAATTCTGTTGATTGGACATGATCTAAATAAGGTCCCACAGTTGACAGTGCATGTCAGAGCAAAAACCAAGCAATGAGGTCGTCCATAGAAATTGCCCGTAGACCTCTGAGACAGGATTGTGTCGATGCACATATCTGGGAAAGGGTACCAATAAATTGCTGCAGCATTGAATGACCCAAGAACACAGTGGCCTCCATCATTCTTAAATGGAAGCTGGCTGCCTGGCCAAACTGAGCAATTGGGGGAGAAGGGCCTTGGTCAGGGAGGCCTTTATGGTAGAGTGGCCAGACGGAAGCCCCTCCTCAGTAAAAGGCACATGACAGCCCGCTTGGAGTTGCCAAAAGGCACTTAAGTGACTCTCAGACCATGAGAAACAAGATTCTCTCATCTGATGAAACCAAGATTAAACTCTTTAGCCTGGAATGCCAAGTGTCACATCTGGAGGAAACCTGGCACCATCCCTACGGTGAAGCGTGGTGGCAGCATCATGCTGTGGGCATGTTTTTCAGCGGCAGGGACTGGGAGACTAGTAAGGATCGAGGGAAAGATGAACAGAGAAAAGTACAGAGATCCTTGAAGAAAACCTGCTCCAGAGCGCTAAGGACCTCAGACTGGGGTGAAGGTTCACTTTTCAACAGGACAACGGGCCTAAGCACACAGCCAAGACAACTCAGGAGTGGCTTCGGGACAAGTCTCTTAATGTCCTGGAGTTGCCCAGCCAGAGCCCGGACTTGAACCCGATCGAACATCTCTGGAGAGACCTGGAAATAGCTGTGCAGAGACCTTAGCTAGTTATGTGTGTCTCCCTGCACTTACTGAGAGACTTCTATTCTGACCTCGAAGACTTGATTATAAAGGCCACTTTTTCTTTATCCCAAGTGTGGCTCCTGAGGTTACACACACACACACCACTGACCAAAAAGTTATTTTGTTGGCATTTACGTATGTCCCCATTACCAGGAAAACATAATCAAAACCTATTTCTTTAATTTACTTGCTGTGCTGTTTCGTTGTTCATTTGTCGTTTCATTCTGAACCAGGATTTCTAGGGAACACTGTTTGGGTCTTTGCATGTCAAAAAAGTTACATGTCAAATAAGCTTGTTGACCAATCAGGACCTGAATATGACTGTCACATAATAATTTA
Organism: Oncorhynchus mykiss; assembly: GCF_057628025.1. NCBI lineage: Eukaryota > Metazoa > Chordata > Actinopteri > Salmoniformes > Salmonidae > Oncorhynchus > Oncorhynchus mykiss. The sequence goes on along the minus strand of NC_143022.1, from coordinate 56,081,947 downwards.
ACGAGTTCATAATTTTTTTTAACATAGTGTAATCAATGTGTAATAACTATCACTTGTATTTCATATGTCACAACGATTTATCGATACGTATGCTACGATGCTGGGAGAGTTGTCTCGCACACCTACAGTGCTGGTCATAAAAAAAGCTAGCTAGCTCATGGATGCAAACAATGTTCTTCCCGAAAAACATAGCAAAACGACAATCTGTTTCAGTAGGTATAGTTTGCTAACAAACTTTATAGCTAGGTGTCATCATCTAAAATTACCCTAATTTATAAGACAGTTCTTATTTGATTATTAATGGTGGTCGGACCCATCTTTGTGAATCTTTGTGAAGCTAGCCACAATAAGGATTAGCCACAATAGGGGTTAGCCTTCAAAATAAAAGTATGTAATTGACAGTGATGCAAATAAATACAAATAGTAGAATTATGCCATTATTAAATAGATCATGCTAAACGAGGTTGGAATGTTGTTTCTATGAAATCAACAAAAGACAATTAGTTAATATGACAAAAATATGTTGAAATCACACTGGATGTATTATACTTTAGAATTGCGTTAGGGTCATACTTCTTTCACTGTACAGCCTTACCTATGGATTGTGGATCAATGACATGGCGTATCAGTCTTCTCAGTGACACCCAGAGAACATTAGCGTCGTAGCTCTTTTTGCGGGACTCTGAAACAACTGTGAATTGAGCAACATTTATTGGCAACCTATGTGTATTGAACATTATTCCAGAGGATGTTTTGGAGTCTGATAACTCTGAGGAGGACGTTGGGAAAAAATATCTTGGGTAATGAGTAGACTGATATATTTCATTGATCCCCAATCCTTAGCTAAAGCTGTAAAGTTTAATATGAATGTCAATACACACAATAGGCTGACTGGGGAGGTGATTTCACAGAATCACAGTCCTGCGATAAGAGCTACAACGCTAATATTTGCGTAAACTCTTCACAGTTCTATTCTGTGGGTGTCACCGAGTAGACTGATACCCCATTTAATTGATTCACATTCCGACCTTGTTTAACATTATCTAGTCTAAATATGCCATGATTCCACCAATTGTAACCTTCTGCATCACTTTCAAAGAGGTACTTTTATTTTGAAGACAAGCCTCAAATTCCACTATCAAATCAAATCAAATCAAATGTATTTCTATAGCCCTTCGTACATCAGCTGATATCTCAAAGTGCTGTACAGAAACCCAGCCTAAAACCCCAAACAGCAAGCAATGCCGGTGTAGAAGCACGATGGCTAGGAAAAACTCCCTAGAAAAGCCAAAACCTAGGAAGAAACCTAGAGAGGAACCAGGCTGTGGGGTGACCATTCCTCTTCTGGCTGTGCCGGGTGGAGATTATAACAGAACATGGCCAAGATGTTCAAATGTTCATAAATGACCAGCATGGTTAAATAATAATAATCACAGGCAGAACAGTTGAAACTGGAGCAGCAGCACGGCCAGATGGACTGGGGACAGCAAGGATTCATCATGCCAGGTAGTCCTGAGGCATGGTCCTAGGGCTCAGGTCCTCCGAGAGAGAGAAAGAAAGAGAGAAAGAGAGAATTAGAGAGAGCATACTTAAATTCACACAGGACACCGGATAGAACAGGAGAAGTACTCCAGATATAACAAACTGACCCTAGCCCCCCGACACAAACTACTGCAGCATAAATACTGGAGGCTGAGACAGGAGGGGTCAGGTGACACTGTGGCCCCATCCGATGATACCCCCGGACAGCGCCAAACAGGAAGGATATAACCCCACCCACTTTGCCAATGCACACCCCCCACACCACTAGAGGGATATCTTCAACCACCAACTTACCATCCTGAGACAAGGCCGAGTATAGCCCACAAAGATCTCCGCCACGGCACAACCCAAGGGGGGGGGGGGGGGAGCGGAGCCATCCCAGACAGGAAGATCATGTCAGTGACTCAACCCACTCAAGTGACGCACCCCTCCTAGGGACGGCATGAAAGAGCACCAGTAAGCCAGTGACTCAACCCCTGTAATAGGGTTCGAGGCAGAGAATCCCAGTGGAAAGAGGGGAACCGGCCAGGCAGAGACAGCAAGGGCGGTTCGTTGCTCCAGAGCCTTTCCGTTCACCTTCACACTCCTGGGCCAGACTACACTCAATCATATGACCAACTGAAGAGATGAGTCTTCAGTAAAGACTTAAAGGTTGAGACCAAGTTTGCGTCTCTCACATGGGTAGGCAGACCATTACATAAAAATGGAGCTCTATAGAAGAAAGCCCTGCCTCCAGCTGTTTGCTTAGAAATTCTAGGGACAATTTGGAGGCCTGCGTCTTGTGACCGTAGCGTACGTGTAGGTATGTACAGCAGGACCAAATCAGAGAGCGAGGTAGGAGCAAGCCCATGTAATGCTTTGTAGGTTAGCAGTAAAACCTTGAAATCAGCCCTTGCCTTGACATGAAGCCAGTGTAGGTAGGCTAGCACTGGAGTAATATGATCAAATTTTTTGGTTCTAGTCAGGATTCTAGCAGCCGTATTTAGAACTAACTGAAGTTTATTTAGTGCTTTATCCGGGTAGCCGGAAAGTAGAGCATTGCAGTAGTCTAACCTAGAAGTAACAAAAGCATGGATTAATTTTTCTGCATCATTTTTGGACAGAAAGTTTCAGATTTTTGCAATGTTACGTAGATGGAAAAAAGCTGTCCTTGAAACAGTCTTGATATGTTCGTCAAAAGAGAGATCAGGGTCCAGAGTAACGCAGAGGTCCTTCAGTTTTATTTGAGACGACTGTACAACCATTAAGAATAATTGTCAGATTCAACATAAGATATCTTTGTTTCTTGGGACCTAGAACAAGCATCTCTGTTTTGTTCGAGTTTAAAAGTAGAAAGTTTGCAGCCATCCATTTCCTTATGTCTGAAACACAGGCTTCTAGCGAGTGCAATATTGGAGCTTCACCATGTTTCATTGAAATGTACAGCTGTGTGTTTCATCCGCATAGCTGTGAAAGTTAACATTATGTTTTCGAATGACATCCCCAAGAGGTAAAATATATAGTGAAAACAATAGTGGTCCTAAAACGGAACCTTGAGGAACACCACAATTTACAGTTGATTTGTCAGAGGACAACCCATTCACAGAGACAAACTGATATCTTTCCGACAAATAAGATCTAAACCAGATCAGAACTTGTCTTTGTAGACCAATTTGGGTTTCCAATCTCTCCAAAAGAATGTGGTGATTGATGGTATCAAAAGCAGCACTAAGGTCTAGGAGCACAAGGACAGATGCAGGGCCTCGGTCTGATGCCATTAAAAGGTCATTTACCACCTTCACAAGTGCAGTCTCAGTGCTATGATGGGGTCTAAAACCAGACTGAAGCATTTTGTATACATTGTTTGTCTCCAGGAAGCCAGTGAGTTGCTGCGCAACAGCCTTTTCTAAAAATGAGTGGCATCCGGTGGATAGAGAGCCATTTAATATCTTCAACATAGGAGAGCCAAACACAGGAAGCAGCTCTTTCAGTAGTTTAGTTGGAATAGGGTCCAGTATGCAGCTTGAAGGTTTAGAGGCCATGATTATTTTCCTCATTGTGTCAAGAGATATAGTACTAAAACACTTGAGTGTCTCTCTTGATCCTAAGTCCTGGCAGAGTTGTGCAGACTCAGGACAACTGAGCTTTGAAGGAATACGCAGATTTAAAGAGGAGTCCGTAATTTGCTTTCTAATAATCATGATCTTTTCCTCAAAGAAGTTCATGAATTTATTACTGCTGAAGTGAAAGCCATCCTCTCTTGGGGAATGCTGCTTTTTAGTTAGCGTTGCGACAGTATCAAAAAGGAATTTCGGATTGTTCTTATTTTCCTCAATTAAGTTTGAAATTTAGGATGATCGAGCAGCAGTAAGGGCTCTTCGATACTGCACGGTACTGTCTTTCCAAGCTAGTCGGAAGACTTCCAGTTTGGTGTGGCGCCATTTCCTTTCCAATTTTCTGGAAGCTTACTTCAGAGCTCGGGTATTTTCTCTGTACCAGGGAGCTAGTTTCTTATGAGAAATGTTTTTCGTTTTTAGGGGTGCAACTACATCTAGGGTATTGCGCAAGGTTAAGTTGAGTTCCTCAGTTAGGTGGTAAACTGATTTTTGTCCTCTGATGTCCTTGGGTAGACAGAGGGAGTTTGGAAGGACATCAAAGAATCTTTGTGTTGTCTGCGAATTTATAGCACAACTTTTGATGTTCCTTGGTTGGGGTCTGAGCAGATTATTTGTTGCAATTGCAAACGTAATAAAATGGTGGTCCGATAGTCCAGGATTATGAGGAAAAACATTAAGATCCACAACATTTATTCCATGGGACAAAACTAGGTCCAGAGTATCTGTGACAGTGAGTAGGTCCAGAGACATGTTGGACAAAACCCACTGAGTCGATGATGGCTCCGAAAGCCTTTTGGAGTGTGTCTGTGGACTTTTCCATGTGAATATTAAAGTCACCAAAGATTAGAATATTATCTGCTATGACTACAAGATCCGATAGGAATTCAGGGAACTCAATGAGGAACGCTGTAATATGGCCCAGGAGGCCTGTAAACAGTAGCTATAAAAAGTGATTGAGAAGGCTGCATAGATTTCATGACTAGAAGCTCAAAAGACGAAAACGTCATCATTTTTTTTTTGTAAATTGAAATTTGCTATTGTAGATGTTAGCAACACCTCCGCCTTTGCGGGATGCATGGGGGATATGGTCACTAGTGTAGCCAGGAGGTGAGGCCTCATTTAACACAGTAAATTCATCAGGCTTAAGCAATGTTTCAGTCAGGCCAATCACATCAAGATTATGATCAGTGATTAGTTAATTGACTATAATTGCCTTTGAAGTAAGGGATCTAACATTAAGTAGCCCTAGTTTGAGATGTGAGGTATCATGATCTCTTTCAATAATGACAGGAATGGAGGAGGTCTTTATCCTAGTGAGATTGCTAAGGCGAACACCGCCATGTTTAGTTTTGCCCAACCTAGGTCGAGGCACAGACACAGTCTCAATGGGGATAGCTGAGCTGACTACACTGACTGTGCTAGTGGCAGACTCCACTATGCTGGCAGGCTGGCTAACAGCCTGCTGCCTGGCCTGCACCCCATTTCATTGTGGAGCTAGAGGAGTTAGAGCCCTGTCTATGTTGGTAAATAAGATGAGATCACCCCTCCAGCTAGGGTGGAGTCCGTCACTCCTCAGCAGGTCAGGCTTGGTCCTGTTTGTGGGTGAGTCCCAGAAAGAGGGCCAATTATCTACAAATTCTATCTTTTGGGAGGGGCAGAAAACAGTTTTCAACCAGCGATTGAGTTGTGAGACTCTGCTGTAGAGCTGATCACTCCCCCTAACTGGGAGGGGGCCAGAGACAATTTCTCGATGCCGACACATCTTACTAGCTGATTTACACCCTGAAGCTATGTTGCGCTTGGTGATCTCTGACTGTTTCATCCTAACATTGTTGGTGCCGACGTGGATAACAATATCTCTATACTCTCTACACTAGCCAGTTTTTTCTTTAGCCAGCACCATCTTCAGATTAGCCTTAACGTCGGTAGCCATGCCCCCTGGTAAACAGTGTATGATCGCTGGATGATTCGTTTTCTAATACTGTCTAATACTGTCTAATACTAAGTCTAATACTGCGGGTAATGGAGTCGACAATGACTAGAGTTTTCAATTTGTCAGAGCTAATGATGGGAAGCTTCGGCGTCTCAGACCCCGTAACAGGAGGAGTAGAGACAAGAAGGCTCGGCCTCTGACTCCGACTCGTTGCTTAATGGGGAAAACCGGTTGAAAGTTTCTGTCAGGCTGAATGAGCGACACCGGTTGAGCATTCCTACAGCATTTCCCTCCAGAAACCTTGAGAAAGTTGTCCGGCTGCGGGGACCGTGCGAGGGGATTTATACTAACGTTACTATCTGTACTTACTGGTGGCACAGACACTGTTTCATCCTTCCCTACACTGAAATTACCCTTGCCTAACGATTGTGTCTGAAGCTGGGCTTACAGCACAGCTGTCCTCGCTGTAAGGCGATCGTTCTCCTGTATATTATGAGTACAGCGACTGCAATTAGAAGGCATCATGTTAATGTTACTACTTAGCTTCGGCTGTTGGAGGTCCTGACGAACCATGTCCAGATAAAGCGTCGGGAGTGAAAAAGTTGAATGAATAAAAAAGTTGCCTAATCCTCATTGTGGCTAGCTTCACAACACATAACCCAGTCCGGTCGAGCCTCACTAGCCAGATGAAGCTAGCAGGCAGCTTATTACGTTAACTTTGGGCAACAGGGTTAAGTAGTTGGCTAGCTATTTATTTTCATGAACTGAAGTTCAATTAGGAGAACAACAAGTGGCTACCTACCTAATACTTAATCACAAGGATTCCTTAATCATTGCTAAGAATAATGAAAATGACTGCAGTTTCTACTGGTCATTGTTTTCAGGCTGGTTGTATTGGTGCTAGCTAGGTACCAAGCTAAAGCTAGTTAGCTACCCCAGAGGTTGCGTTCAAACAAATAATGCTTTATTACCAACGTGGTATTGTAATACATCGTTCGAGGCCGGTGTTTGCTTGTTTGCAGACAGTGCTACTGCTTTGACAGTGCTACTGATAGTAGTGGTGGCACTTGGCTTGCACGTGCAAATTCAGAACATAACATTCTATAAAAAGAACTGTGTTATTTGACGTGTCAAAAGCTTATTTAACACGTTAAATAGTGTTATTGTCAAATGTCTTGTTATTTTACATGTATCTTTTTTGACATGCAAAGACCCAGTATGTCGTGAAGCTAATAACAGTGACGCTATCTGTGTAACTCCGGTAGGGCAACATCTGAAAAATAGCGCACTTGGTAGCGTGTACCGGTGCTCAACCAGTCGGTCGAGAACGGTTGATTGTCAAGGGCATTGTATTCAAATATCTTGGCCTTAATGGATTTTGCCTTTGAGCTGTCTCGCTGAAATGTTCTTACTCTTTCAAATGACTGCTCGATTTGTTGACTGCTCGATCCACACAGCAGAAATTGTCAGACATTGTCATAGGTTAGGAATTCTGTGTTGCACTTGTAGGGCAAAATTTTATGTGGCGTCATTACGTCATCTACCTACGTTATATAGGTATGCACGTCAGCTTTGACATCGGTTTTGCACATCGGCGCTACACTAGACATCGGGCCGAGACTGATGTTGGCATTTTTAGCTAATATCGGCCGATTCCAATATGTTCACCGATATATTGTGCATCCCTATTAAAAATAATGTAATTGAACTTAGCTGAATAAAATAAAATATATTATCCCCATTAAGGAGCGAGTAAGCATATGAAATGGCTAAGTTGAGCGTAAACGTGAGCTTTTGAAACAGGTCCTATATGCTAGATTTTGAGTTTTTTGGCAACTTTAGTTGGGAATGATACAAACCTTATCATGTCTAAAAAAGCTTGCGCACTGTTCCTTGCCTCAGGCTGCACATGCTGTTCTCTCAAGTGATGATATCTTCAGCCATCAGACAGTTCTCAATTGAATCTTGGCCTTTACTAATATGTAACATTTGTTTCTGTTTAGGATGGCCCATTACCAAATGGGCAGGAACATGGGGAATAAAACATGTCATCCTTATGCACGCAAATAGCTTTTTCAATCATGCCTGGTAGGCAACGTTTATTTCACTCCACCCATCAACCACTGAGGAGCCTGCAGCCTCTCGCTGCAGGACAAAAAAGACTATAACGATTCTCCGTCTTAAAGTTTATCGTTTATTTGCGTATTAGGGTACCTAAGATTTGATTATAAACATTGATTGACTTGTTTGGATAAGTTTATTACGTAACGTTTGGGATTCATTTTGTATGCATTTTGAAGGAAGGAAACCGAGTGGATTATTGACTGAAGCGCGCCAGCTAAACTGAGTTTTTATGGATATAAAGAATGACTTTATCGAATAAAAGTACTATTTGTAATGTAACTGGGACCTTTTGGAGTGCCAACAGAAGATGATCTTCAAAGGTAAGGCATATATTATATCGCTATTTCTGACTTTCGTGTCGCAACTCCCTGGTTGAAAATGATTTGTTATGCATTTGTGTGCTTTGCACTGTCCTCAGATAATCACATGGTTTGCTTTCGCCGTAAAGCCTTTTTGAAATCTGACACGGCAGCTGGATTAACTTCTTGGCGCACCCATCCCGTTATAACTTGATCATTTTCATCAACATCCGCTGAATTGCAGAGCGCCAAATTCTAATTAAATTTTCATGAAATCACAAGTGCAATATAGCAAAACACAGCTTAGCTTGTTGTTAATCCACCTGGCGTGTCAGATAAAAAAAAAAATTAAAAGCTTTACAGTGAAAGCAAACAAAGCGTTTATGTGAGGACATCTCTCTCAGCAGACAAAACATTACCAACAGCTAGCAGCAAAGTAGATTGGTCACGAAAGTCAGAAAAGCAATAAAATGAATCGCTTACCTTTGAGGATCTTCGGATGTTTGCACTCAGTTACACTCCCAGTTACACAATAAATGTTCTGTTTGTTCGATAAAGATTATTTTTATATCCAAAAACCTCAATTTGGTTGGCGCGTATTGTTTAGTAATCCACAGGTCATGACGGGCAGACGAAAATTCCAAATAGTATCCGTAAAGTTCATATAAACATGTCAAACGTTTTTTATAATCAATCCTCAGGCTGTTTTTACGATAATATTTAAACCGGACCGTAGCTTTTTCAATAGGAGAGAGAGAACAAATGTCTGCTCCAAGCTGTTGCGCATGCAAAACTCTGGTGCAAGCCATCCACTGACCCAATGTGATCGTTCGTGCTCATTTTTCAGAATAAAAGGCTGAAACTATATCTAAAGACTGTTCACACCATGTGGAAGCCATAGGGAAAGGAATCTGGTTGATATCCCTTTAAATGGAGGGAAGGCATGCAATGGAACAGGGAGTTTTCAAAATAAGAGGCACTTATTTTCCTCGGGTTTTCGCCTGCAATATCAGTTCTGTTATACTCATAGACAATATTTTGACAGTTTTGGAAACTCTAGAGTGTTTTATATGCATATTCTAGCTTCTGGACCTGAGAAATAGGCAGTTTCATTTGGGTACGTTTTTCATCCAAACATCAAAATACTGCCCCCTACACTCAACAGGTTAACAACAAGTTAAGCTTTATTTTGATGTATTGCACTTGTGATTTCATGAAAGTTTAATATTTATAGTAATTTAATTTGAATTTGGTGCTCTGCAATTTCACCGGAAGGTGTCGAAATAATCCGCAAGATGTTAAGGTGGACTGGTATAATAATACCACACAGTCCACACTTAAAGGCGATACTAGAATTTGTATTTTTAATTCTAGACCATGGGTGGGCAACTCCAGTCCTTGAGGGCCTGATTGGTGTCACTTTTTCTCCATCCTTAGCAAACACAGCTGATTAATCAAATTGAATTCTAAACTGAAGATCATGATTAGGTAATTATTGGAGTCAGGTGTGTTAGCTGGAACTGGGGCAAAACTGTGACACCAATCAGGCACTCAAGGACTGGAATTGCCCAGCTCTGGCATAGACCATGGGTCACCAACCTTTTCTAGCATGAGAGCTACTATAAAAAAAAAATTACATGTCGCGAGCTACAATTTCTTCATTTTTTTTATAGCTTTCAAAGTTTAGCTAGTTCTCCTCTCCCCTTCCGGGTCCTTTCTGTCAATATACCTGGTAAAATAATGTTTAATAAACAACTGCAAAGGGGCCCTATAAAATCTGTAAATTTCCCAAATTATGTAAAAAAATGTCACTCTTAAAATTACAATTGTTCATAGCAAACCAATGAAATTGGATGTTCTGAGTCCACGTCAAATCTTAAATCACATCGGTATCTAAAATGGAGCCGGAAGAAATGGCAGCAGTTTTACGGACGTCTAACCAGTTGTGCTATTATGTGGGTTTTTTTGCTTTATTTGTAACTTATTTTGTACATAATGTTTCTGCCACCATATCTTGCGCCAAAAAAATGATTTCTGGATAGCAGGACAGCGATCACTCCTCGGATTTTTTCTTCAACAAGCAGGAAGCACAGGACATACTGCGAACACCCAACAAGGCCGACATCCCCGTTATTGGAAAGAGAGACGCAGGTACAGAGGAAACAGAGTGGGGTGCCTCGTAAGGATCCGTAGAAGGCGAGTGGGAAAGCTTCCGTTACCGTCAATATTACTCGCCAAAGTACAATCATTGGAAAATTAATAAGACGAGGTACGATCACAAATATCCTACCAACGGGACATCAAACACTGTAGCATGATGACATGGACATTCAGCTAGAAGGATATACGCTGCACCGGCTAGATATAACAGCACACTCCGGTAAGACGAGGGAGGGGCATATGGTCCGTGCATATTTGTAAACAACAGCTGGTGCACAAAATCTAAGGAAGTGTCTAGATTTTGCTCGCCTGAAGTAGAGTTTCTTTTGATAAACTGTAGACCACACTATTTGCCAAGAGAGTTTTCATCTATACTTTTCGTAGCTGTTTATTTACCATCGCAGATGGACACTGAGTGCAGTCTTAGTGCCAGTCAGCTGTATAAGGTAATAAGCAAACAGGAAACCACTCACCCAGAGGCGGCGCTCCTAGTGTCCGGGAAGTTTAATGCAGGGAAACTCAGTTTTACCTAATTTCTATCAACATAGAAAAAAAAAATCTAGATCACCTATACTCCACACACAGAGACGCATACAAAGCTCTTCCTCACCCTCCATTTGGTAAATCTGACCACAATTCTATTCTACTGATTCCTGCTTACAAGCAAACATTAAAGCAAGAAGCACCAGTGACTCGGTCTATAAAAAAGTGGTCAGATGAAGCAAATGCTAAACTACAGGACTGTTTTGCTATCACAGACTGGAATATGTTCCGGGATTCTTCACTGGCTTTATCAATAAGTACATCGAGGACGTCATCCCCAAAGTGATTGTGCATACATACCCCATCCAGAAGCCATGGATTACAGGCAACATTCGCACTGAGCTAAAAGGTAGAGCTGCTGCTTTCAAGGTGCGGGACTCTAACCCGGAAGCTTATAAGAAATCCTGCTATGCCCTCCGACGAACCATCAAACAGGCAAAGCTCCAATACAGGGCTAAGATTGAATCGTACTACACCGGCTCCAATGCTCGTCTTATGTGGCAGGGCTTGCAAACTATTACAGACTACAAAGGGAAGCACAGCCGTGAGCTGCCCAGTAACACGAGCCTACCAGACCAGCTAAATCACTTTTATGCTCTTTTCGAGGCAAGCAACACAGAGGCATGCATGAGAGAATCAGCTGTTGCGGACGACTGTGTGATCACGCTCTCCGTAGCCGACATGCGTAAGACCTTTAAACAGGTCAACATTCACAAGGCCGCGGGGCCAGGCGGATTACCAAGTCTTGTGCTCAGGGCATGTGCTGACCAACTGGCAGGTGTCTTCACTGACATTTTCAACTTGTCCCTGAATGAGTCTGTAGTATCAACACGTTTCAAGCAGACAACCATAGTCCCTGTGCCCAAGAACACAAAGACAACCAGCCTAAATGACTACAGACCCATAGCACTCACGTCCGTAGCCATGAAGTGCCTTGAAAGGCTGGTAATGGCTCACATCAACACCATTATCCCAGAAACCTTAGACCCACTCCAATTTGCATACCACCCAGACAGATCCACAGATGATGTAATCTCTATTGCACTCCACACTGCCCTTTCCCACCTGGACAAAAGGAACACCTACGTGAGAATGCTATTCATTGACTACAACTCATCGTTCACCACCATAGTACCTTCAAAGCTCATCACTAAGCTAAGGATCCTGTTACTAAACACCTCCCTCTGCAACTGGATCCTGGACTTCCTGACGGGCCGCCCCCAGGTGGTGGGGGTAGGTGGCAACACATCTGCCACGCTGATCCTCAACACGTGGGCCCCTCAGGGACAGCCTATAGGGAGGAGGTCAGAGACCTGGCCGAGTTGTGCCAGAAGAACAACCTATCCCTCAACGTAACCAAGACTAAGGAGATGATTGTGGACTACAGGAAAAGGAGGAATGAGCATGCCCTCATTCTCATCAACGGGGCTGTAGTGGAGCAGGTTGAGAGCTTCAAGTTCCTTGGTGTCCATATCACCAACAAACTAGAATGGTCCAAACTCACCAAGACAGTCATAAAGAGAGCACAACAAAGCCTATTCCCCCTCAGGAAACTATAACGATTTGGCATGGGTGCTCAGATCCTCAAAAGGTTTTACAGCTGTAACATCGAGAGCATCCTGACTGGTCCGATCGCAAGGCACTACAGAGGGTAGTGCGTACAGCCCAGTACATCACTGGGGCTAAGCTACCTGCCATCCAGGACCTCAGAGGAAAGCCTTAAAAAATTGTCAAAGATCCCACCCTCCCCAGTCAGACTGTTCTCTCTACTACCACATGGCAAGTGGTACCGGAGCGCCAAGTCTAGGACCAAAAGGCTCCTCAACAGCTTTTACCCCCAAGCCATAAGACTCCTGAACAGGTAATCAAATGGCTACCCAGACTATTTGCTGTGTGTGTGTGTGTGTGTGTGTGTGTGTGTGTGTGTGTGTGTCCCACAAATCAACCAGCGTGTTTTTCCCGTACTCCTTTTGCTATTCTCCTTTTTCTAGTCCTCCCGGTTTTGACCCTTGCCTGTTTCTGGACTCTGTACCCGCCTGCCTGACCATTTCTGCCTGCCTTGACCACGAGCCTGTCTGCCACTCTGTACTTCCTGGACTCTGATCTGGTTTTGACCTTTTTGCCTGTCCTCGACCATTCTCTTGCCTACCCCTTTGGATTTTTTAACAAAGTAAGACTCCAACCATCTGCCTCCTGTGTCTGCATCTGGGTCTTGCCTTGATAACCGGTGCCTGTATATAGCCTCGCTACTGTTATTATTCACTCTTTTTACTGTTGTTTTTTATTTCCTTATCTATTGTTCACCTAATACCTATTTTTTTACTTAAAAATTGCACTGTTGGTTCGTGCCTGTAAGTATGCATTTCATTGTAAGATCTACCTACACCTGTTGTATTCGGCGCACGTGACAAATAAACTTTGTTTGATTTGATTTGAAGACACATTTTTGGTGAGTGTTATTCCTCTTTAATTGCTCATCTGGCCCTTTAATTGGGCATGTAGCGAGTGAGGAATGTGCCATCTATTGTGCTGGTCTAGCGATGGTTCTGTACAGCTGCTTCTCATTTCATGGCAAAGTTATAACCTAAACATTGTTCCAGTTTGACATGCTACTTGTGTATTCATCCCCTTATCATTTAAAAATAGAACGTCATCATGTTTTGTTCTGGGAGAAAAAAGCACATGGCTAGCTAGTTAGCTACAGCAGGTTCTACTATTTCACAATAGCCTGTAATCACTAGTTATTACTTCTAAACAAAATACCTTTTTGAGTGGATAATTTTTTTGTTTACTGTTTGAACAGTCGCTGAAATTATATTTGGTTATCAATGAAAAATAGTCTACTTTGATGAATAGCCTATAGATAAGATCAAGGAACCAAGCAAGAACACTGCCCCTACGACTGCGGAAGGAATGATATGGCGTGTCTCAATTTCCATGTAGTAAAAAATAATGTTGAATGCCGGAGCATATTACAAGGAGCCGCCCGCCCATTTTGTGACGAAATAGGACATGGCAACACTCAGAATCTTTCGTCTGCGTAGAGCTTGTATTACATTTTAGTGCACTAACTCCGCTCTCTGTGCTTCTCCTACTCTTCCACCCTCAACTCAACATCCTCCCCTTTTCACATAAGCCAACGAGGACCCCCTGTCAAAGGTATGTCGGACAGACGGTTTATTTGTTTGTTTCCTTCCCACTTTTTGTTTTTCGTCTGTCTCATTTCATCCAGGTCGCCCTCCCAAATACAGCAGCGTTCCGAAGCTGGGCAGCCACACCCCGACCTCCCCCTCCAGCTGTCTCACTGCCTCCTCGGCACCCGAGTGGCCCAACACAGGGGGGAGCTTCCCCTTCCATGTCCATCCCCACCACACTCTCCCCCTGCCCAGCCCCAGCTCTGGGGATGTAAGTAGCAGCTGGAGAGAGCACAGCAGCCTGGTCTTTCTGGGGCTCTATCCTAACATACTGACTTCACCTACTCTTGCCCCTCCCTTTTTATATTGGTGGTATTGTCCACAGGCTGTTACAAATACTTTAGTGGAGTTGAAATGTCCCAGTACCTCACATCTAAAGACCTAGACAAGTACAGACATGTTTTTATTGATTTACTCCCTACTGTCTGATCCTTCATTTTTGATGCAATCTTACAAAGTGAACAGTACTCCTCGCCTCAAATTCAGTACTCCCACTACTCTCAAAAAGGAACAAGTGATACAGCCTGAGTGAAATTGTTACTTTACCTATATTATTTTTTAAGTAGGATCAGTTAGTTTAGATCTTCTTTTAAATGCGATTAAAAACATACTGCAGTATTAAAGTAGTTTATTACATACTTTAAACTATATTTTTCAAATAGGAAATGCAGAATGGTATTCACAATGGCTTTTAGAATGGGCTTTTCCATTTCAGTGTTGGAATTACACACACTATTTATTTAAGTGTTACCTTTTAAAACAACACAGAAACCGTAATATGATTGGATGATCCTCAAATCAACACACGGCCCCTCTGCCCTGCCTCTGCACACGTGATTGGTCAGGCCTAGACAGGCAGAGAAATTGATTGGTGCAATTCATCCTGACAGGGAGACATCCATGAGGATTTCTGCACTGTGTGCAGACGCAGTGGCCAGTTGCTCATGTGTGACACATGCTCACGTGTCTATCACCTGGACTGCCTGGACCCACCCCTGAAAACCATTCCTAAAGGCATGTGGATCTGTCCCAAATGTCAAGAGCAGGTAAACGCAGCACCCACAATCGAGGGGCTTGGCCCAGCAGTCCAGTGGTTCAGCAGTTTAGATCTGAGAATTTGGCTACTCTTTCAAAGTGGATAATCTATTGACATTGGCAGAGACATAGTTATCCCCTCAGGCTTTCATCAGCTAGTCCTTTTTTCTAGGCGAAAACATTACGACGATATGACTGTTCCTTCCTTTAAAAGCTTCAACATGATTCAGTATTGTTTTAAGTAATTATTTCCCATTCATTTTGTTAGTGGAGGATGGCATCTTACACTCCCATCTGATTCATTTGGTTTGTTCTTTGTGACATCTCCAAAGGATGACCACAGCATTGTTCTCTTCCACGTCTAGGTAATGTCGTGACTTTGCAATCACAATACAACAAAGCTGTGCTCTTCTCTCCAGATATTGAAAAAAGAAGATTCAATTCAATGGCCAGGAACATTGGCTATTGTTCATTCCTATATCGCCTATAAAGAAGGTAGGATTAGCACACTAAAGACCTTGTGCCTTGACAAACATCAAATGTGTGGCTCCGTTTCAGTCAGCTGAAGCGGTGGTAGATGAGAGTTCCTTCACTGGAATCTCAAACAACCAGATTTTTTTTTAAGTCTCACCGTTGTCTGTGTGATGTTTCTGTTTCCTAAAAGCTAAAGAAGAGGAGAAACAAAAACTAATGAAGTGGAGTGCTGAGCTGAAACTGGAGCGAGAACAGTTGGAACAAGGGGTCAACCAACTCAGTAACTCCATAACGGTAAGCTCCATAGTAACCGCAAACCACCTTCATAAGCGAGTTGTTTTCAGATGGATGTACTGAAATAGATGGAAGTATTTGAGATCTTGAATAATAGTGTGGCTTAGGTAATTTACGTAACTACCCCTATTGCTTACCAGGCTTTGATGCTCTCTCTTAGCGTATTCCATGTTATATCCAGGCTTTTATCACAACCGGACGTGATTGGGAGTCCCATAGGGGGGCACACAATTGGCCCAGCGTCGTCTGGGTTTGGCCGGTGTAGACCGTCATTGTAAATAAGAATTTGTTCTTAACTGACTTGCCTAGTTAAATAAAGGTTAAATACATTTAAAAAATGTCATAGAAATTCATCCAAAGATACATTTGCACACTGATAACAAAGTTAGCTACATAGCAAAATGCTTGCTAATCGGATAATGTCTCAGTTACCTTGTTATACTAATACTTTAGCTCATTTATAAAAACGATACATTTATAAAAACATCACTGGTAGTGCTATAATTAGAGAGAGTTAAAAAAAATTGCCAGAGATGGAGACATCTAGCTTGCTATCTGGCCTGTTAGGAAGCAAATGTGGATCTGTCAGGAACCAACATAAGAAATGTAATTTAGCAGACTCTTTCATCCAAAGCGACTTAGTCATGCGTGCATACATTTTACGTGGGTGTCACTGGGAATCGAACATATAGCTTAGACTAGTTCCTGGGAGTCTTAACCTGACTGAAACCAAATGGAGACATTTGACACCAGATGAGGTGCAGTGATGTAAAATATAAAAAATAACGGTCTAAATATAGAGCCTTGTGGGACTCCACAAGCCATTATTGTATTTTGAAACTGTTCTTTTAAAAGGTAGACTCTCACCCAGCCACAGTATCTGTGTATGTGCACAGGTTCGCTTCTCGCTGTTACTGCGTGGTAGCCACGGGACCAAAACAGTGGAGAAGTTGAACCTTGCGCTTCAGCGCTCTTAGTTGTTGCGAAAATTTACCCAATATGCTGATTACTTTCTGCATCTGTCATATCACTGAGTCTACTTTTAAGTCACTGCATTTATTGGATTAATTTAAGTGACTTAATTTATTATGTCCATTATTCTGAAATGCCCAACCCTGTTTCCTCCCCTCTAAATAGGAATGCATGGAGACCAAAAACACCATCATGTCTCGACAGAATGAAATGCAAGTTTCGTTGGAGAAGGTCAAACACTTGGTCCGCCTCATTCAGGCTTTCCATTTCAGTCAAACCGTGGAGACCGAGGGTACAGGTGCCTTCACAGAAGACATCACAGAAGACATCGGGGCCAAGGATGCAATTGTCCCAGCTGAAAATGCAGTAGACGCCATCAACACCCATGCTGTAGCAGAAGTCCATATCCAGTCTGTGGATGGGGTAAAGGCCGAGGTCACAGCACTGAACAGCACCAATGTTGAAGCCGGGACGAGAGTTGTTGTAGCTCATGTTGCCACAGACAAGGTAGCAGGAGTCAGTGCTGAGGCTGCTGTTGACATCTGCGTTGAGCCTGCTGCCGAGGTCTACACTGAGACTGCAGTGGGCAGCAGTGTTGAACCTGTGGCTGAGTTTAATAACGCTGAGGAAGTGACGGAAGCCACTGCAGTAGTCGGTGCAGTGAACTTTACAGTGGCCACAAACAATGCTACCACTGACCTTGTGTGTACTGACATGAGCATGGATGAGAGCTGTACTAACAACACTAACACCATACCTGAGAACAAGGTCACCACCACGAGCAGCACAGAGGAGGTGATAGAAGAGGAACAGGAGGAGAACACAAACATTGACCACAGCAGCACCAACAACAGCAAAACCTCAGAACCTTGCCAGCAATCTTTGCAAGCTCTTCTCGACAGTTTGGACAATAAAGACTAACACTCCATCTCTTGGATTGAAAACCCCCAACATAAAAAAAGAAGACTTTAACTTTCACTTTTGAAAGGTAACTGAAATTGCCAATCTATATACATACTTGATTCCAATGTATATTCAGACTGTGTAAATAGTAGATCTACAGCCCAAGTCTGAGATTGCTATTGGATGCTGTAGGTTATTATACCACAAACATGGGTGAAAGGGTGGCTTGTGTACCAGTGTCATGCCAATTTAAGGATAGAAAATAACAGTAGTAATGGTAAAAGTAAGATAATTTATAACATCACACCAGTGTGTGCCTGCAACAGTTCCCCTCAGAACTCTCATAGGGGTTGTATCTTAGGTTATCTTCTTTCCTGGGGATGCAGGTTAGAGATGTCTAAAGACTGCGTGCTGAACAGAGACCATGTTTCTACGGCATTAACTGAGAACAAAATAAAACCAAAAGATAAGCGAAACAGCTGAGGGACAGGGCTTTGAAAAAGTGTCAGTATTTGTTAACAGTGGGGAAACATTGAGGTGTTTGATCGTCATTGAAAATCAAATAGGTAAAACAGGAGAGCCTTCAGTTATCCCAATACCTTCCTCCCCTTTCCCCATTCTCACTCTTACATGACCGATAACTATGGACCCATTTACACAAAACCTCAGGCAAAAAAAGAAGAAAGTAAAGCAGCATCCACGTGCTTTGGAAGTATGAGGCAAACTGTTTATAGAGCTGGCTGGTTTAGGGCCTTGCTGAGGAAGACCCAGGTAACAAAGACGGTCATCTCAAGATAGAGTGGAGTCAGATCACGGTATCATGGTATCTTAATGTTTTAAAATGGTGTAGATCCAGTGCAGTAATTGAGTTAAATTTGTGAGTCAGTGTCAACTGTGAGCACTAAATGTGAAATTGCAATAATATTGCATTGTCAAAAACAAACACGCAAAAATATATCTGCAGTGTGTTTCTTTTCTAGGATAAGATATTCATTCAGGTCTTCCTAGTCTTCAAACGTAAGTGCATTTCTGTTGCATCAAACAGTTGTTTGTTAATACATGTTTTTAACTGGCATAGTTATTATCTTTTAAAAGAGGTGACCTTTGCATATTATGAAATGTACGTTTTTGTTTAATTCTGAACTGCCAAAATGCTGTTGTATCCAAATATAGCAGGGACACGTCCACTAACTGTATGGAAAGATCAAGAACGAAATGTATTATTCAATACCATCTTGGGAATTGGCAGTCCCTGGTAAATAAGTGCTTATTCAACAATCTCATCAAAATATCTTTATTTTCTGGAAACTGGAGGGTTTGTTGTCTCAGTCCATTTTGGTGATTAAAGCACAAGCTTGCTGTATAACAAATACAGTGCCTTGCGAAAGTATTCGGCCCCCTTGAACTTTGCGACCTTTTGCCACATTTCAGGCTTCAAACATAAAGATATAAAACTGTATTTTTTTGTGAAGAATCAACAACAAGTGGGACACAATCATGAAGTGGAACGACATTTATTGGATATTTCAAACTTTTTTAACAAATCAAAAACTGAAAAATTGGGCGTGCAAAATTATTCAGCCCCCTTAAGTTAATACTTTGTAGAGCCACCTTTTGCTGCGATTACAGCTGTAAGTCGCTTGGGGTATGTCTCTATCAGTTTTGCACATCGAGAGACTGAATTTTTTTCCCATTCCTCCTTGCAAAACAGCTCAAGCTCAGTGAGGTTGGATGGAGAGCATTTGTGAACAGCAATTTTCAGTTCTTTCCACAGATTCTCGATTGGATTCAGGTCTGGACTTTGACTTGGCCATTCTAACACCTGGATATGTTTATTTTTTAACCATTCCATTGTAGATTTTGCTTTATGTTTTGGATCATTGTCTTGTTGGAAGACAAATCTCCGTCCCAGTCTCAGGTCTTTTGCAGACTCCATCAGGTTTTCTTCCAGAATGGTCCTGTATTTGGCTCCATCCATCTTCCCATCAATTTTAACCATCTTCCCTGTCCCTGCTGAAGAAAAGCAGGCCCAAACCATGATGCTGCCACCACCATGTTTGACAGTGGGGATGGTGTGTTCATGGTGATGAGCTGTGTTGCTTTTACGCCAAACATAACGTTTTGCATTGTTGCCAAAAAGTTCAATTTTGGTTTCATCTGACCAGAGCACCCTCTTCCACATGTTTGGTGTGTCTCCCAGGTGGCTTGTGGCAAACTTTAAACGACACTTTTTATGGATATCTTTAAGAAATGGCTTTCTTCTTGCCACTCTTCCATGAAGGCCAGATTTGTGCAATATACGACTGATTGTTGTCCTATGGACAGAGTCTCCCACCTCAGCTGTAGATCTCTGCAGTTCATCCAGAGTGATCATGGGCCTCTTGGCTGCATCTCTGATCAGTCTTCTCCTTGTATGAGCTGAAAGTTTAGAGGGACGGCCAGGTCTTGGTAGATTTGCAGTGGTCTGATACTCCTTCCATTTAAATATTATCGCTTGCACAGTGCTCCTTGGGATGTTTAAAGCTTGGGAAATCTTTTTGTATCCAAATCCGGCTTTAAACTTCTTCACAACAGTATCTCGGACCTGCCTGGTGTGTTCCTTGTTCTTCATGATGCTCTCTGCGCATTTAACGGACCTCTGAGACTATCACAGTGCAGGTGCATTTATACGGAGACTTGATTACACACAGGTGGATTGTATTTATCATCATTAGTCATTTAGGTCAACATTGGATCATTCAGAGATCCTCACTGAACTTCTGGAGAGAGTTTGCTGCACTGAAAGTAAAGGGGCTGAATAATTTTGCACGGCCAATTTATCAGTTTTTGAAATGTTAAAAAAGTTTGACATATCCAATAAATGTCGTTCCACTTCATGATTGTGTCCCACTTGTTGTTGATTCTTCACAAAAAAATACAGTTTTATATCTTTATGTTTGAAGCCTGAAATGTGGCAAAAGGTCGCAAAGTTCAAGGGGGCCGAATACTTTCGCAAGGCACTGTAAGTGCTGAAAAGCTTTTTTGTATGTTACGTATGGAACAAAACAGATTATGCATTTTGTTTGTTGTCATGTAATTTAGTCCCAACAAAATATTTTTGTATGACCCAACTGATCTTTGAGAGTGAGTCTTAGGCCTTGTCCAGGAGAAATGCTCCTTCTCTCCTACCGCTGGAACATGCTTGGATAAGAGAATTGACCAACAACCCTATCCCCAAAAACTCAATAGATTTGCGCTTCCTCTGGTATTTTTTTTTGTAATGCTCCATCAACATAAAGTCAGCAAAAAAAGAAACGTCCTCTCACTGTCAACTGCGTTTATTTTCAGCAAACTTAACGTGTAAATATTTGTATGAACATAAAAAGATTCAACAACTGAGACATAAACTGCTCATGTTCCACCTACATAATGTGTCCCTGAACAAAGGGGGGTTCAAAATCAAAAGTAACAGTCAGTACCAGCTGCATTCAGTACTACAGTGCATCTCCTCCTCATGGACTGCACCAGATTTGCCAGTTCTTGCTGTGAGATGTTACCCCACCAAGGCACCTGCAAGTTCCCAGACAATTCTGGAGGGAATGGCCCTAGCCCTCACCCTCCGATCCAACAGGTCCCAGACATGCTCAATGGGATTGAGATCCGGGCTCTTTGCTGGCCATGGCAGAACACTGACATTCCTGTCTTGCAGGAAATCACGCACAGAACGAGCAGTATGGCTGGTGGCATTGTCATGCTGGAGGGTCATGTCAGGATGAGCCTGAAGGAAGGGTACCACATGAAGGAGGAGGATGTCTTCCCTGTAATGCGTTGAGATTGCCTGCAATGACAACAAGCTCAGTCTGATGATGCTGTGACACACCGCCCCAGATCATGACGGACCCTCCACCTCCAAATCGATCCCGCTCCAGAGTACAGGCCTCGGTGTAACGCTCATTCCTTTGACGATATACGCGAATCCGACAATCACCCCTGGTGAGATAAAACCAATATCCAACGACGATGGGTTTGTGCTGTTGCCGGTGATGTCTGGTGAGGACCTGCCTTACAACAGGCTTACAAGCCCTCAGTCCAGCCTCTCTCAGCCTATTGCGGAAAGTCTGAGCACTGATGGAGGGATGGTGCGTTCCTGGTGTAACTCAGGCAGTTGTTGTTGCCATCCTGTACCTGTTCCGCAGGTGTGATGTTCGGATGTTCCGATCCTGTGAAGGTGTTGTTACACATGGTCTGCCACTGCGAGGATGATCAGCTGTCCGTCCTGTCTCCCTGTAGTGCTGTCTTAGGCGTCTCACAGTACGGACATTGCAATTTATTGCCCTGGCCACATCTGCAGTCCTCATGCCTCCTTGCAGCATGCCTAAGGCACGTTCACGCAGATGAGCAGGGACCCTGGGCATCTTTCTTTTGGTGAAGATATTTGGATTTTTACTAATTGTCTTTGAAAGACAGGGTCCTGAAAAAGGGACGTTTGTTTTTTTGCTGAGTTTATTTGTCTGTTTTATAATTTGTTGGGCCAATACCCAGGTTTTTTCCCTTTTTCGACCAAGTCGATCATGAATTTCACCAGACTGTTCATAAATCTTTGGGGTTGGGACCATTCAGAAGATCTGTGAAGGATCTTTTTCGAGCGAGCCTCAGGTCTTCTCAATTGAAATTTAAAAAAAAAAAATGTTTATGCTATACTGTTGTATTATATAAAGTGCAAAAGAGCAACATGGAGTTGGGTCTTAAATTATTTACACCCTTGATAAAGATTAGCAAAAATGACTGTAAAATAAATAATTAAAATACTTAGCTATATTGTACACTCAACAAAATGGGGAAATTATATTATTTTATACAATTGCTAATACAATTGCTCAGAAAGATTTTGTTTTAGCAAGTAATCTTTTTTTTCTCAAAGGTAGGGGTCAAAATTATTGTCACCCCTATTGTCAATAGCATTTTAATACCTCACCTTGTGAGGATAATGGCACTGAGCCTTTTTATCAAATGTTTTATGAGTTGGAGAACACACTTGGAGGGATCTAAAACCATTTGTCCATTCAGAGTCCTTCCAAATCCTCCTGGCAGAGGAAACCAGGTTTTGGCTCAAATGTCCTGATACTGGGAAAAGTTCATGATGCCGTTGACCTTAACAAGCGCCCCAGGACCTGTGGAAGCAAAATAGCTGCATAACATAAAATATTCCCTACCATATTTTATAATAGTCTTTTCTGCTCATGCATTCTAATTTCAACACCAAACCCACCACAGCTATATTTTCATGTCTTTACCCAGTACCAGGACATTTTAGCCAAAACCTGGTTGCCTCTGCCAGGAGGTTGAAACTTGGCCGCAAGTGAATCTTTCAGCAAGACAATAACCCCAAGCACACTCCTGAATTTATTGACCACAAAATCAACATTTTGAAATGGCCATCTCAGTTTCCGGACTTGAAACCCATTGAAAACCTGTATATGAATTGAAGAGAGCAGTCCATAAGCGCAGTCAAAGGATATCAAGGATCTGGAAGGATACTGTATGGGAGAATGGTCTAATATCCCTCCCAATGTGTTCTCCAACTAATAAAACATTGTAGAAAAAAGGCTCAATGCCGTTATCCTAACAAGATGAGGTATTGAAAACAGGGGTTTCAATAATTTTGATCCCTACCTTTTGAGGGAAAAAAGTATTACTTGTTAAACAAAATCTCTGTCACTGAGCAATTTGTATTCGTATGAAATAATGTAATTTCCTTAATTTTTTGAGCATACAATATAGCTCAGTATTTGAATTATTTATTTTATACAGTCATTTTTGCTCGTCTTTATCAAGGGTGTCAATAATTTCAGACCCCACTGTTCATCATGTTTACTTCAATCCATGACCAATCGACATATCTTTGGAGAATGTTTGCTGTTTAAATAACAGGGACATGAAATCATTTAACAAATATATGACATTCAAGGGACAACGTCTTCTTAACATTGCAAAAAAAAATTATAGTTAGCTATATAATAAATAGCATCTATATTTTCTCCTCTCTAAGTTGTTATAGAGATTCATTTTTTCTATTTCTTTTAACCCATCTTAATGTCCAAGGAAAAGGGATAGTTTGACAAAGATATGCAATCAACTGCAATGGCTATACTGTCTTGTACATCCTCATAGATTGAATGAAAGGGGTTATTTGCCTTGTGAGTCTTACACGGTACTCGTAAGGACATATCTACATCAAGACCGTACATAATTGATTTCCTGGGTGTCCCATGTTTTTCATACTGTGTCCCTTGAATACAACAAAATATTCAGACATTGTCTGTAAAGCCTGAACGTATGTTACAGAGCAACTTGATCTTTCCCCTTTTTAGGTACCTCGAGTGCCTTTCTTCCAACAGCATATTTTGTCTCTTGACTTGCACTGTGACTTGTATTATTACCTTACTACACAAACACACTGGTCTATTTCTTGTCCTATGTTATTCCCATGTGATTTTATATCCCACCCACAAAACTCAAGAATCTTCAGCAAATATATGTATCTGAAATATAGAGCACAATTGAATCAGCATATGGAAAATAACTTTGGGCTTTAAGTTAAGTACGTGGAGTTGACTTTGTTTCAGGCTATTGGATATGTTTGTTTTTTCTACAAGTAGTCTGTATAGCAGCTGCCTTAAATGTATTTTTGTAATGTATTTTTTGTCCTTAAAAGGTGAATTCAATTTATTTTGAATGATCTGTATTGGGGAACACCTGTGAAATGAATGGGAAAATCTCTGTGGTTTCTTCATAGATGTACACCACTCAGTAGTTTGTTCAAATGTCACAGGAACTGGTACGATATTTGTGAAGGATTATTCAAAAACTCTTAAACAGGTGTGACTTTTAGAATGTTTTTTTTTGTGATGCACTTTTGGTTGAATTCCCAGACTAAAATATGTGATGTGACTATATATATATATGAAATAGAAATCTGGATTATATCCTTTTACCCTGAATTTACCTCTCTATTGTTGAGATTCTACATAGGCATGTTGTGGTAGTCTAGTCTCCTCAGCATTAAAGCTCAGCCAGGACAGCGCCAGTGATCATTATTTGTCCCCTACTTGTGCACCTTTTTTTCTTTTCTCACCCATTCTTTTGTCTCTGTCTTGCCGTAAGCTTGATAATATCAGGTCATATGAAGTGAGCCTTGGCCTGTGTGCGTTTGAACAAATGAAACAGCACCCTGATTGGATAGACTTCTTGAAGGTCTAGTGCAGTCAAAAATGTGATTTTCCTGTGTTTTATAAATATTTCCAGTATGATGTTGGAATAATACTATGAAAATGATAGTGACATTTTAGTGTAAGAGCTGTTTGAAAACACAGCCTGAAATTTCATCCTGCCTGGTGACATCACTAGGCAGTAAAGTTAATAGACAATAAGGAAGTTTCAAACCTCTGCCAATAATAGCTAGTTTTCCCTGTCCGACTCAGACCACTCCCAGACAGTCCTACCAAAAGTCTTGCATAAGAAATTGCTCTTTGCTAAGAAACTATTTTATTTATTGCTGAGCATTTTAATTGAAAACAATCACAGTAAGGTACTTGATATTGAGACAACTGCTGCATTGGATTTTTTTAAGGGCAAATCAGCAGTTGAAACAATAACAAAGCGTTTTCCAGCCACTGTTTTGGTAAAAAGCCGAGGGATGGAGCTGGAAAAAGTAACCACTCTAAAATGAATAGACAGAGCTATGGATGCCAGGACTGACCATCCATGATATCAAAATTGTAGTTTTAATGTTTTGAGGCTTTACAGTGTTTATTTTACTTTGTTTACAAACATTGGAGTAAAACAAGTTTATTTTGGGTTCTGATGGGGAACGACAGTTGAACTAAGCTCATGAGGCATTTACTTTCTAAGTTATATTCTTCAAGAATCAACGGGTACATATCATTAATTTATAAGTCCGAAAATGGATGTAGCAACTTCTGATTGCCCATTTAAACCCCCTTAGCAGCAGCTTTCCAATCATTCCAACAGAAATTATGCCATCTTATGCAAGTTTTTTTATACAAATGTTTGTCAAACTTTTTTAATACACATTACCTTCGGTTTTTATGTGAAATTAGTCACTTTTCTTTTTCCATTCTGACAACATGATTCCATAACTATAGTATACAGTGGATGGATGTCTCAGTATAAGAAAATTTAAGCTTTTCTTACAAATAAACACCATTTTGTATGGCATCTCTGGCAATAATGTTATTGCTTAAATATAAGGCCCAGAGGGGTGTGCTATATGGCCAATATACCATGTCTAAGGACCGTTCCTATTCATGACACAATGCATAGTGCCTGGATATACAGCCCTTAGCCGTGGTATATTGGCCATATACCATAAACCCCTGAGGTAACTTATTGCTATAACAGTTGAAGTCGGAAGTTTACATACACTTAGGTTGGAGTCATTAAAACTCGTTTTTCAACCACTCCACAAATTTCTTGTTAACAAGTCAGTTAGGACATCTACTTGGTGCATGACAAAAGTCATTTTTCCAACAATTGTTTACAGACAGATTATTTCACGTATCATTCACTGTATCACAATTCCAGTGGGTCAGAAGTTTACATACACTAAGTTGACTGTGGCTTTAAACAGCTTGGAAATTTCTAGAAAATGATGTCATGGCTTTAGAAGCTTCTGATGGATGTATTTCATTGCCTACCTTTCAACTCAGTGCCTCTCTGCTTGACATTATGGGGAAATCAAAAGAAATCAGCCAAGACCTCAGAAAAATTTTTTAGACCTCCACAAGTCTGGTTCATCCTTGGGAGAATTTCCAAACGCCTGGAGGTACCATGTTCATCTGTACAAACAATAGAATGCAAGTATAAACACCATGGGACCATGCAGCCATCACACCGCTCTGGAAGGAGATGTGTTCTGTCTCCTAGAGATGAACGTACTTTGGTGTAGGAAAAGTGCAAATCAATCCCAGAACAACAGCAAAGGACCTTGTGAACATGCTGGGGGAAACGGGTACAAAAGTATCTATATCCACAGTAAAACGAGTCCTATATCGACATAACCTGAAAGGCCGCTCAGCATGGAAGAAGCCACTGCTCCAAAACCGCCATGAAAAAGCCAGACTACAGTTTGCAACTGCACATGGGGACAAAGATTGTACTTTTTGGAGAAATGTCCTCTGGTCTGATGAAACAAAAATAGAACTGTTTGGCCATAATGACCATCATTGTGTTTGGAGGGAAATGGGGGTGGCTTACAAGCCGAAGAACACCATTCCAACCGTGAAGCACTGGGGTGGCAGCACCATGTTGTGGGGGTGCTTTTGTTGCAGGAGGGACTGGTGGACTTTACAAAATAGATGGAATCATGAGGGAGGAAAATGGTGTGGATATATTGAAGCAACATCTTAAGACATTAGTCAGGAAGTTAAAGCTTGGTCACAAATGGGTCTTCCAAATGGACAATGACCCCAAGCATACTTCCAAAGTTGTGGTAAAATGGCTTAAGGACAACAAAGTCAAGGTATTGGAGTGGCCATCACGAAGCCCTGACCTTAATCCATATAAGTTTTGTGGGCAGAACTGAAAAGGTGTGTGTGAGCAAGGTGGCCTACAAAACCTGACTCGGTTACACCAGCTCTGTCAGGAGGAATGAGGCAAAATTCACCCAATTTATTGTGGGAAGCTTGCGGAAGGCTACCCAAAACATTTGACCCAAGCTAAGCAATTTAAAGGCAATGCTACCAAAAACTAATTGAGTGTATGTACACTTCTGACCCACTGGGAATGTGATAAAAGTTGAAATAAATCATTCATCAGAGATTCTACAGGTTGGTGTCTTTTTAAATGGCCCAATGTATACATAAAGGAGATAAGTCTCATCAGTTTTCTCAGACCAGCTAAGATTAGTCACTCCACTTAATTCTCATCCCATAAAATAATTGGCAACTTTGAATTGGATCAAATGAAGAAAGTGTAGAACACTCTTGTAATCCTATTGTTTGTCACTGTGAGAACCTTGCAGAAAGAAGGGAGCATTCTAGAATGGTAGCCAGTGTGCACCTTGTCAGGTTGTAAGGATACTGTAAGGATATTGAGATCTTGGATTTGCAATTATGGTTGAATATCCTCTGTGAGGCGTCTCACAATGGAGTCTGATGAATGACAGGAATTGTGAAACTGAGTTGAAATGTATTTGGCTAAGGTGTATGTAAACTTCCTACTTCAACTGTATAAACTGGTAACCAACGTAATTAGAACAGTAAAAAATACATGTTTTGTCATACCTGTGGTATACAGTCTGATATACTACGGCTTTCAGACAATCAGCATTCAGGGCTCAAACCACCCAGTTCATAATTGGAATTATCTAATGCCGTGAACTATGAAGTCTCTGTGCAATTGGACCATTCTTTTGATTCAATTTCTGCCTTCGCTAATGCACCATGCCTAATGTTATTGTTACTTTGGGACAGTGAGTGAAACATTCAGTACACTGTCCTGTAAAAAAATATATATAAATAATAATTAACACATTCATTTAAAGTACTAAGCTCTAAAACCAATATACCAAAAGCAAATGTGCATTTATATTTGGAAGCCCTTATGCATTTAATAAATATCAGCCTCAAAAACGGTTAATTTCTGCTTCAGTACAATGTATAAGTTCACAGGTGTGAAAGAAAAAGCAGTTGGCAGCTGAGACTCACTCAGATGTATGTTTATTGGGCTTGTGGGTTTTACAGTGGAAGTAGTATATTTTATGCATAACAATGGCATTTCCAGTTAATTCCAGAGTGAATCTAGAGTAGCTCACTTATACATTCTCACCAGTGCATTATATATTCTGTCAATGGCTTTTTAATATAGTCTAGATTTTTTGTTCCTATGGTATACCAAGTCATGATTGTGGCCTTCTAGTATTGTTGATGCATTTCATCATCCATAATACTTATAATTCATATGTTGTGACTTCCCTATTGTTGTAACACCTTGAGTCTTACCTCATCCACTGTAAATTCAATTGGAGGAGTTTCTTCTTTAAGAGTGCGAAAAAGTATAATAAAAAAAATGACATTTGGTGAAAGATGATGCATTGTAGCGATACGAATAAAAGGTTCACCTGGTGTGCTGAATTGTGTAAATTGTTAATTACACAAAACAAAATATTTGTAAAATGTTTGTATTTTTCATAATTTTAAAAGGAGTGTTTATTTTTTTGACATCTCTTCTGTTACAGATCTCTCATTTGTTTGTTCACCTGACATTGTGAGTGATCCGGTGTGTTTCTTACCTCTCCTGTATTGAGCCTCTTCTGTGATTAGTTATTTGTATGCATTGTTTAGAAAATACTGTAGGGAATATGGGAAGAAGTTGATATTAGGAACATTTGATCAATTTGTATTTATTTATTTTATCATTTTGTTAATAAATTGTCAAAAGCAACCTGCCTTGTCATTGAAGTGTGTGTTTAAGTTTGGTGGGAGGGGGAGATATATATTCCAGATATGCACGACATATCTGGAATCTATCACATAGTATGACTATGCTGCTGTGCTTTTCCTTGTTGTTGTGTAGGAACAGCAAACTTCGCCGATAAATATAAGTTTGTTATTTGAGTATCATTATTTGTAGACCCGTCTTTACTGACAATACACGAGCGTCCTCCGAAAGCGGCAGCCTTGACGACCAAATTAGAACTGCCGCAATATTTTGGAATTCGGGATTTGTGGCCATAGCCCTTGTAATATTTGTGTTGTGGAGCAATGACCAGGCAGGAGACGGGAGTACAGTTAGTTTTCGTTTAGTCAAAACCCCTCGTGCCCTACAGTTCGCGGCACCCTAGTGCGAATGTGCATTTCCTGTTAGGTGTAGTAACATAACACTGCCGTAATACATTACTGCTTAGTAACAGCATAGTAACTAATATAAACAGATGTAGATCCCAGATACCACACTCCTCCCCCATAGTGTTTAACTCCCAGAGAACAAGGTAAATATGTTAGGGAACTACTAATGCAATATCTGAACAATACATTCTTAAACATTTTTCAACTACTGGGTTGAAGCAGACTTTTCAGAGCCCAGCACAAATCCAGGGGATTATTCTGCCCCGAAGATGGAGTTTGTGTCCTAATAACTAACCCAGGTAATGTCCTTTTTCTTTCCTTTTATCTAGGACATATTAAAGTGTTTGTTTGTTTTACTGTCTGTTACCTCCTTAACCAGCTCAACTCACAGGTCCAAGCTTTTGAGGTGCCCTTCGCTGTTGAATAGGATATCTCCGCTCCTCCTGGGCTTCCGGTATGGGCCAAGTTCAGGTGGAAGGTCAGGCTCTGTCTCTCCCATACGTCCGCAGTCAGGAGAATAGTCCTGGTGGTCGTTATTGTTCTTGTTCTCTCGGCATGTCTCTGCTGGGGCGTTGGACCGTAGCAGATGATCCACATGAACGTTGACCTGGCGATGACCAATTTGAACTTGGTAAATGGAAGGTCCTCTGCGTTGCAAGATCACACCTGAGTTCCACAGGTGCTTGGGGTGTCTGAAATCACGTACCATCACCCTTGTTCCCTCTTTGAATTCTCTGACAGTCTTTGAGTGTCTGTCATGTGCTTTCTTCTGCTGTAGCTGGTGCTTTGCCACAGTGCTTGACAAGTCTGGTTTCAACAATGTCAGGCGGGTACGTGGTTGGTGTTTCAGAAACAGTTCAGCTGGTGTACATTCCGTTACTGTGTGTGGTGTGTTACGGTAAGTAAACAGGAACCGGGGAAGCCTTTGGTGGGTGGGCACAGACTGAACCTCGAGTCTAGTCCAGGCCTTCTTAAACTGGTCTTTCTTGTCGATGAATGGACGAAGGGTATCGTCATTTACGAAGGTTGGCCAACAGCCTAATGTTAAGTCCAAGACTTTGGAAAGCTCTGGGTCTTTCCTTGTTTCCTCTGCTATGTCTGAAGCAGATATGGGCAGATCGTTAATGAGAGAGATCTGGAAGACTGCTCTATCATCTTCACTGTCGGAGTCACTATTGCACGGTAGTCTTGATAGTGCATCGGCATTTGCGTGATCACTGGATCGTCTGTACTCAATCTCGTAGTCGTAGGCTAACAATATCAGAGCCCAACATTGCATTCGAAGTGCAGCAAGGGTTGGTATAGCTGATTTTGGTCCAAGGATGGCCAACAGAGGCTTGTGATCTGACAGTAGTTGGAACTTCCTTCCGTAGAGGTATTTGTGAAACTTCTTCACTCCGAATATTATGCTCAGGGCTTCCTTCTCAATTTGAGCATAATTTTTCTCACTTGGTGACAGAGTCCGTGATGCAAATGCAATAGGATGTTCTTAACCTGACGGTAGAACATGTGAGATGACGGCTCCTACTCCGTATGGAGATGCATCACACGCGAGTCTCAGCTTCATCGCTGTGTTGTAGTGGGCAAGCCACTTGCTCTTTAGCAGACGCTGTTTGCAAGTCTTGAATGCTTCTTTGCATTGTGGGGACCAATTCCACTGTGTAACGGCCTGCAGCAGTTGGTGAAGCGGATGCAACAATGTGGACAAGTTTGCCACAAACTTTCCATAATAGTTCAGGAGCCCCAAAAATGACCTCAGTTCTGAGATATTTGTGGGTGCTGGTGTGTTTACGATTGCTTCCACCTTGCTGTTGTTTGGGTGCAGGCCTTGTGCATCAATCTTGTATCCGAGATACTCCACTGAGTCCTGGAGGAACACACTTGCTGCGTTTCATTCTCACTCTGTATTTCTTCAGTCTTGACATCACTTTGTCCAGCATTACAAGGTGCTCTCCAATGGTTGGTGCTGACACGAGGATGTCGTCCATGAAGCACACAACATTGTCTATACCGTCCAAGATCTGATCCATTGTGTGTTGGAATATCGCTGGAGCTGTCGAGATTCCATAGGCCAAGCGATCGAATCTGAATAGCCCCTTGTGTGTATTGATGGTCAGATACTGTTCTGACTCCAGATTCAGCTTCAGTTGCTGATAAGCGAATGCCAGGTCCAGCATACTGAAAACCTTCCCACCAGCTAGAGTGGCAAACAGATCTTCAGCGTTTGGTAGTGGATATTCCTCTGGTAGTATGCAGCGATTTACTGTGACCTTGTAGTCACCACACATTCTGACGG
Source organism: Oncorhynchus mykiss (assembly GCF_057628025.1). Taxonomy (NCBI): domain Eukaryota; kingdom Metazoa; phylum Chordata; class Actinopteri; order Salmoniformes; family Salmonidae; genus Oncorhynchus; species Oncorhynchus mykiss. Next base: position 56,050,236 of record NC_143022.1, on the reverse strand, counting down.
TCTTGTCTTTCTTTGGGACTACAACAATCGGAGCGGCCCAGTCGCTCCTCGCTACTTTCGTGTTATTCTTCTGTAGGCGGTCCAGTTCCTTCTCTACTGCTTCCATAAGAGCATACGGAACTGGACGTGGTTTGTGAAAGATAGGCTTGGTTCCTTCTTGTACTCTGACTTTTGCTGTGAAGTCTTGTATTTCACCGCAGCCATCTTTGAAAAGTTATTTGAGTCTCCAGCATGTTAGTGAGTGTAGCCTGACTCACTGGTTTGTCATTTCTCAGACTGAAGACTTCTCCCCAGTTCAACTTTATCTTTTGTAGCCAGTTTCTGCCTAGCAGAACAATGACGAGCAGTAGCCTCCACTCCTTCCCCTCATACCGGACTGGTACCTGGATCTGCCCTAACACAAGAATAGTGTCACCAGTGTATGAAGAAAGGCGAATGGACGCGGGCTGAAGAGGGCACTTTTTCAGTTTTTCTTTGTACAGTCTCTCTGGAACCAGAGCTACAGACGCTCCGGTGTCCAGCTGCATTTTTACTGGTTTTCCCGCTAACTCCATGTTGAGATAGATTCCATCTTTTTGTTGTTGAGCTGTGTACACTGTGAACAGTTCCACTACTGTTTCAGTTGTACCTTCCTCTTCTTGTTCTGCGTCTGACACTTTGTGAGCTCTTGCTGTGCGTTTTGAGGCTTTACACACTCTGTAAATGTCCAACCTTTCCACAATTGTGGCACTTTTCATTTTGGAATCGACATTCACTGTGCTGATGATTATCTCCCCCCACATCTGTAGCAACTGGGCTTAGACCTTTGAGATGTGGGCTGCTTTGTTCTTGTGTAACCTTGAGGACGGGACTGAGAAAAGTGTGACTTTTGTGAGCCTTTTTCACCATGTGCATCACTGATCTTGTGAACACCTTTCTGACGTTCTGCATGTCCCGATAGCTCAATAGTATCCCTGTGGGCAAGCTCGAGTCCAAGTGCGATATCACCGTCTTTCTTAAAGGTCAGGTCCTTCTCTGACAGAAGCCTTCTGTGATATGCTTCACCTGTGAGACCACATACAAACTTGTCTCAGAGAGCATCATCAAGAAATCGTGTAAACTCACATGTACTTGCCAGCCTTTTTAAAGCAAGGATGTAGTCAGCCACAGTTTCCCCTTGACTCTGGTGACATTGGTAAAATCTGAAACGTTCTGCAATGAGAATTGGCTTAGGCTTGAAATACCTTGAAAGAGTTTCAGTCAGTTCTGCATAGTTCAACTCCACTGCTTTTATTGGTTCAATGAGACCTTTCAGCAATCCATACTCAGTTGGACCCAAAACACTGAGAAATACGTCTGCTTTCTTTTCATCTTTGATTTCATTTGCAGCCAGCCAACGCTCAAAACGCTCCAAATAGGAATCAAAATCCTCTTTTGTAGCCTCAAACTCTGGTACTCGACCAATGGAATGGATGCCATTTTCACAGTTAATTGTTCAGTTTCCTTATTCCTTGTATTCCTTAATTTTCTGCATTTTCATCTAATTCTTCACTTCAGAAGTTTCTGCAATTACTTCATTCACTGCATTCATTTGTACACACACCGTGTTACGTTCCTTCTTCCTTTTTTTTTTTCTTGACAATGTTTCTCCACTGAGATCGCCTAATTTCAATGGGTTCAATTACATTTTTTTTTATTTAACCACCAGAGTGCAGTGTCGCTATTCTGGACTCCAATAGTCTTGCTACTTGGCAGCTCCTGAATAACGTACCTACTAGCAGTGCTTAGCCTTCTCTACTGGCGAAAGAAAATAAAAAATAACTGACGAATTACATAATTCTTTTTAGTTTCATTACTCATGCAACATTCTTCTCTTCAAGCAATGTCCGTTTATGTAGTTTAGTCACCTCGTCGCCACTGTAATATTTGTGTTGTGGAGAAATGACCAGGCAGGAGTACAGTTAGGAGTACAGTTAGTTTTCGTTTAGTCAAAACTCCTCGTGCTCTACAGTTCGCGGCACCCTAGTGCGCATGTGCAATTCCTATTAGATGTAGTAACGTAACACTGCCGTAATACATTACTGCTTAGTAACAGCATAGTAACTAATATAAACATATGTAGATCCCAGATACTACAGCCCTCAACAACAATTGATTGGACAGGGGTTTCTCGCGTTCACTTCGAACGTCTGATGTCCAGAGATTGCCTTCTTTGTTACATTGTAACATCTCAGAATGCCAACCCTGCATGAGACATATGCTTGGTCTGTAACGCTTTTTGCCTTTTGTGAGTGCAGCTTGCCTTAAGTAAATATCTTTGAAAATAACATTTTTTTTTTTTTTACAGAATTAGCAGAGACGGGATGCTAATTAGAGTTACCCCCTTTATAGTGAGTGCATTTAGAGTTCTGCTTTTGTGAAAATAGTCAAAATATTTTCATTTTGAGGATTTCAGATTATTTTCAAAGGTGCCCTTTGTATCTGTGCAACTGGTCATAATAACCAGACTACTTTGTGTTGTAGATCACCTTGTTTTTCCGTGTTATTTGCAGATTAATGATGTGGGACTGAACTTGCAAACAGTAGGCCCACTCCCCTTCTGTCCACAATGGCAGCATCATCTGCCTATCAAACCAAGCCTTCCTCAGAAGCCTGCAACCCTAGGTAGACTGATGCTGGGTGATTCCAGTGTTGTGGACACTACATTTGCATGCAAAATCACAACTTTAATATCTCACAAAATGGACAAACAAAATATAAATGAAACTTTGGATGTATGTGTCCCCCTTGGAATTACAAGAAAGCGGACTTCTACATGCTAGCATGTTGTAGAAATAAAGTAAATAAGAATCATTATGGATGTTACATGAACAAGCTTTTTGGGATAGCTATTTGGAAGGAAGGGCTTGGCTGAACACCGAAATGATCATTTTGAAAACATGGTAATGTCCATGATTACTTTAGAGAGGAAAAATAACCTTTATAGTTGCTACAACCTCCGTTATGGATGTTACAGAGTCTGAAATAGACGTTCAAATCATGATAAAAATCTATCAAAACACATTTGTTATCATTTATAATGTTTTTATAAGGTCAGCAGAAGGCATAATACTTCAGGATTGCATAATTACAGGTAGCCTGAATAGTATACAAGGCCAGTCACCACACCCTTACATTTAAAAAATTCCCTTCACTTTTATATTCACTACCGTTCAAAAGTTTGGGGTCACTTAGAAATATCCTTGTTTTTGAAAGAAAAGCCTTTTTTCCATTAAAATAACATCAAATTGGTCAGAAATACAGTGTAGACATTGTTAATGTTGTAAATTACTATTATAGCTGGAAACGGCAGATTTTTTTATGGAATATCTACATAGGCGTACAGAGGCCCATTATCAGCAACCATCACTCCTGTGTTCCAATGGCACGTTGTGTTAGCTAATCCAAGTTTATAATTGTAAAAGTCTAAATGATCATTAAAAAAACTTTTTGCAATTATGTTAGCACAGCTTAAAACTGTTGTCCTGATTTAAAGAAGCAATAAAACTGGCCTTTAGACTAGTTGAGTATCTGAAGCATCAGCATTTGTGGGTTCGATTACAGGCTCAAAATGGCCAAAAAACAAATACTTTTCTTCTGAAACTCGTTAGTCTATTCTTGTTCTGAGAAATTAAGGCTATTCCATGCGAGATATTACCAAGAAGCTGAAGATTTCTAACGCTGTGTACTACTCCCTTCACAGAACAGCGCAAACGGGCTCTAACCAGAATAGAAAGAGGAGTGGGAGGCCCCGGTGCACAGCTGAGCAAGAGGACAAGTACATTAGTGTCTAGTTTGAGAAACAGAAGCCTCACAAGTCCTCAACTGGCAGCTTCATTAAATAGTACCCGCAAAACACCAGTCTCAATGTGAACAGCAAAGAGGCGACTCCGGGATGCTGGCCTTCTAAGCAGAGTTGCAAAGAAAAGCCATATCTCAGACTAGCCAATGAAAAGATTAAAATGAGCAAAAGAACACAGACACTGGACAGAGGAACTCTACCTAGAAGGCCAGCATCCCGGAGTGGGTCAAACGTTTAGGGTAGCCTTCCACAAGCTTCCCACAATAAGTTGAGTGAATTTTGGCCCATTCCTCCTGACAGAACTGGTATAACTGAGTCAGGTTTGTAGGCCTCCTCGCTCGCACACACTTTTTCAATTCTGCCCACACATTTTCTGTAGGAATGAGGTCTTGGCTTTGTGATGGCCTTTCCAATCCCTTGACTTTGTTGTCCTTAAGCCATTTTGGAAGTATGCTTGGGGTCATTGTCCATTTGGAAGACCCATTTGCGACCAAGCTTTAAAAGCTGATGTCTTGAGATGCCGCTTCAATATATCCACATAATTTTCCACCCTCATGATGCCATCTATTTTGTGAAGTGCACCAATCCCTCCTGCAGCAAAGCAATCCTGCAACATGATGCTGCCACCCCCTTGCTTCATGGTTGGGATGGTGTCTTCGGCTTGCAAGCCTCTCCTTTTTCCTCCAAACATAACGATGGTCATAAAGGCCAAACAGTTTTATTTTTGTTTCATCAGAACAGAGGACATTTCTCCAAAAAGTACAATCTGTGTCCCCATGTGCAGTTGCAAACCGTAGTCTGGCTTTTTTATGGCGGTTTTGGAGCAGTGGCTTCTTCCTTGCTGAGCAGCCTTTCAGGTTATGTCGATATAGGACTCGTTTTACTGTGGATATAGATACTTTTGTACCCGTTTCCTCCAGCATCTTCACGAGGTCCTTTGATGTTGTTCTGGGATTGATTTGCACTTTTCGCACCAAAGTACCTTTATCTCTAGGAGACAGAATGCGTCTTCTTCCTGAGCGGTACGAGGGCTGATTGGTGCCATGGTGTTTATTCTTGCGTTTATATTGTTTGTACAGATTAATGTGGTACCTTTTAATGGCACAGTCAACTTAGTGTATGTAAACTTCTGACCCACTGGAATTGTAATACTGTGAATTATAAGTGAAATCATTTGTCTGTAAACAATTGTTGGAAAAATTACTTGTCTTGCACAAAGTAGATGTCCTAACCGACTTACCAAAACTATAGTTTGTTAACAAGAAATTTGTGGAGTGGTTGAAAAGCAAGTTTTAATGACTCCAACCTCCGTGTATGTAAACTTCCGACTTCAACTGTAGATATTCCATTAAAAATCTACTGTTTCCAGCTACAATAGTCGTTTACAACATTAACTTATTATGGCTGGGGGCAGTATTGAGCAGCTTGGATGAATGAGGTGCCCAGAGTAAACTGCCTGCTACTCAGGCCCAGTTGCTAATATATGCATATTATTAGTAGATTTTAGAGAGAAAACACTCTGAAGTTTCCAAAACTGTTCGAATGATGTCTGTGAGTATAACAGAACTCATATGGCAGGCAAAAGCCTGTGAAAAAATCCAACCAGGAAGTGGGAAATCTGAGGTTTGTAGTTTTTCAACTCTTTGTCAAATATACAGTGTTTATGGGGTCAAATTGCACTTCCTACGGCTTCCAATAGACTGGCAACAGTCTTTAGAACCTTGTTTGATGCTTATACTGTAAAGGAGGGGGGAATGGGAGCTGAATGAGTCAGTGGTCTGGCAGAGTGGCATGAGTTGAGACTCGCGTTCACATGAGAGTTAGCTTGAGTTACATTGCAGTTCTGAAGAAAAAGGAATTCTCCGGTTGGAACATTATTGAAGATTTATGATAAAAACATCCTAAAGATTGATTCTATACATCGTTTGACATGTTTCTACGAACTGTAACATAACTTTTTGACTTTTTGTCTGAACTAAGCGATCATGCATTGAGCATTTGGATTACTGGGCTAAACGTGCAAACAAAAAGGAGGTATTTGGACATAAATGATGGACTTTATCGAACAAATCAAACATTTATTGTAGAACTGGGATTCCTGGGAGTGCATTCTGATGAAGATCATCAAAGGTAAGTGAATATTTATAATGCTATTTCTGACTTATGTTGACTCCACAACATGGCGGATATCTGTATGGCTTTTTTTTTGTTGTCTCAGCGCGGTACTCAGATTATTGCATGGTGTGCTTTTTCCGTAAACCTTTTTTGAAATCTGACACAGCGGTTGCATTAAGGAGAAGTGTATCTATAATTCCATGCATAATAGTTGTATCTTTTATACATTTTTATTATGAATATTTCTGTAAATTGATGTGGCTCTCTGCAAAATCACAGGATGTTTTGGAACTACTGAACATAACGCGCCAATGTAAACTGAGTTTTTTGGATATAAATATGAACTTTATCGAACTAAACATACAGTGCCTTGCGAAAGTATTCGGCCCCCTTGAACTTTGCGACCTTTTGCCACATTTCAGGCTTCAAACATAAAGATATAAAACTGTATTTTTTTGTGAAGAATCAACAACAAGTGGGACACAATCATGAAGTGGAACAACATTTATTTCAAACTTTTTTAACAAATCAAAAACTGAAAAATTGGGCGTGCAAAATTATTCAGCCCCTTTACTTTCAGTGCAGCAAACTCTCTCCAGAAGTTCAGTGAGGATCTCTGAATGATCCAATGTTGACCTAAATGACTAATGATGATAAATACAATCCACCTGTGTGTAATCAAGTCTCCGTATAAATGCACCTGCACTGTGATAGTCTCAGAGGTCCGTTAAAAGCGCAGAGAGCATCATGAAGAACAAGGAACACACCAGGCAGGTCCGAGATACTGTTGTGAAGAAGTTTAAAGCCGGATTTGGATACAAAAAGATTTCCCAAGCTTTAAACATCCCAAGGAGCACTGTGCAAGCGATAATATTTAAATGGAAGGAGTATCAGACCACTGCAAATCTACCAAGACCTGGCCGTCCCTCTAAACTTTCAGCTCATACAAGGAGAAGACTGATCAGAGATGCAGCCAAGAGGCCCATGATCACTCTGGATGAACTGCAGAGATCTACAGCTGAGGTGGGAGACTCTGTCCATAGGACAACAATCAGTCGTATATTGCACAAATCTGGCCTTTATGGAAGAGTGGCAAGAAGAAAGCCATTTCTTAAAGATATCCATAAAAAGTGTTGTTTAAAGTTTGCCACAAGCCACCTGGGAGACACACCAAACATGTGGAAGAAGGTGCTCTGGTCAGATGAAACCAAAATTGAACTTTTTGGCAACAATGCAAAACGTTATGTTTGGCGTAAAAGCAACACAGCTGAACACACCATCCCCACTGTCAAACATGGTGGTGGCAGCATCATGGTTTGGGCCTGCTTTTCTTCAGCAGGGACAGGGAAGATGGTTAAAATTGATGGGAAGATGCTTGGAGCCAAATACAGGACCATTCTGGAAGAAAACCTGATGGAGTCTGCAAAAGACCTGAGACTGGGACGGAGATTTGTCTTCCAACAAGACAATGATCCAAAACATAAAGCAAAATCTACAATGGAATGGTTCAAAAATAAACATATCCAGGTGTTAGAATGGCCAAGTCAAAGTCCAGACCTGAATCCAATCGAGAATCTGTGGAAAGAACTGAAAACTGCTGTTCACAAATGCTCTCCATCCAACCTCACTGAGCTCGAGCTGTTTTGCAAGGAGGAATGGGAAAAAATGTCAGTCTCTCGATGTGCAAAACTGATAGAGACATACCCCAAGCGACTTACAGCTGTAATTGCAGCAAAAGGTGGCGCTACAAAGTATTAACTTAAGGGGGCTGAATAATTTTGCACGCCCAATTTTTCAGTTTTTGATTTGTTAAAAAAGTTTGAAATATCCAATAAATGTCGTTCCACTTCATGATTGTGTCCCACTTGTTGTTGATTCTTCACAAAAAATACAGTTTTATATCTTTATGTTTGAAGCCTGAAATGTGGCAAAAGGTCGCAAAGTTCAAGGGGGCCGAATACTTTCGCAAGGCGCTGTACATGTATTGTGTAACATGAAGTCCTATGAGTGTCATCTGATGAAGATCATCAAAGGTTAGTGATTAATTTTATCTCTATTTCTGCTTTTTGTGACTCCTCTCTTTGGCTGGGAAAATGGCTGTTTTTCTATAACTAGGTACTGACCTAATATAATCGTTTGGTGTGATTTCGTCGTAAAGCCTTTTTGAAATCGGACACTGTGGCTGGATTTACAACACGTTTAAAATGGTGTAAAATACTTGTATGTTTGAGGAATTTTAATTGAGATTTCTGTTGTTTTGAATTTGGCGCCTTGCGTCTTGAATATCTCAGAGAGGTTAAACTTCTTGAATTCAACCATTATTGGGTTCAAATACACATTTAGATTTGTGAACAGCCATCCACAACAACCACAATCCGTAAGGCACAAATAGCTAAATGAGAGAGCAGCAGTGTGATTCACATCATTCTACTTTTGTAATCACAGGTAGAATTGTAATGTACAGATATCAAAGCATACCCCATTTGGGGGTAAAACCTCCAACTCAAACATTACAATCAATTTTTTTTTTCACAAGGGAATGTAGCACAAATACGACAATCATCTGTTTGTCACATAGCGCGCAAGCTTCATTACAACACACAGAACAATCATCACACTGGCACAATAATAAGGGTCAGCATGGTGGAAATTTTGAAAATGTAATTTGGTAATGGATCAGGTTCACTCTCAGGATGAGAGTTCACCCTCTCCATTCACCAGGGCATGCTGAGAATAGTGTCAACATCTTTAGTACACAACTTCTTTACCCATGTCACAATTAGCATAACATCAGTCAAAACAATCAATCCATACATTAATTACTTCATTCATATAGTTATTAACATACCAAGAACATACTCAAATCAATTGAGTCAGTTTTCAAAAATCTTTCAGTTTCCAAATCAAAACCCAATTAATTATCCAACCCAAAATTAGAATAACAATGCTTCAGTGATTCACATTGGTCCTAGTACTCAAAGTTAAAAACCCTCAACTTTGCACATAGACACTGGCAGAATGTACATTTATTTTATCACACAGCATAATTATAGTATTCACTTTCTTATCATGATTATAACCACAGATCAGTATCCCAATGCATTCTTCATAAATGACTCAATTTAGCAGTGTGTATACCTCTACAATCAACTTAATACCCCCCCCCCCCACCACCACCACTTCAGGCACTCAATCTTCTGGCTTCTCTTCGTAGTTTTCTCCAGATAGCTTCATAGTTCAAGAGGATGGCCCATGATCATGTCCCAATTTCAAATGTCTCACCCTTGCCAACCAGCACACCAGTTACATGAGAGAAGTTTTGGAACAGATCTCTCTCCATGCTTACTCCACGTTACATGAGAAAAGTTTTGGAACAGATCTCTCTCCATGCTTACTCCACGTGTACTCCTGTCACCCTCCTGAGAGAAAAGGCATGAGAGAAAAGCAGTTGATAGCTTTGACTGGATGCTGTACAACGGTGGCTGGCTCGGACTCAGGTCTCTTGGTAGAAGTGGTGCGGGCAGGGCTGGATTGAACGCCTTTGTTGCTCTTCTTCAGCCGGTTAGAGGGGTTTTGACGTTCACACCGTTCTCGTGGTCAAATTATTCCTTCCATGCATTAAGACATTGATTTGTACAAATTACTTTTTGATACATTTCATAACCCAATTGTGAAACATACTTTATGTAGACATTATTTGCTTCTTATTTTCTACTTTTAAGATGCATATAATGTCCAGTGCATAACCTAGCCTGCTGGAACCAGCCTGATCGCTGTGTTCACCATTCTATTTCACTTTCACACAGCATTCAAGTTGGTTCCACCAGGCTAATCGTAACCACCATTGATAATGTAATCAGTGCTGTGTGTGTTTGTGTGTGACCAACCAGTATCTTTGATGATGGGCCAGGAGCTGATCGACACTGCTATGCCCATCAATGTGGCTCTGGCAAAGATCTCACTTCCAGCATCACATCTTGCCTGCTCACCAACGGTCGTCGATGGGGAGAAGAGCATTAGGTAGGTTTAGTCTGACTTGTTCAAACTTCAACATAGTATATGGTAAAGCACAAATATCCAGTAGTAGCAACACCCTTTTCATTCCATGTTCCACTGATGAACTGCCGATTTCTACAGGATGGACTGGAGATGCTTTTGCCAGATGGCAGCCTCGTTCTGTGGAAACCGTAATTGGGTAGGTTTTATAAGCCTGTTCAAACTTCAACATAGGATAGGTAGTACTTGTTTGTGTCAGATATTAACTGCCATTGGTAATAGAACATAAATATGTATGGAGCCAGCATATGGAGACTTGCAAGATGAAGTCCAGACAGATGGGCTTGATACTGATGTCTCTGAATGGAGGGAGCTGGACTCTGCCTTCAAATGTTACTAGACAACTTTTACTTGTATTGTCTTTTTTTTTTATTATTGAATGGTATCAGTCAAAATGGGGAGGGAGAACTCTGTTGTATATGGCAGGATTTCGCAAACTTGGTCCTGTAATCGGCTAAGGTGTATGTAAACTTCCGACTTGAACTGTATATATAACACAGGAATTCATGTTTGACTGCACTGGGCATTTAAACTCAAGATTTTTCAGAAAGATGATTTGTCTAGACACAAACCAGACTAAAATATGACAAGAGCACACACAATCCATTAGGAATGAACATTTAGCATTTAATGTGCTGAATACACGTTTGGTCTTCCTTTGAAATGTTATTGAACATATCCCAATCTCCTTTGGTTGGAAAACATAATTGGCATAAGAAGCATTTGAAATGTACATGTGTAGACAAATGTTTTTTCATACAGCAACATCTGATTCAATTGTCCTCAATCATACTACCTAATAGTAACAGAGCAAATATAATGTCTACTTTTAAAGTCTGAATACCTGTAAGAAAAAGTTGTAGAAACAATAGAAAATAGAAAAATACAATTGGTCACACTGTCCTTCATTGAAAGTAATCATTCTAAAATCAGTAAGAGTGTACGAGGATGGCAGACTTAAACGAGGCTGCACTACAAGCAAATTCAATATGAATTCAGTAGCAAAGAACACATTTTTTCATCCAACAAGATATCATGTAATATGATGCACACGCACTGTTCAGCAATGGGAACGGTAATATTCTACATGTAGTCCTCTATAAGTGTCCATTGAACTACCAGACAAGCCTGAAGGTCAAAGGTCCAATCAACAGTAACAATCAAGTTATGCCTATATCACATGTTTAGTACCTCCCATAATTGCAATTTGACCTTAAATGCACTATACCACCACAAGAACTGCAATATCCTAAAGCACGATGGGAAGAGCCATTTCAAAGTGCTTCAACATGGCTGTGTTTAAAAGTATATTGCACATTACTGGGGTCTTAAGGCGGAAGCATGGTTATCATGTTCATCGCAGCATTGGCGGCTCAACAGAAGTACATGACAGTGTCACACTGAAGCATACGTATCGACTATTGCGGCGACCAAACATTTAATGTCATGATCACAAGGTTTTCACAACAAATTTGAACAGCCAATGTGAATAACTTAATGAAGTCTGTTGTGAGGGCAGCCCTTAATTCTTCAATCTGCAGGAAATGATTGCATTGATATGGCAACATTATCAGCAGCTCGCAATTTGTTTAAGGTGTAGCATTACTTTAAGTTGAACTTAAGGTAATCTATGCATTTTATCGTGGTTGAGGCTTGGATTGGGGGTAGGGCAAGATGAGAAGTCCGCATACATATCAGGACAACTTCTACAAGTAGCCATCCGTGCCATTTAATCAGCTCCAGGAGAAATTTAAGTCAAGAGGAAATGTTCCTCTTGAGTTTTGCAAAATTGGCTCACCGTCCCTATGTGGATATTATTGACAAAATAAAAATACAGATTTCAGTGAGGACACAGAACTAATAATATAGGAAAGTAGACTTGAATGTAGCTAAACAATTTCTATTTGGTAGGACATGGGATTTTACATTGCCCAAACTACCAAAACAAATAAATGGTGGTCCATTCATAGAAAACAACAACTTGAACCGTGACTTCTTGAGATACTACAAATCAATTTTACTAGTCGTTAAAATGTGAGAGAGTCAGGAGGAATGAGTCTGTCTTAGAGGCCTCTTAAATGGTAGAATAAGTGATGGCAATCCCTAGAAGCAGACATGCTGATTGGCTACAAAGTGTCCCCTGGATTTACAGATTGCCTGCGAGAACAACACCCAGGGCATCACTGATTGGCTGCGAGAACTACAAGGTGACCCCCTTGGCATCACTGACTGGCTGAGAGCAGGCCCTGTCTTTGAGCATGCTCCAGGATGGCGTTGTGGCAGAAGTAGTACTGGTCGGGGGTCTGGATCGTGAAGGCCCTTTGCGTTCTCATCCACCGCACCGTCTGACACACATTGAGTGTCCCCATGTCCTGCAACTGGGACAGACAAATGTCCAGGGCACAGAAGGTACCTTGGGAGAAGGAAGGTGGGAGACATCATTATCAACAGATATATTACGAAGTGGGGAAGATGCAGAAATAACATTAGTTCACTATGGACTCCATACATGATAGCCATAGAAATATAATCCCTATTAGAGAAATGGGGGTGACACCTATGACTATCACATCATAGAGATTTTATTTAATTGTGTGCATTACGTGTTACTGAGGTGATCTGGGGGGAATGAACTTACTTGTTATAAGCATGTATGAGCCTTTATATTGTCTTATTAGGGCCCTGTGGTTTGTGGAATCATGTGACATGCCTGGATTTTTAACCTTTATAGCTTTTTCATCAAACTGTCCCAGCAGATGGTCCAGCTGCATCCTCAGACAATTGCTTTCCTTTTTGGTGTAATTCTCCTTTCTGGATAAGGCTTAAAATACAGGATAAAATCTTGCCATGTCACATGATTGTGCAAAATACAGAGCCTAAATAATATATTTTGTGTGTCTTTATTTTGGTCTCAAGGACTGGAGTAAAGTCTGATACGCATAGACTAAAGGAGTGGTGGTCATCAGTGAGAATTAATAGTTCACCTGTTCTGCCTATGCCCGCACTGCAGTGAACCACCATGGGGGGTCCCAGGGGGTGGCCTCTCCACCGGGGCCCCATGCCCTTCACCGCCTGTCTCTGCTGCCTCTTGACGGCCCCCAGGAAGTCGATGAGTGTCAAGGCCGAAGTGGGGACGCCATAGTCAGGCCAGCTCAGGTATTGGAAGTGGGTCACCTGCTTTTGCTCACAATTCTGGTAGGGAAGGGATAGACACACCATGATAATAGTGTTAAATTGTGGTAAACAATCACTGATATGCATGATTTGTGTTGGCCAACACCAACACTAAGGTAGTGTTGCACAGTGAAAATTGTCCCAGCTAAGGTGAACAGCCATCCCTATGCAGCTAGCCTGTGCTACAGATAATCTCAGATTTTCATCCTTAAAAAACAACAAATCAGCAATAGGAAATGTGTTATTCCTTGTGTAAAGGGAGCAGAGGTCACTTTAGACCTGTAGCTAGCTACTGTACCTCCATGTTGTACAGCTCCAGGGTGGTCTGGCTGTAGTGGGAGTGGTTGTCCACTCTCTGGTTGACCACAGCCATGTGACTGTACACCTCCTGTCCACCTTCCTCCAGAGGCCAGTACTGACCACATTTCTTCCGACCGCCCTCGTTCGTCCTGCAACACACAGATTTATTATCTCCAGGAGGGTAATGACAATCTCTATAATTCAAGAAGTGCCCCATTGTAACATATATGGGTCTGGTTGACAACAGTCACCACATATCAGCATTTCCAAACGTCAGTGAATCATTTAACAACAATCCTCCACTTCATGCCATGACAAAGACTTGATATCATTTCAACTCCCACTGGGTAAAGGAACGCTGTAAGAAAAGTAACTACCTTGTTGTCATGACAATGACTAGCACATTTTGCTCCCAGACCATTCTCCAAAAATCACCATAAGTTTTCTCCAGTGGTCCTATGGACAGTAGAGTAGAATGAAGGGAATTATCTACTTGTTACATCAAGGCTCATACACACTTACAAAATGTTGAGGTCTTTATGTTCAACCAACTCAAAACTGAGTGTACAAAACATAAAGAACACCTGCTCTTTCCATGACATAGACTGATCAGGTGAATCCAGCTGAAAGCTATGGTCCTTCATTGATGTCACTTGTTAAATCCACTTTAATCAGTACAGATGAAAAGGAGACAGGTTAAAGAAGGTTTTTTTAAGCCTTGAGACAATTGAAACATGGATTGTGTATGTGTCATTCAGAGGGTGAATGGGCAAGACAAAATATTTAAGTGCCTTTGAACGGAGTATGGTAGTAGGTGCCAGGTGTACCGGTTTGTGTGAGTCAAAAACTGCAACAGTGCTGGATTTTTTTCACACTCAACAGTTTCCAGTGTGTATCAGGAATGGTCCCCCACCCAAAGGACATCAACCAACTTGACACAACTGTGAGAAGCATTGGAGTCAAAATGGGCCAGCATCCCTGTGGAACGCTTTCGACACCTTGTATAGTCCATGCCCCTACCAACTGAGGATGTTCTGAGGACAAAAGGGGTGTGCAACTCAATATTAGGAAGGTGTTCCTAATGTTTTGTACACCGTGTGCATGCTTATGACAAGTCTGTCAGTTCATCAAGCACACCATAATGCATTATACCTGTCGACTTTAGTGTTACCAAAATACCAATAGTTTGAGAAAGGAACCTCTTACAAATGAATCCCATCAAAATGACTAGTGCAAAAGTCTCTGATGGTGAAACTAGCAGATGTAATATCATAGACGGCCATCGTTGTACCTTGAGTACCGATGTACGCATTCTTCTGTTTGTAGCCATCCATGAAGCTGGCGTTGATGTAGTCCGATCTCTGAGGGAACAAACATGCCTTTGTCACAGCGACCGAGAGAATAGGGGTCCTATAACATCAGAGCTGAACAGTAGCAATCCAGATAACATTATAGAGCCCTGTTGGATGAATGCCAAATAAATTGAGCAAATAAAAAGAGGGGGCTATCAATGCGGTAATACACCGTTTATCAGAGGCCTTTGGTGAGCTGGCTGAGTGTAAAAGTAGAGGCTTTCTCACAAACACATGAACCAAAGATGTCCTTTGACATTCTATGAGGCTGAAAGAGAGCATTCACGTATTGCAATATTGCGCAGTTCTTTTGTGTTTTTTTTTGTCCTCTTAACAGCCTATTCAATATGAATATTCAAAAAATATAGAATTAATATTTCAAGTTCTAGGAACCATGTGTAATGTTCAGGTATATGTGCATTTACAAATACTGTATGGAACCATATTATGCTGTTGTGAATGGTGACAGCAAGTCTTCTAATGCACATTGTGCTTGATAAGGCACTATATGCACATGTGGTTCCTAGAAAGTGTTACTGATATCTCGTATGTTATGATACTGTACACTTTAACTGCATGATGACATTGTCATATGACTTTCGAAAAGTACACACCTCGTTTTGTCGAGTTTTCAGACGAACTCTTGTTTGGTCAAGACACAGGACATCCCCATAGCGATTCCTCTCCTGGTTGTATGCAGTACTGGAGAGATTGGTAATTTAAGAATGTCTGTCAATGGTTGATTATATCATGAATCAGTATCAAGTTACTGCTCCAAGGGACTGATGCAAAGTTTTGCCACCCAGTTTGATGCTTTCCTTGGTAGTTTAATGGACAAACCCAAAGTCTCATCCTTTTCAACCCAGTGAGGGCTGGGGGGCCCGTATTCACAAAGGGCCAGAGTAGGATTGCTGGTATATGATCAGTTTAGCCATTTAGATAATAAAGAATAAGATTATAAATCGATAGGAGGGTTCTGATCCAAGAAAAGCTCTGATCAGCTTCTACTCTGAGACACCTTGTGAATACAGGACCAGAACTCTCTAGGCTTCTCCCTACGCAGCTCAAATGCCAGGAAATGTAGATCAACACAAAGCAAACCCTTTAAAAGTGATTGTACTCATCTACTCACAGGGCACAGTGGAAGGTCCCTGGCGGTTGCTCCTTGCGGATTTCCACGTACTCCAGGTGGATGCCAGAGCGCTGGAGCCTGCCCAGGTGGGCCATGAACTCCTGCAGGCACATGGCCTCCAGCCCGGGGGTGTGGACCGACGAGTCCGCCAGTGGGATGCCTACCAGCTCGTCAACGGGGTCCACACGACCGTTCTGCCCAGCCAGGAGCTGCTCGTTCCAGCCGTGGGCATCCAGGGGCAGCAGCCCCCCCAGGTGCTCTGGGAGACAATCCCGGGGGAGGTGCAGGCGGAGGTCGGACATTTTGACCATCTGGACCTGGGAGAGGAGAAGGAGGTAGGCGAGTGTGAGGGCTTCAACTTGAAAAAGTAAAGTGATAACATCTGATCTTAAGTCCTTGCTCCGTTTAAAAATATATATATATATATTAAAACTGGACCACATGTCAAAAGTATAGAATCCTTTTTAGGACATCCTGATTTGTAAGCTGTAGGTTTCAGTCTTGACTAAGAATTGAGGATGTCCTAAAATGGATTCCATGCATTAATAGGGGTTTAGGCTGATTTCATTCCAATTCAATGAATCACTGGGACAGTCAATGAATCAACGTCAATGAATCAAACAGTGTGCTTTTCAATAATGCTCCATGCTCTGTTCAATAAATGGATTCCGATTTGATATTGCATATTAGAGCCATTTTACAAACGTCATATCATCAATGAATAATTAATAATAATGATATAATGATTGTGGTGATAACACCAAGCATTCAATCTCATGACCTCCTCAAGTTCATAAAAACGTCATAGTTAAACAAGATCATTAATGACTAAATCAGCTTTGTAAAAAAAAATAATAATCACTGTCCTACTGCCTTCTTAACTAATCTGCTTTAAGAGATGCAAGTCCATCAGAGCCACATGAACGATCTGTTACATCTACTATTTTTTCTGTGAAATCAACAGTGACTTGGGCTGAGTATAAATGGCACATTATTCCCTATGTTGTGAACTACTTTTGACCAGGGCCCATAGGGGTAGAGTGTGGATCGAAATGATGTACACCCTTGATAAAGATGAGCAATAGTGACTGTATAAAATAAGTAATTCTAATTCTGAGCAAAATTTTTATGCACAAAATTATATTCTTACAATTGCTCAGAGAAAGATTTTGTTAAACAAGTAATACTTTTTTCTCAAAAAGATAGGGGTCAACATTATTGACACCCCTGAACATTCTTATAGATAAAGTAGTCAAGTTAAGTATTTGGTCCCATTTTCCTAGCACGCAATGACTACATCGAACTTGTAACTAGAGCTGCAAAGGGTCGGAAATTTCCGTAATTTTTCCAGAAACTTTCCATGGGAAGTTAAACCCGAGAATTTTGCTTAAATTCATCAAAAGTTAGCTTATAACAGTGAATCTTTTTTGTGGGATACCAAAGGCAATTCTAGGTCTTGTGGCATATTTTGGTTACACTATCCCAAATTAAATGGTATTGCAACCCTCTGCATGCACAGTGCATTCTTCCATCACATGTACAGCTGATTCTCAAGATCTTGCATACTAATTAGATGCTATTGAGCCCACACTGCTAGACTGTCTGAGCCAAGGACTACAGGCTTTCTGGTAAGTTTTGATTACAATACCGGGTGGGGTGAATATATTTTATTTGACATACATAATTTTTTGTTAACTAGTAAATAGTAGCCTACAGCAAACTGTGTTTCAATAAATTCTAACTTGTATATTTTTGCTACCATGTGGGTTTTAGCTTGCTTGAGCCTGCTAACTGAGGGGTGTTAATTCACCTGTTTCCATACATGTTTAATTTTAAAACATTTATCTTACAAAGGAGTTGTTTAATCTAACTATTTAACTGTACATGAAATTGTATTTGTAGTTTTTTTACTAATTTTTTTTCTCATCTTTACATGAAAATGCAACAGGCACTATTTTATGTGTGGAGATATTTTACTGCAGCTAATGTAGAAGGAAAAGCAGTGTGCAAATACTGTGCCAAATCATGTGTGAAGAATGCAACAAAGATAGAGAATCATCTGGCCAAGAGCATAAAGTTCCCTCAGCGCTCACAACAATCAACCTTTGACAAAAGTCCCTCTATTCGAGGTGAAAATGATGAATCAGATATCGCCATCAAGAGGATCCTCCTGGATGATGTATTTTGGGAGAGAGTAGTAAGCAGCCTGAAACTCCTGAAACCTATAGCAGTAGCCATTGCACAGATTGAGGGAGACAATGCCATCCTATCTGATGTTCAGACTCAGCTCGCAGATATAAGAGAAGAAATCTGTACTGCCCTGCCCACTTCACTGTTGCTCCAAGCACAGGAAACTACAGTTCTGAAAAACATCAAAAAGCGCGAAGACTTCTGCCTGAAGCCCATACACGCCGCAGAGCACATGTCGGACCCCAAGTATGCAGGCAAGAGCATCCTGTCTGGTGCAGAGATCAACAAGGCATATGGTGTCATCACTACAGTGTCTCACCACCTTGGCCTGCACGAGGGCAAGGTTCTTGGCAGTCTGGAAAAAGTTTAGGCTTTTTGAGCCTGACAACGAGCCATCCTCAACAAGGTTGGAAAATGGCAGTGAAGATGAGGCCTCAGAGTCTGATGTTCAAGAGGAAGACATTGAGGAGGTCCAGGGAGAAGACATGGAAGCCTGAGAGGAAGACAACCAAAGCTTTAGTTTCTAGACTATCAATTTACAGATGTATGTTAAATGTTTTTGGGAGATGCGATGGATCATTGGGGATCATTCAATATTCCCTTTCTTTTGGTTGTTCAGTGAAATCATCCCATGTGAAGAGACAAGTAATTTAATTAAAGTTAAATTCAGAACTAAATAGTTTTTAGTTTTTTTTCCTATTGGAATGATTTAATCATTTGCAATTATGTCTACTTATGACAAGGTAAAATGTTTAAGTTTCTGTCTCCATATGATATGGTAAATATATCCAATGCAAGAAACATCTACATTTAAATGGTATTAATAATAATTTGCATATGTTTCCACCTCCTGAATATTCCCCAAAATGTGCAACCCTACTTGAGACTGACTACAAACATATCGGATGCATTTGCAGTTTGTTTTAGTTGTGTTTCAGATTATTTTGTGCCCAATAGAAATGTATGGTAAATAATGTATTGTGTCAAGTGAATAATGGTGAGTGAGAAAGTTAGAGGGTCAAAGATCATAACCAAAAGACATGTTAACCATTACCAATAACAGGGGTGGTTAGCATTTCTTGGGGATATGATCTTTGACCCACAGTAACTTTCTCACTCATCATTATTCAGGATTATCCGTAATCATGGTAGCATCCACATTAATGTAGAAGTGTTTAGAAACATATTATATTCTTATTTACAATAAATGTGACTCCAGAATGGCACAAAATAATCTAAAACAACCTAAACGAGCTGCAAAATTCATCCAACAAGTTTATAGTCACACACTTGATGTAGTCATTGCATACTAGGAATCTTTAGGGGGGGGGTAATAATTTTGACCCCTACCTTTTTGAGAAAAAAAAGTATTACTTCTTAATTAAACAAAATCTCTTTCTCTAAGCAATTGTAATAGTATTAAAGAATAATTTCACAATTTTCTGGAGCAGTATTTATTTTATACAGTCATTCTTTATCAATGGTGTCAATCATTTTACACTCCACTGTAGGGGTATAGGGTGCGATTTCAAACACAGCCGATGTGATTTATGATCCCAAACGTTCGCTTTCCCTGGGAGGAGTTAGTTCCTGAGTAAAGGTCACAGTGGAAACGCCTTGCATCCATCAATAATTTATTTATTTAACTAGGCAAGTCAGTTAAGAACAAATTCTTATTTACAATGACGGCCTACCAAAAGGCAAAAGGCCTCCTATGGGGACAGAGGTTGGGATTAAAAATAAAAATCATCTGACATCTGAGGAAGTGCCTTGTGTATCAATTACATTGCAGGGCTGGACGGCGGTTCACCCTCCAATGTCAGGTGTTATTCACTGGAAGGGAGCATAACGATCATCCCCAGGTCCCAGGAGTGTTTATCTGCTTCTAATATTGTTGATGTTCCCAAACTAGGACAGGGGGTTACTGAAGCAATGTCTGAGAGATATAGGGGGCATGTTTGGCTCTACATTGTGAGGTCCTACTTCTGCACCATGCCAGAACATGTCTCTATCATGCTGCATCAGAAAAAAACATTGTCTCGATGGCTAAATTGCTTGGTGCAAGCAACACCAAGAGGAGGTGACTTTATTCCTTCATGGGCCACATACAGTGCATTCAGAAAGTATTCAGACCCCTTTACTTTTTTCCACATTTCGTTACAGATTTATTCTAAAATTGGTTAAATAGTTGTTTTCCCTCAATCTACACACAATACCCCATAGTGACAAATCAAAAACAGGTTTTTAGAAATTTTTGCAAATGTATTATAAATAAAAAACTGAAATATCACATTTACACAAGTATTCAGACCCTTTACTTTGTTGAAACATCTTTGGCAGCGATTACATTCTTCAGTCTTCTTGGGTATGATCGGGTTCAAATTCTGGCTCTAGATGGGCTACTCAAGGTCATTCAGAGACTTGTCCCGAACCCACTCCTGCCTTGTCTTGGCCGTGTGCTTAGGATCGTTGACCTGTTGGAAGGTGAACCTTCACCCCAGTAGGAGGTCCTGAGCGCTCTGGAGCAGGTTTTCATCAAGGATATCTCTGTACTTTGTTCCGTTCATCTTTCACTCTACCCCGACTAGTCTCCCAGTCCCTGCTGCTGAAAAACATCCCCACAGCATGATGCTGCCACCACCATGCTTCACCGTAGGGATGGTGCCAGGTTTCCTCCAGGTGTGACACTTGGCCAAAGATTTCAATCTTGGTTTCATCAGACCAGAGAATGTTGTTTCTCATTGTCTGAGAGTCTTTAGGTGCATTTTGGCAAACTCAAAGCAGGCTGTCATGTGCCTTTTACTGAGGAGTGGCTTTCATCTGGCCACTACCACGAAGGCTTGATTTGTGGAATGCAGGCAGAGACCTTCCTCCTGGAAGGTTATCCCTTCTCCACAGAGGAACTCTGGAGCTCTGTCAGAGTGACAATCGGGTTCTTGGTCACCTCTCTGACCAAGGCCCTTCTCCCCCGATTGCTCACCTTGGCCAGGTGGCCAGAGTCTTGGTGGTTCCAAACGTCTTCCATTTAAGAATGATGGAGGCCACCGTGTTCTTGGGGACCTTCAATGCTGCAGACATTTTTTGGTATTCTTCCCCAGATCTGTGCCTCGACACAATCCCGTCTCAGAGCTCTACTGACAATTCCTTCGACGTCATGGCTTGGTTTTGCTCTGACATGCATTGTCAACTGTGTGACCTTATATAGACAGGTGTGTGCCTTTCCAAATAATGTCCAATCAATTGAATTTACCACAGGTGGACTCCAATCAAGTTGTACAAACATCTCAAGGATGAACAATGGAAACAGGATGAATCAGAGCTCAATTTCAAGTCTCATAGCAAAGGGTCTGAATAACAACATGTTTTTGCTTTGTCATTATGGGGTATTGTGTGTAGATTGAGTTTAGAATAAGGCTGTAACGTAACGTGGAAAATGTTAAGGGGTCTGAAAACTTTCAAAATGCATTGATTAAGTCGGTTTGGATGGAAGTGTCAGCTAAATGATCATTACTACAGTCACATTCTTGACAGTTCTTTATAGTTGGAATTAGTGCTTATTTTTGAAGATACAATTCTACCCATAGTGAGAATAGTACCATTGCACTCACCCTCTCCCTGAGTTTCTCTTTAAGCAGCAGGCTCAGCAGGTTGTAGGGCACGCGGAACCAGACAGGGGCGCCCACTATCAACACCTTCTTCAGCCTGGCAGGAAAAGCCCCCTGGTGTAGAACAGAGCAGACCTGCAGTTTTGGAACACCACTTCGCAATCCTGGCCTCTCATTCATACACATGGAGTGTACATTTTTGTCTGTCATCAGTCAACATATTAGCCTGGTGAACAGATAGTGATAAAATACTACAATATGCTGCCTCAGTACTTTCTAACCTTGAGTAAGTTGAGAATCTTCTTGCTGAGGTCCAGCTCAAAGTTGGTATAGTTGGAGCCCGCCATGTCATAAATGAACACCAGGCCATTTCTTTGAGTTTCAAAGCTGGGGGGAGAAGGAGAAAATGTTTAACACTTTTTATGAACATTAAATGGGTATATTTATAGAATGAATAGGAGTTTGGAGTGGTAAAACTATTAAATATCAAGGCATAAACCTCTCAAAGCTTATGTTATACTAAAACTGTATTAACAGTACCAGGCAAAAGTAGACACACCTACTCATTCAAGGGTTTATCTTTATTTGTACTATTTTCGACATTGTAGAATAATAGTGAAGACATCAAAACTATGAAATAACACATATGGAATCATGTAGTAACTAGTGCTGTTGCGGAGACCGTATTACCACCACACCGGCGGTCACGAGTCATGAAGGCAGTCAAATTACACATGACCGTTTAGTCACAGTTTTTAGGCTTCTCCAAGCACTCTATTGTTCCTCTTATCAATTTGACATCAATGCAAATGTATTCAAATCAAATACTACATAAGAGCACATGAGCTCATGTTGCACAACATTTCTGTGCGATTGCGGGAGAAAGAGTGATGGCCGCTAATAAAAAGAGGATCCCATCTTTCTATAGGCTAGGCCTACTATATTGATTTCTCAACTTTCCTAATAATAAGCACATTGCTTATATTTACAACAGGAGTGCAGCCTACCTGGCTGGCATGAAAATAAACCATGGTGAAAAGCGTACTCCATTCGCTATTTAAGTGCATAGATGACATGTATTATTTCCTGCTGCCCCTGTTTCGATACAGGTGCATGATAATGGTCCATTCTAAATCTAAACAAATGTCACACGTAGTATTTGTACAGACAATATTAAATCAAGAAAACTCTGAAGGGTGACACCTCATGTTGCCTAGCCCATAGTGCCATATGTTTTAATGAAGCTTAATCACCACTAAAGTGGCCAAATAACTTAATTTAGCACATTCATCCACTTTACAATGGGTACCTTTATAATAAAAACATTACATGCATTTGCGATCACTTTTGATAATGATGCTTTCCACTAATGGAACATTCAAGCTTATAGCCTACTACCATTGCTGCGCTTATAAATGTGAAGAAATAGCCTAATAGTTTAAGCTAAACATTCTGATCTGTTGCGTCAGTCTCATTGCATAAAAAAGTGTTTTGATGCTAGTGGTCGTCTTCATTTGGGATCTATCGCATCCCACAACTATCCCAGACTATGTTTGGAATATTTATTTCTCACACAGAATGTTTGTACTGTGGGGGATAGTAGATTGACATAAGCTAGGGATTTTGCTGTTCGTTAGACCTACTCATCTTGTTGGCTGTCAAAGTAAATGTGGACAGTTCTTCCAATATGCCGCTCGGAATTGGATAAGGATGCACGCAGTTGCATCCCAGATGTGTCTCTTCATTTGTAGCCTGTGAGAAAGACCAAATCACGTGACAGAGAGCCATGTGAGTGAGAGGGTTTCCGATTGTGCAGCACACTCAGGGAGAAGGGCACAACGCAGCACTCCGAGACGCAAAAGGCATGGCTCTTTATAGAGTGCATTACGGCCACAAAGGGGATACTGTCCTGAAATGTGAGGAATTATCAAATGCTTGTCAAATTGTGAATGAAAGGGAGAGATTGGAGTGTGTACAGCCTGCGCAAATAAAACAAAGCAGAGCTCATGCCTTTCAAGCTACTTTTTTTCAAATCATTGGAATCTCATCATGCAGTCTTACAATGTATTAAAAAGAAAAACATATAATCAAACATTTGTAGAACAACTAATGTTACTTTAATAACTCTAAATTAAGCATGTAGGAGTACCTATTTCATTGTCAACCGCTCAACACAGAATAGCTCCCTCAAATCGTTGAGACAATATTTATATTTTGTTCAATTGTATTCTTATTGCTATAAATAATATAAAATAATGCCACAGAATTTTAAGCAAATCTTGTCTGCTAAATGAACTAGTGTAGCCCAAAGCCTAAGAGGCTGTGGGCGACAGGTGATGGACCAGTTTACAGAGGAGTTTAGGAGTGCAATGATGTGTCCTATAAGGAACATTGGTGGCAAGTCTGATGGCCGAATGGTATCGAGCGGCTGCTCGAGAGCAACCTTACCCGCCGATCTATAAATTATGTCTCCGTAATCTATCATGGGTATGATGGTCATTTGAATCAGGGTTAGTTTAGCAGCTGGGGTGAAAGAGGAGCGATTACAATAGAGGAAACCAAGTCTAGATTTAACTTCAGCCTGCAGCTTTGATATGTGCTGAGAGAAGGACAGTGCACCGTCTTGCCATACTCCCAAGGACTTGTATGAAGTGACTACCTCAAGCTCTAAACCCTCAGAGGTAGTAACACCTGTGGGAAGAGCATTCTTCTTAACAAACCACATAACCTTTGTTTTGGAGGTGTTCAGAACAAGGTTAAGGGTAGAGAACGCTTGTTGGACACTAAGAAAGCTTTGTTGTAAAGCATTTAACACAAAATCTGGGGAGGTGACAGCTGAGTATACGACTATCATCTGCATATAAAAATGGATGAGAGAGCTTTCTACTGCCTGAGCTATGTTGTTGATGTAAATTGAGAAGAGCGTGGGGCCTAGGATCGAGCCTTTGGGTACTTCCTTGGTGACAGGCAGACTTTATACACTACACTCTTTGAGAGAGATAGTTAGCAAACCAGGCCAAAGTCCCCTCAGAGACACCAATACTCCTTTGTTGGTCCACAAGAATGGATTGATCTACCGTATCAAAAGCTTTGGCCAAGTCAATAAAAATAGCAGCACAATATTGCTTAGAATCAAGGGCAATGGTGTCATCATTGAGGTAGCAGTGACACATCCATAACCTGAGCGGAAACCAGATTGCACACCGAGAGAATACTAGACATAAAGAAAGCCTGTCAGTTGATTATTGTTAAGTTTTTCCAACACTTTTGATAAACGGCGCAAAATAGAACTAGGCCTACAACAGAGAGGATGAGCTTGATCGCCCCCTTTAAATAAAGGACGAACTGTGGCTGCCTTCCAAGCAATGGGAACCTCTCCAGAAAGGAGAGACGGGTTAAAAAGGTTGGAGACGAATTCTCTCAACCAGATTCATCAGGTTGCCTGGAATCACCTGGAATGCATTTCAATTAACAGGTGTGCCTTGTTAAAAGTTCATTCGTGGAATTTCTTTCCTCTTTAATGCGTTTGAGTCAATCAGTTGTGTTGTGACAAGGTAGGGGTGGTATAGAGGATAGCACTATTTGGTAAAAGACCAAGTCCATATTATGGCAAGAACAGTTCAGATAAGCAAAGAGAAACGACAGTCCATCATTACTTTACAACATGGTCAGTCAATCCTCAGTCACATAAACCATCAAACGCTATGATGAAACTGGCTCTAATGAGGACTGCTACAGGAAAGGAAGACCCAGAGTTACCTCTGTTGCAGAGGATAAATTCATTAGAGTTAACTGCACCTCAGAAATTGCAGCCCAAATAAATTCAGAGTTCAAGTAACAGACACATCTCAACATCAACTGTTCAGAGGAGACTGCGTGAATCAGGCTTTTTCATAGTCAAATTTCCACTACTAAAAGACACCAATAAAAAGAAGAGACTTGCTTGGGCCAAGAAACACAAGCAATGGACATTAGACCGGTGGGAATCTGTCTGAAACCCAAAACACAACTCCAGGATGTGTAATAGCTATTTGACCAAGAAGGAGAGCGATGGAGTGCTGAATCAGATAACCTGTTCTCCACAATTACCCAACCTCAACCCAATTGAGATAGTTTGGGATGAGTTGGATCACAGAGTGATGGAAAAGCAACAACAAGTGCTCAGCATATGTGGGAACTCCTTCAAGACTGTTGGAAAAGCATTCCTCATGAAGCTGGTTGAGAGAATGCCAAGAGTGTGCACAGCTGTCATCAAGGCAAAGGGTGGCTACTTTGAAGAATCTCAAACATAACATATATTTAGATTTGTTAAAACACTTTTGATTACTACATGATTCCATGTGTTATTTCATAGTTTTGATGTCTTCACTATTATACAACTAGGTAGAAAATGGTAACAATAAAGAAAAACCCTGGAATGAGTATCTGTCCAAACTTTTGACTGGTACTGTAAATCCAAACGGGTTTTCTAGTAGACTACTAAGAGAGGCACATCCAAGGTTTAAAAAGGGTGCTCTTTGCTGTTATACAGATTCAAATTGTAAATTTTTGGTGGATTTACAATGACATTTTTTTAAATGAAGCTATACAGAGTTGGCTACAATTCCGATGTTATCCTCTAGAAGAGACAATATATATTAGAGCAATGTGGCTAAACTCCAATGTACTGCTAGAGGATAAACCCATTTTCTTGGAGAGAGTGTATTTGAAATGTATCATGTTTATGAGTGGCATTGTAAACATACTCCCAATTTAATCCAGGTGTATGGAGATGTACAGTGCATTCAGAAAGTACTCAGACCCCTTGACTATTTACACATTTTGTTACGTTACAGCATTATTCTGAAGTTAATTAAATTGTTTGTTTTTCTCATCAATCTACAATACCCCATAATGACAAAACAAAAACAGACATTTTTGCAAATATATTCAAAATAAAAACACACAAATCTTAAATTTACATAAGTATTCAGACCCTTTACTCAGTACTTTGTTGAAGCACCTTTGGCAGCGATTACAGGCCCAAGTCTTCTTGGGTATGACGCTACAAGCTTGGCACACCTGTATTTGGGAGGTGTCTCCCATTCTTCTCTGCAGATCCTCTCAAGCTCTGTCAGGTTGGATGGGGAGCGTCGCTGCACAGCTATTTTCAGGTCTCTCCAGAGATGTTCGATCGGGTACAAGACTAGTCTCCCAGTCCCTACCCCTGAAAAACATCCCCACAGCATGATGCAGCCACTATCATGCTTCACTGTAGGGATTTTGCCAGTTTTCCTACAGACGCGATGCTTAACATTCAGGCCAAAGAGTTCAATCATGGTTTCATCATACAAGAGAATGTTGTTTCTCATGGTCTGAGAGTCCTCGAAGTCTTTTAAACTCCAAGCGGGCTGTCATGTGCCTTTTACTGAAGAGTGGCTTCCGTCTGGCCACTCTACCATGATTGGTGTAGTGCTGCAGAGATGGTTGTCCTTCTGGAAGGTTCTCCCATCTCCATAGAGGAACTCTGGAGCTCTGTCAGAGTGACCATCGGGTTCTTGGTCACCTCCCTGACCAAGCCCCTTCTCCCCTGATTGCTCGGTTTGGCCCGGGCGGCCAGCTCTAGGTATTCTCAATAGAAAATTATAAACAACTCATCGCAGCTCTGCCACAAAAATGGAAAAGGCAATTAATTAGTTTGTCTGCCACCAAATAAAAGTAATAAATGGCTTAAAATGAGTCATATAAATCATAAAATGTACCAGTTTCAAGAGGGTTGACAACTATGCCGCAAAAAATTCAAGATGCTGTAGTTGGGAACAGATTTTTGATGTCCCAATACCATGGCATTGGGTTTATGAACTGATATATAAAATGACAATTGATCCATCAATTTGTTCTTTTAAATTTAAGCTATTATATACAATTCTTGCTTCAAAAAGAATGCTCAGTGTATGGGGTATTCAACAGTCAGAGCGCTGCAGACTGCCATGATGAAACAGAATCAATAGAGCATCTCTTTTGGTGCTGTCCATCAGGTGCTTGTTTTTAGAGTCTGGTCCAGGAATGGTTGTTGTGCCATAATATCAGGGTGAAGTTGAACCTGCAAACTGCATTGCTGGGGGATGTGAAGGACAACAGTAAGTTAATAGGAAATATCATTGTGCTCTTGGGTAAATATATTATTTTTGGGGCAATTTTGGCAGAAATGTTGCAGATGGGAAGGTTCAAGTCCCTAGTGAGACACCATCGGAGAATGGAGGGATGTATTGCGAGAGGAAATGGTAGAATTATGATTTATTGGGAAAGATGGGTTGATCTGTGGCTGTTTGAAGAGTGGAATTGACAAGTGTTGGAATAATTCTATATACAAATGTATGTACAGTATAAAAGTTTAAGGTCCTCCAATCAGCGGTGAGGGCGGGGATGGGATTATTGTTTGTTTTGATGCTGTGAGCGGTGTGTGTTCTGGTCTTGGTAGTTACGGGTGTGCTCGCTTCCAAGTGGCGGGCCTTGGTTTTTCCCGCCCTTGGAAAATCCCTTTGGGCTGGGGGCAGTGCCTTGCCGGCGGGTGGGGGCGAGCGCACCCACTGACCAGAGCGCCTGCTAATGGGAGTGGCCATTTGTACTGTATTGTTGTTTTAAAGAAATACATTTTTATTTAATTTTTTAGAATACAACTCTATGAATGCCCTCTTTATAATGCATTATAAGCATATTTATAAACTGGGCGGTCCATGCCCTGAATGCTGATGGGCTAACATCCATGGTATATGACCACATATACTACGGATATGACAAAATATGTATTTATACTGCTCTAATTACTTTGGTAACCAATTTACAATAACAATAAGGAACCTCGGGTGTTTGTGATATATGGCCAATATACCACGGCTAAAGGCTGTACCCAGGCACTCTGTGTTGCGTCATGCATAAGAACAGCCCTTAGCCGTGGTATATTGGCCATATACCACACCTTATTGCTTAATTATAATGCCTTATGCGCTATACTTAAATCATTATAATTAATGACATAGGTGCTAATAGCTGCTCATCAATAATGGAGTAAAAAAGGATTCTAAAATCGCTCATCAGGTCATAGAAATTACACGCACTTTCACAACAAACTGTCAGCGTGCAATGCCAACATCCTGTCTCAATTTGTCGGCTGTGTTGTAAACCTAAGCCTGCCTTTACCCAATGGTCTTGATCAGTTAAGACAATTGGTCATTTAGGACAATTGGGACCGAGACTGAGTCTCACCTACATAATAGGCTAATACTAAAATATGTATCTCGTTGTTCTCACCTCTCCACAGCCCGGTCCAAGAGGTAGAAGAGAGCCTGCAGGACAACATGGTTGCCTGTCTTGTTGGGGTGGTGGAGCTTGGCTGTGTACAAGGCTATGGAGGCGCCTGATGGGTCTCGCACACTCTGGTTGAACAGAACAGAGACAGAGGTCAGAGTGAGGAGAGATTAGGGTGTGCTTCTTAGCTGCACTGTGGGGCACTGAAGTCCAACATCCTGATTCAAATAGGATTCTATATAGTTCCTGTGGGTGAAAAAAAGCAAATAAGCAGTAACGCATCACAAAAGTCACTGCAAGTTTATCACTTGGTATACATTTCTATTTTTCTCCATTGGCATAATACTAGTGGTGTATACAGTTTTCAGTAAGGCTGGGAACTGCCAGTGACCTCACGATACAATATTATCACGATACTTAAGTGCCGATAAGATACGTATTGCGATTCTCACTATTCTATATGTAATGCAATTCATACTGTGATTATATTGCGTTACGATGTTCCAAACGTATTGCTCACCATATGTCTTCTGCAGAGGGACAATAGAGAGTCAATGAGAATACAAGTTTTGATCAGTCATGGAAATAAAAGTGCTGAAAACAAAAAAAGATGGAGAACAAGCTATGAATGAAAAATACTGGCATTTTGTCACAGGTACAGCCAGCTAGAGCAAAAAGAATATTGCGATATTGTCAAAATGATATAATGTATCATCAAAAATAATATCCCGAATTGTAACTATAGATTTTTCCCTCATCACTAGTTTACAGTATAGGTGCATACAGACAGGTTTGAGGCAAAACTCTAGTCTAGACTCTAGACTAGTTGCACAATGAATCCAACATGCAATCATCAAATACATGTGAAGTCATGGCAGCCTGCATTTCAAAATGTCTAAAATGGGGTCTGGTGTTCAGTTTGACCACAGGATGGCAAAGTGGACATGACCATGAGAAGCAAAGAGAGCTTTGGTCACAGGGAGGCACCTGGGTTCAAAGTCAGTAGATTTAAAATGGGCGCCACCTCACATCTCTGAAGGAGTGACTTCTATGAAACAAACTGTCAGTATGAATGAAACATCTAACTAAAGCCAAACAATTGTGAAAAACAGAGCACCATTCAATTCAATTAAAAGTTAGTTTATCGTCTGAACTGCAACACTGAAGAGCATACAATACATTTTTCCACAATTAACACTCACCCCAGCATCCAAAAAGCAGATTGAGTGACTTAGTTTGACTAGGCAATAATAAAAAGTAGGGATGCACGATATATCGTTGAACATATCGGAATCGGACAATATTAGCTAAAAATGCCAACATCGGCCCGATGTCTAGTGTAACGGCGATGTGCAAAACCGGTGTCAAAGATTACGTGCATACCTATATAACATAGGTACATGACGTAATGACGCCACGTAAAATTTTGCAATACAAGTATAGCACAGCATTTACTAACCTAGCCCACAATGTCTGCTGTGTGGATCAAGCAGTCAACAAGTCAAGCAGTCATTTGAAAGAGTAAGAACATTTCAGCGAGACAACTCAAAAATCAAAAGCCATTAACGCCAAGATAATGGAATTCATTGCCCTAGACAATCAACCATTCTCTGTCGTAATTGCATGCTCATGAATGTGCTGGTTGTCATACCGCTGCTGCCATTTCAATGGAATTTGAGAACACATTTGAAATTTGGAAACATGAACACTAGCTAGTAGGGTTGCACATTTTGGGGAATATTCAAGGTGGAAACTTTCTGTGTGAAATAACAGAAATATATGGGAATTAACGGAAATATATGCAAATTAATATTACTACAATTTAAATGTAGATGTTTTTTTGCATTGGATATATTTTCCATATCAAATGAAGACAGAAACTGACCTTATCATAAGTAGAGATATTTGAAAATTATTAAATCCTTCCAATATAAATAAAAAAAACAATTGAGTTACAAATAAAACTTTAATTAAATGAATTGACTCTTCACATGGGATGATTTCACTGAACAACAAAAGGGAATATGTGAATGATCCATCACATATCCCAAAAACGTTTTTTAACATACATCTGTAAAATGATAACCAAAGCTTTAGTTTCTAGACTTTCTTCCTCTCAGGCTTTCATGTCTTCTCCCTGGACCTCTTCAATGTCCACCTCCTGAACATCAGACTCTGAGGCCCCATCTTCACTGTTTACTTTCCAACCTTGTTGAGGATGGCTCGTTGTCAGGCTCAAAAAGCCAAAAGTTTGCCTGGATGCCCACCAATTTTTCAACCCTTGTATTGGTCAGCCTGTTACATGCTTTGGTGCATGTGTTCCCAAACAAGGACCAGTTGCGCTCTGAGGTGGCTGATGTTGGTGGGATTTGGAGGATGATGGAGGCAACAGGGGAAAGAGCCTCAGAGCCACAAAGTCCCTTCCACCAGGTGGTTGATGAGATATGTTGGCATGACTGCCATATTGCACCTCCATCCCAAAGCCCTTACATCATCCAGGAGGATCCTCTTGATGGGGCTGTCCATATCGGCAGACTGTGATATGGCCATTTCTTGGAGAGACTCCTTCCCCTCCAGGAAACTGTCAAACATGATGACAACATTGGGGGGCAATGTTGCTGGGCAGCTTCAATGTGGCGCTCTTATTCTTCTCACTTTGCTTGGTGAGGTAGATTGCTGCAGTAACTTGATGACCCTTCACGTACTTAACGATTTCCTTGGCTCTCTTGTAGAGTATATCCATTGTTTTCAGAGCCATGATGTCCTTGAGGGGCAGATTCAATGCATGAGCAGCACAGCCAATGGGTGTAATGTGAGGGTAGGACACCTCCACTTTAGACCAAGAAGCCTTCATGTTCACAGCACTGTCTGTCACCAGTGCAAATACCTTCTGTGGTCCAAGGTCATTGATGACTGCCTTCAGCTCATCTGCAATGTAGAGACCGGTGTCTGTTGTCCCTTGTGTCTGTGCTCTTGTAGAATACTGGTTGAGGGGTGGAGATTATGTAGTTAATTATTACTTGCCCACGAACATTCGACCACCCATCAGAGATGATTGCAATACAGTCTGCTTTCTCTATGATTTGCTTGACCTTCACTTGAACTCTGTTGAACTCTGCATGCAGCAAATGAGTAGAGGGTTGGAGGGGTGTATGCTGGGCGAAGAACATTCAGAAATCTACTCCAATACACATTGCCTGTTAGCATCAGAGGTGAACCAGTTGCATACACAGCTCGAGCAAGACATTCATCAGCATTTCTCCGACTACGTTCCTCCATTGAATCAAAAAAACTTCTGATGGGGGTTGGAGGGACACCATGTGCGACTGACGTGTTTGCTCCCGCAGTATTCTTAAAGTTTTTGAATTTTGCAGCAGAACTGTATTTACTTTCAAATATTAGTTTGGTGATCCCTTTCCCTAAAAACCAAGACTACTTTGCTTTCGAATGTCAGCATGTCTATGAAACATAAGGCCAAATACATGACTTTGAGGAAACCTGGCCTACAAGACCCACTCTCATCACCGCCCTCTCCTGAGTCTGAGGGCCCGGGGACTCACACTTTACCTGGGGGGTGCATTCGAGGCCATCAAACTACTACGTGTAACAGTATAGCTTCCGTCCCTCTCCTCGCTCCAACCTGGGCTCGAACCAGGGACCCTCTGCACACATCAACTACAGTCACTCACGAAGCATCGTTACCATCGCGCCACAAAAGCCGCAGCCCTTGCAGAGCAAGGGTAACAACTACTTCAAGGTCTCAGAGCAAGTGACATCACCGATTGGAAACGCCACTAGCGCGCACCACCGCTAACTAGCTAGCCATTTCACATCAGCTAAATACGCACTGAGATAGGTGAAATGTAAACGGACGTAGTTGCTACGATTGAGGCCCGAATACAGGTTTCTGATACTTTAAAAGCAGATCTAACCATCCTGCGGAACGAGACAGTGCCAGCAATCACATCACTCAAAACAACAACAGAGTTGCACACTACAACAATTGCAGCACTGAAGACCTCCGCTACCAATGTCTCCGACTTACCTACCTCTCTGGAGGCTGATGTGAAACGCCTGGCTGCGGATTTGAAAAAGATGCAGGAGAGTTGTGTAAGTTTAGAGGGATAATCTCGCCGCAATGACCTGAGACTGGTATCGGTCCCAGAGGCAGCGGAAATGCCTCGCTCCACGGATTTCGTTTCTGGCGCTGCTGAAGGATATTCTTGCCTTGGATGAGAAGCCCCTGATTGATCGTGCCCACCGGTCGTTGCGCCCAAAGCCCCGGGATGGTGAGAGGCCCCGTAATTCTTTGCGTGCACTTTTTCCATGAGAAGATGGAGATTCTCCGACGAGCCCGCAATACCACTCTGAGCTTTCAAGGACAGAGCTTCTCTATCTACCAGGACTCCTCCCCCACTGTTTCCAGGCAGCGCAGAGCTTTCGGGCAGGCCAAACAACTACTACGGGACCATCCAGGTGTGAAGTATGGACTGCGATTC
This sequence comes from Oncorhynchus mykiss, assembly GCF_057628025.1. NCBI lineage: Eukaryota > Metazoa > Chordata > Actinopteri > Salmoniformes > Salmonidae > Oncorhynchus > Oncorhynchus mykiss. The sequence goes on along the minus strand of NC_143022.1, from coordinate 56,016,706 downwards.
CCGGACCGTTTATGGCTATCTCATGATGGTAAAGACTACACATTTGAGTCTCCGGATGAGGCTATGGCTCACATTCAACGTCACATCAAGAAGTCTTGAACTTGCTCATAGATCAGCAACTGTTGCTTGCGAACTGTGGATAGTAAGTAGCCCACCTGTGGTACAATTATGTTTAGTTATAACATACTATTCTTGTATAGTTGGGGAGTTAGCGAACCCATTCGGGCTTATTTGATGTGATATAATGTTTTGATCATCTAGTGTGCTTGCCTTACAAGCATTCAGTCATTTTAATTTCATGGTAATACAATGAAATTAAAATGACTGAATGCTTGTTTTACTTAACTACATTGTTTCTAGGCTCTCATATTCACCTAATCAGTTTGTTCACATTGTGTCTCAGTGACTCAAAATATTTTGGGTTATTTGTTTACTGCATCCATTTGTACCGACCCAGTAAACAGTAATTGTTCCGAGGCTACACGTTTTTGTGGGTCTTCACTTCAATTTTAAAGGTTTTGAACATAATTTATGCCCAGAAAACGTTCAACGTTGCGCAAATGTAGTTTTTTGGTCTTGGCTGTAAGGTGTCTTATCGTCAAACTAGACAATTATTATTATTTTTTGATTTGCTTACTTCAAATTAGGTTTTTGGTTGAGAGCCTTTATACATTTTATTTATTTTCTCTCTCAATGCCTGTTATAAGACTGGGAATATAATTATATACATCTACAAGTGGTGCTTTTGTAATTTCGTTTGCACAAGGGATTCACTTTTATTTTTCTCTCTTTTTGCTGCTTGATCCACTAACATAAAACACAACTTTAAAGAGCAGGACTGTGAGTTTGGGTTTAACACCGCACTCTAACAGACATACTGTGCGAAGAGAACATGTTCTGTTTAGGCTTGTACCTCGTTTGGAGAGGTACTGTCTGGGATGGGGAAAGGTTGTTGAATTGTTCAGTTCTAATGTTGTCGTTCCGTCTTTTTAGTTTTTTTTCTGTGCTTTTTCCAAATATCTTGCACCGTACATTATTATTCTGAGACGAGTTAATCTGGGGTTTTTGGGTACTGATTACTTTTCCACTCTATGCTCTAATGACAGGGTTGTATAACAGGAGTGCTCAGGGTGGCCAAAACAATACGATCAAGTACATTTTGTGGAACATCAAAGGGGTTAACAACACTGTGAAGCGTAAGAGGGTGCTGACACACTTAAAGGGTTTGAATGCAAATTTTGCATTTCTACAAGAGACTCACTTGAGGACTGGTGAGCATTTTAGGATGCGTAAGGACTGGGTTGGTCAAGTGTTCCACTCCAACTTTCATAGTAAATCAAGAGGTGCTGCCATTTTGGTTGCCATTGGGATGACAAGTTTCATTTCTTCCTTTCTTCCTTTTTATCTGCTATACCCAATTTAGATTCCCATTTGTTGATTTTAGGGGGGGGGGGGGGATTTCAACTGTACAATTTCCCCAGTCCTCACAAAGAACTACAGGCCCATCTAAATGTGCCCTACTTATTCAATCTTTCCTTCATAAATATGCTATGTTTGAGGCCTGGCGTTTCCTACACCCTATAGATAGACAGTATTCCTTTTATTCTCATGTTCATCAAACATACTCCCGGATTGATTACTTATTTCTGGACAAAAAACTTCTGCTTAACATTCGGCAGTTTGCTTACGAGAGTATTGTTATTTCTGACCATTCACCATTAGTGCTTGAACTAGTTTCCCCAGCAACCTCCTATGTGTTATCAATGGCGTCTTAACCCCATTTTACTCTCAGATAAGGAGTTTGTCAATTTCATTTCTTCTGAAATCACCTTATTCCTAGAAACTAATTCAACGCCAGGTATGTCCTGCTCTACCATATGGGAGTCTCTCAAAGCATACCTACGTGGCCAAATTATTTATTTTACAGCCAACCAAAACAAAGCTCGCTCTCAGCAACTTCGGGACCTGAGCGAATCCATAGCCACATTGGATGAGAAGTATGCTACGGATCCTTCCTCTGATCTACATAAAGAGTGCCAACTACTCCAATCTGAATTTGATGAGCTTTCTACCAGGCGAGCTGAACATTTACTCGTGAGCTCGATAAAGAGTGTATGAACAAGGCGACAAGGCCAGTAAACTCCATGCACATCAGATCCGTAAATCTGAGGACTCACGTTTAATCCCACAAATAAGGACCCTGTCTGGTGCCACCACAGTTATACATAAAGAGATCAATGATCAATTTAAACAATTTTACTCTGCGCTATACACCTCTGAATCTCCTCAAGACCCTTTGCTGATTGATTCATTCTTTAATGGCTTGAATATGCCTTCAATTGATAAAGGCTCCCATGACTGTCTAGAAGAAGAATTTACGCTTGAGGAGATCGCAACAGCAGTGTCCACAATGAAAAGTGGTAAATCACCAGGTCCGGACGGTTTTCCAATCGAATTTTACAGGACGTTTTCTGGTCTGCTTTTCACATTCTTGTCTTGATTATTTGCAGAGTGCCTTAATACCTCAAAGCTACCACCTAGTCTTTATCAGGCTTCAATTTTATTACTATTAAAGAAAAACAAAGACCCCCTGGAATATGGATCCTATCGCCCAATCTCTCTTTTAAACTGTGATTGCAAAATCCTAGCCAAGCTTTTAGCCATCTGTATGGAAGGCTCGCTGCACCAAATAATACACTCTGACCAGACTGGCTTTTGTTTTTCAATATTAGACGCTGTATGAATATACTGTACACCCCAGCGTCAGGGGACCCGGGGGTGGTGGTCTCACTTGATGCGAAAAAAGCTTTTGACCGCGTTGAGTGGGACTACCTAACAGCTGCCCTTTATAGATTTGGCTTTGGCCCCAAATTCATTGCGTGGACAAAGGTTATTTATTTTTCTCCCATGGCTTCGGTACGGACTAACAACTTGTCCTATGACTATTTTCCCTTGCACTGCGGATCCAGACAGAGTTGTCCACTCTCGTCCTTCTTGTTTGCTTTGGAAATCGAGCCTCTCGCCATTGCACTACGCTCTAATGATGCCATTCAAGGTATAATCAGGACGGGCTTAGAGCAGAAAGTCTCGCTATATGCTGATGACCTCCTTTTGTTTATCTCCAACCCTGATACCTTATTGCCACGTGCCTTATCTGTTCTTAAAAAGTGTGGATCAATCTCAGGTTACAAGCTGAATCTAGGCAAGAGTGAGCTTTTTCCTGTAAATAACCCTGCTTTAAAGTCCTCTTTTGCAAGTTTTCAGTTTAGGATTGTCCGGGATCAATTCACCTACTTGGGAGTTAATGTGACAAGGAAATATTCAAAAAAAAATCACAAAAATGTGTTGCTCTAGCAGACAGTTTGAAACAATATTTTACTTTTTTGGAATTCACTACCTCTTTCTCTTATTGGAAGGATTAATGTCATTAAAATTAATGTGTTGCCCAAATCTTTATATTTATTTCAATGTTTACCCATTTTTATTTCAAAATCTTTTTTTAATTCACTGGATCAAACATTAATGTATTTTATTTGGGATGGCAAGGTACCACAGATTGGTAGAAAACATTTACAGAAGCCTAAGGCTTAAGGCCTAAGGTGGTTCAGACACACTATTAGGCTGCAAATTTCAGAGCCCTTTTGTACTGGCTGCAGACTGATCCTACTGGCCCTAGACCACTCTGGGTCCAGATGGAGTCTGAATCATGTAAACCTGCTGCACACGCTTCTGTGTTGTGCCTGTCTCTCCCAGTGTCCCTAGGCAAAAGGTGTGTTAACACAATTGTAAAGCAGTCTCTTAAAATTTGGAATCAGTTCCGTTTAGCCTTTAGCATCCGAGGCTTTTCTCTATCAGGCCCAATCAATCAGAACATTTTATTTCCTCCATCTTTGAATGATGGGGCTTTTGCCATCTGGCACTCACTAGGCCTCTCCTCACTAGCCCAATTATTCTTTGATGATACATTTGTCTCTCTTGCTCAGCTACAGGAAAAGTTCAACCTCCCCCAATCCCACTTTTTCTACTATCCCCAGACTAGGAACTGGTATTTATACGGAGACTTGATTACACACAGGTGGATTGTGTTTATCGTCATTAGTCATTTAGGTCAACATTGGATCATTCAGAGATCCTCACTGAACTTCTGGAGAGAGTTTGCTGCACTGAAAGTAAAGGGGCTGAATAATTTTGCACGCCCAATTTTTCAGTTTTTGATTTGTTAAAAAAGTTTGAAATATCCAATAAATGTTGTTCCACTTCATGATTGTGTCCCACTTGTTGTTGATTCTTCACAAAAAAATACAGTTTTATATCTTTATGTTTGAAGCCTGAAATGTGGCAAAAGGTCGCAAAGTTCAAGGGGGCCGAATACTTTCGCAAGGCACTGTATGTTATGTTGTTTTCTCGAGTGTATGAAAATTATTCTAATGATTGAAGTGTATGTACCTAGTATGTTGTACTAGTATATACGTTAAGCTGACTTAAAAAACATATTTATGAGTTAGTTAATTAAGAAGCTGAATATAAAAAGTGTGGCTTCTTACATAGAAATGGGTCAGGCCTCTTGCTCAATAGCACAAAGCAGATCATTCAATCTATGTTTTTACTGGTTCTAGACTATGTTGAAATAATCTAAATGAATGCAGCAACCACTTCATTAAAAACTATAGATGCATTTGACCGTAGACCATTTTGTTTTATAATGGGTACAGTACATGTTCAGTACACATCCCTGCATTCTATATTATAAAGTCGGCTGTCGGCCTTTGAGGTCACTTAAGTCAATAATTTGCTCTCTTTGCCTTTATACATCTCATTGACCTACTGTAAACTCCCTCAGTTGTAAACATCTACAACAACCATTAGACGTACGCGTCAGAGTTATCAAACCCAGTGTCGGGGTTTGTACAGAGTTGGGTAAATCAGCTCTTTGCACCCCCCTTACAGGGGTAATAATCTCCAAGCTGCTCTAAACGTTGATGTTTTGGTGTCTCTAGGTTAATCTCTAGACTGTTGAATGAGGCCTGTTACAACTTTCTTAAACCTTTAAAGGGAGTTTGTGAAACCATTCAATCATGGATGTAGTATGTAAAACATATTGATCACGTATTGCAGGTTACAGAAGACTCCTGTTGTACTATGAATACCCACTCATCCCTGTTAGATCTTGATGTGTTGGCTCTCTATGTATGTACATGTTTATAATCCACATAAAGTTAATATTACTTTTAGGGTTCTAATCTCCCTCTTTCAAAATCGCCACTGTGACCAAATCTCTAACATTCCTGATCCTTCCCATATATTTTAACCCTAAACCTCCCAATAACTATTGTCTATTGTTAGTCTCAGTGACCTTACTGACAATATCAACGTTTTATACAGATCAAAATACATTGTTGGATACCGTTTATGTCTTTCATTATGCAGACATTTGTTTATTAGATTATATTTCTCATTAAGAATACTGTTGTCAGCCACTTGGAGGCTTGGTGCATGTACAAAGAAAAAGTACTAAAATAATGGCAATGCATGTAGTCATGTTATGGGTTTCATTGTTTTGCATATAACTATGCATTATATGCTGTCGTAATAGTGTTGAGGATCAGATCATGCCTATTGGGCATTCTTGATCAATTATTGATCCAAAAAAGACACACACACCGGTTCTGGATTAATTCCATAGCGGTTTGCATGGCTTGGTAGTGTATTAGCCGGGTATGAGACATGATAAATAATACAATTTAAGTAAAGTATAAAATAAACAGTACTATCCTAAATTGAGAGATGAATTCAAAATCATATCAACAGCATAATCTTTCAGAATGTACCTGTTTTCCGAATAGAATGACATGTATACAGATTATATTACAACTTTTTGTGTTTTGTCTTAGTGGTTGTTCTTTAGTAAATAGGAAAATCAACAGTGTGTTAGTCCGAGAAACATTATTGAGATGGTTGGTTTATTGTTGTTGAAAATTTGAAATGTACACATTGTGAAGTGATATTGCAGCAACAGTTTTAAAGGGGGTAATTGTATCAAATATATATCCTTGCATGTTTGAATTAGAGCTCCTTTAAAGTGTTTATCACAGCCTGGTAAATACATTCTTGTAAGTTGTCTACAGTGACATTTCTGGTTGTCTCGCATGTAACATAATAATACTAAAGATTATGATAATAATGTTATTATTTTTTATAATAATACATATCTGAAAACCCCTTTTTGCATCTTCAATAGTTGTAGATATTCCAACGTTCGTAGATGACCAAGGTTGTTGTAGAGTGGGCATAAGTTCAACACTCAGGAGTCAATGTCCTATCTTTTGTATTTTTCATAGCCTGAGAGAGAGAATTTATTCAACACTTAAATAATAGATCATCATTCACGCACACACAGCCCTGTCTTCATAGTTGTTTATAGTGTATTATCATTGTTTTGCCATAGCTTCTAATTATCATTTCTAATCACAGATTGAATATAGTTGGCCTTGGTTTCTAATCATACTTTCTAATCAATAAGCGGGTCAAGTAGACCCAAGCTATTGTTTACAAACAGTATGAATAAAGACAATGTTTCATTGTATAAATAGCCTTCATTTTTAAAAACATACATGTAAATGCCTAGAATTAATACCTATCATTCTTAAATAATATATATCTATATACAAACATTCCCTTGAATATTCAACTCTCCTTCAAAAAAGTTCCATGAGGAAGGAAGGATTCCCCGATTATCGTTTTATCTGTCCTGGGTCTGCTGACTGTTGTTTGGAGTTAGGGTAAGGCAGTTAGTACAAAAACGTAGAATAGCATCTGTTTCATCTGCTCTTCCGAAGTCATTCAGAGTCCCTAATGCTGCATGTATCCCTGTCTGCTGTAAACACAAAAATAGCTTTTAAAATAGGGTGCACACTTTTTGTTTTTAATGTATAAAAATCATTATGGATGTTATTTTTGGGGACTTACGCCGAAAATAGTGTGATGGTGAAGGGCTACGTAAAGGACAGGGCGCAGTTTGCTTCTGAGAATCCCCGTCTAACTGTCGCTTCCCAATCAATTATGTCCGGTAGCCTCTGGATATCCTGCGAACGTTAGATAATATTAACAGTTTAAAACACATATAACTCCTGTTTAATATTACAATAATATCCTTAATATTCAAACAATTCCCCGAGTTCAAATCTTAAAATATATTTTTTCACAAACTCACCTTCAGAAAGCTCCATTAGGATGGATTCACAGACTATCTTTTTTATCTGTCCTGGCCAATAAATATTCGGGGCTGTTGGCCTGTGGGTTTGCGCTAAAGCGGTGCTAACAGAGTGGATCGGATGTCACTAGACACGCTCCACGGACGTGTCCCTAACTAGAGAAAGTACGGAATTAGTTTACGGGGCATTGTGGTGACTTTTTCCGGGCTATATCCTGTATGCAACACCCTGTATATTTGGTTTAGATTACAAAGGCATTCAAACAACAGGAGGGGATGTCGAGACATTTTGTATGCATGTATTGCCTTTTTGATTTCCTGCACCCTCAGGGTTAGCACCTTGGTGGGGTGTCCGATGTAAATTTATAGACCGGGGTGGGGGCACCGGGCGCTGATTAGAAATATCAATGTTTAACCCCGGGGGTCGGTCTAGACATACTGTATTCTTTCTGGGGTGTTTGACTTTTTACCCCCCCCCCCCCCAACCACATCCTCAGGGTTGTTTGAATTTAAATTCGGATTTGAAAGACCAGTGTGTTAATGAATCGAAAGTGCCCATTTTAAGAGACGCCGTCACACTTTTTGATGGGGGGTAGGCAGATATCTGGACATACTGTATGCATGATAGTGCAAACCTTGGTTTCAAACGATCCCCTACAGAGAGAGAGAAAGGGCCTTGAGTGCAGATGCCTGGGCATTGTTGAACACACACCCCACCCCTTTTGTTTTTGAAACACACGCACACCCGCGCACACACATGGCTTTTCCGTAAGTATTTTTCTCCTGGGGCATGCTTGGTGATAGATGGGAAGGACATTTTCCTATCGTTAAAAGGTGAGATACATTTTTAAAACCATTTATTTAATTCAAAATATTTAGTCAACTTTTTTAAGACATGTCATTATTAATTAAACCTTTTTACTATTCCTTTCTTACAGATATAGGTCCTGGTTAGCACTGACCATTATCCGTTTTCAATTCACGATCGCTAAGACGCTTGCACAATCCATCAAAGCTCCGTAAGTTTTCCCTCCATGGGTAGATAATCCGTCCGGCATGTAAGTCCTGGGTATGAGTCTGTTTAAGTCATAAGTAAAGGCCTTTCGAAAAAGGGGCTGTCATGATTGACTGTGGCCCATATTTAACAAGTATTGCTTGTTACAGAAGACTACTGTTGTACATTGAATATCCACTAGCAGATTTTTGTAGCATCTCCACTATATCTGTCATGTTACTGGGGTCTTTTTAAAAGTCAATAAACGTGTGTAAAATGTACACTTTTGTTTCACTGTAGATTTGTTTAAGCCCACCTAGAAACACCTGATTTATCCCACAGCATTAATGAATAAGCTGGGTATAAAATTAGTCTGTTTAAGTCATAAGTAAGGCCTTTCATAAAGAGGCTGTCATGATTGACTGTGGCACATATTTAACACGTATTGCTTGTTACAGAAGACTACTGTTGTACATTGAATATTCATTCATCCCTGTTACACCTTTATGTGTTGGCTCTCTATGTCTGTACATAGTGTGAAATGTGGTTTCCCTAAAGTTATTACACCCTAAACCTGAATCTGAAATTACCTTTAGGATCTTTCTTTGGGGTTCTAATCTCCCCGGTGTACATGCACCGAACATCCATAGGCTGGAGCCACCTGGAAGCTCAGTGCATGTACATATAAAGATAACTAAATAGGAAACTCAACAGTGTGTTAGGCCGAGAAACATTATTTAGATGGCGGTTTTATTGTTGTTGAAAGCTTGAAATGTACACAATGCGAAGGGACCTTGTTTCTAACACACACACAATCACCCTCCCAGACATTCCTGCTTCATAGATAACAACCCTAAGGGCAATAAAATAGGGGGTGTGGGGCCATTCTCTTTCAAAAGTTCAAACACAGACCCCCCCAGTTCAACCAGGTACCTAGACATCAATCATCATGACAGCTTCAAAGGAATAGATACAATATATGCATAAATTAGCACACCCTCTAACGCGTGAGGCCAGGAACAGGATGCCCAGATATGGGCATAAACACGTGATCAGTTCCGCCAGGATGTCCTGACTGGATGCCCAAATATGGGCGTGCACACGGCATCCTGACATAGGGTCATAAATCAACCGTTTGACGTGTGCTGTCTACTTTATTCTCTCTCACATCAGATAGAGCCCGTGGCATTTTTCTGTAAAGATTCAAAAATATATATTTTTTTAAATCAGTAAAAAAATAACAAATACAATTCCATGTACAGATAAATAGTTAAGCAGTTAGATTAAACAACTCATTTGTAAGATAAATGTTTTGAAATTAAACATGTATGGAAACAGGTGAATTAACACTCCTCAGTTAGCAGGCTCAAGCAAGCTAAAAACTCACATGGTAGCAAAAATTAACTAGCAGGAATTGTTAACAAGTTAAACTATTTAAATACACATTGCTGTAGGCTACTATTTACTAGTCATCATAAAATATAACTTAATCAAAAGTTACCAGAAAGCATGGCTCAGACAGTGTAGTAGAGTGGGCTCAATAGCATCTCATTAGTGTGCAAGAGCTTGAGAATCAGCTGTACATGTGATGGAAAAGTGCACTACACATGTGATGGAAGAGTGCACTGTGCATGCAGAGGGTTGCAATTCCATTGAATTGGGGATAGTTTAACCAAAATATGCCACAACCCCACCTACTACTGTCTGCGTAACTACTACAGCAGAAAGCAGCCTAGTCGGCAGAGCTCCATATATCTCATAGTCGTCAAAGAAATAACAGATGATCCCAGGGCATTTCCTGCACTGTTCCCCCCCATCCTGACGAGAGTATCCTCCTAATGGAATGGGAGTGAGAGGCGTTGAGACGGTATGTGTCATGACATTACCGTCTCTGTCTGAAAGCCATGCATGGCCCATTGCACTGACTGACTAACGGCCCCGGGGAGGGGAATTGACATCCGCCACCTGCTCCAGACATAGAGGATAACCAATGCAATGAGTCTGGTCCTGGAGTTGTTTTAGCGTTTATCTTTTTTCAGCATCTGGGTCGTGTTCAGTAGGCACGATGCGGAAGAAAACATTTTGACACGGAGTGAAAGTTAAGATGGTTGTTGTAGGCTTAATGCCACAGAGGGTTGCCAAAGCTGCCATACGCCTTTGCACACACAAAACACACAAACACTATTAAACTTACCAGCACAGTGAACTTCCCACTGAGCAGCTCCGAATGCAGAGGTTCCTCCTGAGGCTGTAGTTTAACGATGCCTTCTTTCAGACGCGTCTCCTGTACACATGAAAAAATAACAATTAAGGGAACATCAGGCCTGTGAAGTCTACAGGCTTTTGTTCCAGTCCAGTACTAACACACTTTGATTCAAATGATCCAAATCCACCTAAACAGTCTTCAATGTAGGCCACTACTATCAGTTGAATCAGGTGTGGTAGTGCAGGACTGCATTTCCCCATCCCAGACCTAGTGTGTCTCAGAACTCTTCAGTAATTGGTCTTTCCTTCATCTGCATTGGTTTGATTAAAGGCTGGAAGGATGAAAGGGGAAAGAGGGATACCTAGTCAGTTGTCCAAATGAAATGTGTCTTCCGCATTTAACCCAAACCCTCTGAATCAGAGAGGTGCGGGGGGCTGCCTAAATCGACATCCATGTCTTTGGAGGCAATATATGGATGAGTCCTACCAGCAAGTGTGCTCTCAACCGTCATGTGATTAAAGGGAAGTTTAGCTGAAAGGAAAGAGAAAAGGAAAGGAAACCATTTCTGAGGAGATTTTCAGGATGTATGGTATTGCAGAGATACTGTGATAGCCAAGCAGATAAGGTACCTGTGAAATACCTGTGGGAAGCTGTGAATTGAACCTTGTAGGCTACACGACAGTACTGTATATTTACAAAGATCTACCTGTCCAAGTGACTAGAAAGCCTTTACCTTGATCCGCGTGGAGTAGAGCTTAAACTGACTACCGTGGCAAACAATTGGATAACCGTGGGCTCAAGGATTATGACGTATTACTTAACATGCTTATACACTGAACAAAATTACACTACATGACCAAAAGTATGTGGACACCTGCTCGTCGAATATCTTATTACAAAATCATGGGCATTAATATGGAGTTGGTCCCCCCTTTGCAGCTATAACAGCCTCCACTCTTCTGGGAAGGCTTTCCACTAGATGTTGGAACATTGCTGTGGGGACTTGCTTCCATTCAGCCACAAGATCATTAGTGAGATCAGGCACTGATGTTGGGATATTAGGCCTGGCTCACAGTTGGTGTTCCAATTCATCCCAAAGTCGTTCGATGGTGTTGAGGTAGGGGCTCTGTGCAGGCCAGTCAAGTTCTTCCACACCGATCTCGACAAACCATTTCTGTAATGGATGGGAGCTCCTGAGTGGCGCAGCGGTCTAAGGCACTGCATCTCAGTGATAGAGGCGTCACTACAGTCCCTGGTTCGAATCCAGACTGCATCACATTCGGCTGTGATTGGGAGTTCCATAGGGCAGCGCACAATTGGCCCAGTGTCGTCCGGGTTTGGCCATCATTGTAAATAAGAATAAGAACTGACTTGCCTAGTTAAATAAACCTTGCTTTGTGCACGGGAGGATTGGACCTCACTTTGTGCACAGGGGAATTGTCATGCTGAAACAGGAAAGGGCCTTCCCCAAACTGTTACCACAAAGTTGGAAGCACAGAATTATATATATAATGTCATTGTATGCTGTAGCGTTAAGATTTCCCTTCACTGGAACTAGGGTGCCAATCCCGAACCATGAAAAACAGTCCCAGACCATTACTCCTCCTCCACCAAACTTTAGCGTTCTCCTGGCATTAGCCAAACCCAGATTTGTTCGTTGGACTGCCAGATGGTGAAGCATCACTCCGGAGAACGCGTTGCCACTGCTCCAGAGTCCAATGGTGGCGAGCTTAACACCACTCCAGCTGACACTTGGCATTGCATATGGTGATCTTATGCTTGTGAGCGGCTGCTCGGCCACGGAAACCCCTTTCATTAAGCTCCCAACGAACGGTACTGCTGACGTTGCTTCCAGAGGCAGTTTGGAACTCGGTAGTGAGTGTTGAAACCGAGGACAGACGATTTTGCGCATCAGCACCCGCCGGTCCCGTTCTGTGAGCTTGTGTAGCCTAACAATGTTGCTCCTAAACATTTCCACTTCACAATAACAGCACTCAGGGGTGCAACTCCGGTTTTAAAAGTGGGGAGTAGCATATAATAACCTATTACTTTTTTTATCCAGTCGGATAAACACTCCAAACAACCTTCTCGACCGCTCGGAGGCATCCGCACGGACATTTCACAAACTGATTTGTTGGAAAGGTGGCATCCTATGACGGTGCCACAATGAAAGTCACCGAGCTCTTCAGAAAGGCCATTCTACTGCCAATGTTTGTCTATGGAGATGGCTGTCTGCTGGATTGTATACACCTGTCAGCAACGGGTGTGGCTGAAATAGTGGATTTGGCTAAGTTTCCACATACTTTGTATATATAGTGCATCAACGCTACATGTAAAGTTTTGGTCCAATGTTTCATGAGCTGAAATAAAAAGATCCCAGAAATGTTCCATATGCACAAAAAGCTTATTTCTCTCAAATTTGGTGTACCAATTTGTTTATATCCATGTTAATGAGGATTCTTCCTTTGCCAAGATAAGGGAGGAAGAGGAGGATTGTCCCCCTCAAAATTGAGTAAAAAAACAAAAATATAAACAATGCTCCTAAAATGTTTATTTAAAAATAAATTCACCATCTTTCTCCCTAACTTTACAAGTTACCAACCACCACTGACACACACGCACGCGCGCATGCATACCTACACACACGCACACGCGCATGCATACCTACACACACTTACTCTGTAGCTGTGGAAGAGCTCAATGGCTAGCAGCACGTCGAACTTGCGCGCCATGAGGAACTTGACGGCCACTTCCCAGGACAGCTGGGACACTCCATGCTGAGTGGTCCACTTGGTGATTTCCTCCAGAAACTGTTTGGTAGCCTAAAAACACAGAGATGCGGTCACACACCATGACTGTGTCCCAAATGGCACCATATTCCCTAGCACACTGCATTTGAATGGCCCCCTTTTCCATGTATAGTGCATTTGCTTTGATCAGAGTCCTATGGGCCCTGGTCAAAAGTAGTGCACTATATAGGGGATATGGTGCCATTTGGGACACAACCTATGTACTCACTCTACAGAGATAATAAAAGAGACTAGAAGAAGTGAAAGAAGAAGTTAAAGATGATACATCCTATCAGGAAGTGGTGTTGGTGTATGGTGTCTGTATGCCCTTTACCATGAGAGAGCATTTAATTTCATGAAGAGAGAAAGGGTGTTGAAAGACAGAGGTGACTTGGCTGCATGAAAAAAATAAGATTGTTTTTGTTGCTGAGGTTCAAATTGTAGGTACAGTGCCTTGCGAAAGTATTCGGCCCCCTTGAACTTTGCGACCTTTTGCCACATTTCAGGCTTCAAACATAAAGATATAAAACTGTATTTTTTTGTGAAGAATCAACAACAAGTGGGACACAATCATGAAGTGGAACGACATTTATTGGATATTTCAAACTTTTTTAACAAATCAAAAACTGAAAAATTGGGCGTGCAAAATTATTCAGCTCCCTTAAGTTAATACTTTGTAGCGCCACCTTTTGCTGCGATTACAGCTGTAAGTCGCTTGGGGTATGTCTCTATCAGTTTTGCACATCGAGAGACTGACATTTTTTCCCATTCCTCCTTGCAAAACAGCTCGAGCTCAGTGAGGTTGGATGGAGAGCATTTGTGAACAGCAGTTTTCAGTTCTTTCCACAGATTCTCGATTGGATTCAGGTCTGGACTTTGACTTGGCCATTCTAACACCTGGATATGTTTATTTTTGAACCATTCCATTGTAGATTTTGCTTTATGTTTTGGATCATTGTCTTGTTGGAAGACAAATCTCCGTCCCAGTCTCAGGTCTTTTGCAGACTCCATCAGGTTTTCTTCCAGAATGGTCCTGTATTTGGCTCCATCCATCTTCCCATCAATTTTAACCATCTTCCCTGTCCCTGCTGAAGAAAAGCAGGCCCAAACCATGATGCTGCCACCACCATGTTTGACAGTGGGGATGGTGTGTTCAGTTGTGTTGCTTTTACGCCAAACATAACGTTTTGCATTGTTGCCAAAAAGTTCAATTTTGGTTTAATCTGACCAGAGCACCTTCTTCCACATGTTTGGTGTGTCTCCCAGGTGGCTTGTTGCAAACTTTAAACAACACTTTTTATGGATATCTTTAAGAAATTGCTTTCTTCTTGCCACTCTTCCATAAAGGCCAGATTTGTGCAATATACGACTGATTGTTGTCCTATGGACAGAGTCTCCCACCTCAGCTGTAGATCTCTGCAGTTCATCCAGAGTGATCATGGGCCTCTTGGCTGCATCTCTGATCAGTCTTCTCCTTGTATGAGCTGAAAGTTTTAGATTAGCAGTGGTCTGATACTCCTTCCATTTCAATATTATCGCTTGCACAGTGCTCCTTGGGATGTTTAAAGCTTGGGAAATCTTTTTGTATCCAAATCCGGCTTTAAACTTCTTCACAACAGTACCTCGGACCTGCCTGGTGTGTTCCTTGTTCTTCATGATGCTCTCTGCGCTTTTAACGGACCTCTGAGACTATCACAGTGCAGGTGCATTTATAAATGACTTGATTACACACAGGTGGATTGTATTTATCATCAATAGTCATTTAGCTCAACATTGGATCATTCATGGATCCTCACTGAACTTCTGGAGAGAGTTTGCTGCACTGAAAGTAAAAGGGGCTGAATAATTTTGCACACCCAATTTTTCAGTTTTTGATTTGTTAAAAAAGTTTGAAATATCCAATAAATGTCGTTCCACTTCATGATTGTGTCCCACTTGTTGTTGATTCTTCACAAAAAAATACAGTTTTATATCTTTATGTTTGAAGCCTGAAATGTGGCAAAAGGTCGCAAAGTTCAAGGGGGCCGAATACTTTCGCAAGGCACTGTACTTTTTCCAACCTACACTGTGAATGTTTAAATTATGTATTCAATATAGACAAGAAAAATACATTAATTTGTGTGTTATTAGTTTGTCTATTGTTGTGACTAAGATGAAGATCAGATCACATTTTATGACTAATTTATACAGAAATCCAGGTAATTCCAAAGGGATCACATACTTATTCTTGCCACTGTAGGCTTGCCATAAAAGGGTTGAATACCTGACTCAAGACATTTCAGCTTTTCATTTGCAATTCATTTGTAAAAAAAAAGAATAATAATAATAATTTAAAAAAAATATTACACTTTGTGTAGGCCAGTGAAAAAATATATAACAACAAATTGTGGAAAAAGTCAAGGGGTGTGAATACTTTCTGAAAGCACTATATATCACATTAAGACTTGGCCCTGATTGCAAAAAATATATGTCCATTTATATTTAGTGGGAGTGTGACTCCATTACCACGTGACCATGACCTGTGACAAAAATAGTGTCAAAAGGCTTAGGAAGAAAAAAAACAAACCTTGTACTTATCCCAGAAACATGCTTCGAATATGATTGAATATTTTGGCACCCTAGCTCTCTAAAAGATATGCGACTCCTCTAAAGAGTTCCATTTCAAAGCATGTGGTCTTGAGAAGACTCATATCACCCAGAAGACTGACCTGTTCATTCAATTAAAAACCCCAAGCTAGGACACGATGTGATGCAAGTATTGCACACATAACAAAAAAGTGCACAGCAATGGCCAGAATCGCATAGTACAGATATAGGCTATGAAACAAGTGCACGGTTCTAGTCTGTCGGTGAAAATGTTTAAATGATTGGCTCTTAAAACATCAGCATCTTCATTCTACATTGTCTAAGAAAGTTTTTTTTTTAAACATTACATTGACAGCATAAGACATTCAGGCCAGAATCTAAAAGAATCAAGCCAGGCCTTATAGTCTTGCTAAATGTTTGAGTTGATAACATTGTTATACTTAAGGGTGATTCATATGTAACATGATCATGATTATTGCCGATCCACTTCTCTCGACATTAGCCACATGTGGAAAGTGCATCCTATTATGTTCAGTCAGTCCCATTTGGCACGAGTTGATACTAAACAGGAAGTATCATGTTGCATTCTTTCTGTCTGTCCCCCACTTTTTCTTCCTGTGACGGTTCCTGGGAGACAACTACCTGCCCCACCCCCAACACACAAATTAACCCCACAATGGCAGTATCACTCCAGTCCAGTCAAAATGCTTTTAACAGCTGCCTGAAAGTGAAGTTCCACCATACTAGCACAGTTCCCCAGAGGCCCCCTGCTACAACCGGACCCAGCCAAGCTGAGGAGCTAATAACCCAGCCTACAAGCCTCCAGCCCTCCACCATGGCTGGGCCTGCAGAGGAAATGCCCAGATAAGAGTCTCTACACACTTCACTCCGCTGATGGACGTGAGTGCGCATGGGCGGAGTCAGATGTTTTTTAGCACCTCACACTTTGGTCCTATTCATCAGTGTGTTCCACCCAGAGATCCTATTCATCAGTGTGTTCCACCCAGAGATCCTATTAATCAGTGTGTTCCACCCAGAGAGGAAGTCCGCCTTGGGTAGTATATATCCACTAGGGGGCTTGGGGTTCCCGAGTAGCTTACCAAGCAAGAGGGTCTAAAGCGCTTGATTGTAGCTAGTGACGACATTTTAAGTTCCGGATCCGGTGTGCTATATGCCCTTTGTTTACTAATACTAGCTAGCTACAAGTATGGCTAGTATGGTGTTCTATGCTTTTTGATGCTACTAGGATTTAACTAGCTACAGAAGCAAACACATCTCTACAAATTGGAAGAGCTTGAAATGCTCTTACTACTCATGAGGAATCCAAACGAGGGAGAAAATTACATTTGTCCACTGAAAACTACATGAGAGGACAATGGAGAATACAGGTCTCTTGTCCAACCTATGTGAAGCATTGTCGAGGAAAGACATTTTCAATACTTTTGGACGTTGGCGGCCAGATTTGACGACTTGCTTCAGTAGCCTCCCCTCACATCTCGCATGAGAGAACACAGGATTTTGTTGCTTATTCCTCTGCGTCAAAATGGGCCGAAATCGAACGTTGAACTTCCGATCCGGTGTAATGCCAGTTTACAAATACTAGCTAGCTACACGTCAGCCTAGTATGGTGTTACATGCTTTATGACACTACGTTTAAGCCACAGAAGCAAACGGCTCTTTTTGAATTGCAATTGCTGTAAAATGGGCAGAAATTTTGGGGCCAATGGAATGATCAGTTTTGTGCAGGAGCTGTCGGAAAACATATTCGGATATAAGCTCCGGTAAACTCGGGCAATCGAGTACTACAACAGCTTTTTCTCAATGGTCCTGATGGCAGTCTGCAACGCAAGGAACCGCTTCACCATGATTGACGTGGGCGCATTTGGTCAGGAGGGAGATGAGGGAATCTTCTTGCGAGGCAAGTTCACCTCCAACTCATTGCAGGCCAGTTGCCGCTACCTAAGTGCTTGCCAGAGACCCAGACACCAAGCCCATATATCTTCACGTGAGACGATATAAAAAAAAAAATATTATCAGCTTTTTTGTTTTTGATAACATAGAGTTTAATTGTATATTTATGGTGGCTTTGATCCACAGATCTGTAGATGAACTGGCAGGTCAACTTTCTTTGGCTTGGCTAGCTGGCAATACTTTTTTTTTTTTAATTATGCATCTGTTTCACCTGGCTACTGGTTCCTGATATTTTTAAAACACCAATTGAAGAGTCACATGAAGCTTGAAAGGAATGGGAGATGCAGTAGAAATGCAGTGCTTAGGCAGAGGGCTCGTAGTGAGGACGACTAGCTACTACTCAACTGTTGGTGGTGAGTTCTGTCACCCAGAGCTGCGTGGGTGCTACAAAGAGTGAAGGAGGAGAGGTCCAGAAGCTACATGACTCTGGCTGGTTCCCAGAGTAGCCCTGTACATGATCAACACCAGACTCTTCATTAACCATCTCCCAGACCACCTTCTTCTGATCATGAACTGTCCCTCTACATCTTTGGAGGATGTATGCATTCAAAGACTTGGCCCCTATTGGTGGAACTAACTATAGCGAGGCTAATCATGATAATTTATTGCTTGTTTATTTTTTGAAGCACGTTGAGATTGCCATGTTATACATGTGTGAAAATTATACCAATATAGAACTTATACTGAACAAAAATATAAGAGCAACTTGTAACAATTTCAATGATTTTACTGAGTTACAGCTCATAAGGAAATCAGTCGATTGATATAAATTCATTAGGCCTAATCTATGGAATTCACAACTGGGCAGGGTCACAGACATGGGTGGGCATAGGCCCCCCCACTGGGGAGCCAGGCCCAGCCCATCAGAATGAGATTTTTCCCAACATAAGGGCTTTATTAGACACAAATACTCATCAGC
Source organism: Oncorhynchus mykiss (assembly GCF_057628025.1). Taxonomy (NCBI): domain Eukaryota; kingdom Metazoa; phylum Chordata; class Actinopteri; order Salmoniformes; family Salmonidae; genus Oncorhynchus; species Oncorhynchus mykiss. The sequence continues at coordinate 55,998,031 of NC_143022.1, read as the reverse complement.
TGTCTGGGTGGCTGGTCTCAGACGATCCCACAGGTGAAGAAGACAGATGTGGAGGTCCTGGGCTGGTGTGGTTACACGTGGTCTGCAATTGTGAGGCTGGTTGGAAGTACTGCTAAATTCTCTAAAATGACTGAGGCTGTTTACGGTAGAGAAATTAACATTAAATTCTCTGTCAACAGCTCTGGTGGAAATTTATGCAGTCAGCATGTCAATTGCACATTCCCTCAAAACTAGACATCTGTGGCATTGTGTTGTGTGACAAACCTGCACATTTGAGAGTGGCCTTTTATTGTCCCCAGGACAAGGTGCACTTGTGTAATGATCACGCTGTTAAATCATCTTAATATGCCACACCTGTCACGTGGACAGATTATCTTGACAAATGTGTGCACATAATTTGAGAGAAATAAGCTGTGTGGATATGGGACACTTCTGGGATCTTTCAGCTCATGAAATATGGGACCAATACTTTACATGTTGCGTTTATATTTTTGTTGAGTATATATGCTAGGGATGTGACAAATGTAAAAAAATATATATAATAATCTTAACGTTTTAACTGATTTCATCAAATTACATGAATTCATATGGTCCTGTGTATGACTGCTAGGTGGCAGTGCAGTTAAATCTACCGCAGTCCTGGCTACCTACCAGATGGCACTAAACTTACTGTTGTCCCCCACCCACTCAGCAACAATGATATGAATGCAGTTTTAGGTTCTTTGTTGTGTGCCTCCGCTCCATGTTCTCAGTACGTGGGACATCTCCTCAATGTGATGGCTTGTTGGAGTGATGTGTGACAGGGTGTTCATAGACGTCCAACAATCTGTACAGAGTACAGAGCTTGCGCTTTGTACTTGCAGAGCAAGGTTTGGTTTTTGATGGCATCTTGTAGTCTGGTTCTAGATATGCCCTTATGGTATTGAAGCAGACATCCTCTACCATTGACAATGGCTGCATATCAACTGCAATCTTTCCTGTAATCAGCACTGTGATTCTCACGCTGTCCCTTATCGCACCGATGCCAGCAAAGGGTTGGGAATCACAGTGCCTCCCTTTCAGCATTGCACCTGTACTGCCACTGTAGCTCAAATCCACCTTGCAAAGTTTGCATTTCATCACCTTCTCATTTAACTTCTCAAAATGTATTGCCATACAGGACTTCGCTGCAGTTGATTCCCTGTCTCTCACTGTGACATTTTTCCAACTGTTAACGAGGACTTGGGGAGCGCTTTATATACATGGCAAATCATTTAAAAAAATGCATATCTCCTACTTACAAAATTGTCGAGTTAGGTATTCGTTTAAAAAATATATATATTTTAGGGGGCAGATCAGCTTTAATATTGCAGATAGATTGTGGCTTCCATCAATGTAATTGTCTGCATCCCCCATATATATTTTGCGTAAATATACAGTACCAGTCAAAAGTTTGGATACACCTACTCATTCAAGGGTTTTTATTTTTACTATTTTCTACATTGTAGAATAATAGTGAAGACATCAAAACTATGAAATAACACATATGGAATCATGTAGTAACCAAAAAGTGTTAAACAATTCAAAATAAATGGTATATTTGATATTCTTCCATAGTCACCCTTTGCCTTGATGACAGCTTTGCACACTCTTGGCATTCTCTCAACAAGCTTCATGAGGTAGTCACCTGGAATGCATTTCAATTAACAGGTGTGCCTTGTTAAAAAGGTAATTTGTTGAATTTCTTTCCTTGTTAATGGGTTTGAGCCAATCAGTTGTGTTGTGACAAGGTAGAGGTGGTATACAGAGGACAGCCCTATTTGGTAAAAGACCAAGTCCATATTATGGCAAGAACAGCTCAAATAAGAAAAGAGAAATGACAGTCCATCATTACTTTAAGACATGAAGGTCAGTCAATACGGTTTCTTCAAGTGCAGTCGCAAAAACAATAATGTGCTATGATGAAACTGGCTCTCATGAGGACCGCCACAGAAGATAAGTTCATTAGAGATTCTGGAGGCGAAATAAACTGTACTAGCCCTTGACCTGTTTAGGAGAGGTGCTGACTAGCGGAGTAGAGCCAGTTTGCGCTGTTCTGTGAAGGGAGTAGTACACAGCGTTGTACGAGATCTTCAGTTTCTTCGCAATTTCTCACATGGAATAGCCTTCATTTCACAGAACATGAATAGACTGACGAGTTTCAGAAGTACTTTGTTTCTGGACATTTTGAGCCTGTAAATCAAACCGACAAATGCTGATGCTCCAGATACTAAACTAGTCTAAAGGACAGATTTATTGCTTCTTAAATCAGAACAGTTTTCAGCTGTGGTAACAATTGCAAAAGGGTTTTCTAACGATCAATCAGCCTTTTAAAATGATCAACTTGGAACACAGGAGTAATGGTTGCTGACAATGGGCCTCTGTACGCATATATAGATATTCCATAAAAATCTGCCGTTTCCAGCTACAATAGTCATTTACAACATTAACAATGTCTACACTGTATTTCTGATGAATGTTATGTTATTTTAATGGACCAAAAAAAATTAATTATTTCCAAAACAAGGACATTTCTAAGTGATCCCAAACGTTTGAACGGTAGTGTATGTGAATAAGGTTCTGTTTTTTAATTTATACATTTGCACAAATTTCTAAAAACCAGTTTTTTGCTTTGTCATTATGGGCCATTGTTTGTAGATTGAGGACATTTTTATATTTAATCCATTTTAGAATAAGTCTGTAACACAACAAAATGTGGAAAAAGTCAAGGGATCTGAATACTTTCCGAATGCACTGTAGGTGTCTGTCTGACGATGTTTCACGTAAACACGAAGCCAAGTCAGTTGTCGGACAATTTACGGGACACACCGACAGCAGCAGCCCCACTCCTTATCTCTTTCAGATTGCGAACATACCGGTCCCAAATCTTTCTCCAATTTTCTTTGATATCGGTGATATCTACCTAGCTGTTATCTTTTGTGTTCTTGTCCAAATACAACTGCATCGAAAGATTGTAGATGTATAATTGCACGTAGCAAATATTGAAATAAAAGCACACACAAAAAAATAAGCTTGCAAGTAGATTAGCAGTAGCATTAAAGTAGAAGCACGTCCATTGCTTCCATGTTTATACCAGAAGGGATGATGTAGACACAAGACGGGATTTATGTTGCAAAACTCACTCAATACTGCCCCTCAAGTCTCCAAGGAATGATACGCAGCATCTCAATTTTCAGGTATCACAAAAGTATGTTGAATGCGGCCCTAAGACTCACTGCCTGCTGTCCAGATGAACCATGGGGAAAGGGTATTAGGGCCCGGTAAGTGTAAAGACCATCATTACCACCAGGCTGGAAAAATCAGTCAGGGAGACAGAGAGAGAATAAACAAGCTGATCCCTCTCACTCATGTGAAAGAGGTACTACTCTTCACCCCCCTCATAAATATCCACAGTTCTTGGTACTGGACTTCTTTATGTGTTTGGAACCATCTATCCAGTTTAATGAGTGTAACCCACATGTCCATGTATGTTGGGGATAGCATGAATAGACCTACCAACTCATGTTTTATGCTGTGGATACATTGTCATCATATGGACAATAAGCACCCTAGCAATATATTATTATATAATATCCATTTTCTGCCTTTTAGGACCTGGTTGGAAAAACAAGAGGCAGTGAGAGCAGCTTGGCATGTGATTAACAACTGTACTAGCCCTTGATCATGACTCTCAGTTCCATTACATTACACACAAGAGTCATTGGATGAAGGCATCTTCTGTAAGAGAGTTAAGAGCCCCCCCCTACACTCAATCTGAACATTAACACGTTTCACTTGTGGTATTGTTTTGGAAGCATAAGAACTTTATATTTCATATATCAGCGAGAAGTAATATTTAAAAATTAAAAAAATGTAAAGGCTAAATTGATACACACCTTGATTGGGTATAATCAGCGGAGGCTGCTGAGGTGAGAACGGCTCATAATGGCTGGAACGGCGCTAATGGAATGGCTGATAACGCCCCACTAATTCCGCTACAGCCATTACCACAAGACTGTTCCGACAACCTCATGTCATAGGGTTATAGTTAGTGTTCCCACAAGACCATATCACAGTGCTTGTTTACAGAAAACAGACTGAAGCTATCCAGTGTGCGCCAAACATCTGTGTGTAAGCATAGCTGTATGGATCTGTGCGAAGATGCTACACTGTGTGTGCGTGTATATATATTTTTTAAGGATTATTTCTAGTTGATGAAAGATATGGGCCATATGTTTGAAAGCCGTATCGCAAGCAATAATTATTGACGTTTTAAACACAAAAACAGCGTCGGGATTGTAGTTCCCTTCAGCGAGTCATGGGCAAATCTAATGGCTGAAAACTGTAGGGTGAAGGCAGAATGCCGCCTAGAGTTTGAGAGCTACATCTGTACTAGCCATATTGTTGTTTGTGTGGTATGTAAAGGGAGATGTGTGGGCTAAGTAAGTGCATCAATGCAAATGGAGAAAGCATAGCTTTTTAGATTCTTGTCCTAATTCTGATCATTTATAATTGTATATCATTTGATAGACACTTGGGTCTACATTCGCGGAAATTATTCAATCAAATTACCATTGCATGGTGTTTTTCATAAGTCAAAACATTACATCTGATCATTTTTAATTCTTTACCAATACAAATCAATGTAATATTTTGACATTTCCTGTTAGAAGCATCTTCAAGGTAGGCTACAATGTTGAAAAATGTAGTTGGATACAATGTTTGTGTTCGTTATGCCTGTCTATGACGATGACTTCGCAACAATTGATCTGTTTAAAGAGCATAACTTGCAGTGGTGTAGGCTAACTGCAATGCAACAACTTGACACATTATGCATTCTTACTACGGAATGAGCAAATATTTGGCATTCTATTCAAAATTACCTGTTCTTCCTCTGCTGACAAACTGGCTGCCATTCTTCACTCTCGTTCTTGAGATTGACACCTTAATCCTTCAATTTGGTCGCCTTTCTCCCTTTCCTCTTTTCATAAAGGTAAACCGGTAACGTTTTTGCTAGGTTCCTGGTGTTTTACCAAACTTAAATTTGTCTCGTATATAAATGGGAAGCGTTATACTCTTTCTTCGTTTGACTGGCCTGTTTTAGTAGTCGAATAAGAAATTATTTGTAATCTTCCATCAAAATACTCATGCATGAGAGAAAATCGCTGATGTGTCAAATCTTATCGAGAGCTGAAGAAAAGAGTCCTTAACAGCTTGCCGTTTTTCTGTGACGAATCGCTGCTGATATAATTAACCGATTTGTCCAGTAAAGCCACCCACCCACCTTTGCTTTAGAATCAAGACTAAAGGCATTCCTGTTCTCTGGTTTGCAATCATTTAACTCCGTGTAGGCTTGACGATACCTGTGTGAAGCTACCCACAATAAGGTTTGGCCACAATAGTGGCGTTTGCGGTTGGCCTTCAAAATAATAGTCCCCCATTGAAACTGATCTAAACTGATACAAATGGTGTTTCTATTTAACTTCAAAATAAATACAATAATTTATTAATTTGACAATAAACAGTAAAACATGTCAAATCCAACTGTGGATTTATGACTGCATAATTGCATTGGGGTAATACATACAGTATATGTACTGTACAGCCTTGGTGTCTGTAAATACACTGAATAAAAATATAAATGCACATGTAAAGTGTAGGTCACATGTTTCATGAGCTGAAATAAAAGATCCCAGAAATGTTCCATACGCACAGAAATCTTTTTTCTCTCAAATTTGTTTACATCCCTCTCTCAAATTTGTTTACATTCTCATTTGCCAAGATAATCCATCCACCTGACAGGTGTGGCATATCAAGAAGCTGATTAAACAGCATGATCATTACATAGGTGCACCTTGTGCTGAGGATATTTTTTTAGGCCACTTTAAATGTGCAGTTTTGTCACACAACACAATGCCACAGATGTCTCAAGTTTTGAGGGAGTGTGCAATTGGCATGCTGAATACAGGAATGTCCACCAGAGCTGTTGACAGAGAATTGAATGTTGATGAAACTGGAGGTTTGCACAACCAAAGAATTTCTGCACAAACGGTCAGAAACCGTCCCAGGGAAACTCATCTGCGTGCTTGTCGTCCTCACCATGGTCTTGGCCTGACTGCAGGTCGGTGTTGTAACCGAATTCAGTGGGCAAATGCTCACCTTCGATGGCCACTGGAGTGCTGGAGAGGTATGCTCTTGACGGACGAATCCCAGTTTCAACTATATCAGGCAGACGACAGACAGCGTGTATGGCGTTGTGTGGGCGAGGGGTTTGCTGATGTCAACGTTGTGAACAGAGTGTCCCATGGTGGCAATGGGGTCATGGTATAGACGACACCATCTGTATACTTCTGGCCCTTCATTGAACACTGTGTTAACTATCCTCCAGACGAGCTTCAATGCCATTACAACTCTCCTTCTGTGGCTTCCAACTGCTCTTAAATGCAAATAAAACTAAATGCATGCTCTTCAACCGATCGCTGCCCGTACTTGCCCACCCGCCTAGCATCACTATTCTGGACGGTTCTGACTTGGAATATGTGGACAACTACACAAACCTAGGTGTCTGGTTAGACTGTAAACTCTCCTTCCAGACTCACATTAAGCATCTCCAATCCAAAATTAAATCTAGAATTGGCTTCCTATTTCGCAACAAAGCATCCTTCACTCATGTTGCCAAACATACCTTCGTAAAACTGACTATCCTACCGATCCTTGAGTTCAGCGATGTCATTTACAAAATAACCTCCAACACTCTACTCAGGAAATTGGATGCAGTCTATCACAGTGCCATACGTTTTGTCACCAAAGCCCCATATACTACCCACCACTGCAATCTGTATGCTCTCGTTGGCTGGCCCTCGCTTCATATTCGTCGCCAAACCCACAGGCTCATCTATAAGTCTTTGCTTGGTAAAGCCCTGCCTTATCTCAGCTCCCTGGTCACCATAGCAGCACCCACACATAGCACGTGCACCAGCAGGTATATTTCACTGGTCACCCCCAAAGCCAATTCCTCATTTGGCCGCCTTTCCTTCCAGTTCTCTGCTGCCAATGACTGGAACAAATCACAAAAATCACTGAAGCTGGAGACTCATATCTCCCTCACTAACTTTAAGCATCAGCTGTAAGAGCAGCTTACAGACCATTGCACCTGTATATAGCCCATCTGTAAATAGCCCATCCAACTACCTCATCCCCACACTGTATTTATTTTTTGCTCCTTTGCACCCCAGTATATCTACTTGCACATTCATCTTCTGCACATCTATCACTCCAGTGTTAAATTGCTAAATTGTAACTATTTCCCCACTATGGCCTATTTATTGCCTTACCTCCCTAATCTTACCTCATTAGCACACATTGTATATAGACTTTTCTATTGTGTTATTGACTGTATGTTTGTTTATTCCATGTGTAACTCTGTTGTTTGTGTCACACTGCTTTGCTTTATCTTGGCCAGGTCGCAGTTGTAAATGAGAACTTGTTCTCAACTGGCCTACCTGGTTAAATAAAGGTGAAATAAAACATTTAAACTCTATGCAAAGGAGTTATGTCGCACTGCATGAGGCAAATTGTGGTCACACCAGATACTGACTGATATTCTGATCCATGCCCCTACCTTTTTTTAAGGTATCAGTGACCAACAGATGCATATCTGTATTCCCAGTCATGTGAAATCCATAGATTAGAATTTATTTCAATTGACTGATTTCCTTATATGATTTGTAACTCAGTAAAGTCTTTAAAATTGTGCATGTTCCATTTATATTTTTGTTCAGTGTAGTGCACATGGTTCGTTTCACAAAAAGACAACACTTCTCCACATTTTTAGCTCTTGGCTACTTTTGGTTTGCTTCCATTTATAAATAAAAATGTTTCTTCCACATAAGGCTTCCCTCCACTCGATCATCCATGGGTAATAACGACCGACTGACTGACTGCATGCGCTTGCCTTAATGGTGCCAAATTAAGATCATCAACAGGTGATTGTGCCCGTTGACAAAAGACGCAGCCGAGACAAAGACGCTATAGAACTCTGTTTTGGCGTTTGATGAAGCACTAAAGGTTACTTACTACAAGCTTTACTCTGTGGATCTACATTTACATTTTAGTAATTTAGCAGATGCTCTTGTCCAGAGCGACTTACAGTGCATTCATCTTAAGATAGCTAGGTGGGACAACCACATATCACAGGCATAGAAAGTACATTTTCCCTCAATAACGTAGCTATCAATAGAGTCAGAGCTACAGGGGGGGTCAAGGTGAGGTGGAGGATTATTTAAGATACTGTTTGAAGAGGTAGGGTTTCAGATGTTTTCCTAAGATTGGCAGGGATTCTGCTATCCTAGGTTCAGCGGGAAGCTGGTTCCACCATTGGGGTGCCAGGACAGGAAAGAGGTTGGGCTGAGAAGGAGCTGCCCGTAGGGGTGGGAGGGCCAAGTGACCTGAGGTGGCAGAACGGAGTGTTCGGGTTGGGTTGTAGGGTTTGAGCCTGAAGGTTAGGGAGGGGCAGTTCCTCTTGCTGCTCTGTAGGTAAGCACCATGGTCTTGCAGTGGATGCGAGCTTCGACTGGATGTCACGCCCTGACCATAGAGAGCTGTTTATTCTCTATGTTGTTTAGGTCGGATGTGATCAAGGGTGGGTTATCTAGGGGAATTATATTTCTATGTTGGCCCGGTATGGTTCCCAATCAGAGGCAGCTGTTTATCGTTGTCTCTGATTGGGGATCATATTTAGGTAGCCATTTCCCCATTGTGCTTTGTGGGATCTTGTCTAGGTATAGTTGCCTGTGAGCACTACTCTGAGCTTCACGTTTCGTTTGTTCGCTTTATTGTTTTTGTTCTTTATAGTTTCTCTTCCAAATAAAAGGATGGAAACATACCACTCTGCATTTTGGTCCACTCCTTATAACGATCGTGACACTGGAAGCCAGTGGCGTGTGCAGAGGAGTGGGATACCATGAGAGAACTTGGGAAGGTTGAAAAGCAGATGGGCTGCAGCATTCTGGATAAACTGCAGGGCTTTGATGGCACAAGCAAGGAGCCCAGCCAACAGCGAGTTTCAGTAGTCCAGACGGGAGAGGACAAGTGCGGTAGGGTCATATTCTGCGGATGTTGTAGAGCATGAACCTGCAGGAGCGGGTCACTGCTTTGATGTTTGCATTGAACAACAGGGTGTTGTCCAGGGTCACGCTAAGGTTCTTTGCACTCTGGAAGGACGACACAGTGGAGTTGTCAACGTGATGGAGAGGTCTTTGAGCGGGCATTCCTTCTTCAGGAGGAAGAGCAGTTCTAGCTGGCAGCCTGGCTACATGCGTGTGTGCATGTGGGTGAAGTGGTGTTTTTAGAGCAGCGAACACATTTTGGTAACATGATATCCTCACCGGTCCCACTCCCATTCACAACGGTGCGCTAGCAACCTTTATTGTTGTAATTTCATTTAGTGAAAATAAGGAAGAGTTGGCTTCCCTTGCTAGTAGTAGCTAGCTGGCAGAATGGCTAGATCCTGGCTAAAAACATAGCAAGCCAGCTAGCCGTTTGAGTTTACCACTTCTCTATGTAAAATTATCAGATTTATAATAAAAATGTCTTGGCAAATATTCATATACTTGCCGGTTTAACCTAAAACATTATCCCAATTTTGTTCATTCCGATATTAGTTAAAAAATAATTACATCATCATGTTTAACTCTACCTACATGTATATATTACCTCAACTAACCGGTGCCCCCGCACATTGACTCTGTACCGGTACCCCCTGTATATAACCTCTCTACTGCTGCTCTTTAATTATTTGTTACTTTTATTTCTTATTTTTCTTTAGGTATTTTTCTTAAAACTGCATTGTTGGTTAAGGGCTTGTAAGTAAGCATTTCACTGTGAAATTCACCTGTTGTATTCGGCGCATGTGAAAAATACTATTTTATTTGATTTGGTAATGGAGAAAAAAGCTAATGGCTGGCTACAATAGTTGGCTACAGCAGGTTCTACCATTTCACTATAGCTTGGAATCCTTAGTTATTACTTCTAAACAAAACACCTTCTTGGGTGGATTCTTGTTGTTTGGTTTACTGTTAGAACAGTCGCTGATGAATAGCCTATATAGCTTATAGATCAGCTCAAGGAACCAAGAAGTGAAAATACCCCCACAGCTGTGGAAGGAATGATACAGCCGGTCTCAACTTTCAAGTAGTACAAATGTACTTCGAATACCGGAGCATATTACAAGGACACCCCCTTTTGTGATGAAAAACAACATTGTAATACTGTGCTACGCTCCATACTTTCTGTCTGTAGTGTGTGAACAGTGGGGGAAAAAATACCCAATTGTTTTACTTCAGTAAAAGTAAATATACCGTAATAGAAAATGACTCAAGTGAAAGTCACCCAGTGAAATACTACTTGAGTAAAAGTCTAAAAGTATTTGGTTGTAAATATATTTAAGTATAAAACATGAAAGCGTAAATAATAAAAAATTCCTTATATTAAAAAAGTACTTTTTTTTATAGATAGCAAATACTCAGAAGCATTTGTGTTTAGTGAGTCCACCAGATCAGAGGCAGTAGGGATGACCAGGGATGTTCTCTTGATAAGTGTGTGAATTGGACCAATTTCCTGTCCTGCTAAGAATTCAAAATGTAAAGAGTACTTTTGGGTGTCAGGGGAAAATGTATGGATTAAAAAGTTACGTCATTTTCTTTAGGAATGTAGTGTAGTAAAAGTTGTCAAAAATATAAGTACTGAGGAACAGATACCCCAGAAAACTACTTAAGTAGTATTTTCAAGTATTTTTACTTAAGTACTTTACACCACTGTGTGCGAATTTACCTTAACAGACTGACATTCCTGTCTAATTAGCCAGTTTGCCCTACTGATGCTTTTAAAGGTTGGGCCTTTACACATGTAAATCAGCAATGGAAACAACAAAAAAACTAAATGATTTTGCCTATATGACACAGTAGCCTAGTAGTTTAGGCTTCAATCAAATCCATGAAATATAATGTTGTACATAGCCACCCATAGCATACAACTCATAGCATACAACCCATAGCATACAACCCATGACCTCCTCAATTGGTTCGAATCTCTGCGCAAATAACCAAGTTTTAGGACTGCCAATCGCATGCATCCTTGTTCAAGCTCTTGTGTTTAAATGTTATTTGTCTCTTCCTAAATAATATATGCTCATTCATTATGAGTCAGTGGTGGCTAACACTGCTCTCAGAGCCACAGGATGATCAGGTTTTTGTTCAATCACCATTCTTCCACACCATTTTAACTTATCAACTGCTCAACATGAGTTGTAGAATCAGGTGTGATAGGACTGGTCTTGAACAACATTTTATTTTAAATAGTTCATGGATGTATGTTGATGCTTTGTGTATTTTCCAGGAACTCGGTTGTCTTATAAAAACATTTATCAGTTTCGCCCATATTTCTGTTTTTTGTTTCCCTCTGTAATATATATATTTTTTTATATAAATACTGATTATAACATTATTTATATTGTCATTTCTGAATATTGTGTATTTTAATTGCAGATGGGTTAAACATTAAAGGCTAAATGATTTTCCATTACATGGGTGCACAATGGGTTGATGGGTGAGCTAATGTCTTATTTCACAGTGAGTCCTGCAATAAGAGCTATAACACTAATATTGGTGTAGACTATACATAGTTGTGTTCTGTGGGTGTCACTGAGTTGACTGATATCCCATGGGTACACACTCCATATGTAAGGCTGTACAGTCTGATATGAATGTCCAATACAGGCAATAGACTGACTGGGGAGGTGATTTCATACAGTCAAAGTCCTGCAATAAGAGCTATGACAAATATTTATGTAAACTCTTTGGAATTGTAATCTGTTGGTGTTACAGAGTAGGATTATACCCCATTTAATGCACACTCTATTGGTAAGGCTGCACAGTCCAATATTAATGGTCAATACACACAATAGGTTGACAGTCAATAGGTTGACTGATAATGTGACTAATGTCACAGTGGTTTCAGAGTCCTACAATAAGAGCTACAGTATGACGCTAATATTTGTTAAACTCTTTTCATCTCTGGGTGCCACTTAGTAGGCTGTTACCCAATTTTATTCATATAGTGCGTAGATGTATGCCCCCAATGAAATTATGCCCCCATTACTTACTTTCGGCGCCAACAGAGATGGCTGCCTCGCTTCGCGTTCCTAGGAAACTATGCAGTTTTTTTTTTTTTTTTACGTGTTATTTCTTACATTTGTACCCCAGGTCATCTTAGGTTTCATTACATAAAGTCGAGAAGAACTACTGAACATAAGAGCAGCGTCAACTCACCATCAGTACGACCAAGAATATGACTTTCGCGAAGCGGATCCTGTGTTCTGCCTTTCACCCAGGACAACGGAATGGATCCCAGCCGGCGACCCAAAAAAACGACTTCGTAAAAGGGGGAAACGGAGCGGTCTTCTGGTCAGACTCCGGAGACGGGCACATCGTGCACAACTCCCTAGCATTCTTCTCGCCAAAGTCCAGTCTCTTGACAACAAGGTTGATGAAATCTGAGCAAGGGTAGCATTCCAGAGGGACATCAGAGACTGTAACGTTCTTTGCTTCACGGAAACATGGCTCACTGGAGAGACGCTATCGGAGTCGGTGCAGCCAGCTGGTTTCTCCACGCATCGCGCCGACAGTAACAAACATCTTTCTGGTAAGAAGAGGGGCGGGGGCGTATGCTTCATGGTTAACGTGACGTGGTGTGGCCACAACAACATAAAGGAACTCAAGTCCTTCTGTTCACCTGATTTAGAATTCCTCACAATCAAATGTCGACCGCATTATCTACCAAGGGAATTCTCTTCGATTATAATCACAGCCGTATATATTCCCCCCCAAGCAGACACATCGATGGCTCTGAACGAACTTTATTTGACTCTTTGCAAACTGGAATCCATATATCCGGAGGCTGCATTCATTGTAGCTGGGGATTTTAACAAGGCTAATCTGAAAACAAGACTCCCTAAATTTTATCAGCATATCGATTGCGCAACCAGGGCTGGAAAAACCTTGGATCATTGCTATTCTAACTTCCGCGAAGCATATAAGACCCTGCCCCGCTCTCCTTTCGGAAAAGCTGACCACTACTCCATTTTGTTGATTCCTGCCTACAGACAGAAACTAAAACAAGAAGCTCCCGCGCTGAGGTCTGTTCAACGCTGGTCCGACCAATCTGATTCCACACTCGAAGACTGCTTCCATCACGTGGACTGGGATATGTTTTGTATTGTGTCAGACAACAACATTGACGAATACGCTGAAATGGTGAGCGAGTTCATTAGAACGTGCGTTGAAGATGTCGTTCCCATAGCAACGATTAAAACATTCCCAAACCAGAAACCGTGGATTGATGGCAGCATTCGCGTGAAACTGAAAGCGCGAACCACTGCTTTTAATCAGGGCAAAGTGACCGGAAACATGACCGAATACAAACAGTGTAACTATTCCCTCCGCAAGGCAATCAAACAAGCTAAGCGTCAGTATAGAGACAAAGTAGAATCTCAATTCAACGGCTCAGACACAAGAGGTATGTGGCAGGGTCTACAGTCAATCACGGATTACAAAATGAAAACCAGCCCCGTCACGGACCAGGATGTCTTGCTCCCAGGCAGACTAAATAACTTTTTTGCCCGCTTTGAGGACAATACAGTGCCACTGTCACGGCCCGCAACTAAAACATGCGGACTCTCCTTCACTGCAGCCGACATGAGGAAAACATTTAAACGTGTCAACCCTCGCAAGGCTGCAGGCCCAGACGGCATCCCCAGCCGCGCCCTCAGAGCATGCGCAGACCAGCTGACTGGTGTGTTTACGGACATATTCAATCAATCCCTATCCCAGTCTGTTGTTCCCACATGCTTCAAGAGGGCCACCATTGTTCCTGTTCCCAAGAAAGCTAAGGTAACTGAGCTAAACGACTACCGCCCCATAGCACTCACTTCCGTCATCATGAAGTGCTTTGAGAGACTAGTCAAGGACCATATCACCTCCACCCTACCTGACACCCTAGACCCACTCCAATTTGCTTACTACCCAAATAGGTCTACAGACAATGCAATCTCAACCACACTGCACACTGCCCTAACCCATCTGGACAAGAGTAATACCTATGTGAGAATGCTGTTCATCGACTACAGCTCGGCATTTAACACCATAGTGCCCTCCAAGCTCGTCATCAAGCTCGAGACCCTGGGTCTTGACCCCGCCCTGTGCAACTGGGTACTGGACTTCCTGACGGGCCGCCCCCAGGTGGTGAGGGTAGGCAACAACATCTCCACCCCGCTGATCCTCAACACTGGGGCCCCACAAGGGTGCGTTCTGAGCCCTCTCCTGTACTCCCTGTTCACCCACGACTGCATGGCCACCCACGCCTCCAACTCAATCATCAAGTTTGCGGACGACACAACAGTGGTAGGCTTGATTACCAACAACGACGAGACGGCCTACAGGGAGGAGGTGAGGGCCCTCGGAGTGTGGTGTCAGGAAAATAACCTCACACTCAACGTCAACTAAACTAAGGAGATGATTGTGGACTTCAGGAAACAGCAGAGGGAACACCCCCCTATCCACATCGATGGAACAGTAGTGGAGAGGGTAGTAAGTTTTAAGTTCCTCGGCGTACATATCACAGACAAACTGAATTGGTCCACCCACACAGACAGCATCGTGAAGAAGGCGCAGCAGTGCCTCTTCAACCTCAGGAGGCTGAAGAAATTCGGCTTGTCACCAAAAGCACTCACAATCGAGAGCATCCTGTCGGGCTGTATCACCGCCTGGTACGGCAACTGCTCCGCCCACAACCGTAAGGCTCTCCAGAGGGTAGTGAGGTTTGCACAACGCATCACCGGGGGCAAACTACCTGCCCTCCAGGACACCTACACCACCCGATGTCACAGGAAGGCCATAAAGATCAAGGACAACAACCACCCGAGCCACTGCCTGTTCACCCCGCTATCATCCAGAAGGCGAGGTCAGTACAGGTGCATCAAAGCTGGGACCGAGAGACTGAAAAACAGCTTCTATCTCAAGGCAATCAGACTGTTAAACAGCCACCACTAACATTGAGTGGCTGCTGCCAACACACTGACTCAACTCCAGCCACTTTAATAATGGGAATTGATGGGAAATTATGTAAAATATATCACTAGCCACTTTAAACAATGCTACCTAATATAATGTTAACATACCCTACATTATTCATCTCATATGCATATGTATATACTGTACTCTATATCATCTACTGCATCTTTATGTAATACATGTATCACTAGCCACTTTAACTATGCCACTTTGTTTACATACTCATCTCATATGTATATACTGCACTCAATACCATCTACTGTATCTTGCCTATGCCGCTCTGTACCATCACTCATTCATATATCTTTATGTACATATTCTTTATCCCTTTACACTTGTGTGTATAAGGTAGTAGTTTTGGAATTGTTAGCTAGATTACTTGTTGGTTATTACTGCATTGTCGGATCTAGAAGCACAAGCATTTCGCTACACTCGCATTAACATCTGCTAACCATGTGTATGTGACAAATAAAATTTGATTTGATTTGATTTGCAGTATACTATATCGACAGTGGGATGTTTTTTTTTACTGTTTATTGTCAAATTAATTAAGTAAATGTATTTTTTTTAAAGTTATATAACATTCTTTAGTATTATCTACACCCAATATGGCATTATTCCACTATTTGTAAACGTTTGGAACAGTTTCAATAGGGTAATTTTATTTTGAAGGCAAACAGCAAATTCGACTATTGTGGCTAATCCTTATTGTGGCTAGTTTCACACAGGTCCTGGTGAGGCACATTCTCTGAGGTATAGTAACTCCTCCCTCTGGTGGCCACAATGAAAAACAACAATGAAATTCACACAAACTGCCTTCCTTCATTCATAAAAATGGCACACCATTTTGTTTATCACACACACCTTGTTTGACCAATTATATGAAACCAGCTGATAATGATTTAAACATTGCAATTATTTGGCATTTTCAGCACTGTTTAATGAAAGTGAGTCACCAAATTAAATTGTATTTGCCACATGCTTTGTAATCAACAAGTGTAGATTAACAGTGAAATGCTTACTTATGGGTCCTTCCCAACAATGCAGAGAAAAAAATACTGTTCCTGTAGGTGCTCAGTTTCTTTGTGACCTTCACCGCCAGTCAGTAGGAAAATGTTGTCTACATGTAATATGCTTAAATTGAGCAATCCATTGCCTTTAGAAGTCAAGAGTCAGAGGCACCACTTACTCACATGTAGTGCATACCAACAAACTTTGGGAAACTGGAATAAAGGTTCTCAAATTGTCCAGATTGAACAGACCTTTCCACATGAAAGCCTTCATAATGATAAAATCTGTGTTCCAGTTATTAAAACTTCTTGAGTGTAGGGGGCAGTATTTTCGTTTTTGGCTAAAAAACGTACCCATTTGAAACTGCCTATTTCTCAGGCCCAGAAACCATAATGTGCATGTGATAGAAAACACTCTAAAGTTTCCAAAACTGTCCAAATATTGTCTGTGAGTATAACAGAACTGATATTGCAGGCGAAAACCTGAGGAAAATCCAACAAGGAAGTGCTGTTTTTCCTAAAAGCTCTCTGTTCCATTGGATGCCTTGCCTCCATTTAAAGGGATATCAACCAGATTCCTTTTCCTATGGCTTCCTCAAGCTGTGAACAGTCTTTAGACATAGTTTCAGGCTTTTATTTTGAAAAATTAGTTAGAAAGAACCCATCGCGTCAGTGGATGGCTGGGTGCCAGCAGAGTTTTTCATGTGCATCAGCCATTTTCTCTCTCTCGCCTATGGAAGAAGCTACATTCCGGTTGACATATTATCGATTATATATTGTAAAAACAACCTGAGGATTGATTATAAAAAACATTTGACATTTTTCTGTGCACTTTACGATACCGCTAGAGCCTGTGGATTTCTGAACATAACGTGCCAAACAAATGGAGGTATTTTGGATATAAAAATTATCTTCATGGAACAAAAGGAACATTTATTGTGTAACTGGGAGTCTCGTGAGTGCAAACATCCGAAGATCATCGAAGGTAAGCGATTTAATTTATTGCTTTTCTGACTTTTGTGACCAATCTACTTGGCTGCTGTTTGTAATATTTTGTCTACTGAGAGAGATGTTCTTATATAAACGCTTGTTATGCTTTCACGAAAAGCTTTATTGAAATCTGACACGCCAGGTGGATTAACAACAAGCTAAGCTGTGTTTTGCTATATTGCACTTGTGATTTCATGAAAATTTAATATTTTTAGTAATTTAATTTGAATTTGGCGCTGTGCAATTCAGCTGATGTTGATGAAAATGATCCCGCTAACGGGATGGGTGCGTCAAGAAGTTTTAAATATAGGGACTGACAGTGCAATGGCTTGTGTGAGCACCTGTACATTTACCATGAAATTATCATTCACACGGATTGTCTTCTAGCATTTTTAGAGGAATAATTGGTTAACAACCCTACTACTGCCAATGTGTGTATTGGCAGGTACAATAATGATTTTACACGTTATTAATGGTTTAAATGATAACAGCTCAGAATAGCTGTAAATAATGAAGCCTGAGAAAGCCTATGTTGGAAACCAAGGGAACAGGGACTGGACAACAATATATTTCCTGTCAATGGGCTGACATGTCATTTGGGACAACTTGATAGGCAGGCCCTAGAACCACCTACCGCCCATGTCAGGAATGGGTGGATTCAATTATTCTGAGCTGCAGGGGCACTGGTCCGTGGCCTGTGACCTGAACGGGCAAAATCGGTGAGGGAGGAGCGCCCTTCTCAAATCAAACAGTAATCTGCGTCGCTCAGTCATGTTGTAAACAAGGCAGCATTGTGCATAGTCCAGAAACATACAACATCTCTTTTCCATAAAGTATATGTTAAATTAGTGTCACGGTCGTCGTAAGGAGGAGACCAAGGCACAGCGTGATATGCGTACATACTTCTTTAATGAAGAAGCTAACAAACTAACAAAAACAACAAAACGAACCGTGAAGTTAATATGAGTAGTGCAGACAGGCAACTAAACATAGAACAGAACCCACGAAACCAAAAGGGAAAATGGCAACCTCGATAGGATTCCCAATCAGAGATAACGATAAACAGCAGCCTCTGATTGGGAACCAATTCAGGCCACCATAGACATACAATTACCTAGACTTACAAAAACCCCTAAGAAATAGAAAAACCCTAGACAAGATTAACAAGCATACCCACCCTCGTCACACCCTGGCCTATCCAAAATAATAACGAAAACAGAGATAACTAAGGTCAGGGCGTGACAACTAGTTTTCATTGGGAAGGCAGATAATGCGTTGTCATGACGTTGCCCTGTTGGGGGAGGTTTCTGACCCCCCATAAATACCTTTCCCCTTTTCTCTCTCCAGTCTACAGACTGGACTCTTGGAAAGCCCTTTTGTTAACATAGGGAGAGTATTGTAACATCAAAAGGTTGGGGAAAATAACAACCTTTAGCTAATCCAACCAGTTGAAAGATTATCCTGGTACTTAACTGCAAACTGCAAACAGTATTATCCAAAAGAAGACATTCTAATGACAAATATCTCACATAAGCATGCAATAAAATTAATAAAACATCTTATTTATAAATGGAATTCTGATTCTGCCACGACAGTACCAAAACATTTCTGCAGCATTGTAGGTCCCCTTGAACACAGTGGCCTCCATCATTCTTAAATGGAAGAAGTTTGGAACAACCAAGACTATTCCTAGAGCTGGCCGCCCAGCCAAACTGAGCAATCGGGTTAGAAGGGCCTTGTTCAGGGAGGTGACCAAGAACCCGATGGTCACTCTGACAGAGCTCCAGAGTTCCTCTGTGGAGATGGTTGTCCTTCTGGAAGGTTCTCCCATCTCAGCAGCACTCCACCAATCAGTCCTTTATGGTAGTGGCCAGACGGAAGCCACTCCTCAGTTAAAGGCACATGACGGCCGGCTTTGAGTTTGCCAAAAGGCACCTAAAGGACTCTCAGACCATGAGAAACAAGATTCTCTGGTCTGATGAAACCAAGATTGAACTCTTTGGCCTGAATGCCAAGGAGGAAACCGGGCACCATCTGTACGGTGAATCATGATGGTGGCAGCATCATGCTGTGTGGGGTGTTTTTAAGCGGCAGGGACCGGGAAGACTCGTCAGGATCAAGGGAACGATGAACAGAGTAAGGTACAGAGAGATCCTTGATGAAAACCTTCTCCAGAGCGCTCAGGACATCAGACTGGGGGCGAAGGTTCACCTTCCAACAAAACAACGACCCTAAGCACACAGCCAAGACAATGCAGGAGTGGCTTTGGTACAAATCTCTGAATGTCCTTGAGTGGCCCAGCCAGAGTCTGGACTTGAACCCGATCGAATATCTCTGGAGAGACCTGAAAATAGCTGCGCATTGACGCTCCCCATCCAACCTGAAAGAGCTTGAGAAGATCTGCAGAGAAGAAAAGGCGAAACTCCCCAAATACAGGTGTGCCAAGCTTGTAGTATCATAGCCAAGAAGTCTCAAAGGCTGTATTCGCTGCCAAAGTTGCTTTAACAAAGTACTGAATAAAGGTCTACATACTTATGTAAATGTGATATTTCATTTCTATTTTATACATTTGCAGAAATTTCTTTAAACCCAATTTGTACTTTGTCATTATGGGGTATTGTATATAGATTGATGAGAAGAAAAAAAAAAAAATCAATCCATTTTAGAATAAGGCTATAACGTAACAGAATGTGGAAAAAGTAAATGTGTCTGAATACTTTTCGAAAGCACTGTGTATAGATACAGTTCCAGTCAAAAGTTTGGACACACCTACTAATTAAAGTTTATTTTTTTGTATTTTTTTTTTTTTACTATTTTCTACATTGTAGAATAGTAGTGAAGACATCAAAACTATTTAAAAAAAACACATATGGAATCATATAGTAACCAAAAAAAGTGTTAAACAAATCAAAATATATTTGAGATTCTTCAAAGTAGCCACCCTTTGCCTTAATGACAGCTTTGGACACTCTTGGCATTTTCTCAACCAGCTTAACCTGGACTTTTCCAACAGTCTTGAAGGAGTTCCCACATATGCTGAGCTCGTGTTGGTTGCTTTTCCTTCCCTCTGCAGTCCAACTCATCCCAAACCATCTCAACTGAGTTGAGGTCGGGTGATTGAGTTAGAGTTTATTTATATTTTTACAGTGACAGTGCACATTAATCAATGTTTCAGTAAAAGTGCCGGTTTTAGCCATCCGGCTAATTTTCAAATACAGTCCCTGGGCAGGTTATTAAAAACAATTACAATACAGACAATCAGGGACATCACGAGAGATTGATGGATTGGGGGGCTAAGCCTCTTTTAGGGGGGTCTGGCCAAACTACAAACTACAAAAATCTCTGAAACTAGAAACACTTATCTCCCTCACTAGCTTTAAGAACCAGCTGTCAGAGCAGCTCACAGATTACTGCACCTGTACATAGCCCATCTATAATTTAGCCCAAACAACTACCTCTTCCCCTACGGTATTTATGTATTTTGCTCCTTTGCACCCCATGTATTTATATTTCTACTTGACATATTCTTCCACTACAAATTTACCATTCCAGTGTTTTACTTACTATATTGTATTTACCTCGCCACCATGGCCTTTTTTTTGCCTTTACCTCCCTTATCTAACCTCATTTGCTCACATTGTACATAGATTAATTTTTCTACTGTATTATTGACTGTATGTTTGTTTTACTCCATGTGTAACTCTGTATTGTTGTATGTGTCGAACTGCTTTGCTTTATCTTGGCCAGGTCGCAGTTGAAAATTAGAACTTGTTCTCAACTAGCCTACCTGGTTAAATAAAGGTGAAATAAATACAATTGTTTATTTTTTGAACTCCCCAAATACAGGTGTTTCAAGCTTATAGTGTCATACTCAAGAACACTCAAGGCTGTAATTGCTGCCAAAAGTGCTTTAACAAAGTACTGAGTAAAGCGTCTGAATAAAATGCAAATTAATTACTTAAAAATCATACAATGTGATTTTCTGGATTTTTGTTTTAGACTCCGTCTCTCCCAGTTGAAGTGTACCTATGATAAAAAATTACAGACCTCTAAATGCTTTCTAAGTAGGGAAACATGCAAAATCGGCAATACTTGTTCTCCCCACTGTATGTACACTACCGTTCAAAAGTTTGGGGTCACTTGTATGTCCTTGTATATACATATATATACACACATCAATCAATCAATCAAATTTATTTTATATAGCCCTTCGTACATCAGCTGATATCTCAAAGTGCTGTACAGAAACCCAGCCTAAAACCCCAAACAGCAAGCAATGCAGGTGAAGAAGCACGGTGGCTAGGAAAAACTCCCTAGAAAGGCCAAAACCTAGGAAGAAACCTAGAGAGGAACCAGGCTATGTGGGGTGGCCAGTCCTCTTCTGGCTGTGCCGGGTGGAGATTATAACAAAACATGGTCAAGATGTTCAAATGTTCATAAATGACCAGCATGGTCGAATAATAATAAGGCAGAATAGTTGAAACTGGAGCAGCAGCACAGTCAGGTGGACTGGGGACACATATATATATATATATATATATATATATATATATATACGCACATATATATATATATACACACATATTGTTACGGTACGTGAATGAGGACCCAAAAGCGAATTAACAAAACAGCGTTTCTTTAATGAGGAAACACATGTAGGCTCAGATGGACAGGCAGATTCTGACAGGACAGGACAAGGTTAGATGAACTGGCAGATTCCGACAGGACAGGACAAGGTTGCAGCAAACACGACGATAGTCTGGTTCAGGCATGGGAAACACAAACGAGAATCCGACAAGGACAGAAGCAGGAACAGAGAGAGATATAGAGACCTAATCAGAGGGAAAAAGGGAACAGGTGGGAAAAGGGGTGAACGAGGTAGTTAGAGGAGACAAGGAACAGCTGGGGGAAGGAGGGTAAGAAAAGGTAACCTAATACGACCAGCAGAGGGAGACAGGGTGAAGAGAAAGGACAGAAACAAGACACAACATGACAATACATGACACATATATATATATACACACATACATATACATATATATACATATATACATATATATATATACATACATATACATATACATAGATATATACATATATATACATATACATATATACATATACATATATATATATATACATATATATATATATATATATATATATATACATACAGTGCCTTGCGAAAGTATTCGGCCCCCTTGAACTTTGCGACCTTTTGCCACATTCCAGGCTTCAAACATAAAGATATAAAACTGTATTTTTTTGTGAAGAATCAACAAGTGGGACACAATCATGAAGTGGAACGACATTTATTGGATATTTCAAACTTTTTTAACATTTCAAAAACTGAAAAATTGGGCGTGCAAAATTATTCAGCCCCTTTACTTTCAGTGCAGCAAACTCTCTCCAGAAGTTCAGTGAGGATCTCTGAATGATCCAATGTTGACCTAAATGACTAATGATGATAAATACAATCCACCTGTGTGTAATCAAGTCTCCGTATAAATGCACCTGCACTGTGATAGTCTCAGAGGTCCGTTAAATGCGCAGAGAGCATCATGAAGAACAAGGAACACACCAGGCAGGTCCGAGATACTGTTGTGAAGAAGTTTAAAGCCGGATTTGGATACAAAAAGATTTCCCAAGCTTTAAACAATGCAAAACGTTATGTTTGGCGTAAAAGCAACACAGCTGAACACACCATCCCCACTGTCAAACATGGTGGTGGCAGCATCATGGTTTGGGCCTGCTTTTCTTCAGCAGGGACAGGGAAGATGGTTAAAATTGATGGGAAGATGGATGGAGCCAAATACAGGACCATTCTGGAAGAAAACCTGATGGAGTCTGCAAAAGACCTGAGACTGGGACGGAGATTTGTCTTCCAACAAGACAATGATCCAAAACATAAAGAAAAATCTACAATGGAATGGTTCAAAAATAAACATATCCAGGTGTTAGAATGGCCAAGTCAAAGTCCAGACCTGAATCCAATCGAGAATCTGTGGAAAGAACTGAAAACTGCTGTTCACAAATGCTCTCCATCCAACCTCACTGAGCTCGAGCTGTTTTGCAAGGAGGAATGGGAAATAATTTCAGTCTCTCGATGTGCAAAACTGATAGAGACATACCCCAAGCGACTTACAGCTGTAATCGCAGCAAAAGGTGGCGCTACAAAGTATTAACTTAAGGGGGCTGAATAATTTTGCACGCCCAATTTTTCAGTTTTTGATTTGTTAAAAAAGTTTGAAATATCCAATAAATGTCGTTCCACTTCATGATTGTATCCCACTTGTTGTTGATTCTTCACAAAAAAATACAGTTTTATATCTTTATGTTTGAAGCCTGAAATGTGGCAAAAGGTCGCAAAGTTCAAGGGGGCCGAATACTTTCGCAAGGCACTGTATCTAAGATCAACCTGATGTTATTACTAATGTGTCGACCATGCATAAAACCAGATTGTTCTTCATCAATTATATGATGCAAGCCTTGTTTCAACCTCTTAGCAAATACAAGGGCAAATAATTTCCCATCATTATTCATCAGGCTAATGGGTCTCCAGTTGTCTATGTAAAGAGTATCCTTATTTATACCTTGCTTTAAGGAAGCCGGTAACTCCCCATTTTCAATTAATTCGTGAAACATAGCAAGAATGAAAGGAACAAATTTATCATTGAATGCTTTTAAAACTTGCTTATTAAACCATCATTTCCAGGGGACCAATTGTCCTTAAGGCTTTAATACAGTCTTTTATCACAATTTCAGATAACTCATCATCACAAAATCCCTGAAATCATTATCTATCTTCTTAGCAATGTTTGCTACATTTTCTAAGAAAAGATCCATATTGGAAGTTGGCTGGGCTGATGTATACAGATTCTGATAATACTGGGCAACATGCTGAGAGATTTCTTTTGGATTTTCATTGGGAATATTACTAATCATTAATTTACATATGGAAGTATTTTCGCCTGCCCTTTTTTCTAAATTAAATAAAGATTTTGTATTTTTCTCTCCCTCTTCCATCCATTTTCGTCTTGATCTTACAAACGCTCCCCGGCCCTTTTCCTCGTAGATACAGTCTAACTGCAGTTGCAATGATGATAGCTCCAGTAATTCCTGATTAGTTAGTTTAGTTTTTTTAGTATAATTCATTATTCCCTCTATGATGTCATATTCTTTCTCTCTCTTGGCACGAGCAATTTCTTTCCCCATTGAAATAGCCAAAAGCATTATATCAAATTTCATTAGCTCCCAGTAACTTCCAAACGTATTCATAACACAGGCACAATTCCAGTATTTATCATGAATTCCTGCTACTTCCTTCTTAAATACTTAATTCTCTACTAAAGTCTTGTTCATTTTCCAGCAACCTTTACTAACTTTTTTTGTTGACAAACCATACATATTTATGTTTATTGAGATCCCTTTGTGGTCTGTTAAAATCGATGGTTCAATTGAGACTTTATCAACCTTGTCAGCCATATCTTCAGATATTAACCAGAAATCAATACGGGATTGTATCTTTGGTACTCCATGTTAACATAAACTTATCTGGGGTCTTATGTCTACAAATATCTAGAACACCTAACCTTATACATATATTCCTAATCTCACTAACATAATTGCTATCCTTAGGAGGCCATCTATCTAGATTATCATGTAATACTGTATTAAAATCTCCACCCCATATTACTTTGGCCAATGGAAATGTAGACATATTTTGACTTATTTTCCTCTCAATGTCTCCAAATAAAATAGTTACTTGACTTGTTATTGGAAGCATAAGTATTTACAACAATGAATTGAATGTGGTTGACATCTACCTGTATTATTACCTGTATTATTATTGAACGTGGTATAATCCATCTCCCTGTATTATCTGCTTCATGACTTAAAGTTGCCTTTTAAAATAGCGACACCTGCTGACCGATTAGTACCAAATGAAAACCAAATATCATTCCCCCATTGACACTTCCAAAACGCAGTATTTGTGGAACAGGCAGGAGTTTCATGAATTAAATAAAATTCGGCACTCTCACCCTTACAATACAATAATAAAGATTTCCTTTTCAAAATATTACGGATTCCCCTGGCATTAATAGAAAAAACAGAAATGGACATTTACTATCACAGTGACTATATGAAGAATATTAAACTTGCATACGTTCACATGAATCGGGTTCTCACAAAAAGAAAAGTTCTTACTAGTTGCAAATAAAAACAAATATTTTTATACAATTGCAAATAACATTGTACCATAGATTGGTAAAAATGAATAGGCATCAAGCTAACATTAAGTGCCAGTGCGAATTTCCCTGACATAAAAGATATATATAAATGTAGAAAAACAGTTTGGCTCACACAAACAATGCTCTTTCCTCAAGAAATATAAAGTTTTATCAGATGCAAATAAAACTCAGTCCTGCACAACTCACTTGATAAATCCAGCAGTCAACAAGCTAGGCGTCAGCGTGAATTTCCCTTCCATGAACAAAGCCTTGGCTCCCGCAAAGTATGCACTTTTCCCTTCCTTCTTTGCTCTCTCAATCATCGGCCACAGACGATTCCGAGCTTCTTTGTCAAATGCTGTCAGATCTTCCTTGAACCTCAGGTTGTTCTTCTTTAAATAGTCATTTTTCTTTACACTTTTCCATGTCACATCCCTCACTGTCCTGGAGATGAATCTAATGATCACTGGTCGTGGTGGCTGGTTGTTGTCCCCATCTCTCAGCCTACCCAGGTGGTGCACTACATCCAGAGAACCTGCAACAACATTTCTTTCCTCCTCCGGGACTATTGCCCTGCAAATGTCCTTCACTCTTGCTTTGATGTTCTCCTCAGATTTTTCTGCTATTCCATAAATTCGAAGATTCCATCTCCGACTATACCGGTCATTCTCGTTTACCTTTGACTCCATTTCAGTGAGTTTCTTCTCCTTGCTTTGCAACCTGAATGTTCAATGTTGCGTTCTGCTGCTTCAGAGTTTTTACTTCCTCAGCATTGAAATCAATTGATTTCTTCAGGTTAACGATATGATAGTGTTCTTTTTCACAAAATTCATGATGTCATCTGCACTCTCTTTGATTTTAGCCGTGAGGATGCGGACGATGTTGTCCTGTAGATGGCTCATTGATGGTTCACTTCTCAGCTTCTTTGGAAGTTGCTCCTTGGTTGGGGTATTCGGGTATGAATCACATTCACCCCCCTTTTTTACACTGCAAGCATCTGAGTTTCAACAATGCCTCTTTTATCCTTGGAAGTTTCAACATCCATTATCTCAGCAACAGTTTGGTCATGTCCTGATTCCATGCTACTAGCTATGAAGACGTTAGCAGGCTAACTTAACTACACACGCTGAAACTTGTCGACAGCTAACGTAAACTCACTCACTTTTGTACATCGCCTTGGTCCATACAATTGACCTTATTTTAGCACCCAAAAAACGTAATACTTCCAGATCAACTGTAATGTCAATGCCACTGTAAAGCACAATTTCTCAATTTTCCAACAGAATCAATTACATGAACTCCACGCTGCCCGTTTCTGCATGATTCAAGAAGGCAACGAGCTCCGTCTGGTCTTTATAAAAATGGCGGGTGGGGAAGCGAATCTAATGCGTGGTAGTGAGAAGGTCCAACTTATCACCTTATTGCCTCTAAAATGTAAATAAAACACTATAAAGAGTCGCAGTTGCGCACATTTGTACGGAATATGGTGAGTTTACGTTAGCTTGTTAGTTGGAAATCGTCAAAAATATATTTCAATGGTTTGATTAATTACACAATTATTCAAAATAGCTACATTGTATGGTTAGATATAATTTTGTGTGAAAAAAAAAAATTGCAACTGCAGTCTAAAACTATAAACTTTGTGAGAATACCCTGAAATTGTTCCTCAGCTAGAAATGTTACACCCTCTCATGTCGCCATCTTGAGCGCCCCCCTCCTCCATCGCTCTTTGCCCTGCAAGTGTGTACTCGTCAGACGTCATGAAACGTCATCAGAAGTGTCCACTTCATTTGAGGGCTGAGGGGATAGGGTGTGTCTTTTAAGTGTTTGGACTGCACAGGTGAGAAGCAGTCAGGCAGTCAGTCTTAGAGCATGCGGTCAGTTATCAGTTCTAAACATGTATTCTGTATTCTCTATGCTTATGATCTATTTTCTTGCGCGCATATGACAAAAAAGTGGTTGTCGGAGCACGTCTCTGGATCCGCTGAGCCGGAGGCGCTTGTTTTAATCCTGCTGTAAGGACTCCTTGCGGACAGCACCAGCAGGTCAACGACTAAAATGACCGAGTTACTTCATGTTATGTTTCTCATGCTAGGGGCAGTGTAGAGCTGATTTCTTGCGTTTCAAATAGTGAATTATTAAGGACGTTAACGAAGAAAACAAATAGTTTCTCTATTGTCCATGCCTAACGTCATGACAAAAGTTACTTTGCTACAAAACGGATAGTAATATAATGGCATATGCTTTGCATTAAGTCGCGTACCCTTATCACTTGCTAATAATGCTTCATGTTTTTTTAATTCAAGGCAACAAAGAGGACATGCGCAAGAACCTGTTTTGTGGGGGAATTGGAGCAAGTTTCGGAAGGAATGTGTATCAACACCGGATTGCATTAGACTGGGAAATCATTAGGCTAGTCATCTCTATCGGGTCTGAATGCTTTCTTCCACCCCGGGCAGTTTGTCTTTGTACTGGGAACAAACTATTTCACTTTGTCTTTGTGCTGGGAACAAACAATGTTGATAATGTTTGATCATATGTACAGCAAGTCTTTTGTTCGAGGATCACATCACGCAAGGATAACAATGTAACGATTCATCAGGATTACAACGAATAGACAGACACATGTTTGCAATTTTTTCTTGGTGGAAACACATTTTCGGATAAACCGATGTCAATGCTTCCGTGAGCCGAGGACTGAGGAGTTACAAGTTGCGAAGCCCGCAAGTTATATTGCAGTTTCAAGTATTGAAGGAAAATATTGGACATCAAAGAAAACGTTTAGGCTAAGGTAACGTAATGCTATCAATAGGAATATGGTACTGATGTAGTGGGCAGTGGGTGCATGGCATATGCTAGCAATATACCAAGTTTGCAATTCAAATTTGCAGTAAGAATTCCATTGGAAATAGCCCATATTCTGTTAATTGTACGTGTTCAGGAATTGATCCTCACTACCACTGAAAACCATCTGCAATTCGATTTGACTGTTTTTATATACAGTCCATAGGCCTACTAAAAAGATGGACAAGATTCTTGGCAGAGTATAGAAAACAACACAGGACAGTTGTGTAATTGAGTTGTAAACATACCCAGCTGTATACTGCACTAGTTATGTTTTAAGAGAGTAGATAAAGCACTAAGGTTATTATCATGTTATAGTGCATGAACACATTCGAAATTAGTAGTTTGTATCAGTATTAGTGTCATTTGACACTTTGTGTCATTCAAGTCACTCTTTCTCTCCTTCTCTTATTGATTTGTTGGGTGACTAGAGTTGAGATTAGATGAAATAGTAGGGTTATGGTTCAGCTATTCAGAGATCACCTATTTGCACAACATGTGTTAACAAGTTGTGCTCAAGGGTAGCAGAATCACAATGATTTTAGGCAGTGTGCATATGATAGTCAGCTGATTTTTGATGTCAAAAGTGAGTCAAAATGTCGATGAAAGGCAAGGCACTCTTCACTTTCCAAAGTGAAAACAAAGAGGAGATCAGCATAAAGGAGAATGAAGAACTGGTTATCTTTGACAATAACTCTGTGGATGGATGGTTACAAGGGGAGAACAGTAAAGGACAGAAAGGTCTCTTCCCAGCCTCTTATGTGGAAGTAATCCGCCCTCGTTCCAACTCCAACATGACAGACTGCTCCATAAGCCCGGAGGGTTCTCCCGGCAATGGCTCCTCATATTTCCCCTCTACAGCAAACACGCCCTTTCACATGCAACAGGGTTACTATCACGATGACGATGATGACTGGGATGATTGGGATGACAGTTCCACAGTGGTGGACGATGATGACCCCAGTGGCACAAATGGACATTCCCATCAGAGCCCCCACTCCAACAACCCCAATGTCCACTATTGTGCCAAACCTTACATGGAGAGGCAGGACAGCATCTCCAGCTCGCGGAAGGGCAGTATGGTAGGCAGGAACTTGAACAGATTCTCCAGCTTTGTCCGCTCAGGGGTGGAAGCATTTGTGTTGGGCGATGTGCCCATGAACGCTAAGATAGCCGAGTCATACACCATTGCGATGGGCCCCAAAGGGCCTCAATGGAAAGAGAGCCCCACACCTTTCTCTTGCTCCATCGAGGACCCCACCAAGCAGACCAAGTTCAAAGGCATCAAGACCTACATATCTTATCGGGTGACCCCGAGCCACAATGCGAGGCCTGTGTACCGGCGTTACAAGCACTTTGACTGGTTGTACAATCGTCTACTGCACAAGTTCACCATCATCTCGGTACCCCACCTGCCCGAGAAACAGGCAACGGGGCGCTTTGGGGACGATTTCATTGAGAAGCGCAAAAGGCGGCTGATTCTCTGGATGGACCACATGACCAGCCATCCGGTCCTGTCGCAGTATGAGGGCTTTGAGCACTTCCTGATGTGTGCCGATGACAAGCAGTGGAAGCTGGGAAAACGGCGGGCGGAGAAGGACGAGATGATGGGAGCCAACTTCATGCTTACCTTCCAGATCCCCAACGAGCACCAGGACCTGCAGGACGTGGAGGAACGTGTGGACTCCTTCAAGACCTTCACCAAGAAAATGGACGACAGCGTCATGCAGCTGACGCACGTGGCCTCGGAACTGGTGCGGAAGCACCTCGGTGGCTTCCGGAAGGAGTTCCAGCGTCTGGGGAACGCTTTCCAGAATGTCAGTCAGGCGTTCATGCTGGACCCTCCCCACTGCTCGGAATCCCTCAACACTGCCATCTCCCACACAGGACGCACATACGAGAACATTGGTGAAATGTTTGCCGAGCAACCTAATTACGACCTCTTCCACATGCTGGACAAACTGTCGCTCTACCAGGGCCTCCTCGCCAACTTCCCGGACATTATTCATTTACAGAAAGGTAATGTACTCTCCCCTTATGGTGTGCTCATTAGTGTTAGACCTAGAGTCTAATAGCTTGTCCTAGAGATTAATCTTCAACTCATTGTTTTGCCTCACGAAGTACGGCCTATTAGTGTATGTAGTTATCACCATCATTCTGACTTCAATACCATCATGGAACTCGATACCAAAACGATACCACAACAACAAAAAAATTGTATATTAACCAAAGTCACAGAATGGTAACTGATCCAGACAGAAACTCAGCTACTGCTCTGTTCAATCATTGGACATCTTTTGAGTTCAATATCATTACATTAGAATTTTTTTTTACTTCAACATTTTTCAGACACAGCCATGTATGCTTTAATGAATCAATTGTACGATCATACAATCAATTTGACGTTGTTTTTACCAATCTAACTACAACATAATGTTAATTTATTTGAATGGTAAATCTATATTGATATAGTGGGTATATCAAGATGTAGCCTAGGCCTATCCAAAATACAGGTGAATTCACATTCAATAGGAGTTTGTGCATGCATTGAGTTATTGATCTTGTTTTGGCTGATTTCATGGGGCTACAGATGACAAACAATCTGTTTCCCTTTCACTTGAGACTTATTTTATTGTACTGATAAACAACATTTGCATAGAAGTAGTCTCTTTAACCAGTCATGAGGTCATTCACGAGGCAAGAAGGGGGCAGCTTGTCAAAGCAGTCAGTTTGCTGAGGCAGTAGATCATCTTTGGGAGAGATGTGCAAGAGAGACCGAACAAGTGAATTAATAAAGTTTTTAGTGGCAATCAGCTTTGAAATCAGTATATTTTGCATAAATGCTAGGGTGGTGAAGTGATGTTAGCTTTAGCTATCAGCTAGCAAGGAAAGTTAGCCTACAAAGCTGGAAATTACCAGTATCTTCTTCCATTGCAAAGTGTTCTAGCCTATATGGACATTGTTTTGCTGTCGTGTTGCATTATTCAGGTGTGTTAACTTTTGCGTATCGTGAGTGGGGAACTAACAGGATGCAGCCCAGACTCCCAGTGCAGGCTAGTAATGAGTAAGTGGAGCAGGCATGGTGCACTTTATAAATAGGGGTTGTTGCGCAGATACAGGCTTGATCTGTGAGACACATTTGACAGAAGTACCGAAAGTAACACAAATTCTCGTACCGAACCGTTGTTCATGTTTTAGTATTGAGAAAGTACCAAAGTTTCGGTAAACCGTGCAACACTAGTTATAAGTGCTTATAAAATCACTGTTATAAGTTATGCATTACCACAACAGCTTTGAAATCAATAGGGCAGAAATCACTCTTGGTTCCTTGATTGATGAACACTGACACTTCTATCAAACATGTCTTTGAGCCCTAACGGTATCTCCTAAATGCGTCTAGTTTTACTACCCTGTCACTGATAAATGGAAGGATAATTGAAGTACCACCAAGCCATTCCTTAGTCGCATATACAGTGCCTTTAGAAACTTTTCACACCCCTTATTATTCCAAATGTTGTTGTGTTACGTCCTGAATATAACATTGATTAGGTAAAAAAAAAATCTCACCCATCTGCACACAATCTACACCCCATAATGACAAAGTGAAAACCTGTTTTGAGGAATATTTGCACATTTCTTGAAAATGAAATACAGAAATATCTCATTTACCTACAGTTGAAGTCGGAAGTTTACATACACCTTAGCCAAATACATTTAAACTCAGTTTTTCACAATTCCTGACATTTAATCCTAGTAAAAATGTTCCTGTTTTAGGTCAGTTAGGATCACCACTTTATTTTAAGAATGTGAAATGTCAGAATAATAGTAGAGAGAATGATTTATTTCAGCTTTTATTTCTTTCATCAAATTCCCAGTGGGTTGGAAGTATACATACACTCAATTAGTATTTGGTAGCATTGCCTTTAAATTGTTTAACTTGGGTCAAACATTTCAGGTAGCCTTCCACAAGCTTCCCACAATAACTTGAATTTTGTGAATTTTGGCCCATTCCTCCTGACAGAGCTGGTGTAACTGAGTCAGGTTTGTAGGCCTCCTTGCCTGCACACATTTTCAGTTCTGCCCACAATTTTCTATGGGATTAATCTCAGGGCTTTGTGATGGTCACTTCAATACCTTGACTTTGTTGTCCTTAAGCCATTTTGCCACAACATTGGATGTATGCTTGGTGTCATTGTCCATTTGGAAGACCCATTTGCGACTAAGCTTTAACTTCCTGAATGATGTCTTGAGATGTTGCTTCGATATATCCACATCATTTTCCTTTCTCATGATGCCATCTGTTTTGTTTTGTTTTGACTCAAATGATGTCAATTAGCCTATCAGAAGTTTCTAAGCCATGACATCATTTTTTGGAATTTTCCCAGCTGTTTAAAGGTACAGTCAACTTAGTGTATGTCAACTTCTGACCCACTGGAAGTGTGATTCCGTGAATTAGATTATGGTCGTGAATAATACAAGACAGCTCAGAAGAAAACCATGGATTATCCCGCCCTTTAACCCTGAACCTGCGGAATGGGGCATGTTTGTTTACTATTTGGAAAAAAAACATAATGAAAGAATTTCCAGGCAGTTTTCACATCAGGGATAAACTCACTCTGCTCCAGTCAAAATAAACAAATCATGAAAGAAAGGCTGCTCATTACAACACTTCAAATTTCTCTTACGAATAAACGTGGGTTTGTCTTAGGATCCTTAGTATTTCTAACAGCAACAACAGCACAATGGTCACTTAAATCATTACAAAAAACACCAACCACAGAATATTTATGTGGAACATTTGCCAATATCAAATCAATCAGGGTAAATGTATCTGGGCATTTAAGATTTAGGAGAGTGGGTGAGTTAATCAACTGGGTAAGATTCATAG
This sequence comes from Oncorhynchus mykiss, assembly GCF_057628025.1. Taxonomy (NCBI): domain Eukaryota; kingdom Metazoa; phylum Chordata; class Actinopteri; order Salmoniformes; family Salmonidae; genus Oncorhynchus; species Oncorhynchus mykiss. Next base: position 55,964,925 of record NC_143022.1, on the reverse strand, counting down.
AATTACAAAACATTTTTAAATCATCAGACACCGACTTCAACCAACACCAGTCGAGATCACCAATCAAGATCATTTCACTGTAAAGAAGTTTAAACATAAGGTGCGTCAAAGAAGAAAATGCATCACCGAGAGCAGAGGGGGGACAGCCATAACAGCCAATCACAGTTATAGAGAGGCCCTTTGAAACCTCAATATTCAAAGCAAGAAATTCCAACTGTTTACAAATAGTTTCAGACTTTGCTACACTTACGGGGAATTTAGTTTTTACATATATAGCCACAACCCCACCTTTCTTAACTCGATCAGTGTGATAAACAAAATATCCTTATCAAAAACAGACTTGCTGAGCCAGGTTTCAGAAAACACAATTACATCAGCATCAGTTGATTTAGCCCAAATCCTAACCCCATCAATTTTTGACAACAGGCTGTGTACTTTTAAATGAAAAATACCAAAACTAGATCTTGATTTAAAATCAGAGGGGGTTTGGAGACATTGCATATCAGGGCCAGGGTTAGGTTGCACGTTACCTGATATCAACAAAAGAAGAATAACTTGGCACCTCGGTTTAATAACCTTGCACGGCTTCTCTTTTTTAAGAGACGTACTGCAAGCGAATTCTACAAGTGAGTTTCCAGACAATACAAAATAGTAATTTAAAACCATTAGACCTTGGTAGTGACACATTCGTACTGTTCACGTCATGCCACAAATACATCGGCACTTGGACGAGTGGGCCGAGTGAAAAAGAGCGAGTTCCTGCAGACAAAATGGACGGGAGAGCACATTGTCAGATGTACTCACCCAGTGGCTATGTTCGTTTTCTCCAGAGTTCAGTAAAGTCAGTGCACAAAGCAATAACATGAAAATGGTCATTTTCTCTAACAAATGTAAAAAAAATAGAGGCCAACGAAGGTAAGGGGAGAGAGGGACAGCGTGTATGTATGAGTCTGAATGTGAGTATTTGCGCGTGTGAGTAGATTGGGTGTTGAGGTCGATTGAGAGAACGGGTTGGGGATTGTTGAGCTGCCACTGAGAGCCAGAGCAAAAAGGAGCAACTTGGACGAGACACTCCGCGGATGAAGAAGGAACTCAGGCCAGCCAGAGATAGGGTTACTTTGGTAAACTTCAAGTAATGAAGTGCCGAGTTGAGAGAGACTCGTGATCTTTACACCAGCAAAAACAAAATAGTTTGCACTACACAACAAGGAAGTTACTCAACCATAAATAAATAGGTTATTAGTAGGTTAAAATGTACTAGTCACAGACAAACAACTTGACATGCTGCCATCTTGTATTTCATTGTTGTTGATCATTGCTACACAGCCATTTTAAAGACTTGCCATAGATTTTCAAGCAGATTTAAGTAAAACATATAACTAGGCTACTCAGGAGCATTCAATGCCGTCTTGGTAAGCAACCAGTGTATATTTGGCCTTGTGTTTAAGTTTATTGTCCTGCTGAAAGGTGAATTTGTCTCCCAGTGTCTGTTGGAAAGCAGACTGAACCAAGTTTTCCTCTAGGATTTTGCTTGTGCTTAGCGCTATTCCTTTTCTTTTCATCCTAAAAAACTCCCTAGTCCTTGCCGATGACCAGCATACATGATGCAGCCCCCACCATGCTTGAAAATATGAAGAGTGGTACTCTGATGTGTTGTGTTTAATTTGCCCCCAACATAACACTTTGTTTTAACACTTTCGACATAAAGTAACATTTTTTGACACATTTTTTGCAGTTTTACTTCAGTGCCTTATTGCAAACAGTTTGAATGTTTGGGAATATTTTTTTTTCTGTACAGGTTTCCTTCTTTTCACTCTGTCATTTAGGTTAGTGTTGTGGAGTAACTACAATGTTGTTGATCCATCCTCAGTTTTCTTCTAAAACAGCCATTAAACTCTGTAACTGTTTCAGAAGGACACCTGTATCTTTGTAGTGTCTGGGCGTATTGTTACATGATCCAAAGTGTAATTAATAACTTCACCATGCTCAAAGGGATTTTCAATGTCTTCTTGTTTTTATACCTATCTACCTTTAATGCATTCAGTGGTGGAGATAGCATAATAATAAATCAGTCTGGTTGGTAACCACCTTTCACAAACTGACAACCTTGTAATGGCATGTCCCTTAATGGTAGAGTGAGCTGTAAGAAATCCTGTTAGTGTCATTGCAAAAATCTTCCATCTGGGGTGATTTCTTATATGCCCTGCCCTGCACAATCCAGATGATCATTCTTCTCCATTGGATGCATTGAAAATGGTTGATGTGCCTAGTACATGCTTGGGCATTGCTGATGCATTAACTATGGCCAACAACTTGGACGTGTCTGTATTTGTCGTCAGGGTGGTGCAGTATTTGACCAGCATACCAAGGACATGCTTCAGTTCTCAAACAACCCACATATCAGGAGGGGGGAGGGGCCTCCAGCAGAGGAAGCCATGTTTCTCTTAGTTATCTATTGTAAATAAGGGTATGGTGAATGTTTCAATGTTAAGTAAACAGCTGCAATGTGCTTTTCTATATCACATCCTCACCGCACCCTTAATTGTACAGGAATTGAAAGCCATTTGAAAATGTCATAGGCATAGCACAACGTCAGGGACCAAGGGTCTTATTGGTTCAGCTGAAAATACTCATGGAACATTTGGCTGTTTATTGAATGACCTTGGCCCACAGACGTAGATCTACATTTAGTGATAGCATAGTCAAAAGGCAGAATGTCATATCTGCACTGCAAATGTAATAAATCCACTTCCTCTCAGTTTACTGTACTCTCATTACCTAGCTGAAGGCAATGCACATGAACATATCATGTGTAAGAATATATATTTGGAAAGTATTCAGACCCTTTGACTTTTTCCACATTTTGTTACGTTATAGCCTTATTCTAAAATGTAAAAAAAATCCCCTCGTCAATCTACACATAATACCCCAAAATGACAAAGGAAAAACAGGCGTTGCAAATGTATAAAACATTTAAAGCGGAAACATCACATTTACATAAGTATTTACATAAGTATTCTTTCAGTTCTCTCCAGAGATGTTCGATCTGGTTTATGTCCGGGCTCTGGCTGGGGAACTCAAGGACTTTCAGAACTTGTCCCGAAGCCAGTCCTGCATTGTCTTGGCTGTGTGCTTAGGGTTTTTGTCATGTTGGAAGGTGAACCTTCTCCCCAGTCTGAGGTCCTGAGCACTCTGGAGCAGGTTTTTGTCAAGGATCACTCTCTATTTTGCACCGTTCATCTTTCCCTACATCCTGACTATTCTCCCAGTCCCTGCATCTGAAACACCTCCCCACAGCATGATGCTGCCATCACCATGCTCCACTGTACGGATGGTGCCAGATTTTCTCCAGACATGACACTCGGCATTCAGGCAAAAGAGTTCAATCTTGATGAGGGAAAAAAATATTTCAGCAATTTTAGAATAAGACTGTAACTTAACACTGTATGTTCCAAAACTATATATTTTTTAAGGTTATGGCACATTTTGTACCAATATCTACATCCATATTTCCATAACAACTTCGGAGAGCCAAGTTTACTGTTGCGACTAGCCTATCAATTTAAGATTCCCCTGCTGAACCCTGAGAGCTTCCCTCAAAGTCACTTGTGTTCTTCTGAACTGGATCCAACTGTGACAACATACCAAACACACACAAAAACCCGGGTTCAACTCTTCCTGTACAGTTCACCTCTCATCCTCCATCACAGCCTTTAACGTCCACTCCCTCACATACAGTAATGACCACAGTTTGAACTGTGATATAGGTGGATGCCTGGATGTGTAAACTCATGGAATATCACTGCAAGCTCGGTCGGGTGTGGTGTGAGCTATATATGGCATTGATAAAGTAGGGCTGGGTACGAGAGGCAAGGAGTGTCTGGGTGTTTTTCAGGATCTTTGCTAGATTCAAGTCTTTCAAAAGAGGTCTACCTCTTTCTTTCTCTCTCTGTTTTTCTGGGTCTGTCTCTATCTCCCCCCCCCCCCCCTGCCCTCTTTTTGTCTCACTCTCTTTCTCTTCTCATGTCTATCCCTTTCTCTTTGATTAATACCATCCCACTCAGATATGTACTGTAGGTCTGCCTGGATAGTCGGTCTGGAAACATAACAAAATGTAGAATAAGTCAAGGGGTATGAATAGTTTCTGAAGACACTGTTGGTCTTTCTGGATTGTCGGTCTGGATGGTTTCAATTACACAGGAGTAAATCCAGTTTAGTCCAACAGAGGTGCTTTGAGCATTTGCCTACCTGAATCCAATGTTGATCCAATCGACTCTATCGAAAGACTTGAATATGAATACACATCACTCCGTGCACTGCAATGGAAGACTGCCCAGCAAACTGGACACATTCCCAGAACAATAGCTAAGATTCCTATTAAGTTCTAATTAGGGTTTTATCTAACATTATGATGATAACATCCCAAAAATATTCAGAGAATATTTTGATAAAATCAATTTAGTAATAAAAAATGTTTTAGATTAAATATCCTTGGAAGGTTCTAGCATTCACTCAAATGTTGTGTACAACATCTGTAACAACCACCACAGAACATTCCCCAAAAGTATGTATGTTTGTGTAAAACATTAAGCCTGTTTTTGGTTCCCAGAACATTCATTAGGTCACAGCAAATGTTCTCATAACACAAAAACTGTCCAGTCGTGGTGATGATTATAGAATTTTATATAAACATTCGCCTGATGTTGCAAGAATGTTCCTATAACACATAATCTGTTCTTTAAAGGTTCCCAGAATGTTTGATTAAGTTGTGGGAACAGTGTGGATACCTTACAAGAGATATGTTCCCAAAACTGTCCAGTTGAGCTGACATTCAGATCATGTTTCTATCAGGGTACACAAAACATGCCTTTGATATTGCAGGAATGTTGACCAAACAGCCTACCTGAGTTCTTTAAAGGCTCCCAGAACATGTAATTAAGTTGTGGGAACAGTGTGGATACCTTACAAGAGATAGTTTCACAAAACACAAAAAATGCTCAGTTGTGACGTTCATACATTGTTTAAATTAGGTGACACAGGACATTCCCTTAATGTTGTAAGTCAGTTTTTATGATGTTCATAGCGTATTTGTTTTAGGTTTAACATGACATTCCATTGATGTTCACTCAATATACATTTTACTTTGTCTTGGAGGTCTTCAGAACATTTCAAGAAGATTTTATATTTAAGTGTGACCTAATATTACCACAACATTCTCAGCCTGCAAATTAGAATACATCCCCATCATGTTTCCCTCCAGATTTGATGGTAATTCACATTTAAGGACTGTATTGTAGGTGATTGTCAGGTGCGTGAATGAGGACCCAAAAGCGAATTAACAAACAGAGTTTCTTTAATGATGAACACACGTGGGCTCAGATGGACAGGTAGATTCCGACAGGACAGGACAAGGTTGCAGCAAACACGATGATAGTCTGGTTCAGGCATGAGACACACAAACAAGAATCCGACAAAGACAGGAGCAGAAACAGAGAGAGATATAGGGACCTAATCAGAGGGAAAAAGGGAACAGGTGGGAAAAGGGGTGAATGAGGTAGTCAGAGAAGACAAGGAACAGCTGGGGGAAAGAGGGACAGAAACGGTAACCTAGTACGACCAGCAGAGGGAGACAGGGTGAAAGGAAAGGACAGAAAGACACAACATGACAATACATGACAGTACCCCCCCACTCACCGAGCGCCTCCTGGCGCACTCGAGGAGGAAACCTGGCGGCAACGGAGGAAATCCTCGATCAGCGCACGGTCCAGCACGTCCCGAGAGGGAACCCAACTCCTCTCCTCAGGACCGTACCCCTCCCAATCTACGAGGTACTGGTGACCACGGCCCCGAGGACGCATGTCCAAAATCCTACGGACCCTGTAGATGGGTGCGCCCTCGACAAGGATGGGGGGGGGGGGGGAAGACGAGCGGGGGCGCGAAGAACGGGCTTGATACAGGAGACATGGAAGACCGGGTGGACGCGACGAAGGTATCGCGGAAGAAGAAGTCGAACTGCGACAGGATTAATGACCCGAGAAATACGGAACGGACCAATGAACCGCGGGGTCAACTTGCGAGAAGCCGTCTTAAGGGGAAGGTTCTGAGTGGAGAGCCAAACTCTCTGACCGCGACAATATCTAGGACTCTTAGTTCTACGCTTATTAGCAGCCCTCACAGTCTGCGTCCTATAACGGCAAAGTGCAGACCTGACCCTCTTCCAGGTGCGCTCGCAGCGTTGGACAAAAGCCTGAGCGGAGGGGACGCTGGACTCGGCGAACTGAGATGAGAACAGCGGAGGCTGGTACCCGAGGCTACTCTGAAAAGGAGATAGCCCGGTCGCAGACGAAGGAAGCGAGTTGTGGGCGTATTCTGCCCAGGGGAGCTGTTCTGGCCAAGACGCAGGGTTGCGAAAAGAAAGACTGCGTAAGATGCGACCAATAGTCTGATTGGCCCGTTCTGCTTGACCGTTAGACTGGGGGTGAAAGCCGGAAGAGAGACTGACGGAAGCCCCAATCAAACTGCAAAACTCCCTCCAAAATTGAGACGTGAATTGCGGACCTCTGTCCGAAACGACGTCTGACGGAAGGCCATGAATTCTGAAAACATTCTCGATGATGATTTGTGCCGTCTCTTTAGCAGAAGGAAGCTTAGCAAGGGGAATGAAATGAGCCGCCTTAGAGAACCTATCGACAACCGTAAGAATAACAGTCTTCCCCGCTGACGAAGGCAGTCCGGTGACAAAATCTAAGGCGATGTGAGACCACGGTCGAGAGGGAATGGGAAGCGGCCTGAGACGGCCGGCAGGAGGGGAGTTACCGGACTTAGTCTGCGCGCAGACCGAACAAGCAGCCACGAAACGACGCGTGTCATGCTCCCGGGTGGGCCACCAAAAACGCTGGCGAATGGAAGCAAGCGTACCCCGAACGCCAGGGTGGCCGGCTAACTTGGCAGAGTGAGCCCACTGAAGAACGGCCAGACGAGTAGGAACGGGAACGAAAAGAAGGTTCCTAGGACAAGCGCGCGGCGACGGAGTGTGAGTGAGCGCTTGCTTTACCTGCCTCTCAATTCCCCAGACAGTCAACCCGACAACACGCCCCTCAGGGAGAATCCCCTCGGGGTCAGTGGAGGCTACTGAAGAACTGAAGAGACGAGATAAAGCATCAGGCTTGGTGTTCTTAGAGCCCGGACGATAAGAAATCACGAACTCGAAACGAGCGAAAAACAGCACCCAACGCGCCTGACGCGCATTAAGTCGTTTGGCAGAACGGATGTACTCAAGGTTCCTATGGTCAGTCCAAACGACAAAAGGAACGGTCGCCCCCTCCAACCACTGTCGCCATTCGCCTAGGGCTAACCGGATGGCGAGCAGTTCGCGGTTTCCCACATCATAGTTACGTTCCGACGGCGACAGGCGATGAGAAAAATACGCGCATGGGTGGACCTTGTCGTCAGAGAGGGAGCGCTGAGAAAGAATGGCTCCCACGCCCACCTCTGACGCGTCAACCTCGACAACGAACTGTCTAGAGACGTCAGGTGTAACAAGGATAGGAGCGGATGTAAAACGATTCTTGAGGAGATCAAAAGCTCCCTGGGCGGAAACGGACCACTTAAAGCACGTCTTGACAGAAGTAAGGGCTGTGAGAGGAGCTGCCACCTGACCGAAATTACGGATGAAACGACGATAGAAGTTCGCGAAGCCGAGAAAGCGCTGCAGCTCGACGCGTGACTTAGGGGCGGGCCAATCAATGACAGCTTGGACCTTAGCGGGATCCATCTTAATGCCTTCAGCGGAAATAACAGAACCGAGAAATGTGACGGAGGAGGCATGAAAAGTGCACTTCTCAGCCTTCACAAAAAGACAATTCTCTAAAAGGCGCTGGAGGACACGTCGAACGTGCTGAACATGAATCTGGAGTGACGGTGAAAAAATCAGGATATCGTCAAGGTAAACGAAAACAAAGATGTTCAGCATGTCTCTCAGGACATCATTGACTAATGCCTGAAAGACAGCTGGAGCGTTAGCGAGGCCGAAAGGAAGAACCCGGTATTCAAAGTGCCCTAACGGAGTGTTAAACGCCGTCTTCCACTCGTCCCCCTCCCTGATGCACACGAGATGGTAAGCGTTACGAAGGTCCAACTTAGTGAAAAACCTGGCTCCCTGCAGGATCTCGAAGGCTGAAGACATAAGAGGAAGCGGATAACGATTCTTCACTGTTATGTCATTCAGCCCTCGATAATCTATGCAGGGGTGCAGAGACCCGTCCTTCTTCTTGACAAAAAAAAACCCCGCTCCGGCGGGAGAGGAGGAGGGGACTATGGTACCGGCGTCAAGAGCTACAGACAAATAATCCTCGAGAGCCTTACGTTCGGGAGCCGACAGAGAGTATAGTCTACCCCGGGGGGGAGTGGTTCCCGGAAGGAGATCAATACTACAATCATACGACCGGTGTGGAGGAAGAGAAGTGGCCCTGGACCGACTGAACACCGTGCGCAGATCGTGATATTCCTCCGGCACCCCTGTCAAATCACCAGGCTCCTCCTGTGAAGAAGAGACAGAGGAAACAGGAGGGATAGCAGACATTAAACATTTCACATGACAAGAGACGTTCAAGGAGAGGATAGAATTACTAGACCAATTAATGGAAGGATTATGACAAACTAGCCAGGGATGGCCCAAAACAACAGGTGTAAAAGGTGAACGAAAAATTAAAAAAGAAATGGTTTCGCTATGATTACCAGAAACAGTGAGGGTTAAAGGTAGCGTCTCACGCTGAATCCTGGGGAGAGGACTACCATCCAGGGCGAACAAGGCCGTGGACTCCCTTAACTGTCTGAGAGGAATGTCATGTTCCCGAGCCCAGGTCTCGTCCATAAAACAGCCCTCCGCCCCAGAGTCTATTAAGGCACTGCAGGAAGCTGACGAACCGGTCCAGCGTAGATGGACCGACAAGGTAGTGCAGGATCTTGAAGGAGAGACGAGCGGGGGCGCGAAGAACGGGCTTGATACAGGAGACATGGAAGACCGGGTGGACGCGACGAAGGTATCGCGGAAGAAGAAGTCGAACTGCGACAGGATTAATGACCCGAGAAATACGGAACGGACCAATGAACCGCGGGGTCAACTTGCGAGAAGCCGTCTTAAGGGGAAGGTTCTGAGTGGAGAGCCAAACTCTCTGACCGCGACAATATCTAGGACTCTTAGTTCTACGCTTATTAGCAGCCCTCACAGTCTGCGTCCTATAACGGCAAAGTGCAGACCTGACCCTCTTCCAGGTGCGCTCGCAGCGTTGGACAAAAGCCTGAGCGGAGGGGACGCTGGACTCGGCGAACTGAGATGAGAACAGCGGAGGCTGGTACCCGAGGCTACTCTGAAAAGGAGATAGCCCGGTCGCAGACGAAGGAAGCGAGTTGTGGGCGTATTCTGCCCAGGGGAGCTGTTCTGGCCAAGACGCAGGGTTGCGAAAAGAAAGACTGCGTAAGATGCGACCAATAGTCTGATTGGCCCGTTCTGCTTGACCGTTAGACTGGGGGTGAAAGCCGGAAGAGAGACTGACGGAAGCCCCAATCAAACTGCAAAACTCCCTCCAAAATTGAGACGTGAATTGCGGACCTCTGTCCGAAACGACGTCTGACGGAAGGCCATGAATTCTGAAAACATTCTCGATGATGATTTGTGCCGTCTCTTTAGCAGAAGGAAGCTTAGCAAGGGGAATGAAATGAGCCGCCTTAGAGAACCTATCGACAACCGTAAGAATAACAGTCTTCCCCGCTGACGAAGGCAGTCCGGTGACAAAATCTAAGGCGATGTGAGACCACGGTCGAGAGGGAATGGGAAGCGGCCTGAGACGGCCGGCAGGAGGGGAGTTACCGGACTTAGTCTGCGCGCAGACCGAACAAGCAGCCACGAAACGACGCGTGTCATGCTCCCGGGTGGGCCACCAAAAACGCTGGCGAATGGAAGCAAGCGTACCCCGAACGCCAGGGTGGCCGGCTAACTTGGCAGAGTGAGCCCACTGAAGAACGGCCAGACGAGTAGGAACGGGAACGAAAAGAAGGTTCCTAGGACAAGCGCGCGGCGACGGAGTGTGAGTGAGCGCTTGCTTTACCTGCCTCTCAATTCCCCAGACAGTCAACCCGACAACACGCCCCTCAGGGAGAATCCCCTCGGGGTCAGTGGAGGCTACTGAAGAACTGAAGAGACGAGATAAAGCATCAGGCTTGGTGTTCTTAGAGCCCGGACGATAAGAAATCACGAACTCGAAACGAGCGAAAAACAGCACCCAACGCGCCTGACGCGCATTAAGTCGTTTGGCAGAACGGATGTACTCAAGGTTCCTATGGTCAGTCCAAACGACAAAAGGAACGGTCGCCCCCTCCAACCACTGTCGCCATTCGCCTAGGGCTAACCGGATGGCGAGCAGTTCGCGGTTTCCCACATCATAGTTACGTTCCGACGGCGACAGGCGATGAGAAAAATACGCGCATGGGTGGACCTTGTCGTCAGAGAGGGAGCGCTGAGAAAGAATGGCTCCCACGCCCACCTCTGACGCGTCAACCTCGACAACGAACTGTCTAGAGACGTCAGGTGTAACAAGGATAGGAGCGGATGTAAAACGATTCTTGAGGAGATCAAAAGCTCCCTGGGCGGAAACGGACCACTTAAAGCACGTCTTGACAGAAGTAAGGGCTGTGAGAGGAGCTGCCACCTGACCGAAATTACGGATGAAACGACGATAGAAGTTCGCGAAGCCGAGAAAGCGCTGCAGCTCGACGCGTGACTTAGGGGCGGGCCAATCAATGACAGCTTGGACCTTAGCGGGATCCATCTTAATGCCTTCAGCGGAAATAACAGAACCGAGAAATGTGACGGAGGAGGCATGAAAAGTGCACTTCTCAGCCTTCACAAAAAGACAATTCTCTAAAAGGCGCTGGAGGACACGTCGAACGTGCTGAACATGAATCTGGAGTGACGGTGAAAAAATCAGGATATCGTCAAGGTAAACGAAAACAAAGATGTTCAGCATGTCTCTCAGGACATCATTGACTAATGCCTGAAAGACAGCTGGAGCGTTAGCGAGGCCGAAAGGAAGAACCCGGTATTCAAAGTGCCCTAACGGAGTGTTAAACGCCGTCTTCCACTCGTCCCCCTCCCTGATGCACACGAGATGGTAAGCGTTACGAAGGTCCAACTTAGTGAAAAACCTGGCTCCCTGCAGGATCTCGAAGGCTGAAGACATAAGAGGAAGCGGATAACGATTCTTCACTGTTATGTCATTCAGCCCTCGATAATCTATGCAGGGGTGCAGAGACCCGTCCTTCTTCTTGACAAAAAAAAACCCCGCTCCGGCGGGAGAGGAGGAGGGGACTATGGTACCGGCGTCAAGAGCTACAGACAAATAATCCTCGAGAGCCTTACGTTCGGGAGCCGACAGAGAGTATAGTCTACCCCGGGGGGGAGTGGTTCCCGGAAGGAGATCAATACTACAATCATACGACCGGTGTGGAGGAAGAGAAGTGGCCCTGGACCGACTGAACACCGTGCGCAGATCGTGATATTCCTCCGGCACCCCTGTCAAATCACCAGGCTCCTCCTGTGAAGAAGAGACAGAGGAAACAGGAGGGATAGCAGACATTAAACATTTCACATGACAAGAGACGTTCAAGGAGAGGATAGAATTACTAGACCAATTAATGGAAGGATTATGACAAACTAGCCAGGGATGGCCCAAAACAACAGGTGTAAAAGGTGAACGAAAAATTAAAAAAGAAATGGTTTCGCTATGATTACCAGAAACAGTGAGGGTTAAAGGTAGCGTCTCACGCTGAATCCTGGGGAGAGGACTACCATCCAGGGCGAACAAGGCCGTGGACTCCCTTAACTGTCTGAGAGGAATGTCATGTTCCCGAGCCCAGGTCTCGTCCATAAAACAGCCCTCCGCCCCAGAGTCTATTAAGGCACTGCAGGAAGCTGACGAACCGGTCCAGCGTAGATGGACCGACAAGGTAGTGCAGGATCTTGAAGGAGAGACAGGAGTAGTAGCGCTCACCAGTAGCCCTCCGCTTACTGATGAGCTCTGGCTTTTACTGGACATGAAGTGACAAAATGACCAGCAGAACCGCAATAGAGACAGAGGCGGTTGGTGATTCTCCGTTCCCTCTCCTTAGTCGAGATGCGGATACCTCCCAGCTGCATAGGCTCAGCTCCCGAGCCGGCAGAGGAAGATGGTAGTGATGCGGAGAGGGGGGCAACGGAGAACGCGAGCTCCTTTCCATGAGCTCGGTGACGAAGATCAACCCGTCGCTCAATGCGAATAGCGAGTTCAATCAAGGAATCCACGCTGGAAGGAACCTCCCGGGAGAGAATCTCATCCTTTACCTCTGCGCGGAGACCCTCCAGAAGACGAGCGAGCAAAGCCGGCTCGTTCCAGCCACTGGAGGCAGCAAGAGTGCGAAACTCAATAGAGTAGTCTGTTATGGATCGATTGCCTTGACATAGGGAAGACAGGGCCCTGGAAGCCTCCTCCCCAAAAACAGATCGATCAAAAACCCGTATCATCTCCTCCTTAAAGTCCTGATACTGGTTAGTACACTCAGCCCTTGCCTCCCAGATTGCCGTGCCCCACTCACGAGCCCGTCCAGTAAGGAGAGATATGACGTAGGCGACACGAGCAGTGCTCCTGGCGTAAGTGTTGGGCTGGAGAGAAAACACAATATCACACTGGGTGAGGAACGAGCGGCATTCAGTGGGCTCCCCAGAGTAACACGGCGGGTTATTGATTCTGGGCTCCGGAGATTTGAAAGCCCTGGAAGTGGCCGGTGGATCGAGGCGGAGATGGTGAACCTGTTCTGTGAGGTTGGAGACTTGGGTGGCCAGGGTCTCAACGGCATGTCGAGCAGCAGACAATTCCTGCTCGTGTCTGCCTAGCATCGCTCCCTGGATCTCGACGGCTGAGTGGAGAGGATCCGAAGTCGCTGGGTCCATTCTTGGTCGGATTCTTCTGTCAGGTGCGTGAATGAGGACCCAAAAGCGAATTAACAAACAGAGTTTCTTTAATGATGAACACACGTGGGCTCAGATGGACAGGTAGATTCCGACAGGACAGGACAAGGTTGCAGCAAACACGATGATAGTCTGGTTCAGGCATGAGACACACAAACAAGAATCCGACAAAGACAGGAGCAGAAACAGAGAGAGATATAGGGACCTAATCAGAGGGAAAAAGGGAACAGGTGGGAAAAGGGGTGAATGGAGGTAGTCAGAGAAGACAAGGAACAGCTGGGGGAAAGAGGGACAGAAACGGTAACCTAGTACGACCAGCAGAGGGAGACAGGGTGAAAGGAAAGGACAGAAAGACACAACATGACAATACATGACAGTGATAGAGACACACATGGCATTTTTATTGAAATCAAATCAAATCAAAGTTTATTTGTCACGTGCGCTGAATACAACAGGTGTAGTAGACCTTACAGTGATATACATAGTTACAGGCTCTAACCATTAGTGCAAAAAAAGGAATTAGGTGAACAATAGGTAGGTAAAGAAATAAAACAACAGTAAAAATGCAGGCTATATACAGTAGCGAGGCTATAAAAGTAGCGAGGCTACATACAGACACCGGTTAGTCAGGCTGATTGAAGTAGTATGTACATGTAGATATGGTTAAAGTGACTATGCATATATGATGAACAGAGAGTAGCAGTAGCGTAAAAGAGGGGTTAGCGGGTGGTGGGACACAATGCAGATAGCCCGGTTAGCCAAGATCTCTGAGGTGGTATGTACCGATTTTTATTTATTTATTTGTAATAATGACAATTACAACAATACTGAATGAACACTTATTTTAACTTAATATAATACATCAATAAAAATCCATTTAACCTCAAATAATTAATGAAACATGTTCAATTTGGTGTAAATAATGAAAAAAAAAGTGTTGGAGAAGAAAGTAAAAGTGCAATATGTGCCATGTAAAAAAGCTAACGTTTAAGTTCCTTCCTCAGAACATGAGAACATATGAAAGTTGGTGGTTCCTTTGAACATTCCAAGGTAAGAAGTTTTAGGTAGTAGTTAATATAGTATTTATAGGACTATTTCTCTCTATACCATTTGTATTTCATATACCTTTGACTATTGGATGTTCTTATGGGCACTTTAGTATTGCCAGTGTAACAGTATCACTTCCGTCCCTCTCCTCGCCCCTACCTGGGCTCGAACCAGGAACACATCGAAAACAGCCACCCTCGAAGCAGCGTTACCCATGCAGAGCAAGGGGAACAACTACTCCAAGTCTCAGAGCGAGTGACGTTTGAAACGCTATTAGCGCGCACCCTGCTAACTAGCTAGGCATTTCACATCGGTTACACCAGCCTAATCTCGGGAGTTGATAGGCTTGAAGTCATAAACAGCGCAATGCTTGAAGCACGACGAAGAGCTGCTGGCAAAACGCATGAAAGTGCTGTTTGAATGAATGCTTACGAACCTGCTGCTGCCTACCATCGCTCAGTCAGACTGCTCTATCAAATATCAAATCATAGACTTAACTATAACATAATAACACACAGAAATATGAGCCTTTGGTCATTAATATGGTAGAATCCGGAAACTATCATTTCGAAAACAAAACGTTTATTATTTCAGTGAAATACGGAACTGTTCCGTATTTTATCTAACGGGTGGAATCCCTAAGTCTAAATATTCCTAATACATTGTACAACCTTCAATGTTATGTCATAATTACGTACAATTCTGGAAAATTAGTTAGCAATGAGCCAGGCTGCCCAAACTGTTGCATATACCCTGACTCTACGTGCAATGAACACAAGAGAAGTGACACAATTTCACCTGGTTAATATTGCCTGCTAACCTGGATTTATTTTAGCTAAATATGCAGGTTTAAAAATATATACTTGTGTATTGATTTTAAGAAAGGCATTCGTGTTTATGGTTAGGTACAGTTTTTTCGCAAATGCACTTTTGTTAGATCATCCCCCTGCATTGCATCGATTATATGCAATGAAAATAAGAATGTGTTCTTAACTGACTTGCCTAGTTAAATAAAGGTGTAAAAAAAAGAATTGTCCAGATCGGTGTCCAAAAATAACGATTTCCGATTGTTATGAAAACTTGAAATCGGCCCCTGTTAATCGGCCATTCCGATTAATCGGTCGACCTCTAATGTACATGAATGTATAGTTAAAGTGACTATGCATATATGATAAACAGAGAGTAGCAGCAGCATAAAAAGAGGGGTTGGGGGGGGGGGGGGGGGGGGTAAGTCAGGGTAGCCGTCTTATGGCTTGGCGGTAAAAACTGTTGAGAAGCCTTGTTTGTCCTAGACTTGGCACTCCGGTACCTCTTGCCATGCGGTAGTAGAGAGAACAGTCTATGACTGGGGTGGCTGGGGTCTTTGACAATTCTTAGGGCCTTCCTCTGGCACCGCCTAGTGTAGATGGATGGCAGGAAGCTTAGCCCCAATGATGGACTGGGCCGTACGCACTACCCTCTGTAGTGCCTTGCGGTCAGAAGCCGAGCAATTTCCGTACCAGGCAGTGATGCAACTAGTCAGGATGCTCTCGATGTTGCAGCTGTAGAAATTTTTGAGGATCTCAGGACCCATGCCAAATCATTTTAGTTTCCTGAGGGGGAATAGGCTTTGTCGTGTCCTCTTCACGACTGTCTTGGTGTATTTGGACCATTCTAGTTTGTTGTTGATGTGGACACCAAGGAACTTGAAGCTCTGAACCTGCTCCACTACAGCCCCGTCGATGAGAATGGGGGCATGCTCGGTCCTTCTTTTCCTGTAGTCCACAATAATCTCCTTAGTCTTGATTACATTGAGGGATAGGTTGTTATTCTGGCACCACCCGGCCAGGTCTCTGACTTCCTTCCTATAGGCTGTCTCGTCGTTGTCGGTGATCAGGCCTACCACTGTTGTGTCGTCTGCAAACTTAATGATGGTGTTGGAGTCATGCCTGGCCATGCAGTCGTGGGTGAACAGGGAGTACTGGAGGGGCCTGAGCACGCACCCCTGGGGAGCTCCAGTGTTGAGGATCAGCGTGGCAGATGTGTTGCTACCTACCCTCACCACCTGGGGGCGGCATGTCAGGAAATCCAGGATCCAGTTGCAGAGGGAGGTGTTTAGTCCCAGGATCCTTAGCTTAGTGACGAGCTTTGAGGTACTATGGTGTTGAACGCTGAGCTGTAGTCAATGAATAGCATTCTCACATAAGTGTTTATTTTGTCCAGGTGAGAAAGGGCAGTGTGGAGTGTATCATATGTGGATCTGTTTTGGCTGTATGCAAATTGGAGTGGGTCTAGGGTTTCTGGGATAATGGTGTTGATGTGAGCCATTATCAACCTTTCAAAGCACTTCATGGCTACAGACGTGAATTCTACGGGTGTGTAGTCATTTAGGCAGGTTGCCTTTGTGTTCTTAGGCACAAGGGACTATGGTTGTCTGCTTGAAACATGTTGGAATTACAGATTTAATCAGGGACATGTTGAAAATGTCAGTGAAGACACCTCCCAGTTGGTCAGCACATGCCCGGAGCACACGTCCTGGTAATCCATCTGGCCCCGCAGCCTTGTGTATGTTGACCTGTTTAAAGGTCTAACTCACGCCGGCTACGGAGAGCGTGATCACACAGTCGTCCGGAACAGCTGATGCTCTCATGCATGCCTCAGTGTTGCTTGCCTCGAAGCGAATATAGAAGTGATTTAGCTCATCTGGTAGGCTCGTGACACCTTTGTAGTCTGTAATAGTTTGCAAGCCCTTCCACATAAGACGAGTGTCGGAGCTGGTGTAGTATGATTGAATCTTAGCCCTGTATTGACGCTTTGCCTGTTTGATGGTTCGTCGCAGGGCATAGCAGGATTTCTTGTAAGCTTCCGGGTTAGAGTCCCGCACCTTAAAAGCGGCAGCTCTACCCTTTAGCTCAGTGCGAATGTTGACTGTTTTCCATGGCTTCTGGTTGGGGTACGTACAGTCACTGTTGGGACGACGTCCTTGATGCTCTTATTGATAAAGCCAGTGACTGATGTGGTGTACTCCTCAATGCCATCGGAAGAATCCCGGAACATATTCCAGTCTGTGATAGCAAAACAGTCCTGTAGTTTAGCATCTGCTTCATCTGACCACTTTTTTATAGACCGAGTCACTGGTGCTTCCTGCTTTAATTTGTACTTGTAAGCAGGAATCAGGAGGATAGAGTTGTGGTCGGATTTACCAAATGGATGGCGAGGAAAAGCTTTGTACGAGTCTCTGTGTGTGGAGTACAGGTGATCTAAAATAAATGTCCCTCTGGTTGAACATTTAACATGTTGTTGGACATTTGGTAGAACTGATTTAAGTTTCCCTGCATTAAAGTCCCCGGACACTAGGAGCACCGCCTCTGGGAACCCTCTGGGTTTCCTGTTTGCTTATTTCCTTATACAGCTGACTGAGTGCGGTCTTAGTGCCAGCATCTGTCTGTGGTGGTAAATAAACAGCCATGAAAAGTATAGCTGAAAACTCTCTAGGCAAGTAGTGTGGCCTGCAATTTATCACAATATACTCTACTTCAGGCGAGCAAAATCTAGAAACTTCCTTAGATTTCGTGCACCAGCTGTTGTTTACAAATATGCATTCGTGCGCTGTGCTGTTCTATCTTGCCGGTGCAGCGTGTATCCCGCTAGCTGAATATCCATGTCGTCATTCAGCCAGGGTATTACAGTTTTTGATGTCCCGTTGGTAGGATATTCGTGATCGTACCTCGTCTAGTTTATTGTCCAATGATTGCACGTTAGCGAGTAGTATTAACGGTAACAGCAGCTTTCCCAGTCGCCTTTTCTGGGTCCTGACCAGGCATCCGGCTCTTTGTCCTCTGTACCTGCATCTCTTCCTCTTGCAAATAACGTGAATGTCGGCCCTGCCGGGTGTTTGGAGAATATCATGTGTGTCTTGTTTGTTGAAGAAAAAGTATTCGTCTAATACGAGGTGAGTGATCTCTGTCCTAATATCCAGAAGCTCTTTTTTGCCATAAGATACGGTTGTAGAAACATTATGTACAAAATAAGTTACAAATAACGCGAAGAAAAACACATAATAGCACAATTGGTTGGGCGCCTGTAAAAGTGCTGCCATTTCTTCCGGCGCCATTTTTATCATAGGACATTTGAAAAGCATTTACTCTTACAAACACAACCATATTTGGTTTACACTTCATATGTTGACATGTGGGGTTTGAAACTACAATATTTGGTTCCCAAGCCAGGTCTTTTATCCTCTGCACCACCAGGGACACTCTCACTCATTGACCACGGTTACATGCACACCAATATCCCGTTATTATTTTGGATACTCAAATATTCTGTTTTTGAGTTGATTTGATTTGCCCTAAGTGTCTACACACAGGACTGAAAATCACCATAGACCCCACCAATCGGGGATTCTGTAATTCTGTCATGATAGAATGTGCACACTGAAGGTGATCGTGATGCATTAAGGAGTGTTTACACATCCTCCAGGCTGCAGGAGTGCTCCAGGGGAGATATGGCTTTTGACATAAATGTGAGGTTGGTTGTTCTAGCCCACAAACTTGAACTTGGTTATGCAGCTCTAAATAATATAAGCAAAGGGATTTGCGTCTCAGCTCATAGCAGAGGCATGACAGGAGAGTGACAGGTAAATAAAAGGAGAGAGTGGCCCATTAGTGTCAGTTGACTTGCTGTGTATAAATAATACACTGCTCAAAAAAATAAAGGGAACACTTAAACAACACAATGTAACTCCAAGTCAATCACACTTCTGTGAAATCAAACTGTCCACTTAGGAAGCAACACTGATTGACAATACATTTCACATGCTGTTGTGCAAATGGAATAGACAACAGGTGGAAATTATAGGCAATTAGCAAGACACCCCCAATAAAGGAGTGGTTTTGCAGGTGGGGACCACAGACCACTTCTCAGTTCCTATGCTCCTGGCTGATGTTTTGGTCACTTTTGAATGCTGGCGGTGCTTTCACTCTAGTGGTACCATGAGACGGAGTCTACAACCCACACAAGTGGCTCAGGTAGTGCAGCTCATCCAGGATGACACATCAATGCGAGCTGTGGCAAGAAGGTTTGCTGTGTCTGTCAGCGTAGTGTCCAGAGCATGGAGGCGCTACCAGGAGACAGGCCAGTACATCAGGAGATGTGGAGGAGGCCGTAGAAGGGCAACAACCCAGCAGCAGGACCGCTACCTCCGCCTTTGTGCAAGGAGGAGCACTGCCAGAGCCCTGCAAAATGACCTCCAGCAGGCCACAAATGTGCATGTGTCTGCTCAAACGGTCAGAAACAGACTCCATGAGGGTGGTATGAGGGCCCGACGTCCACAGGTGGGGGTTGTGCTTACAGCCCAACACCGTGCAGGACGTTTGACATTTGCCGGAGAACACCAAGATTGGCAAATTCGCCACTGGTGCCCTGTGCTCTTTACAGATGAAAGCAGGTTCACACTGAGCACATGTGACAGACGTGACAGTCTGGAGACGCCGTGGAGAACGTTCTGCTGCCTGCAACATCCTCCAGCATGACCGGTTTGGCGGTGGGTCAGTCATGGTGTGGGGTGGCATTTCTTTGGGGGGCCGCACAGCCCTCCATGTGCTCGCCAGAGGTAGCCTGACTGCCATTAGGTACCCGAGATGAGATCCTCAGACCCCTTGATAGACCATATGCTGGTGCGGTTGGCCCTGGGTTCCTCCTAATGCAAGATAATGCTAGACCTCATGTGGCTGGAGTGTGTCAGCAGTTCCTGCAAGAGGAAGGCATTGATGCTATGGACCTGCCCGCCCGTTCCCTAGACCTGAATCCAATTGAGCACATCTGGGACATCATGTCTCGCTCCATCCACCAACGCCACGTTGTACCACAGACTGTCCAGGAGTTGGCGGATGCTTTAGTCCAGGTCTGGTAGGACATCCCTCAGGAGACCATCCGCCACCTCATCAGGAGCATACCCAGGCGTTGTAGGGAGGTCATACAGGCACATGGAGGCCACACACACTACTGCGACTCATTTGGACTTGTTTTAAGGACATTACATCAAAGTTGGATCAGCCTGTAGTGTGGTTTTCCACTTTAATTTTGAGTGTGACTCCAAATCCAGACCTCCATGGGTTGCTAAATTTGATTTCCATTGATTCATTTTTGTGTGATTTTGTTGTCAGCACATTCAACTATGTAAAGAAAAAAGTATTTAATAAGAATATTTAATTCATTCAGATCTAGGATGTGTTATTTTAGTGTTCCCTTTATTTTTTTGAGCAGTGTATGTATTTTCTTGCACCAGCATATGTATTCAAAGGAAAATATATCTATACAATTAGACTGTCACATAGGTCCTACAGTGTCATAGGGCTGTAGACTGCTGTGATTACTGAGAAATTAACTTACATAAAGTAAATACATGCTTATATGCTAATATTTACATAGGGTAACATGCTGATATTTAGTCCTGCAGTTATGACTGTAAATGTCGACAGACATAATAATAAGTACTTATCCCCCCCCCCCCCCCCCCCCCCCCACTTTAGTTGCAGAGATTCAGAGAGGGCATACGCAGATATAGCAGAGTTGCGGAAGGAGGATGAGGATGCCATCATAGACATGCATGTATCCTTTAATGGCACTTGGCGCGAGAGGATTCACTTCCAATTACGGGATAGATGCGTGCATAGACATTGTAACAGGTCTAGTGATAGACTACGAGGTGTTGCCTTCATATTGCCATGCATGTGTGATGAAATCGAAAAGTGGAATTACTGAGGAGGAGTTCAGGGAATGGAAGGATTCACATGCAGATGACTGTGCTCAAAACTTCTCAGGTTCGAGCAAAGCAATGGAGCAGGAAGCAGCTAAACACATGTGGGCCAGATCAGTCAGTTGCCACCACTTTCGATACACCGGGATGCTCTCAGATGGTGACAGTACTGCATACCAGGCAGTTGTCAAATTAGATCTCTACCCAGGCATTGAGATAGGGAAACTAGAATGCATCAATCATGCCCACAAGAGGATGGGAACAGCACTTCGTAAACTGAGTTCAGAGAAACACTTTGGGGGGGAGAGGTGAAGAGAAACTCAATGCACAGAAATGTAAGAATCAGCTAAACTAATACAAGGGGTGGAATTCTTGATAACCAGGGTGATGTAGAGGGCAAGAAGAATGCTATCTGGACTGGTCTTGTCCATTCCATGTCAACAGGCTAAATCCCTATCATGGTAGATGCTCGTCATCTTGATGCTGGTACCAGCGAGCCCTAGAAAATGGTGAAGATTCCACCCAGTCACAAAAACCATAGAGGCCATACTTTTTTTTAATAGAGAGGTTGCACAGAAAATGGTACCTCTATATCATAGGATGTCAAATAATAACCTACTCAAAAGAATGCAGCACGGAGGAACCCAGAATGCAAATGAATGTCTGAACTCTGTAATATGGTCGCGATCCCCCGAAACTGTCTTTGTGTGCAAAAGCAGCATTGACGCAGCAGTATTGACGCAGCAGCCAGTATGGCAGTAGCCACGTTCAATGAGGGAGCCACTGCTATATCAAATGTGATGGACAAATTGTGTCTTTACAGTTGTGAGAGCTGATGCTGCTTCACTGGAGTGTGCCAAGCATTGGCGCAGGTCCCATGACACAGTCAAGAAAGTTAAGTGGCACCAGCAACAACTCAAAGAGGACCTTACATATGGGGCAGGCATAGCTGATTAATGTTCTGCACATTTCAAAAGCCATACACAATCCTTGTGTGTGACAAATTGAGCAAAGTGATATGAGAATTTGCCCAAAACTGCATATTTGCCCAACAGACCAGTATTCAAAGCATATGCTCTATTGCTTGAAACAAACGTATCAAACATTTAACCCCCGAGTGGCGTCACTACAGACTCTGGTTCGATTCCAGGCTGTATCACAACCGGCTGTGATTGGGAGTCCCATAGGGCGGCGCACAATTGGCCAAGCGTTGTCCGGGTCAGGGTTTGGCTGGGGTAGGCCGTCATTGTAAATAATAATTTGTTCTTAACTGACTTGCCTGGTTAAATAAAGGTTAAATAAAATTAAAATGTATAAATGTGCTAATATATTTGTAAAATACATATTTGATGTTTATTTGTCAGTTTAGGAGTGATATATGAATTTTCTCAGTCTTCCAAGGATGTACATTCACATTATTCCACACAAAGGTTCTTAGGTCTTATAATCAGAATTTTACAGAGCTTTTTTTTTATATCTTGTGTCGTTTTGATTTTAATTGTCATTTTATCTGTAAATACATGTAAAATATGAATCTGTAATACATGTGAATTGTGTTTTTTAAATAATTCCATGAAAATACAATATTTTGATCAACTGATCTGTAAAAGTCTGACCATTAAGTGTCTTAACACAATAAAATAAAAACATTCAGACTTGAAGCAATGTGTTTGAAAAATTGATTCTAGTAATATGCAAATTATCGCATACAATTGAGTTCGCAGAGGATCATGAGGCGCTAAGAGATAATTGAGAGTTCAGAGAAAAATGTGCCCAGAAAGTGGAATTGAGAGCAAGAAAGTAAGTGTCGGATCTCCCTGCTCAAGGTATACTTGCCTGCGCTCTCTTGAAATTCACCTACAGTGCATTCGAAAGAATTCCGATTCCTTTACTTTTTCCACATGTTGTTACGTTACAGCAAAATAATTCAAAAATAAAATCCCCTCATCATTTTACACGCATTAATACCTCATAATGACATAGAAAAACAGATTTTTAGAAATGTTTGCAAATGTATAAAAAACAACATCTGAAATATCAAATTTACGTATGTATTCAAACCCTTTACTCACTACCTTGTTGAAGCACCTTTGGCAGCGATTATAGCTTTGAGTCTTTTTGTGTATGATGCTTCAAGCTTGGCACACCTGTATTTGGGGATTTCTCCCATTCTCTGCAGTTCCTCTCGAGCTCTGTCAGGTTGGCTGGGGAGCGTCGCTGCACAGCTATTTTCAGGTCTCACCAGAGATGTTCGATCGGGACTCTGGCTGGGCCACTCAAGCACATTCAGAAACTTGTTCCACTCCTGTGTTGTCCTGTTAGAAGGTGAACCTTCGCCCCAGTCTGAGGTCCTGAGTGCTTTGGAGCAGATTTTCATCAAGGATCTCTCTGTACTTTGCTCCGTTCATCTTTTCCTCAATCATGACTATTCTCCCAGTCACTGCCCCTGAAAAACATCCCCACAGCATGATGCTGCCACCACCGTGCTTCACCATATGGATGGTGCCAGGTTTCCTCCAGATGTGATGCTTGGCATTCAGGCCAAATACTTCAATCTTGGTTTCATCAGACCAGAGAATCTTGTTTATCATGGTCTGAGAATCGTTTAGGTGCCTTTTGGCAAACTTGAAGCGGGCTGTCGTGCTTTTTATTGAGGAGTGGCTTCCGTCTGGCCGCTCTACAATAAAGACCTGATTGGTGGAGTGCTGCAGATCTCTGCAGCCATCTGGTTGTCCTTCTGGAAGGTTCTCCCATCTCCACAGAGGAATTCTGGAGCTCTTTCAGAGTGACCATCAGGTTTTGGGTCACCTCCCTGACCAAAGCTCTTCTCCCCAAATTTCTCAGTTTGTCCGGTCGGCCAGCTCTAGGAAGAGCTTTGGTGGTTTCAAACGTCCTCCATTTAAGAATGATGTAGGCCAACATGTTCTTAGGGACCTTCAATGCTGCAGAATTTTTTTAGTACCCTTTTGGTTTTGGTAGCCTATCAGAAGCTTCCAAATCCATGCCATCACAGTCAACTTACTTGTGGAGAGGTTGAAAAACAAGTTTTAATGACTCCAACCTAAGTGTATGTAAACTTCCGACTTCAACTGTACATTGATGTCAGAGTGGTTAGAGCAGTGCCTAACTTGAGCCGGATCCGGCACCTTTCCGTTTTGGACTGATTTGTTCCTTAACCTATTTGGCCGGATCCGGTACCTCTCGTGGCATAACTTTTTGTAATGTAAAAATTCAAATAAAACCGATCAAAGCCTGTTCGTTAATTCTGTAAGTAGATTCATCGCCCGAGCCTAATATTCTAAGAGTTGATTTGGTTTGGGCCGGCCCAGGTTTATGGTTTGTGCAACATTGTTCCCTCCATAGAGGGAGAAGCACGCCAGTATCTCTCACATAACTAGAATGAGAATCACTTTCTATGTTCTCTCTCCCTCTATGTTCTGATAGACATGAGCCTGCAACTCTCATCTCTCCAGCGTTGCATTTATTTTCTTATAGAATCATAGCTGCGTGAAGGGTTCTGGAGGAAATGCAGCACCCCTGATCAATTGAAATACATTTGCTAAAGTTAAAGAATTACTGCTATATCTGTTTAGAAATAAATGAAATAATTTAGAATAGCCTACTACACCATGAGAAGGCCTATAATTTAGCCACAGAGGATCAATATCTTATTTTTTTTTAAACAGCCTAGCTGTGGATTTTAGCCCAATAACAAGGAATAGCCTACAGTTGGGAATGGGCTGCAAATCTGTCATTGATAAAACAGTACACAGACGAAACAGGTCTTTCGCAATATTTCAAATACAGTCGAGGGGAAACACAGGTTGGAAAGCGATTGCTCCTGCTGAAAAAAGAGGACTATCCTGTAGGCTACCAAACAAATGTGGTAAACTTCCAGGTATTGTTTTACAAAAGAGAGAGAGAGAGGCTTTTGGCACGAGCGCATCGACAATCACCAGCGAGTTAGCTGTGCATCATTCGTTCAGTCTGTGAAACTGGAAAGCATTTTTAGGACTATAATTTCTTTCTCATAATGTAGCCTATATTATGTGTCTCCACACACCTAGGCCTAGGCTACTGATGGCATCACGTTTCAGGTAAGACCCAAGTGCAGACTGTGTTGAAGTAACAATGTTTACTACAGCGACAGGGGCAGGCAAATGACAGGTCAAGTCAGGCAGGGGTTGATAATCCAGAGTGGTGGGGCAAAGGTACAGGACGGCAGGCAGGCTCAGGTCAGGCAGAGGTCGGGTAATCCAGAGTAGGTTCAACAGTACAGGACTACAGGCAGGCTCAGGCAGAGTAGTCAGGCAGGCGGGCTCAAATTCCGGACAGCCAAGGGTCAAAACCTGGAGGGCGAGAAAAAGCGAGACTGGGGAAAAGCAGGAGCTGAGAAAATCGCTGGTTAACTTGACAAACAATATGAACTGGCAACAGACAGTTCAAACACAGAACACAGGTATAAATACACAGGGGATAATGGGGAAGATGGGTGACACCAGGAAGGGGGTGGAGACAATCACAAGGCAGGTGAAACAGATCAGGGCGTGACAGATGGATTCAAGACAAGGTCGTTTTTATTGATCTCAGATTCTCAGTTTGTCTGTGTCAAAGTAGCCTGTCATTTCGATAATTTGTGCGGTATTAAAAAATATTCTCCTAAAGTCTCCAGTCATGTAAAATGCTGTAGAATTGCATAAAATGGGTTTATAAAAGGCAAAACATTTCCCCATGTGTGCAACTTCTTTAAGTGCCTCTCTACTCTACTGTTCTATGCCACTATGCAAATGCGATGATATGCAATGCTTTATTATAAAGGTTTTTTTTTTTTTATGCTTTTCAGTACCGTAGAACTCCCCAGATCACCCCCTTCTAGAGCCCACTTTTTGTCCCGACACCTTCCGATTTACATATTAAGCACTGGGTTAGAGTGACAAACAAAGCTCTGAGTACCAGGCCATTAGGACTTGATGGCCGTCAATGAGTTACCATGACTCAGCGGTCACGTGGACTTTTACTGCGGTCATGACTCGTGACTTCCGGTGTGGTGGTGATACAATCACTACAACAGCCCTACTCTCCATTGCTATTCAATGCAGATCCTGCCTTCATTCCGCTTTGATCAACCTTTTTTGCTTCGGTGTGTGAATCTAGGCCAGCGATAGGTTATTTTGTTTTATAGAGGAGCTACTTCCAACAAGTCATCTGTTGAACACAACTCTCAATGTGCATGTCGTTAGACCAGTTTGATCTGTTGAACACTTTTTTAGTCCGTTTCCCTTGTATTCTCTGTATACAACACTTGTTTGAAATCAAGGACCAACATATAATCAAACACATCAAAAACTAGGAGGACCAAGGCACTCTTCATACAATTAAAATGCCTTTGTTTTGGTGGCATGTTCAATAGAAGTAAATCTTTGAATCTCAGACACATTTCGGCATGTCTTGTCTAGCCTTGGTCTGGGAGTAATACCATGACCAACACAGTTGACATTCTGAGGTATTATTAAATTAAACGGGATGGATGTGTAAAGTCGTCTAAGCCCTTCCTGTAACTAAGTCCCAGGGCAAGAATGGGTGGATCTCTTTGAAAATTCCTCATTGCTGAAGCTTTGCTTCTTCTCTCTGTCTTTAATTCCCCCTTTATTAGCCATAAGTAGGAATAAACAAGAACAAGCCGGGCACGTGAGACAGTAAAAGTTTGTTGTGTTCACATTCCACACTTGGCATGTACACTCTAGCTATTGGCCTGTTATTATCAAAGCCAGAGAGGAGCTGCAAATGATGTTGCAGCCAGCATACTCAGACCCTTTTCTTCTAATCAGAACTCTTAAAGTGACTGTGTCGCTTTAAGGCAGACAAAGCAAACCTTTTACAAGTAAATTGCTCTCTGAGATGTGCGTTAACCTGCCTTTAGAAGTTAGCTGAGGTTGCCTCGGACAAGTGCTGCTAACAGTTCACTGTTTCCTACAGTACGATGGAAAAATAAAATGGAGGAGAGAAATCTGTGCAGGAGTGTCTAGTCATCTCTGTTGATCTCACCCTCCCCAAAGTGACGGTGTGTGTGTGTGTGTTTGTGTGTGTGTGTGCGTGCGTGCGTGTTTGAGTTTTCTGTTACTGGCGAGCTGACAGATGGAAGGGGTGTGTGTGTGTGTTTGTTTGTGTGGTTGAATGTCTGATCAGTTCACTGCTGTGCTTGGCACGACGTCAGTCCAACACCCACCCCCCTCGCCCTCCCCAACCCTTTGTCGGTCATATGCTGTGTACTGGTCACAATCCACATTTGGCAACTGAACAGGCTTGACTATTCTGGCTGGCTGTCCGCTCCATAGACATTAAAAATAGGCCAGCTCAGACTACTTCAAAGACAGTAGTGATGCGGTGAACAGGCAGATGTTGTGATTCACAGTCGGAATGATGCCGTCCTTGTTTAGCAGCAGACTTGGTAATTGTAGCACAGTGTCATAATGAATTAATGATCAGATCACTGGGTCGATCCACATGAGAAGTTATTGCATAGTCATTGTATGGCAGGGCACAGTTGCAGCAGGCGTAACCTACAATGCCTTGCAAAAGTATTCATCCCCCTTGGCGTATTTCCTATTTTGTTGCATTACAACCTGTAATTTAAATTGATTTTTATTTGGATTTCATATAATGGACATACACAAAATAGTCCAAATTGGTGAAGTGAAATGAAAAAAATGACTGAAAAGTGGTGCGTGTGTAACAGTATAGCTTCCGTCCCTCTCCTCGCCCCAACCTGGGCTCGAACCAGGGACCCTCTGCACACATCAACCACAGTCACTCACGAAGCATCGTTACCCATCGCGCCACAAAAGCTGCAGCCCTTGCAGAGCAAGGGGAACAACTACTTCAAGGTCTCAGAGCGAGTGGCGTCACCGATTGAAACGCTATTAGCGCGCACCACCGCTAACTAGCTAGCCATTTCACATCGGTTATGTATTCACCCCCTTTGCTATGAAGCCCCTAAATAAGATCTGTACAACCAATTGCCTTCAGAAGTCACATAATTAGTTAAATAAAGTCCACCTGCGTGCAATCTAAGTGTCACATGATCTGTCACATGATCTCAGTATATATACACCTGTTCTGAAAGGCCCCAGAGTCTGTAACACCACTAAGCAAGGGGCACCACCAAGCAAGTGGCACTGTGAAGACCAAGGAGCTCTCCAAACAGGTCAGGGACAAAGTTGTGGAGAAGTACAGATCAGGGTTGGGTTCTAAAAAAATATCTGAAACGTTGAACATCCCACTGAGCAACATGAAATCTATTATTACAAAATGGAAAGAATATGGCACCACAACAAACCTGCCAAGAGAGGGCCGCCCACCAAACCTCACGGACCAGGCAAGGAGGGCATTAATCAGAGAGTTAACAAAGAGATCAAAGATAACCCTGAAAGAGCTGCAAAGCTCCACAGCAGAGATTGGAGTATCTGTCCATAGGACCACTTTAAGCCGTACACTCCACAGAGCTGGGCCAGAAAAAAGCCATTGCTTAAAGAAAAAAAATAAGCAAACACATTTGGTGTTCGCCAAAAGACATGTGGGAGACTCCACAAATATAAGGAGGAAGGTACTCTGGTCAGATGAGACTAGAAATGAGCTTTTTGGCCATCAAGGAAAATGCTATGTCTGGTGCAAACCCAACACCTCTCATCACCCCAAAAACACAGCATCATGCTGTTGGGATGTTTTTCATCATCAGGGACTGGGAAACTGGTCAGAATCGAAGGATGGCACTAAATACAGGGAAGTTCTTGAGGGAAACCTATTTGTCTTCCAGAGATTTGAGACTAGGACGGAGGTTCACCTTCCAGCAGGACAATGATGGTAAGCATACTGCTGAAGCAACACTTAAGTGGTTTAAGGGGAAACATTTACAGTTGAAGTCGTAAGTTTACATACACCTTAGCCAAATACATTTAAACTCAGTTTTTCACAATTCCTGACATTTAATCCTAGTAAAAATTCCCTGTCTTAGGTCAGTTAGGATCACCGCTTTATTTTAATAATGTGAAATGTCAGAATAATAGTTGAGAGAATGATTTATTTCAGGTTTTATTTATTTCATCACATTCCCAGTGGGTCAGAAGTTTACATGCACTCAATTAGTATTTGGTAGCATTGCCTTTAAATGGTTTAACTTGGATCAAACGTTTCAGGTAGCCTTTCACAAGCTTCCCACAATAAGTTGGGTGAATTTTGGCCCAGTCAGGTTTGTAGGCCTCCTTGCTCGCACACGCTTTTCAGTTCTGACCACACATTTTCTATGGGATTGAGGTCAGGGCTTTGTGATTGCCACTCCAATACCTTGACTTTGTTGTCCTTAAGCCATTTTGCCACAACTTATGCTTGGAGTCATTGTCCATTTGGAAGACCCAGTTACACTACCGATCAAAAGTTTGGGGTTACTTAGAAATGTCCTTGTTTTTGAAAGAAAAGCACATTGTTTGTCCAAAACAACATCAAATTGATCAGAAATACAGTGTAGACATTGTTAACGTTGTAAATGACTTTTGTTTCTGGAAACGGCAGATTTTTAATGGAATATCTACATAGGCATACAGAGGTCCATTATCAGCAACCATCACTCCTATGTTCCAATGACACGTTGTTTTAGCTAATCCAAGTTTATAATTTTAAAAGGCTAATTGATCATTAGAAACCCCTTTTGCAATTATGTTAGCACAGCTTAAAATTGTTATGCCAATTAAAGAAGCAATAAAACTAGCCTTCTTTAGACTAGTTGACTATCTGGAGCATCAGCATTTGTGGATTTGATTACAGGCTCAAAATGGGCAGAAACAAAGACCTTTCTTCAGAAACTCGTCAGTCTATTCTTGTTCTGAGAAATTATGGCTATTCCATGCGAGAAATTGCCAAGAAAATGAAAATCTCGTACAACGCTGTGTACTACTCCCTTCATAGAACAGTGCAAACTGGCTCTAACCAGAATTGAAAGAGGAGTGGTAGGCCCTGGTGCACAACTGAGCAAGAGGACAAGTACATTAGAGTGTCTAGTTTGACAAACAGACGCCTCACAAGTCCTCAACTGGCAGCTTCATTAAACAGTACCCGCAAAACACCAGGTCTCAACATCAACAGTGAAGAGGCGACTCCGGGATGCTGGCCATCTAGGCAGAGTTGCAAAGAAAAAGCCATATATCAGACTGGCTAATAAAAAGAAAAGATGAGGATGGGAAAAAGAACACAGACACTGGACAGAGGAACTCTGCCTAGAAGCCCAGCATCCCGGAGTCGCCTCTTCACTGTTGATGTTGAGACTGGTGTTTTGCAGGTACTATTATTAAATTAAACTGGATGCACTTGTAAAGATAGTCGTCTTAGCCCTTCCTGTAATAAGGTATTTCTGTTAAAAAAAAATTGAATGAATTAAGCAAACATTTTTAAAAAACTGTTTTCGCTTTGTCATTATGGGGTATTGTGTGTTGATTGATTTAAAAAAACATGTAATTTAATCAATTTTAGAATAGGACTGTAACGTAACAAAATGTGGAAAAAGTCAATGGGTCTGAATGAATACTTTCCGAATGCACTGTAGTAACCTAACATAGCAGGTGTAAAAGAAATGCCTGAAACTAGATCCCCTACATATTCTTTCCATTTCCCTAGAAAACCAGAACATCTGGTTGTTGGGGACTCGGCAGAGGCTACACAGTTAGTAACACCTCTTATGTATCGGTAGGTAGCTAACTGCCAACTCTCTCTCACTCCTCAGGTGCGTTTGCCAAGGTCAAAGAGAGTCAGCGGATGAGCGACGAAGGAAAGATGGACCAGGACGAGGCGGACGGAGTGCGTAAACGCTGCCGGACAGTGGGATTTGCCCTGCAAGCCGAGATTAACCACTTCCACCAGCGCCGTGAGGTGGACTTCAAGGAAATGATGCAGGCCTACCTCAAACAGCAGATAGCCTTCTACCAGCGTGTGGGCCAACAGCTGGAGCGTACCCTGCACATATATGACAACCTGTAGAGGCTGGGCCTATCATCATTCCAAACGTTATCCTTCTGATCCAAAATGGCCGCCCAGTTCAACAGGGCCTCCCCAGGGGTTGCCAAAAAATCCTAGTGAAAACAGAGACATGTCTATAGTTGGGAAAGTGTATAACTTTATTCTATTTTTTTCATGGTGGACCATTATAGTCACACAAACCCTGGCTTGAAAGAAGAGAGGGGTTGCTGAGGTTGCTGCCTTAGAAAGATGACTTTCTGCTTATTTTGGCCTGAATAGACAGAAAGAGGGAATGTACTTGAAGAGACTGGGGAAGCCAGTTTGTGTACTTCACGCAACAGTCACTTTCCAGGCTGGATTTCAAAGTCGAAATTGTTGGTTGCAAGGGACTGTTTTGACCAAAATGTTATTTTTTTTATTTTATATGTTAGCAACCAATCTCAATGTATTAAATCATTGGTGGCATTTAATCATTCTTTGTAGAGGGTCAAAGATAGGCATGTGTAGCCTTAATGCTTAGACAATTTTCTGTTGATGATAGAAACTGAACTCCATTGGTGTAATGTATGATAGCCATGTCAGAATAAGGGCTCGACTGCTCAGGGGTTCAGTGCAAACATGTTACATTAATGTATTTTCTTGAATTAGCTCTCCATACAAGCCAAGTTCCAAGAGGCAGCAGCTGCACTACATAGTTTAAGATCCTGTCCTGTGGTCCCTGTCAGTGCCTTAAGGAACCAAGCATTTGAGTGTGATTTTTGTAACAAATGTCTTCACCTGCCTCTGTTTTCCATTTGAGGAGAAACAGGCCCTTGGCTGAGTAGTTGAGTTTGCACAGAGGCTTTGTAACCGTGGACCATGGTGTTGAGTCTGTGCGTGCATGTGTGATTGTAATTTGATAGATTGCTTGTTCTTTCTGTTGCAAAAAACATTTGAAGTTGGAAGTACTTAATGTTACTTAATGTTACAATAAGAGGTACTGCATGTTGGTTCCAACCTTAAAAGTAACAATGGGAAATGCTTTTGTCTGGATAAGGACATTTCTGTGCATCCGCCAGAAACTCTAAATGGGAAGATGGGAAACTCCTTTCAATTCGTATTATTATATTCCTATTTAATTTACAAATCTCGTGACGTGCCTATGAGACATGGCTGTATCTAAGTGGATTTGTATTTAGATGAGCCTGCTAGCTAGCTACATTTAACTACTACAAACTCATTTAAATCACAATAAATAAAGGTTAACTTACTTGTTTTTTGCTGTCCATTGGCAGCATTTGACTTGCGAACATCACATGATCAGCATGTGAGCATGAGTCAGCAATATTAAAAAAGTACTTCCGGGTCCCCCATGTAATAGTACAAAACCATTCATGCTTTTTTTTAACCTTTATTTAAGTCAGTTAAGAAGGTTAACTGCCTGTTCAGGGGCAGAATGACAGATTTGTACCTTGTCAGCTCGGGGGTTTGAACTTGCAGCCTTCCGGTTACTAGTCCAACACTCTAACCACTAGGCTACCCTGCCACCCCATATACAGTACCAGTCAAAAGTTTGGACACACCTACTCATTCCAGAGCTTTTCTTTATTTGTACACTTTTTTTTACACTGTAGAATAATCGTGAGGACATCAAAACTATGAAAATAACACATGGAATCATGTAGTAACCAAAAAAGTGTAGCCACCCTTTTCCTT
The DNA here is from genome assembly GCF_057628025.1 of Oncorhynchus mykiss. Lineage (NCBI taxonomy): Eukaryota > Metazoa > Chordata > Actinopteri > Salmoniformes > Salmonidae > Oncorhynchus > Oncorhynchus mykiss. The sequence goes on along the minus strand of NC_143022.1, from coordinate 55,932,442 downwards.
GATGACAGCTTTGCACACTCTTGGCAATCTCTCAAACAGCTTCACCTGGAATGCTTTTCCAACAGTCTTGAATGAGTTCCCACATATGCTGAGCACACATATGCTGAGCAACTCATCCCAAACCATCTCAATTAGGTTGAGCTTGGGTGATTGTGGAGGCCAGGACATCTGATGCAGCACTCCATCACTCTCCTTCTTGATCAAATAGCCCTTACAAAGCCTGGAGGTGTGTTGGGTCATTGTCCTGTTGAAAAACAAATGATAGTCACACTAAGAGCAAACAAGATGGGATGGCGTTTCGCTGCATAAAACTGGTAGCCAAGCTGGTTAAGTGTGCCTTGAATTCTAAATAAATCAAAGACAGTGTCACCAGCAAAGCACCCCGACACCATCACACCTCCTTCTCCATGGTTCACATGGGAACTACACATGCGGAGATCATTCGTTTACATTCTCTGCGTCTCAGAAAGACGGAATCAAAAATCGCACATTTGGACTCATCAGACCAAAGGACAGATTTCCAATGGTCTAATGTCCATTGCTAGTGTTTCTTGGCCCAAGCAAGTCTCTTCTTCTTATCGGTGTCCTTTAGTAGTGGTTTCTTTGCAGCAATTCAACCATGAAGGCCTGATTCACGCAGTCAGTCTCCTCTGAACAGTTGATGTTGATGTGTCCGTTACTTGAACTCAGTGAATAATTTATTTGGGCTGCAATTTCTGAGGCTGGTAACTCTAATGAACGTATCCTTTGCAGCAGAGGTACTGTAACTCTGGGTCTTCCTTTCCTGTGGTGGTCCACATGAGAGCCAGTTTCATCATAGTGCTTGAGGGTTTTTGCGACTGCACTTGAAGAAACTTTCAAAGTTCTTGAAATGTTCCATATTGACTGACGTTCAAGTCCTAAAGTAATGATGGACTGTCGTTTCTCTTTGCTAATTTGAGATGTTCTTTCCATAATAGGTACTTGGTCTTTTACCAAATAGGGCTATCTTCTGTATACCCCTCCTACCTTGTCACAACACAACCGATTGTCTCAAATGCATTAAGAAGGAAAACATTTACTTTTAAGAAGGCACACCTTAATTGAAATGCATTCCAGTTGACTATCTGACGATGCTGGTTGACATAATGCCAATAGTGTGCAAAGCTGTCAACTTTGAAGAATCTAAAATCTAAAATATATTTTGATTTGTTTAACACTTTTTTGGTTACTACATAATTCCATATGTGTTATTTCATAGTTTTGATGTCTTCATTATTATTCAACAATGTAGAAAATAGTACAAATATAGAAAAACCCTTGAATGAGTAGGTGTGCCCAAACTTTTGACTGGTACTGTATGAAAAATAATTGTCTAAACTTTAACAATTATTCCAATTTGTTTATATTTAAGTGACATCAAATAATTGCGAATCACTGTAAATGGAATACATATTGGCTTACAGCAAGAACTATGCTGGGTGCCGCAGTAAAAGTATTGTAGGGAATACTCAGTAGGGTCTGTAGAATGTATACATGTTGTCATTCCATGGGGCTCTGAATAATACGGAGTGTTGCTGGCCTTTTACTCCACCTATTCCATTGCCTCCCGAATGACATCACATGTACACTTACTACACTACAAAAAACCCTCTAGCCAAACAACAGTGCAGGGCCTTCTCACTGAATTAAAGGGCAACTACACTCAAAATCTTAGATTTTCCCAGATCTCAAAAGTTAACCCCTGATGTGGTTTAAGCATTGTTGTGAACACAGAAAATCTTGAATCTACATAAAGTTCTTCATACACGTGTTGTCATGCAGTCAATATGCTGTTCTGACCTTGTGTGCAAAGTCAAATGTCACGGACAAATCAATACGAAAATATACATGTTCTTTCAGCAATCAATTTTGTCTTTTTAAAAAGTGTGAAAAAAATGGGTAAACCTGAAAAAATGGGGTAATAAGAAACCTAGAAATACAAAACTAAGAAAAAAAATACAAAAAATATAAACAGATTTTTAAAAGGCCCTACCAACATTTTCTGCACTTTAGAGTGTTTCATCCTGCAGAACAGCATTTTTTGGGAAGTTTAGGTCAGGTCAAATATTGACTATGCACCCAAGAGGGGAAAAGGTTGTGCCATCCTAGAAATGTTTTTGGGAAATCTAATATAATACATAAAATGTAGCAGACACTATCCAAAGTGACTTAGTCATGTGTGAGTACATTTTTGTGTATGGGTGTCCCGGGAATCAAACCCAATATTCTGGCGTTGCAATGCTCTACCAAGATGCATGACAGTGTTAGAAATGCTTTATAAAACCTCAATTTAATATAATTGATAAGGCCTTTATTAATCAGTGCTTATGCCACCCTTTATAAAGCACAGGTTTATGTCATATTTGACATAGTGGGTTATGGGTTATAGTCGGTTATACATTTGACATTGGTGGTTATGTCACACAGTTATGCTACATTTAAGAACCCTTTATAAAGCATGACATATCGTTGTAGATGCTGTGTTTTTTTCTCCATATCCCACTCCCCATGAGACACCCTCAGAGAGTGGGATATCCAAAAAAACACATTTCCAATTCACACATGCGTATTATTCAAACGTGTACATGTGTGAACTAGGACATATGTAAGCATCCGTATTATTATTTCCATTCACCTCAATTTGGCAGGACAAAAAGCAATCACCAAAATAACAATACTGTAAATTATTGGATGATGTCCTCGTTTTTCCTGTAATGCTTGAGACCATAGTTCCAGTTAATAAACAAAGACTGCTTTGAATTACCTTCTCAGTAAACAACAAATGTCTGACTCTGTTTATGACTCGGTACTAAGTGTTGTCTCAATGGCTGTTCCACTTCCAACATACATTCCCAAGTATGGGCAGATGTTAAAACCAGGTGTTTCACAACCCTTCTTTTTGAAGTGTCCTCATCTTCTCTCCTGTATTTTTGCTGCACACATCTCAGTTACTCAAAGACCAAAGTAACACTATTTAGCACTCAGTTTCAAATGAAAGAAAAGAGCCTCTCAATAAATAGCTCTGCACACAATGCCCCATAATGACAAAGCGAAAACAGATTTTTAGAAGTTTTAGCAAATACAAAACTGAAATACCTTATTTACATAAGTATTCAGACCCTTTGCTATGAGACCCGGAATTTAGCTCAGGTGGATCCTGTTTCCAATTAGATGTTTCTAGGAGACCACCTGTGGTAAATTCAATTGATTGGACATGATTTGGAAAGGCACGCACCTGTTTATATAAGGTCCCACAGTTGACAGTGCATGTCAGAGCAAAAACCAAGCCATGAGTTCAAAATAATTGTCCGTAGAGCTCTGAGACAAGATGTCGAGTCACAGATCTGGGGAAGAGTATCTATAAATTTCTGCAGCATTGAAGGTCCCCAAGAACACAATGGCCTCCATCATTCTTAAACGGAAGAAGTCTGGAACCACCAAGACTCTTCCTAGAGCTGGCCGTCCAGCCAAACTGAGAAATCGGGGGAGAAGGGCCTTGGTCAGGGAGGTGACCAAGAACCCGATGGTCACTGACAGAGCCCCAGAGTTCCGCTGTGGAGATGAGAGAAACTTCCAGAAGGACAACCATCTCTGCAGCACTCCACCAATCAGATATTTATGGTAGAGTGGTCAGACGAAAGCCACTCCTTAGTAAAAGGCACATTACAGCCCCCCGGGAGTTTGCCAAAGGCTACCTAAAGGACTCTCAGACCATGAGAAACAAGATTCTCTGGTCGGATTAAATCTTTGACCTGAATGCCAAGTGTCACATCTGGATGAAACCTGGCACCATCCCTACAGTGGAGCATGGTGGTGGAGATGTTTTTCAGTGGCTGGGACTGGGAGACTAGTCAGGATCGAGAGAAAGATGAACGGAGCAATGTACAGAGAGATCCTTGATGAAAACATACTCCAGGGGGCTCAGGACCTCAGACTGGGGCGAACGTTCACCTTCCAAGAGGACAACGACCCTAAGCACACAGCCAAGACAACGCAGGAGTGGCTTCTGGATACAAGTCTCTGAATGTCCTTGAGTGGCTCAGCCAGAGCCCGGACTTTAATCAGATCTAACTTCTCTGGAGAGACCTGAAAATAGCTGTGCAGCAACACTCCCCATCCAACCTGACAGAGCTTGAGAGGATCTGCAGAGATGAATGGGAGAGACTCCCCAAATAGAGGTGTGCCAAGCTTTGTAGCTCATACCCAAGGCTGTAATCACTGCCAAAGTTGCTTCAACATAGTACTGAGTAAGGGGTCTGAATGCTTATGTAAATGTGATATGTTTTCTATTTTTAATACATTTAATACAAAATCTGTTTTGAGGTATTGAATAAGGCTGTAATGTACCAAAATGTGCAAAACTTCAAGGGCTCTGACTACTTTCTGAATGCACTGTAAAATAATATAATTTCCCATTGTTTTGCATTCAATATAGCTCAGTATTTGTATTATTTATTTTATAGTCTTTCAAGGATGCCAAATATTTTGGAGGTGACTGTAAGTGTAACGGCTTTCTTCCGTCAAAGGAGAGGAGGACCAAAATGCAGTGTAGTTCGTGTTCAACATGTTTAATGAAAGACGATAACGTGAACAATACACAAATACAAAATAACAAACGTGGCAAAACCGAAACAGTCCTATCTGGTGCAGAGAACACAAAGACAGGAAACAACAACCCACAAACCCCAAACAAAAAACAAGCTACCTAAATATGGTTCCCAATCGGAGACAATGACTAACACCTGCCTCTGATTGAGAACCATAGCAGGCCATACATAGAAATGGACAAACTAGACACACAACATAGAATGCCCACCCAGCTCACGTCCTGACCAACACTAAAACAAGGAAAACACAAAATAACTATAGTCAGAACGTGACAGTAAGTAAGAACATTTCAATATGTTGTAGTATTGAAATATTCCATTTGAGTGAGCTGATTGTCATGAGAGTTTCATGTGACTGACTGTCTTTTTATCTTTTTATTTGTAATGTTACATTTCCATGGCGGTATGGTCCTTTCATACTAAAGAAGGGGGGCTGCTCCAAAGACAGCTGACTACTGCAATTAAACACTGACATAAAGAGAAGAGAGACATACAGAACAATGAAAATAAAATGTCATAATGCAATGAATTAATAGTAATGTAGTAACTACCCTTTTCCTTGATGACAGCTTTGCACACTATTGGCATTCTCTCAACCAACTTCATTAGGTAATCACCTGGAATGCATTTCAATTAACAGGTGTGCCTTGTTAAAGGTACATTTGTTGAATTTCTTGCTTAATGCGTTTGACACAATCAGTTGTGTTGTGACAAGGTAGGGGTGGTATACAGAAGATAGCCCTATTTGGAAAAGACCAAATTCATATTATGGCAAGAACAGCTCAAATAAGCAAAGATAAATGACAGTCCATCATTACTTTTAGACATGAAGGTCAGTCAATACAGAAGATTTCAAGAAGTGCAAACGCAAAATCCATCAAGCGCTATGAGAAAACTGGCTCTCATGAGGACCGCTGTCACGCCCTGACCATAGAGAGCCCTTGTTTATCTATGGTGTGGTAGGTCAGGGCATGACTGGGGGTGATCTAGTTTATTTATTTCTATGTGGTGTTCTAGTTTATTTTCTATGTTGGTGATTTGTATGATTCCCAATTAGAGGCAGCTGGTAATCGTTGTCTCTAATTGGGGATCATATTTAAGTAGCTGTTTTTCCCACCTGTGTTTGTGGGATAATGTTTATGTGTAGTTGCATGTTAGCACTCCATTGTCGTCACGGTTCGTTTATTCTTTATTGTTTTGTTGTGTGGTTCACTTACTTTAAATAAAAAAAGATGTGGAACCCAGATCACGCTGCACGTATGCTTCCAACGATCGTGACAACCGCCACAGGAAAGGAAGACCCAGAGTTACCTCTGCTGCAGAGATGGGTTCATTAGAGTTTCCAACCTAAGAAATTGCAGCCCAAATAAATGCTTTACAGAGTTCAAGTAACATCTCAACATCAACTGTTCAGAGGAGACTGTGTGAATCAAGCCTTCACGGTCACATTGCTGATTTATTGTTTTTATTTCTAAAAGACACCAATAAGAAGAAGAGACTTGCAAGAAACATGAGCAATGGACATTAGACCGATGGAAATCTGTCCTTGGTCTGATGAGTCGGTGAACGGATTACCTCTGCATGTGTCATTCCCACAGTGAAGCAGGAGGAGGTGTGATGATGTGGGGGTGCTTTGCTGGTGATACTGCAGGTGATTTACTTAGAATTCAAGGCACACTTAATCAGCGTGGCTACCACAGCATTCTGCAGCGATACACCATCCCATCTGGGTTGTGTTTAGTGGGGCTATCATTTAATTTTCAAGGGGACAATGACCCAACACACCTCCAGGCTGTGTAAGTGCTATTTGACCAAGAAGGAGAGTGATGAAATGCTGCATCAGATGACCTGGCCTCCACAATCACCCGACCTCAACCAAACTGAGACGTTTTGGGATGAGTTGGACCACAGAGTGAAGGAAAATCAGCCAACAAGTGCTCAACATATGTGGGAACTCCTTCAAGACTGTTGGGAAAGCATTCCAGGTGAAGTTGGTTGAGAGAATGCTAAGAGTATGCAAAGCTGTCATCAAGGCAAAGGGTGGCTTATTTGAAGAATCTGAAATGTTGATTTGTTTAACACTTTTGGAGGGTGAGGGTTCAGCCAGATATACATTCAGCAGTCCATCTGTCCTTTCAAGCATCAGAAGACAGTTTAAACGTTCATGACATGACTATGAATGAGACTATTCCTTCCTTTTTCTATTTTCTGGGAAGAGGGATTGTGCTAGATACTGTTGCATCTCTGTCTTCCTGTAAAACTCAGTGAGTGATTCCCCATGTACAGTAGTTCCCCTCCCCCCTAAAATCTTTCTCAATTCATCTTTCCAATGTCCCTCCCTTTCAGGTCTTCTTCAATGTGTTTTGTTGAGGAGGCGAGGAGAGAAGATACGAAGAATCAATAAAATATTATAATTGAGAAAGAGCCCTTTTGTTGTCTGACATCTGTATTGTACTGCAGGCATAATCAACATCCCTGCTGGGAAGATTAGATTGTGCTACTGTATATATTTTCCGATAAAGCCAAATAGTGAGCTATACCTCAGCTCCACACTTCCCCTCAGTATTAACCTGTTGTTTTTATGATGTCTATAGAGATCCCATAGGGAATTCTGGTCAGCAGTGTGCTGGATTGATGGTGCTAGTATCCTAGATGCCTTCTCCTGCCGTTGTGCGCTTGAGCAAGTCATGCAACCACTAAAACTGCTGCAGTGGTGCTGTGCTGAGGTTAGAACTGTTGTTCCAACCCCTCTGTGTGCATGCATGCGTCTCTGACATCCGTTTTGTTATATGCATTGTTGGGGATTAGTGAAATACAAGTAGTTTGTAGTCTATGGCATTTCAGATTTGCATATTAAAATTTTTCACGAAGTAGCTTAGATTTAGTGAACTACTTTTTTATCGTAACTTTAGTTAAGTAAAGTATATTTTATTAAGGGTAGCTTTAGTGTAACTTAACTTATTCCAGTGTGAAGTCATGGATAGTTTGGTAAACTATATTTTCAGAGTCTCTTCCCAAATACCGGTTCTAAGCCATGATCAACATCCCTGTAGTGGCTCTGCGGGTGTGGTCATGAAGAAGTGGAAGCATCATGGGAGCTGCTAAGTTTGCGAGAGCTGCTACGATTGCCTTTGTGACCTCCCTGCTAGGTTACTTCCTGTCCCTCTTCTTCCTTGCCATGGGCTGTGACAACACCAAGGTGGCCAGGTTAACCACATCATACACAGGGTATGTCTCCTGTCAAAGATGACAATAAACCTTCCCCTCCTCATTGGGAGCAAGTAGTTATTCTGAGTCTATGAAAAGAAAGTCACTCAAAATAGAGTCTATGAACTGAGCGAGACGGTTTGTGTAACCATGCAACCGTCAGTGTAGCTGGCAGTAGATGTTTGTTTACTCTAAATACCTCAAAATTATGTTCATGACCTATAATTTAGTAAATCAAATCAAATTTATTTATATAGCCCTTCGTACATCAGCTGATATCTCAAAGTGCTGTACAGAAACCCAGCCTAAAACCCCAAACAGCAAGCAATGCAGGTGTAGAAGCACGGTGGCTAGGAAAAACTTCCATAGAAAGGCCAAAACCTAGGAAGAAACCTAGAGAGGAACCAGGCTATGTGGGATGGCCAGTCCTCTTCTGGCTGTGCCGGGTGGAAATTATAACAGAACATGGCGAAGATGATCAAATGTTCATAAATGACCAGCATGGTCCAATAATAATAAGGCAGAACAGTTGAAACTGGAGCAGCAGCACGGCCAGGTGGACTGGGGACAGCAAGGAGTCAGGTAGTCCTGAGGCATGGTCCTAGGGCTCAGGTCCTCCGAGAGAGAGAGAGAAAGAGAGAATTAGAGAGAGCACACTTAAATTCACACAGGACACCGAATAGGACAGGAGAAGTACTCCAGATATAACAAACTGACCCTAGCCCCCCGACACATAAACTACTGCAGCATAAATACTGGAGGCTGAGACAGGAGGGGTCAGGAGACACTGTGGCCCCATCCGAGGACACCCCTGGACAGGGCCAAACAGGAAGGATATAACCCCACCCACTTTGCCAAAGCACAGCCCCCACACCACTAGAGGGATATCTTCAACCACCAACTTACCATCCTGAGACAAGGCCGAGTATAGCCCATAAAGATCTCCGCCACGGCACAACCCAAGGGGGGGGGGGGGCGCCAACCCAGACAGGAAGATCGCATCAGTGACTCAACCCACTCAAGTGACGCACCCCTCCCAGGGACGGTATGAAAGAGCCCCAGTAAGCCAGTGACTCAGCCCCTGTAATAGGGTTAGAGGCAGAGAATCCCAGTGGAAAGAGGGGAACTGGCCAGGCAGAGACAGCAAGAGCGGTTCGTTGCTCCAGAGCCTTTCCGTTCACCTTCCCACTCCTGGGCCAGACTACACTCAATCATATGACCCACTGAAGAGATGAGTCTTCAGTAAAGACTTAAAGGTTGAGACCGAGTTTGCATCTCTTACATGGCCATTCCATAAAAATTGAGCTCTATAGGAGAAAGCCCTGCCTCCAGCTGTTTGCTTAGAAATTCCAGGGACAATTAGGAGGCCTGCGTCTTGTGACCGTAGCGTACGTGTAGGTATGTACGGCAGGACCAAATCAGAGAGATAGGTAGGAGCAAGCCCATGTAATGCTTTGTAGGTTAGCAGTAAAACCTTGAAATCAGTCCTTGCCTTGACAGGAAGCCAGTGTAGGGAGGCTAGCACTGGAGTAATATGATCACATTTTTTGGTTCTAGTCAGGATTCTAGAAGCCGTATTTAGCACTAACTGAAGTGTATTTATTGCTTTATTCCTGGGTAGCCGGAAAGTAGAGCATTGCAATAGTCTAATCTAGAAGTAACAAAAGCATGGATTAATTTTTCTGCATCATTTTTGGACAGAAAGTTTCTGATTTTTGCAATGTTACGTAGATGGAAAAAAGCTGCCCTTGAAATGGTCTTGATATGTTCTTCAAAAGAGAGATCAGGGTCCAGAGTAACGCCGAGGTCCTTCACAGTTTTATTTGAGACGACTGTACAACCATTAAGATTAATTGTCAGATTCAACAGAATATCTCTTTGTTTCTTGGGACCTAGAACAAGCATCTGTTTTGTCCGAGTTTAAAAGTAGAAAGTTTGCAGCCATCCACTTCCTTATGTCTGAAACACATGCTTCTAGCGAGGGCAATTTTGGGGCTTCACCATGTTTCATTGAAATGTACAGCTGTGTGTCATCCGCATAGGAACAACGACATTTACAGTTGATTTGTCAGAGGACAAACCATTCACAGAGACAAATTGATATCTTTCCGACAGATAAGATCTAATCCAGGCCAGAACTTGTCCGTGTAGACCAATTTGGGTTTCCAATCTCTCCAAAAGAATGTGGTGATCGATGGTATCAAAAGCAGCACTAAGGTCTAGGAGCACGAGGACAGATGCAGAGCCTCGGTCTGATGCCATTAAAAGGTAATTTACCACCTTCACAAGTGCAGTCTCAGTGCTATGATGGGGTCTAAAACCAGACTGAAGCATTTTGTAAACATTGTTTGTCTCCAGGAAGCCAGTGAGTTGCTGCGCAACAGCCTTTTCTAAAATGTTTGAGAGTAATGGAAGATTCGATATAGGCTGATAGTTTTTTATATTTTCTGGGTCAAGGTTTGGCTTTTTCAAGAGAGGCTTTATTACTGCCACTTTTAGTGAGTTTGGTACACATTCGGTGGATAGAGAGCCGTTTATTATGTTCAACATAGGAGGGCCAAGCACAGGAAGCAGCTCTTTCAGTAGTTTAGTTGGAATAGGATCCAGTATGTAGCTTGAAGGTTTAGAGGCCATGATTATTTTCATCAATGTTTCAAGAGATATAGTACTAAAACACATGAGTGTCTACCTTGATCCTAGCTCCTGGCAGTTGTGCATACTCAGGACAACTGACCTTTGGAGGAATACGCAGATTTAATGAGGGGTCTGTAATTTGCTTTCTAATGAGCATGATCCTTTCCTCAAAGAAGTTCATGAATTTATTACTGCTGATGTGAAAGCCATCCTCTCTTGGGGAATGCTGCTTTTTAGTTAGCTTTGTGACAGTATCAAAAATAAATTTGGGGTTGTTATTATTTTCCTCAATTAGGTTGGAAAAATAGGATGATCGAGCAGCAGTGAGGGCTCTTCGATACTGCACGGTCCTGTCTTTCCAAGCTAGTCGGAAGACTTCCAGTTTGGTGTGGCACCATTTCCGTTCCAATTTTCTGGAAGCTTGCTTCAGAGCTCGGGTATTTTCTGTATACCAGGGAGCTAGTTTCTTATGACAAATGTTTTTAGTCGTTAGCGGTGCAACTGCATCTAGGGTTTTGCGCAAGGTTAAATTGAGTTTCTCAGTTAGGTTGTTAATTGATTTTTGTCCTCTGACGTCCTTGGGTAGGCAGAGGGAGTCTGGAAAGGCGTCAAGGAATCTTTGGGTTGTCTGAGAATTTATAGCACGACTTTTGATGCTCCTTGGTTGGGGTCTGAGCAGATTATTTGTTGCGATTGCAAACATAATTAAATGGTGGTCCGATAGTCCAGGATTATGAGGAAAAACATTAAGATCCACAACATTTATTCCATGGGACAAAACTAGGTCAAGAGTATGACTGTGGCAGTGAGTAGGTCATGTTGGACAAAACCCACTGAATTGATGATGGCTCCGAAAGCCTTTTGGAGTGGGTCTGTGGACTTTTCCATGTGAATACTAGTCACCAAAAATGTGAATATTATATGCTATGACTACAATGTCCGATAGGAATTCAGGGAACTCAGTGGGGAACGCTGTATATGGCCCAGGAGGCCTGTAAACAGTAGCTATAAAATACGATTGAGTAGGCTGCATAGATTTCTTGACTAGAAGCACAAAAGACAAAAACGTTGTTTTGTTTTTTTTGTAAATTGAAATTTGCTATTGTAAATGTTAGCAACACCCCTGTCTTTGCGGGATGCGCGGGGGATATGGTCACTAGTGTAACGAGGAGGTGAGGCCTCAGTTAACACAGTAAATTCATCAGGCTTAAGCCATGTTTCAGTCAGGCCAATCACATCAAGATTATGATCAGTGATTAGTTCATTGACTATAACTGCCTTGGAAGTGAGGGATCTAACATTAAGTAGCCCTATTTTGAGATGTGAGGTTTCACAATCTCTTTCAATAATGGCAGGAATGGAGGAGGTCTTTATTCTAGTGAGATTGCTAAGGCGAACACCACCATGTTTAGTTTTGTCCAACCTAGGTCGAGGCACAGACACGGTCTCAATGGGGATAGCTGAGCTGACTACACTGACTGTGCTAGTGGCAGACTCCACTAAGCTGGCAGGCTGGCTAACAGCCTGCTGCCTGGCCTGCACCCTATATCATTGTGGAGCTAGGGGAGTTATGGCCCTGTCTATGTTCATAGATAAGATAAGAGCACCCCTCCAGCTAGGATGGAGTCCGTCACTTCTCAACAGGCCAGGCTTGGTCCTGTTTGTGGGTGAGTCCCAGAAAGAGGGCCAATTATCTACAAATCCTATCTTTTGGGAGGGGCAGAAAACAGCTTTCAACCAGCGATTGAGTTGTGAGACTCTGCTGTAGAGCTCATCACTCCCCCTAACTGGGAGGGAGCCAGAGATAATTACTCGATGCCGACACATCTTTCTAGCTGATTTACACGCTGAAGCTATGTTGCGCTTGGTGACCTCTGACTGTTTCATCCTAACATCGTTGGTACCGACGTGGATAACAATACCCCTATACGCTCTACACTCGCCAGTTTTAGCTTTAGCCAGCACCATCTTCAGATTAGCCTTAACGTCGGTAGCCCTGCCTCCTGGTAAACAGTGTATGATCGCTGGATGATTCGTCTTAAGTATAATACTGCGGGTAATGGAGTCGCCAATGACTAGGGTTTTCAATTTGTCAGAGCTAATGGTGGGAGGCTTCGGCGTCTCAGACCCCGTAACGGGAGGAGTAGAGACCAGAGAAGGCTCGGTCTCTGGCTCCGACTCGCTGCTTAATAAGGAGAACCGGTTGAAAGTTTCTGTTGGCTGAATGAGCGACACCGGTGGAGCATTCCTACAGCATTTCCCTCCAGAAGCCATGAGAAAGTTGTCCGGCTGCGGGGACAGTGTGAGGGGATTTATACTACTATCTGAACTTACTGGTGACACAGACGCTGTTTCATCCTTTCCTACATTGAAATTACCCTTGCCTGACAATTGCGTCTGAAGCTGGGCTTGCAGCACAGCTATCCTCGCCGTAAGGCAATTGTTCTCCTGTATATTATGAGTACAGCGACTGCAATTAGAAGGCATCATGTTAATGTTACTACTTAGCTTCAGCTGTTGGAATTCCTGACGAACCATGTAAGGTGTCCGGAGTGAAATAGTTGAATTTAAAAAAGTTGAGTAAGGGAAAAACTCAAAATATAAACGGTAATTAAAAAGTAAAAACTGTAAAGTTGTCAGTTAGCAAAGTAAGGTTAGCAAAGTAAGGTTACGCACAGCAGCACGTAAACAAGTCTGTAAGTTGTGAACAGGCCGTGGCTCGGATGATTGTCCTTGATCATCTTTTTGCCCTTCCTGTGACATCGGGTACTGTAGCTGTCCTGGAGGGCAGGCAGTGTGCCCCCGGTGATGAGTTGGGCGGACCGCACCACCCTCTGGAGAGCCCTGCGGTTGTGGGCTGTGTAGAGGGTGGTGCGGTCTGCCCAACGTATCACCGGTTGGACGTACTGCCAAATTCTCTAAGACATGGTAGAGAAATGAACATTAAATCATCTGGCAACAGCTCTGGTGGACAATCCTGCAGTCAGCATGCCAATTGCACACTCCACTCAAATCTTGAGATATCTGTGGCATTGTGTTGTGTGACAAAACTGCACATTTTAGAGTGACCTTTAATTGTCCCCAGCATAAGGTGCATCTGTGTAATAATCAGCTTCTTGATATGCCACACCTGCCAGGCGGATGGATTATCTTGGCAAAGGAGAAATGCTCACTAACAGGGATGTAAACAAATTTGTGCACAAAATTTGCGAGAAATACGCTTTTTGGGCATATAGAACATTCCTGGGATTTTATTTCAGTTAATAAAACATGGGACCAACACTTTAAGTTGCATTTTATATTTTTGTTCAGTGTAAAAAAAATCTGCCCCCAAAAAAATTATTTTGAAATCACAAACAGAAAAACCTTGTGTTTGTTTTATTTCACACCTATTCCCAACACATTTTGCCAAAACAACCTGCTGTAGGACGTTGGTACCCAGGCAGGCACTAATGTGTCTCTCTCTCCTCACTGAACGAATGACAAATGGATGAATGGGTGATAATTGTGCACCTTACTTCACAATTTAATTTAAATTAGGCCTAACTAAATGATAAGGAGGGTGAAGATGTTGATTTACTTTAGAAAGACAACAGTGTAATGATGAGCAGAAAATCATTTGACCGCGCGCCTTGGGGGTTGATTTTTTATTTTGTAAAAATAATCTGTTTTGGGACTGGTTTATTTACTTTAACCCTATTACTAATCAAACGTATTGCAAGGGAAACGAAAACAAGATACATGTTGCAGTAGGCTTTTCGAATAATGCTAAATGTATCCTTGACTCTATCCAGCTAAATAAACAATGCCAGCTCTGTTGCTAAAGGTAACATGTCAGCCTATTAATTATGAAAATATAAACAATGACCTGTTACTCGGCTATTCAAAATCAAATAGGCTACAAATTCACTATAGACTAACTCTTAATTTGTTTAATTTAGGCTAGACCAATTACAGACCATTCGGAAAGAATTCAGACACCATGACTTTTTCCACAATTTGTTATGTTATTCTAAAATGTATTTAAATGTAGTTTTTTCCTCATTAATCTATCACAATACTCCATAATGACAAGCGAAAAACAGGTTCAGACATTTCCGCATGTTTATAAAAAAAAATGGAAATATCTTATTTACATAAGTATTCAGACCCTTTGCTCAGGTGCATCCTGTTTCCATTGATCATTCTTGAGATGTTTCTACAACTTGGAGTCCACCTGTGGTAAAATCAATTGGTTGGACATGATTTGGAAAGGCACACCTGTCCATATAAGGTTCCATAGTTGACAATGTACGTCAGAGCAAAAACCAAGCCATAAGGTGCAAGGAATTGTCGGTAGACAAGATTGTGTCGAGGCACAGATCTGGGGAAGGGTACCGAAACATTTCTGCAGCATTGAAGGTCCCCAAGAACACAGTGGCTTCCATCATTCTTAAATGGTAGTAGTTTAAAAGAAACCATTAAGACTCTTCCTAGAGCTAGTCGCCCGGCCAAATTGAGCAATCGGGGGAGAAGGGCCTTGGTCAGGGAGGTGACCAAGAACCCGATGGTCACTCTGACAGAGCTCCAGAGTTCCTCTGTGGAGATGGGAGAATCTTCCAGACGGACAACCATCACTGCAGCACTCCACCAATCAGGCCTTTATGGTAGAGTGGCCAGATGGAATCCACTCCTCAGTAAAAGGCACATGACAGCCTGCTTGGAGTTTGCCAAAAGGCACCTAAATGACTCTCAGACCATGAAAAACAAGATTTTCTAGTCTGATGAAACCAAGAAAAAAGTATTTGGCTTGAATGCAAAGCATCACGTCTGGAGGAAACCTGGCACCAGCCATACAATGAAGCATGGTGGTGGCAGCATCATGCTGCGGGGATGTTTTTCAGTGGCAGGGACTGGGAGACTTGTCAGGATTAAAGGAAGGAAAGATGAACGGAGCATAGTACAGAGAGATCCTTGATGAAAACCTGCTCCAGAGCGCTCAGGACCTCAGACTAGGGCGAAGGTTCATCTTCCAAAAGGACAAAGACCCTAAGCACACAGCCAAGACAACGCAGGAGTGGCTTCGGGACAAGTCTCTGAATGTCCTTGAGTGGCCCAGCCAGAGCCCTGACTTGAACCCGATCGAATATCTCTGGAGAGACCTAAAAATAGCTGTGCAGCGACGCACCCCGTCCAGCCTGACTAAAGGGTCTGAATTCTTATAAATGTGTTATTTCAGTTTGATATTTTTTATACATTTGCAAACATTTCTAAAAACATGTTTTTGCTTTGTCATTATGGGGTTTTGTGTGTAGGTGGAGGAAAAAATACAATTGAATCAATTTTAGAATACCACAGAACGCAAACTGGCAGCGCGCATGCGCCACCGTGAGCTATTGTGCATACATTTATTTATTTTATTATTATTATTTTGCCCTAAACCAAACGCGATCACTATACGCAGGTTAAAATATCAAAACAAACTCTGAACTAATGACATTAATTTGGGGACAGGTCGAAAAGCCTTAAATATGTATGGCAATTTAGCTAGTTAGCATGCACTTGCTAGCTAATTTGTCCTATTTAGCTAGCTTGCTGTTGCTAGCTAATTTGTACTGGGATATAAACATTGAGTTATTTTACCTGAAATGCACAAGGTCCTCTACTCCGACAATTAATCCACACATAAAACGGTCAACCGAATTGTTTCTAGTCATCTCTCCTCCTTCCAGGCTTTTTCATCTTTGAACTTATACGGTGTTTGGCATCTACACGTTCATAGTATTACCACGACAACCGGCAAAACAGTTCGTCTTTCAATCACCCACGTGGGTATAACCAATGAGGAGATGGCACGTGGGTACCTGCTTCTATAAACCAATGAGGAGATGGGAGAGGCAGGACTTAAAACGCGATCTGCGTCAGAAATAGGAATTACTTCTATTTTAGCCCTTGGCAACGCAGACACTCGTTGGCGAGCGCGAGCAGTGTGGGTGCAATAATTGAATAACATAGATTCCTAAATTTATTGTGCAATGCTCGCGCACGTGACGCGAGTGGTGTAGTCAGCCTCTGAGCCTGTAACGTAACAAAATTTGGAAAAAGTCAATGGGTCTGAATACATTCCAAAGGCATGGTTTGTACCAAAGATACCTTAAATAAATAAAAATGTCATGTTTTTCTGCCATATATGCAGTAGGCAATGTATTGTATAACGACACAATCCTTATTTTAATTCAGTTTTTTTTTTTCAGGCTTAGGCTCAAATAAAGTCCTATGCTTGTGCATAAACTGTCACATCTGCTCCTGCAACCCCCTCTACTGCTCATCCTGTGTCTCCTTAACCTGCCGCCACTCCCCCAGTACTCTCTCTGTCTCCCTCTCTCTCTGTGTGTGTATGATTGTGTGGGCGGAGACAGGTGTGCTGGAGTCAGAGCAGATCCCCACCAGCTACTATTCAGATCCTGTTATCCTGTTTTTGCCACCATGGCCTTTTTTTGCCTTATATAGACTTGTTTGTACTGTATTATTGACTGTATGTTTGTTTTACTCCATGTGTAACTCTGTGTCGTTGTATGTGTCGAACTGCTTTGCTTTATCTTGGCCAGGTCGCAATTGTAAATGAGAACTTGTTCTCAACTTGCCTACCTGGTGAAGCTAAAGGTGAAGTAAAGGTAAAGGTGAAATAAAATAAAAATAAAAAATCCTGTTGTGCCTGTTTTCCTTGCCTGACGCTGTTTTCCTCTCCACTACAGTTCTGCCCGCTCTGACTGTGGTACCTGTCTCTAGTCCCACATCTCGTCATCCTGCTACTCTGTCCTGGTTTCCCCACTCCACTACTCCCTTGGATTCCCCTCCGGACCTGCTTACCCTGTCTCAACCCCTCTCGCTCCAGCCTCAGCCTCCGCACCTGGTTTCCAGCTATGTGCCCGAGCTTCCCCTGACCTGCACTCCATCTTCCCCGTGTTTCAATAAATACCTTGGTTACTTCATCCCAGTCTACTCATCTGAGTCTGTTCTTGGGTTCCCCTGTTCCACTCTAATATGCATATGGTTGTTTTGAATAATCATCACCTAAAAAAAGAGCTGCCCATTTGGTGTGTTAGGCTTTGAAACAATATCCACAATGTGTTCCACTCAGTTTCAACCTATTGAACTTTTTTCTTGAAATTGATAAATCAGTTAGTTTTAAAAGCACATACTGTTTTGATGATAAGTGTTTGATGTGATTTTCAATTGCATTTGCCTTGACATCAGTGGTTAGTTGGACAATAGTGCTGTGAGTACCAGGCCATTAGCGACCTGATGATCGTTAGCAGTTGGGTACTACCAATGCATGTCCTGAATGTATAAGAGGAAGTTGCTGTGACTCAACGGTCACTTCATGTGTTTCCGGTATGTGTGCCTGAAGCGCTGAAAAATATGGACACCTTGAGGGTGGCCGACTCATTTCTAAGGTAACAGGAAGATGGTTTTGCTCGTTGTGAAATTGTGTATTGTAAACACATATAGATCACATGGCTATTGAGAGACATGAAAACCTAGGAGATCAGTGTTTTTTTTTACCCCCTTTTCATGGTATCCAATTGGTAGTTACAGTCTTGTCTCATCGCTGCAACTCCCGTACAACTCGGGAGAGGCGAAAGTCGAGAGACGTGTGTCCTCCGAAACACAACCCAACCAAGCCGCACTGCTTCTTGACACAATGCCTACTTAACCCGGAAGCCAGCCGCACCAATGTGTCGGAGGAAACACTGTACACCAGCGACAGTGTTAGCGTGCACTGCGTCCGGCCCGCCACAGGAGTCGCTAGTGCATGATGGGACAAGGACATCCCTGCAGACCAAATCCTCACCTATCCCGGACAATGCTGGGCCAATTGTGCGCTCCTCATGGGTCTCCCGGTTGCGGCCGGCTGCGACAGAGCCTGGACTCGAACCCAGAATCTATAGTGGCACAGTTAGCACTGCGATGCAGTACCTTAGACCACTGCACCACTCGGGAGGAAAACCTGAGAGATCTGAGGGAAATCTTCAGCTTTGCTAAGATCATCTTACAAATTATTCATGAAAACTGAGCTGTCCCTCCTACAATTAGCTGGCTACCTCTTAAATGCTCAAGACGTGCAAAAACAAAAGATAGGACAGGTGAATAAGATTGCAAGTTTAAACTTTTATTTAAAATATAGTACAAGGATATTTTGAGTTTGGTGGGGCATGGACCTGTACATTATCAACAACAAAGCTGTATAAATTCAACGCCATGGCAACCTGCAAGCAAAACATCACATGACCTGTACTAGCCTGGGTGCCAGTCTTTTTATGCTGTACTGCCAACTCCTTGTCATTCATTGTCATGCCATAGAGCACAAAACAGACTGGCACTCAGGCTAGACCTACTGTATACAGTTTGGCCATGTTTGTGTCAATGTAAAAACTGATAGATCTCTTGAAGATTATTTCATATGTCATTTTATACACAGGTAACTGCCAAATAAAGGAAACACCAACATCAAGCCTCTAGATTTCAGTCCAAAAATAAATCATAAGGAATAAGGTATCTATATCTGAGAGGAGAACGAGTTACTTCTCTAACAGAACACAGCGGGTGTTCTTTAATGGAAGCCTCTCAAATATAATCCAGTTAGAATCAGGAATTCCCCAGGGTAGCTGTTTAGGACCCTTGCTTTTTTACATGTTTTTGACTTTGAGTAAAGCCAGAGTGCCTATGTATGCAGATGACTCAACACTCAACAAAGAGCTGCAGTTAGTTTCAGAGTGGGTGGCAAGGAATAAGTTAGCCCTAAATATTTCTACAACTAAAATCATTTTATTTGGAACAAAACTCTCACTAAACCCTAAACCTCAACTAAATATTGTAATAAATCATGTGGAACTTGAGCAAGTTGAGATGACTGAACTGCTTGGAGTAACCCTAGATTGTAAACTGTCATGGTTAAAACATATTGATACAACAGTAGCTAAGATGGGGAGAAGTCTGTCCATAATAAATTGCTGCTCTGCCTTCTTAACAACACTATCATCAAGGCAGGTCCTACAGGCCCTAGTTTTGTCACACCTTGACTACTGTTCAGTCATACGGTCAGGTGCCACAAAAAAGGACTTTGGAAATGTACAATTGGCTCAGAACAGAGCAGCACGGCTGACCCTTGGATGTACACAGAGAGCTAATATTAATAATATGCATGTCAAGTCTCTCGTGGCTGAAAGTGGAGGAGAGATTGACTTCATCACTACTTTTATTTATGAGAGGTATTGACATGTTGAATGCACCGAGCTGTCTGTCTAAACTACTGTCACACAGCTTGGATACCCATGCATACCCCATAAGACATGCCACAAGAGGTCTCTTCACAGTCCCCAAGTCCAGAACAGACTATGGGAGGCACACAGTACTACATAGAGTCATGACTACATGAAACTCCTTTCCACATCAAGTAACTCATGCCAGCAGTAAAATTTGATTTAAAAAACATATTAAAAAAACACCTTATGGAACAGCGGGGACTGTGATGCAACACAAACATTGGCGCATACACACACACACGATAACATAAGCACTACACATACACATGGATTTAGTACTGTAGATATGTGGTAGTGGTGGAGTAGGGGCCTGAGGGCACACAGTGTGTTGTGAAATCTGTAAATGTATTGTAATGTTTTAAAAATGGTATAAACTGCCTTAATTTTGCTGGACCCCAGGAAGAGTAGCTAATAGGGATCCATAATAAATACAAATACACACACACACACACACACACACACACACACACACACACACACACACACACACACACACACACACACACACACACACACACCCTTTAAACCCCTATTTCAAAATAATGGGAAACTGGGCATTTTATACATTACCCTTAGCACGATGTGATGTTTTAATTGCTTAATTAACTCAGGAACCACATATGTGTGGAAGCACCTGCTTTCGATATACTTTGTATCCCTCATTACTCACATGTTTCCTTTATTTTGGCAGTTACCAGTAGCTTCCACTAGCATACATTTAATTGGTTGTACTGTATAAGATTACATATGTACTGTATATAAAGTGCAAAAAGAAATTAAAACACTAAAAGTGAAGGCTTGGGCCTGAAGTGCTGTTTGGATGAGTGTGCAAAACATCCATGTGTAGAAACATACATCATCATCGGCACACGACCAGCTGGTTTAGCAACTAGATGCCTGATTCACACTAAAGGGCTAAGCCAAGCCTGGCCGAGCTGTACTGAGAGGCCTGGTTATACATCTATCACAGTTCCTGAAACCATGCTAGAAAGCACAATGTGAAAAGAAAATATCCAAGCTATAATAATATGTTGGTTCGACCCTACAGTGTGAATCAGGAAACAGGGTATCTGAGTTATGTTCATTAGAGCAAGGAAGGAAACCTTTCAAAATGTTTTGCAATGGAACAATAACATAAGGGTTCTCCTTCAAATACTCATTTTGATGTATCACATATGGGGATTCGCTAGGATCACCAATACTCTTGGAAGGGCCAATAGAAATCATATGTTGGAGACAGAGTGGAAAATGAGATGAGCCCCTCATCTTCTTATAAGGAGCCACTCTCCAAGCCTATGGCCATTCTCGTTCATCTTCCCCTTGAGGACTATTGCTCTCTAGATCTCAGCATGACCCTGTTTCCTGCTTATTTGCTCTGAAGCGAACCGTGTAGGATATTTTTGCTGAGCGTAGCTCTTCAGACCCTGTTGAGAGGTTGAGTACTGAACGAAAGGTTTTTGCTTTGTGTCAATTGCTTTTCTACTTCTCAGTGAATACAGGATTTTTTTTTATGAATACAGGATTTTGAATACTTCTTCCTTCAGATACATTGCCTGCTCTGTCTAGAGAGAGCCCACTTCCCACATCTATCCAGACTGACTTTCTGCACCCTGATAGAAGCAAAGACCGTGTGAGGGCCATGGGAGACCCCATCCCAAAAACGGTGACCACGCCATTTGGGGCGGGAGAGCTGACAAACCAATGAAATAGAGGGATGCCGTATGCTTTTTCAACTATGTTACCTACCCTCCCTTTTCCGTCTACACAGAGCAAGGGAATAGGGCCTCCCCCTCATTTTTGAGCCCCTCGATGGCCAGTGACTTTCAGGCAGCAGTTATACCCTACTCACAACCAGTCCTGGCAGGGTTTATGCAGGGTTTATACCCTAGCAAACAAAGCAATTCTCTACTCTCTCGGGGCATAGCTGGTGAGATTATTTTTTACATTTATTTTTTACATTTTAAGGAAAGAAATGCAGGTCTTCAACTCTTGAAAAAGAGGGCCAACCTCCTTATGCATGCTCTCTGTTTTACAGAAGTGGTATGACTAAACAGATCGTTTCGTCCTACACTGTGTTCCATGGTCTTATGCTCCTTGCAGGACTTTTTTGGACAGAGAGAAGGTCTGGTGGACCAACGCGTCAAACTTGTTGGCCTTCGTTAGCCAATACAGAAAGAACGGGAGAAACTCCCATTGCATAGGCATTGGCTTAATCTACCAACCAATCGTCACCCACAACACCTTCCCCTTAACCCTCCCCACTCTTTGCAGTCATGTGATTCTCCAAAATTTAATGATGACAAATACATTACTCAGTAGGTCACTCCCATAAAATTATATCGTCACTCCCACTAAGGCCAACTTTGAATCGTTGATATCCAAGGCTTATATTGCACCGTGCGCAATAGCCTAGGGATGAGGTTACTCAACCTGGGACATGTCTATTGTGCTTAAGATTCTTTCACAGCAGCTACTAGCCGCTGAGAAGCAATATTCCTCCATCTTTTGCTTTTGGCATCCCTAAAGTGAGTGTGTGGACAGTGCTCTACCTGCCACTGTTCACACCCGCATTCTGCCCCAGGGTTTTTCAGGCTAACCCTATACCTAACCCCATCCTTTGGTCCAGGTCGACAATTTATTTTTGTCGCACCTTGGAGCCTATAAGGGCGTTCCTGTTGTTGTCCAGTACACGCATTGCACATCTACTTGGATTGAACGAAGGCTCAGGCAAGGGTGTAATGCTTTCAATCATTTGGTTACCACCCTCGAAAGAGACATATCTCATTAAACTGAGATTTGCGCACCATGTTTTGGGCTTCCCCTCACTTTGTTATGAAGTTTTCCCAACAACTTGTTTCTGCAACTTCTTGCATGCGCACTTCCTCAGCTTCGGAGCCTCTTGAGGGTTGCTGATGTTGGGACTACCCTGGCTTCGGTGAGCATGTTTGCGATACGAGAGTTGGCCATATCACCATAGAGTATGTGATACATTGAAATTAGTATTTGAAAGAGAACTTAAGGTTACTTTTGTAACCCTGGTTCTCTGATATAAGTGAGATGTATCTCAGCATTTCACTGCTCACAAGAGTGCGAGGAGAAGCATGCTTGAGAATGACCAGAGGCCAGGAGAGTGGTTCCTTATAAGGAGTTAAGGGGGATCAGCTCCTTCGCCACTCTACCTGTGTCTCCAACAGATGCTTTTGGTTGGTCCTTCTGAGAGTAACAATAATAATAACAAAAAACTGAGATCAAAACAAGACAATGCGAGACTAGGCAAGGCACACAATTGGCCCAGCTTCGTCCGGGTTTGGCCATCATTGTAAATAAGAATTTGTTCTTAACTGACTTGCGTAGTTAAATAAAGGTTAAATAAAAAAAATTGGCCCGGCAGCAATGTTCCAACATCAAGTGGAAAGCGTTCCCAGAAGAGTAGAGGCTGTTATATCAGCAAAGGAGGAACAACTCCATATTAATGCCCATGATTTTGGAATGAGATGTTCGACGAGCAGGTGTCCACATACTTTTGGTCATGTACTGTATGACACAATGCATGAAAGGCTTTATCAATCTGTGCAATATATTGAGTTGTACAAATATAAGTCAATATGAACTACAGCTGAGAAGAGAAAAAACACCATTTTAAGGTTCCGTATTAAAACCATTTAATAAGGCAGTTATAAATTGTGTGGTCACCATTTATTAATCATTACGCCCACATTTATAAACCATTTACTAATAATTAGTAAAGTATTTTTGCAGTCCAGTGAGCACTATTTATACTTTATTAATATTTTATAAATATTTTGAGTGACCAGTGTAATTTCTCACAAAAAGATGGACATGCCATTGGTAGACATTCCTGCATGATTAATAAATGATGAGCAAGCGGTTTGTCAATGCCTTATAAATGCTTTATTATGGACCCTTAAAATAAAGTGTTACCAAAGCTATTTAAAATCCCCCTTATTTATTTTACAATTAAAAATATAACTTTTGTATCACTGCTCCTCCTTCCTTAACCGAACTTAGCACCACTGGGTCTCAAGTAGGATTCTCAATTTCCAGTATTTCTACCAAAATTCTCAAGTTTTCCAGAATTCCTGGTTGGAGGATTCTGGATTTCTTGCTTATACCCTCCTGATTCTGGGAATCTTTCAACCTGAATTTCTGGAAAACCTGGGGAATCTTTGGAAAGTTACCAGAATTTTGCAACCCTGATCTCAAGGTTTCATGCCTCGAAATATGAAATTACCTGAAGAAATAAAACTGAGCCTTTCCTTTTTTTATAGAGGAATAACAAGGCAACTTTTGTCATTTTAAAATGTAAGAAAATATAAGCACGGTTAGTTACACTTTATGACCTGCTTTTTAATATATAGTTCATAGTTGTCGTTTTATCTTGTAGGCCTATCTATAAGGTCTCTTAGTTATAAAAGCAAGTGTATTCAGCATCACAGTTATGTCTCATCAATTTGACAGGTGAGCAGAGAGAGAGAGTAGCCTGGTTCCAGGTCTGTTTGTGCTGTCTTATGGTCCAACGACCATAGTTGGCTATACAGCACAAACAGATCTGGGACCAGGCTAGAGAGGCTAGTGGGGTCGCCTGGTCGGTCTGTTCACCTGGTCGGTCTGTTCACCAGGCCATCTATTGGTGCTGGGACCCCTGAGGAGAGAGAAAGAGAGCGGTGGAGGGTAAAGGCCCAATGCAGACATTTTTATGTCAATATCAAATCATTTCTGGGTAACAATTAAGTACCTTACTCTAATAGATTTACATTAAAATTGGCAAAAAATAGCTTAGCAAAAAAACTGTGTTTTGTTTTTTGCTAGGACTGTCTGGGAGTGGTCTGAGTGGGGAAGGGAAAACTGAAAACTAGCTGTTATTGGCAGAGAGTTTTAGAAGTCTTTGTAATTGGCCTATTAACCAATTTACTGCATGGTGATGTCACAATGGAAAGCCGAAACTCCCGCCCATGCAAACCTGCTGATTAGAACATCCTATGTAGATTGTATTTTCAAAAAGAAACCATCAGGAAATAACACTGATCACATGGTTTAACACTTTTACAGTGTTCGTTTAACCAGCTGTTAATATTATACAAAACACAGGAAAACTGAATTTTTAGTGTACTGAGCCTTTAAAGCATGCTCAGAACTTGCACACAGCGTTATTATACCTAGAGTGTGCAATCCTATCTTTCCATTGATAGGCTGCTGTGACATTTTTGGCAATGTGCCCTATAGGTTTTATAAATCTGTGACCTTACATCATCACTATTTGTTTTAGCTAAGCCCTGAATTTGGCACAGTTGCCTGGTAAACTATATACCTGGATAATTTCAGTTGGAACTTTATGATCATGCCTATAATAACAGTCCTTACCGTGTTGGTTTAAACCAGAGGGTTTGAATCTCGCTCAGGACCTTATGTCCAGGACAGAAATTGGGCCTTCGAAATAAGAGCAGATCAGTGTCATGCCTATTACACCTTACTGAGTTCTTTATGATAAGTGACCACGTTTACATGCGCACAGTATTCCGGATAGTAGCTCGTAACTACTATAGAATTATGCATTTCTTGCAGTAAAATGATACCACAAATGTTAATTTTGTCTTGAGAAGAGGAGTGGAGAAATATGATTTATTTATTTCAGCATCTCAGAAAATGTGAATGTGCGTGTAATGTTATCTTTGACACTGTTATGCAAGCAGACAGTATTTCAACAACATAAAATATGTTCCCAAAATGAACTGAAGCCTTATCAGAAAGGTTTCATCGTTTTCACAGCTTTTAATTTCCTTAAAAGCGTTCAAACTGATGGCATTTGTACATTTTGCACAGGACCAATCATTCCACTGTTTTGGAGTTATTGCGTTTTCTTCCCGGTCCCTAAACGAAACAGACCGGTATTAATTAGTTTACTAACACATTCATTCTATCAATGTAAGACATTATTCTGGTGAGCACTACTTTATTTAGTCTTCTTGGTTAACAAGTTATGACAGAAGAGAAGCTGCATGTATCTAACTATACTGTAGTTGACGAGCAAATGGTCTACCAAATGTCAGAAATTATAATATGGCCTACCAAATGTCGTAAATTATAAGCAAAAAGTTGTCTAAATTAGGAGTGAAAGTAGCCAGTAGGCTATATGGTCCAGTACGGAGTATCAGCTAAATGTATTATTATGGAATTATGGTGTATCGAACTGCGAAGGTAGCCTACTTTTTGAAGTGATTTGTTTGACAATCAGATGAAAACATCATCACACAACACCCATGATATGCAAAATTGAGCCTACACAGACCGCAAAAAACAACCGTAAATGGGATAAGATGTTTACATGCCACAGTATCCAGTCTAAGATCAGCATATATCCCAGGCATCTTATCCGGCTTTCCTACAGCCAGGATAAAAGCTTTTCGGGTTATTGTAAACCGGATATGATGTTTGTGTGTCAACTCGAAAACTGAATACTTGAGTATCCAGAATAATAAGGGAATATTGGTCTGCATGTAAACGTGGTCACTGTGATCAACTTACTGAGTTGGTTCTCTTGCGTTTCCAGCAGTCAGGGTTGAGTCTCTTCTGCTCGTCAGCCAGAGCCTTGGCCTCCATGGTGTACATCCTCCTTTCCTCGTTCTTCATCTTCTTCCACTTATCACCCAGGATTACACTGATGGCTCTGTATAGGGACACAAGGACATACTATAATTTCTACCATAATTCATTAATTAATTCAGTCACTCATGTGTGTGGAACTTTATTAATTACTGTGAGAGACAACACTCTTTTCTCTGCTACTGTAATCCTACCTGTGGCTCTGGTCTAAAGCAATAATCTACTCAGAGACGTTCCTAACATAGAGATCCTTTCATTTTGTAAACAATTTGTCAGAACAGGACGGATGTACTACTGACCATCCCCCCCAGAAAATTATGTTTTACACACATGCACACACACACGTTTGGTCTGCCTACCCACCTGTTATCCTTCCCAGGGTACATCTGTGTGTACTCCAACCTGTACTTCTTAGCGAAGAGCATGAAGGCGTTCATTGGCCGCTTGCATTTGGTGGGTGTGGCCCCGCCAGGGGCTGTCCCTGAGGTATTGCTCCTGTTTGATTTGCTGGTGGAGGAGGGGTGGAAGGAACTGGAGAGTTTCTCTGGGTCAGGGGAGACAGCGCCACTGCTGGACTGGGAGGTCCTACGCTGCCTGGCCATGCTGCTCAGCACATAGACAGCTGAAGAGTCCAGAGGGGTGAAGTCATAACTGGAGATGGATATGAAGAGATAGGGAAGATTAACACAATTTATATAATTTCACTAAAATCTTATCTACTGTGTCATACTGAGGCATTGATATTGTCTGAATAATATTCAGAATATTATTCTGTACCTCCTGAAGGTGTCGAAGACAACAGAGTCGTCACAGTTTATGGAGTCTCTGTGGCCTGGAGGAAGACATAGGTCCCCCACCTGCATCTCATAGCAGGGGATACCGTGCTGCACCACCGTCAGGCTGGGATAGAACGAGGACCAGCCTGGGACAGGAAGAGAAATGGAATTGTAAACATTTTTTTTAAATACACAAAAAATATGTACATCTGGCCTGTACTATAAAGCCCTATCACCATACAATCTCAAAGATGATCCTACCAATAGGCCATTGAACATCAAGAGCTGAACATTTGCTTAATCAATCTGATGATAGGGGCGGCAGGGTAGCCTAGTGGTTGGAGATTTGGACTAGTAACCGAAAGTTTGCAACTTCAAATCCCCGAGCTGACAAATCTGTCGTTAACCCACTGTTCCTAGGCCATCATTGAAAATAAGAATTTGTTCTTAACTGACTTGCCTAGTTAAATTAAGGTAAATAAAATATCTAGGATTTCAGAATAATACCGCCTGCATTTATCATTATGCACGCAGTTCCAGTTTGCCATGTTCCCTTAACTGATTCAGTTATCTTGTTAACAATTCAAAGACATTTCGTTCTTTTACCTTTGTTTTTCACAAAAAAGGGGTGATCAAATCTGCACTCCGCCGTTAAGAGGCCATCTTCTGGCGAGCCGGGGTCAAAGGTGAGTTTGAGGACAGCCTGGCCGTACGACACGTTCTCCTCGTGGGCCACTAGCTTCAGACCTTCCGAACCGTAGCTCTGTAAATCAATCAACATCCAGAGAAAAAAATGTGAGAGGGAGTCTAGCCAATCATATCAGATCTGGCGATTAGCAAGGGCATGTTCATAAGGCATCAAACGGAAGAAAACAAACAAACAGGGAGGGATTAGCTCGATTATTTTTTTGTTGCTGTAAAACATTTTGCTACCTTTCGGGCAGTGGACGGCATTATTCTCTCATCATCATCTGACTCGTCATCAGAGTCTCCCAGGTCCTCAGCCTCTTGCCACTCCTTGTTAGAACCCATGTGGAACCGCAACCGGGTGCCTGAATAGGAGGATAACAGCAAAACATTTAGTCAAATAGAGTAAGTAGAGAGAGAGAGACAGAAATGTCTTCTTGCCTTGAGACTTGACTTTTGATGCTTCTTATTGATACATCCTTACTTACCAAGAAGTACAAACCGTATTGGCCTGTCATACTGCTGTCTAAACACCAGAGGCTGATATTTCCCTATGAATTTATGTTCACTCTGGATTAAGTTAGCAACTCACACAGAGGAAACACAGGCTTAAAAAAAGAATATATTTAATATAACACTTTTCATTACAGCTCAACTGAACATTAAACATGAAATAAAGGGACTTTATTATTTTGGTTTCCGTCAGCCACAATGGTGGTCAAGACGATAGATGGAATATGAAAATGTATGTCATTTTCTATTAAAGATTACGAAAACATTGTAATGTGAAGAGTTTTCCTAGTACATGTTTGATGTTTATTTATTTATTTACCTTTAGGCAAGTCAGTTAAGAACAAATTCTTATTTTCAATGACGGCCAGTGGGTTAACTGCCTGTTCAGGGGCAGAACGACAGATTTGTACCTTGTCAGCTCGGGGGTTTGAACTTGCAACCTTCTGGTTACTAGTCCATCGCTCTAACCACTAGGCTACGCTGCCGCCCCATTGTACGTTGTATGGAAAATATCCAAATCAAAGAGAATGTTTTGGGGAAGATTAAATGTTAAGTTAGTTGTCTAAAATTGGATTTGAATCAAATCTAGACCTTGCCTCATTAACTTGGTACGCCCAGAAAATTGCCCTAAAGGCGGTTATGCCCACTTCTGACCCAAGGGTATAAAACCTGTGAGTATAGAATTTACAGGAAGACTACCTGACCCAAGCTGCAGCAAGATCTAAAAAGTCAACAAACCCAGAACAAGTTTGAAGACAAAGAAATCATTTTCTACCCAAGCTACGGATGAGTAGCTGTGTCTAAGCAGGTGAATTCAAGTCGAACCACCTAGCCTCCATCTCCCATCGAATTGTGGTATCTAAAGGGTTTCATTCCTATGCTGTGAGCTCTGAGCTACAGAGCTGTCTGTCCTCAGAAGACCCCTTCCAGAGCAAAGGGTGAGGGAACAGACTCCTAAGCCAAAAGGACACTGACATCGGGAGGACAGTCAGAGAGGTGCGCCGGAGTAGTGCGTCATCGAGCAGCCTGGACGGTCCACACAGAGAATCCTCTGAGATCATCCCCACGTAATTACATCATTATATTCTGACCCATAAGAGCGACAGTTTGGGGCAAGGCTAGGGTTAGAATAGCATAACTGACAAATTCACCCAAATGTATATTTCTCGTGTACTTTCTTTTTTCTCTCTCTTGAAATCCCCATTGTGGGTAACACACGCCATAGTGTGTTGGCCCATTATACTAAGTTCTAATCAATAGCCGATAATGTGCTTTGTCTATGTGTATCTTTTATTATAATTTTAGCTTTTTAGTAAATAAATATTCAACTAAGATTGGTGTGGTACAAACTCATTGGTGAGACCCGGGTCCGTGCAGATTCACGGGCGATACAACGTTCACAACGAGATTGGTAGAGGCAACTGGTTAATAAGCGGCTGTTGTAAAAATCGATATTCTGATATTCTTTGAGTTAATTCGGGAAATAGAAACTCAATAAAAACTAGTTTTCCCATGGTGCCCCAGGTTAATGAGTTAATCATTGCTTGATTCAGTTAATCACGCAATTAGAAACTTTAATCATTCGATGAACAACAGTCGTCACATTAACTAATACAACGTCACGACACAGTGGACAGGTGGATGGCCTAGCCATTGACTGTAAGGCAGATGTTTCCAGCACTGATGACCTGCTTGGGTGTCCCAATAAGCATAGCCTCAATCTTGCTACTGATCAACTGGAGGAAGTTCTCTTTCATCCATGCCATGCCACATATCTGTGATATGTTGCCTGATACAGTCCTGAATCCAGATTGCACAGCCACTTGTTATCAATGTGTTAGCTAGGCTTTTTCCACAAGTAAAATGTAAATGCACTCAAGGCCATAATTCTAGGAAAAGCTTATCAATTTCTCTCTGTGTATGTGTGTGTGTGCGCGCCTGCGTGGATCCATACCTTTCAGGAAACAGTGCCAGGCAGTTAAGGGCCAGGAGTTAGACCAACCCATGTCCTCATCATCAGAGAATGATGACATAGAGAACACACCAGACTCTGACTCACTGCTGGCCTGAATGGGGGATGTTCAAAAAAAGAGAAACATATTATTATTATTATATTCAGCCCCCTTGAACTTTGCGACCTTTTGCCACATTTCAGGCTTCAAACATAAAGATATAAAACTGTATTTTTTTGTGAAGAATCAACAACAAGTGGGACACAATCATGAAGTGGAACGACATTTATTGGATATTTCAAACTTTTTTAACAAATCAAAAACTGAAAAATTGGGCGTGCAAAATTATTCAGCCCCTTTACTTTCAGTGCAGCAAACTCTCTCCAGAAGTTCAGTGAGGATCTCTGAATCTCTGAGGTTCACTGAATGATCCAATGTTGACCTAAATGACTAATGATGATAAATGCAATCCACCTGTGTGTAATCAAGTCTCCGTATAAATGCACCTGCACTGTGATAGTCTCAGAGGTCCGTTAAAAGCGCAGAGAGCATCATGAAGAACAAGGAACACACCAGGCAGGTCCGAGATACTGTTGTGAAGAAGTTTAAAGCCGGATTTGGATACAAAAAGATTTCCCAAGCTTTAAACATCCCAAGGAGCACTGTGCAAGCGATAATATTGAAATGGAAGGAGTATCAGACCACTGCAAATCTACCAAGACCGGGCCGTCCCTCTAAACTTTCAGCTCATACAAGGAGAAGACTGATCAGAGATGCAGCCAAGAGGCCCATGATCACTCTGGATGAACTGCAGAGATCTACAGCTGAGGTGGGAGACTCTGTCCATAGGACAACAATCAGTCGTATATTGCACAAATCTGGCCTTTATGGAAGAATGGCAAGAAGAAAGCCATTTCTTAAAGATATCCATAAAAAGTGTAGTTTAAAGTTTGCCACAAGCCACCTGGGAGACACACCAAACATGTGGAAGAAGGTGCTCTGGTCAGATGAAACCAAAATTAAACTTTTTGGCAACAATGCAAAACGTTATGTTTGGCGTAAAAGCAACACAGCTGAACACACCATCCCCACTGTCAAACATGGTGGTGGCAGCATCATGGTTTGGGCCTGCTTTTCTTCAGCAGGGACAGGGAAGATGGTTAAAATTGATGGGAAGATGGATGGAGCCAAATACAGGACCCTTCTGGAAGAAAACCTGATGTAGTCTGCAAAAGACCTGAGACTGGGACGGAGATTTGTCTTCCAACAAGACAATGATCCAAAACATAAAGCAAAATCTACAATGGAATGGTTCAAAAATAAACATATCCAGGTGTTAGAATGGCCAAGTCAAAGTCCAGACCTGAATCCAATCGAGAATCTGTGGAAAGAACTGAAAACTGCTGTTCACAAATGCTCTCCATCCAACCTCACTGAGCTCGAGCTGTTTTGCAAGGAGGAATGGGAAAAAATGTCAGTCTCTCGATGTGCAAAACTGATAGACATACCCCAAGCGACTTACAGCTGTAATCGCAGCAAAAGGTGGCGCTACAAAGTATTAACTTAAGGGGGCTGAATAATTTTGCACGCCCAATTTTTCAGTTTTTGATTTGTTAAAAAAGTTTGAAATATCCAATAAATGTCGTTCCACTTCATGATTGTGTCCCACTTGTTGTTGATTCCTCACAAAAAAATACAGTTTTATATCTTTATGTTTGAAGCCTGAAATGTGGCAAAAGGTCGCAAAGTTCAAGGGGGCCGAATACTTTCGCAAGGCACTGTACATTGCCCTGAATGAAGCATGCCCATCAGGGTTGGCCAAAGCCACTTCAATTCAGTTCATCAAGGAAATTCCTAAATGAATTTCCAATCCATAGATAGAACATTTGAATTTCAGTGAGGGATTTCAGTTTACTTCCTGAATTGACTAAACTAAAATGGAATTGACCACAATGAACACAAATGGTCATACATAATCTTGTAGTAAATAGTCTAGGTGACGTGACACGTACAAAAACATTTTATTCATTCATTCAGTATAGAAGTGGAGAGGGTGATAGGGTCCACACACAGGAAATGGTTGAACTGAAAGGTAAATGGTGAAAGGTCGTACTCTGACACGTCTGCTGCGCTCCCTAAGGTGACCCCTAGAGGGGCTGGGTGCACTGCTAGCCAGGGGAGGTCGGGCGTAAGAATGTAAACTACGACTGGTGGCAAAGATGTGCATAGGAGACGACCTGATGAGAGGAATAAAGAGAAATACATATCAATCATCAATACATTAACAATCTAACACCATCACTTTGCCCGTCCATGAGACGACCTGATAAGGAGAAATACAGATATACATATCAAATTCGACATATCAAACATAAACCTAATGCTTTGTTGATGTGTGGCTCTATCTGTGTGTCTGTCTGTGTGTGTGTGTACCACGTGCCTTTGTGTGACATGCATGTGTATTGTGTACCACGTGTGTGTATGCTACAGTAAATGAGTGTGCATATGCGTTGTCAACCCCTAAACACAACAGGTACCTCTTGATGGGAGGAGGCTCCTGCAGTAGGGGGCTCTGAGGGCTGGTGGCGATGTTAGCTAGCTCAGTCAGCCAATTGGTGTGAGGGTAACCAGCTATACAGTCCTGATGTGACACCCCAGTTCCCACATGGAACAGCACCAGAGAGGACTGGTTCTCCTCTACCTCCTGCAGCTCTGGCAGGTCATCTGGAGCGGGAGGGGAGTGAGGTTGGTCAGGGTTGTGCTTATAAGTGTTCAGAATATAATTAAATAGAACATTCCTGTCCTTTATGGTAACACTTTACATTGCAGTCTTATACCTGTATACTGTGTGTGTGTGTGTGTGTGTGTGTGTGTGTGTGTGTGTGTGTGTGTGTGTGTGTAGACCTATTACATAATAGCAGATATTTACCATACTCCATGGGAGTAGGGGGGCAGCCAGGTGATGAGGACAGAGCCTCATTGCATTTCAGAAGATCAAAAGAGTCTTCCATTCTATTTGCATCCATCTTGTTTTCCTCAACTTGTTCAGTCTTATTAACTTCCCATAACATATTACGCCATGTCAGCTGGAAAGTCTGTAGACAGCCACTGGAGACAACGATAAATTACAATTTCAGAATCTGACCACAACAGGTATAAAACATACAAAATTCTGAATTAATATTATTTGAATTATTTGGTTAAACGCTAGGCCTATGTAATTTATGTTTGCATTGAATATTAATAGGTGAATAATAAAAAGCACTGGTTAAAAAGCATAGTTGACTGCATTATTCTACAATTACGAATCCCATTTCCTGTGGCAATAACACATTATGGCCATAATAAATCAAATCAAATCTACAGGTCATTACATTGGGGATAAAATGCCTCCATATAACAAAGTCCTTTGTCTGTGTAGACTAGATAAAGAACAGTCATGTGATCATATGCGTGCAGCCCTTGTTTATAAACTTGAGGAACTTCGCGCACGCGCACCAGAGCTCATTCATTCATAACTGCATAACAAGCACTGGTCAATAACGCTGTTATGATCATACAAAAATTCACAAAATATCGAGAGAAAATAGCAATATTATTTCATAGATAAAGGCGAATTGAGAAATATCAACGTGGCATGCCACCTAGTCTGAGCAATGTAGGCTACATTATAAAGGATCAGCTGAAGACAATAACAAGCTTTCTGCTTCGTAGCTGTGGCCAAATGAAATGTAGCCATTTTTTTTAGGTTATCGTAGAAACTTAAATTGTAAAGTTAAGATTATATCTAATGTTAGGCTTTATTATATTTATTTATTTATTCTAGATATGGCTTTCTAGATATCCGATAACTAATCTTGCGCAATTTATTTCTTGACATTTGTATTCTTGGAAAACTAGCTAAAACATAGAATGACACTTATTACTCTTAGAAATGTGAAACGTTAACATAGCCTATAGCCAACTGTCCAATTACTTTTTTCTATAATGCAATATGTTATTGTGTTGAGTGCTGTCACAAGGGAATAAGCTTTCTTGTCTAATAGTTAGAAAATAACCAAGCTCACTTGTAAACAAAAGAATGTCAACAAGTTCAGACACGACACCGCTTGCGCCCCACTGTTCGAGATTGTCAAATGAATGAACCGAAAATGTACATCGAGTCCGAAGTTTTTTCCCGAAACATTGTTTTACTACCTTTAAAGCAGGCTGTATTTGTCACTATATTGATATATAGCTAGCAAGCTGCTAGCCTAGCAAGCTAATGTTACAACCAAAATAACAAACATAACAATGAACAAAATATATCTAGAATAAATTGTCAATCGACATCGAACGGTAGAATGACAACTGTCCCACTCCACCAAACTATACGCGCTGAATAAAGAAAATTACACTGCTTATTTCTCAAGATTAGTTAGACGTTTGTTTCTTAGAAATCTGTTATTTTACCAAACCTGTCGCCATCAAGTAACTCTCTGGCTTCATTGAAGGGGTAGGAATACTTCCAAAACCGGTCATCTATTGGTGGATAAAAACGTCAGTAAAGTTAATCTCTAATCGTTATTGGTGGGTTCATGACGGCAATAAAAGGGCCTGGTTTGGTTTGTTAATCAAACGCCCATTGGCTGAATGTGCACGTCCGTTATTTCCCAGAAACAGATGATTGGTCATAACAAGGAGAATACAATTAATCCTTTGTTATTGAAACTCACAGGAATGTTCTTATATTATCTCTGTTGAATAACAGTGAAATATCAACATTGTCTGAACTCATTTTAACAAAGTTAAAGTTTAACAAAGTTAAACAATGTTATGAAGACATCCAAATACAGTATCTCCTTTTTTCACCTTTTTTTTCAATACAGGAAGTACAGGAAGTACATGAGGGAACACGAGTATACATGGATAATATACAATGGACAATTGAGCTAGGGGGTACAATATCACATTACACAAGGACCTTAAGGGACATACATACACTTATAATTCTAACAGCTTTTTTGTTAGTAGAGTATTCAATTTTCAAGCAAGTTCAATTGCTTTTTGTAGGGTAAGAAAATGTGTTTTTTTGTTTGTAAATTTACATTTGTGAATATGAAATTGGACCAAAATAATAATTAAATTAATTACATAAAAATGTTTCAGCTTATTCCTATCGTAGGTAAAGAATCCAAGCAGTATATCTCTCCACGATAGTGTACATCTCTCCACAATAGACCTTCATAAATGTGTTCAATTATAAATCTACTGATGTCTTGCCACAGTTTTCTTACATGAATACAATGCCAAAAAGGATGCAACACTGTTTCTGGGTGGTCATTACAAAAGGAGCAATTTGAGTTAATGTTTTCCTTAAACTTCTTCATATAGTGGTTGGCAGGATAATATTTATGAACAATTTTAAAGGAAACTTCCTTAATTTTGTTAACAAGTAGGTATGTTTGTGGCAACCGCCAAATTTTTTTCCAACAGATATTATCAATAAATCTATTCCATGACATGACATCCTGCTGAAACAACGTTCGTATCGCTCTGTTGTTGAATGGACCAAAAGAGAACAAATCTTTCCTACTGATGAGTCAACAGGGTCAACAGAAGGTAGGCTCTGAGGGTCAGGTCTGGACACGCTCCTGAATAATAAAGCAACACCTGAGGGAATGGCATCTAAAACAATTGCAAAATCTTTAGGTGTTACAGGGACCTTGTAAAGTGATAAGACTTCCTTATAACTGAGTAAAATACCCACTGCATTTACCAGTTGGCTCACCAATAGGATATTAATTCGGAACCAATATTCTAAAAACAAAGAAGTATTTTTATATAATATATCCCGATTATTCCATATAATATGTGTGGAGAAAAATTATGTCCATGACAAGGACCATGACAAGGACCATGACAAGAAAACCTGCTGATGAAAAGCAGAAACTTTCACTGGAACTTTGGGAATATTATAATTACAAACCAACATGAAGTTAAGGTCACCAAAAGTAGAGAAGACACGATGAGGAATAAAATTCCAGATAGAAGTGGGTCTTCTTAAGAATTATTTT
The DNA here is from genome assembly GCF_057628025.1 of Oncorhynchus mykiss. NCBI lineage: Eukaryota > Metazoa > Chordata > Actinopteri > Salmoniformes > Salmonidae > Oncorhynchus > Oncorhynchus mykiss. The sequence goes on along the minus strand of NC_143022.1, from coordinate 55,896,063 downwards.
ATCCAATTGATATTACAACTATTATTTAAGGTAGTAACGTCCAGAAAATTCAGCCCAACATTCTCATAAGTGTTCATTACAACAGTTTTCCTAATGTAATGGGTACGGTTTCTCCACAGAAAGTTGAAAAGCATCTGGTCTATCTCCTTGCTTATTTTACCGTCAAGATATAAAGATAGAGCGCCGTATGTTAGTCTAGAGATACCTTCAGCCTTGGTTATTAGGACTCTTCCTTTTAAAGATAAGTCCCTCTGTAGCCATTGATTTAGCTTCCTCTGGGGTTTTTTAATAAGAGGGTTAATATTTAGTAAGCCTCTAGACTTCTGATCCTTTGTAATGGTTATGCCTAAACATGTAAGTTCTTCTTTTACTGGAATACCATAATATGTGTCACACACAAGGTGTCACAGTCACGTTCTGACCTTTATTTCCTTTGTTTTGTCGTTATTTAGTATGGTCAGGGCGTGAGTTGGGGTGGGCAGTCTATGTTTGTTTTTCTATGATTTGGGGATTTCTATGTTTCGGCCTAGTATGGTTCTCAATCAGAGGCAGGTGTCATTAGTTGTCTCTGATTGAGAATCATACTTAGGTAGCCTGGGTTTCACTGTTTGTTTGTGGGTGATTGTCTATGTTAGTTGCTTGTGTCAGCATAGTTCTCATTATAGCTTCACGGTCGTTATTCGTTTATTGTTTTGTATAGTTTGTATTCAGTGTTCAGTGCTTTTTTTAATGAAAAAATCATCATGAACACATGTGCATTTTGGTCCGCTTCATGCGACGACAGAATCACCCACCAACCAAGGACCAAGCGGCGTGGAAAACGGAGGCAGCAGCAAAAGCAGCAGCAGGAGAAGCAACAGGTGCAGCAGGAGAAGCAGCAGCAGCAGGAGCAACAGCAGCAGCAATGGGAGAGGCAGCACTATTTGGAAAAGTGGACTTGGGAGGAGATCCTAGACGGGAAAAGACCCTGGGCAGAGCCAGGGGAATATTGCCGCCCCAAAGCCGAGCTGGAGGCAGCGAAAGCAGAGAGGCGGCATTATGAGGAGCTGACATGGCAGAGCGGCTGGAAGCCCGAGAGGCAGCCCCAAAAATGTATTGGGGGGGGGGGCACAGGGAGAGTGTGGCAGTCAGGAGCCAGACCTGAGACAACTCCCCCTGTTTACCGTAAGGAGCCATGGATGTTATCGGAGCTGTCGGCGAAGCTGAGGGCTGAGTCTGAGAGGGTCGAGGAGTTATTGGACAGAATGGAGGAGAGTGAACGGATGGGAGATGAGGAGACACTCGAGGAGGTGTTAATAGAATTGAGGGAGTGTGAAGAGAGAGAGCAGTTGATTTGGCGTAGTATGCAAGGCATTCACCCTGAGGTGCGTGTCCCCAGCCCGGTACCACCAGTGCCGGCACCCCGCACCAGGCTGTCTCTCTGTCCCATCAATACAGGTGCTTCCGCCTGTCCGGCGCTACCAGAGCTTCCGCCCCTCAGTCCAGAGGCGCCAGAGCCCCTCAGTCCAGAGGCGCCAGAGCCCCTCAGTCCAGCGCTGCCAGAGCCTTCCTCCTCTCCAGCGCAGCCGGAGTCTCCCGCCTGTCCGGCGCTGCTGGAGTCATCCTTCACCCCGGCGCTGCCGGAATCTCCCGTCCATTCGGGACACATTTCTAGGGTCCCCAGTCCGAGGTCGGCGGCGAGGATCGCCGTGTTTAGGATGCCACGGAGGCGGAGGAGAAAGACTGTTGAAGTGGGGTCCACGTCCCGCGCCAGAGCTGCCACCGCGGACAGACGCCCACCCAGACCCTCCCCTATAGGTTCAGGTTTTGCGGCCGGAGTCCGCACCTTTGGGGGGGGGGGGGTACTGTCACGTTCTGACCCTTTATTTCCCTTGTTTTGTCATTATTTAGTATGGTCAGGGCGTGAGTTGGGGTGGGCAGTCTATGTTTGTTTTTCTATGATTTGGGGATTTCTATGTTTCGGCCTAGTATGGTTCTCAATCAGAGGCAGGTGTCATTAGTTGTCTCTGATTGAGAATCATACTTAGGTAGCCTGGGTTTCACTGTTTGTTTGTGGGTGATTGTCTATGTTAGTTGCTTGTGTCAGCACAGCTCATTATAGCTTCCTCATCATGAACATATACCACGCTGCATTTTGGTCCGCTTCATACGACGATCGTGACAGTCATGAGTTCACATTTATTAATGTTAAGATATATACCAGACTCTTTGGAAAAGGATTGTATCACATTGTTCGATATGGGAATTTGGTTAGCATCTTTCAGAAAAAGTGTAGTATCGTCAGCCAGCTGGCTTACAACAATTTCTTTACCAGCTATGGAAATACATTGTACAGGACTATTATTTAAACAATTTGCAAGAAGTTGGGTGATTAATAAAAACAGGTATGGCGAGATAGAACAACCTTGCCTAATTCCTCTCTTTAACTCAATACTAGGTGAGGTGCCATATTTCAATTTGATAGAGCTGTTACCATTTGTATAGAGTCTTAATAGCCTTACAGAAAAAATCCCAAAGCCAAGTCTCAAGGGAGTGGAAGAGGAACTGATGCTCTACTGTGTCAAATGCTTTATAAAAATCAAAAAAATAATATGAAGCTATCCTTGGTTATTAGGTCTGAGTAGTCAAGTATGTCTAATACTAGTCTGACATTGTTAGAAATATGTCTGTTCCTCATGAAGCCAGATTGTGTTTCTTCAATGACTGCATTCAGGACTTAAATTATTTTTGCAAGTAGTAAGGCAAACATCTTAGTCATTATTAAGAAGACAAATTGGACGGTAGTTATCGATGAGCAATGCTTCTTTTTTAGGCTTAGGTATCAGAGTTATTAACCCCTGACTCATTGTAGGAGGGAGAACATTGTTTTTAATACTCTCTAAAAAAAATACTTCAAATAGGAAGGGAGCTACTTGTTCAAAAAATAATTTGTCAAATTCTGATGTAATTCCATCAACACCTGGTGATTTATTGTTCTTTAGATGTTTGATAGACTCTACAATGAGCTATTTAGCTTCCAGTAGGATGCTCTACCAAGGTTAGCATCAGGGGTAAATATTTTAATATCAATGTAAATGGCGCTATGGTCTGTGAGGGGAGTGGTACAAATATTTGTAGTAACACACTCACTATCAATACATTTGGATGTAAGCCAAAAACCTATTCTGGATTGTCTGGAGCCTGTTTTTTTACTCCAATCTGTCAGCCGGAAACCTCTCTCTCCATATGTCAGTAAGATCAAACTTTTCTATAAAAGTATTAAACCCAAATTCTGATTGGTTGGCCTACCTGGGGGCTATCTATCAGTTGAATTATCTATAGTAATGTTATTGTCCCCTCCTATTAATAATAACACATTGGGAAATGTAGATAACCAATGAAGTACAGTGCCTTGCGAAAGTATTCGGCCCCCTTGAACTTTGCGACCTTTTGCCACATTTCAGGCTTCAAACATAAAGATATAAAACTGTATTTTTTTGTGAAGAATCAACAAGTGGGACACAATCATGAAGTGGAATGACATTTATTGGATATTTCAAACTTTTTTAACAAATCAAAAACTGAAAAATTGGGCGTGCAAAATTATTCAGCCCCTTTACTTTCAGTGCAGCAAACTCTCTCCAGAAGTTCAGTGAGGATCTCTGAATGATCCAATGTTGACCTAAATGACTAATGATGATAAATACAATCCACCTGTGTGTAATCAAGTCTCCGTATAAATGCACCTGCACTGTGATAGTCTCACAGGTCCGTTAAAAGCGCAGAGAGCATCATGAAGAACAAGGAACACACCAGGCAGGTCCGAGATACTGTTGTGAAGAAGTTTAAAGCCGGATTTGGATACAAAAAGATTTCCCAAGCTTTAAACATCCCAAGGAGCACTGTGCAAGCGATAATATTGAAATGGAAGGAGTATCAGACCACTGCAAATCTACCAAGACCTGGCCGTCCCTCTAAACTTTCAGCTCATACAAAGAGAAGACTGATCAGAGATGCAGCCAAGGGGCCCATGATCACTCTGGATGAACTGCAGAGATCTACAGCTGAGGTGGGAGACTCTGTCCATAGGACAACAATCAGTCGTATATTGCACAAATCTGGCCTTTATGGAAGAGTGGCAAGAAGAAAGCCATTTCTTAAAGATATCCATAAAAAGTGTTGTTTAAAGTTTGCCACAAGCCACCTGGGAGACACACCAAACATGTGGAAGAAGGTGCTCTGGTCAGATGAAACCAAAATTGAACTTTTTGGCAACAATGCAAAACGTTATGTTTGGCGTAAAAGCAACACAGCTGAACACACCATCCCCACTGTCAAACATGGTGGTGGCAGCATCATGGTTTGGGCCTGCTTTTCTTCAGCAGGGACAGGGAAGATGGTTAAAATTGATGGGAAGATGGATGGAGCCAAATACAGGACCATTCTGGAAGAATGGAGTCTGCAAAAGACCTGAGACTGGGACAGAGATTTGTCTTCCAACAAGACAATGATCCAAAACATAAAGCAAAATCTACAATGGAATAGTTCAAAAATAAACATATCCAGGTGTTAGAATGGCCAAGTCAAAGTCCAGACCTGAATCCAATCGAGAATCTGTGGAAAGAACTGAAAACTGCTGTTCACAAATGCTCTCCATCCAACCTCACTGAGCTCGAGCTGTTTTGCAAGGAGGAATTGGAAAAAAAATCAGTCTCTCGATGTGCAAAACTGATAGAGACATACCCCAAGCGACTTACAGCTGTAATCGCAGCAAAAGGTGGCGCTACAAAGTATTAACTTAAGGGGGCTGAATAATTTTGCACGCCCAATTTTTCAGTTTTTGATTTGTTAAAAAAGTTTGAAATATCCAATAAATGTCGTTCCACTTCATGATTGTGTCCCACTTGTTGTTGATTCTTCACAAAAAAATACAGTTTTATATCTTTATGTTTGAAGCCTGAAATGTGGCAAAAGGTCGCAAAGTTCAAGGGGGCCGAATACTTTCGCAAGGCACTGTATATGTTTCTCTATAGATTCAAGCAACTCATCATTCTCATGTTTGGTGATGTACCCGTAGAAGTTTACAGTAATGAGCGTAATGTCATTGTAACTGATCACAAGACAAATAAAGTGACCAAAGGGGTCACTTTCCGAGTGTAGAATATTACCACCAAAGGTATTTTTCATTGTAGTGACACCAGCGGAGTGTTCAGATCCATGGGAAGCCAAATATCGTTGCCCCACTGTGATCCCCAGAAGTTGGCATCAGCCGAAATTGAATGAGACTTGAAAAAAGCAAAAATCTGTTTGAAATTGTTTAGCAAATAAAAAGAAGGCCTTGCGCTTCACATTGTTTCGTAACCCCCTAGCATTAAGAGAAACTATTGACAAAGACAAATACAGTATTGTCATTACATGGTCAGGTACAGCAAATTACAGTGTTACATAACGTGACATACAGCTGTGACTGAGGTTGGGGTACAATTGTGTAATTACAATCTATAACAGTTTTACATTTATCACAATCAACAATCAACCACATATATGGCATTTGTACATAAGGGGGCTGCAACGCGCGTTGATACAACACTTCCTATTAATTTTCAATGGAGGCAAAAATTATGGATATACTGACAATTTACATGTCTCTTCACCCTACACATGGAATAAACAAACAGAGTCAATAACACAATAGCACAATAGACAATCTATATACAGTGTGTGCAAAGGAGGTAAGATTAGGGAGGTAAGACAATAAATAGGCCGTAGTGGTGAAGTAATTACAATTTAGCAATTAAACACTGGAGTGGATAGATGAGCAGAAGATGAATGTGCAAGTAGAGATATTGGGTGCAAAGGAGAGAAAAAACATAACAAAATCAAATCAAATCAAATGTATTTATATAGCCCTTCGTACATCAGCTGATATCTCAAAATGCTGTACAGAAACCCAGCCTAAAACCCCAAACAGCAAGCAATGCAGGTGTAAAAGCACGGTGGCTAGGAAAAACTCCCTAGAAAGGCCAAAACCTAGGAAGAAACCTAGAGAGGAACCAGGCTATGTGGGGTGGCCAGTCCTCTTCTGGCTGTGCCGGGTGGAGATTATAACAGAACATGGCCAAGATGTTCAAATGTTCATAAATGACCAGCATGGTCCAATAATAATAAGGCAGAACAGTTGAAACTGGAGCAGCAGCACGGCCAGGTGGACTGGGGACAGCAAGGAGTCATCATGTCAGGTAGTCCTGGGGCATGGTCCTAGGGCTCAGGTCCTCCGAGAGACAGAAAGAAAGAGAGAAGGAGAGAATTAGAGAACGCACACTTAGATTCACACAGGACACCGATTAGGACAGGAGAAGTACTCCAGATATAACAAACTGACCCTAGCCCCCCAACACATAAACTACTGCAGCGTAAATACTGGAGGCTGAGACAGGAGGGGTCAGGAGACACTGTGGCCCCATCCGAGGACACCCCTGGACAGGGCCAAACAGGAAGGATATAACCCCACCTACTTTGCCAAAGCACAGCCCCCACACCACTAGAGGGATATCTTCAACCACCAACTTACCATCCTGAGACAAGGCTGAGTATAGCCCACAAAGATCTCCGCCATGGCACAACCCAAGGGGGGGCGCCAACCCAGACAGGAAGATCACATCAGTGAATCAACCCACTCAGGTGACGCACCCCTTCCAGGGATGGCATGAGAGAGCCCCAGTAAGCCAGTGACTCAGAGATGAGTCTTCAGTAAAGACTTAAAGGTTGAGACCGAGTTTGCGTCTCTGACATGGGTAGGCAGACCGTTCCATAAAAATGGAGCTCTATAGGAGAAAGCCCTGCCTCCAGCTGTTTGCTTAGAAATTCTAGGGACAATTAGGAGGCCTGCGTCTTGTGACCGTAGCGTACGTGTAGGTATGTACGGCAGGACCAAATCAGAGAGATATGTAGGAGCAAGCCCATGTAATGCTTTGTAGGTTAGCAGTAAAACCTTGAAATCAGCCCTTGCTTTGACAGGAAGCCAGTGCAGGGAGGCTAGCACTGGAGTAATATGATCGCATTTTTTGGTTCTAGTCAGGATTCTAGCAGCCGTATTTAGCACTAACTGAAGTTTATTTAGTGCTTTATCCGGGTAGCCGGAAAGTAGAGCATTGCAGTAGTCTAACCTAGAAGTGACAAAAGCATGGATTAATTTTTCAGCATCATTTTTGGACAGAAAGTTTCTGATTTTTGCAATGTTACGCAGATGGAAAAAAGCTGTCCTTGAAACAGTCTTGATATGTTCTTCAAAAGAGAGATCAGGGTCCAGAGTAACGCCAAGGTCCTTCACAGTTTTATTTGAGATGACTGTACAACCATTAAGATGAATTGTCAGATTCAACAGAAGATCTCTTTGTTTCTTGGGACCTAGAACAAGCATCTCTGTTTTGTCCGAGTTTAAAAGTAGAAAGTTTGCAGCCATCCACTTCCTTATGTCTGAAACACATGCTTCTAGCGTGGTCAATTTTGGGGCTTCGCCATGTTTCATTGAAATGTACAGCTGTGTGTAATCCGCATAACAGTGAAAGTTAATATTATGTTTTCGAATGACATCCCCAAGAGGTAAAATATATAGTGAAAACAATAGTGGTCCTAAAATGGAACCTTGAGGAACAACAAAATTTACAATTTCCATCAATTCCCATTATTAAAGTGGCTGGAGTTGAGTCAGTGTGTTGGCAGCAGCCACTCAATGTTAGTGGTGGCTGTTTAACAGTCTGATGGAATTGAGATAGAAGCTGTTTTTCAGTCTCTCGGTCCCTGCTTTGATGCACCTGTACTGACCTCGCCTTCTGGATGATAGCGGAGTGAACAGGCAGTGGCTCGGGCGGTTGTTGTCCTTGATGATCTTTATGGCCTTCCTAGGACATTGGGTGGTGTAGGTGTCCTGGAGGGCAGGTAGTTTGCCCCAGGTGATGCGTTGTGCAGACCTCACTACCCTCTGGAGAGCCTTACAGTTGTGGGCGGAGCAGTTGCCGTACCAGGCGGTGATACAGCCCGACAGGATGCTCTCGATTGTGCATCTGTAGATGTTTGTGAGTGCTTTTGGTGACAAGCCAAATTTCTTCAGCCTCCTGAGGTTGAAGAGGCGCTGCTGCGCCTTCTTCACGATGCTGTCTGTGTGGGTGGACCAATTCAGTTTGTCTGTGATGTGTACGCCGAGGAACTTAAAACTTACTACCCTCTCCACTACTGTCCCATCAATGTAGATAGGGGGGTGCTCCCTCTGCTGTTTCCTGAAGTCCACAATCATCTCCTTAGTTTTGTTGACGTTGAGTGTGAGGTTATTTTCCTGACACCACACTCTGAGGGCCGTCACCTCCTCCCTGTAGGCCGTCTCGTCGTTGTTGGTAATCAAGCCTACCACTTTAGTGTTGTACCAGGGTCTCGAGCTTGATGACGAGTTTGGAGGGTACTATGGTGTTAAATGCTGAGCTGTAGTCGATGAACAGCATTCTCACATAGGTATTCCTCTTGTCCAGATGGGTTAGGTCAGTGTGCAGTGGTTGAGATTGCATCGTCTGTGGAACTATTTAGGCGGTAAGCAAATTGGAGTGGATCTAGGTTGTCAGTTAGGGTGGAGGTGATATGGTCCTTGACAAGTCTCTCAAAGCACTTCATGATGACGGAAGTGAGTGCTACTCGTTTAGCTCAGTTACCTTAGCTTTCTTGGGAACAGGGACAATGGTGGCCCTCTTGAAGCATGTGGGAACAGCAGACTGGGATAAGGATTGATTGAATATGTCCGTAAACACACCAGCCAGCTGGTCTGCCCATGCTCTGAGGACGCGACTGGGGATGCCGTCTGGACCTGCAGCCTTGCGAGGGTTAACACATTTAAATGTTTTACTCACATCTGCTGCAGTGAAAGAGAGTCCGCATGTTTTGGTTGCGGGCCGTGTCAGTGGCACTGTATTGTCCTCAAAGCGGGCAAAAAAGTTATTTAGTCTGCCTGGGAGCAAGACATCCTGGTCCGTGACGGGGCTGGTTTTCTTTTTGTAATCCGTGATTGACTGTAGACCCTGCCACATACCTCTTGTGTCTGAACCGTTGAATTGCGACTCTACTTTGTCTCTATACTGACGCTTAGCTTGTTTGATTGCCTTGCGGAGGGAATAGCTACACTGTTTGTATTAGGTCATGTTTCCGGTCACCTTGCCCTGGTTAAAAGCAGTGGTTCACGCTTTCAGTTTCACACGAATGCTGCAATCAATCCATGGTTTCTGGTTTGGGAATGTTTTAATTGTTGCTATGGGAACGACATCTTCAATGCACTTTCTAATGAACTCGCTCACCGAATCAGCGTATTCGTCAATGTTGTTGTTGGACGCAGTGCGAAACATATCCCAGTCCATGTGATGGAAGCAGTCTTGGAGCGTGGAATCAGATTGGTCGGACCAGCGTTGAACAGACCTGAGCGTGAGAGCTTCTTGTTTTAGCTTCTGTCTGTAGGCAGGGAGCATCAAAATGTCGTGGTCAGCTTTTCCGAAAGGATGGCGGGGGAGGGCCTTATATGCGTCGCGGAATTTAGAATAGCAATGATCCAAGGTGTTACCAGCCCTGGTTGCGCAATCAATATGCTGATACAATTTAGGGAGTCTTGTTTTCAGATTAGTCTTGTTAAAATCCCCAGCTACAATGAATGCAGCCTCAGGATATGTGGTTTCCAGTCAAATATAGTTTGTTCAGAGCCATTGATGTGTCTGCTTGGGGGGCAATATATACTGCTGTGATTATAATCGAAGAGAATTCCCTTGGTAGATAATGTGGTCGACATTTGATTGTGAGGAATTCTAAATCAGGTGAACAGAAGGACTTGAGTTCCTGTATGTTGTTGTGACCACACCACGTCTCGTTAACCATAAGGCATACGCCCCCGCCCCTCTTCTTACCAGAAATAAACTATTTCCGTCAGCGCGATGCGTGAAGAAACCAGCTGGCTGCACCGATTCCGATAGTGTCTCTCGAGTGAGCCATGTTTCCGTGAAGCAAAGAACGTTACAGTCGCTGATGTCCCTCTGGAATGCTACCCTTACTCGGATTTCATCAACCTTGTTGTCAAGAGACTGGACACTGGCGAGAAGAATGCTAGGGAGTGGTGCGCGATGTGCCCGTCTCCGGAGCCTGACCAGAAGACCGCTTCGTTTCCCTCTTTTACGACGTCTTTGTTTTTGGGTCGCAGGCTGGGATCCATTCCGTTGTCCTGGGTGAAAGGCAGAACACAGGATCCGCTTCGGGAAAGTTATATTCCTGGTCGTACTGATGGTGAGTTGACGTTGCTCTTATATTCAGTAGTTCTTCCCGACTGTATGTAATGAAACCTAAGACTTCCTGGGGTACCAATGTAAGAAATAACATGTAAAAAAAACAAAAAACTGCATAGTTTCCTAGGAACGCAAAGCGTGGCCGGCCATCTCTGTTGGTGCCGGAAGTAAAAAGCGTGTGCACACACAAGTGCATGTGTAGCATGTGACAATAGAAGGATCATGTCAAGGAAGCATCACAAATGAATACATAAATACCACTTGAAAATTGATAATGAGTTGATCATTTGAACCAGCTGTGTAGTGCTATGGCAAAAACAAAAACATGCACCCCTTTGAGAACCCAGGACCAGGACTGAGAACCACTGCTCTTCATTGGGAACTCTTCCTCTGCAGACAGGCTTTCACAGCTCTCTGCATCTGAGGACAGAAAACCTCACAAGAAACAGACTTCATTATACTAAAATTAAACCTGAATATTATGTAACTATAATCTCTGTCCTCACTTCTAGGGACTGGAACTACACAAAAGTACCTGCCCTATCCAGAATAGCCTACTCTCTCACTCTCCTTTCACCCTCCACCATGGCTTTTAGCTAGCTACCTACAAATGTGTTTGGAATAGTTTTTTTTTACAGTGATAAATACATAAAGATAGCTAGCTAATATGACGTTAGGTAGCTGGTAAAATGTAATTCACTTAGCTAGCTAGCTATACAGTATGTAAAGTTGGCTCGATAGCTAGCTAGCTACATTAGCAGTTCATTTGAGTTAGCCTGGACTGTAGCTAGTTAGCTAATAATACATCTTTTTTTTTACATTTTCTAAATGTATTTACTTACTTGAATACGTACCCCCAGCCTTGTGGACAATTGGAAACAGAGCAGCAAAGTTTGTTTGTCACCAGAGCGCTTTAGAGCATATTACTATTTACCTGTGAATGAATTCATGAAATGGAGAATGGATTAAACTATTTACCCATTTAATAACTAGACCTTGATACAAAGTTGCTATGCTGAATTCTTTATGCACAATCGAACATGATGCCATATGCTGCCATATGCTGCCAGCACGCCCACAAGCGAGCCACTCTGGGCGGCGGAAGCGGAAAGCTGCAATTTCCCGCATGCTAGTGTACACGAACCATAACAATGGGAGTCATTGTCCACAAAGCGGCACGTCGGGCTGTCTAGCTCTCACCTGTGATTTCTTTAGATTGGTGGATTATTATCTCATTATTGTAATCTTTTTAAAATATTTGATGAAGGTTGTTGACGTCATCTGCCTGTATTCAGCAGAGAGAGAGACGCTATGCTACTAACCTCAGTCATGAATATTGGATAGCCATCTCGAGACAACTCCGATATAAAGTTATTTTTCTCAAAGTTCCCGGGATGTCACGTGTCCTGTTTATATCAATACACACGTATCAACTTAAGTATTGCAAAAACTTATATTTGATCAAATTAACCTAATGTAGCAAACAAGACATACATTTTGTTGTTGACCAAAAAAATCGAAACTCTTTTGTTGACCTCCATACAAATTGTTCTTGCAAAACAACGAAAAAACGCCCACCTGCTGGATGGAGACAGATGCAAGTTCTCCCACTTAAAAAAATGAGAGGCCTGTAATTTTCATCATATGTAATTTTCATCATCGGTACACTTCAACTATGACAGACAAAATGAGAAAAAAAATCCAGAAACTCACATTGTAGGATTTTTAATGAATTTATTTGCAAATTATGGTGGAAAATAAGTATTTGGTCACCTACAAACAAGCAAGATTTCTGGCTCTCACAGACCTGTAACTTCTTCTTTAAGAGGCTCCTCTGTCCTCCACTCGTAACCTGTATTAATGGCACCTGTTTGAACTTGTTATCAGTATAAAAGACACCTGTCCACAACATTAAACAGTTACACTCCAAACTCCACTATGGCCAAGACCAAAGAGCTGTCAAAGGACACCAGAAACAAAATTGTAGACCTGCACCAGGCTGGGAAGACTGAATCTGCAATAGGTAAGCAGCTTGGTTTGAAGAAATCAACTGTGGGAGCAATTATTAGGAAATGGAAGACATACAAGACCACTGATAATCTCCCTCGATCTGGGGCTCCACGCAAGATCTCACCCCGTGGGGTCAAAATGATCACAAGGACGGTGATCAGAAATCCCAGAACCACACGGGGGGACCTAATGAATGACCTGCAGAGAGCTGGGACCAAAGTAACAAAGCCTACCATCAGTAACACACTACGCCGCCAGGGACTCAAATCCTGCAGTGCCAGACGTGTCCCCCTGCTTAAGCCAGTACAAGTCCAGGCCCGTCTGAAGTTTGCTAGAGAGCATTTGGATGATCCAGAAGAAGATTGGGAGAATGTCATATGGTCAGATGAAACCAAAATATAACTTTTTGGTAAAAACTCAACTCGCCGTGTTTGGAGGACAAAGAATGCTGAGTTGCATCCAAAGAACACCATACCTACTGTGAAGCATGGGGGTGGAAACATCATGCTTTGAGGCTGTTTTTCTGCAAAGGGACCAGGACGACTGATCCGTGTAAAGGAAAGAATGAATGGGGCCATGTATAGTGAGATTTTTAGTGAAAACCTCCTTCCATCAGCAAGGGCATTGAAGATGAAACGTGGCTGGGTCTTTCAGCATGACAATGATCCCAAACACACCGCCCGGGCAACGAAGGAGTGGCTTCGTAAGAAGCATTTCAAGGTCCTGGAGTGGCCTAGCCAGTCTCCAGATCTCAACCCCATAGAAAATCTTTGGAGGGAGTTGAAAGTCCGTGTTGCCCAGCAACAGCCCCAAAACATCACTGCTCTAGAGGAGATCTGCATGGAGGAATGGGCCAAAATACCAGCAACAGTGTGTGAAAACCTTGTGAAGACTGTGTATAGCCAAGTTATCGTTATTCATTGCGTATTTATTCCTTGTGTTATAATTTTTACATTATTTATATTTTTTTTCACTCTGCATTGTTGGTAAGTGCCCGTAAAGTAAGCATTTCACTATTAATCTACACTTGTATTTTATTTTTTTACAATTTTATACTCATGTAAAAACACCCTTAAAGCTAGCTAGCTGGCTAATGTTAGCTAGACAGCTAGCTTACTAAAATAGAGATTTTAATAGCTAACATATTCTTCTCTACTGTCTACTTTAAAATGATTTATACTTTTACTTTTGATACTTAGTATATTTTTGCATTTACATTTAGTTTTAATACTTAAGTACGTACATTTAAAACCAAATCATTTTAGACTGTTACTCAAGTAGTATTTTACTGGGTGACTTTTACTTGAGTACGACAATTGGGTACTTTTTCCACCACTGGTGGATAAAATCACTATTTATAAGCAAATAGCCTACTCTCCCTCCAAAAATATTTGTAAGGGCTCTCTTCGTAATGAGGATCGGACCAAAGCGCAGCGTGGGAAGTGTTCATGATTTTATTTGATCAGCAAACACTCGAACAAAAATAAACAAGAGGGAAAAACAAAACAGTTCTGTAAGGTGCATATAGTATACAGAAAACAACTACCCACAAAACACAGGTGGGAAAAAGGCTGCCTAAGTATGATTCCCAATCAGAGACAACGAAAGACAATATTTGTCATGCCCTGACCTTAGAGAGCCGTTTTATTTCTCTATTTCATTCGGTCAGGGTGTGATGTGGGGTGGGCATTCTATGTTTTGTTTTCTATGTTTCTTTATTTCAATGTTTAGGCCGGGTATGGTTCTCAATCAGAGACAGCTGTCTATTGTTCTCTCTGATTGGGAATCATACTTAGGTAGCCCTTTCCCTCCTTCAGTGTGGGTAGTTAACTTTGTTTGCTGCACTAAGCTTCACGGTTGTTCAGTTTGTTTCTTGTTTTGTTGGTGTCATTCCGAAATAAAAAGTAATGTATATTCACCACGCTGCTCGTTGGTCTTCCTTCAATGACGGCCGTGACAATATTCATATTAGCGGGTAAAATTAATTTGGTGTCAATAATAAATAAAATAATAAATAATGTTATATATTTTTTAATTTGCCTATCATATGGAAATAAACAATTAAATACATTTTCTGATTTTAAACCAGATTTTTATTAATAATTTAAAAAGCTTAAATTATTATTTACCTATGAATAAATTCATGAAATAGAGATGGATTAAAGTATTTATGTAACGATATTCTTCGTCCTCCTCTGACGAGGAGTATGAAATGTCGGACCAATGCACAGCGTGGTATGTGTTCATGATGATTTATTATACTGAACACTGAAAAATACAAAATAACAACATGAAAATAAACGAACACCGAAACAGTCCTGTAAGGTGCGCAAAACAGAAAATAATCACCCACAAAACACAGGTGGGAAAAGGCTACCTAAGTATGATTCTCAATCAGAGACAACGAACGACAACGAACGACACTTTTTTAACCTTTATATTATGAGGGTGTCCCATTGAGAGCAAGGGAGCCCTGCATGACAAGTCTGAGACTTGTTTGAGACTCAAATACTTAAATTATGTATATTGGCCATTAACCAATATTGTCATCTTGAGTATAGTACCTAAAAGAAATGAGCGGAGCAGGTTCTTAATAAAAAATTGTTCTTCATTGTAATGAAAAGTTAGATATAACCAACAATAGCCAATAATAATGGATTTCCTCAGATATATCCAGTTCCCAGTCTGTAGTGGACCTTCTTCACAAAATCAGCAGCACTGCCAGCACAAAGCGAGAGGGGAATTATACCATTAAAAAAACTATTAGTAAAATACCTCCTGTATAAGCCAAGTTAGACCTAACCGAATCATGAGAAAACAAAAAGATCATTACTTGACAAATTGGAAAGAAATAATACAAAAACTGAGCAAACTGGAATGCTATTTGGCCCTAAACAGAGAGTACACAGTGGCAGAATACCTGGCCACTGTGACTGGCCCAAAATTAAGAAAAGCTTTGACTATGTACAGACTCAGTGGGAACAGCCTTGCAATTGAGAGAGGCTGCCATATTAGAAACACATATTTCCTTCAGATTACACAGACCCACAAAGAATTGGAAAACAAATCACATTTTTATTAGGTGAAATACCACAGTGATCCATCACAGCAGCAATATTTGTGACCTGTTGCCACAAGAAAAGGGCAACCTGTGAATCACAAACACCATTGTAAATACAACCCATATTTATCCGTTTATTTATTTTCAGTTTTGTACTTCAACTATTTGCACATTGTTACAACACTGTACATAGCCATAATATAACATTTTGAATGTCTCTATTCCTTTGAAACTTTTGTAAATGTAATGTTACTGCTAATTTCTGATTGTTTATTTCATTTTTGTTTATTATCTGTTTCACTTGCTTTGGCAATGTAAACATACGTTTCCCATGCCAATAAAGCCCTTTGAATTGAGTTGAATTTAGAGACAGAGAGCGAGAGAGGCTGCTATTGAGAAAGCATGGGACCATTGTGCACGTTTTCCAAAAGTCACAGGTTGTTTGCAATTTATGTAGAGGTAGACAGCAATACATACAATATAACTATGGCTGTGTACCAAATGGAACCCTATTCCCTATATAGTGCACTACTTTGGACCAGGGCCCATAGGGCTCTGGTCAAAAGCAGTGCATTATGTAGGAAATAAGGTGTCATTTGGACACATCTTATCAATGTCCTTGAAGTCATGGCTTAAAACTGCATATTATTATGTTTCACTGGCACACGAGAACAGTTGCATTTAATAATTAATGTTGTACATTTAAAATGAGAAACACAAGGAAATAAACTAGCTCATTAAAGACAATAATGGTTCAAATACCATATTACCGGTATGGTAACTAGTGTCTAGTGCTGCAGCTTAGAGGATTCAAGAGCTCAAAGTTGGTCAGCCAACTGTATTTATATTCTTACAAAACTATGATTATTTTGTTGTGCAAATGTATGGCATTATTAACTGTTTCTTAAAGCACACAGTGAATAATGTATTACAGTTTGTTCACAGACATGTTCAGGGAGTTGAATCACATGTTTGAGGAGACACATTTGCTATGAAAAAAAGGACTACTGCTTCCATAAGTAAATTTACATTCTCTGATGTAGAAAGAAGATCTCTTTTTCCCTTATTTTCTGATGACAAGATTGTTTTGTTCTTACCACCATGTTGAAACAAAGGGACCTAGTTCCCTTCTGTATCCTATTAAATGCATGATCCCCCCCTTGCTAAAAGATACGTCAACATGAGAATATCAAATTATTAACAAGAAACTCTTAACTGTGAAATGCGATAATTACTGTGACGTTATGATGACACCATCATAATCTAACAAGGATTTGAATGGCCTTTGGCACATGATGAAATATGATATCAGAATATTTGAAAGGACAATTTATATATCATCTATAACGTTATAGTGATCATTATACAAACAGTGTCAAAATGTGATAAATTCAATAAAATGCACACTTGTAGAAAATCTAAGAGGAAAAAGTTGAGGACAGAACAAATTAACATTTACATTTTGTATTTAACACGGATCTTTCTTTCAATAAAAATATTACTCCCAGGCAAAATCCTTTAAAACATACCATTGTGTCGTCTGGAATCAAACGTACACATTTTGTCTTACCCTATCTAAATCACTAATGGTAACATACTGTGTTTCACATTTTCTGAACGGAAAACAATACTACCCACTGGTTTCGGCAACTTTATTTGACACCCAGCGTCATTATGTCATAACAGCTGTAACACTGTCATGACACATATTTAGACCCGTTGTGACATATATTGCATTATTTTATGGCTGGTTATGACACCTACATAAGAGTGTTAAAACCCACAAAACCTACCACACAAGGCAAAACATTCCATTACACCATAGCTTGCTTGTCAACAGTATGTTTATGTTATATATCATTTTATGAAATTGACCATATTCAATTATCATTGTAACTGTCCACACATTGATGTCAGACATCCCTACCCAATGCTTTGTTGCTGATGACTGAGTTGAATACAGGAGCAGATTTCAGGAGCAGGACAAGACACCCTTTTGACTGATGACTGACATAAGGGCATGTACGTGATAGGCCTGTCTGGCTTATATGATTATGATAGTCATAATGCTTCTTCACAGGGTCATAAAGAGTATTTTCTTAGTCCGATTAAAATGACACAGGATGGGCATAATGCTTCATTACAGTGTCATAAAGTGCATTTTCTGCAATTTGTTTAAAATATGACAGAGACAACAAAAAAAAGGAAGCTTCTTGGCAGGGAAAAAACAAAAACATTCTTATGTAGGTGTCATAACCAGCCATAAAATAACGCAATATATGTCACAACAGGTGTAATTATATGGGTCATGACAGTATTATGACCATGTTATTACATGTTACGTCAGCTTTTATGACATGTGATATGTTTATGACCATGTCATAACGTGTTATGATGCTGGGTGTCAAGTAAAGTGTTATCCTGGTTTTTCACATCTTCTTCATAGTGCATCTCACTTAGTCTTTTTTCCGTTTCTGGATTTCATAGGTTTTTTCCATCAATGTCAGTGGTGCTATTTCCAAACAACGTGACCAGCTGATCTTCGTAATTTGCAATGTTTCTCTTCATGATGTCCATGCAGGGGCCCAGCAACCTCTCAAATGCCTGGACATCCATAACTGGTAAACACAAGAGGAGAGGTGTCAGACACAGGAAGGGATAACTCTAAACAGATTACTTATATCCATTGTAGGTCCTGATCTGACAAAGATCCACATTGACAAAGAATAAGAACAGCCCATGATTGTGTTTGGAAACGTTATTAGCCCTTAAATCCTTATGTCTTCCGTCCTTGTTTCTCCAATTCCTCTCAAACTGAATTGGAGGAGACTCTAATGAGCTTTGAGAAAAATGTAGGACAAGGACGGAGGAGTATATAAGGATTTGAGACACAGCCCACAGAGTAAAGGCAGTATACCTAAACATTTAACACTTCCCACAGCAAAAGCTGAAGCAGCTCTGGGTTTGTTCGTGACCAAAGCCAGTTCTCCAAAGTACTGCCCTCTTGAGCACGTGGCTATATCGACCTCCTCATCCTCTTGGTCTTTTTTCGTCTAGAGAGAATACATAAGAGAGTAACATAAACAACATAATATCCCACAAATGGCCTCCTGAGTGGCGCAGTGGTCTAAGGCACTGCCATCGCAGTGCTAGAAGCGTCACTACAGACCCGGGTTCGATCCTGGGCTGTATCACAACCGGCCGTGATCGGGAGTCCCATAGGGCGGCGCACAATTGGCCCAGCATTGTCCGGGTTAGGGGAGGGTTTGGCCGGGGGGGGGGGTTTACTTGGCTTATCTCACTCTAGCGACTCCTTGTGCGGGCCGGGCGCCTGCAGGCTGACCTCGGTCATCATTGAACAGTGTTTCCCCGACACATTGGTGCGGCTGGCTTCAGGGTTAAGCGGGCAGGTGTTAAGAAGCAGTTTGGTGAGTCATGTTTCGGAGGATGCATGACTCGACCTTCACCTCACGAGCCTGTTGGGGAGCTGCAGCGATGAGACAAGGTCGAAATTGGGGAGAAAAAGGGGGTAAAATCCCCCACAAAAAAAATATATTTAAAAATGATCACACAAATCCATCTTAACTAAAATTGTATGATACATTCAAATCTGTAATATCTTAGACACAAACTTACCCTGCTTCTTTTCATGGTGATTCTAACTTGACCAGATTCAACTATATAAAAACAATCTGCTAGATCACCCTGCAACAGAACATACATTACAGTATTTCAAATAGCAAATAAACAATACATTAGAATGAAAGAAATACTTGCAAGAAGTACAATTACCTGGCATGATCATATAGAATGGAATAGAAGAGAAGATGGAGAAAACAATACCTGAGAGATGATCTGTTCTTCATCGCTGAATGGTTTAGAAGACAGCACGTCCACTACTTTCATTCTCTCTGAAAGCTGGGGATAACAGGGAAGGCGAACTTGGTTAAGACTGGTTTGCAGGGATGAGTTTGTTCTATACTTTAAAATACACATCATCTGAAAGCTGGGGATAACAGGGCACACACTAATTGGATTGCAGGGGACGTGTTTGTACTAATGTGAGAAAGAAAATGCACTTTGCGTTCACAAAAACATATTCTACTGATAAAGACAGAAACACAATAGATCTATACCTCTAGTGATGTAAGGAATGGAAGTGATTCAATGAACTCCTCATAAAGTCTCCTCTTCAACGCGTTGTTCTTTACAATGATCCTCCTGAATGTCAGACGATCCTGAAAATAGACACAGTTGTCAATATATCTCTAATCATTTATAATGGTAGGATGAAAAACAACAAGTCATGTCGATGTCTGGCAATGGTGAATGATATAGTCAAGACAAACAGTCCACAATTTGGGATTGTTTTGTTCAGTGCAGTACTATTTCCACTCCTATGATTCATTTTTCCTTTTAGTCACTGTGTCCAACATAACATTTTCCAGCAGAGGGACCTGCATCTCTAACCAATGTCAAGATTTTCCCCAAAAAGCTGTAGAAGTGTCCTATTATTATATCAAGCTATTATCATTGGTTAGTTTATCCGGATCCCCATTAGCTTTTTACCAAAGCAGCAGCTATTCTTCCTGGGGTCCACACAAAAACAGAAAACACGACAAATAACAAAACACTGATACACTCATAGACAAGAACAGTCACATAAATCTATAATACAACAATATACAAACAGTACAGCTAAATAATAATGTATGTGTAGATTGCGTGTTAGAGTGTGATAATGTGTGGGTGGCAGGTAGCCTAGCAGTTAAGAGCGTTGTGCCAGTAACTGAAAGATTGCTGACTCGAATCCCTGAGCCAACTAGGTGAAAAATCTGTCAATGTGCCCTTGAGCAAGGCCCAAGTCGCTCTGGATAAGAGAGTGAGCTAAATGACTAGAATGTGAATATTTGTGTGTGTGTCATTTCACAGTCCCTATTGTGCCATGAGATGTTGTTTTATACACTTTTTATGGTAATTTTGCTGTTTGGTTGAGTAATTGGAGATAGCTCTGTATAATACTGTGGTGGGTGATTCTTAAACCAGTTTTAATCATGGCGGTAACAAAGTGATTTAGAAAGCCATGATGCATCTGCAACAATCATTCTGAAGACTAAGATGCTTAGTTTATGGCACAGTGTTTCAATTTAAATATATTTAACATTTGTGTCTGAATTTTGTACATTTTCACCCCAAATTCTCATTAACAAAATGCGCCCGGATTAAATTCTCTGGTCATTTGATACAATTTTACTTTAGAAAAACCTAACTTATTTGAATAAAACACAAAATATGTTGCTGTAGTTTGTCCATAAATAATAAATGTTTTATACTAGTTGAAGTTTACATTAAACTATAATATTTATTACGTAAAAACACAATGTCTTTCTCATTACCGTAACATGTTTTTTGATTTGCTGTAAAAACACGAATATTTTTTTTATAGAGTTGTATTCACCCATGATGGATCATCTAGAAGAGTAGTCCTTAGATGAGCACATTCATTTAATTTCTTCACTTATATGCGGGAATGAGGATCTTATTCTCAAACACCCTCTTTACGACGCTTGACCTTCTCATTACCGAAATGATTAAAGAGCTCAAATTGGGAAAAACTTAAGAGAACCATTACCTTACCAAAATGGAGGCATGAATGGGCCTCAGTGACGTGTTCAATTGTTCGCTGACTCGTGATGGCTGTCTCCTATTACTTGCAGATTGAGCTAAAGCCCTTCTCATTACCATTTCATTTTTCGTCTGTTTCGGTAATGAGATCCTTAATTTCGGTTACGATAATAAGCTAATTCTAATGTCAATGGGTGTGCTGTGCTGATAACTTAGATTGATTTACCAGGACCACTGCTTACACCTATTGTATAGATTTTTTTGTAAAACATCAGTTATTTGATTAAGTAGAAGTTGTCAAAAAATATGCGTGTATAAACCCCATTTAATTGACTTAAAGCCACAATCTGGAGTTTGTGTTTCAGCAAAGAGCAACCCTCCCACTTAAAGGAGGATATCCCCTATTTTTACATGTGTACCTGTTTGTTTTAGCATTTACCTGTACTGTTGTTTGATATCCCACATATTTCGATTATTTATAAGCATATCGTGTTATTCTATTTGCATATTGGATACCATTAAATTTATAAATAGATCTAAAATACCTTAGAACAACACATATCCATGTCTTAATACACCAATGTTACCTGTAAAGACCTTGGAGAAATGTAAAAAATAAATTTCAAAAGTAGCCTTTTAACTTTTGAAAATACATGCACATAATTACAGTATTTATTCTTATGCTAAAATAAGGGGTATTTTAGTCAATTGCATTAAGATCAGTGATTTTAGTATTATACAAGTCATTTGAGATTAACAAATAACACAGTTTGATGTATTGGGTTACTGAATCTCTAATAGAGCCCAGGACAGTTTTTCAATGGCAATCTATGCAACGCTCATTACCAAAACATGCATTTTCATCTACGAAAGCTGCTTTTCATTACCGTAATGCACCGATATTTAGGAAATATTCCGAAAAATAAAATGTATACTTTAGTAATTTTGACTTAATCTGATAGTGTGCCTTTTGTTCTTTATCCAAATATGTGTACATAAACATAACATGAATTCACAAGTAATTATGACAAAAAAAACTAGATTCAGAAAAGGTTATGTGTTGCTGTAATGAGATTAATTAAAACATAAATGTGTATAATTACATTTGTAATATATTTGTTTGCAGTGTTATGCTTAACTCAGGCCTTTTCAATCAGTGAGAAATGTAAAAAAAAATATGTATTCAAATTATGTTTATCTTTTTTGGACTTGGGTAATGAGAATTTTTGCATGGGTAGTTTTGGAAATTGTGGTAGAATGCATAATATCTGATCAATAAAGATAACAATAATTATTAATTAAATAGCTAAAGATAGTAGTAGTAGTAATCCAAGAGGAATTATGGTTGAAAATGTGTTTCTTTTTTTAAACTATTATTTTGTCAAGTGCCAGTTTCTTGAGAATCACCCATGTGTTCCCGTGAATTCATTTTGGACTTGGGGACTGTGAAGAGACCCCTGGTGGCATGTCTTGTGGGGTGTGTCTGAGCTGAATGTTATTTAATTATGCAGACAATCTGGAATTTTCGTCACAGTAATATTTCTCATAAAAACTAAAAGAGAAGATGATAATCTCTTGTCAAACCTCAACCGAGAAAGACTGACATGCATGTTGTTGATGTTAGTTCTGTATGCAGCAAGGCATGCTGCTCTGCTTGAGCCAGATGGAGCTTTCCTTGGTATTTTATGTTGCTGCACTTCACCAATTGTTGCTGCACTTGTTGCTGCATCAATATTGAACAAGACCAGAGCCTGAACAACTAGTACAGTTGATTTTTGTGTAAAAAAAACACATCTTCACAACTAATTTGTCAATATGACTTGACCATGATAATTGACCATCCAACGTCATACCTAGGAGTATAGCTTCCTCAACTTGCTCAAGGGTCACACCCTTTATGTACAACTCCAGTTGAGGTTTACATCTTAGAGAATGCTTTTAACCAAATACAATGCTATTATTAATTACCCATTCTAATTTTCCCAAGTACTCAACGCCATGGTCTGGTAGCATTTGGGGTTTATCACCTGTACAAGGACTCAAGTGCGGCTAATGTACAGAGTGTAATCCTTACAGCTCAGAGAGGAAAGATTCTTGGAAACTCTTTGTACAAAACATGGCTTTCCCTCACTGAGCTTTCTCAGATGTTTATCGATAGCTTAATACATACAGTGCATTCGGTAAGTATTCAGACCCCTTGACTTTTTCCACATTTTGTTATATTACAACCTTATTCTAAAATTTATAAAATTATTTTTTCCCTAATCAATCTACACAGAATACCCCATAATGACAAAGCGAAAACAGGTTTTTAGACATTTGTGCAACTGTATAAATAAATATGTATGTTATGTATCTTATTTACATAAGTATTCAGACCCTTTGCAGTGAGACTTGAAATTGAGCTCAGGTGCATCCTGTATCCATTGATCATCGTTGAGATGTTTCTAGAACTAGATTGGAGTCCACATGTGTTAACTAAATTGATTGGACATGATTTGGAAAGGCACACACCTACAGTATCGTATCTATATAAGGTCTTACTGTTGACAGTGCATGACAGAGCAAAAACCAAGCCGTGAGTTCGAAGGAATTGTCTGTAGAGTTCCGAAACAGGATTGTGTCGAGGCACAGATGGATGCCAAAAAATGTCTGCAGCATTGAAGGTCCCCAAGAACACAGTGGCCTCCATCACTCATAAATGGAAGAAGTTAGGTACCACCAATACTCTTCCTAGAGCTGGCTGGCCACCCGGCCATACTGAGCAATCAGGGGAGAAGGGCATTGGTCCGCGAGGTGACCAAGATCCCAATGGTCACTCTGACAGAGTTTCAGAGTTCCTCTGTGAACCTTTCAGTAGGACAACCATCTCTGCAGCACTCTACTAATCAGGTCTTTCACTGAGGAAAGGGGAAAGGGGGATACCTAGTCAGTTGTAGAACTCAATGCCTTCAGCTGAAATGTGTATTCCGCATATGCCTTAATCGACATCCACGTCTTCGGCACCCGGGGAACAGTGGGTTAACTGCCTTGTTCAGGAGTGGCCAGACTCCTCAGTGAAAGGCACATGACAGCCCACTTGGAGTCAAAAGTCACCTAAAGACTCAGACCATGCAAAACAAGATTCTCTGGTCTGATGAAACCAAGATTGAATTCTGGTCTGAATGCCAAGCGTCACGTCTGGAGGAAACCTGGCACCATCCCTATGGTGAAGCATGGTGGAGGCAACATCATGCTGTGTGGATGTTTTTCAACGGCAGGGACTGGGAGACTAGTCAGGGTTGAAAGAAAAATGAACGGAGCAAAGTACAGAGAGATCCTTGATGAAAACCTGCTCCAGAGCGCTCAGGACCTCAGACTGGGGTGAAGGTTCACCTTCCAACAGGACAATGACCCTAAGCACGCCGCCAAGACAACGCAGGAGTGGCCCAGCCAGATCCCGGACATGAACCCGATCAAACATCTCTGGAGAGACCTGAAAATAGCCATGCAGCGACACTCCCCATCCATCCTGACAGAGCTTGAGAGGATTTGCAGAGAAGAATGGAAGTTCGAACAATTACAGGAGTGCCAAGCTTGTAACGTAATAACCAAGAAGATTTGAGGCTGTAATCACTGCCAAAGGTGCTTCAACAAAGTACTGAGTAAAGGCTCTGAATATATATGTAAATGGATTATTTCAGTTATTTATTTTTATTTCTAAAAACCTGTTTTTGCTTTGTCATTATGGTATTGTGTGTAGATTGATGAGGGAAACAAATATTTAATCCATTTTAGAATAAGGCGTAACGTAACAAAATGTGGAAAAAGTCAAGGGGTTTGAATACTTTGCACCACCTTACAGGCATTTTGTCCATGTGATTGATGCAAAATTGACTACTGAGCCATGCTGACAATGACCGTTTCCTAGAAAACTGCCAGACAACTGCTACCGCATCGTACAATATGCACTGTACAGTACTGTCCGTTACTGCATGTACTATGAGGAACAGTTTAGGGGGCAGAAAATAATTCACTCACCAGGCACCAGAGAGCTCCGGGCGAGGTGGCTATGATGGTAGCAGCCCTGGGGGTGTTGTACATCAGGGCCAGCTCTCCAAAGCTCCCCCGGTTATCATAGGCTCCCACAGTCTTCTCAATGCCATCAACCCTCATGCAGATATCAAATATCCCTCTGAGAGAGGGGGGAGAGAGGACGAGATTTAGAGAGAACAATTTGGATCATATAATAGTCCTTTCAAGACAAATACAGTGATTAACTGAAATGAAACTATTGCCAAATATACTATGATGTATGGGAGGAACATTTGGGGAGTAACCCCGAAAGGTTGTCAGTCCAACAGTTTAATCATTACGCCAAGAAGTCCAAACCTCTTGATGAGGTTGTTAGGTGTTAAGGTTACTATAGTATGTCAGGGTTTACCTTTCTATGACATAGAAGTTATCCCCATCGTCATCTTGATCTATGATGTGCTCTCCTACCTCAAAGAACTTCTCAAACATGGCATCAAGTACTTGGGAAAATTGTTCCTGTGGTGTGAGATAACAAACAATAAATACAAATACAGACTGAAACAAAGACCTGAGGAGTATATCAAACTAGCAGTCTATTCAAATAGAAAACTTTGTAGGCCCTAGGCTACACATTACTCATTACACAGCATCATACATACAGTACATAGGATACATGAATATTCAACTTGATTCCTCGCTACATGTTGTTACAGTACTTAAACATAATTGGCAAAACAATCCCACAGTGCATCGGGCCATGTCACAAAACTACTGGCCCCAGGCTACACTCTGTTCTCTTTTCTGTGTATAGCGTGTGTGCGTGTGCGTGCGTGTGTAATGAACCATAGCAGATAGTGAATGGAGGGAAAGGGAGACCCACTACAGTACGATGAGGGACTAAAAATATAACATTCTTCATCTTACCGGGTCCAGGTTTTTAAACAGGAGGATATCTCTGCAGGCCTCCTGTAGTCTTTGCCTCTGCTCGTCTGTTTTAGGATGGGTCACCTGGGAAAGCTATTGTTATATGGAAAGTTATTGACAAAGATATTTTGAAAGAACACTTCTTTCGTCCTTCACGTCCAATTATCTGTATACTCCACGCACTAATACCAACACTCATCTAGTACAACATCATTTAGAAACCATAGCTGACATTTAGCTTGTCATCATTTTTTATCTCCAGAGTCCATTTCTTCAACAGTTCCTCTGTAGTCTCTGTAATAGTTTCTTGTGCAGTGTCACTTTTTGAAATGCAAGGCCATCTTACCCTCTGCTCTTTGTCCTCCTCGTCTTCATCAGGGTTGAATGCCTCCGCACACACTGTATGATAGAAGAGGTTATTGAAAGTTACTGCAAGACATTCACATTCACTGAAAATACAATATGCTGACCAGAAACACACATTCTGTTGAAGACATATGTTGCTTGTCAGAAAAGGTTAACAAAAAAATCTAAGAAATGTAGAAAAGTAGAAAAACAAGATTGCATTACTGATCCTAGTCTTATAAGCAACTGTCTTATTCATGGTGGATTTATAGTTTTTGTGTAAAATGATTTTATTAAACACAACCTTGTTTTAAAGTATTTGGCCTATTAACGAACTTCATCAAGATGTACGTTGTCTGTGTAAGAGATTCATTAAAGATAATACGAGGTCCATGTTCCAACAAAGGAATATATTGTAAAAATACGTGGATATCCATGACATCTCTGAGAGATTTAGTAATCCTAATAAAGTATCACTTTTTATACAGATCAGAGAGATAAAGAGTGAGTTAACACAACCAGAATTGAGCCAGAGTTCAGACCCTACTTGTGACTAACATAAAGCACATAATGTATTTATTATGGGGTGATAATACCTTCATTTTACACTTGAAGTTGACACAATAAAGACTTTTTGATTGAAGATGCCATAGACCTTTTTCAGAGTTTTTCACAGTTCAGCTTCTCTAATAACACACAAAAACAAAGGCACTGAGCCCAAACCTCCCCTTAAGACTTTAAAGATGGGTGGCCAGGGGGCCTCTCTTTTCACCTTTCTTCTGGCATGAGTGCCCAACAGCTAGCCTGGTCAACCAGACTGAGTGCTACGATCATTGGTGAGCGGAGTGGTCAGTATCGTTGACCGGCCTAGCCAATCAGCTCATAGATGCCTCCAGCCAACCATCCTCTTACTAACTATCCAGATAACAGTACAGTCACTCCTCTGTCTGTCCGTCTTCATCAATAACCTCAACTTCCCACACAACAGACTAGGATGGATCCTCATAGCCACACGGTCCTGCTGCCGCAAGTTTCAACTCACATCATTTTGTGATTGACTTCCTTCCTGGGGTTTGTTAAAGGAAGATCGAGATGACGGTGATAATTCATCTCTATTGTAAGCGAGGCTGGGTAAAATGAAACACAGTGGAGGAAGAGATCGGGTTAATGGCCTCTGTGAGTGTTAATACCTACCAGTTACATTATCCAGGGGATTTTCATATCCACAACGACCGGAGACTTTACCTGTCCTACATACTCATTCTTACTCTAATGTTAAACAAAATCAAAAGAATATGATAGAATAGAACTAAAAACATTCTGTGATCTTCACTACAGAGTGGACCTAAAAAAGTATGGAGCCTGACTACCTGTGTAACTTCAGAAAGTATCCTTGAGTAAGAGACATCTCTATTTTGTAAGTAGACTGCTGACTAAACGAACAGTCCAGACAGAGAAGTACCGTACTGTAGAAGATTCCTGGTAAAGCAAGTCAATTATTGAAATGGTGGTGTGTTGTTATAAGAACAGACACTACAGTGCTGCTGACTAAATTACTGCGGATTTCAGGCTCTCTGGGACTGGGTATTTCACGGTTGAAAAGTTAAAATAGACTACAGCAGAAGCATATCCCTACAGTGGTTTGTCCTTTAAAAGTTGCAGCGTACTGCGCCACAGCTTACTTGGTGCCACAGAATTCTATGGCATGTTATTTAAGTGCCAGAGACATCATTATAAGTACCATTAATGCTAGTTAGTGCTAGTTTGACCACCAGACTGCATCTTTGAGAAGCATTTGATAGCCTTCAATAAAGGCTGTCCTAGAGAATTTAATTTTTTTTGTTGTAAGAACATAGTATATGGGACATTTTTCTTAATTAATTTGATTAACATTATGGTGTTTCTATTCCAAGAAAAACAAAAAAACGCTCTGGAATAGAAAATATGACGCTGTACAACGTGACGGTCGGGAGTAGGCTACTGTACTTGGCTATTTTTTTAAAGAATCCCTGTGTTGTGTGTGCACGTGGGAGACCGGGGTTCAATTCCCCGACTGTCCTTGTAAATAAGAATTTGTTCTTAACTGACTTGCCTACTTAAAGGTTACACTAAGAGCATAACATTTCTACACCCTAATTGTATAATTGTAGTCTACCCAATACCCAAATGGAGATTCAGTGAAAATACATTGATTTATCAAGACCAGTCCCCATGCTTGTCTCAGAGCAGTGTGAAATGGTGCTAAAATATTTGTAGGCTATTGCTTCAAATCCTATTGCTTCTATCTTCAATATGCTCTTTAAATAAATAAGGCATACATCACTTTTAACAGCACATTACTCAACACTAGTGAGACTCATGTTGCCTACGGTTGGCCTACAGTATATCGAAAAATATGACGTGACTCTCCGCCGATAATTACATATAGAGGATTGGAGGATTCTAAATTAAAACCAAAAGCCACCTTATGGGTCTCCCGGTGGCGGCCGGCACTTGTATCGAACCCCCATTCACTCTGGAGCCTCCATCCACAAAGTATCAAAATACAGAGAGGTGTTGGTAAAGGTATATCGTCCTGCTAATAGCCCATAATGGGCTATTATTATACAGTGGGGCAAAAAAGTATTTAGTCAGCCACCAATTGTGTAAGTTCTCCCACTTAAAAAGATAAGAGAGGCCTGTAATTTTCATCATAGGTACACTTCAACTATGACAGACAAAATGAGAAAAAGAAAATCCAGAAAATCACATTGTAGGATTTTTTATGAATTTATTTGCAAATTATGGTGGAAAATAAGTATTTGGTCAATAGCAAAAGTTTATCTCAATACTTTGTTATATACCCTTTGTTGGCAATGACAGAGGTCAAACGTTTTCTGTAAGTCTTCACAAGGTTTTCACATACTGTTGCTGGTATTTTGGCCCATTCCTCCATGCAGATCTACTCTAGAGCAGTGATGTTTTGGGACTGTTGCTGGGCAACATGGACTTTCAACTCCCTCCAAAGATTTTCTATGGGGTTGAGATCTGGAGACTGGCTAGGCCACTCCAGGACCTTAAAATGCTTCTTACGAAGCCACTCCTTCGTTGCCCGGGCGGTGTGTTTAGGATCATTGTCATGCTGAAAGACCCAGCCACGTTTCATCTTCAATGCCCTTCCTGATGGAAGGAGGTTTTCACTCAAAATCTCACAATACATGGCCCCATTCATTCTTACCTTTACACGGATCAGTCGTCCTGGTCCCTTTGCAGAAAAACAGCCCCAAAGCATGATGTTTCCACCCCCATGCTTCACAGTAGGTATGGTGTTCTTTGGATGCAACTCAGCATTCTTTGTCCTCCAAACACGACGAGTTGAGTTTTTACCAAAAAGTTATATTTTGGTTTCATCTGACCATATGACATTCTCCCAATCTTCTTCTGGATCATCCAAATGCTGGATTTGAGTCCCTGGCGGCGTAGTGTGTTACTGATGGTAGGCTTTGTTACTTTGGTCCCAGCTCTCTGCAGGTCATTCACTAGGTCTGGGATTTTTGCTCACCGTTCTTGTGATCATTTTGACCCCACGGGATGAGATCTTGCGTGGAGCCCCAGATCGAGGGAGATTATCAGTGGTCTTGTATGTCTTCCATTTCCTAATAATTTCTCCCACAGATGATTTCTTTAAACCAAGCTGCATACCTTTTGCAGATTCAGTCTTCCCAGCCTGGTGCAGGTCTACAATTTTGTTTCTGGTGTCCTTTTTTCAGCTCTTTGGTCTTGGCCATAGTGGAGTTTGGAGTGTGACTGTTTGAGGTTGTGGACAGGTGTCTTTTATACTGATAACAAGTTCAAACAGGTGCCATTAATACAGGTAACGAGTGGAGGACAGAGTAGCCTCTTAAAGAAGAAGTTACAGGTCTGTGAGAGCCAGAAATCTTGCTTGTTTGTAGGTGACCAAATACTTATTTTCCACCATCATTTGCAAATAAATTCATTAAAAATCCTACAATGTGATTTTCTGGATTTTTTTTTCTCATTTTGTCTGTCATAGTTGAAGTGTACCTATGATGAAAATACAGGCCTCTCTCATCTTTTTAAGTGGGAGAACTTGCACAATTGGTGGCTGACTAAATACTTTTTTTGCCCCACTGTAATACTGTACATGGTGTCCAAGTCAGGATAACCAAAACATTTATTTATTAAAGACTATCAAAAAAAATGTTGGTACTTATTCATCATGAATGAGCGAGTCACTCAGCTATAGGTTCCGGGCTATATGACTGTGCCATACAACTTGATCATTTTTCACGACATTTTGGAGGTTATTTTGTTTTCAAAAAACGAAAGTGAGCAACTGTAATCTGAATGAAGGCCAAAACATTTATTTCTGTTTTTAGATGTAATACATAATACTTTTCACTGTATTATTTGTTTTGTCTTTTCTGGTGGATTAAACTGAAAGTGCAACCAATCACGGCCGGTTGTGATACAGCCAACCTAACATATAAATACATTTGAAGATATAATTATCCCCCTACCCTTCTTCTAGGCAAGTCTATTTTCCAGCTACCTGCCAATAGCCATAATGGCGGTGTACAACATGACCGTGTGTGTTTCAAAAAGTATTTTCCAGTAAGCAACAATTTGTTTACCTTCATTAGACAACTTTGTTCCAATATTTCTGTAATTCAGTGAAATTGACTCCCATAGTAATTTGTTATGGATCCATAACTAAATAAATATCTGCATTTTGAAAGAGTATTTTTATCATAATTTTATTAACAAAAGCATAAAGGTGTTGATGAAGAAATACTGTACTGCTGTTTTGAGTTAGAAATTAAATACTTCAGAGTACTTGTGCATCGAATACATTGCAGGTAGGGGGATGTTCACACCTACACACCTTGAAGCTTACAGGGCTAAGTGCCACAAACAAAGTTAACTACCCACACTGAAAGGAGGGAAAAAGGGCTACCCAAGTATGATTCCCAATCAGAGACAACGATAGACAGCTGTCCCTGATTGAGAACCATACCCGGCCAAAACATAGAAATAAAGAAACCTAGAAAACAAAAAATAGAATGCCCACCCCACATCACACCCTGACCTAACCAAATAGAGAAATAAAACGGCTTTCTAAGGTCAGGGCATGACATATCCCCTGTGTATTTATACCTGTGTTCTCTGTTTGTCTGTTGCCAGTTCGTCTTCTTTTTTCAAGTCAACCAGCGTTTTGTGTCTTAGCTCCTGCTTTTTTCAGTCTTTCTTTTCTCGCCCTCCTGCTTTTGACCCTTGCCTGTCCTGACTCCGAGCATGCCTGCCTGACCAATCTGCCTGCCCAACCCTAAGCCTGCCTGCCAACCAGTACCGTTGCCCCACCTCTGGTTTACTGCCTGCCTTGAACTGTCTATTGCCTGCCCCTGTTGGAATATTAAACTATTGTTTATTCGACGTGGTCTGCATCTAGGTCTTACCTTCACACCTGACAGTTTACCTTCATTAGACAACTTTGTTCCAATATTTCTGTAACTCAGTGATATTTATTCCCATAGTATTGCTTTATGGAGCCAGAACTAAATAAACATCGGATTTTGAAAGAGTATTTTCATAATTATTTTATTAACGAAAGCATTAAGATGCCATTATTAGTGACATTGTTTTGGTTTGAAAGTGCAGACTGGCACTAAGAACAGCGGGAACATCTCCCTAGTCAGCTCCCTCCCTCCCCCTTCCTCCTCCTTCCTTCCCCATGGGCTAGGTCTGTCTTCTGTGCGCAGCTCTACGGCCCATCCAGTGCCCCCCGCCCTCATGTCTTGAACCTTGTGTGCTTTCAGTGGATACAGCTTGAGAACTGCAAGGCAATCCCATTGTGCGCCACTCGGGTGCCATGACCAATATGACACATATATATTGTCCTGCTAAGAACTGTGTTAATAATATATATGTGAGAATATCCAAGGGGAATTTATATCATTCTAAATTAATAACAATAATAATCGCTTTGTTAAAAAACATATATATATATATATATTGGAGATTATTTTGTTTTCAAATAATGTAAAATGAGTGAGAAAAAGGCCAATCTTGAACATGGGGTGAGACATTGTTACTAATTTGTAAATAAAGCCAGTTTGTTATTTATTTATGTTTTTAGAGGGAGAGAAACCAAATACCTACAGTCATCTCATGGATCTCCCAGTCGAGGCCAGCACGGGTATTGAACCAGCATCTGTTGCAACACAGCTTGCACTGCTACGCAGTGTCTTAGACCTTTGCACCACTCAGGCACTGTACAACGTGACCGATCGGGAGAGGGCTACAATACTACAGTAAGAGCAAAATAATCCTAACAAAATAAAATAATAGTGTAACAACAGTTTTAGTAAGTAATACTGAAGTCGTGCACAATTATCTGTTTCTATTTAGGTTTATGTCGCCCATTCATTGTCAGTTAGAGACACAGTAGGACCCAAAAGCATAATCAGTGCTCTAACTCCCCCTTGCGCTGGTCTGGAGCAATGAAGTGGTGACGCAGGGTACTGTACTAAACCACAATATTACCTCTAAGTCCCGCAGCATAATAGCAAACCTTTAGTGGAGCCACCACTGTACTAATAATGTTCAGGCTTTTGTTCCACCCTAACACACCAGAAACAACAAAAATAACACACTCACCTGATGCTCTTCTAATAAATCGACTCATCACAGGAGCTGAAAAAAAGTGGAAAAGCGAGGTGATCATATAGGATTATATTGGAATCTGTTGTGGTGAAACTGCCATGTCAGTTTGCGATATTACAACAACAAATATCACTTCAAACAACGAACACTGTTTTATTCCCTCAGACATCATTGCATATCATTGCACACGCGGATAGAACAGCTCTCCATCCAACCTCACTGAGCTCGAGCTGTTTTGCAAGGAGGAATGGGAAAAAATGTCAGTCTCTCGATGTGCAAAACTGATAGAGACATACCCCAAGCGACTTTACAGCTGTAATCACAGCAAAAGGTGGCGCTACAAAGTATTAACTTAAGGGGGCTGAATAATTTTGGACGCCCAATTTTTCAGTTTTTGATTTGTTAGAAAAGTTTGAAATATCCAATAAATGTCGTTCCACTTCATGATTGTGTCCCACTTGTTGTTGATTCTTCACAAAAAAATACAGTTTTATATCTTTATGTTTGAAGCCTGAAATGTGGCAAAAGGTCGCAAAGTTCAAGGGGGCCGAATACTTTCGCAAGGCACTGTACCTGCCATTTCCTGGTTGCAAAAATTCAAATAGTTTGCCTAATTTCAGTTTTTGTGACAAAACAAGAAAGTATAGTGTAGAGAATAATTGAACCATCTAAACCGCTGTGAAATAGTTTCCATAACCCAAAGAATGTGAAATGTCAGAATAATATTTATTTAATTTATTTCAGCTTTTATTTCTTTCATCACATTCCCAGTGGGTCAGAAGTTTACATACATTCAATTATTATTTTGTAGCATTGCCTTTAAATTGTTTAACGTGGGTAAAAACTATTCGGTAGCCTTCCACAAGCTTCCCACAATACGTTGGGTGAATTTTGGCCCATTCCTTCTGACAGAGCTGGTGTAACTGAGTCAGGTTTGTAGGCCTCCTTGCTCGCAAACGCTTTTTCAGTTCGGCCGACAAATGTTCTAATGGATTGAGGTCAGGGTTTTGTAATGGCCACTCCAATACCTTGACTTTGTTATCCTTAAGCCATTTTGCCACAACTTTGGAAATATGCTTGGGGTCGTTGTCCATTTGGAAGAACCATTTGCGACCAAGCTTTAACTTCCTGACTGATGTCTTGAGATGTTGCTTCAATATTTCCAAATAATTTTCCTGCCATCTATTTTGTGAAGAGCACCAGTCCCTCCTGCAGCAAAGCACCCCCACATCATGATGCTGCCACCCCCGTGCTTCACGGTTGGGATGGTGTTCTTCGGCTTGCAAGCAGCCCCCTTTTTCCTCCAAACATAATGATGGTCATTATGGCCAAACAGTTCTATTTTTGTTTAATCAGACCAGAGGACATTTCTCCAAAAAGTATGCTCTTTGTCCCTATGTGCAGTTGCAAACCGTAGTCTGGCTTTTTTATGGTGTTTTTGGAGCAGTGGCTTCTTCCTTGCTGAGAGGCCTTTAAGGTTATGTCGATATAGGACTAATTTATCTGTGGATATAGATACTTTTGTATCTGTTTCCTCCTGCATCTTCACAAGGTCCTTTGCTGTTGTTCTGGGATTTATTTGCACTTTTCGCACCAAAGTACTTAATCTCTAGGAGACAGAACGCATCTCCTTCCTGAGCAGTATGACAGCTGCGTCGTCCAATGGTGTTTATGCTTGCAAACTATTGTTTGAACAGATGAACGTGGTACCTTCAGGCGTTTGGAAATTGCTCGCAAGGATGAACCAGACTTGTAGAGGTCTACAATTTTTTTCCTGAGGTCTTGACTGATTTCTTTTGATTTTCCCATGATGTCAAGCAAAGTGGCAATGAGTTTGAAGGTAGGCCTTGAAATACATCCACAGGTACACCTCCAATTGATTCAAATGATGTCAGTTAGCCTATCAGAATCTTCTAAAGCCATGACATAATTTTCTGGAATTTTACAAGCTGTTTAAAGGCACAGTCAACTTAGTGTATGTCAACTTCTGACCCACTGGAATTGTGATACGGTGAATTATAAGTGAAATAATCTGTCTGTAAACAATTGTTGAAAAAATGACTTGTGTCATGCACAAACTAGATGTCCTAACCGACTTGCCAAAACTATAGTTTGTTAACAAGAAATCTGTGGAGTGGTTGAAAAACGAGTTTTAATGACTCCAACCTAGGTGTATGCAAACTTCGGACTTCAATTGTATAGGCCTAAGGCCAAGACAATAAGAAGACACAGTGGCAGAAACATAACAATCGGAAATCGTTTTTTGGACACCGGTTTAGACAATTTTGTTTTACACCTTTATTTAACTAGGCAAGTCAGTTAAGAACACATTCTTATTTTCAATGGCAGCTTAGGAACGGTGGGTTAACTGCCTTGTTCAGGGGCAGAACGACAGATTTTTACCTTGTCAGCTCAGGGATTCAATCTTGCAACCTTACAGTTAACTAGTCCAACGCTCTAACCACCTGCCTCTCATTGCACTCCACGAGGAGCCTGCTTGTTACGCGAATGCAGTAAGAAGCCAAGGTAAGTTGCAAGCTTGCATTAAACTTATCTTATAAAAAACAATCAATCAATCATAATCACTAGTTAACTACACATCGTTGATGATATTACTAGTTTATCTAGCGTGTCCTGCATTGCATATAATCGATGTGGTGCACATTCGCGAAAAAGTACTGTCGTTTCTCCAACGTGTACCCTAACCATAAACATCAATGCCTTTCTTAAAATCAATACACAAGTATATATTTTTAAACCTTCATATTTAGTTAATATTTCCTGCTAACATGAATTTCTTTTAATTAGGTAAATTGTGTCACTTCTCTTGCAACACAGTCATGGTATATGCAGCAGTTTGGGATGCCTGGCATGTTGTGAACTGTGTGAAGACTATTTCTTCCTAACAAAGACAGCCAACTTCGCCAAACGGGGGATGATTTAACAAAAGCGCATTTGCGAAAAAAGCACAGTCGTTGCACGATTGTACCTAACCATAAACACCAATGCCTTTCTTAAAATCAATACAAAGAAGTACATATTTTTAAACCTGCATATTTAGCTAAAAGAAATCCAGGTTAGCAGGCAATATTAACCAGGTGAAATTGTGTCACTTCTCTTGTGTTCATTGCATGCAGAGTCAGGGTATATGCAATAGTTTGGGCCGCCTGGCTCGCTGCAAACTAGTTTGCCAGAATTTTATGTAATTATGACATAACATTGAAGGTTTGTGGTAGCAGAATCAGAATGAGTAAGTTAACATTGATAAATAACATGTTTTATTTACATAATAATGCTTATGTGAGATATTTCTCATTAGGATGTTTTCTTTTGGATAATCCTGTTGGCAGTTGCATTTTCCTCTCTTCTCTCAGGGCTTAGTCACTAGGGGCCCAGAGAGGGGAGAGGTCAGGCTTGTCTTCATATGTCAATATATCTGTTAAACCATGTGATGCTATGAAGAATATCAGAAGGGGATAGGACAGAATGGAGGCTTGTCTTCTTATGGGAATGTGTCTGTAACTATTGTATGTCCCCTCTGAGGTTGCCCTTATCTTGATCTAGTATATGACCTAAGAGGCTCACTGTCTCGGTGAGCTTGTCCAGGAGGGGGTGTATTTGAGATGGGCGTATCTAAAATTGACAATTGATATATGCCATTGGATGAGGTAATGGTTTGGTACTATGTTGTACCAAGAATGAGATAAGAACTTTGTTTAGGAGACCAAACTGAACGATAATTTATAGCTAAAGCTATCTGGCTATGGGATACTCCTCTTTCAAGTAAAAGGTTCTTTGTGAACTGTTCCTGAGATCTGTGTTTCATCATGTGAGTTGAGATGGGTGTGTCTTGGCTATTAATGATACTAAGAACTGTTTTGTAAGCACTCTCAGAGAATTCATTTCTAGACACTGAATTGATCTGAGAGTCACAGGGCTATAGTGAAGCTCATATATAATTAAAAGATGGACTTTATAATATAACTCTGACTTGTGTGTGGTTTGCTCTCTCAATGTTTAGTAATACAGGAAATTATCACGACAGGTTGTACAATGTAACAGCAATATTTAGACTTAGGGTTGCCACCCGTTAGATAAAATATGGAACGGTTCCGTATTTCATTGAAATAATAAACGTTTTGTTTTCGAAATGATAGTTTCTGGATTCGACCATATTAATGACCAAAGGCTCGTATTTCTGTGTGTTATTATGTTATAATAAAGTATATGATTTGATATTTGATAGAGCAGTCTGACTGAACAGTGGTAGGCGGCAGCAGGCTCGTAAGCATTCATTCAAACAGCATTGTTGTGCGTTTTGCCAGCAGCTCTTCGCTGTGCTTCAAGCATTGAGCAGTTTATGACTTCAAGCCTATCAACTCCTGAGATTAGGCTGGTGTAACCGGGGTGCGCGTTAATAGCGTTTCAAATGTCACTCGCTCTGAGACTTGGAGTAGTTGTTCCCCTTGCTCTGCAAGGGCCGCGGAATTTGCTTCGAGGGTGGCTGTTGTCGATGTGTTCCTGGTTCGAACCCAGGTAGGGGTGAGGAGAGGGACGGAAGCTATACTGATACACTGGCAATACTAAAGTGCCTATAAGAACATCCAATAGTCAAAAGTATATGAAATACAAATGGTATAGAGAGAAATAGTCCTATAAATACTATATTAACTACAACCTAAAACCTCTTACCTTGGAAAATTGAAGTCTCATGTTAAAAGGAACCACCAGCTTTCATATGTTCTCATGTTCTGTGCAAGGAACTTAAACGTTAACTTTTTTACATGGCACATATTGCACTTTTACTTCTTCAACACTTTGTTTTTGCATTATTTAAACCAAATTGAACATGTTTCATTATTTATTTGAGGCTAAATAGATTTTTATTGATGTATTATATTAAGTTAAAATAAGTGTTAATTCAGTATTGTTGTAATTGACATTATTACAAATAAATACATTTTAAAAAATCGGCAGATTAATCGGTATCAGCTTTTTTTGGTCCTCCAATAATCGGTATCGGTATCAGCGTTGAAAAATCATAATCGACCATAGTCGACCTCTACCACAGAGAGTTGGTTCTAAAGAAAACAGGAACTGCCTCCACTATTCAAGCACCATTTCAACATCATCTAATCACATATGCTTAGTCTAAAACACTGACTAACTAAATAAATACCAAAAACTAGTTAGTCCAATCAACGTAATCTAATTACAGTATGATGTGGCTCTCCATGGTATTGAGTTCTGTGTGTTTGTGCGTTTGTGTGTGCGTACATGCGTGCAAGTAGAAAAAACATGTTGACCCACCCTATTTGTAGAGAAATGCCAATACCATCCTCCTCTTTCACATTGCCTAAATGGTTTGTGACTGATACAGTACACGCTTTTAGTTTTTGTTGTCCTAGGCAACCTGACATAAAATACTTGCTCGCTAGCCTAACTTCCTTTCATGGGCAACGATACACCAGGCCAGCTAGTTAGAATCACCTTTGGAACTGATTACAGCCGTGAGTCTGAAAGAGCTTTGCACTCCGGGATTGTCC
Source organism: Oncorhynchus mykiss (assembly GCF_057628025.1). Classification (NCBI taxonomy): domain Eukaryota; kingdom Metazoa; phylum Chordata; class Actinopteri; order Salmoniformes; family Salmonidae; genus Oncorhynchus; species Oncorhynchus mykiss. The sequence continues at coordinate 55,857,592 of NC_143022.1, read as the reverse complement.
CATACAGTATGTGACTCACCACCTGGATTCGGGCTTATGTAGCAAAATGTGAAATTGTGTTTTTTACATTGGATAAAAGTAGAAACTCAGAGCTACAAAATGGTACACTGCATTTGAAGAACAATCGGAAAGTAATTCTGCTTTGAAAATGTATCAACTTGTAAACTCACTTTTGAGAAAATCGACCTTTGAATGTTTTGGTATCTAGTGAAGAACTCTGCTTTGTCTACACCCATTCAGTATCGTTCACACCCTCTTAAGCTTTAGCAACACCCATCTCTGTTCGCTCTCGGAGTGCACACTTGACGCTCTGGCCAATCATTTGTTTACCTCTGGATAACATGAAAACAGCCTAACCAGCTCTGCTGGCAACAATTTCATTACACTTTTTTGTAGACGTTTACTGACACCGGCCATATTCAACGGGTGTTGTACACACGTCACGTAACATTAGCTAATGAGCCAACCAGCTAACATTAGCTAGTTAAACAACAATGAACAAAGTGCCAACACTGCCTAACATTAGGCTCTAACTAGAAAAGCAAACAGCTCTGGGAAACGAATTATAATGTCCGCTAGGGAGCCAGCCAGCTAACATTAGCTAGCTAGCTAACTGTACACTTTAGCTTAAGACATATAGCTAGATGAACAATGACCCTAGCTACAGTGCCTTGCGAAAGTATTCGGCCCCCTTGAACTTTGCGACCTTTTGCCACATTTCAGGCTTCAAACATAAAGATATAAAACCGTATTTTTTTGTGAAGAATCAACAACAAGTGGGACACAATCATGAAGTGGAACGACATTTATTGGATATTTCAAACTTTTTTAACAAATCAAAAAAGTGTTAAACAAATCAAATATTGATCTGGTTGAAAAGCCAAGCATGTGCAAAGCTGTCATCAAGGCAAAGGGTGGCTATTTGAAGAATCCCAAATATAAAATATATTTTGATTTGTTTAACACTTTTTTGGTTACTACATAATTCCATATGTGTTATTTCATAGTTTTTATATTTTCACTATTATTCTGAAATGTAGAAAATAGTAAAAATTAAGAAAACCCTTTGAATGAGTAGGTGTTCTAAAACTTTTGTCCAGTAGTGTATAAATTGAGTTTTTCACTCTATTTCTTATGTAAATTAGTTAATAAAGCCGTATACAAACATGTCTCTTTTTTGATTTCTTGTGTAAGGCAGCTCCAAAATGCAGGTGTTTCAGCCTAGTTCAGTGATTTCTGTGGTGGAAGGGCAGCCAGCGGAAAATACAGAGCGTAGGGGTTGGTAATCTTCTCTAGTTGCGCAGTGATTGGCTCAGTGTTCTGTCACTCATGGGGACACTACGTCACCACAAAATCTCGAAAGTTCAAGCCCCCTTGGGTGCTGCCATAGATTTACATTAGAAGTGCCCATCCAAGAAGGCTCAAGTTCATTGGTCACAGATAAAATGACGTCAAATCACGTTATATCTATCGTAGCTTTGATTGGACTGATCATGTAAACGTCATACTTTCACAATCTTAGCTAACAAGCTAGACAAGCAGTTATAATCATGAATCACATCGATAATCTACTGGAAAATCCCCTTTCAATATGAAGAGAAATTATAGATAAAACTTAGCGGTGCTCATCGGCCATTGGACATGAAGATTACACAACAAGTTGGAAATCGCAAATTTAACATTGAGTGGTTTGGAAGGAATCAGAGGCTAACTGCAAGCATTGCAAAGCAATCAATATTTTGCTTCCCCTGCCTGCTATTCGGTGGAGAGGGGGTGTGGTCCAAGTCTGGGTTTAAAGGTCTCTTTTCCAAGCTTAAAAAGGATAAACATTCACACGCAACACCATGGGGCAGAAAAGGTTGAATACATTGGCCATGCTGTCAATCCAGCATGACTTCTGCCGTGTTCAACAGGGAAATCTCAGACTTCAGTGAGTTCAAGACACCTGGGAACTCTGAAACAATTTGCTCCGACTGGGAAAATAGGTTTTGAACGGTCATCCAACTCGGAATTCCAAGTCGGGAACTCTGGCCTCTTTCTTGAGCTCTGACCTGAAGATCACTGACGTCATGATTCAGCCTTTTTTCAGTTTCCAGTTGTCTTGAAAGCACCATAAATCCTGAGAATGTCAGACTTTGATGACAAAGTTTAATGACAAAATTTGCCCACAAGAAGGGCCGCAGCGCCACCTTCCTGTTCAAGTGAGCACAGCACTTGTGAGCACTTTGGTCTTCTATGCTGCTGCATAAATTACGTAATATGCCAGGGAGATATGTATACTGTAGCTAAGAAAGTAATCCTACGTGTATGTTGTATAGTAAGCTGTTAGTAGCCCATGTGCCTCACCCTATTAATTTGGTCCATTTCCCCCTCATAACTTAGCCCTAATGTTCTGACTTTGTGGTGCACATGTAGCCTGTTTCAGAGAAATGTCATCATCGAATATTGTCTGCTTATATGCCCCCTTTATTTATCCTACAGTTCTGACTTGGTGTTCAGGGAGAATACTGCAAGAACGACCCATGTTCTGAATTCTGTCACTGTACATTTTGAAACTGCTGTAACAAATAGTTATTTTGACTCTGTCCATCTTAGCTCGCTCATTATTGTCTTAATCGAAATTACGGATTGCTTCTTATCGGCTCATCGTTCCACTATGCCATAGTTTGTATGTCTCAATTGTCAGTAGAAACCACATTTGTTTAAGCAAGTCAGCAATATCAGCTATGTTTTTAAAAAGGCAGTGAATTAGGCTGAATTAACGGTTTCGCTACCAGACAAGGCTCCGCTGATAGCCAGGTGTAGCAGTGGTAAGGACTTACTCTATGGTGCTGAAAAGAAAGCTCTGCTGTTGAGACAGCTTTATGTAGGCCTTAGCAGTTTGTGGGCACCGTTTGTCACCGTTATAGTGCACTTAATGGATTGTTTAGCATTGTGTTGTGTAGTGGCTTTGCTGGCATGTATGTACAAAAATATATATTTTTTGCCCCACCAAGATTTACATGCTTAAATCGCCACTACTAAGGTTTATGTGATTTTCATGAGGACTGTGTACTCTATTGTTGCTCTAACTCCCTCTCTAGTAACTTGGCCTATATGCATTGTGTAAGCCTAATGATGTCAAAAGAAATTCTCAGGAATCAGGAAACAGGATAAACTGTTGGCTAGAGATCAAATGCTACACAGTTGCACAGGATGTTCATTTCGTGTCAATCAGCCTCTATCACCATGTCCATATTTGGCGAAGGACAGCCCAGACAGAATCATCATGGCATGGTGTTGTTACAATGTGGAAAACAATTTGAAAGCTCATCACACATCACTGGCTACAGTGGCTACATTTTCTAAGAGGCAAACATGTTGCAATTGTAGAATTTCATTCCATCTCATATACAATTTATTATGTTCTATTCCATTCCGATATTCCACTGGCTGAATAATATAATAGAAATTGAATACAATTTAATAGAATGGAGCTCAACATGGTTATTGTTCATATATTAGCCTACCTGTGAATTCCTCGTCGTCACTCTCCTCCTCTCCATTTTCAGAATCAATCTGCATGGCTTCCTCAATGAAATTGACCGCTTTCCCACTGGGTCTCGTGGCCGAATTTTGGTCATTGCCAAACGCGGCTCCTCTAATTTCACTGTCCTTCAGTTGGGTGAAATACTGCAAAGCGAACTCGAGCAAATCTCCCGGCTGATTCCTCAGCACTTCCACGGTAAAGCTCTGCAACAGCTCCGTCAATCCTTCAGGAATTTCTATACTCATTCCTGATGTCAAATCTATGAGAAATACGAATAAAATGTATATATTTGTGCTTCCAACAAATGAAAGAATTCTGTTCAATTCTACTCAAAACAAAATAAATATATTTTTTTTACTGAGATATGCGCTTAATTGCCCGGGGAATGTTTTATAATCCCCATGCAATGCAGAGAGTCCTTTCAATGTGCTGAATGAAAATGGCTCTGAATTTTTTGGACTCAGCATCTTCTGCTGCTTCTGGCTACACATGTGACCAAAGAAACCATGGCAACCACCATCCCAGGGATTGCGTATGAGAGCAAGCTGCAGCAATGCAATGGATGGCAAAAACTGCAGTGGCATAATGTTGGAGGCCTAATCAACTCTGCAATTGAGGGCAAAAACTGCAGTGACATACTATTGTAGGCCTAATCAGATGACAGCCGTTGCATCAATGCTGCTTAATAAATAATACAGTCAAACTTTTTTCATTATGTAAATCAAACATTTTTACTTAATATGTGTGCAACAAAAGTTCAACATTCACCAGTGCCTTGTGCACCCCAGTTGCATCAAAGTCCATTAATTTCAATGGGATACAATCCGCACTGCTGCGACTCATCTGCTAGACATCTGCCAGACTAGGCTGCAGTGCGTGCAGTGTATTTTTCCAATGTGTAGGTTGCATTGCCGTGCGGCAGAGATCTGTATATAATGACTAGATGCTCATGTCTCCGCCCTAACAATGTGAGTCCTCCCAAAGGCGGGAAGGCAGGTGACAAGTTTAGGTCCAAAATTAACCCATAGGAACGCTTAGGGTTTATTATGGACAGATTTTGGCGAGAGTGAAACCTCCCGCTTCACCTCTTCCTCTCTGCGTGGGGTCTTACATGCTGACCCATTATTGCAAAATAAATTTAAACATACATGTTATTCAATTATTGCACCCACACTCGCGTGCGCCAACGAGCGTATGCATTGCCAAGTGCTAAAAGAGAAGTCAGTTCTATTTGTGACACTGCATAATACCAAACAGCGTTCCATAGAATGCCGTGCAAATCCTGCCTCTCCCATCTCCTCATTGGTTATACCCACGTGGGTGATTGAAAGATGAACTTCAGTCGGTTGGTCGTGGTAATACACCTATGAAAGTTAGATGCCAATCGCCATATGAAGTCCAAAGGTGAAAAAGCCTGGAAGGAGGAGAGATGATTAGAAACGATTCGGTTGATTGGTTTATGTGTGGATTAATTGTCAGAGTAGAGGACCTTGTGCATTTCAGGTAAACTAACAACTCAACGTTTATATCCCATGACAAATTAGCTAGCAACTGCAAGTTAGCTAGCTAAATTGCCATAACTGTTTAATGCTTTTCGACCTTTCCCCAAATTAATATAATTGGTTCAGAGTTTGTTTTGATATTTCAACCTGCATGTCGTGATCACGTTTGGTGTGGGGGGACAAAATCAATTTGCGCACGATTTGGGTACGGTGTAACAAACTGAAGTAGATTAACCACCCAAGAAGGTGCTTACGTGTAACTTTCAGCTATGTGTTTCTGGGATAGCAACAAAAAAAAATGTAATGGGATTTATTGAATATATGCAAGGGAATGGTTTTGGAAGCATAAGGACTGTATCTTTCATATCAGCGAGAAATCATTTTCACAAACAAAAGGTTAAATTGATACACACCTTGATAAGGTTATTGTTCCCACATGGCCATATCTCCATGTTACAGTGCTTGTTTATGGAAGACAGGCGGAAGACAAGAGCACAACCTGTGCTTTTTAGTGATCTAGCATGCTCCGAATACCGGTGTGTAAGTGTAACTCGGGAAGTGTAGTTTCATGGATGGTTTTCGAGAGCTAGGGGAGTATCAGCTGCTAGTCAACTATGCCTGTTTAGAGAGTGTTCTGACAGTACTTTTGACATGACCGAGGCAAGTTTGACCTCTTACTTGCCAAGATAGGAGCAAGCATCGCTAGGAAGGAGACCAACTACCACAAGTCCAGCTGAAAGGCTCACCATTTGTGTATTTACTTAATAGTTGGCTGCTGATTACAAAATTGCCCATGGTAAATGAAACTACCAACATTGGAAGCTGAAATGTACTAGCCTATAATGAGTTTGGTATAGCCTACACTACAGCATGAAGCAATAGTTTGCCCATGGTACATGAAACGATCAAATTTGGAAGCTGAAATTAAGTTCTGGATGAAACAATAGTTTGCCCGATTATAATTTGAGGCAATGGTGAATAGATTAGGCCTACTGTTTTAGATTGAATGAATTTATAACATATTTTTATTTTTGCAGATTCCTGTCAACTGGGGACATAGTATGGTATAGTGCCCTTAAACTCAACTCTGGAACTCAAAGCCAGTTCCACTGCGTTTTTTTGGACACCAGGTAGGTGCAATTAATTATCAATTAGAACAGAAAACCAGCAGGCTCCAGACCTTGTAGGGTAGAGTGGAATACTCCTGGTATAGTCTATATACTGTATATAAACGTCACAGGTGTGACTCATTTGCATGTTTAACCTAACAAGCATTTATATTGGTTAATTGCCTTGTCATGTGACTTGAGCTGCATGTATTTAAACCCATCTTTGTGTTTCTTTGGCAGCTGCCCACAGGAAGTGAATGCAGTCTGGAGGCATGGTGGAGCCTAGATTTAACCTGAGCATGTGATGGCTTCTTTTGGTAAAAGCACATGGCTAATGGAGTTTGTTTGAGCTGAAGTGAGATCGCATCCTGGGCCCCTTTTTGTTGGTGTGGTTATGTATTTTAACTAGCATGGTTTTAAGAGTAAAGAGTAAGATATAGTGCATGTTAAAGTTTTCAGACCCCTTGATTTTTTCCACATATTATTCTAAATTGCTTAAATTGTTTTCCCCCCTCATCAATCTACACACAATACCCCACAATGACAAAGCAAAAACAGGTTTTTAGAAATGTTTGCAAATGTATAAAAAAAAACTGTCACATCTACATAAGTATTAACCTTTTAAGTAACCTTTTACTCAGTACTTTTTTTGAAGAACCTTTGGCAGCGATTACAGCCTTGAGTCTTCTTGGGTCTGACGCTACAATCTTGGCACACCTGTATTTTGGGAGTTTCTCCCATTTTCTTCTCTGTAGATTCTCTCAAGCTCTGTCAGGTTGGAGGGGGAGCGTCGCTGCACAGCTATTTTCAGGTCTCTCCAGAGATGTTCGATCGGGTTCAAGTCTGGGCTCTGGCTGGGCCACTCAAGGACATTCAGAGATTTGTCCCAAAGCCTCTCCTGCATTTTTTTTGGCTGTGTGCTCTTAAGGTTGTTGTCCTGTTGGAAGGTGAACCTCCACCCCAGTCTTAGGCCCTGAGTGCTCTGGAGCAGGTTTTCATCAAGGATCTCTCTATACTTTGCTCTGTTCATCTTTACCTCGATCCTGACTAGTCTCCCAGTCCCTGATGGTGAAAAACATCCCCACAGCATGATGCTGCCACCACCATGCTTCACCAAAGGGATGGTGCCAGGTTTCCTCCAGATGTGAAGCTTGGCATTCGGGCCAAATAGTTCAATCTTGGTTTCATCAGACCAGAGTATCGTGTTTCTCATGGTCTGAGAGTCCTTTAGGTGCCTTTTGGCAAACTCCAAGTGGGCTGTCATTTGCCTTTTACTGAGGAGTGGCTTCCGAACTGGCCACTCTACCACAAAGTCCTGATTGGTAGAGTGCTCTAAAGATGGTTGTCCATCTGGAAGGTTCTCCAATCTCTACAGAGGAACTCTGGAGATCTTTCAGAGTGACCTTCCGGTTCTTGGTCACCTTCTTGGTCTCCCCCGATTGCTCAGTTTGGCTGGGCGGCCAGCTCTAGCAAATGTCTTAGTTTTTCCAAACTTCTTCCATTTAAGAATAAAGGAGGCCACTGTGTTCTTGGGGCCCTTCAATGCTGCCCTTCCCCAGATCTGTGCCTCGACATATGTCTCAGAGCTCTGCAGATAATTCCTTCAACCTCATGGCTTGGTTTTTGCTCTGACGTGCACGGTCAACTGTGGGACCTAATATAGACAGGTGTGTGCCTTTCCAAATCATGTCAGACCAATTGAATTTACCACAGGTGGACTCAAATCAAGTTGTAGAAACATCTCAAAGATGATCAATTTCGAGTCTCATAGCAAAGGGCCTGAATCGTTATGTCAAGGTATTTCTGTTTTTTATTTTTGATGAACTTGCCAACTGTCACGACTCCGACCGAAGGTGGCTCCCCTTACCGTTCGGGTGGCGCTTGGCGGTCGTCGTCGCCGGCCTACTAGCTGCTACTGATTCTTTCCTCCCCCTCCTAATCTGTTTATTGAGTACACCTGTTTTGAGTTGGGTATAATTAGTGAGGCTTTATTAGTCAGCCGGCCCGCCTGGTTCTTTGTGTGGGATTAATTATTGTGACCTTCTGTTTTGTGTAACTTGTGTGCACATCTGTGGGTTACGTGTTTTCCCATTTCGTGGGTTTTGCTGGACAGTTTAAGTCCCCGTGTTTGGGGCGTTTGTTTTGTTATACGCCCTGTGTTTTCGTGGGGTTGGCTTATGTTCGCCGTTTTGTGCATTAAAGTAGCACTACCCTGAACTCTCTGCTTCCTGCGCCTGACTTCTCACCCACTACACTCAGAACGTTACACCAACATTTCTAAAAACTTGTTTTCGCATTGTTATTGTGGGGAATTGTGCAGTCGCAAAAACTGGCTCTGAGGACCGCCACAGGAAAGGAAGACCCAGAGTTACCTATGCCACAGAGGATAAGTTCATTAGAGTTACCGGCCTCAGAAATTGCAGCCCAAATAATTGCTTCAAATAGTTCTATTAACAGACACATCTCACCATCAACTGTTCAGAGGAAACTGTGTGAATCAAGCTTTCAATGTTGAATTGCTGCAAAGAAACCACTGGTAAAGGACACCAATAAAAAGACAAGACTTGCTTGGGCCAAGAAACACGAGCAATGGACATTAGATTGGTGGAAAATGTGTCCTTTGGACTGATGAGTCCAATTTAGATGAACGGAGGATCTCTGCATGTGTGGTTCCAACCGTGAAGCATGGAGGAGGTATGATGGTGTGGGGGTGCTTTGCTGGTGACACAGTCAGTGATTTGTTTAGAATTCAAGGCATACTTACCCAGCATGACTAACCACAGCATTCTGCAGCGATACGCCATCCCATCTGGTTTGCGCTATTAGTGGGACTATCATTTGTTATTCAACAGGACAATGACCAAACACACCTCCAGGCTGTGTAAGGGCTATTTGACCAAGGAGAGTGATGGAGTCCATCAGATGGTTTTGGATGAGTTGGACATCAGATTGAAGGAAAAGCAGCCAACAAGTGCTCAGCATATGTGGGAACACCTTCAAGGCTGTTGGAAAGCATTCCATGTGAAGCTGGTTGAGAGAATGCCAAGAGTGTGCAAAATCTGTCAAGGCAAAGGGTGGCTACTTTGAAAAATACTTTTTTGGTTATTACATGATTCCTTGTGTTATTTCAGTTTTGACGTCTTCACCATTATTCTACAATGTAGAAAATAGTACAAATAAAGCAAAACCCTGAGTAATGAGTAAGTATGTCCAAACTTTTGACTGGTACTGTATACAGTTTAAGTTGGAAGTTTACAGTGCCTTGCGAAAGTATTCGGCCCCCTTGAACTTTGCGACCTTTTGCCACATTTCAGGCTTCAGACATAAAGATATAAAACTGTATTTTTTTGTGAAGAATCAACAAGTGGGACACAATCATGAAGTGGAACGACATTTATTGGATATTTCAAACTTTTTTAACAAATCAAAAACTGAAAAATTGGGCGTGCAAAATTATTCAGCCCCCTTAAGTTAATACTTTGTAGCGCCACCTTTTGCTGCGATTACAGCTGTAAGTCGCTTGGGGTATGTCTCTATCAGTTTTGCACATCAAGAGACTGAATTGTTTTCCCATTCCTCCTTGCAAAACAGCTCGAGCTCAGTGAGGTTGGATGGAGAGCATTTGTGAACAGCAGTTTTCAGTTCTTTCCACAGATTCTCGATTGGATTCAGGTCTGGACTTTGACTTGGCCATTCTAACACCTGGATATGTTTATTTTTGAACCATTCCATTGTAGATTTTGCTTTATGTTTTGGATCATTGTCTTGTTGGAAGACAAATCTCCGTCCCAGTCTCAGGTCTTATGCAGACTCCATCAGGTTTTCTTCCAGAATGGTCCTGTATTTGGCTCCATCCATCTTCCCATCAATTTTAACCATCTTCCCTGTCCCTGCTGAAGACAAGCAGGCCCAAACCATGATGCTGCCACCACCATGTTTGACAGTGGGGATGGTGTGTTCAGCTGTGTTGCTTTTACGCCAAACATAACATTTTGCATTGTTGCCAAAAAGTTCAATTTTGGTTTCATCTGACCAGAGCACCTTCTTCCACATGTTTGGTGTGTCTCCCAGGTGGCTTGTGGCAAACTTTAAATGACACTTTTTATGGATATCTTTAAGAAATGGCTTTCTTCTTGCCACTCTTCCATAAAGGCCAGATTTGTGCAATATACGACTGATTGTTGTCCTATGGACAGAGTCTCCCACCTCAGCTGTAGATCTCTGCAGTTCATCCAGAGTGATCATGGGCCTCTTGGCTGCATCTCTGATCAGTCTTCTCCTTGTATGAGCTGAAAGTTTAGAGGGACGGCCAGGTCTTGGTAGATTTGCAGTGGTCTGATACTCCTTCCATTTCAATATTATCGCTTGCACAGTGCTCCTTGGGATGTTTAAAGCTTGGGAAATATTTTTGTATCCAAATCTGGCTTTAAACTTCTTCACAACAGTATCTCGGACCTGCCTGGTGTGTTCCTTGTTCTTCATGATGCTCTCTGCGCTTTTAACGGACCTCTGAGACTATCACAGTGCAGGTGCATTTATACGGAGACTTGATTACACACAGGTGGATTGTATTTATCATCATTAGTCATTTAGGTCAACATTGGATCATTCAGAGATCCTCACTGAACTTCTGGAGAGAGTTTGCTGCACTGAAAGTAAAGGGCTGAATAATTTTGCACGCCCAATTTTTCAGTTTTTGATTTGTTAAAAAAGTTTGAAATATCCAATAAATGTCGTTCCACTTCATGATTGTGTCCCACTTGTTTTTGATTCTTCACAAAAAAATACAGTTTTATATCTTTATGTTTGAAGCCTGAAATGTGGCAAAATGTCGCAAAGTTCAAGGGGGCCGAATACTTTCGCAAGGCACTGTAGATACAGTGGGGCAAAAATGTATTTAGTCAGCCACCAATTGTGCAAGTTCTCCCACTTAAAAAGATGAGAGCACCTTGTGCTGGGGACAATAAAAGGCCACTAAAATGTGCCTTTGTCACAACACAATGCCACAGATGTCTCAAGTTGAGGGAGCGTGCCATTGGCAGAGAATTTGGCAGTACGTCCAACCAGCCTCAACCGCAGACCACATGTCAACATTGAACAGAGTGCCTATGGTGGCGGTATGGGCAAACAACCCACAGACAAACAATTATTTTATTGATTGCAATTTGAATGCACAGAGATCCTGTGACAAGATCCTGAGGCCCATTGGGCGTGCCATTCATCTGCGGACGTCACCTCATGTTTGACCATAATGCACGGCCCCATGACGCAATGATCTGTACACAATTCCTGGAAGCTAAAAACGTCCCAGTTCTTCTATGGCCTGCATACCCAGACATGTCACCCATTGAGCACGTTTGGGATGCTCTGGATCGACGTGTATGACAGCGCGTTCCAGTTCCCGCCGATATCCAGCAACTTCGCATAGCCATTGAAGAGGAGTGGAACAACATTCAGCCTGATCAACGCCATGCGAAGAAGATGTGTCGTGCTGCATGAAGCAAATGGTGGTCACACCTGATACTGACTGGTACTGATTCACGGCCCTACCTTTGTTATTTAAGTACCGACAGTTTCATATCTGGATTCATGTGAAATCCATAGATTAGGGTCTAACGAATTCATTTAAATTGACTGATTTCCTTATACCAACTCAGTAAAATCTTCAAAATGGTTGCATTTATATTTTTTGTTCAGTATAATTAAAGTCACAATGGATTCATTTTGAATGAAGCAGCTGCCTGTTAGCTGTCGAGAGTCAGTGGAGAAGCTAGCTAGATAGGTTGTGCTAACAAGCGAACTGGTAGTATGAAACATTCAGAAACTTTGTCCAATAATGATGCAGAAAAATGAATCCATGCTTTTGTTACTTCTAGGGTAGACTACTGCAATGCTCTACTTTCTGGCTACCCGGATAAAGCACTAAATAAACTTCAGTTAGTGCTAAATACAGCTGCTAGAATCCTGACTAGAACCAAAAAAATGTGATCATATTACTCCAGTGCTAGCCTCCCTACACTGGCTTCCTGTCAAGGCAAGGGCTGATTTCCAACATACAAAGCATTACATGGGCTTGCTCCTACCTATCTCTCTGATTTGGTCCTGCCGTACATACCTACACGTACGCTACGGTCACAAGATGCAGGCCTCCTAATTGTCCCTAGAATTTCTAAGCAAACAGCTGGAGGCAGGGCTTTCTCCTATACAGCTCCATTTTTATGGAATGGTCTGCCTACCCATGTGAGAGACGCAAACTCGGTCTCAACCTTTAAGTCTTTACTGAAGACTCATCTCTTCAGTGGGTCATATGATTGAGTGTAGTCTGGCCCAGGAGTGTGAAGGTGAACGGAAAGGCTCTGGAGCAATGAACCGACCTTGCTGTCTCTGCCTGGCCGGTTCCCCTCTTTCCACTGGGATTCTCTGCCCCTAACCCTATTACAGGGGCTGAGTCACTGGCTTACTGGTGCTCTTTCATACCGTCCCTAGGAGGGGTGCGCCACTTGAGTGAGTTGAGTCACTGATGTGATCTTCCTGTCTGGGTTGGCACCCCCCCTTGGGTTGTGCCGTGGCGGAGATCTTTGTGGGCTATACTCGGCCAGGATGGTAAATTGGTGGTTGAAGATATCCCGCTAGTGGTGTGGGGGCTGTGCTTTGGCAAAGTGGGTGGGGTTATATCCTTCCTGTTTGGCCCCGTCCGGGGGTATCATAGGATGGGGCCAGTGTCTCCTGACCCCTCCTGTCTCAGCCTCCAGTATTTATGCTGCAGTAGTTTGTGTCGGGGGGCTAGGGTCAGTTTGTTATATCTGGAGTACTTCTCCTGTCTTATCCGGTGTGAATTTAAGTGTGCTCTCTAATTCTCTCTTTCGGAGGACATGAGCCGTAGGACCATGCCTCAGGACTACCTGGCATGATGACTCCTTGCTGTCCCCAGTCCACCGGCCGTGCTGCTGCGCCAGTTTCAACTGTTCTGCCTGCGGCTATGGAATCCTGACCTGTTCACCGGGCGTGCTACCTGTCCCAGACCTATTATTTGACCATGCTGGTAATTTATGAACATCTTGGCCATGTTCTGTTATAATCTCCACCCAGCCCAGCCAGAAGAGGACTGGCCACCCCTCATAGCCTGGTTCCTCTAGGTTTCTTCCTAGGTTTTGGCCTTTCTAGGGAGTTTTTCCTAGCCACCGTGCTTCTACACCTGCATTGCTTGCTGTTTGGGGTTTTAGGCTGGGTTTCTGTACAGCACTTTGAGATATCAGCTGATGTACGAAGGGCTATATAAATGAATTTGATTTGAAGTGAATTAGATTTCTTCATCTTGCGAGATAGCTAAGCTTGGTAAAGCACTTAGTGTTGTGTGCATTGTGCTGCACTTTCTACCCCATTTGTTTCATATGAAATATACCGAAGTGACTTTTTCATAGCAGTTTAGGAGACTGAGGTTAAGAGAAATGATCTAACCTGCTATGAAAATCCCTTTGTGACAGGCCCCCCCCCCGCCCGATTAGCTAGCGAACTAACGAGCAGGTGCACATTATGAAACTGAACCTAAAAGAAAGTTCCTTCAAGCGCAAAACTCAATCCCTAGATGTAAATGGTCAAGAGTACAGCCTATTCTTATTGCCAGATCTGTTTTCCGTGTCAGCCACTGCATGTGCTTCTTAAAGAGTTAAAAAAAATAATAATAGAGGGCCTCCCGAGTGGTGCAGTGGTCTAAGGCTGTTGGGGAAGCTATTCTTAAGAGCAGTCACTACAGATCCAGGTTCGATCCCGGGCTGTATCACAACCGGCTAGAATCGGGAGTCCCATTGGGAGGCGCACAATTGGCCCAGCGTCATCTGGGTTAGGGGAGGATTTGGCCAGGGTAGGCCGTCATTGTAAATAAGAATTTGTTTTCAACTACCTGGTTAAAAAAAATAATAATTAAACAAAATATAAAAAAAGTCACTCTTTTCCCAATAAATATTTATTTAATGGGATCAAGTGACAGTATCGATCACATCTTTCCCAAAGACAGCTCAGTGAAATATTAACAAATTTACAATCATGAGGAACGCAACAAAACAAAACCAAAGCCTTATAAAAAAATCCGATCAGGACCTTCCCGAGTGAGTGAAAGGTGGCCAATGGCCATCAATGTCTTGACTTAGCCTGATCTGTTGGGCAAGACCACACAAACCGATCTGGGACCTGGCTAGTCTTCACTGACCGTTGGTGTTCTTGGCCAGCTGGTGGTGGTCTTGGCTATCCAGAATGAATCACACGGTTTTACTGTCGTAATGACTAATTCATAGATAATGGAGAGAAACGTACAGAATGAAGCTAAATTCAGTCTGAATTTCAAGGCTAGGACTTGGTTAGCCATGGGTGGTCTTGGTTGTGGCTCAGCTCCAGGATAGGTCCATCATGACACCCACACTCATTTAATGCTTTATAATTCATCTTTATCTGTTACCTGCATGGGAAAAACGAAGGAAAAGTTAGTAACAGGCCTTCATGTGTGGATACTGGCCTAAACATAGTTGTTGTACTTAGAAACATACCACTTCATCCTCATCTTGAATTTCTTCTTCTTCCTCAGCCTCTGCCGCCTCTTCAGGCTCCTCCTCTGGCTCCTCAACCTGTTCGTTGAGATCTACGTTCATACTGAGCCGCAGCATGCGTTCAATCCTGTCTCCATAGGCCTTGGTGTCTTGAAGCTGGTAGCCTGAACGCAGCGTGGCCGTCTCAAACAACACCATGGCCAGGTCTGAGGCAGTCTGGTTCTTGGCATCAGTCTATGGGGAGAGGAATACAAATAAGTTATATTTACAGTTCGAGTCATTTAGTAGCAGTGTTGGGGAAGCTATTCTTAAGAGTTTACCACGCTACCAATTACTTCACACTGAAAGTTTAGCTTAACTAAAGCGAACCTTAAAAGTAAACTATTTAACTGAAATTCTCTTTGAAAAAAAGCAGTTTACTACATCCAAACGACTTAATTTAACCATCATATGTTTATCGGAAATGTCAAGACTACAAATGGTCACTTTGGGGTCATATGTTAACAGAATGTGTAACAACCTAAACACCAAAAACAAATGGACTACGTGAGAATTAGGCAGGGCCCGGTTTCCCAGATAGTGATGGAACTTAAGCTCACAAGTTCCACAAGTTCCATAAAGATTAATCGTTCCTACAACGGCTGAAGACGTAACATGCGTTACTAAGTGAGTCATTGGAGCATGTGTCGATGCTGATAGGTTCGAAAAAAAGGGAGCGCTGCCCTTCGATCCGCTTTCTCCATTCAAATCTTACCTTTACATTATTTCACAATACTGACGAGGGATCAGCTCCTAGAGAAAAACTACCACTATTAAAGTGGCTTATTATAATACTTAATTTTAAAAAATGCACTAAATCTCCGATTTGGCACATGTTCAGCTACACATGAAATATATTGGAGACAAATTACAAACATAGCCCACAAGTAGCAAAATAGAACATGAAATGCATTCCAATATGACTGAAATAGGCCTATATTCTAGCGTTTATATTTTAATTCAGCCATCTCAGTTAATTTGAAGAATATTTTATAGGTTGGTTGTATTAAGACATTGACAACTTTGTTTTCTTGTCAATTTTGTTCTGAAGTTAAGCAGTCAGAGACATAGTATCACATGGTTTATGTTTGATTACGGGCATTTTCAAGAACGTTAATAACAATGATTTTGGGAAACAGCTCTGAAATTTAACGATGCTACTACGAAGGTTCTAACGACTAACTTAGCCTTAAATATGCTTTTGGGAAACTGGGCCCGGGTCTGATGCCGAAAAAAAGGAAATAGCCTACTTCACAACTTTTTTAGCAGTTTGCTACACTGTTACATGGAGAGAAAAATTAACTACTGAAAACACTACCTAGATATGAATTCTGTTCAACTACCGCCAAGCTACTGCAAAATTAAGTTAAATTACATGTAGTTCACTACTCCAACACTATTAGCAGACACTTGTCTAGGGTGACATCCAGTTAGTGTTTTAAACAAAAAAACAGTAATACCTGCCCACAGATCACCAGACTGACAGCAACATTTACCATGTCAGTTGTCAGTGTCTATCAGTGAGCTCCAAAAGTATTGGGAGAGTGACATGTAATGGAAGGATAAAATTAGGTTAAAGTGCAGACTCCGCTTTAAATTGGAGACCATCCATATTGGTTGAACCATTTAGAAATTACAGTACTTTTTGAACCTAGTCACCATTTTAGGGGACAATTTTACTTGTGTATTAAAGTAGTCAACCATTTAGTATTTAGTCCCATAGGCATAGCACACAATGACAAGATCAACCTTGTAAGTACAAATTTGTTGGATGCATTTTGTTGTTTCAGATTGTGCCCAAATATAAATTAATGGTTAATAATGTAGTGTAATTTTGGAGTCACTTATTATAAAGAATATATGTTTCTAAACACTTCTACATTAATGTTGATGCTACTATGATTATGGAAAATCCTGAATGAGTGCGACGCACATAAACTACTCCATTACAAAAACGTTATCCTCCCCTGTTATTGTAAAGGTGAGATGTTAGCATTTCTTTGGACGTATGATGTATTTAACTTTCTCACCTCATTATTCACGAGTCAGTCAGGATTATCCGTAATCATGGTAGCATCCACATTCATGTAGACGTGTTTAGAAACATCCTATTCACAATAGAAGTGACTCCAAAATTAATACATTTACCATTCACTTCTAAATCGGGCACAAAATAAAACAAAAACACATTTGTAGAGTCACAAGCTTAATGTAGTCATTGCATGTTATGTACATGGGACCAAATACTGAACTTTAATCCACACAAGAGAAATTGTTCCAATACTTTTGCTCCCCTAAAATGGGGAGGGGGGGGGGGGCAATTATGTACAAAAATACCCTCAGATGAATAGACAGTCTGCACTTTAACCTCAGTCATAAACAGAATTTCAAATCCAAAGTGCTGGAGTACAAAGTCAACACAGAAAAAAGGGTAGGGTTCCAATACCTATGGAGCGCTGTATAGTGGATCAATAATATTGTGTTGTATTACAGACATCACTCAACTGATGAGATGAGGAACTTTCTCTGGCTTGGACCACATTGGCACCACTCAATAATCAGGTTGAGATGGGAGTATTATGAACACAGCTTCACATGTATGTGATACTTACAGAAATGCGTTTCAGCATTTCCTTGATGAGAGGGTGCTTTGGGTTGATTTCTAATGTTTTCTTCTGGCTTGCATAATAACTGGAAATACAAAGCAGAACACAATATAAAGGAAGAGATCAAAAAGTGTCACAAAACAAAGGGTGTTAATTAGGAAGTGAGATCCAGGTTTACCTTAAATATTCATGCAAGTTTTCCATTGACAGATTGAGCTTTTGTGTAGCATCAACACTTCAGAATGCTACCTGAAGTGCATAGTGATCACTCACTTTGTGGAGATGTCTTTCCCTGTCTGGTAGGCCTGTGCCTTCATGATCCTCTCCATGTTACCAGACCAGCCGTACTGGCTAGCTACCAGGGCACAGGGAGATTTAGTCAGCCTCTGGGACAGGATAGCCTTCTCAATCTAAAGAAAAAATAAAATTGGCAAATAAGAAAAGGTTTCCCACAATATATGACAAGTAGCCTAGTGGTTAGAGCATTGGGCCAGTAACCAAAAGGTTGCTAGAGCGAATCCCCGAGCTGACAAGGTAAAAATCTGTCCTCCCACTGAAGGCAGTTAACCCACTGTTCCTAGGCAGTCATTGTAAATAGGAATTTGTACTTAAGACTTGCCTAGTTAAAAAACACAATTAAACATTTCATCCCAAAACATTTAGGGTCGGATTCACCGTTGAGCATATTTTTAATCATGACAAGGGCTGTTGCGGTGACCATATCACTGCCACACTGGCAGTGAGTCATACGTAGTTTTCGGAAAGTATTCAGACCCCTTGACTTTTTCCACATTGTGTTACGTTATAGCCTTATTCTAAAATGGATTAAATTAATACAAATCTTCAGTAATCTACACAATATCCCATGACAGAGCAAAAGCAGGTAAAAAGAAAAAAGAAATACCTTCACATAAGTATTCAGACCCTTGGCTTTGAGACTCAAAATTGAGCTCAGGTGCATCCTGTTTCCATTGATCCTTGAGATGTGTCTTCACCTTGGAGTCTACCTGTGGTAAATGCAATTGCTTGGACATGATTTGGAAATGCACACCTGTCTATTTAAAAAAAGGTCCTACAGTTGGCAGTGCATGTCAGAGCAAAAACCAAGCCATGAGGTCGAAGGAATTGTCCGTAGAGCGCCGAGACAAGATTGTGTCAGATCACAAATATGGGGAACGGTAGCAATACATTTCTGCAGCATTGAAGGTCCCCAAGAACAGTGGCCTGCATTCTTAAATGGAAGAAGTTTAGAACCACCAAAATGCCTAGAGCTGGCCGCCCAGCCAAACTGAGCAATCAGGGGAGAAGGGGAACATTATGTCAATGTAATATTTAAGTTTTTTTTTTTAATAAATAAGCAACATTGTCTTAACCTGTTTTTGCTTTGTCATTATGGGGTATTGAGTGTAGGTTGAGGAAAAAACAATGAATACATTTTAGAATAACGCTGTAACCTAACAAAATGTGGAAGTCACGGAGTCTGAATACTTTCCCTAGGCACTAACTGCAGTAAAATTCCATGTGACCGTTGAGTCACAGTAATGTATTTTTATGCACTCTGGACATAATTTGTTAGTACCCAACCTGCTAACGACCATCCTGTCCTTATGGCCTGGTACTTCGGGCTCTATCGTCCTAACCACTGACGTCAATGCTAATGAAAAATCTAAATGTCTATCCACGAGTCAGAATGTATAGCCTTAGGGGCTGCTGTTGGTTTAAGCAAAAATGAGTGAATTTGAATAACCTAGCAATTGGGCATTTTATTTATTTTTTTCAGTAAGGATGTATCGATCCTGTGCAGGTGTCGTTACACGTGGTCTGCCACTGCGAGGAAGATCAGCTGTCCGTCCTGTAGCGCTGTTTTAGGCGTCTCACAGTACGGACATCGCAATTTATTGCCTTGGCCACAACTGTAGTCCTCATGCCTCCTTGCAGCATACCTAAGGCACATTCACACAGATGAGCAGGGACCCTGGGCATCTTTCTTTTGGTGTTTTTCAGAGTCAGTAGAAAGGCCTCTTTTAGTGTCCTACGTTTTCATAACTGTGACCTTAATTGCCTACCATCTGTAAGCTGTTAGTGTCTTAACAACCGTTCCACAGGTGCCTGTTCATTCATTGTTCATGGTTCATTGAACAAGCATGGGAAACAGTGTTTAAACCCTTTACAATGAAGATCTGTGAAGTTATTTGGATTTTTACAAATTATCTTTGATAGACAGGGTCCTGAAAAAGGGAAGTTTATTTTTTGCTGAGTTCATTTAATTTTCCAAATTAAGCACTGGGTAGCTGCAAGAACAGGGTTAGAGAGCCCATGGCATACAGTTTGAGCAGTTTGGAGAGCATGCTCTACAAACAGTTGTTGATGCATGGAGTGAAAGTGTTTTTACTTCTTAGATGTCTACCCGGCATTTCCCACACCGGCGGGAAAGCGTGCAGCCTCCATTCGCGTGCATATGGATATGGCCATTCTAAATCTAAACTAATTTGACATAATATTGAAGACAAAATTAAATTGAGATCAATCTGATTGGTGAAAAGATGATCACTTACGAGAACAGCTGTGCAGCCTGAGGCAAGGAAAGGCAAGCTTCTTTTTTTTCCAACTTTCTCAATAGTCAACGGTCTAGTCACATCATGCAACCCATATACATTTTGATTAAGTTTGTATCATTCACAACTCAATTCACCAAATAACTGAATCTAGCCTATAGGACCCGTTTCAAATGATCACTTTTCCACTCAACATAGCCACTTCATATGCACACTCCACAGGAGGCTGCTGAGGGAAGAACAGCTCAATGTCTGGAATGGAGTGAATAGAATGGTATCAAAAGCATGTATTTGTGGAACGACTGATACCATTCTATTTATTCCATTCCAGCCATTACTATGAGTCCATCCTCCCCACTTAAGGTGCCACTGGTCACATGCACGCCGGAATGTGAAACTTAGCGGAATACAATAGGAGGGATAAGTTTAATTATGTGTGGAGGCCTGGAGATGCTAAACGTGTTTATTAGAAGGTAAATTACCGTGAGATCGGCACTCTTTTGCATGACAACCGGCTGACAAAATGTCATGACCGCCACAGCGGGAAAATAAAAATGTTGTCTGAAGTCTGGTCTTTCACATTCATTATCTGCACGTTACCTTGTCCTTGAGGGCGCTGTCCTTCATCCAGGTGGTGAGAGGTTCGTACTCCTTCTCCAGGACCTCCCTGGTCTCCTTGGCCTTGTCGCTCTCGTCAAACTTAATGCCCTCCTTGGCCACATTCTGGAAGCGCTTACCGTCAAACTCTGGCAAGGCCTGGACACAGTACTCATCCACTGGTTCTGTCAGGTAGATTACCTCATAACCCTTCTTCAACAGACTCTCTACAAAGGGAGACGACTCAGCCTGGGGGAGAGGACATTCCACAAGGGAAGACAAGGGATAGGAACATTAACCTTGACTATATTACTCCTTACAGAGCTGCAAACAAAGGGCCAAGGGGAAGGAGTAGTGAGCGAATTGGGACCAGCTGAGAGTGGTTGATTCAGATTTTCAGGGATGTGACTTTCTTCCTTACCTTGACCTCGGTTGAAAATATCAGAATTCAAGATAAGGGAGGAAAAGTCAAGGGAAAAGTTAAGAGGGTAGTGTTTTAATTCATCCAGTTTATGGTCCACCCTCTACCCACTTGCTTGTAGCTGGTTCTGGCCTTGAAGTACAGCTGGCACCTGTTCTCCTTCATCTGTTATACATACCATTACATCAGAGTCACCTATACCTACAAGTACAAAAACCTGTAATTTATACTATACAGAGGGGAGTGTTCAAAGTCAAACTCTACCCACCTCCCTGCGGCTGGTCCCGGCCATGAAGTAGATCTTGTCCTGCTTGTCCTTCATCCTCTCTACGTACTGCTCCAGGCTGGCCAGCACCGTGTCGCTGTTGGAGGTCTGAAAACGCAGCAGTTTGGCCAGACGTGTCCTGTTGGAGTGGTCCTCGATCACACCCAGTTTAATGTTGGTGCCAAACTCCTTCCAGAACTTCTCATTGTACTGCTCCTCTGCAATCTTCTTTATCATGTCCAGGGTCTTACGCACCGGCTTCTTACGGATGACCTGGATGGAGGGGAAACGTAAGGGAGGAAGGGGCTTTAATTATGAAGCTCACATCATTCACTACATTGGTTAATGATAAGTAATTATGTTCAAATCATCATCTTCTGTAAGCACCAAAGAGAAGAGATCTGACCGAAACCTGTCAGTTAACAGTCTGAACTTGCTTATTTGAGATTAGAGAGGCTCACCTTGAGCAACTTGTGCTGCTGCAGGGTTTCTCTTGACACATTCAGTGGCAGATCATCAGAGTCCACCTAACCAAACAATCACATTATCATAAATCAGAAAAACTGAAGTATTAAATGAACTATCATTCAAATGTACAGCAGGGTCAAATACATTTCTAGTCAGTCAATTCAGATCGTAAACTAACGTTTTCAATTTCCTTTATTGATCCAAGCCTGCATAGCCCTAGAAGCTACGTCACTCACCACTCCCCTGACAAAGTTCAGGTATTTGGGCATCATGTCATTGAAATCATCAGTGATGAAGACTCTACGGACAAAGAGCTTGATGAAGTCGTTCTTCTTGGTTCCATACTCGTCGAACATGCCCCTGGGGGCAGCAACGGGGACAAACAGGATGGAGTTGAAGGTGACCTCACCCTCGGCTGTGAAGTGGATGTGGGAGAGGGGCTCATCTGTGTCCTGGAGGGAAGACTGAAAAATCAATACAATTCGAACACCAATCAAATGTATTGATTTATAAAGCCCTTTTTATATCAGCAGTCAATGATTTACAGTAAACTAAGACAAGACCCCAAAGAGAAAAAAATAAAAAGGCACATTAGCTAAGAAAAACCCAGTGGAAGGAAGAAATGTCAAAAGGAGGTACAGACTGCATACCTTAGAGAAAGTCTTGTAGAAGGCTTTGTACTCATCCTCCTCTACTTCTTTGGCTGGTCTCGTCCAGATAGGCTTGACGTCGTTCATCAGCTCCCAGTCCCACACGGTCTTCTCAACCTGGACGAAAGGAATGAAGTTGCTTGGGTACTTAAAAAGTCACTTATCAAAATCAAGTTGATGGCTTAGGTGTGCTAGTATTGGAATGGATCAAATAAACTGAAGGAGAGTTTTGGAAAACAAAATAAAAACTAATTTGTTTTAACCTTCTTGGGCTTGTCCTCCTCTTCCTCCACCTCTACCTCATCCTCAGTGTCATCCTTCACCTCGGTGTCCTCGATGGGCTCCTCAACAGTCTCTGTCTGGGTAGGGAGAGAAGGGAACATGGCAAAATATTATTTATACAGCTCACTGCTATAAACACACCATGGGCTGTGCCATTGACAACGAACTATGACGCCCTCAATTGTCTCTCCATCTGCAATAATCTGAAAACAGACCACATGAAAGCCAGTCTAATGATGAGCAACTACCAACATAATGTTTCTAATCAGTGCAGATGAGAGGACAGGAGACAATGTACAGTAAATGATAGTATAGTTCCACTCCTATACCTTGCTGGCCCAGATGTAGATGGGGAAGTTGATGAACTGCGAGTATTTCTTGACCAGGTTCTTGATGGTTTCCAGCTCCAGGTAGTCTGTAGCCTCCTCCTTCATCACCAACCTGGAAGAGTAAAACAAATGCGAAATGCAAGGCTTTGTACACTGGATTTCATTGTGGGATTTTGTCCCGTGTCATCTTATCTTTCAATGCTACATAAGTAGTTCATTGAAATCATGGCCACAATATGAATACCATCACCTAGTATTCAAAACTTAAATACTTGGAGCACTGCCAGATGGGCGGGATATTCACTTTTGGGAGTATGCCATTGGAGGCACTTACGTGATGCTGGTGCCCCTGCCGAGCGTATCCCCGCGAGGGTCCTCAATGACAGAAAACTCATTGGAGTCAGACTCCCAGATGTGCTGTGTGCCGTTGTTGTGCTTTGAAGACACGATCACCTTGTCGGCAACCAGGAAGGTAGAGTAAAAGCCCACACCGAACTGGCCAATAAGCTCAGAGGTGGACTGGCCCTCGGTTTCAATCTCCGTCATCTTGTTGAGGAACTCGCTGGTGCCCGACTTGGCGATGGTACCCAGGTTCTTGACCAAGTCCTCTTTGGTCATGCCGATGCCCGTGTCAGTGATGTGGAGCATGTTCTTCTCTTTGTCCATCTGGGGAGGAAAAAAATTAAGAAAAAAGCTCAAGCTCAGAAGTCCTACGAGTATTTATCTTATGATTTCCATGTCTTGTGGAATGGATGAGTCAAAAACATTTACAAAGTTAAGGCGTTTGGCTCTTCCTCAATTCAGCTTTACTTGATTCCTTGCATCTGCTCCTAACAGTCTCAAAACCCAAAACCCACTGGAGAAGGTCTGAAAGGAGGAACTTTGGACATTCTCCAGTACGGAATGTGAGTTGAGATTGAACCTGTGAGGACCATGAAACACCTTGATCTTGATGGTGAGCTCCTCATTGGCTGCCAGTGCATCCTCGTTGGTCAGAGACATCATTCTGATTTTATCCAGAGCATCAGAGGCGTTGGATATCAACTCCCTCAAGAAGATCTACAACACACAGGAGTAAAGGATGGTTATGGTTGACTTATACCCATTTGCCCCCTTGGTTTGATTAAATCCACAATCTGTATTTAGGGACCGCTCTTTCAAAAGGATAGCCTACACAGTTCATATCAGGCAGGTGTGCTATTAGCAATAAGCATTATTCTGTAGGCTTACTGATGTAGCATAGTGGTTAGGCCAGTGGCTCCCAAACTAGGGCTTGGGTCACCTGATATAAAAAGTATTAATCATTGTAATGTGGTTAAATTCAGCCAGAGAGCACCCTTAGATCATGGGAAAAGGCTACACTTGAATCATTCCCAAGGTGAATGGCTAAACCCACTACGTTATGAAACCACACACTAATTGCAGAGACTTTGATATTACTGGCCGTAGTTGATTAGGGATGGTCATATGACCTTTGTTCCAAGTACTGACCATTTTTTTGGAGGACTACAAAATCAAAATAAACTTATATAAGCCATTTTTAGAAAAGCAACATTTCACTACACGCCAACAATGCCTAATTTATCATAACAATTACAGATAACGAATCCTAATTGCCTGAAACTAATATCAACTGGTTATATTGTGAAACAGCAGTGTACCCACTTGTAGAAGCCTATGGTTGTGCAATGGCATGGCCTTGTTTTGTAAATTTTACAGACAATCTGCTCTTATTTCCCAAGATCACATCCAATACACATTTTTGGTCAAAAAAAAAAAGTTATGATTAAAAAAAAAAAAAATAGGTCAGATTAGACCGAAGTGATTCACATCTCATGTCAAGAACAGTTATTCAAAGAGTAATCATTTGAAACAGGGCTCAATTTGGAAAGTTGAAAGAAATCCCATGGTTACAAACCAAAATCAGTCTTTCCAATATACAGAAGGTCTATTAGGTTAATTAAGCCTGTTCTGAATTTTCTAAATGGATTAACAATTCCACATTGAACACTATGGGGATGAATTATGACCAGGACATCTGTTTGGTGATTAGGCCTAGGCTTAATGATTCCGATGAAAAATACTGTCTTCATCAAACTAATGTTTCAGCATATTTTCAGTGTGGAACTGGTCTGTCTAGTAGGGGGTAATAGCCTAGGTTAACCAATTTGAAAATGCCACTAGTAGTTCGCAAAGTAGGGTCGCCACTAACATTAACGTAAACTTGTACAACGCCTTGGTCCGTACAATTGCCCTTATTTTAGCGCCCCAAAAACGTAATACTTCCAGATCAACTGTAATGTCAATACCATTGTAAAGCACAATTTCTCCCCTTTCCAAAAGATTAAATTACATGACCTAAACACTGCTCGTTTCTGCATAGTTCTAAGCAGGCAATGAGCCCCGTCGGGTCTTTTAAAAAATAAAAATTAAATGGCGGGTGGGGAAGCGAAACTAATGCGTGATAGTGAGAAGGAGAGATGTCTTGTGGGAAAATGGCTTTTTCACTCGATCTGTCCAACTTATCACCTTATTGCCTCAAATGTAAATAAAACACCATAAAGAGTTTATATAATGTGTCATTACATACCTATTTGAAGGTTTGAGTCGGGTTCTTAGGGCGGTGCTAAAGTGATCTTATAAGTAAACAGCGGCTTTGAGAATGATGATCGACAATTTCAGGTGTGTACGTAAAGTCAATCTGTAGTGCTAGAGCGAGTTCTGGGCATTCGTAAATCCAGAGCGTTTAGCTCTGAGCATTCAGAGCGCACACTGGAGCGCCCCTGGCCGAGGAGTAGGGTTGAGCAGAGCATTCAACTGCAGTCAAGCACCCAAGCTAACTGGCTAATGTTGGCTAGCTACTTCCAGACACAATGAGAGAACACTGACCATTTTACACAATCTAGCAGAATTGGTTAGGCTGTTTTCATGTTATCCAGAGCATTGGTGACTTACAGTGCTACTGGCAACAATTACGCTATTTTTGCTGATGTTTACTGACACCAGCCATATTCAAAGTAGATGCTCTGAAACCGGAGTAGATATCCAGAATTAACAATGTCCATTGAAACGCACAACGACGATACCACTTGTGAATAATCAAGTCAATAGAAATTGGTTAGTTCATATACTGCCTGGCAAGTTGATATATTAGTATCCATCTAACGGTAGGTAACTAGCTAACATGCCTGTACATACTGCTGTAGTGCTATGCGGTTCATAAGGATAGCATAGCTATCAAATTGTCAGCCAACATAAATGTAACATTTGAAAAGTCATTTATTACATTGTGCAACATTTGTCCTTAGTTGAGTCAATGCATTTTTAGTCGCTCTCAAACTTTAGCAGCATATTTCCTGTCATTTTCTGAATGTTTCTGAAAACATTGAAGCCACCACCATTTTCTGAAGATTTGCATTATGGGCCCTAAAAGTACAGATAGTGTCCCCTGTGTGTATAATTCGTATTTAGTACGACATCCGGGAACTTTTGGCATACTAACTATATCCATACTTTGACCAATGTGCATACTAAAATAAACAAAAAAGAAGCGTCCTCTGTCAGCAGCGTTTATTTTCAGCAGACTTAACATGTGCAAATATTTGTATGAACATAACAAGATTCAACAATTGGATACAAACTGAACAAGTTCCAGACGTGTGACTAACAAACAGAATGTGAACCTGAACAAAGGGGGGGGGGGGTGTAGTCACCAGCTGCATTAAGTACTGCAATGAACCTCACTGCACTAGATTTGTCAGTTCTTGTTGTGAGATGTTACCCCACTCTTCCACCAAGGCACCTGCAAGTTCCCGGACATTTCTGCGGGGAATGGCCCTAGCCCTCACCCTCCGATCCAACAGGTCCCAGACGTGCTCAATGGGATTGAGATCCGGGATCCAGGGTCATGTCAGGATGAGCCTGCAGGAAGGGTATCACATCGAGGAGGAGGATGTCTTCTCTGTAACACACAGCATTGAGATTGCCTGCAATGACAAGCTCAGTCCGATGATGTTGTGACACCGCCCCAGACCATGACGGACCCTCTACCTCGTTCCAGAGTACAGGCCTCGGTGTAACGCTCATTCCTTCGACGATAAACGCGAATGCGACCATCACCACTGGTGAGACAAAACCACGACTCATCAGTTTAGAGCACTTTCTGCCTGCCCTGTCTGGTCGAGCGACGGTGGGTTTGTGCCTGTAGGCGACGTTGTTGCCGGTGATGTCTGGTGAGGACCTGCCTTACAACAGGCCTACAGGCTATTGCAGATAATCCCTCCATCAGTGCTCAGACTGTGCGTTCCTGGTGTAACTCGGGCAGTTGTTGTCATCCTGTACGTGTCCCGCAGGTGTGATTTTCGGATGTACCGATCTAGTGCAGGTGTTGTTACATGTGGTCTGCCACGGCAAGGACGATCAGCTGTCCGTCCTGTCTCCCTGTAGCGCTGTTTTAGGCGTCTCACAGTATGGACATTGCAATTTATTGCCTTGGCCACAACTGTAGTCCTCATGCCTCCTTGCAGCATACCTAAGGCACATTCACACAGATGAGCAGGGACCCTGGGCATCTTTCTTTGTGTTTTTCAGAATCAGTAGAAAGGCCTCTTTTAGTGTCCTACGTTTTCATAACTGTGACCTTAATTGCCTATCGTCTGTAAGCTGTTAGTGTCTTAACAACCGTTCCACAGGTGCATGTTCATTCATTGTTCATGGTTCATTGAACAAGCATGGGAAACAGCGTTTAAAACACGTTACAATGAAGATCTGTGAAGTTATTTGGATTTTTACAAATTCTTTGAAAGACAGGGTCCTGATCTTTTTTTGCTAAGTTTATATACTCAATTCACGTCACAAATAGTCCAGTTAGCATGAGTATTCGAACACAGCTACTCATTTCCAACGGAATGCTGCGTCTGCCTTGCAGCATTTGGTTGCAGAGGCAGTTGCAGTGTGTCCTGCATATGTTGGATTTATCAAGCGCATACATCAAACTATGCGTAGACCGCTTGACAAAAATGTTAGCAGAAGGTGAATGTTGAACTTTGTTGCGCCCATATCCAGATACAGGGTACTATTTTGCGCATGACGCTACCAGTGTGATCTAGGCCGAAGAAGTCATGCGGCAAAATAGTGTGCAGTATCTGGATGTGCGCAAGAGTGCTTCTGGTGTACCAAAATGCAATGACACCGTTGGTGTGATCGAGGCGTGAGGAAAATTACGCAATTCCAAAACTGTAGTTCATTGTTGGAACACATTTCCCAACTTCAGTCAACCAGCATTTAGAATGTGATAAACATGTCGCTTGTGAAGCCCATCAGTTAAATACCTTTACAGGCATTCATTTCTGTAGGCTCACGGCACAGGCGTGTGTAGAGGGAGCGGTTGGAACACAATTGAGTAAAGGAATATAGGCAGCAGAACTGTGATGCTTGGCTTGTTTTATTTTTTGTTGTGTCCTGCAAATGCACACATTGAACACTAGAGTCAAAGAAAATTAACATGGTCTTCAACACAACGGACCAAATAGTTACAGTATTTAGTTGAAGATCGTTCGAGTACTCATGGCCTACGATTGATATGGTGAAAACAATGTTCCGGGCAGGCAGAGGCAAAGTCACATCAATACCTTTGTCAGATAACACAAACGAATAATTGACACTATAGCTGGCAATCATGATGATAATGACTTAAGACTCAAACTCCATCTTGTGCACTACAAATGGATGTTAGCTGTGAGGGCCGATACGCCCACGCATTGACTTTTGTTAGCTACATTTCATGGGGGTGCTATTCACGAGAACATATTTTTCTGTCTCATGATTCCAGAGCATGAAACAGCACATGGGATGTTCAGTGTGCGGTGTCACTATATTGACAAAAAGCAGATTCCAATGGGGGCGGTGTTGCAGTCTATATTCAGAAGCACATTCCTGTAAAGCTTAGAGGGGGATCTCATTAAATACTGTTGAAGTAATATGGCTACAGGTTCATCTGCCTCACCTAAAGCCCATTCTTGTGAGAAGCTGCTATAGACCACCAAGTTCTAACAGTCAGTATCTGGATTCCATGGGATTCTGCACAGATGGGGCTCCATTGATCACGGGGGCAGTAGGTCGGCCTCTGCACTCTAGTTATTAACACGTCTTCCCCTGCAAGCCTTGTATGATACACCCACTGAGCTACTGTAACGGATGTGAAACGGCTAGCTTAGTTAGCGGTACGCGCTAAATAGCGTTTAATTCGTGACGTCACTTGCTCTGAGACCTTGAAGTAGTAGTTCCCCTTGCTCTGCAAGAGCCGTGGCTTTTGTGGAGCGATGGGTAACGATGCTTCGTGGGTGACTGTTGTTGATGTGTGCAGAGGGTCCCTGGTTCGTGCCCGGGAATGGGCGAGGGGACGGTCTAAAGTTATACCCACTACTATAATGGATACAATGAGACCAAATGGCAGCAATAGAGCAGAAATCAGATGACGCAGGTAACTTGGATTGTAAATTACATCGCGTACGCCTGTCATGCATCAAACTATGTGGAGATATTTGATCAGAGCATGACAATATATTTCCCACCGAGGCTTGGTGGTTAGCGAGGGGGAATGTTGGAAAGATTTTTGGAATTGGGGGGGGATTGACTAATGAAAAAAAGAAAAAAAAAGTATCCTTGTTGACGTAACAGGCATTGCAGGAACTCAACACAAGCATGTAGAGCAAATACAAGAGATGAGTGACAACCTGCAAAATCCGTTTGATTGTGATCATGGCTCAGTTGATGTGCAGGTTCGATTTCACTTATAGCTGATCAGCAGTCATGTGACCAAATGTTGCAGACAACTTTGGTTCTTGACTCAAAAGGGAATACTGTGCCATCTCCCTCTGAGCATTAAAACGCATGGTATGCCGATTCAGTGCTCTTCTCTGCATGAAAAACAAATGCGTCCACTGACTTCGAGACGCTCCGACGCAACATGCATCAGGCACACCCATCTTAGTGGTTGTGAGATTTGTCTTATGTCAGACTAATTTGCAATTGACCATCATAGACCCACATTAAAAAGTATGTGGAGTTAAGAATACAAATCCAAAATACTGTTAGAATGTTTGACTACCATAGCCCCAATTATGTAATTTTCCGTCACATGGTTGTCGTCTTGATAATTTACACATCAAAATTAGATTGTGGGCCAAAATAGTTGGGGAACCCCTGGGTTAGGCTACAGATGGCTGAAACATGGGGTTGCACATCTGCATTTCTTTAGGCTACCCCAATGGGCTAATCATTAGCTTGAAGTGTAGCGGCAAAACCATAATTTTTACTTCGATACCAATATCATAACACCAGTGAAAATATGCCTTAAGTCAAATATCAACTCTCCATCTGGAGATCTAGGTTACTGGTGTGCAGGCTTTTGATCCAGCTTAATTTGTAGAGTCTGATGTGTTAGAGCAGGGCTGGAATAAAAGGGTGGAGTGCACACCCAGTGCCTGACAGAGCTCCAGACTAACCTTTCCCCCATGCAGTTGGAGGATTACCAGAATCAGGAGGGAATAATCAGGAAGGGAACCCTTCCAATTTTAGGGATGTTTCCATTATCTTTCAAGTCTACTTCAGGATAAAGACTGTTCCCCAGCATGTTTGTGAGTGAGTGTTTGTCCCCAGCCACCACCACTGACCTCCTTGTTCTTGTAGAGTGAGTTGATGATAAGCTTCATCATGCGGTTGACCTCTGCCTGGAAGACATGCTTCTCAGATTTCTCTCTGATCTCTTTTATCTGAGCTGCGTTCAGCCCGTCCAGCTGGATAGACTCCTCCTCCCTGGAGGAGGAGCAGAAAATTAGTGATATTGAAAGGATTAAGCACTTAAGTCAATGACCACTGTCATCACATTTCTGCTCCCTAGACAATGCTTTAAACATTGCTGACAAGAATTTGATTTAACGAAGGGCTGATTCACAGTCAGCAATGTAGACCATGGGCATGACTCCTGGAGAGGGTGCGTCAAGCACCTACCACCAGGGGTATTTTTTTTATTTATCCTTTATTTACCTAGGCAAGTCAGGTAACCCCATAGCCCTACACCCTCTCGGATTACAGTATTTCTTTACTGCTAGTCTTGGCTTGCTCATCCTAGTTATCTCAGTTTGTTCTAACCAGAATACAGGAAATTCATCTAAATAATAAAGCTGTTTAGTTATAGCCCATTAATTTATATTTTTAATCTGATGTATTAAGTGCAATTACCCCCCCCCCCCCCCCCCCTGCATAGATTGCATTCAATTAAGTATGTTTCAATCCAGCTAACTTGATAGATACAGGTAACTAGATACACATTCAGCCTCTGAATAGGTGGCCCTTCACATAAATCCATTCACTTAAGTCTTTTCCTAACTAATCTGTTCTAATTTCAGCATCTGTGAGAGCAGAAGATGGACTTGACATTGATGGGACTGTGGAAGATGATCTGGGAAAAAGCAGAGATGGTTCCAAAACAGATGATGAGGTGGTGCAGAGGTAGGTCAGAGGAAGAAACTTGAGAGGAACTAGATTCATAGGGGAGGTCATAGCATCTCACAGCTGGGTTGTATTCATTAGGCACCAAAAGAAAGAAAACTGACAAGTGGATGCTTTACAACTTTTTATGTTTTGTGCCCTAATGAACTCAACCTTGATCTGTGTACAGTATTTGAACAGATGACAGAAAATGACACCTTACACTTTGACATGTCACTATGCCATGACCTTTTGGACTAGGCCTCAGAAGGCCCTGAGTGTCTCAGTGTTCTAAGGCACTGCATCTCAGTGCTAGAGGTGTCACTACAGACCCGGGATTGATCCTGGGCTGTATCACAACCGGCTGTGATTGGGAGTCCTATAGGGCGGTGCGCAATTGGACCTGTGTCATTTGGGTTAGTTGAAGGTTTAGCTGGGGTCAGCCGTCATTGTAAATAAGAATTTGTTCTTAACAAATCCTCGTAAAAAAATCCCTGTCTTAGGTCAGTTAGAATCATCACTTTATTTTAAGAATGTGAAATGTCAGAATAATAGTAGAGAGAATGATTTATTTCAGCTTTTATTTCTTTCATCACGTTCCAAGTGGGTCAGAAGTTTACATACACTCAATTAGTATTTGGTAGCATTGCCTTTAAATTGTTTAACTTGGGCCAAACGTTTCGGGTGGCCTTCCACAAGCTTCCCACAATAAGTTGACTGAATTTTGGCCCATTCCTCCTGACAGAGCTGGTGTAACTGAGTCAGGTTTGTAGGTCTCCTTGCTCGCACAAGCTTTTTCAGTTCTGCCCACAAATTTTCTATAGGATTGAGGTCAGGGCTTTGTGATGGCCACTCCAATACCTTGACTTTGTTGTCCTTAAGTCATTTTGCCACAACGTTGGAAGTATACTTGTCCATTTGGAATACCCACTTGCGACCAAGCTTTAACTTTCTGACTGATGTCTTGAGATGTTGCTTCAATATATCCACATAATTTTTGTGGATATCAAATAAAACTATAAATAATCTTATCTAAGTCCTTTACAATTTTAGGGGGTAAGTCAAGTGATAACGAGACATAAACCGACCTGGATAACCCTTCAGCTTTGGATAATAAAACCCGACCGTATAACTAAATATCTCTCATCAACCAGAGGTTCAATTTCTTCTTTGTTTTCTCAATGGGGTTAAAGTTCAATTCACTCGTGTTTTCGTCCTTGCATATAACAATTTCAAGATAAGTAACTGTCACTATCGTCGTAGTGAATACATACTTTTAATGTAAGACGAATGAACACAAAGTACACTAAACAAACAAAATAACAACACGACCGTGACCGCTATCAACACTGCGTGCAAACATGCAACATCACATAGACAATCACCCACAAATAACCCAAGGAATATGGCAGCCTAAATATGGTTCCAAATCAGAGACAACAATAAACAGCTGCCTCTAATTGAGAACCAATCTAGGCAATCATAGACATACAAAACACCTAGACCTGTAAACAACACCATAAACATACAAAAAACCTAGACCTAAACACAGCAAACCACCCCTTGTCACACCCTGACCTAACCAAAATAATAAAGAAAACAAAGATAACTAAGGTCAGGGCGTGACAGTAACCGTATCTTTAATTGGGCTACCATATACTAACTGTAAAACACAATCCTTGAGTGGAAATAAGACTGACTTATTGATATTAATTTTCAAATCCGAAACTAAGGAAAAGTCTTCAATACAGGAAATTGCTTTAGAAACCTCATTCCTGTCTCTTAAAAATATTACGGATTCTCCTGGCATTAATAGAAAAAACAGAAATGGACTTGTACGTTCACGTGAATCAGGGTCTCACAAAAAAAAAAGTTCTTACTAGTTGCAAATAAAAACAGTCCTTTGCACCACGCAAGTGGTTGACATAAATTATATATATATTTTTTTATACAATTGCAAATAACATTGTACCATAGATTGGTAAAAACAAATAGCCATCAAGCTAACATTAAGTGTCAGTGCGAATTTCCCTGCCATAAAATAAATATATATACAATGGGGCAAAAAATGATTTAGTCAGCCACCAATTGTGCAAGTTCTCCCACTTAAAAAGATGAGAGAGGCCTGTAATTTTCATCATAGGTACACTTCAACTATGACAGACAAAATGAGAAAAAAAATCCAGAAAATCACATTGTAGGATTTGTAATGAATTAATTTGCAAATTATGGTGGAAAATAAGTATTTGGTCACCTACAAACAAGCAAGATTTCTGGCTCTCACAGACCTCTCTTCTTTAAGAGGCTCCTCTGTCCTCCACTCGTTACCTGTATTAATGGCACCTGTTTGAACTTGTTATCGGTATAAAAGACACCTGTCCACAACCTCAAACAGTCACACTCCAAACTCCACTATGGCCAAGACCAAATCAAAATCAAATCAAATCAAATTTATTTATATAGCCCTTCGTACATCAGCTGATATCTCAAAGTGCTGTACAGAAACCCAGCCTAAAACCCCAAACAGCAAGCAATGCAGGTGTAGAAGCACGGTGGCTAGGAAAAACTCCCTAGAAAGGCCAAAACCTAGGAAGAAACCTAGAGAGGAACCAGGCTATGTGGGGTGGCCAGTCCTCTTCTGGCTGTGCCGGCTGGAGATTATAACAGAACATGGCCAAGATGTTCAAATGTTCATAAATGACCAGCATGGTCGAATAATAATAAGGCAGAACAGTTGAAACTGGAGCAGCAGCACAGCCAGGTGGACTGGGGACAGCAAGGAGTCATCATGTCAGGTAGTCCTGGGGCATGGTCCTAGGGCTCAGGTCCTCCGAGAGAGAGAAAGAGAGAAGGAGAGAATTAGAGAACGCACACTTAGATTCACACAGGACACCGAATAGGACAGGAGAAGTACTCCAGATTTAACAAACTGACCCTAGCCCCCCGACACATAAACTACTGCAGCATAAATACTGGAGGCTGAGACCAAAGAGCTGTCAAAGGACACCAGAAACAAAATTGTAGACCTGCACCAGGCTGGGAAGACTGAATCTGCAATAGGTAAGCAGCTTGGTTTGAAGAAATCAACTGTGGGAGCAATTATTAGGAAATGGAAGACATACAAGACCACTGATAATCTCCCTCGATCTGGGGCTCCACGCAAGATCTCACCCCGTGGGGTCAAAATGATCTTAAGAACAGTGAGCAAAAATCCCAGAACCACACGGGGGGACCTAGTGAATGACCTGCAGAGAGCTGTGACCAAAGTAACAAAGTCTACCATCAGTAACACACTACGCCGCCAGGGACTCAAATCCTGCAGTGCCAGACGTGTCCCCCTGCTTAAGCCAGTACATGTCCAGGCCCGTCTGAAGTTTGCTAGAGAGCATTTGGATGATCCAGAAGAAGATTGGGAGAATGTCATATGGTCAGATGAAACCAAAATATAACTTTTTGGTAAAAACTCAACTCGTCGTGTTTGGAGGACAAAGAATGCTGAGTTGCATCCAAAGAACACCATACCTACTGTGAAGCATGGGGGTGGAAACATCATGATTTGGGGCTATTTTTCTGCAAAGGGACCAGGACGACTGATCCGTGTAAAGGAAAGAATGAATGGGGCCATGTATTGTGAGATTGTGAGTGAAAACCTCCTTCCATCAGCAAGGGCATTGAAGATGAAACGTGGCTGGGTCTTTCAGCATGACAATGATCCCAAACACACTGCCTGGGCAACGAAGGAGTGGCTTCGTAAGAAGCATTTCAAGGTCCTGGAGTGGCCTAGCCAGTCTCCAGATCTCAACCCCATAAAAAATCTTTGGAGGGAGTTTAAAGTCCGTGTTGCCCAGCAACAGCCCCAAAACATCACTGCCCTAAAGGAGATCTGCATGCAGGAATGGGCCAAAATACCAGCAACAGTGTGTGAAAACCTTGTGAAGACTTACAGAAAACGTTTGACCTCTGTCATTGCCAACAAAGGGTATTTAAAAGTATTGAGAAACTTTTGTTATTGACCAAATACTTATTTTCCACCATAATTTGCAAATAAATTCATTAAAAATCCTACAATGTGATTTTCTGGATTTCTTTCCCCTCATTTTGTCTGTCATAGTTGAAGTGTACCTATGATGAAAATTACAGGCCTCTCATCTTTTTAAGTGGGAAAACTTGCACAATTGGTGGCTGACTAAATACTTTTTTGCCCCACTGTATGGGGCAAAAAAGGCCTTTTGGATAAGTTTGTCCAAGGTAAGGACATGCATCAAGCTATAGCCTACTTTTAATGTTTTACTTCCAAACTCAAGTTACTCCAGTCAAGTGATTAATCGTAAGAGTTGGTGGTTTTGACTGAGCAGTCCAATGGCCAATGCTGTTTTTGGACTATGAGACCCTTGGCTATATACTATGATGAGCCAATAACATGCATAGATTATCCATTAGGCATTGCACAAATCAGTGTCTAGGTCAGAATATAAAGTTGCTACTTCCGTCAACTCAAGTTACTCAAGTCAAGTGATTAATCGTAAGAGTTAGTTGTTTTGACTGTCAAAACAAATAACTTTGATGGAATATTCCAAATTACAATTGCAATTATTCATCACAAATGCACAATATTACTTGTATTTCAATGATTCATCCAGGCCCAAGACATAAAGTCTCCTGAAAGCTGTGTAGCAATCATTCCATTGCTGACCCATAGGATGGTAATCACATACATGATTGGCTTAATCTAGAATCATGGATACCTTTCATGTGAGTATTCACACACCAGATTTTTTTTACATACCTCAGAAGGAAGATACCTCAATATCTGGAAGCACTGTCTCATGTACAATTGTTAATGCTATCTTTGAAATTTCTAACAAAATGTTGACTTGATCGTTTCATCAAGACCTTCTCATCACAAGTTGGAACAAGTGGTCAAAATTGGGACAATGCAGCCATAAATAACATGGAGGTAAGCACTACACTTCTGATGGGTTTAAAGATTGTATTACATTATCTAATAGTGTGAAAGTAAACCCCAGCTGTTATTCTTTTCACAGGGAAGGACAATCTCCATTATGCCATGAACGTTTCATTGCTGAACAACCATGGATATTTTTCCTCTCATTTGGCTCCTGTTCCTCCAACAGTGAGCAAGATCTGCCAGCAGAGCTCACTGGAGCAGGGAGACATCCCGTCATCCTTTTGGCGCCTGACAAAGTACACTTATTTTCTTCTAAATAACACTATAGTAATGTAACGGATGTGAAACGGCTAGCTTAGTTAGCGGTGGTGCGCGCTATAAATAGCGTTTCAATCGGTGACGTCACTTGCTCTGAGATCTTGAAGTAGTAGTTCCCCTTGCTCTGCAAGGGCTGTGGCTTTTGTGGAGCGATGGGTAACGATGCTTCGTGGGTGACTGTTGTGTGCAGAGGGTCCCTGGTTCGCGCCCGGGTATGGGCGAGGGGACGGTCTAAAGTTATACTGTTACAGTAACATCTTCTGCACAAAGTTACATTTCTAATAAGATTGGTGTTAAGTGAGAACGAATCCTAAAGATGGTCCAATGGGCCTGATCTGAAGCTTCTCGTCATCTCAGTATGTTGAACCACCTGATTTCTTGCAGGCTTGAGATTCAGATCCTGCTGAACGATGTTAAGCATTCGATTAACCACATGCAGGGGACGCTGAACACCATGCAGGGGCAGTGTATTGAGTTGCAGACTGCCATGTCTAAGGTAGTGTCAGATGAGTCTCAGATACAGAATAAGTCTATGATGTTATGGTGATAATGATTGAGATGGTGGTTATAATAATGGTGACTAGCGGTACCCCACCCACATTGGATCTGATTTATTCAATTCAATGCAATTAAATCTTTGAGGACTGCAACCATAGAAATGCAATTTCTTTACACTAATAATAAGCTATTGTCAACTTCCCGTCTATGCTTATCTTGCTCATTGCTCACTGTCAATTGCTCACTGTTACCCTATGTGTGCGTGCAACTATTATTGATTTCTCACAAAATAATTTGGTTGCAAATGTACCTGGGGCCATGTAAATAATTGTTAGGCTACTCATTTTGAATCCACCGGTGGCAACTTGTGTGACCATAAAAGTCTGTGTGCGACTGGGCACAGTCAAATAATTTGGTTACTGACCTGCCCTACATCATTCAAGTCGAACTAGGAAATTCTGACATTTCTGACTCACTAACTCGTTATGGAATGATGATTTTAAGTTTCCCACTTGTGAAGTATCAGAATCAACCAGTAGGAAGCTCTACGCTAATAACGTACATTCATTTTAACTCTGAGGTTCCAAGTTTCCGATGGGATGTGAATGCGTCAATAATTGCTATGGTAATTTTGAATGTTCAGTCAGTGAGCATTATGGGTAATTATCCTACATACTTACATCAAATACTTTATGATAGCATCATCTCCTGTAGTAACAGTGCCATTCCAAACACAATACATGTAAAAATGAACAAAGATAGAAAATATTGCTTTAGTGAATAAAATCAGCTCAAAATTGTAGGAGGAAATGTCCCTGCAGCAGGGAGGCTTACGGTATTATAATATATTGTAGATAACATTAATATAATTTGTGTATTTACAGTATCAGTACACATACAAATGAAAGTACAGTTCCTTGCGAAAGTATTCGGCCCCCTTGAACTTTGCGACCTTTTGCCACATTTCAGGCTTCAAACAAAGATATAAAACTGTATATTTTTGTGAAGAATCAACAACAAGTGGGACACAATCATGAAGTGGAACGACATTTATTGGATATTTCAAACTTTTTTAACAAATCAAAAACTGAAAAATTGGGCGTGCAAAATTATTCAGCCCCCTTAAGTTAATACTTTGTAGCGCCACCTTTTGCTGCAATTACAGCTGTAATTCGCTTGGGGTATGTCTCTATCAGTTTTGCACATCGAGAGACTGAAATTTTTTCCCATTCCTCCTTGCAAAACAGCTCGAGCTCAGTGAGGTTGGATGGAGAGCATTTGTGAACAGCAGTTTTCAGTTCTTTCCACAGATTCTCGATTGGATTCAGGTCTGGACTTTGACTTGGCCATTCTAACACCTGGATATGTTTATTTTTGAACCATTCCATTGTAGATTTTGCTTTATGTTTTGGATCATTGTCTTGTTGGAAGACAAATCTCCGTCCCAGTCTCAGGTCTTTTGCAGACTCCATCAGGAATGGTCCTGTATTTGGCTCCATCCATCTTCCCATCTTCCCATCAATTTTAACCATCTTCCCTGTCCTTGCTGAAGAAAAGCAGGCCCAAACCATGATGCTGCCACCACCATGTTTGACAGTGGGGATGGTGTGTTCAGCTGTGTTGCTTTTACGCCAAACATAACGTTTTGCATTGTTGCCTAAAAGTTCAATTTTGGTTTCATCTGACCAGAGCACCTTCTTCCACATGTTTGGTGTGTCTCCCAGGTGGCTTGTGGCAAACTTTAAACAACACTTTTTATGGATATCTTTAAGAAATGGCTTTCTTGCCACTCTTCCATAAAGGCAAAATTTGTGCAATATACGACTGATTGTTGTCCTATGGACAGAGTCTCCCACCTCAGCTGTAGATCTCTGCAGTTCATCCAGAGTGATCATGGGCCTCTTGGCTGCATCTCTGATCAGTCTTCTCCTTGTATGAGCTGAAAGTTTAGAGGGACGGCCAGGTCTTGGTAGATTTGCAGTGGTCTGATACTCCTTCCATTTCAATATTATCGCTTGCACAGTGCTCCTTGGGATGTTTAAAGCTTGGGAAATCTTTTTGTATCCAAATCCGGCTTTAAACTTCTTCACAACAGTATCTCGGACCTGCCTGGTGTGTTCCTTGTTCTTCATGATTCTCTCTGCGCTTTTAACGGACCTCTGAGACTATCACAGTGCAGGTGCATTTATACGGAGACTTGATTACACACAGGTGGATTGTATTTATCATCATTAGTCATTTAGGTCAACATTGGATCATTCAGAGATCCTCACTGAACTTCTGGAGAGAGTTTGCTGCACTGAAAGTAAAGGGGCTGAATAATTTTGCACGCCCAATTTTTCAGTTTTAGATTTGTTAAAAAAGTTTGAAATATCCAATAAATGTCGTTCCACTTCATGATTGTGTCCCACTTGTTGTTGATTCTTCACAAAAAAATACAGTTTTATATCTTTATGTTTGAAGCCTGAAATGTGGCAAAAGGTCGCAAAGTTCAAGGGGGCCGAATACTTTCGCAAGGCACTGTATATAAACAATCGACCACATCCATTTAAAGCAATGATTGTCAATTGAAAATGTGGTTGTTGTGTTATCTTGTTGTGCGCCTTGCGTGTCAGTCCCCTTAAGCACATTATTACAATATTTCTGAGCTCTGAATTGACACAATTAGCACTTTTGCAAAGATATTCGGTTAAAAATAAGTATGAATGACAATAAACGTATGACTTGGATTGTATGCATAATAGTGTAGTAAACAATATCTCTCAGCGTGGGAACTCTTGGTGTTTGGAAAGTATCCGTATAAGTCTCCATGGCACGTATCACTTCGTTGTCTTGTTGGTAATAGTAAAAATGCAATGTAATTGTAATGGTCTAACAGGTGTTTTTCATTTTATTTCTCACATTAAACAGACATTTGAGAACGGAATTGCTTACAGTTGTACCTACGACCTCAACACCCAATCTACTCACACGCGCAAATACTCACATTCAAAATCATACATAATGCTGTCCTTCTCTCCGCTTACCTTCGTTGGCCTCTATTTTTTTTTAAACATTTGTCAGAGAAAATGACAATTTTCGTGGTATTGCTTTGTGCACTGACTTTACTGAACTCTGGAGAAAACGAACATTGCCGCTGGGTGAGTACATCTGACAATGTGCTCTCCCGTCCATTAGACATTTTGTCTGCAGGAACTCGTCCAAGTGCCGATGTATTTGTGGCATGATGTGAACAGCATGAATTTGTGTCACTACCAAAGTCTAATGGTTTTAAATGACTATTTTGTATTGTCTGGAAACTCACTTGTATAATTTGCTTGCGGTAGGTCTCTTAAAAAAGAGAAGCCTACAAGGTTCTTAAACAGAGGTGCCTAGTTATTCTTCTTTTGTTGATATCAGGTAACGTGCAACCTAACCCTGGCCCTGATATGCAATGTCTCCAAACCCCCTTTAAATCAAGATCTGGTTTTGGGAGTTTTCATTTAAATGTTTGCAGCCTGTTGTCAAAAATTGATGGGGTTAGGATTTGGGCTAAATCAACTGATGCTGATGTAATTGTGTTTTCTGAAACCTGCTCAGCAAGTCTGTTTTTGATAAATGTATAAGTGGTTACAATGTTTATCGCACTGATCGGGTTAAGAAATGTGGGGGTGTGGCTATATATGTAAAAACTAAATTCCCTGTAAGTGTGGCAAAGTCTGAAGCTATATGTAAACAGTTGGAATTTCTTGCTTTGAATATTGAGGTTTCAAAGGGTCTCTCTATAACTGTCATTGGCTCTCGGTGATGCATTTTCTTCTTTGACGCACCTTATGTCTAAACTTCTTTACATTGAAATGATCTTGATTGGTGATCTCAACTGGTGTTGGTTAAAGCCAGTGTCTGATGATTTAAAAACGTTTTGTAATTCTATGAATCTTACCCAGTTGATTAACTCACCCACTCGCCCAAATCTTAAATGCCCAGATCAATCTACCCTGATTTATTTGATATTGACAAATGTTCCACATAATTATTCTGCAGGTGGTGTTTTTTGTAATGATTTAAGTGACCATTGTGCTGTTGTTGCTGTTAGAAATACTAAGGTTCCTAAAACAAACCCACGTTTTATTCGTAAGAGAAATTTGAAGTGTTTTAATGAGCAGGCTTTCTTTCATGATTTGTTTTATTTTGACTGGAGCAGATTGAGTTTATCCCTGATGTGAAAACTGCCTGGAAATTATTTCATGATGTTTTTTTCCAAATAGTAAACAAACATGCCCCATTCTGCAGGTTCAGGGTTAAAGGGCGGGTTTTCTTCTGAGCTGTCTTGTATTATTCACAACCGTAATCTAGCCTACAACCCTGTGTGGATGAACCAGTGAGAGCTGGTCAAACTTTTAGCTTTTTGCCATTCTCAGTGCAGGTGGTACATAAAGCCCTGAAATCCTTAGATCAGAGAAAGCCTGCAGGTCCTGATCTTTTGGATCCCTTCTTTTTAAATCTGGCAGCTGATTTCATAGCTCAACCACTAATCTAACCCTGGAATGTAGTGAAAATCCAAAGATCTGGAAATCAGCATTTGCCCTACCACTTTTAACCGGGAGAGATCCAACTCTTTTAAATAATTATAGGCCAATCTTAAAGCTGTCACCCCTGGTGAAAATACTTGAAACCCTTGTGGGTGAACAGCTAAAATAGTTTTTATTTACTAACTCAATTATAGCAGCCATGAAGGTTTTAAATGATATCACTGAAGCCCTTGACAAAAAACAGCATTGTCTCACTATTTATCGATCTCTCTAAGGCTTTTGATACAGTTCATCATGCTATACTAAGGCAGATATTGTCGAGTGTAGGTCTTTCGGAGCATGCAGTTGCATGGTTTGCTAACTATCTGTCTGATAGAACTCAGTGAACTCAATTTGATGGACTTATGTCTGT
This sequence comes from Oncorhynchus mykiss, assembly GCF_057628025.1. Lineage (NCBI taxonomy): Eukaryota > Metazoa > Chordata > Actinopteri > Salmoniformes > Salmonidae > Oncorhynchus > Oncorhynchus mykiss. The sequence goes on along the minus strand of NC_143022.1, from coordinate 55,815,562 downwards.
TAAATTGTCTATCTTTAATGGTGTGCCTTGGTTCTCTCTTATTCACTATTTATACAAATGATTTAGACAAAAATTTCCCAAATGCACAACTTAATTTTTATGCTGATGATACTGTTATTTACTGTTGTGCCTCGTCTCTTATAAAAGCTTTCCAGAACTTGCAAACTGCTTTTTATACTGTTCAACATACCTTGTGTCAATTGAAGCTTATCCTCAATACTGACCAAACTAAACTAATGGTGTTTTCTAATGCAAGAAATAGATCTCTGAACCTTTCACCTATTACTACCTGTCAAAGCAAAGAAATTGAGGTTGTAACCTCATATAAATATCTTGGAATTTTAATTGATGACGGCTTCTCTTTTAAATTGCATATTCAACAACTTACAAAAAAAATTAAGCTGACATTGGGATTTTATTTTAGGAATAAGGCCTGTTTTTCTTTTGAAGCCAGAATGTGGCTATTATCAGCTACATTTATGCCTTTACTAGACTATGGGGATATTTTATATATGAATGCTTCTGCTCAGTGTTTGAGATCAATTGACACCCTTTACCATGGCACTTTGAGATTTATTTTAAACTGCAAAACCCTTACGCACCACTGCACTTTGTATACCAGGGTTGGCTGGCCTTCTCTAGTCACTCGTAGGCTCAGTCACTGGTATACTTTTATTTACATAGAAGAGAGACGATTTTCTGGAGGTGCCACTATCTTACAGCTGAATGTATTGTCGTCACTTTTCTATAGAGGTAGAGGTATATAGAGAAACATTCAGTTATTTATGGTTTCATATATAGGTGTTTCTATTGTATGAATGTGAAATACATTGTGGTTTTCATGTGAAACCAAACACTAAGACAGGGTTATTTGTGGAACATTTTTTAATTCTGCTTTAGGTAAAGTGCATTTATGTTGTGTAATTTAAAGTGTGCACTTGTTTGATGTGAATATTTTCAAAGTACTAACAAGAAAATAGACAATTGAACAAGAGAAAAAACACATTCTTCAGAATAAAGAAAGCGCCAGAACTTTGCAGAGATAAACTTGTGTCCGTTCTTTTTACTATTGCAGGCCACCTCAGCTACACATGCACTCTGTCTGCACACGTATCCACGCATGCACATACACACGGACATACACACACTAATGTTTTCTCTCTTGTGTTTGTCAGCAGTTTATCGTGGCCCTGTCGTTCGCCTCCTTCACCAAAGCTCTGTCAGGGACCTACATGTACAGTGCCATCACTCAGAGAGACACTTTGACCTGTCCAGCTCTCTCATCGGACTCATAGACGGTAGCTTTGAGATGGGTATCAACAATAACATTGAGTTGCTTGAGAATTCATGTAGTAAAAACCAGATACAGACTACAGACTACAGTATGATCCATTTTTCTTGTAGTTCAATCAGAGTCTGCTCTCAATACTGTCCAGTTTTATAGTTGTTCCTATTAATTGATTGACTGACGTTTGTCCATGACTCTACTGTCAAACCACTAACATTGTTTTATTTGATGCTATGTTGTTGCAGCCTAGTATCCAAACTGATATGCCATTTTTAGTTAAAAAAAATAACAGTGTTTATAATTTGCGATTCCTGACTACTGTAGTGTTGTGGTTTCTTGCAGGTAACCTGCTGTTCCTGGCTGTGGTCAGCCATTTTGGGGTGAAGCTGCACCGGCCCAGGTTCATTGCTATGCGCTGTTTCATCATGGCTGTAGGATCCTTCCTCACAGGCCTGCCACACTTCTTCATGGGACGGTAAAACAACTGAAATACTGGTTAAACTTGTACTTGTAGAGATACTCCAATGCGGAAGATAGTTTCACTTTAGAAATAAAGAAATGTATCCAGTTGATTAATCTCAGTTAACTTAGAACTAAAGTCTTGTGTAATTGGTCAGCTGCTTGATTATGTTTTGGGGCCATAAATGTTAAGAGAAGGGATTAAGAGATGCTATAACTGTGACGTGGTAAGGTTGGACCCAGGTGCAGAGAAGAGACCAGAAGATGAAGCAGTGGTTCCAACCAGTGTCTCCACTGCTCAAGGGCCCACTTAACTGCCCAAAGCTCCCAGTTGCCTACATCGTAGTTGCCTTCCGCTGGCGAGACCTGCTTGGAGAGAAAGGAGCATGGGTGCAGTTTCTTGTCCTCCTTGTTCCACTGTGAAAGGACCACACCAGCTCCGGTGTCCGAGGCGTCCACCTCTACCACAAAGGGACGAGTTGGATCAGGATGAACGAAGATGGGTCCGGAGTTGAAACGTCCCTTGAGCTCTATGAATGCCCTGTCAGCCTCAGGATTCCTGCAAAAACCTGCTTCAGTGAGGTGGGACAGGGCCATACGTGTTCCGGAGGGGTTTTTGGAGAAGATCAGGATGTCGTCGAGGTGAACAAAGACGAACCGGTTCAACATATCCCTAAGAGTGTCATTGATCAATGCCTGAAAGACTTCTGGTGAGTTCGATATTCCAAAGGTCATGGCTAAATACTCAGTTACCACTAGGGGTGTTAAAGGACATTTTCCTCTCATCTCCCTGATTCTCTCCAGATTTTAAGCGTTGCGGAGGTCCAGTTTGGTGAAGAATTGGATTCTTAGTGCCAACTCCGAGGCGGCGGACATCGGGTAGGGGGTAACGATTCTTGATAGTAATCCTTTTCAGCCCTCTGTAATCGATGCAAGGACTGAGACAGAGAGACAAGGGATGCGATTAGACATGCAGCCCAATTAATATATTTTTTTTCCACTAATTGGTCAAATTCCACTAATTGGTCAAAATCACATTCGATATTTTCGTATCAGCTCTTTTTCAGAGCATATCTGATTGGTCAAAATACCAATTACTCAACAAACAAAAAAATGACTGAATTGGGCTGCCTGTCTCAACGAATCCACAGAAACCTGGACATGTTCCAACTGAAATGTTCCATCCTGTCAGTACTGATGTTGAATGGCATTAACTACACTTTTTTTTGTTCTCTCCCAACCCCTGTAGGTGTGTTGAACATGAGTGGAAATGAAACTCCAGCACACCGGTAGCACTAAAGATGTGTGAGTATAACTTTTCCGGGTGAGTTGAACCCGGCTGTGGGTGCAGTGGGGATATTCCTGGGAGGTCTACTGATGAAGAGGTATAAGCTTGGCGTTGTGTCTGGAGCCCAGCTGTCTTTCATCACCGCCTACCTCCTCCTCCCTCTGCAGTCTGGCACTAAGTGTGACAATGTTCAGGTGGCTGGTCTGACCATGTCCTACAATGGGTAAATATGACATCTGATTGGTTGGTTGGTGGGTGGGTTGATAAAAACAAAAGTTTTGATCAGTGGAATATGAGTGAGTTAGACTAAAGTACACATGGGCTTGTGCCGGGGCTCCCTCTTGTGGGAATATACAGTATGGTTGTTACTGAGCCAGGATTCCTGGCTGTTTTGTCACTGTGCCTGTGTCAATGATAGTTCAGCAACAATTATTTAAACATCATTATTACCAGCCATTTTCTCTGTCCCCCAGGTCCCCTGGTGTACGATGGCAGCCTGTTGTCAGAGTGTAACAGAGACCGCTCCTGCTTGGCTGGGGAGTGGGACCCTGTGTGTTCAGACAACGTCATCACCTACACCTCCCCCTGCCTCGCAGGCTGCTCCACCTTTACAGGTTGCGGCAAGAACACGGTACCAATACTATTAATGTACTGAGTGTACAAAACATTCACAGGGATGCCGGCCCATGTTGACTCCAATGGCTCCCACAGTTGTGTCAAGTTGGTTGTATGTATTTTGAGTGGTGGACCATTCTTGATACACACGGGAAACTGTTGAGCGTAAACAACCCAGCAGTGTTGCAGTTCTTGACACAAACTGGTACCCCTGGCACCTACTACCATGCCCCGTTGAAAGGCACGTAAATATTTTGTCTTGCCCATTCACCCTCTGAATGACACACAAACACAATCCATGTCTCAATTGTCTCAAGCTTTACAATATATTTTTAAACCTGTCTCGTCCTCCTTTATCTATACTGATTTAAGTGGATTTAACTAGTGACATCCAAAAGGGATTATATCTTTAACATGGATTCACCTGGTCAGCATATGTCATGGAAAGAGCAGGTGTTCTTAATGTTTTATACACTCAGTGTAACTCATGGCACTGACATGTACCACTGCATATACATTCAGAGAGTTTGGTATTTTTCCTGGAGGGCCACAATGTGTAGTAATCTTTGGCCAAACCAGGCACACTAGAGTCTATGGAGCGATATGATGTTGAATCTGAAATTCAGTTTATGTTGGCATTAATATCACTCCATAACATTCTAGCTATATTTCTTGGATGCGGGCGGCATGCGGGCGGCAGGGGCTAGTGGTTAGAGCGTTGGACTAGTAACCGGAAGGTTGCAAGTTCAAATCCCCGAGCTGACAAGGTACAAATCTGTCATTCTGCCCCTGAACAGGCAGTTAACCCACCCACCGTCATTGAAAATAAGAATTTGTTCTTAACTGACTTGCCTAGTTAAATAAAGGTAAAAAAAAAAAATCCTGGTTGGAAAAAATGAAAAAGACTAGCTCCTAAAGACATGATGGACACCACTTGGGTAGAAGCACTATATGGTCCTGTAGCCTACTTTGTCACATGTAAACAAGTTTAGGATGCCAAATGTAACCAAACATCCTACGCTTCCCTAGTCCCAGTCAAACTTATCTTGACCTTTATCAACCCTACTGCATATTCCCTTTAGCTTTCATTTCAATTTTATTGTACTTTGTTTGGGACGCACAAGACACTTTAAAAATAAAATGGTGTATATTTTTGGTCTTGTGTTCAATTTTCTTCTCTATTGCTCAATACTGTATGCTATGCGCACACAGTTGTCTGTTGTAGATCTGGAACCACTGACAGAATAGGGGAGTATCTGTGGCCACATGATAAAACACTAGTCTGGCATCAGTAGTCTGAAAATAGGAGGAAACCAGTTGGACATGTACATCAACATATGGCAGTTGACATTAATATTGTAAAAAACTCATCCTAGATGTCTCACACTTTTTGAATGAACTTGTGGCTTTGGCCAGGATCCAATTTTCCCACGGAGCTGGTGTGTAAAGGACCATATAAAATCATCTGAATGAGGCTTATTCATGTTTCAGTGGGATTATAGCATAGTTGAATTCCATTTAATTTCCAATGAGTTTAAGAAATTAATGGAAAGCCATGTACTGATTGTATTTGTATGTTATGAATCGCTACTTGAATATGTACAACAACAGTTTATTGATTTAGTGTGTCAGTTTTGTGGAGGTCCAAAATTAATGTAAAATCCAGACAGTTTAGGAATGACATGCAGTATGACTTGAGCGATACCAAAAACATAGCTACTGCAGTCAGTTTACAACCAGAGTTTTTATTTTTGTATTTGTTTATTGCTTATGTGCATAGCCCGGTGCGGTACATTCCAGCTCCTCGTATCGGCCGGGCTAGAGTGGGCATTGAGCCAGGTACGAATCTGGTCTCCAGTGCGTCTCCTCGGGCTGGCGTACATGGCAACAGTCTTACGCATGGTGTCCCCGGTTCGCCAGCACAGCCCAGTGCGGGCTATTCCACCTCGCCGCACTGGCCTGGCTACGGGGAGCATTCAACCAGGTAAGGTTGGGCAGGCTCGGTGCTCAAGAGCTCCTGTGCGCCTGCATGGTCTGGTCTACCCAGTGCCACCTCCACTCCGGTGGCAGCCCCCCGCACCAGGCTGTCTCTCCGTCTTCGGCCTACAGGTGTTCCCGCCTGTCCAGCGCTGCTAGAGCCTTCGTCCTCTCCAGTGCTGCCAGAGTCTCCCGTCTGTCCTGAGCCGCCAGAGTCTCAACCAGAGTTTTTATTTTTTAATTTGTTTATTGCTTAAACACAAATTTTAACAAAGCATAAACCAATACTGATCAAATTAGAAATTAAAGCAGTGGTAGGTTTTATGGGGAAAACATTCAATCAAATCAAATCACATACACATGGTTAGCAGATGTTAATGCGAGTGTAGCAATATCTAACAAGTAATCTAACAATTTCACAACAACTACCTTACACACACACAAGTGTAAAGGAAAGAATAAGAATATATACATATAAATATATGGATGAGCGATGGCCAAACTTTCACTTTCTGACCTTTATTTCCTTTGTTTTGTCTTTATTTAGTATGGTCAGGGCGTGAGTTGGGGTGGGCAGTCTATGTTTGTTTTTCTATGTTTGGTTTCTGTTTCGGCCTAGTATGGTTCTCAATCAGAGGCAGCTGTCGTTAGTTGTCTCTGATTGAGAATCATATTTAGGTAGCCTGGGTTTCACTGTTGGTTTGTGGTTGTTTGTTTCCGTGTGTGTGTTTGTCGCCACACGGTACTGGTTTTTTTTTGTGTGTGTGTAGATTTCATGTTATCGTTTATTGTTTTTGTTCGAGTTGTCTTTTGTCTTTATTCAAATATCGTCATGAACACTTACCATGCTGCATCTTGGTCCGATCCTTACTCCTCTTCAGATGAAGAGATCTGCCGTTACACAAACGGCATAGGCAAGATGCAGTAGATACATATGAGATGAGTAATGTAGGGTATGTAAACATTATATAAAGTGGCATTGTTTAAAGTGACTAGTGATGCATTTATTAGATCCAATTTTTAATTATTAAAGTGGCTAGAGATTGAGTCAGTATGTTGGCGGCAGCCACTCAATGTTAGTGATGGCTGGTTAACAGTCTGATGGCCTTGAAATAGAAGCTGTTTTTCAGTCTCGGTGTCCTGTGGGAATTTAAGTATGCTCTCTCTAATTCTCTCTTTCTCTCTCTCGGAGGACCTGCGCCCTAGGACCATGCCTCAGGACTACCTGGCATGATGACTCCTTGCTGTCCCCAGTCCACCTAGCCGTGCTGCTGCTCCAGTTTCATCTGTTCTGCCTGCGGCTATGGAATCCTGACCTGTTCACCGGACGTGCTACCTGTCCCAGACCTATTATTTGACCATGGTGGTCATTTATGAACATCTTGGCCATGTTCTGTTATAATCTCTGCCCGGCACAGCCAGAAAAGGACTGGCCACCCCTTATAGCCTGGTTCCTCTCTAGGTTTCTTCCTAGGTTTTGGCTTTTCTATGGAGTTTTTCCTAGCCAATGTGCTTCAACACCTGCATTGCTTGCTGTTTCGGGTTTTAGGCTGGGTTTCTGTACAGCACTTTGAGATATCAGCTGATGTACGAAGGGCTATATAAATACATTTGATTGGATTTCAATTTGTCCGTGATGTGTACGCTGAGGAACTTAACTTTCCACTTCTCCACTACTGTCCTGTTGATGTGGCTAGGAGGGGTGCTCCCTCTGCTGTTTCCTGAAGTCCACGATCATCTCCTTTGTTTTGTTGAGCGTGAGGTTATTTTCCTGACACCACACTCCCGAGGGTGTAGCATAAGAACAGCTTCATTGGCACAATGGACAAAACTTGCACAATGTTGTAATCTAACATTTTAATATATATCGGCTTAATTTGAAAATTATGTCAGTGTTGGAGCCCCTGGCTATCCATAAATGAAAAAAAAAACATGGTGCCGTCTGGTTTGCTTATTAATATAAGTAAATGTAAATTATTTCTAGGTTTATAAGTGTATATTTTATCCAATTACATTTTTGATACTTAAGTATATTTAAATCCAAATACTTTTAGACTAATACTCTAGTATTTTACTGGGTGACTTTAACTTGAGTTAAAAGTAAAGATACCTTAATAGAAAATGACTCAGTCATGTATGACATTTGGGTACTGTTTCCACCACTGCACTGGTTCTGTGTATAAACCATTTAGTAATAACTTTTACCCAAAGCGATTTAGCTACGATCATGCTTGCGCTTTCCCGCAAAGTATTGTTCCTAGAGATACGGAATATGCCGCTGTTAAGTGGAAACGTTATTTTCATTTGAGTTGGTTGATCAAGGACCGAAGACTCCGTACGGAAGCTTCTGCAACGAGTCGTCTGTATCAACAGTAGCTCGTTGTGGGACGAAGCAATGGCCATGCACATACACATTTTACGTATGGGTGCTCCCGGGAATCGAACTCATAATTCTTGCGTTGCAAGCGCCATGCTGTACCAACTGAGCTACAGGACCACAGACAACAATAGCCAACGGTACGTTTCTCTCAAGATTAGAATACTTGTGTAGTTGTTGTAGCTTGTTTACTTGTTGTAGCTATACAGTAACACGTTAGCTAACGTGCTAGCCAGGGCTACAGTTTGCATCCATGCCATACTTGTGACATACAGTTAATTCAGGTTTAGCTCATGTCATTTGTAATAACTGGCTCTCTGAAGTTTATTTTGCTGCCACCACGGTGAACCACTCGTATTTCTGCGTGCGCCACCCTCTTTTCTCATTTCAACTATGAACCTTCGCCTCTGACCCAACAACACATGGTATGCTTCTGTCCTCGTTTATTCAAAACTGGTTCGTAGTCGCCCTCAATAGTTATTTTCAAATTACTGCATTTGATTTGTTATTTAAAAAAATTATTTATCCTTATTTAACTAGGCAAGTCAGTTAAGAACACATTCTTATTTACAATGTTATGTATTGCTCATCATTGGTATCATTACTTATTTATTTGTTGTCTTATCACATTATTGTACAAAAAAACGGAAACGTAGATAATACACCAGTATTGATTGTTTCGAGTGGTCTTTTTAGTTGTATTGGGGATCCAGTATTGCGTCGCTGATTGCATTGATTGACAGATCATCCCTAAAGTTGTTTTATTACGTAAAAGTGCATTCACATTATGACGTTGGCTGAGTTACCGTATAAAATGCGGTAGTGTATCTCTGGTAATCACTTGGTAAAGTTTTACATAATGGGAACATAGGCTCCAGCCATAGACTTTAACCATGGAGGATAATAAGGTAAGCCTATGAATTGCTAACAGAGAAGCCCCATGCAGTGGTGCAGGAACCGCTGCACCGTCTTTTTTTATGCAGGACATGCCGATAGGGATGCCGCAAGTAGTGGCAGCTGGGTGGCGGTGTGGGCTAATGTTAATTGTACCGCTAATATTATCATTTTTAATATTGTAAAAAAATGTATGCATTATAATAACCTATGGGACTTGTTATACATCAAACCGTGCTTCTACACCTGCATTGCTTGCTGTTTGGGGTTTTAGGCTGGGTTTCTGTACAGCACTTTGAGATATCAGCTGATGCAAGAAGGGCTATATAAATAAAATTGATTTGATTTGAAATATGATCCTTGCAAAGATAACAGCAGTAGGCTATTTATCATAATTCTACCTAAATTATTCTAATAATAGGTGACTCCATAACGCATTAATTACGAATCTTGATATCAGGCAATATGATCTATGTGGATTTATAGCGAAAACCTGTTCTTTAAAAAACTAAATATTGGCCATTATAAACTGGGTGTTTTGAGCCCTGAATGCTGATTGGCTGAAAGCTGTGGTATATCAGAGCATATACCACGGGTATGACAAAACATTTATTTTTACTTTTCTAATTAAGTTGGTAACCAGTTTATAATAACTGTGCGTTGTGTCATGTGTAAGAACAGCTCTTAGCTGTGGTATATTGTCCATATCCACGAGCATTTAAAGAATGGTCTCATTTTTTCCAATCAGAGTTTAAATGAGGATGATCCACATGATCATCAAAGTTTGGAAGGTCAAGTCCAGAAAATGAAGAATGATATCCTGGGTTTAAACTATCCAGAAGATAGTGAAGTGAAGGATCCCCTGCCTCAGATCGAGCTGAAGGCTGTGACAAGGAGAAAAGTTAAGGTGAGAGAATAGACTGAGGAGAGAAAGGGAAATCTGGGGTCTTACCTGTCCACACTTTAAACCTGTCAAATATGCCATATAACATGTTGTTGTGAGGTTGGAAGGTAAATTGTCCTTACAACAGACTTCCATCTCTTAATATTCAATCACCAATTGTTTACTGTAGCTCTTCTCAAAGGCCTGTATAGCAACGGCAACATGCAGTATGTCATTGACTATTGTCTTTTTAGACCAAGAGGAAGACCAGTGCCAACAGGCCCACAGTTGAACAGAGCACTGATACTGATGCAGCTGAGATAGATTTTGTTGATAATCAGAATGATGAAGATGAGGATGAGGTGAAGAAGGATCCCCTGCCTCAGATGGAGCCGGATGCCGTGAAGAGAAATAAAGTCAAGGTAAGGGAATAGATTGAGCAGAGATATCTTTCATATCTATAACCTGCCCCTACAGCATGTTGTTCTGAGGAAGGTAAATTGCCCATGCAATACCCTTTTATCTCCTAATAGTAAATCTAGGGCTGACCCCATTTGTTCGACAGTTTGGTCAATAGGCTGTTGGTTGACTGGGATTTCTTAAGTTGAGCAGTCGCAAAAGTTTTTTTTCTTCATGGTGCACTTGGACACCTGTCTGATTCGCGCCTGTCTCAGTTGACTAATCCATTGCCGAGGCCACAGGGATGGCACAGTCCATCCCGCTAAGATGTGATACTGAAATTGTATATGGTTATATTATGTTAAAATAATGGTGCAACACTAATAAATCAAATATTATTTTATAGCAAATGTGCTTTCTCCTGCATTGGATACGGTCGCTGTCCGTGGTTCTGAAACATAATCTTCAGTGCTCCGTAGAATTGCCACCCTTTCCTATGTTGCTATGTGCATAATAGCAAAGTTAACCAGCATATTGGGATTGAGAACAATGCTGCAGAGGCAGCAGCAGTAGAGACGGGGAAACAGCCCTTGCCTTAGCCTAATTGTCTAAGACAATTGAGGAGAGAGGAAAACCAACTAAATTAGGTCTATAATTAATAGCCTAATTGTTAAATGTGCCTGGCTTTGTAAATCATCCATATATATATATATATATATATATATATATTATCAGTCAAAGGGGTTTTTCTTTATTTTTACTAATTTCTACATTGTAGAATAATAGTGAAGACATCAAAACTATGAATTAGCACATATGGAATCATGTAGGTATCAAAAAAGTGTTAAACAAATCAAAATCTATTTTATATTTGAGATTCTTCAAAGTAGTCACCCTTTGCCTTAATCACAGCTTTGCACACTCTTGGCATTCTCTCAACCAGCTTCATGAGGTAGTCACCTGGAATGCATTTAATAAATTAACAGGTGTGCCTTGTTAAAAATTAAGTAAAGGAATTTCTTTCCTTCTTAATGCATTTGAGCCAATCAGTTGTGTTGTGACAAGGTAGGGTTGGTATACAGAAGATAGCCCTATTTGGTAAAAGACCAAGTCCATATTATGGCGAGAACAGCTCAAATAAGCAAAGAGAAACAACAGTCCGTCATTACTTTAAGACATGAAGGTCAGTCAATCCGAAAAATTGTGCAAGTGCAAAAACCATCAAGTCGCAAAAACCATCAAGCGCTATGATGAAACTGGCTCTCATGAGGGCCGCCAACGGCAAGGAAGACCCAGAGTTAACTCGGCTGCAGAGGATAAGTTCATTAGAGTTAACTGCACCTCACATTGCAGCCCAAATAAATGCTTCACAGAGTTCAAGTCACAGACACATCTCAACATCAATTGTTCAGAGGAGACTGCGTGAATTAGGCCTTCATGGTCAAATTGCTGCGAAGAAAGCACTACTAAAGGACACCAATAATAAGAAGAGATTTGCTTGGGCCAAGAAACACGAGCAATGGACATTAGATGGGTGGAAATCTGTCCTTTGGTCTGATGAGTCCAAATTCCAACAATGTCTTTGTGAGAGGAGGTGTTCAGATGATCTCCACATGTGTGGTTCCCACCATGAAGCATGGAGGAGGTGTGGGGGTGCTTTGCTGGTGACACTGTCTGTGATTTATTTAGAATTCAAGGCACACTTAACCAACATGGCTACCATAGTATTCTGCAGTGATACGTCATCCCATCAGGTTTGCGTTTAGTGGGACTATCATTTGTTTTTCAACAGGACAATTACCCAACACATCTCCAGGCTGTGTAAGAGCTATTTGACCAAGAAGGAGAGTGATGGAGGGCTGCATCAGATGACCTAACATCCACAATCACCCAACCTCAACCCAATTGAGATGTTTTGGGATGAATTGGGCCGCAGAGTGAAGGAAAAGCAGCCAATAAGTTCTCAGCATATGTGGGAACTCCTTCAAGACTGTTGGAAAAGCATTCCAGGTGAAGCTGGTTGAGAGAATGCCAAGAGTGTGCAAAGCTGCCATCAAGGCAAAGGATGGCTACTTTGAAGAATCTCAAATATAAAATATATTTTGATTTGTTTAACACTTTTTGGTACCTACATGATTCCATATATGTTATTTCATAGTTTTGATGTCTTCACTACTATTCTACAATGTAGAAAATAGTACAAATAAAGAAAAGCCTTGAATGAGTAGGTGTGTCCAAACCTTTGACTGGTACTGCATACATGTATACAGAAATGAGACAGATATAGCTTCTGTTGCCTGTTTGAGTATTTGTTTAATAGCCTACTGATTCTGTGAGCACCAAGCCTCATGCACCGGCTAAATGTTGAATTAAGCAATTTCACAGATTCGGCTGTTTTTAATCTTTGCTATGCTGTAATAATACAGTGTCACCATCGGGCTCTTTTTTGAGTCATTTGTGTGTCTTAATTATTTAATCAAACAGTGTGCTTAAAGCATCAGACAAGCTCAGTGCCTATGTAGGTGATTGTATTCAAACACATAGGGTGTGTCTGATTATGGAAAAATACATTTTAACATTAGAACAGGATGTCTCTCGGTCTATAAATATTTTTTTTTCGTCGGGGACAGCCCTATAATCATTCTTACCCTTGCTCTACTCAAAGGGCTGTATTGGAATGGCTTCATACAGTATCTACGTATATATCATTGACTGTATTGTCTTTTTAGACCAAGAGGACCAAGAGAAACAAAGTGGAGCAGATCACTGATACAGATGCAGGTCATAAATTAAACTCTAATTTCACTGAATGTAGTCCTTTTGCATGTAAATGTGATTTAGTATGGACATCTATTGAGCAGAGGACTAATAGCAGAGTGCATAATCCTTTGTTGGGTACTTATCTTCACAAAGTACACAAAATTGGCTAATACATACTTGCCTTAGAAGGTTACATGTTTTCTGACTTCTTTACCTTGGTGAATGCTGCTTTGCACACAGGTCCCTCTACATCTGTGGAATTCTCTGGGATGACAGTTCAGGGGACATCTCACCAGGGACAATCTAATGAGTGTGTCTCCAGGGCCTGTCAGACCAGGGCTCTTGACCTCCCGCCAATCAATCCGGATGCTTTCAACCCGATTATCATCCGGTTTCTGGAAAAACTTACTGAGGAGTATGTCTAACCTTCTGTTGTAGTATTTGAATGCAATGTCATCTGGAGGATTTTATAAATTGTATGTGTGTTGGTGTGCTTTTTGGTGCTAAAAACATCTAATTATCTCCGAAAGGCAATGGAGGCAGTTAAGCATTGGCAGGATGGACCCTGTAAGTCCCTTAACCTTGAAAATTATTCATAGATATATTAATAGATATTTCAAGAAATTTAGATACAAGCCTTTTATCTATCTACAGTATCATCCACATTATCACAAACAGTTATATACAAAGAGCTTTTTAGTAGCCTACTGCTTTTCATGCTTTCCAATGTATGCCACTTTCATGATTCTCATGAACTTATGTGAGATTGTTGGTATCTCTTTGAGGAGCTTGGTTTCAGAGCCCGGCTATGCGTAATCTACCTACACTGTTTCGGTCCTACAGGTGATGAGGGCATTGCTTGCAGAGATGTGCCTGGAGATTGTGCGGTTTGTATCTGAGGCCATCCTGGAGGTCATCATCCCTGCAATTTTCCGTTTTGTACGGATATACAGCCATGTGTCTCCAGTATCCGGCAAGTCTCTGACAGAATCAGAGAGATCCTCTAGCACAAACCTGAAGGTTCGCAAGAGAGGCAGCAGCAAATCCTCAAGGTCTTGCACGGCTAAATCAAGCTCCTCTCGTAATGGGTATGTTCAGTCATTCGGTTTCACCTAACTATTCATAACCCATTTTGTGAAAATATGTTTTGTTATCTGTGTTACAGTTTACTCTTAATGACCAATTTAATTGATTACTGAATTATGCATTAATGTGACTACAGTATCCACTATTGAATATGGAATGCTGTATTGTTTGCTTTGTATTCTCAAAGGTCTCAGACATTGTTGCCAAATACTCAGGGAGATGGTGAGTCTATTTCATCTGAGCCACTCAGTGACTTTTTTGGGATCACTGAGGACAGTCTCCTCACTGGTGTCCAGGATTCCTTCAAAGAGTCGCTGAACAATGTCCTCTGTATCCAAAGAGAGGGCCAGGTAGACACTCAAAGTCTATCCCGGGTTATTGTTGGAGAAGTGTCAAAGAAAGTCAATTCCATCATCTCTGTGGCCATCCAAACTCCCATCTCTGGGCGAATGTCCCCTGTCATTTTTGCCAGTGGTGGTGTCTCCAGCACCAAGGTGGTTGAGGAGATGGTGTCTGGCGTTTCCAACATACTTCAGATGTACATTAATGGGAAGAGTGTTGAGCAGAGTGTTGTTCTCAGAGAGGATGGTGTTGAGGTGGATATGACACATTTAACAGGACAGGTCATGACAGCCCTCAGTGGCACTGTTTTGAACTTCAGCAATAAGGAGGAAAATGAACCTGACAAGAGGGAACTGCTTTGTGTTGTTGCTGACCATATGAAGAGGCTTGAAGCTTGTAAAAGTCCTGAGGAGATGCTAAAACAAGTAGAGAGCAACCTCAATATCAAAGGTACCAAATCTAGTCTTCGTCTGTCAACACAAAGTATGGACAGACTACTCACTGAGGAGTTTCAGACCAAGGCCATTGAATCGATCCGGGAGATCGTTAAAAGATTCAGGGGTTGTGTATCATGTTGTTCTGGCACTACATCATCTAGTCCAACTCCTAGGATAGGTGAGATCAGAGACCTTATGATTGACCCTGAGGCTTCTGAGTTTTTAAGTACCTTTGTTTCAGACATGGACAATCTTACCCAGTCTATCAGGGCATCCTGCTCCCCTGCACAGAGTGAGCAGATCCTTCTTGAAAACCATCAAAGTAAGATCTGGTCTTACACTGTTGGTTGTTACTACGACATGAAAAATACGCTGAAGAGACTCCTTACCTGTCCAGAAAAAGGGGATCTCGCAAGTACATTTGTGGAGAGCACAAAAGATCCTTTCACAATGGTTCCAACTTTGTGCCTGGACATCGGTCATTCCAGTAATGGTGAGGCTGACACATCGGACACCATTTCTTGTAAACCACTTTTAATTACCTCCTCATCTATGAATGAACAAAAAGGACAAAGTGAGACCCCAAAACCTCTCTTGGCTCTCAAAAAGTATTTGCAAGACCAAGTCCTCCTTGACACCGCAAAAGCGATTGCCAGCCAGGTTCTAGTCTTGTATAAGACTGAGGTGATGGAGAAGTTCTCATCTTCTGTTGGAGAGTGTGATTCTGAAGAGTCTCTGGAGGCCATTCTATTTGTGGATGGCATCATGTCTGACTTGAATGATTTCACCAGTTCTTGTTCCGCCTCACCATCTGAGTTGTTAGACAGTGAACAATGTCTCTCCCATCTCACCTTTCCACTTGGTCTGCAGGACAGCACCACCAACAGTGAATCTACCCAGAGTCTTCCAGTTATAAATATGAAGAAACTCTCCAGTGTGTCTTTCCAGACAAAGGCTAGAAAGGCAGTGAGTGAAGCTCTGAGATCTGTCAACCCCTTTACAAACAGCTTACTGGGAGACTCGGAAGCATCTAAATTGCTGGACACTTTTGTAACAGATGTGGAGACTATTGTTCAGTCCATGCAGGCACATGACTCTGAAAATTTCAAAATGTCAAAAGTGAGCACCCTTTCTGCTGCTCGTATTATATATCATAGATTTCGAGAAATGCTGAGGTGGTTTCTCACTCCCTGCCAAGACTCTGTAAAGGTCATCGATGGTGTTACACCAATACATAATGAGACTCTCAAACAGGCTCCTAGTGAAAGTTTAGATTCTCAGGTGACTTGTAATAGTGATTCTCTTGAAATCCAAGCAGACCTTCAAACCTGTACCAAGGAGGTCATTAGTCAGATCCTCACTGTGTATCACTCCGAGGAATCCATGGAGGAATGCATATCTAGCCTAAAAGGAGATACAGAAGACCTGTCCAAGCTTTTGGATGCCGTTGTTTCTCAGATTGACGTCCTTGCCGCCTCCAAACCATATTTATTTGTTTATGACTATGCTGTCAATACACAGGACAATTTGCATGGTGAGATCAACAATATTGAGGAGGAGGCATCCTCTAGAAGTCTTAAATCCACAGCCTTTGACAAACTATGTACTGAGGAGTTTCAAACTAAAGCCTCACATATGGCTGGTGGGATCCTTCAATCAGGGTTAATTGGCATTGTAAATACCAACCTTGATGGTAGAAGTGCAGACATTTGTGCAGAGTCCAGTAATGAAAGTGATGTCAAAATCCTTCAGAAGAGTGGAACTCCATCTTTGTTCACCTCTTCTCTGCATACCAATTCTGCAGCATCCAACATCGTCATAAGCATCACTAAAGACCTTAATAGCTTCACCCAGATGACTAAAATGTCTGATGCTTCAGTGTCTGGCCAGTTAGAGAGATCCCTGTCAGCTTCAACCCTTCCTGTCAGTGTTCACAACGGGGCCAATGTGAAAGGAAATATCATTTGGCCAGGCACTGTTAACCTGTTCAACAATGTGTTCACCAAGGTCAAGGATTTTTTTGCCCAGCAACAACCGGTCCTCCTAGACAATGTGGTTGAGGCCCCCAAACATGCCGAATCCATATGCAGAACAGCTACTTCTACCCAAATGACTTACAGTGAACATGAAGGCAGCCAGACCAGCATGGTAAATTATTCCAAAACCTTAATTAGTCAGACTCTGATGACAATCCAGAGGAGAGTGTCTATGTCAGAGAGGATGAGCACCTCAGAGAAAGGCCTCTTGACTCGTTCCATCGTGGGCTCCATGTTGGAGGATGTTGACATGGTGAGAACTGATGGAAATGAGATACACCGGCCATCCTCCTCAAAGTCCTCCCTGTCCATCACCTCTGCCATGACCAGAGGGTCCCAGAGTGATTTTACAAATTCTCTTCCAGGCACTCCAGTCCCCAATGAGTGGCCTGTTGAAATCTATTGTCCTATCATTAGGAGTTCGGTCATTGATATGAGTGACTCCTCAACTCATTCACAAGGGTCAACAAATTACACAAGGCAAACCATTTCTGCCATAGTTGACACTGTTATGGAGGTCATTCCAAGAGAAGATACGGAACACATAGCAACTGCAGATGATGTCATTTCTTTTACAAGGAGACTTGCGAGACTCAGCCCCAGGGACGGTCTTCAGAACTTCTCACATGAGCTCACTGACAAAGTTTATGAGCTCATAAAAAGTCACAACACCCCCCAGGCTCTTTTTGTGCCAGCTGGCAAGAGCGTGTCTGACTCTATTCTTTTGAAGCTGAAGACAGGATTGAATGCTTCTGAAGAATCCAGGGAGTTTCCATCTGACCTTGTGTACTCCTTTGCTACGGAGTCAATAAAACGTCTGCTACAGCAGATTGTCTTCTGGCTTCCTCCACCAACACAAGGATCCGATTTCTGCCAGACTGTCATCTCTGACGGTTCTCTGCAGGACACAAGTCAGCTTATCCCGAGCTCTTCTGCCATCTCCATTAGTTCCTCACAGGTTTACTGTGACACAAAGAGCCTTTTCACCAATATAATGGTCAATCAGGTCATGGATACCTGTTCTGTGGCCTCCAGTTCATCAGAAGAATTATCAGAGTTGATGAACATAATCAATGGGTTGTCCCCAACTGATGCTGGAACACTTGACTCTGACAGACCGGCTCTCATGACCACTAGCCGTCAGTCTAGTGCCAAATCATTGCCTAGAACCTCTCTGTCTGGCAGCAGCACACACAACGGTGGAACTGTGGATATTCAAGTTTTAGGAGAGGTGGAATCCAAGATGGACAACAAAGATCTGGAGATGTGTAGTGTCTCTGTGCATCCATCAACTCCATCAGCCATGGACTCTGATACACATGCATCATTTGACTCCACTGGCAATGACTACACCTCTTTGGTACTTTTACTGATTGTTAGATTGCTGTCAATGATCACCCCTATCACATTACTGGAATCCTCTGACATTGGTGAAACATCAAGAGTTCTCACAAAGAGGATTCTGTCTGAGTTCTGTGGCACCTCAGGCCTTGAACCAACTCAAGCCTACCCCCAGAATCTGAAAATCAAAAAGATTTTGAAGGCTGTCTACAAGGGGCTTCTTCAAGAATTTGGGTCAGAGAAGATGCTCCAGGTTGCAATGAAGTCAACGGATTATGCATTTGACGATGCCCTGGTCAAATCATTAACTAGGGAACTACTAACTAAATGCAATGAGGCTAGCTCTTCACCTCCCTCCATGACCCAGTTGTCATCACACAATGCACTTGGCAGTGACGAGGTAGGTAATTCTGGGCTTCCAACAACTGGTAGAAAGGAAAAGAAGAGAGGAAGATTCAGCTCTCTCTGTGGACTCAACCCAAAGGTACATATGTCATCAAAATACAAATTATAAAGATTATTTTTATTCATTACGTACAGTATGATGGTAAACACTGATACCTTTTGTGTGCAATTTCTCCTACTGTACAAATGACTGTTTGTTACCCAGTGTACAAAGAAGGTCAACAAGAAGAACCACTGCATTCCAACACCTTCCCAGAACCAGACCCCTGCCGTCAGTGAAACAGGTAAGTCAATACACTCAAATGTGTACTAAACAAAAATATAAACGCAACATGCAACAATTTCAAAGATTTTATTGAGTTACAGTTCATATAAGGAAATCAGTCAATTTAAATACGTTCATTAGGCCCTTATCTATAGATTTCACATGACTGGGAATACAGATATGCATCTGTTTGTCACATACAGTGCCTTGCGAAAGTATTCGGCCCCCTTGAACTTTGCGACCTTTTGCCACATTTCAGGCTTCAAACATAAAGATATAAAACTGTATTTTTTTGGTGGGACACAATCATGAAGTGGAATGACATTTTTTTGGATATTTCAAACTTTTTTAACAAATCAAAAACTGAAAAATTGGGCGTGCAAAATTATTCAGCCCCCTTAAGTTAATACTTTGTAGCGCCACCTTTTGCTGCGATTACAGCTGTAAGTCACTTGGGGTATGTCTCTATCAGTTTTGCACATCGAGAGACTGACATTTTTTCCCATTCCTCCTTGCAAAACAGCTCGAGCTCAGTGAGGTTGGATGGAGAGCATTTGTGAACAGCAGTTTTCAGTTCTTTCCACAGATTCTCAATTGGATTCAGGTCTGGACTTTGACTTGGCCATTCTAACACCTGGATATGTTTATTTTTGAACCATTCCATTGTAGATTTTGCTTTATGTTTTGGATCATTGTCTTGTTGGAAGACAAATCTCCGTCCCAGTCTCAGGTCTTTTGCAGACTCCATCAGGTTTTCTTCCAGAATGGTCCTGTATTTGGCTCCATCCATCTTCCCATCAATTTTAACCATCTTCCCTGTCCCTGCTGAAGAAAAGCAGGCCCAAACCATGATGCTGCCACCACCATGTTTGACAGTGGGGATGGTGTGTTCAGCTGTGTTGCTTTTACGCCAAACATAACGTTTTGCATTGTTGCCAAAAAGTTCAATTTTGGTTTCATCTGACCAGAGCACCTTCTTCCACATGTTTGGTGTGTCTCCCAGGTGGCTTGTGGCAAACTTTAAACGACACTTTTTATGGATATTTTTAAGAAATAGCTTTCTTCTTGCCACTCTTCCATAAAGGCCAGATTTGTGCAATATACGACTGAATGTTGTCCTATGGGCAGAGTCTCCCACCTCAGCTGTAGATCTCTGCAGTTCATCCAGAGTGATCATGGGCCTCTTGGCTGCATCTCTGATCAGTCTTCTCCTTGTATGAGCTGAAAGTTTAGAGGGACGGCCAGGTCTTGGTAGATTTGCAGTGGTCTGATACTCCTTCCATTTCAATATTATCGCTTGCACAGTGCTCCTTGGGATGTTTAAAGCTTGGGAAATCTTTTTGTATCCAAATCTGGCTTTAAACTTCTTCACAACAGTATCTCGGACCTGCCTGGTGTGTTCCTTGTTCTTCATGATGCTCTCTGCACTTTTAACGGACCTCTGAGACTATCACAGTGCAGGTGCATTTATACGGAGACTTGATTACACACAGGTGGATTGTATTTATCATCATTAGTCATTTAGGTCAACATTGGATCATTCAGAGATCCTCACTGAACTTCTGGAGAGAGTTTGCTGCACTGAAAGTAAAGGGGCTGAATAATTTTGCACGCCCAATTTTTCAGTTTTTGATTTGTTAAAAAAGTTTGAAATATCCAATAAATGTCGTTCCACTTCATGATTGTGTCCCACTTGTTGTTGATTCTTCACAAAAAAATACAGTTTTATATCTTTATGTTTGAAGCCTGAAATGTGGCAAAAGGTCGCAAAGTTCAAGGGGGCCGAATACTTTCGCAAGGCACTGTATACCTTAAAAAAAGGTAGGGGCATGGATCAGAAAACCAGTCAGTGTCTGGTGTGATCACCATTTGCCTCATGCAGCGTGACACTTCTCCTTCGCATAGAGTTGATCAAGCTGTTGATTGTGGCCTATGGAATGTTGTCCCACTCCTCTTCAATAGCTGTGCGAAGTTGTTGAATATTGGTGGGAACTGGAACACGCTGTTGTACACGTCAATCCAGAGCATCACAAACATGCTAAATGGGTGACATGTCTGGTGAGTATGCAGGCCTTTCGATACATTACCATGCACATGAGGTGATGGTGGCGGATGAATGGCACGACAATGGGCCTAAGGATCTCGTGACGGTATCTCTGTGCATTCAAATTGCCATTGATAAAATGCAATTGTGTTCGTTGTCCGTAGATTATGCCTGCCCACCCCATAACCCTACAGCCAACACGACGCCATATACTTGGTCTGTGGTTGTGAGGCCGGTTGGACATACTGCCAAATTCTCTAAAACGGCATTGAAGGCGGCTTATGGTAAAGAAATAAACATTAAATTCTCTGGCCACAGCTCTGTTGGACATTCCTGCAGTCAGCATGCCAATTGCACGCTCCCTCAAAACAAGTCAACCAGCGTTTTTCCTTGCTCCTATTTTTCTCAGTCTCTGAGACATCTGTGGCATTGTGTGGTGTGACAAAACTGCACATGTTAGCGTGGCCTTTTATTGTCTCCAGCACGAGTTGCACCTTTGTAATTAACCCACATGAGTCTAAGCCCTGTCTAGGCCGATGGGTTTGTATCGGCCTTACTGCTATTTGCCCATACAAATGCATTGAATAACAGATTCACTACATGGAACTGAAGTGTCTGTCTTAAATTTGAGAGATATAAGTTGACGAATATATATATATATATATTGCATGTTTTTATCCCCTTCTTTTTGGCACTAAGCCCTGGGGGGGGGCCTATGTAACACTTCTGCGTTAAATAGGGGGATTGAGACTGCTAGGCTACCTGCCGGCCTACATTTGTAAATTATGTAGAATATTACAATTTAAATAATAATAATGCAATACTAATTATTCACACTAACTAGGGTCAGTTAAAGAAAATGTTATGTTTACATTTTTTTTCCAGCAATTGTCAAAGATCAAGAATCCTGCCAAACAGAGAGTGTATGCTCCACCAAGAAGAAACCAAGGAAGCGTTCGCTCATTTCCAGGATGTTTTCAGCTATAGGCAAAGCCTTTTCCAGTCCCTTTACTTCCTGCTATAAAAAGAAGAGCACCTAATCTATATTTCAAAATAAATATTTGAAATTAACATAATTGCATTAATTATTAATGTTGAGTGTTTTTCATTATATATTATTGGATGATATAAAGTGTAGTAGTAGAAGTTGTATAGTTGACTATATTACTTTTACTTTTAAGATACATTAAAAAAAATAAGAATATGTGCACTTCTAGGTACAGTTGAAGTCTGATGTTTACATACACTTTAGCCAAATACATTTAAACTCAGTTTTTCACAATTCCTGACATTTAATCCTGTTAGAGGAATTCTAAATTCCTCTGTATTATTTCCCAATCAGAATTCATTACTCTGTCAATGCATTCTAAAGGGATTATAAGACCCAATATTTTTTATAAGAATGGACAGAGCCCCGGTCTTAAAAGTCAGGTAACAGCGTTTAATTCAAGAGAGTACTGGTACATACACATTTTTCCACAGGTTATAAACTGAAAATGACGTCAGCGTTTTCTAAATGTTCTATCTCTTCATGACACGGGTAGAGAGGCCCTATAGTTCTCGAGCCTTCCCTCCTCGCCTGAAGCCAAGGTCAGTAATTGTAAATCAGCATTCTAGACAGTCTGGAGATAGTCCGTCCATGCCATCTGGAGATAGTTCATTGATTTGTACAAAGGAACAGACCGTCATTGTTACTAAACTCCTGATTATATTATATACAATTGGGAATGGGAGCAAGAGAGAAAATTCATATATGTACAGTACATAATCGCATTTGGACTAGTCAGTCCTGATTGAAATGTATACATAATTAGTCATCATTGATAAAAATTCCCTTAACAAATCCTCGTAAAAAAATCCCTGTCTTAGGTCAGTTAGAATCATCACTTTATTTTAAGAATGTGAAATGTCAGAATAATAGTAGAGAGAATGATTTATTTCAGCTTTTATTTCTTTCATCACGTTCCCAGTGGGTCAGAAGTTTACATACACTCAATTAGTATTTGGTAGCATTGCCTTTAAATTGTTTAACTTGGGCCAAACGTTTCGGGTGGCCTTCCACAAGCTTCCCACAATAAGTTGACTGAATTTTGGCCCATTCCTCCTGACAGAGCTGGTGTAACTGAGTCAGGTTTGTAGGTCTCCTTGCTCGCACAAGCTTTTTCAGTTCTGCCCACAAATTTTCTATAGGATTGAGGTCAGGGCTTTGTGATGGCCACTCCAATACCTTGACTTTGTTGTCCTTAAGTCATTTTGCCACAACGTTGGAAGTATGCTTGTCCATTTGGAATACCCACTTGCGACCAAGCTTTAACTTTCTGACTGATGTCTTGAGATGTTGCTTCAATATATCCACATCATTTTTGTGGATATCAAATAAAACTATAAATAATCTTATCTAAGTCCTTTACAATTTTAGGGGGTAAGTCAAGTGATAATGAGACATAAACCGACCTGGATAACCCTTCAGCTTTGGATAATAAAACCCGACCGTATAACTAAATATCTCTCATCAACCAGAGGTTCAATTTCTTCTTTGTTTTCTCAATGGGGTTAAAGTTCAATTCACTCGTGTTTTCGTCCTTGCATATAACAATTTCAAGATAAGTAACTGTCACTATCGTCGTAGTGAATACATACTTTTAATGTAAGACGAATGAACACAAAGTACACTAAACAAACAAAATAACAACACGACCGTGACCGCTATCAACACTGCGTGCAAACATGCAACATCACATAGACAATCACCCACAAATGACCCAAGGAATATGGCAGTCTAAATATGGTTCCAAATCAGAGACAACAATAAACAGCTGCCTCTAATTGAGAACCAATCTAGGCAATCATAGACATACAAAACACCTAGACCTGTAAACAACACCATAAACATACAAAAAACCTAGACAGGCCCAAACACAGCAAACCACCCCTTGTCACACCCTGACCTAACCAAAATAATAAAGAAAACAAAGATAACTAAGGTCAGGGCATGACAGTAACCGTATCTTTAATTGGGATACCATATACTTCCTGTAAAACACAATCCTTGAGTGGAAATAAGACTGACTTATTGATATTAATTTTCAAATCCGAAACTAAGGAAAAGTCTTCAATACAGGAAATTGCTTTAGAAACCTCATTCCTGTCTCTTAAAAATATTACGGATTCTCCTGGCATTAATAGAAAAAACAGAAATGGACTTGTACGTTCACGTGAATCAGGGTCTCACAAAAAAAAAAGTTCTTACTAGTTGCAAATAAAAACAGTCCTTTGCACCACGCAAGTGGTTGACATAAATTATATATTATTTTTTTTATACAATTGCAAATAACATTGTACCATAGATTGGTAAAAACAAATAGCCATCAAGCTAACATTAAGTGTCAGTGCGAATTTCCCTGCCATAAAATAAATATATATACAGTGGGGCAAAAAAGGATTTAGTCAGCCACCAATTGTGCAAGTTCTCCCACTTAAAAAGATGAGAGAGGCCTGTAATTTTCATCATAGGAACACTTCAACTATGACAGACAAAATGAGAAAAAAAATCCAGAAAATCACATTGTAGGATTTGTAATGAATTAATTTGCAAATTATGGTGGAAAATAAGTATTTGGTCACCTACAAACAAGCAAGATTTCTGGCTCTCACAGACCTCTCTTCTTTAAGAGGCTCCTCTGTCCTCCACTCGTTACCTGTATTAATGGCACCTGTTTGAACTTGTTATCGGTATAAAAGACACCTGTCCACAACCTCAAACAGTCACACTCCAAACTCCACTATGGCCAAGACCAAAGAGCTGTCAAAGGACACCAGAAACAAAATTGTAGACCTGCACCAGGCTGGGAAGACTGAATCTGCAATAGGTAAGCAGCTTGGTTTGAAGAAATCAACTGTGGGAGCAATTATTAGGAAATGGAAGACATACAAGACCACTGATAATCTCCCTCGATCTGGGGCTCCACGCAAGATCTCACCCCGTGGGGTCAAAATGATCATAAGAACAGTGAGCAAAAATCCCAGAACCACACGGGGGGACCTAGTGAATGACCTGCAGAGAGCTGGGACCAAAGTAACAAAGTCTACCATCAGTAACACACTACGCCGCCAGGGACTCAAATCCTGCAGTGCCAGACGTGTCCCCCTGCTTAAGCCAGTACATGTCCAGGCCCGTCTGAAGTTTGCTAGAGAGCATTTGGATGATCCAGAAGAAGATTGGGAGAATGTCATATGGTCAGATGAAACCAAAATATAACTTTTTGGTAAAAACTCAACTCGTCGTGTTTGGAGGACAAAGAATGCTGAGTTGCATTCAAAGAACACCATACCTACTGTGAAGCATGGGGGTGGAAACATCATGATTTGGGGCTATTTTTCTGCAAAGGGACCAGGACGACTGATCCGTGTAAAGGAAAGAATGAATGGGGCCATGTATTGTGAGATTGTGAGTGAAAACCTCCTTCCATCAGCAAGGGCATTGAAGATGAAACGTGGCTGGGTCTTTCAGCATGACAATGATCCCAAACACACTGCCTGGGCAACGAAGGAGTGGCTTCGTAAGAAGCATTTCAAGGTCCTGGAGTGGCCTAGCCAGTCTCCAGATCTCAACCCCATAAAAAATCTTTGGAGGGAGTTTAAAGTCCGTGTTGCCCAGCAACAGCCCCAAAACATCACTGCCCTAAAGGAGATCTGCATGCAGGAATGGGCCAAAATACCAGCAACAGTGTGTGAAAACCTTGTGAAGACTTACAGAAAACGTTTGACCTCTGTCATTGCCAACAAAGGGTATTTAAAAGTATTGAGAAACTTTTGTTATTGACCAAATACTTATTTTCCACCATAATTTGCAAATAAATTCATTAAAAATCCTACAATGTGATTTTCTGGATTTCTTTCCCCTCATTTTGTCTGTCATAGTTGAAGTGTACCTATGATGAAAATTACAGGCCTCTCATCTTTTTAAGTGGGAAAACTTGCACAATTGGTGGCTGACTAAATACTTTTTTGCCCCACTGTATGGGGCAAAAAAGGCCTTTTGGATAAGTTTGTCCAAGGTAAGGACATGCATCAAGCTATAGCCTACTTTTAATGTTTTACTTCCGAACTCAAGTTACTCCAGTCAAGTGATTAATCGTAAGAGTTGGTGGTTTTGACTGAGCAGTCCAATGGCCAATGCTGTTTTTGGACTATGAGACCCTCGGCTATATACTATGATGAGCCAATAACATGCATAGATTATCCATTAGGCATTGCACAAATCAGTGTCTAGGTCAGAATATAAAGTTGCTACTTCCGTCAACTCAAGTTACTCAAGTCAAGTGATTAATCGTAAGAGTTAGTTGTTTTGACTGTCAAAACAAATAACTTTGATGGAATATTCCAAATTACAATTGCAATTATTCATCACAAATGCACAATATTACTTGTATTTCAATGATTCATCCAGGCCCAAGACATAAAGTCTCCTGAAAGCTGTGTAGCAATCATTCCATTGCTGACCCATAGGATGGTAATCACATACATGATTGGCTTAATCTAGAATCATGGATACCTTTCATGTGAGTATTCACACACCAGATTTTTTTTACATACCTCAGAAGGAAGATACCTCAATATCTGGAAGCACTGTCTCATGTACAATTGTTAATGCTATCTTTGAAATTTCTAACAAAATGTTGACTTGATCGTTTCATCAAGACCTTCTCATCACAAGTTGGAACAAGTGGTCAAAATTGGGACAATGCAGCCATAAATAACATGGAACAATATTTTCATGGAGGTAAGCACTACACTTCTGATGGGTTTAAAGATTGTATTACATTATCTAATAGTGTGAAAGTAAACCCCAGCTGTTATTCTTTTCACAGGGAAGGACAATCTCCATTATGCCATGAACGTTTCATTGCTGAACAACCATGGATATTTTTCCTCTCATTTGGCTCCTGTTCCTCCAACAGTGAGCAAGATCTGCCAGCAGAGCTCACTGGAGCAGGGAGACATCCCGTCATCCTTTTGGCGCCTGACAAAGTACACTTATTTTCTTCTAAATAACACTATAGTAATGTAACGGATGTGAAACGGCTAGCTTAGTTAGCGGTGGTGCGCGCTATAAATAGCGTTTCAATCGGTGACGTCACTTGCTCTGAGATCTTGAAGTAGTAGTTCCCCTTGCTCTGCAAGGGCTGTGGCTTTTGTGGAGCGATGGGTAACGATGCTTCGTGGGTGACTGTTGTGTGCAGAGGGTCCCTGGTTCGCGCCCGGGTATGGGCGAGGGGACGGTCTAAAGTTATACTGTTACAGTAACATCTTCTGCACAAAGTTACATTTCTAATAAGATTGGTGTTAAGTGAGAACGAATCCTAAAGATGGTCCAATGGGCCTGATCTGAAGCTTCTCGTCATCTCAGTATGTTGAACCACCTGATTTCTTGCAGGCTTGAGATTCAGATCCTGCTGAACGATGTTAAGCATTCGATTAACCACATGCAGGGGACGCTGAACACCATGCAGGGGCAGTGTATTGAGTTGCAGACTGCCATGTCTAAGGTAGTGTCAGATGAGTCTCAGATACAGAATAAGTCTGATGTTATGGTGATAATGATTGAGATGGTGATTATAATAATGGTGACGAGCGGTACCCCACCCACATTGGATCTGATTTATTCAATTCAATGCAATTCAATCTTTGAGGACTGCAACCATAGAAATGCAATTTCTTTACACTAATAAGCTATTGTCAACTTCCCGTCTATGCTTATCTTGCTCATTGCTCACTGTCAATTGCTCACTGTTACCCTATGTGTGCGTGCAACTATTATTGATTTCTCACAGAAAAATAATTTGGTTGCAAATGTACCTGGGGCCATGTAAATAATTGTTAGGCTACTCATTTTGAATCCACCTGTGAAGTATCAGAATCAACCAGTAGGAAGCTCTACGCTAATAACGTACATTCATTTTAACTCTGAGGTTCCAAGTTTCCGATGGGATGTGAATGCGTCAATAATTGCTATGGTAATTTTGAATGTTCAGTCAGTGAGCATTATGGGTAATTATCCTACATACTTACATCAAATACTTTATGATAGCATCATCTCCTGTAGTAACATTGCCATTCCAAACACAATACATGTAAAAATGAACAAAGATAGAAAATATTCCTGAAGTGAATAAAATCAGCTCAAAATTGGAGGAAATGTCCCTGCAGCAGGGAGGCTTACGGTATTATAATATATTGTAGATAACATTAATATAATTTGTGTATTTACAGTATCAGTACACATACAAATGAAAGTACAGTTCCTTGCGAAAGTATTCGGCCCCCTTGAACTTTGCGACCTTTTGCCACATTTCAGGCTTCAAACATAGATATAAAACTGTATATTTTTGTGAAGAATCAACAACAAGTGGGACACAATCATGAAGTGGAACAACATTTATTGGATATTTCAAACTTTTTTAACAAATCAAAAACTGAAAAATTGGGCGTGCAAAATTATTCAGCCCCCTTAAGTTAATACTTTGTAGCGCCACCTTTTGCTGTTCAGCTGTGTTGCTTTTACGCCAAACATAACGTTTTGCATTGTTGCCTAAAAGTTCAATTTTGGTTTCATCTGACCAGAGCACCTTCTTCCACATGTTTGGTGTGTCTCCCAGGTGGCTTGTGGCAAACTTTAAACAACACTTTTTATGGATATCTTTAAGAAATGGCTTTCTTGCCACTCTTCCATAAAGGCAAAATTTGTGCAATATACGACTGATTGTTGTCCTATGGACAGAGTCTCCCACCTCAGCTGTAGATCTCTGCAGTTCATCCAGAGTGATCATGGGCCTCTTGGCTGCATCTCTGATCAGTCTTCTCCTTGTATGAGCTGAAAGTTTAGAGGGACGGCCAGGTCTTGGTAGATTTGCAGTGGTCTGATACTCCTTCCATTTCAATATTATCGCTTGCACAGTGCTCCTTGGGATGTTTAAAGCTTGGGAAATCTTTTTGTATCCAAATCCGGCTTTAAACTTCTTCACAACAGTATCTCGGACCTGCCTGGTGTGTTCCTTGTTCTTCATGATTCTCTCTGCGCTTTTAACGGACCTCTGAGACTATCACAGTGCAGGTGCATTTATACGGAGACTTGATTACACACAGGTGGATTGTATTTATCATCATTAGTCATTTAGGTCAACATTGGATCATTCAGAGATCCTCACTGAACTTCTGGAGAGAGTTTGCTGCACTGAAAGTAAAGGGGCTGAATAATTTTGCACGCCCAATTTTTCAGTTTTAGATTTGTTAAAAAAGTTTGAAATATCCAATAAATGTCGTTCCACTTCATGATTGTGTCCCACTTGTTGTTGATTCTTCACAAAAAAATACAGTTTTATATCTTTATGTTTGAAGCCTGAAATGTGGCAAAAGGTCGCAAAGTTCAAGGGGGCCGAATACTTTCGCAAGGCACTGTATATAAACAATCGACCACATCCATTTAAAGCAATGATTGTCAATTGAAAATGTGGTTGTTGTGTTATCTTGTTGTGCGCCTTGCGTGTCAGTCCCCTTAAGCACATTATTCCAATATTTCTGAGCTCTGAATTGACACAATTAGCACTTTTGCAAAGATATTCGGTTAAAAATAAGTATGAATGACAATAAACGTATGACTTGGATTGTATGCATAATAGTGTAGTAAACAATATCTCTCAGCGTGGGAACTCTTGGTGTTTGGAAAGTATCCGTATAAGTCTCCATGGCACGTATCACTTCGTTGTCTTGTTGGTAATAGTAAAAATGCAATGTAATTGTAATGGTCTAACAGGTGTTTTTCATTTTATTTCTCACATTAAACAGACATTTGAGAACGGAATTGCTTACAGTTGTACCTACGACCTCAACACCCAATCTACTCACACGCGCAAATACTCACATTCAAAATCATACATAATGCTGTCCTTCTCTCCGCTTACCTTCGTTGGCCTCTATTTTTTTTTAAACATTTGTCAGAGAAAATGACAATTTTCGTGGTATTGCTTTGTGCACTGACTTTACTGAACTCTGGAGAAAACGAACATTGCCGCTGGGTGAGTACATCTGACAATGTGCTCTCCCGTCCATTAGACATTTTGTCTGCAGGAACTCGTCCAAGTGCCGATGTATTTGTGGCATGATGTGAACAGCATGAATTTGTGTCACTACCAAAGTCTAATGGTTTTAAATGACTATTTTGTATTGTCTGGAAACTCACTTGTATAATTTGCTTGCGGTAGGTCTCTTAAAAAAGAGAAGCCTACAAGGTTCTTAAACAGAGGTGCCTAGTTATTCTTCTTTTGTTGATATCAGGTAACGTGCAACCTAACCCTGGCCCTGATATGCAATGTCTCCAAACCCCCTTTAAATCAAGATCTGGTTTTGGGAGTTTTCATTTAAATGTTTGCAGCCTGTTGTCAAAAATTGATGGGGTTAGGATTTGGGCTAAATCAACTGATGCTGATGTAATTGTGTTTTCTGAAACCTGCTCAGCAAGTCTGTTTTTGATAAATGTATAAGTGGTTACAATGTTTATCGCACTGATCGGGTTAAGAAATGTGGGGGTGTGGCTATATATGTAAAAACTAAATTCCCTGTAAGTGTGGCAAAGTCTGAAGCTATATGTAAACAGTTGGAATTTCTTGCTTTGAATATTGAGGTTTCAAAGGGTCTCTCTATAACTGTCATTGGCTCTCGGTGATGCATTTTCTTCTTTGACGCACCTTATGTCTAAACTTCTTTACATTGAAATGATCTTGATTGGTGATCTCAACTGGTGTTGGTTAAAGCCAGTGTCTGATGATTTAAAAACGTTTTGTAATTCTATGAATCTTACCCAGTTGATTAACTCACCCACTCGCCCAAATCTTAAATGCCCAGATCAATCTACCCTGATTTATTTGATATTGACAAATGTTCCACATAATTATTCTGCAGGTGGTGTTTTTTGTAATGATTTAAGTGACCATTGTGCTGTTGTTGCTGTTAGAAATACTAAGGTTCCTAAAACAAACCCACGTTTTATTCGTAAGAGAAATTTGAAGTGTTTTAATGAGCAGGCTTTCTTTCATGATTTGTTTTATTTTGACTGGAGCAGATTGAGTTTATCCCTGATGTGAAAACTGCCTGGAAATTATTTCATTATGTTTTTTTCCAAATAGTAAACAAACATGCCCCATTCTGCAGGTTCAGGGTTAAAGGGCGGGTTTTCTTCTGAGCTGTCTTGTATTATTCACAACCGTAATCTAGCCTACAACCCTGTGTGGATGAACCAGTGAGAGCTGGTCAAACTTTTAGCTTTTTGCCATTCTCAGTGCAGGTGGTACATAAAGCCCTGAAATCCTTAGATCAGAGAAAGCCTGCAGGTCCTGATCTTTTGGATCCCTTCTTTTTAAATCTGGCAGCTGATTTCATAGCTCAACCACTAATCTAACCCTGGAATGTAGTGAAAATCCAAAGATCTGGAAATCAGCATTTGCCCTACCACTTTTAACCGGGAGAGATCCAACTCTTTTAAATAATTATAGGCCAATCTTAAAGCTGTCACCCCTGGTGAAAATACTTGAAACCCTTGTGGGTGAACAGCTAAAATAGTTTTTATTTACTAACTCAATTATAGCAGCCATGAAGGTTTTAAATGATATCACTGAAGCCCTTGACAAAAAACAGCATTGTCTCACTATTTATCGATCTCTCTAAGGCTTTTGATACAGTTCATCATGCTATACTAAGGCAGATATTGTCGAGTGTAGGTCTTTCGGAGCATGCAGTTGCATGGTTTGCTAACTATCTGTCTGATAGAACTCAGTGAACTCAATTTGATGGACTTATGTCTGTTAAATTGTCTATCTTTAATGGTGTGCCTTGGTTCTCTCTTATTCACTATTTATACAAATGATTTAGACAAAAATTTCCCAAATGCACAACTTAATTTTTATGCTGATGATACTGTTATTTACTGTTGTGCCTCGTCTCTTATAAAAGCTTTCCAGAACTTGCAAACTGCTTTTTATACTGTTCAACATACCTTGTGTCAATTGAAGCTTATCCTCAATACTGACCAAACTAAACTAATGGTGTTTTCTAATGCAAGAAATAGATCTCTGAACCTTTCACCTATTACTACCTGTCAAAGCAAAGAAATTGAGGTTGTAACCTCATATAAATATCTTGGAATTTTAATTGATGACGGCTTCTCTTTTAAATTGCATATTCAACAACTTACAAAAAAAATTAAGCTGACATTGGGATTTTATTTTAGGAATAAGGCCTGTTTTTCTTTTGAAGCCAGAATGTGGCTATTATCAGCTACATTTATGCCTTTACTAGACTATGGGGATATTTTATATATGAATGCTTCTGCTCAGTGTTTGAGATCAATTGACACCCTTTACCATGGCACTTTGAGATTTATTTTAAACTGCAAAACCCTTACGCACCACTGCACTTTGTATACCAGGGTTGGCTGGCCTTCTCTAGTCACTCGTAGGCTCAGTCACTGGTATACTTTTATTTACATAGAAGAGAGACGATTTTCTGGAGGTGCCACTATCTTACAGCTGAATGTATTGTCGTCACTTTTCTATAGAGGTAGAGGTATATAGAGAAACATTCAGTTATTTATGGTTTCATATATAGGTGTTTCTATTGTATGAATGTGAAATACATTGTGGTTTTCATGTGAAACCAAACACTAAGACAGGGTTATTTGTGGAACATTTTTTAATTCTGCTTTAGGTAAAGTGCATTTATGTTGTGTAATTTAAAGTGTGCACTTGTTTGATGTGAATATTTTCAAAGTACTAACAAGAAAATAGACAATTGAACAAGAGAAAAAACACATTCTTCAGAATAAAGAAAGCGCCAGAACTTTGCAGAGATAAACTTGTGTCCGTTCTTTTTACTATTGCAGGCCACCTCAGCTACACATGCACTCTGTCTGCACACGTATCCACGCATGCACATACACACGGACATACACACACTAATGTTTTCTCTCTTGTGTTTGTCAGCAGTTTATCGTGGCCCTGTCGTTCGCCTCCTTCACCAAAGCTCTGTCAGGGACCTACATGTACAGTGCCATCACTCAGAGAGACACTTTGACCTGTCCAGCTCTCTCATCGGACTCATAGACGGTAGCTTTGAGATGGGTATCAACAATAACATTGAGTTGCTTGAGAATTCATGTAGTAAAAACCAGATACAGACTACAGACTACAGTATGATCCATTTTTCTTGTAGTTCAATCAGAGTCTGCTCTCAATACTGTCCAGTTTTATAGTTGTTCCTATTAATTGATTGACTGACGTTTGTCCATGACTCTACTGTCAAACCACTAACATTGTTTTATTTGATGCTATGTTGTTGCAGCCTAGTATCCAAACTGATATGCCATTTTTAGTTAAAAAAAATAACAGTGTTTATAATTTGCGATTCCTGACTACTGTAGTGTTGTGGTTTCTTGCAGGTAACCTGCTGTTCCTGGCTGTGGTCAGCCATTTTGGGGTGAAGCTGCACCGGCCCAGGTTCATTGCTATGCGCTGTTTCATCATGGCTGTAGGATCCTTCCTCACAGGCCTGCCACACTTCTTCATGGGACGGTAAAACAACTGAAATACTGGTTAAACTTGTACTTGTAGAGATACTCCAATGCGGAAGATAGTTTCACTTTAGAAATAAAGAAATGTATCCAGTTGATTAATCTCAGTTAACTTAGAACTAAAGTCTTGTGTAATTGGTCAGCTGCTTGATTATGTTTTGGGGCCATAAATGTTAAGAGAAGGGATTAAGAGATGCTATAACTGTGACGTGGTAAGGTTGGACCCAGGTGCAGAGAAGAGACCAGAAGATGAAGCAGTGGTTCCAACCAGTGTCTCCACTGCTCAAGGGCCCACTTAACTGCCCAAAGCTCCCAGTTGCCTACATCGTAGTTGCCTTCCGCTGGCGAGACCTGCTTGGAGAGAAAGGAGCATGGGTGCAGTTTCTTGTCCTCCTTGTTCCACTGTGAAAGGACCACACCAGCTCCGGTGTCCGAGGCGTCCACCTCTACCACAAAGGGACGAGTTGGATCAGGATGAACGAAGATGGGTCCGGAGTTGAAACGTCCCTTGAGCTCTATGAATGCCCTGTCAGCCTCAGGATTCCTGCAAAAACCTGCTTCAGTGAGGTGGGACAGGGCCATACGTGTTCCGGAGGGGTTTTTGGAGAAGATCAGGATGTCGTCGAGGTGAACAAAGACGAACCGGTTCAACATATCCCTAAGAGTGTCATTGATCAATGCCTGAAAGACTTCTGGTGAGTTCGATATTCCAAAGGTCATGGCTAAATACTCAGTTACCACTAGGGGTGTTAAAGGACATTTTCCTCTCATCTCCCTGATTCTCTCCAGATTTTAAGCGTTGCGGAGGTCCAGTTTGGTGAAGAATTGGATTCTTAGTGCCAACTCCGAGGCGGCGGACATCGGGTAGGGGGTAACGATTCTTGATAGTAATCCTTTTCAGCCCTCTGTAATCGATGCAAGGACTGAGACAGAGAGACAAGGGATGCGATTAGACATGCAGCCCAATTAATATATTTTTTTTCTCCACTAATTGGTCAAATTCCACTAATTGGTCAAAATCACATTCGATATTTTCGTATCAGCTCTTTTTCAGAGCATATCTGATTGGTCAAAATACCAATTACTCAACAAACAAAAAAATGACTGAATTGGGCTGCCTGTCTCAACGAATCCACAGAAACCTGGACATGTTCCAACTGAAATGTTCCATCCTGTCAGTACTGATGTTGAATGGCATTAACTACACTTTTTTTTGTTCTCTCCCAACCCCTGTAGGTGTGTTGAACATGAGTGGAAATGAAACTCCAGCACACCGGTAGCACTAAAGATGTGTGAGTATAACTTTTCCGGGTGAGTTGAACCCGCCTGTGGGTGCAGTGGGGATATTCCTGGGAGGTCTACTGATGAAGAGGTATAAGCTTGGCGTTGTGTCTGGAGCCCAGCTGTCTTTCATCACCGCCTACCTCCTCCTCCCTCTGCAGTCTGGCACTAAGTGTGACAATGTTCAGGTGGCTGGTCTGACCATGTCCTACAATGGGTAAATATGACATCTGATTGGTTGGTTGGTGGGTGGGTTGATAAAAACAAAAGTTTTGATCAGTGGAATATGAGTGAGTTAGACTAAAGTACACATGGGCTTGTGCCGGGGCTCCCTCTTGTGGGAATATACAGTATGGTTGTTACTGAGCCAGGATTCCTGGCTGTTTTGTCACTGTGCCTGTGTCAATGATAGTTCAGCAACAATTATTTAAACATCATTATTACCAGCCATTTTCTCTGTCCCCCAGGTCCCCTGGTGTACGATGGCAGCCTGTTGTCAGAGTGTAACAGAGACCGCTCCTGCTTGGCTGGGGAGTGGGACCCTGTGTGTTCAGACAACGTCATCACCTACACCTCCCCCTGCCTCGCAGGCTGCTCCACCTTTACAGGTTGCGGCAAGAACACGGTACCAATACTATTAATGTACTGAGTGTACAAAACATTCACAGGGATGCCGGCCCATGTTGACTCCAATGGCTCCCACAGTTGTGTCAAGTTGGTTGTATGTATTTTGAGTGGTGGACCATTCTTGATACACACGGGAAACTGTTGAGCGTAAACAACCCAGCAGTGTTGCAGTTCTTGACACAAACTGGTACCCCTGGCACCTACTACCATGCCCCGTTGAAAGGCACGTAAATATTTTGTCTTGCCCATTCACCCTCTGAATGACACACAAACACAATCCATGTCTCAATTGTCTCAAGCTTTACAATATATTTTTAAACCTGTCTCGTCCTCCTTTATCTATACTGATTTAAGTGGATTTAACTAGTGACATCCAAAAGGGATTATATCTTTAACATGGATTCACCTGGTCAGCATATGTCATGGAAAGAGCAGGTGTTCTTAATGTTTTATACACTCAGTGTAACTCATGGCACTGACATGTACCACTGCATATACATTCAGAGAGTTTGGTATTTTTCCTGGAGGGCCACAATGTGTAGTAATCTTTGGCCAAACCAGGCACACTAGAGTCTATGGAGCGATATGATGTTGAATCTGAAATTCAGTTTATGTTGGCATTAATATCACTCCATAACATTCTAGCTATATTTCTTGGATGCGGGCGGCATGCGGGCGGCAGGGGCTAGTGGTTAGAGCGTTGGACTAGTAACCGGAAGGTTGCAAGTTCAAATCCCCGAGCTGACAAGGTACAAATCTGTCATTCTGCCCCTGAACAGGCAGTTAACCCACCCACCGTCATTGAAAATAAGAATTTGTTCTTAACTGACTTGCCTAGTTAAATAAAGGTAAAAAAAAAAAATCCTGGTTGGAAAAAATGAAAAAGACTAGCTCCTAAAGACATGATGGCCACCACTTGGGTAGAAGCACTATATGGTCCTGTAGCCTACTTTGTCACATGTAAACAAGTTTAGGATGCCAAATGTAACCAAACATCCTACGCTTCCCTAGTCCCAGTCAAACTTATCTTGACCTTTATCAACCCTACTGCATATTCCCTTTAGCTTTCATTTCAATTTTATTGTACTTTGTTTGGGACGCACAAGACACTTTAAAAATAAAATGGTGTATATTTTTGGTCTTGTGTTCAATTTTCTTCTCTATTGCTCAATACTGTATGCTATGCGCACACAGTTGTCTGTTGTAGATCTGGAACCACTGACAGAATAGGGGAGTATCTGTGGCCACATGATAAAACACTAGTCTGGCATCAGTAGTCTGAAAATAGGAGGAAACCAGTTGGACATGTACATCAACATATGGCAGTTGACATTAAAATTGTAAAAAACTCATCCTAGATGTCTCACACTTTTTGAATGAACTTGTGGCTTTGGCCAGGATCCAATTTTCCCACGGAGCTGGTGTGTAAAGGACCATATAAAATCATCTGAATGAGGCTTATTCATGTTTCAGTGGGATTATAGCATAGTTGAATTCCATTTAATTTCCAATGAGTTTAAGAAATTAATGGAAAGCCATGTACTGATTGTATTTGTATGTTATGAATCGCTACTTGAATATGTACAAAAACAGTTTGTTGATTTAGTGTGTCAGTTTTGTGGAGGTCCAAAATGAATGTAAAATCCAGACAGTTGAGGAATGACACGCAGTATGACTTGAGCGATACCAAAAACATAGCTACTGCAGTCAGTTTACAACCAGAGTTTTTATTTTTGTATTTGTTTATTGCTTATGTGCATAGCCCGGTGCGGTACATTCCAGCTCCTCGTATCGGCCGGGCTAGAGTGGGCATTGAGCCAGGTACGAATCTGGTCTCCAGTGCGTCTCCTCGGGCTGGCGTACATGGCAACAGTCTTACGCATGGTGTCCCCGGTTCGCCAGCACAGCCCAGTGCGGGCTATTCCACTTCACCGCACTGGCCTGGCTACGGGGAGCATTCAACCAGGTTGGGCAGGCTCGGTGCTCAAGAGCTCCTGTGCGCCTGCATGGTCTGGTCTACCCAGTGCCACCTCCACGCACCAGCCCTCCGGTGGCAGCCCCCCGCACCAGGCTGTCTCTCCGTCTTCGGCCTACAGGTGTTCCCGCCTGTCCAGCGCTGCTAGAGCCTTCGTCCTCTCCAGTGCTGCCAGAGTCTCCCGTCTGTCCTGAGCCGCCAGAGTCTCAACCAGAGTTTTTCTTTTTTAATTTGTTTATTGCTTAAACACAAATTTTAACAAAGCATAAACCAATACTGATCAAATTAGAAATTAAAGCAGTGGTAGGTTTTATGGGGAAAACATTCAATCAAATCAAATCACATACACATGGTTAGCAGATGTTAATGCGAGTGTAGCAATATCTAACAAGTAATCAAACAATTTCACAACAACTACCTTACACACACACACAAGTGTAAAGGAATGAATAAGAATATATACATATAAATATATGGATGAGCGATGGCCAAACTTTCACGTTCTGACCTTTATTTCCTTTGTTTTGTCTTTATTTAGTATGGTCAGGGCGTGAGTTGGGGTGGGCAGTCTATGTTTGTTTTTCTATGTTTGGTTTCTGTTTCGGCCTAGTATGGTTCTCAATCAGAGGCAGCTGTCGTTAGTTGTCTCTGATTGAGAATCATATTTAGGTAGCCTGGGTTTCACTGTTGGTTTGTGGTTGTTTGTTTCCGTGTGTGTGTTTGTCGCCACACGGTACTGGGTTTTTTTTTTGTGTGTGTGTAGATTTCATGTTATCGTTTATTGTTTTTGTTCGAGTTGTCT
Source organism: Oncorhynchus mykiss (assembly GCF_057628025.1). Lineage (NCBI taxonomy): Eukaryota > Metazoa > Chordata > Actinopteri > Salmoniformes > Salmonidae > Oncorhynchus > Oncorhynchus mykiss. The sequence continues at coordinate 55,777,362 of NC_143022.1, read as the reverse complement.
TTTGTCTTTATTCAAATATCGTCATGAACACTTACCATGCTGCATCTTGGTCCGATCCTTACTCCTCTTCAGACGAAGAGGAGATCTGCCGTTACACAAACGGCATAGGCGAGATGCAGTAGATACATATGAGATGAGTAATGTAGGGTATGTAAACATTATATAAAGTGGCATTGTTTAAAGTGACTAGTGATGCATTTATTAGATCCAATTTTTAATTATTAAAGTGGCTAGAGATTGAGTCAGTATGTTGGCGGCAGCCACTCAATGTTAGTGATGGCTGGTTAACAGTCTGATGGCCTTGAAATAGAAGCTGTTTTTCAGTCTCGGTGTCCTGTGGGAATTTAAGTATGCTCTCTCTAATTCTCTCTTTCTCTCTCTCGGAGGACCTGCGCCCTAGGACCATGCCTCAGGACTACCTGGCATGATGACTCCTTGCTGTCCCCAGTCCACCTAGCCGTGCTGCTGCTCCAGTTTCATCTGTTCTGCCTGCGGCTATGGAATCCTGACCTGTTCACCGGACGTGCTACCTGTCCCAGACCTATTATTTGACCATGGTGGTCATTTATGAACATTTGAACATCTTGGCCATGTTCTGTTATAATCTCTGCCCGGCACAGCCAGAAAAGGACTGGCCACCCCTTATAGCCTGGTTCCTCTCTAGGTTTCTTCCTAGGTTTTGGCTTTTCTATGGAGTTTTTCCTAGCCAATGTGCTTCAACACCTGCATTGCTTGCTGTTTCGGGTTTTAGGCTGGGTTTCTGTACAGCACTTTGAGATATCAGCTGATGTACGAAGGGCTATATAAATACATTTGATTGGATTTCAATTTGTCCGTGATGTGTACGCTGAGGAACTTAACTTTCCACTTCTCCACTACTGTCCTGTTGATGTGGCTAGGAGGGGTGCTCCCTCTGCTGTTTCCTGAAGTCCACGATCATCTCCTTTGTTTTGTTGAGCGTGAGGTTATTTTCCTGACACCACACTCCCGAGGGTGTAGCATAAGAACAGCTTCATTGGCACAATGGACAAAACTTGCACAATGTTGTAATCTAACATTTTAATATATATCGGCTTAATTTGAAAATTATGTCAGTGTTGGAGCCCCTGGCTATCCATAAATGAAAAAAAAAACATGGTGCCGTCTGGTTTGCTTATTAATATAAGTAAATGTAAATTATTTCTAGGTTTATAAGTGTATATTTTATCCAATTACATTTTTGATACTTAAGTATATTTAAATCCAAATACTTTTAGACTAATACTCTAGTATTTTACTGGGTGACTTTAACTTGAGTTAAAAGTAAAGATACCTTAATAGAAAATGACTCAGTCATGTATGACATTTGGGTACTGTTTCCACCACTGCACTGGTTCTGTGTATAAACCATTTAGTAATAACTTTTACCCAAAGCGATTTAGCTACGATCATGCTTGCGCTTTCCCGCAAAGTATTGTTCCTAGAGATACGGAATATGCCGCTGTTAAGTGGAAACGTTATTTTCATTTGAGTTGGTTGATCAAGGACCGAAGACTCCGTACGGAAGCTTCTGCAACGAGTCGTCTGTATCAACAGTAGCTCGTTGTGGGACGAAGCAATGGCCATGCACATACACATTTTACGTATGGGTGCTCCCGGGAATCGAACTCATAATTCTTGCGTTGCAAGCGCCATGCTGTACCAACTGAGCTACAGGACCACAGACAACAATAGCCAACGGTACGTTTCTCTCAAGATTAGAATACTTGTGTAGTTGTTGTAGCTTGTTTACTTGTTGTAGCTATACAGTAACACGTTAGCTAACGTGCTAGCCAGGGCTACAGTTTGCATCCATGCCATACTTGTGACATACAGTTAATTCAGGTTTAGCTCATGTCATTTGTAATAACTGGCTCTCTGAAGTTTATTTTGCTGCCACCACGGTGAACCACTCGTATTTCTGCGTGCGCCACCCTCTTTTCTCATTTCAACTATGAACCTTCGCCTCTGACCCAACAACACATGGTATGCTTCTGTCCTCGTTTATTCAAAACTGGTTCGTAGTCGCCCTCAATAGTTATTTTCAAATTACTGCATTTGATTTGTTATTTAAAAAAATTATTTATCCTTATTTAACTAGGCAAGTCAGTTAAGAACACATTCTTATTTACAATGTTATGTATTGCTCATCATTGGTATCATTACTTATTTATTTGTTGTCTTATCACATTATTGTACAAAAAAACGGAAACGTAGATAATACACCAGTATTGATTGTTTCGAGTGGTCTTTTTAGTTGTATTGGGGATCCAGTATTGCGTCGCTGATTGCATTGATTGACAGATCATCCCTAAAGTTGTTTTATTACGTAAAAGTGCATTCACATTATGACGTTGGCTGAGTTACCGTATAAAATGCGGTAGTGTATCTCTGGTAATCACTTGGTAAAGTTTTACATAATGGGAACATAGGCTCCAGCCATAGACTTTAACCATGGAGGATAATAAGGTAAGCCTATGAATTGCTAACAGAGAAGCCCCATGCAGTGGTGCAGGAACCGCTGCACCGTCTTTTTTTATGCAGGACATGCCGATAGGGATGCCGCAAGTAGTGGCAGCTGGGTGGCGGTGTGGGCTAATGTTAATTGTACCGCTAATATTATCATTTTTAATATTGTAAAAAAATGTATGCATTATAATAACCTATGGGACTTGTTATACATCAAACCGTGCTTCTACACCTGCATTGCTTGCTGTTTGGGGTTTTAGGCTGGGTTTCTGTACAGCACTTTGAGATATCAGCTGATGCAAGAAGGGCTATATAAATAAAATTGATTTGATTTGAAATATGATCCTTGCAAAGATAACAGCAGTAGGCTATTTATCATAATTCTACCTAAATTATTCTAATAATAGGTGACTCCATAACGCATTAATTACGAATCTTGATATCAGGCAATATGATCTATGTGGATTTATAGCGAAAACCTGTTCTTTAAAAAACTAAATATTGGCCATTATAAACTGGGTGTTTTGAGCCCTGAATGCTGATTGGCTGAAAGCTGTGGTATATCAGAGCATATACCACGGGTATGACAAAACATTTATTTTTACTTTTCTAATTAAGTTGGTAACCAGTTTATAATAACTGTGCGTTGTGTCATGTGTAAGAACAGCTCTTAGCTGTGGTATATTGTCCATATCCACGAGCATTTAAAGAATGGTCTCATTTTTTCCAATCAGAGTTTAAATGAGGATGATCCACATGATCATCAAAGTTTGGAAGGTCAAGTCCAGAAAATGAAGAATGATATCCTGGGTTTAAACTATCCAGAAGATAGTGAAGTGAAGGATCCCCTGCCTCAGATCGAGCTGAAGGCTGTGACAAGGAGAAAAGTTAAGGTGAGAGAATAGACTGAGGAGAGAAAGGGAAATCTGGGGTCTTACCTGTCCACACTTTAAACCTGTCAAATATGCCATATAACATGTTGTTGTGAGGTTGGAAGGTAAATTGTCCTTACAACAGACTTCCATCTCTTAATATTCAATCACCAATTGTTTACTGTAGCTCTTCTCAAAGGCCTGTATAGCAACGGCAACATGCAGTATGTCATTGACTATTGTCTTTTTAGACCAAGAGGAAGACCAGTGCCAACAGGCCCACAGTTGAACAGAGCACTGATACTGATGCAGCTGAGATAGATTTTGTTGATAATCAGAATGATGAAGATGAGGATGAGGTGAAGAAGGATCCCCTGCCTCAGATGGAGCCGGATGCCGTGAAGAGAAATAAAGTCAAGGTAAGGGAATAGATTGAGCAGAGATATCTTTCATATCTATAACCTGCCCCTACAGCATGTTGTTCTGAGGAAGGTAAATTGCCCATGCAATACCCTTTTATCTCCTAATAGTAAATCTAGGGCTGACCCCATTTGTTCGACAGTTTGGTCAATAGGCTGTTGGTTGACTGGGATTTCTTAAGTTGAGCAGTCGCAAAAGTTTTTTTTCTTCATGGTGCACTTGGACACCTGTCTGATTCGCGCCTGTCTCAGTTGACTAATCCATTGCCGAGGCCACAGGGATGGCACAGTCCATCCCGCTAAGATGTGATACTGAAATTGTATATGGTTATATTATGTTAAAATAATGGTGCAACACTAATAAATCAAATATTATTTTATAGCAAATGTGCTTTCTCCTGCATTGGATACGGTCGCTGTCCGTGGTTCTGAAACATAATCTTCAGTGCTCCGTAGAATTGCCACCCTTTCCTATGTTGCTATGTGCATAATAGCAAAGTTAACCAGCATATTGGGATTGAGAACAATGCTGCAGAGGCAGCAGCAGTAGAGACGGGGAAACAGCCCTTGCCTTAGCCTAATTGTCTAAGACAATTGAGGAGAGAGGAAAACCAACTAAATTAGGTCTATAATTAATAGCCTAATTGTTAAATGTGCCTGGCTTTGTAAATCATCCATATATATATATATATATATATATTATCAGTCAAAGGGGTTTTTCTTTATTTTTACTAATTTCTACATTGTAGAATAATAGTGAAGACATCAAAACTATGAATTAGCACATATGGAATCATGTAGGTATCAAAAAAGTGTTAAACAAATCAAAATCTATTTTATATTTGAGATTCTTCAAAGTAGTCACCCTTTGCCTTAATCACAGCTTTGCACACTCTTGGCATTCTCTCAACCAGCTTCATGAGGTAGTCACCTGGAATGCATTTAATAAATTAACAGGTGTGCCTTGTTAAAAATTAAGTAAAGGAATTTCTTTCCTTCTTAATGCATTTGAGCCAATCAGTTGTGTTGTGACAAGGTAGGGTTGGTATACAGAAGATAGCCCTATTTGGTAAAAGACCAAGTCCATATTATGGCGAGAACAGCTCAAATAAGCAAAGAGAAACAACAGTCCGTCATTACTTTAAGACATGAAGGTCAGTCAATCCGAAAAATTGTGCAAGTGCAAAAACCATCAAGTCGCAAAAACCATCAAGCGCTATGATGAAACTGGCTCTCATGAGGGCCGCCAACGGCAAGGAAGACCCAGAGTTAACTCGGCTGCAGAGGATAAGTTCATTAGAGTTAACTGCACCTCACATTGCAGCCCAAATAAATGCTTCACAGAGTTCAAGTCACAGACACATCTCAACATCAATTGTTCAGAGGAGACTGCGTGAATTAGGCCTTCATGGTCAAATTGCTGCGAAGAAAGCACTACTAAAGGACACCAATAATAAGAAGAGATTTGCTTGGGCCAAGAAACACGAGCAATGGACATTAGATGGGTGGAAATCTGTCCTTTGGTCTGATGAGTCCAAATTCCAACAATGTCTTTGTGAGAGGAGGTGTTCAGATGATCTCCACATGTGTGGTTCCCACCATGAAGCATGGAGGAGGTGTGGGGGTGCTTTGCTGGTGACACTGTCTGTGATTTATTTAGAATTCAAGGCACACTTAACCAACATGGCTACCATAGTATTCTGCAGTGATACGTCATCCCATCAGGTTTGCGTTTAGTGGGACTATCATTTGTTTTTCAACAGGACAATTACCCAACACATCTCCAGGCTGTGTAAGAGCTATTTGACCAAGAAGGAGAGTGATGGAGGGCTGCATCAGATGACCTAACATCCACAATCACCCAACCTCAACCCAATTGAGATGTTTTGGGATGAATTGGGCCGCAGAGTGAAGGAAAAGCAGCCAATAAGTTCTCAGCATATGTGGGAACTCCTTCAAGACTGTTGGAAAAGCATTCCAGGTGAAGCTGGTTGAGAGAATGCCAAGAGTGTGCAAAGCTGCCATCAAGGCAAAGGATGGCTACTTTGAAGAATCTCAAATATAAAATATATTTTGATTTGTTTAACACTTTTTGGTACCTACATGATTCCATATATGTTATTTCATAGTTTTGATGTCTTCACTACTATTCTACAATGTAGAAAATAGTACAAATAAAGAAAAGCCTTGAATGAGTAGGTGTGTCCAAACCTTTGACTGGTACTGCATACATGTATACAGAAATAAGACAGATATAGCTTCTGTTGCCTGTTTGAGTATTTGTTTAATAGCCTACTGATTCTGTGAGCACCAAGCCTCATGCACCGGCTAAATGTTGAATTAAGCAATTTCACAGATTCGGCTGTTTTTAATCTTTGCTATGCTGTAATAATACAGTGTCACCATCGGGCTCTTTTTTGAGTCATTTGTGTGTCTTAATTATTTAATCAAACAGTGTGCTTAAAGCATCAGACAAGCTCAGTGCCTATGTAGGTGATTGTATTCAAACACATAGGGTGTGTCTGAATATGGAAAAATACATTTTAACATTAGAACAGGATGTCTCTCGGTCTATAAATATTTTTTTTTCGTCGGGGACAGCCCTATAATCATTCTTACCCTTGCTCTACTCAAAGGGCTGTATTGGAATGGCTTCATACAGTATCTACGTATATATCATTGACTGTATTGTCTTTTTAGACCAAGAGGACCAAGAGAAACAAAGTGGAGCAGATCACTGATACAGATGCAGGTCATAAATTAAACTCTAATTTCACTGAATGTAGTCCTTTTGCATGTAAATGTGATTTAGTATGGACATCTATTGAGCAGAGGACTAATAGCAGAGTGCATAATCCTTTGTTGGGTACTTATCTTCACAAAGTACACAAAATTGGCTAATACATACTTGCCTTAGAAGGTTACATGTTTTCTGACTTCTTTACCTTGGTGAATGCTGCTTTGCACACAGGTCCCTCTACATCTGTGGAATTCTCTGGGATGACAGTTCAGGGGACATCTCACCAGGGACAATCTAATGAGTGTGTCTCCAGGGCCTGTCAGACCAGGGCTCTTGACCTCCCGCCAATCAATCCGGATGCTTTCAACCCGATTATCATCCGGTTTCTGGAAAAACTTACTGAGGAGTATGTCTAACCTTCTGTTGTAGTATTTGAATGCAATGTCATCTGGAGGATTTTATAAATTGTATGTGTGTTGGTGTGCTTTTTGGTGCTAAAAACATCTAATTATCTCCGAAAGGCAATGGAGGCAGTTAAGCATTGGCAGGATGGACCCTGTAAGTCCCTTAACCTTGAAAATTATTCATAGATATATTAATAGATATTTCAAGAAATTTAGATACAAGCCTTTTATCTATCTACAGTATCATCCACATTATCACAAACAGTTATATACAAAGAGCTTTTTAGTAGCCTACTGCTTTTCATGCTTTCCAATGTATGCCACTTTCATGATTCTCATGAACTTATGTGAGATTGTTGGTATCTCTTTGAGGAGCTTGGTTTCAGAGCCCGGCTATGCGTAATCTACCTACACTGTTTCGGTCCTACAGGTGATGAGGGCATTGCTTGCAGAGATGTGCCTGGAGATTGTGCGGTTTGTATCTGAGGCCATCCTGGAGGTCATCATCCCTGCAATTTTCCGTTTTGTACGGATATACAGCCATGTGTCTCCAGTATCCGGCAAGTCTCTGACAGAATCAGAGAGATCCTCTAGCACAAACCTGAAGGTTCGCAAGAGAGGCAGCAGCAAATCCTCAAGGTCTTGCACGGCTAAATCAAGCTCCTCTCGTAATGGGTATGTTCAGTCATTCGGTTTCACCTAACTATTCATAACCCATTTTGTGAAAATATGTTTTGTTATCTGTGTTACAGTTTACTCTTAATGACCAATTTAATTGATTACTGAATTATGCATTAATGTGACTACAGTATCCACTATTGAATATGGAATGCTGTATTGTTTGCTTTGTATTCTCAAAGGTCTCAGACATTGTTGCCAAATACTCAGGGAGATGGTGAGTCTATTTCATCTGAGCCACTCAGTGACTTTTTTGGGATCACTGAGGACAGTCTCCTCACTGGTGTCCAGGATTCCTTCAAAGAGTCGCTGAACAATGTCCTCTGTATCCAAAGAGAGGGCCAGGTAGACACTCAAAGTCTATCCCGGGTTATTGTTGGAGAAGTGTCAAAGAAAGTCAATTCCATCATCTCTGTGGCCATCCAAACTCCCATCTCTGGGCGAATGTCCCCTGTCATTTTTGCCAGTGGTGGTGTCTCCAGCACCAAGGTGGTTGAGGAGATGGTGTCTGGCGTTTCCAACATACTTCAGATGTACATTAATGGGAAGAGTGTTGAGCAGAGTGTTGTTCTCAGAGAGGATGGTGTTGAGGTGGATATGACACATTTAACAGGACAGGTCATGACAGCCCTCAGTGGCACTGTTTTGAACTTCAGCAATAAGGAGGAAAATGAACCTGACAAGAGGGAACTGCTTTGTGTTGTTGCTGACCATATGAAGAGGCTTGAAGCTTGTAAAAGTCCTGAGGAGATGCTAAAACAAGTAGAGAGCAACCTCAATATCAAAGGTACCAAATCTAGTCTTCGTCTGTCAACACAAAGTATGGACAGACTACTCACTGAGGAGTTTCAGACCAAGGCCATTGAATCGATCCGGGAGATCGTTAAAAGATTCAGGGGTTGTGTATCATGTTGTTCTGGCACTACATCATCTAGTCCAACTCCTAGGATAGGTGAGATCAGAGACCTTATGATTGACCCTGAGGCTTCTGAGTTTTTAAGTACCTTTGTTTCAGACATGGACAATCTTACCCAGTCTATCAGGGCATCCTGCTCCCCTGCACAGAGTGAGCAGATCCTTCTTGAAAACCATCAAAGTAAGATCTGGTCTTACACTGTTGGTTGTTACTACGACATGAAAAATACGCTGAAGAGACTCCTTACCTGTCCAGAAAAAGGGGATCTCGCAAGTACATTTGTGGAGAGCACAAAAGATCCTTTCACAATGGTTCCAACTTTGTGCCTGGACATCGGTCATTCCAGTAATGGTGAGGCTGACACATCGGACACCATTTCTTGTAAACCACTTTTAATTACCTCCTCATCTATGAATGAACAAAAAGGACAAAGTGAGACCCCAAAACCTCTCTTGGCTCTCAAAAAGTATTTGCAAGACCAAGTCCTCCTTTACACCGCAAAAGCGATTGCCAGCCAGGTTCTAGTCTTGTATAAGACTGAGGTGATGGAGAAGTTCTCATCTTCTGTTGGAGAGTGTGATTCTGAAGAGTCTCTGGAGGCCATTCTATTTGTGGATGGCATCATGTCTGACTTGAATGATTTCACCAGTTCTTGTTCCGCCTCACCATCTGAGTTGTTAGACAGTGAACAATGTCTCTCCCATCTCACCTTTCCACTTGGTCTGCAGGACAGCACCACCAACAGTGAATCTACCCAGAGTCTTCCAGTTATAAATATGAAGAAACTCTCCAGTGTGTCTTTCCAGACAAAGGCTAGAAAGGCAGTGAGTGAAGCTCTGAGATCTGTCAACCCCTTTACAAACAGCTTACTGGGAGACTCGGAAGCATCTAAATTGCTGGACACTTTTGTAACAGATGTGGAGACTATTGTTCAGTCCATGCAGGCACATGACTCTGAAAATTTCAAAATGTCAAAAGTGAGCACCCTTTCTGCTGCTCGTATTATATATCATAGATTTCGAGAAATGCTGAGGTGGTTTCTCACTCCCTGCCAAGACTCTGTAAAGGTCATCGATGGTGTTACACCAATACATAATGAGACTCTCAAACAGGCTCCTAGTGAAAGTTTAGATTCTCAGGTGACTTGTAATAGTGATTCTCTTGAAATCCAAGCAGACCTTCAAACCTGTACCAAGGAGGTCATTAGTCAGATCCTCACTGTGTATCACTCCGAGGAATCCATGGAGGAATGCATATCTAGCCTAAAAGGAGATACAGAAGACCTGTCCAAGCTTTTGGATGCCGTTGTTTCTCAGATTGACGTCCTTGCCGCCTCCAAACCATATTTATTTGTTTATGACTATGCTGTCAATACACAGGACAATTTGCATGGTGAGATCAACAATATTGAGGAGGAGGCATCCTCTAGAAGTCTTAAATCCACAGCCTTTGACAAACTATGTACTGAGGAGTTTCAAACTAAAGCCTCACATATGGCTGGTGGGATCCTTCAATCAGGGTTAATTGGCATTGTAAATACCAACCTTGATGGTAGAAGTGCAGACATTTGTGCAGAGTCCAGTAATGAAAGTGATGTCAAAATCCTTCAGAAGAGTGGAACTCCATCTTTGTTCACCTCTTCTCTGCATACCAATTCTGCAGCATCCAACATCGTCATAAGCATCACTAAAGACCTTAATAGCTTCACCCAGATGACTAAAATGTCTGATGCTTCAGTGTCTGGCCAGTTAGAGAGATCCCTGTCAGCTTCAACCCTTCCTGTCAGTGTTCACAACGGGGCCAATGTGAAAGGAAATATCATTTGGCCAGGCACTGTTAACCTGTTCAACAATGTGTTCACCAAGGTCAAGGATTTTTTTGCCCAGCAACAACCGGTCCTCCTAGACAATGTGGTTGAGGCCCCCAAACATGCCGAATCCATATGCAGAACAGCTACTTCTACCCAAATGACTTACAGTGAACATGAAGGCAGCCAGACCAGCATGGTAAATTATTCCAAAACCTTAATTAGTCAGACTCTGATGACAATCCAGAGGAGAGTGTCTATGTCAGAGAGGATGAGCACCTCAGAGAAAGGCCTCTTGACTCGTTCCATCGTGGGCTCCATGTTGGAGGATGTTGACATGGTGAGAACTGATGGAAATGAGATACACCGGCCATCCTCCTCAAAGTCCTCCCTGTCCATCACCTCTGCCATGACCAGAGGGTCCCAGAGTGATTTTACAAATTCTCTTCCAGGCACTCCAGTCCCCAATGAGTGGCCTGTTGAAATCTATTGTCCTATCATTAGGAGTTCGGTCATTGATATGAGTGACTCCTCAACTCATTCACAAGGGTCAACAAATTACACAAGGCAAACCATTTCTGCCATAGTTGACACTGTTATGGAGGTCATTCCAAGAGAAGATACGGAACACATAGCAACTGCAGATGATGTCATTTCTTTTACAAGGAGACTTGCGAGACTCAGCCCCAGGGACGGTCTTCAGAACTTCTCACATGAGCTCACTGACAAAGTTTATGAGCTCATAAAAAGTCACAACACCCCCCAGGCTCTTTTTGTGCCAGCTGGCAAGAGCGTGTCTGACTCTATTCTTTTGAAGCTGAAGACAGGATTGAATGCTTCTGAAGAATCCAGGGAGTTTCCATCTGACCTTGTGTACTCCTTTGCTACGGAGTCAATAAAACGTCTGCTACAGCAGATTGTCTTCTGGCTTCCTCCACCAACACAAGGATCCGATTTCTGCCAGACTGTCATCTCTGACGGTTCTCTGCAGGACACAAGTCAGCTTATCCCGAGCTCTTCTGCCATCTCCATTAGTTCCTCACAGGTTTACTGTGACACAAAGAGCCTTTTCACCAATATAATGGTCAATCAGGTCATGGATACCTGTTCTGTGGCCTCCAGTTCATCAGAAGAATTATCAGAGTTGATGAACATAATCAATGGGTTGTCCCCAACTGATGCTGGAACACTTGACTCTGACAGACCGGCTCTCATGACCACTAGCCGTCAGTCTAGTGCCAAATCATTGCCTAGAACCTCTCTGTCTGGCAGCAGCACACACAACGGTGGAACTGTGGATATTCAAGTTTTAGGAGAGGTGGAATCCAAGATGGACAACAAAGATCTGGAGATGTGTAGTGTCTCTGTGCATCCATCAACTCCATCAGCCATGGACTCTGATACACATGCATCATTTGACTCCACTGGCAATGACTACACCTCTTTGGTACTTTTACTGATTGTTAGATTGCTGTCAATGATCACCCCTATCACATTACTGGAATCCTCTGACATTGGTGAAACATCAAGAGTTCTCACAAAGAGGATTCTGTCTGAGTTCTGTGGCACCTCAGGCCTTGAACCAACTCAAGCCTACCCCCAGAATCTGAAAATCAAAAAGATTTTCAAGGCTGTCTACAAGGGGCTTCTTCAAGAATTTGGGTCAGAGAAGATGCTCCAGGTTGCAATGAAGTCAACGGATTATGCATTTGACGATGCCCTGGTCAAATCATTAACTAGGGAACTACTAACTAAATGCAATGAGGCTAGCTCTTCACCTCCCTCCATGACCCAGTTGTCATCACACAATGCACTTGGCAGTGACGAGGTAGGTAATTCTGGGCTTCCAACAACTGGTAGAAAGGAAAAGAAGAGAGGAAGATTCAGCTCTCTCTGTGGACTCAACCCAAAGGTACATATGTCATCAAAATACAAATTATAAAGATTATTTTTATTCATTACGTACAGTATGATGGTAAACACTGATACCTTTTGTGTGCAATTTCTCCTACTGTACAAATGACTGTTTGTTACCCAGTGTACAAAGAAGGTCAACAAGAAGAACCACTGCATTCCAACACCTTCCCAGAACCAGAACCCTGCCGTCAGTGAAACAGGTAAGTCAATACACTCAAATGTGTACTAAACAAAAATATAAACGCAACATGCAACAATTTCAAAGATTTTATTGAGTTACAGTTCATATAAGGAAATCAGTCAATTTAAATACGTTCATTAGGCCCTTATCTATAGATTTCACATGACTGGGAATACAGATATGCATCTGTTTGTCACATATACCTTAAAAAAAGGTAGGGGCATGGATCAGAAAACCAGTCAGTGTCTGGTGTGATCACCATTTGCCTCATGCAGCGTGACACTTCTCCTTCGCATAGAGTTGATCAAGCTGTTGATTGTGGCCTATGGAATGTTGTCCCACTCCTCTTCAATAGCTGTGCGAAGTTGTTGAATATTGGTGGGAACTGGAACACGCTGTTGTACACGTCAATCCAGAGCATCACAAATATGCTAAATGGGTGACATGTCTGGTGAGTATGCAGGCCTTTCGATACATTACCATGCACATGAGGTGATGGTGGCGGATGAATGGCACGACAATGGGCCTAAGGATCTCGTGACGGTATCTCTGTGCATTCAAATTGGCATTGATAAAATGCAATTGTGTTCGTTGTCCGTAGATTATGCCTGCCCACCCCATAACCCTACAGCCAACACGACGCCATATACTTGGTCTGTGGTTGTGAGGCCGGTTGGACATACTGCCAAATTCTCTAAAACGGCATTGAAGGCGGCTTATGGTAAAGAAATAAACATTAAATTCTCTGGCCACAGCTCTGTTGGACATTCCTGCAGTCAGCATGCCAATTGCACGCTCCCTCAAAACAAGTCAACCAGCGTTTTTCCTTGCTCCTATTTTTCTCAGTCTCTGAGACATCTGTGGCATTATGTGGTGTGACAAAACTGCACATGTTAGCGTGGCCTTTTATTGTCTCCAGCACGAGTTGCACCTTTGTAATTAACCCACATGAGTCTAAGCCCTGTCTAGGCCGATGGGTTTGTATCGGCCTTACTGCTATTTGCCCATACAAATGCATTGAATAACAGATTCACTACATGGAACTGAAGTGTCTGTCTTAAATTTGAGAGATATAAGTTGACGAATATATATATTGCAAGTTTTTATCCCCTTCTTTTTGGCACTAAGCCCTGGGGGGGGGGGGCCTATGTAACACTTCTGCGTTAAATAGGGGGATTGAGACTGCTAGGCTACCTGCCGGCCTACATTTGTAAATTATGTAGAATATTACAATTTAAATAATAATAATGCAATACTAATTATTCACACTAACTAGGGTCAGTTAAAGAAAATGTTATGTTTACATTTTTTTTTCAGCAATTGTCAAAGATCAAGAATCCTGCCAAACAGAGAGTGTATGCTCCACCAAGAAGAAACCAAGGAAGCGTTCGCTCATTTCCAGGATGTTTTCAGCTATAGGCAAAGCCTTTTCCAGTCCCTTTACTTCCTGCTATAAAAAGAAGAGCACCTAATCTATATTTCAAAATAAATATTTGAAATTAACATAATTGCATTAATTATTAATGTTGAGTGTTTTTCATTATATATTATTGGATGATATAAAGTGTAGTAGTAGAAGTTGTATAGTTGACTATATTACTTTTACTTTTAAGATACATTAAAAAAAATAAGAATATGTGCACTTCTAGGTACAGTTGAAGTCTGATGTTTACATACACTTTAGCCAAATACATTTAAACTCAGTTTTTCACAATTCCTGACATTTAATCCTGTTAGAGGAATTCTAAATTCCTCTGTATTATTTCCCAATCAGAATTCATTACTCTGTCAATGCATTCTAAAGGGATTATAAGACCCAATATTTTTTATAAGAATGGACAGAGCCCCGGTCTTAAAAGTCAGGTAACAGCATTTAATTCAAGAGAGTACTGGTACATACACATTTTTCCACAGGTTATAAACTGAAAATGACGTCAGCGTTTTCTAAATGTTCTATCTCTTCATGACACGGGTAGAGAGGCCCTATAGTTCTCGAGCCTTCCCTCCTCGCCTGAAGCCAAGGTCAGTAATTGTAAATCAGCATTCTAGACAGTCTGGAGATAGTCCGTCCATGCCATCTGGAGATAGTTCATTCATTTGTACAAAGGAACAGACCGTCATTGTTACTAAACTCCTGATTATATTATATACAATTGGGAATGGGAGCAAGAGAGAAAATTCATATATGTACAGTACATAATCGCATTTGGACTAGTCAGTCCTGATTGAAATGTATACATAATTAGTCATCATTGATAAAAATTCCCTTACTAGCTAATAAACTATAACGCTAGGAAAAGGAACGATGTTTGCTTGTACCTGTAAGGAGACTTTCAGAAACACGTGAAGTGAACAAATCTCCTTGAATCAATTCCAATTAATAAAACGTTAATTCATACAAATAAAAAGCCCAATGATATCCATATCTAGGTAACTATTCGTTTGAATTGCAAGCTTGCATTTTAGCTAGCCAGCCATCTAGCTTACCTGGCTACAAATGAAGGAACTCGAGTTCAAGAGCTAGCTAGATAGCTCATGTGGATGAATACCGTTAATAATACAACATATCCTCAGATACTCACCGAAAGCTAAATGTGCACAGAGCAGCCCAATCAACCAAAACCGCTTCATTTTGTGAAATATGATTGAATGAAGCCCAGCTCTTCAGACAAAAGCTGGGATCAACACAATCAACGATGCCTTGAACAGGAAGAATAACAAACTCGCACTCCCACCAACAGCGCTCCATTTAATACCCCCCATAACGGACCAATCACAGGACACCACGCACAAACCTCAGCCAATAGCAGCAGGACATTTCACTATCTACAGCACATTTTCTCCCAATAAATGTCTTCCATGTACAATTTAACACGTGTCTTGTAACCATGAGCAAAATAATTAATTTTGCGCTTCTAGTTGAGACAGCAAAGATTATTGCTCAACAGACAATATCTACGCATGTTGCTCAATCAGTGGTTGTAGATTATAAATTGTATTGTAATGATGATTATTGATCAATGTTCTATTTCTTTACTATAATGATGTTTTGTTCACTTAGAGAAGCTCATAGCCTACCAGACATTCATAATGCAAAACATAAGAAACATTTATTCACGCAATAAAGAAAAGCAGAGTGATAGGATATTTTAGGGACATAAATCTATGCATGTGCAGGAGGCATGAGCAGACATGTAATCCACGGTCAGCTCAGTAGCATCTAGGTTTCTGGGATAACCTGAAATATTTGATATGATTAATGGATAGATAATTGTATCTGCAGTAGATTGTCCGTTATCTGCAGCTTCAACAACAAACCACAAGGTGGTGGTCGGGAATACATTTTATTAAGTAGTGATAATGCTGTGCGTTTTTGTGTGTGTGTGTGTGTGTGTGTGTGTGTGTGTGTGTGTTTGTAGCCTATTTTGAAGAACATGAGCTGTATACAGTACTTTTCAGTATTGACTGAACTTCATGTCTTAAAGTAATGATGGACTGTCATTTCTCTTTGATTATTTGAGCTGTTCTTGCCATAATATGGACTTGGTATTTTATCAAATAGGGCTATCTTCTGTCTACCACCCCTACCTTGTCACAACACAACTGACTGGCTCAAACACATTAAGAAGGAAAGAAATTCCACAAATTCATTTTTACAAGACACACCTGTTAATTGCTATTCATTCCAGGTGACTACTTCATGAAGCTGTTTGAGAGAATGTCAAGCGTGTGCAAAGCTGTCATCAAGGCAAATTTGAAGAATCTCAAATATAACATATATTTTGATGTGTTTAACACTTTTTTGGTTACTACATTATTCTATATGTGTTATTTCATAGTTTTGATGTCTTCACTATTATTCTACCATGTAGAAAATAGTAAAAATAAAGAAAAACCATGGAATGAGTAGGTGTGTCCAAACTTTTGACTGGTACTGTACGTCTCGTGTCTGAGCCGTTGAATTGCAACTCCGCTTTGTCTCTTTACTGACGTTTTGCATGTTTGATTGCCTTACGGAGGGAATAACTACACTTTGTAGTCAACCGTATTCCCAGTCACTTTGCCATGGTTAAATGCGGTGGTTCGCTGTGATGCCCCTCAGACTGCAGTGAATGTCATTCATCAGAGGCATCCTGAGATACTAATAGTAAAGAAGGTAGACTTTGTTGCGTTTATTGCGCAAATTATATATTAAACTGGACAAACTAAAACTTTATTTAAAAAAAATAATAGAAATCATTGCGAAGGTGGCCAAAATATTTTGGAATCTTCAGGACTTCACGGAGGAAACGTTACAGGGAATAATGAATGAAGAGTTTCCCCCCTCTCAGGTTCCTGAGCCTGTGTTGGTATCTGAGTAGACATTTGAATCTTCTTCAAGGAGGAAAGCTTTAATTTTTGTTCCTCCTTCCCCTTCCCCTATTATTCCTGTATTAAAGTTTTTCCGTTGTCACCCCATCCAATAGGTGGCGGCACGCACCTCTAACGTTTGTTTGCAAAACGCTATAATACTTTTTAAGAAGAAGACGAAGAATAAGAAGGTCTGTCATTTTGAGTGTTGACCATAGAGAATGATAGAAGCCTCTAAATGGCCAAAAAGCGCCATTGAGGGCTTTCACCATTTTCACGTAGTCAACTGGGCGGTACTTCCAACTTCATTGGCTGATCCCTCCTGGTGACCCTGTTGGAATAATGTCCTGGGTCATCAGGAAGTATCAGCCAATCGTGAAGAATAAACTTTACTACTTCACCATGGAGACAGCCTCAATGGCTCTGCCCATGCCGTCGCAGACGCTAGAATGAAACAGATTCAAGACTTGGTCCTCTATCTATATCTACGGTGTTGTGAGTCGAACCAAGGAAGTGACGTTGCCACGGAAGAGCATGGACCGATTCGGTTTCTGTATTTACAGAAGAGTGCTCTAACCGAGTGCATTTACGTAGAGCCCACGACCTACACGCTGGTTACTGACAAACCGAAGGCGACTAGTCATGACGCCGTTGTCACTGTACTTGTGTAGTCTGTTAAAAAATAATAAGTTGTTAATTTGCTACAACTACTTACATACGCATGGAGCACCACTTCACCTCGTCGATCGGGCGGCGCGGAAGACTCGACTCGCTCGGTTATTGGATATGAATTTCCGTGCAGTGTTCCGTGGTAGGGTCACTGGGAAGGTTTTGGCGCAACAATCCGGTGCCAAAAACTATAGGGAGGCTACTATGTGTACCAGTTCCGCAAGTGGCCAGGACATGACCAACTGGTTGTGGTCTATTTACAACGAAACCAAAAAACAGACCGAAGGTAGGGCATGCATTTGTTGAATTCAATGAAAACAAGTGTGGTTTAGGATGCAAAACAATATTGTCCAATAACTCATTACTCTGTAGCATATTCCTTTGAAAGACTTTCACTTAGCTAGCTACTGTACCAGGGGTGTCATGTCAATAATAAGTACTTATTGTATGCCAGTTATTGTACCAGTTAAACACGGGTACCTATTATTGTAGCCACCACTTACAAGTATTTATTATTGTACCAGAGACACTGGACATTTCACCTGCTGGTGACCACTGTCAATGGCACAATGTCAAAGGCATCCTGAACTGTTGTTGACTGACTGAATGGACATAGACTGTGACACTGGCATGTTGTTTTACACTGTGATTGCTTGCTCTCCCTCCCGTAGTCTCTGGAATACAGGCTTTTGAGACCCAGCAAATGGGCATTGGACTCATCATGTCCAACATAGAAGGGGCCAGGGGTCACCAAGCTCTTGAAAACCCTTCTCTGTATGTTGGGTTTTTAGCAGTTACATTCACCCATATTTGGCTCCATGTGAACTACATTTCCAACTATGTGTTTTAAA
The DNA here is from genome assembly GCF_057628025.1 of Oncorhynchus mykiss. Lineage (NCBI taxonomy): Eukaryota > Metazoa > Chordata > Actinopteri > Salmoniformes > Salmonidae > Oncorhynchus > Oncorhynchus mykiss. Next base: position 55,759,071 of record NC_143022.1, on the reverse strand, counting down.
GTTTAGAAAAGTAAATGATTATCACTTTCAAACCAGTTTTGCACAGATCCACAAGCTGTGTGCCACCGGTTGACTAACTACACCTCCCCAGTTACGCATACACACACAGGTGTTTGGAGCACACTATATAGTGCAGGTGGCCGCCTATGTCTTCCGTCTGTCTTCCGTAAACAAGCGATGTAACATGGAGACATGGCCATATGGGGACACTAACCCTAACCGTATAAATGTCTTCACCCTATTCTTCCTTCTATTTTAGCCTTGATCCCAGTGATGTCTAAGAACAGTGTGAACCCCAACACTATCTTTGCCAATAATGAGATGAGTCTGCACGATATAGAGATCTATGGGTTTGACTATGACTACACCCTGGCTTTCTACTCCAGACACCTCCACACCCTCATCTTCAACATCGCACGGGACATCCTCATCCAGGAGCACAGGGTACGTAGTCTGTTCCTCCAGTCTAGGCTGAACTCAGATCTGTAGCAGAGGGATCTTTCATGTGACAGGGATGCAGAGGAACAGTAGCCTGATCCCGGATCTGTTAATGCTCTCTTGACAACACTTATGTTAATTGTCATACCAAGTTTGTGCCATATTGCCAATTGCTCACTGGGGCCAAGGTTGGCTTGACAATGAATGGCAAGATAGCACAAACTGATCTGGGACCAGAGTCTGTTCCTCTAGCATGGTGTCCCAGATATGTTTGTGCTGTTGTAACAGTATAACTTTAGATCGTCCCCTCGCCCATACCCTGCACACATCATCAACAGTCATCCACGAAGCATCGTTACCCATCACTCCACAAAAGCCGCGGCCCTTGCAGAGCAAGGGGAACTACTACTTCAAGGTCTCAGAGCAAGTGATGTACCCGATTGAAACGCTATTTAGCTCGCACCACCGCTAACTAAGCGAGCCGTTTCACATCCGTTACACTGTCTTATCAGTAGGACTTGGTAAGACAGCAGATACAAAATAGCCAAATGTTATGGTCATTGTCATGCCAAATCTATTTGTGCTGTGTAGCCATCTCCTACAGTCATTGTCATGCCAAACTGCCACTGGCATGACAATAACCATATGTGACTTGTTTCAGGAAACTAGGCATATGGCGCGCGTCACTACTTCGCAGGAGAGCCATTTGAATGCGTTTTTTGGCAGAAATGCCGTTCGAACATGTGAACTTTCATGTCCCTTAATAACAAACATGTATGCCTTCTGTAAATACGAATTAATTGTTAAATTACAACCCTAGTTGGTTTAGCCACAGAAAAAGTTAGCAACCTTTCCACTAGCCATGATTGGCTGATAAAATGAGTGGCCTGGACATGCCTGCCATGTAGCACCCTTCTGTCTATTTGAGCTGGTCATGTGTGGGTAATCCTGTCTAACGCGGCTTTTAAAAACATATATTGCACAGTAGAACTGCATAAGTGTTGTTCTCCACTTTCTGGAGGACCGAGTTTTGAAATCAGTGGAATTAGAGTATGATAGCTAAGGAGATAAAGAAAACGCCTGTCTCTGGATTACATCTTCAAACTAAGGGCAACCATGGGATCCGTGGCAGAGAGGGATGTGTCCATCCATGTATATGGATAAGATAGTCTAGCTGGCTACATTTTTAGATATTACACGTTTCTAATTTTGTCAGTGGTTTTCATTTCAAGTTAGTTGGCTGGCTCGGTAGCTAACGTATATGATCTGTGTAGCAATATTATTTGTATCTCAGAGCCATTTGCTTTGCTAGTTATAGACTGTTAGCTAGTTAGCTAACATTGAACCTGGTTGGTTAGCTACCTGCAGATTCATGCAGGGTAGTAACGTCATGATTTGGAATTATGGTTCATTGTTTAGCTAGCTAGCAACATGTCTTAACAAAAGACTCCGCTATGCAAGTAGAATGTTAATGATGTCACTGCAACAACTGTTGATAGACTTAGCCAGAGTGAATTTACCAAATATCTACTCCAATTTCAGAGCACTCTCATCTGAGTGTACCAGAGCACAGAATAACTGACGAATATACGAACGCTTACCACCCTTTGAATATGGCCGGTGTCAGTAAACGTTGGCAAAAAAGCTTGAATTGTTGCCAGCAGCACAGTTGCAGTCACCGACGCTCTGGATAGCATAAAAACTGCCTAACGAGCTCTGCTAGGGCGAGTTAAATGGTCAGTGAGCTCTTCTCTTATTTGTGTCTGCAAGTAGCTAGCCAACATTAGCCAGTTAGCTTGGGTGCTTGACTGCTGTTAGGACAGAACGCTCAGATCAACCCTTAAAGAGATGGGTGGGGCTAAATCTTAAGCGGGTGTGAACAATGCTGAATGGGTGTAGACAAAGAAGAGCTCTCCTGTAGGTGTACCAAAACATTCAAAGGACATTTTCTCAAAAGTTAGGTTATAAGTTTATCAACTTTCAAAGCAGAATTACCTTCCCATTGTTCCTTAACTGTAGTGTATGATATACCATTGTGTAGCTCTGAGTCTCTACTTTTATCCAATGTAAAAAATAAAATAAAAACACTATTTCATATTTTGCCACGTAAGACTGAATTGAGCCGGTTGGTCACATATGAGTTGGTAAGAAGGCAGAAACAGAAACAGCTCTTCTAGTCCTTGGCATGCCAGATCATAGGAGTTTACAAGACAGTATTAACAAATCCGACCAGGTTTCTTTTTCTCTGCTTTTCCTCTGCTCTTTCATGTGATGATGAAATCTGCTCCAGATACATAATAATCATAGAAACAGAAAGCTATTTTATTAGGCTATGTAATTCTGTTGTACTTGACAGACCACAGTCAGGCCGCGTCTTGTTCGTAACCGTGACAATTCTCCCCCTCCATTTGATTCAACACTCACAATTTTTCTTCCATAGTGAGATATTCTATTTGGTGTCAGTGTCACCCTATTCAAGTTGACAAATAATTTTTTCGTAGTTGTGGGAAATTCTCTGGAGTCTCTTGCCTTTCAATTCCTTTCAAGGTCTTCTATGATGAGTTTTTCTTCAATGATTGAATGACACTGACGTTAACTTTTTCAGTAGACTCTGCACACTTCTCAATTAGTTGATATGAGACATTTGTGTTCCACTCAAAGCTCTGATAACATCTATTTTCCTTCCTCTTTAGTACCCCGAGGGCCTGCGTGAGTACGAGTACATCCCAAACTTTGTTGTCAGGGGACTGCACTATGATGTCCAAAAGGTGAGCATGGTTGATATGTATAATGGGCAACTGGGCATTTTTATACATGACTCTGGTGGGATGTTAATTACTTAACTCACGGACCAGACCTGTGTGGAAGCACCTGTTTTCAATATGTACTATATATACACACAAGTATGTGGACAACCTTTTCAAATGAGTGGATTCAGCTATTTCAGCCACACCTGTTGCTGGCAGGTGTATAAAAGTGAGCACATAGCCATGCAATCTCCATAGACACACATTGGCAGTATAATGGCCTTACTGAATAGCTCAGTGACTTTCAACATAGGATGCCATCTTTCCAACAAGAAAGATGTTCTGCCCTGCTAGAGCTGCCTCAGTCAACTGTAAGTGCTGTTATTGCTGTTACTGTTATTGAAACGTCTAGGAGCAACAGCAGCTCAGCCAGTGAACTGGAAGGCCACACAAGTTCACAGAGTGGGGCAGCTGAGTGCTGAAGCGCGTAGCGCATAAATCATCTGTCCTCGAATGCAACACTCACTACCAAGTTCCAAACTATCTGGAAGCAACATCAGCACAATGACTGTTCGTCGGGAGCTTCATGAAATGGGTTTCAATGACCGAGCAGTGCCACACAAGCCTAAGATCACCATGCGCAATGCCAAGCATATCCTTTATTTTTCCAGTTATCTGTAGCTGTTATAAGGCTTTATATCACTGCTTGTGTGAATATTACATTTCTGATTGGCTGACAAGTGCCAATCTTTTTCTAATTTGTGTTAATCAATTATTTGTTCCAGGCATTACTGATGAAGATAGATGCCTTTCACTACATCCAGTTGGGAACAGTATACAGGTATGTACTATCAACACTATCACAGTTTACAATCAATACCTTTACATTCAACACTCTTTTGGATTTAAACATATGGATGGAGTGGCATATTGGAAGTGTATGATAGTACAAACTTGTATTTTTATTTTTTATTTTACCAGGTAGGCCAGTTGAGAACAAGTTCTCATTTACAACTGCGACCTGGCCAAGATAAAGCAAAGCAGTGCGACAAAAAACAACACAGAGTTACAAATGGCATAAGCAAAAGTACAGTCAGTAACACTATAGAAAAAAATATATATACAGTGTGTGCAAATGGAGTAAGGAGATAAGGCAATAAATAGGCCATAGTAGCGAAGTAATAACAATTAAGCAAATTAACACTGGAGTGATTGATGTGCAAGTAGAAATACTAGTTTGCGAAAGAGCAAAAAAGTTAATAAAAACAATATGGGGATGAGGTAGGTAGTTGGATGGGCTACTTACAGATGGGCTATGTACAGCTGCAGCGATCGGTAAGCTGCTCAGATAGCTGATGCTTAAAGTTAGTGAGGGAGATATGTCTCCAACTTCAGCCAATCATTTTTCATTTTATTTTTTGCAATTTGTTCCAGTCATTGGCAGCAGAGAACTGGAAGGAAAGGCGGTCAAAGGAGAAGTTGGCATTGGGGATGACCAGTGAGATATACCTGTTACTGCTGGGTGTTATGGTGACCAGTGAGCTGAGATAAGGAGGGGCTTTACCTAGCAAAGACTTATAGATGACCTGGAGCCAGTGGGTCTGGCGACGAATATGTAGCGAGGGCCAGCCGACGAGAGCGTACAGGTCGCAGTGGTGGGTGGTATATGGGGCTTTGGTGACAAAACGGATGGCACTGTGATAGACTGCATCCAGTTTGCTGAGTAGAATTTTGGAGGCTATTTTGTAAACGACATCGTCAAGGATCGGTAGGTTAGTCAGCTTTACGAGGGTATATTTGGCACCATGAGTGAAGGATGCTTTGTTGCGAAATAGGAAGCCGAATTCTAGATTTGATTTTGGATTGGAGATGCTTAATATGAGTCTGGAAGTGTTCTCTTGTCACATGTAGGGGTCTTCACCCGGTGCCAGACAAGGAGGTGATTGCCATGTACGACGGCTGCCACGTTCCTCTGGAGAATATGAGTGACTTTTATGGCAAGGTAGGGCTCGTCTCCTCTACCCTTCTGCATTCACTATATACAGAACAGCCTAATTTACCGTGATAAACTTACCCTTTTACATTTCGCAGCAAGGCCACTCTGTTTATCCCAGTCATTGTGGTCATTAACTTTTTTCACCACTATGATACTGTAGTATTATATTTCTACCCTGTGGAGCCCAATTATAGGTAATCAGTGAACCCAGAAGCAAATCTTACATGTGCTTACAAAATGTACTTCTGTGGGCAGAGGTTAGGGATACACTTCTGTTTTGCATATCCTAGTAACACCTCACTTTACTAGTGTCTTGTCCTATCTGATCTTTATTAATCTCCCCTCTATCCTCCACAGAGTTCCCATGGCCACACTATGAAACAGTTCATGGATATCTTCTCCCTTCCAGAGATGAACCTACTGTGCTGTGTTAATGACTACTTTATGAAGCACAACATCGACTACGAGCCTGTCCACCTCTACAAAGACGTCAAGGTAAAGAGACCAGAACAGTGGTGTTCCAAAGACACCTTCTTTGGACTGGAACTGCAGCCGATGGGGGAACCTCATAGGGAGAGGCAGTTTCCCAGACACAGGTTAAGCCTAGTTCTGGACTAGTTAGAATCATGTTCAATGGAGAATCTCCTTTCAAATTGGCTTGTAGACCAATTACTGTTCAAAAAGGTTTTAAATGAAATAAAGATCAGAAAATGGTCTGAAATGTTACCTGATGGTGGAGCTCTAAACATGCGCAAATTCCCATAGGAATTTTAAGTGCAGAGCTTCTACCTTCATTTTTCATCTTACAGGAATGATATACTACTGTACATGTGTGGAGCAAGCGGAAGGCTCTACCTATCCTTTGATGTAAATAACCCCTGTTTGATTCCCAGGTCGTCCACTAGATAGCAGTTGCATTTGGTTTGGGTAGTCAGTCACTGTGCCAAAAATGGCTGAACGGATCTTCAAGCCGACATCTTAAAATGACCGTAGCAATCAGGGCTTTGAAGCTATAGTTATTTAAAATAAACACAGGCAGATGAGGGAATTTCTTACTTCTTGTCCCATTCAAGGATTTGTACGACATTGCCAGCAGTAAGATTTGAGTTCGATTTCCAAAAGACAAGAACTGTAGCTTTTCAAATGATATACAGTGCCTTGCGAAAGTATTCGGGCCCCTTGAACTTTGCGACCTTTTGCCACATTTCAGGCTTCAAACATAAAGATATAAAACTGTATTTTTTTGTGAAGAATCAACAACAAGTGGGACACAATCATGAAGTGGAACGACATTTATTGGATATTTCAAACTTTTTTAACAAATCAAAAACTGAAAAATTGGGCGTGCAAAATTATTCAGCCCCTTTACTTTCCGGGCAGCAAACTCTCTCCAGAAGTTCAGTGAGGATCTCTGAATGATCCAATGTTGACCTAAATGACTAATGATGATAAATACAATCCACCTGTGTGTAATCAAGTCTCCGTATAAATGCACCTGCACTGTGATAGTCTCAGAGGTCCGTTAAAAGCGCAGAGAGCACCATGAAGAACAAGGAACACACCAGGCAGGTCCGAGATACTGTTGTGAAGAAGTTTAAAGCCGGATTTGGATACAAAAAGATTTCCCAAGCTTTAAACATCCCAAGGAGCACTGTGCAAGCGATAATATTGAAATGAAAGGAGTATCAGACAACTGCAAATCTACCAAGACCTGGCCATCCCTCTAAACTTTCAGCTCATACAAGGAGAAGACTGATTAGAGATGCAGCCAAGAGGCCCATGATCACTCTGGATGAACTGCAGAGATCTACAGCTGAGGTGGGAGACTCTGTCCATAGGACAACAATCAGTCGTATATTGCACAAATCTGGCCTTTATGGAAGAGTGGCAAGAAGAAAGCCATTTCTTAAAGATATCCATAAAAAGTGTTGTTTAAAGTTTGCCACAAGCCACCTGGGAGACACACCAAACATGTGGAAGAAGGTGCTCTGGTCAGATGAAACTAAAATTGAACTTTTTGACAACAATGCAAGACGTTATGTTTGGCGTAAAAACAAAACAGCTCATCACCCTGAACACACCATCCCCACTGTCAAACATGGTGGTGGCAGCATCATGGTTTGGGCCTGCTTTTCTTCAGCAGGGACAGGGAAGATGGTTAAAATTGATGGGAAGATGGATGGAGCCAAATACAGGACCATTCTGGAAGAGAACCTGATGGAGTCTGCAAAAGACCTGAGACTGGGACGGAGATTTGTCTTCCAACAAGACAATGATCCAAAACATAAAGCAAAATCTACAATGGAATGGTTCAAAAATAAACATATCCAGGTGTTAGAATGGCCAAGTCAAAGTCCAGACCTGAATCCAATCGAGAATCTGTGGAAAGAACTGAAAACTGCTGTTCACAAATGCTCTCCATCAAACCTCACTGAGCTCGAGCTGTTTTGCAAGGAGGGATGGGAAAAAGTTTCAGTCTCTCGATGTGCAAAACTGATAGAGACATACCCCAAGCGACTTACAGCTGTAATCGCAGCAAAAGGTGGCGCTACAAAGTATTAACTTAAGGGGGCTGAATAATTTTGCACGCCCAATTTTTCAGTTTTTGATTTGTTAAAAAAGTTTGAAATATCCAATAAATGTTGTTCCACTTCATGATTGTGTCCCACTTGTTGTTGATTCTTCACAAAAATATACAGTTTTATATCTTTATGTTTGAAGCCTGAAATGTGGCAAAAGGTCGCAAAGTTCAAGGGGGCCGAATACTTTCGCAAGGAACTGTACTTTCATTTGTATGTGTACTGATACTGTAAATACACAAATTATATTAATGTTATCTACAATATATTATAATACCGTAAGCCTCCCTGCTGCAGGGACATTTCCTCCTACAATTTTGAGCTGATTTTATTCACTTCAGCAATATTTTCTATCTTTGTTCATTTTTACATGTATTGTGTTTGGAATGGCAATGTTACTACAGGAGATGATGCTATCATAAAGTATTTGATGTAAGTATGTAGGATAATTACCCATAATGCTCACTGACTGAACATTCAAAATTACCATAGCAATTATTGACGCATTCACATCCCATCGGAAACTTGGAACCTCAGAGTTAAAATGAATGTACGTTATTAGCGTAGAGCTTCCTACTGGTTGATTCTGATACTTCACAAGTGGGAAACTTAAAATCATCATTCCATAACGAGTTAGTGAGTCAGAAATGTCAGAATTTCCTAGTTCGACTTGAATGATGTAGGGCAGGTCAGTAACCAAATTATTTGACTGTGCCCAGTCGCACACAGACTTTTATGGTCACACAAGTTGCCACCGGTGGATTCAAAATGAGTAGCCTAACAATTATTTACATGGCCCCAGGTACATTTGCAACCAAATTATTTTTCTGTGAGAAATCAATAATAGTTGCACGCACACATAGGGTAACAGTGAGCAATTGACAGTGAGCAATGAGCAAGATAAGCATAGACGGGAAGTTGACAATAGCTTATTAGTGTAAAGAAATTGCATTTCTATGGTTGCAGTCCTCAAAGATTGAATTGCATTGAATTGAATAAATCAGATCCAATGTGGGTGGGGTACCGCTCGTCACCATTATTATAATCACCATCTCAATCATTATCACCATAACATCATAGACTTATTCTGTATCTGAGACTCATCTGACACTACCTTAGACATGGCAGTCTGCAACTCAATACACTGCCCCTGCATGGTGTTCAGCGTCCCCTGCATGTGGTTAATCGAATGCTTAACATCGTTCAGCAGGATCTGAATCTCAAGCCTGCAAGAAATCAGGTGGTTCAACATACTGAGATGACGAGAAGCTTCAGATCAGGCCCATTGGACCATCTTTAGGATTCGTTCTCACTTAACACCAATCTTATTAGAAATGTAACTTTGTGCAGAAGATGTTACTGTAACAGTATAACTTTAGACCGTCCCCTCGCCCATACCCGGGCGCGAACCAGGGACCCTCTGCACACAACAGTCACCCACGAAGCATCGTTACCCATCGCTCCACAAAAGCCACAGCCCTTGCAGAGCAAGGGGAACTACTACTTCAAGATCTCAGAGCAAGTGACGTCACCGATTGAAACGCTATTTATAGCGCGCACCACCGCTAACTAAGCTAGCCGTTTCACATCCGTTACATTACTATAGTGTTATTTAGAAGAAAATAAGTGTACTTTGTCAGGCGCCAAAAGGATGACGGGATGTCTCCCTGCTCCAGTGAGCTCTGCTGGCAGATCTTGCTCACTGTTGGAGGAACAGGAGCCAAATGAGAGGAAAAATATCCATGGTTGTTCAGCAATGAAACGTTCATGGCATAATGGAGATTGTCCTTCCCTGTGAAAAGAATAACAGCTGGGGTTTACTTTCACACTATTAGATAATGTAATACAATCTTTAAACCCATCAGAAGTGTAGTGCTTACCTCCATGAAAATATTGTTCCATGTTATTTATGGCTGCATTGTCCCAATTTTGACCACTTGTTCCAACTTGTGATGAGAAGGTCTTGATGAAACGATCAAGTCAACATTTTGTTAGAAATTTCAAAGATAGCATTAACAATTGTACATGAGACAGTGCTTCCAGATATTGAGGTATCTTCCTTCTGAGGTATGTAAAAAAAATCTGGTGTGTGAATACTCACATGAAAGGTATCCATGATTCTAGATTAAGCCAATCATGTATGTGATTACCATCCTATGGGTCAGCAATGGAATGATTGCTACACAGCTTTCAGGAGACTTTATGTCTTGGGCCTGGATGAATCATTGAAATACAAGTAATATTGTGCATTTGTGATGAATAATTGCAATTGTAATTTGGAATATTCCATCAAAGTTATTTGTTTTGACAGTCAAAACAACTAACTCTTACGATTAATCACTTGACTTGAGTAACTTGAGTTGACGGAAGTAGCAACTTTATATTCTGACCTAGACACTGATTTGTGCAATGCCTAATGGATAATCTATGCATGTTATTGGCTCATCATAGTATATAGCCGAGGGTCTCATAGTCCAAAAACAGCATTGGCCATTGGACTGCTCAGTCAAAACCACCAACTCTTACGATTAATGAAACCAAAATTGAACTTTTTGGCAACAATGCAAAACGTTATGTTTGGCGTAAAAGCAACACAGCTGAACACCATCCCCACTGTCAAACATGGTGGTGGCAGCATCATGGTTTGGGCCTGCTTTTCTTCAGCAGGGACAGGGAAGATGGTTAAAATTGATGGGAAGATGGATGGAGCCAAATACAGGACCATTCTGGAAGAAAACCTGATGGAGTCTGCAAAAGACCTGAGACTGGGACGGAGATTTGTCTTCCAACAAGACAATGATCCAAAACATAAAGCAAAATCTACAATGGAATGGTTCAAAAATAAACATATCCAGGTGTTAGAATGGCCAAGTCAAAGTCCAGACCTGAATCCAATCGAGAATCTGTGGAAAGAACTGAAAACTGCTGTTCACAAATGCTCTCCATCCAACCTCACTGAGCTCGAGCTGTTTTGCAAGGAGGGATGGGAAAAAGTTTCAGTCTCTCGATGTGCAAAACTGATAGAGACATACCCCAAGCGACTTACAGCTGTAATCGCAGCAAAAGGTGGCGCTACAAAGTATTAACTTAAGGGGGCTGAATAATTTTGCACGCCCAATTTTTCAGTTTTTGATTTGTTAAAAAAGTTTGAAATATCCAATAAATGTCGTTCCACTTCATGATTGTGTCCCACTTGTTGTTGATTCTTCACAAAAAAAATACAGTTTTATATCTTTATGTTTGAAGCCTGAAATGTGGCAAAAGGTCGCAAAGTTCAAGGGGGCCGAATACTTTCGCAAGGCACTGTATCACTTTTCTATTTTCTTGTACCAGGTCCAAAACAACCACTCAGAGTTGAATAGGTTAAAACAGCTACAGAGTTCAATGGCTGGGAAGGAAGAAAACTGAGGATGGATCAACATTGTAGTTACTCCACAATTATGACTTAAATGACAGCGTGAAAAGAAGATTACAAATATTCCTAAACAAGTCACTAAAGTAATACTGCAAATAAACATGGGGCTCCCGAGTGGCGCAGCAGTCTAAGGCACTGCATCTCAGAACAAGAGTTCGAATCTAGGCTGTATCACACCGGCCATGATTGAGAGTCCCATAGGTGCGGTGCACAATTAGCCCAGCGTCGTCCGGGTTTGGCCGGGGTAGGCCGTCATTGTAAATAAGAATTTGTTCTTAACTGACTTGCCTAGTTAAATAAAATAAAATAAACACTTTTTGGCTTAAACGCAAAGCCTTAATTATGTTTGGGTCAAATACAACACATAACTGAGTAACTGTCTCCATATTTTCAAGCATGGTGGTGGATGCATCATGGTTTTGATATTTTATTTATTTATTTCACATTTATTTAACCAGGTAGGCAAGTTGAGAACAAGTTCTCATTTACAATTGCGACCTGGCCAAGATATAGCAAAGCAGTTCAACACATACAACAACAGAGTTACACATGGAGTAAAACAAACATACAGTAGAAAAATAAGTCTATATACAATGTGAGCAAATGAGGTGAGATAAGGGAGGTAAAGGCCATGGTGGCGAAGTAAATACAATATAGCAAGCAAAACACTGGAATGGTAGATTTGCAGTGGAAGAAGGTGCAAAGTAGAGAGAAATAATGGGGTGCAAAGGAGCAAAATAAATAAATAAATACAATAGGGGAAGAGGTAGGTGTTTGGGCTAAATTAAAGATGGGCTATGTACAGGTGCAGTAATCTGTGAGCTGCTCTGACAGCTGGTGCTTAAAGCTAGTGAGGGAGATAAGTGTTTCCAGTTTCAGAGATTTTTGTGGTTCGTTCCAGTCATTGGCAGTAGAGAACTGAAAGGAGAGGCTTGTTATGCTTGTAATCGTTAAGGACTAGGGAGTTTTCAGGATAAAACAAAAACAAAATGAGAGAGAAAATGAAAGAGCCCAGCACAGGCAAATCCTAGAGGAAACTGAGATTTTGCGGAAAAATATCCGGGTGCCTTGTGAGGATCAGGCGACAAGTGGCTAATCTGCCTTTGCCTTCCATCCTGCTAGCTAACGTTCAATCGCTGGAAAATAAATGAGATGAACTGAAAGCACGTATATCCTACCAACGGGACATGAACTATAATATCTTATGTTTCACAGAGTCATGGCTGACTCTTAAAGACTACAAAGGGACCTAAACAACTTGTATGCTCGCTTCGAGGCAAGTAACACTGAAAACATGCATGAGAGCATCGGTTGTTCCGGACGACTGTGTGAACACACTCTCCGCAGCTGATGTGAGTAAGACCTTTAAACAGGTCAACATTTCTCAAGACCGCAGCGCCAGACGGATTACCAGGATGTGTACTCCGAGCATGCACTGACCAACTGGCAAGTGTCTTTACTGACAACCTCTCCCTGTCCGAGTCTGTAATACCAATGTGTTTCAAGCAGACCACCATAGTCCCTGTGCCCAATAACTCTTAAGGTAACCTGCCTAAATGACTACTGACCCATAGCATAGCACTCACATCTGTAGCCATGAAAGCCATGCTTTGAAAGGCTGGTCATGGCCCACATCAACACCATTATCCCAGAAACCCTAGACCCACTCCAATTTGCATAGCATCCCAACCGATTCACAGATGATGCAATCTCTATTGCACTTCACACTGCCCTTTCACACCCGGACAAAAGGAACACCTATGTGAGAATGCTATTCAGCTCAGCGTTCAACACCATAGTTAAACACCATAGTGCCCTCAAAGCTCATCACTAAGCTAAGGACCCTGGGACTTAACACCTCCATCTGCAACCGGATCCTGGATGTCCTGACGGGCTGCCCCCAGGTGGTAAGGGTAGGCAACAACACATCCGCCACGCTGATCCTCAACACGGGGGCCCCTCATGGGTGCATGCTCAGTCCCCTCCTGTACTCCCTGTTCACTCATGACAGCATGGCCAGGGATGACACCAACACCATCATTGTTTGCTGATAACATAACAGTGGTAGGCCTGATCACTGACAACAATGAGACAGCCTATAGGGAGGAGGGTCAGAGACCTGACCATGTGGTGCCAGGGCAACAACCTCCCCCTGCCAGGACAACAACCTTCCCCAACCTCCCCCTGATTGTGGACTACAGGAAAAGGAGGACCGAGCCCGCTTCCTTTCTCATCGATGGGGCTGTAGTGGAGCAGGTTGAGTTCTTTGGTGTCCACATCACCAACAAACTAACATGGTCCAAGCACACCAAGACAGTTGTGAAGAGGGCACGACAAAACCTGTTCTCCCACAGGAGACTGAAAAGATTTGGCATGGTTCCTCAGATCCTCAATGTTTTACGGCTGCACCACTGCCTGGTATGGCAACTGCTCGGCCTCCGACCGCAAGGCACTACATCTGGTAGTGCGTACGGCCTTGTACATCACCGGGGTCAAGATTCCTGCCAACCAGGACCTCTACACCAGGCGGTGTCAGAGGAAGGCCCTAGAAATTGTCAAAGACTCCAACCACCCTATTCGTAGACTGTTCTCTCTGCTATCGCACGGCAAGCGGTACCGAAGTGCCAAGTCTAGTTCCAAGAGGCTTCTAAAACAGCTTCTACCCCCAAGCCATAAGACTCCTGTACAGCTAGTCAAATGGCTACCCAGACTATTTGCATTGTCCCCCCCCCCCCCTTCTATGTTGCTGCTGCTACTCTGTTATTATCTATGCGTAGTCACTTTAATAACTCTACCTGCATGTACATATTACGTCGATACCGGTGCCCCCTGTATATAGCCCGCAATTGTTATTTACTGCTGCTCTTTAATTATTTGTTATTCTAACCTTTTTTTTGGGGGGGGGGGGGGGGGGTATTTTCTTAACTCTATTGTTGGTTAAGGGCTTGTAAGTAAGCATTTCACTGTAAGGTCTACACCTGTTGTATTCGGCACGTGAGACAAAGTTTGATTTGATTGTCTGCTTTCCACCAGACACTGGGAAATGAATTCACCTTTCAGCAGGACAATAACCTAAAACACAAGTCCAAATCTACACTGAAGTTGCTTACCAAGAAGACAGTGAATGTTCCTGTGTCCGAGTACAGTTTTGACTTAAATCTGCTTGAAAATCTATGGCAAGACCTGCAAATGGTTGTCTAGCAATGTGCAACTAATGTGACAGAATTGAACAATTTTGAAAATAATAATTGGCAAATCCAAGTGTTAGATTTGACTTATCCAGAAATACTCACAGCTGTAATCACTGCCATAGATGCTCTACAATGTTTTGACTCAGGGGTGTGAATACTTATACTACCAGTCAAAAGTTTGGATACACCTACTCGTTCCAGGTTTTTATTTCCTTATTTTTTATATTTTCTATATTGTAGAATAATAGTGAAGACATCAAAACTATAAAATAACACACATGGAATCATGTTGTAACCAAAAGTGTGAAAGAAATTAAAATATATTTTAGATTATTCAAAGTAGCCACGCTTTGCCTTGATGACAGCTTTGCACACTCTTGGCATTCTCTCAACCAGCTTCATGATGTAGTCACCTGGAATGCATTTCAATTCACAGGTGTGCCTTGTTAATTTGTGGAATTTCTTTCCTTAATGCCAGTTTTGTTGTGACAAGGTATGGGTGGTAGACAGAAGATAGCCCTATTTGGTAAAAGACCAAGTCCATATTATGGCAAGAACAGCTCAAATAAGCAAAGAGAAACAACAGTCCATCATTACTTTAAGACATGAAGGTCAGTCAATACGGAACATTTCAAGAACTTTGAAAGTTTCTTCAAGTGCAATCGCAAAAATCATCAAGCGCTATGATAAAACTGGCTCTCATGAGGACCGCCACAGGAAAGGAAGATCCAGAGTTACCACAGGCACACCTCACCATCAACTGTTCAGGGGAGCCTGTGTGAATCAGACCTTCATGGTCAAATTGCTGCAAAGAAACCACTATTAAAGGACAGCAATCATAAGAAACTTGCTTGGGCCAAGAAACACAAGCAATGGACATTAGACCGGTGGTAGTCCAAATTTGAGATTTTTGGTTCCGACTGCCGTGTCTTTGTGAGATGCAGAGTAGGTGAATGAATTATCTCTGCGTGTGTAGTTCCCACTGTGAAGCATGGAGGAGGATTTGTGACGGTGTGGGGGTGTTTTGCTGTTGACGCAAGCAGTAAAATATGATTTAAAAAACAGATGAGAACTTTATTGAACAGTGGGGACTGTGAAGCAACAGAAACATTGGCACAGACACATGCATACACACACACACACACACACACACACACACACACACACACACACAATAACATGCACTCTATACAGTGGGGCAAAAAAGTATTTAGTCAGCCACCAATTGTGCAAGTTCTCCCACTTAGAACATTTTCATCATAGGTACACTTCAACTATGACAGACAAAGTGAGAAAAAAAATCCAGAAAATCACACTGTAGGATTTTTAATGAATTTATTTGTAAATTATGGTGGAAAATAAGTATTTGGTCACCTACAAACAAGCAAGATTTCTGGCTCTCACAGACCTGTAACTTCTTCTTTAAGAGGCTCCTCTGTCCTCCACTCGTTACTTGTATTAATGGCACCTGTTTGAACTTATCAGTATAAAAATGATCACAAGAACGGTGAGCAAAAATCCCAGAACCACACGGGGGGACCTAGTGAATGACCTGCAGAGAGCTGGGACCAAAGTAACAAAGCCTACCATCAGTAACACACTACGCCGCCAGGGACTCAAATCCTGCATGGCCAGACGTGTCCCCCTGCTTAAGCCAGTACATGTCCAGGCCCGTCTGAAGTTTGCTAGAGAGCATTTGGATGATCCAGAAGAAGATTGGGAGAATGTCATATGGTCAGATGAAACCAAAATATAACTTTTTGGTAAAAACTCAACTCGTCGTGTTTGGAGGACAAAGAATGCTTTGGGGCTGTTTTTCTGCAAAGGGACCAGGACGACTGATCTGTGTAAAGGAAAGCATGAATGGGGCCATGTATAGTGAGATTTTGAGTGAAAACCTCCTTCCATCAGCAAGGGCATTGAAGATGAAACGTGGCTGGGTCTTTCAGCATGACAATGATCCCAAAAACACCGCCCGGGCAACGAAGGAGTGGCTTCGTAAGAAGCATTTAAAGGTCCTGGAGTGGCCTAGCCAGTCTCCTGATCTCAACCCCATAGAAAATCTTTGGAGGGAGTTGAAAGTCCGTGTTGCACAGCAACAGCCCCAAAACATCACTGCTCTAGAGTAGATCTGCATGGAGGAATGGGCCAAAATACCAGCAACAGTGTGTGAAAGCATTGTGAAGACTTACAGAAAACGTTTGACCTCTGTCATTGCCAACAAAGGGTATATAACAAAGTATTGAGAAACTTTTGTTATTGACCAAATACTTATTTTCCACCATAATTTGCAAATCAATTCATAAAAAATCCTACAATGTGAATTTTCTGGATTTTTTTTCTCTCATTTTGTCTGTCATAGTTGAAGTGTACCTATGATGAAAATTACAAGCCTCATCTTTTTAAGTGGGAGAACTTGCACAATTGGTGGCTGACTAAATACTTTTTTGCCCCACTGTATATACACATGGATTTAGTACTGTAGGTACAGTTGAGGTCTGAAGTTTACATACACCTTAGCCAATTACATTTAAACTTTTTTTTTTATATATATATTTTTTACAATTCCTGACATTTAATCCTAGTAAAAATTCCCTGTCTTAGGTCAGTTAGGATCACCGCTTTATTTTAAGAATGTGAAATGTCAGAATAATAGTTGAGAGAATAATTTATTTAAGCTTTTATTTATTTCATCCCATTCCCAATGGGTCAGAAGTTTACATACACTCAATTAATATTTGGTAGCATTGCCTTTAAATTGTTTAACTTGGGTCAAATGTTTGGGGTAGCCTTCCACAAGCTTCCCACAATAAGTTGGGTGAATTTTGGCCCATTCCTCCTGGCAGAGCTGGTGTAACTGAGTCAGGTTTGTAGGACTCCTTGCTCGCACATGCTTTTTCAGTTCTGTTCACAAATCCTCTATGGGATTGAGGTCAGGGCTTTGTGATGGACACTCCAATACCTTGACTTTGTTGTCCTTAAGCCGTTTTGCCTCAATTTTGGAAGTATGCTTGGGATCATTGTCCATTTGGAAGACCCATTTGTGACCAAGCTTTAACTTCCTGATGTCTTGAGATGTTGCTTCAATATATCCACATAATTTTTCTTCGTCATGAAGCCATCTATTTTGTGAAGTACAGCAGTCCCTCCTGCAGAAAAGCACCCCCACAACATGATGCTGAAACCCCTGTGCTTCACGGTTGGGATGGTGTTCTTCAGCTTGCAAGCCTCCACCTTTCCCCTCGAAAAATAACGGTGGTCATTATGGCCAAACAGTTCTATTTTTGTTCCATCAGACCAGAGGACATTTCTCCAAAAAGTACGAGCTTTGTCCCCATGTGCTGTTGCAAACTGTAGTCTGGCTTTTTTGGGGCGGTTTTGGAGCAGTGGCTTCTTCCTTGCTGTGCTGCCTTTCAGGTTATGTCAATTATAGGTCCTGCTTTACTATATAGATACTTTTGTACCTGTTTCCTCCAGCATCTTCACAAGGTCCTTTGCTGTTGTTCTGCGATTGATTTGCACATTTCGCACCAAAGTACGTTCATCTCTAGGAGACAGAACGCGTCTCCTTCCTGAGTGGTATGATAGCTGCGTGGTCCCATGGTGTTTATACTTGCTTACTATTGTTTGTACAGATGAACGTGGTACCTTCAGGCTTTTGGAAATTGCTCCCAAGGATGAACCAGACTTTTGGAGGTCTTATATTTTTTTCTGAGGTCTTAGCTGATTTCTTTTGATTTTCCCATGATGTCAAGCAGAGAGGCACTGAGTTTGAAGGTAGGCCTTGAAATACATCCACAGGTACACCTCCAATTGACTCAAATAATATAACTTAGTCTAACAGAAGCTTCTAATGCAATGGCATCATTTTCTGGAATTTTCCAAGCTGTTTAAAGGTACAGGCAACTTAGTGTATGTAAACTTCTGACCCACTGGAATTGTGATAGTGGATTAATAAGGAAATAATCTCTGTAAACAATTGTTGGAAACATTACTTGTGTTATCTCTCTCTTTTGATGACGTCTGTAACTGTAATAGTATTGGTTTCATGCACGTTAACATGAGAAGCCTCCTCCCTAAGTTTGTTTTATTCACTGCTTTAGCACACTGCCAACCCGGATGTTCTAGCTGTGTCTCAATCATGGCTTAGGAAGACCACCAAAAATTCTGACATTTTCATCACTAACTACAACATTTTCAGACAAGATAGAACTACCAAAAGGGGCGGTGTTGCAATCTGCTGCAAATATAGCCTGCAGAGTTCTGTCCTACTATCCAGGTCTGTACCCAAACAATTTGAACTTCTACTTTTAAAAATCCACCTCTCTAAAAACAAGTCTCTCACCGTTTCCCCCTGCTATAGACCACCCTCTGCCCCCAGCTGTGCTCTGGACACCATATGTGAACCCCACATCTATCTTCAGAGCTTGTGCTGCTAGGCGACCTAAACTGGAACATGCTTAACACCCCAGCCATCCTACAATCTAAGCTTGATGCCCTCAATTTCACACACATTTTCAATGAACCGACCAGGTACCTCCCCAAAGCCGTAAACACGGGCACCCTCATAGATATCATCCAAACCAACTTGCCCTCTAAATACACCTCTGCTGTCTTCAACCAAGATCTCAGCGATCACTGCCTCATTGCCTGCATCCGTAATGGGTCAGCGGTCAAACAACCTCCACTCATCACTGTCAAACGCTCCCTGAAACACTTCAGCGAGCAGGCCTTTCTAATCGACCTGGCCGGGGTATCCTGGAAGGATATTGATCTCATCCCGTCAGTAGAGGATGCCTGGTTATTAAAAAAAAAAAAAAGCCCTATTCAAGATATTTAGAACCAGGTTCTCCCCAGACCTGACTGCCCTTAACCAACACAAAAACATCCAATGGCGTTCTGCATTCGCATCGAACAGCCCCCGTGATATGCAGCTTTTCAGGGAAGCTAGAAACCAATATACACAGGCAGTTAGAAAAGCCAAGGCTAGCTTTTTCAAGCAGAAATTTGCTTCCTGCAACACAAACTCAAAGAAGTTCTGGGACACTGTAAAGTCCATGGAGAATAAGAACACCTCCCAGCTGCCCACTGTACTGAAGATAGGAAACACTGTCACCACTGATAAATCCACTATAATTGAGAATTTCAATAAGCATTTTTCTACGGCTGGCCATGCTTTCCACCTGGCTACCCCTACCCCGGTCAACAGCACTGCACCCCCCACAGCAACTCGCCCAAGCCCTCCCCATTTCTCCTTCTCCCAAATCCAGTCAGCTGATGTTCTGAAAGAGCTGCAAAATCTGGACCCCTACAAATCAGCCGGGCTAGACAATCTGGACAATCACTTCTCAAATGATTGCCTCGCCTGGTTCACCAACTACTTCTCTGATAGAGTTCAGTGTGTCAAATTGGAGGGTCTGTTGTCTGGACCTCTGGCAGTCCCTATGGGGGTGCCACAGGGTTCAATTCTTGGACCGACTCTCTTTGTATACATCAATGATGTCGCTCTTGCTGCTGGTGATTCTCTGATCCACCTCTACGCAGACGACACCATTCTGTATACTTCTGTCCCTTCTTTGGACACTGTGTTAACAACCCTCCAGGCAAGCTTCAATGCCATACAACTCCGTGGCCTCCAATTGCTCTTAAATACAAGTAAAACTAAATGCATACTCTTCAACCAATTGCTACCTGCCCGCCTGTCCAACATCACTACTCTGGACGGCTCTGACTTAGAATACGTGGACAACTACAAATACCTAGGTGTCTGGTTAGACTGTAAACTCTCCTTCCAGATCCACATCAAACATCTCCAATCCAAAGTAAAATCTAGAATTGGCTTCCTATTTCGCAACAAAGCATCCTTCACTCATGCTGCCAAACATACCCTTGTAAAACTGACCATCCTACCAATCCTCGACTTCGGCGATGTCATTTACAAAATAGCCTCCAATACCCTACTCAACAAATTGGATGCAGTCTATCACAGTGCCATCCGTTTTGTCACCAAAGCCCCATATACTACCCACCATTGCGACCTGTACGCTCTCGTTGGCTGGGCTCGCTTCATACTCGTCGCCAAACCCACTGGCTCCATGTCATCTACAAGACCCTGCTAGGTAAAGTCCCCCCTTATCTCAGCTCGCTGGTCACCATAGCATCACTCACCTGTAGCACGCGCTCCAGCAGGTATATCTCTCTGGTCACCCCCAAAACCAATTCTTTCTTTGGCCGCCTCTCCTTTCAGTTCTCTGCTGCCAATGACTGGAACGAACTACAAAAGTCTCTGAAACTGGAAACGCTTATCAACCTTTAAGCACCAGCTGCCAGAGCAGCTCACAGATTACTGCACCCGTACATAGCCCATCTATAATTTTGCCCAAACAACTACCTCTTTCCATACTGTATTTATTTTATTTATTTATTTATTTTGCTCCTTTGCACCCCATTATTTTTATTTCTACTTTGCATATTCTTCCACTGCAAATCTACCATTCCAGTGTTTTACTTGCTATATTGTATTTACTTTGCCACCATGGCCTTTTTTTGCCTTTACCTCCCTTATCTCACCTCATTTGCTCACATCGTATATAGACTTGTTTCTACTGTATTATTGACTGTATGTTTGTTTTACTCCATGTGTAACTCTGTGTTGTTGTATGCTTTGCTTTGTCTTGGCCAGGTCTCATTTACAATTGCGAACTTGTTCTCAACTTGCCTACCTGGTGAAATAACTAAAAATGCACAAAGTAGATGTCCTAACCAACTTACCAAAACTAGTTTTTTAACAAGAAATCTGTGGAGTGGTCCTACCCTGAGGGTATGTAAACTTCCTACTTCAATTGTATGTGGTAGTGGTGGAGTAGGGGGCTTGAGGGCACACAGTGTGTTGTGAATGTGTTGTAATGTTTTTGAAATTGTATAAACTGCCTTAATTTCGCTGTACCCCAGGAAGAGTAGCTGCTGCTTTGGCAACAGCTAAGGGGGGGATCTATAATAAATACACTCTCTGGGATTTATTTTGGAATTCAATGCACATTTAATGAGCATGGCTACCACAGCTTTCTGCAGCAAAATGCCATCCAATCTGGTTTGCACTTAGTGGGACTATCCTGGCTGTGTAAGGGATATTTGATGGGTGGCCAGCCCTTGGAAGTGCCTCGTGATGTATACTCCATCTTTTACCAGTCCTTGACTAGTCTCCCCCTGGTGGCTGACCTGCTGTACGCCACAAGTGTGAAAGGACGCTCGCTATAATGGCGCCGGAGGGGATGGCTGCCGTTTTACGGGCTCCTAACCAACTGTGCTATTTTGTTAGTTTTTTTGTGTTGTTTTTAACTTATTTTGTACATAATGTTGCTGCTACCGTCTCTTAATGACCGAAAAGAGCTTCTGGGCATCAGAACAGTGATTACTCACCTCGAACTGGACAAAGAAAACAAGAAAATACTCATCCAGAAGCGGTGCTCCAAATGGCCAGGGATTTTCATGCAGGCAAACGTAAATCCGTTTTACCTCATTTCTACCAGCATGTCACGTGCAACCAGAGGAACAAAATCTCTATACCACCTTTACTCCACACATAGAGACGCATACAAAGCTCTCCCTTGCCCTCCATTTAGAAAATCTGATCATAATTCTATCCTCCTGATTCCTGCTTACAAGCAAAAACTAAAGCAGGAAGTACCAGTGACTCGCTCAATACGGAAGTGGTCAGATGAAGCAGATGTTAGGCAACAGGACTGTTTTGCAATCACAAACAGGAATGTGTTCTGGGATTCATCCAATGGCATTGAGGAGTACACCACCTCAGTCACCGGCTTCATCAACAAGTGCATCAATGACATCGCCCCCACATTGACCGTACGAACATATCCCAACCAGAAGCCATGGATTACAGGCAACATCTGCATCGACCTAAAAACGAGCTGCCACTTTCAAGTAGCGGGACACTAATCCGGACGCTTATAAGAAATTCCGATACGCCCTCAGACGAACCATCAAACAGGCATAGCGTCAAAACAGGATTAAGATTGAATCCTACTACACCGGCTCTGACGCTCGTCGGGTGTGGCAGGGCTTGAAAACTATTACGGACTACGAAGGGAAACCCATGCGCGAGCTGTCCAGTGACGCGAGCCTACCAGACGAGCTAAATGCCTTTTTATGCTCGCTTCGAGGCAAGCAACACTGAAGCATGCATGAGAGCACCAGCTGTTCCGGACGACTGTGTGATCACACTCTCCATAGCCGATGTGAGCAAGACCTTTAAACAGGTCAACATTTACAAAGCCGCAGGGCCAGACGGATTACCAGGACGGGTACTCAAAGCATGTGCGGACCAACTGGCAAGTGTCTTCACTGACATTTTCAACCTCTCCCTGCCTGACTGAGTCTGTAATACCAACATATTTCAAGCAGACCACCAATGTCCCTGTACCTAAGGAAGCAAAGGTAACCTGCCTAAATACACTGCTCAAAAACATAAAGGGAACACCAAAATAACACATCCTAGATCTGAATGAATGAAATATTCTTATTAAATACTTTTTTCTTTACATAGTTGAATGTGCTGACAACAAAATCACACAAAAATGATCAATCAAAATCAAATTTATCAACCCATGGAGGTCTGGATTTAGAGTCACACTCAAAATTACAGTGTAAAACCACACTACAGGCTGATCCAACTTTTGATGTAATGTCCTTAAAACAAGTCAAAATGAGGCTCAGTAGTGTGTGTGGCCTCCACGTGCCTGTATGACCTCCCTACAACACCTGGGCATGCTCCTGGTGAGGTGGCGGATGATCTCCTCCCAGACCTGGACTAAAGCATCCGCCAATTCCTGGGACAGTCTGTGGTGCAACGTGGCGTTGGTGGATGGAGCGAGACATAATGTCCCAGATGTGCTCAATTGGATTCAGGTCTCGGGAACGGGAGGGTCAGTCCATAGCATCAATGCCTTCCTCTTGCAGGAACTGCTGACACACTCCAGCCACATGAGGTCTAGCATTGTCTTGCATTAGGAGGAACCCAGGGCCAACCGCACTAGCATATGGTCTCACAAGGGGTCTGAGGACCTCATCTCGGTACCTAATGGCAGTCAGGCTACCTCTGGCGAGCACATGAAGGGCTGTGCGGGCCCCCAAAGAAATGCCACCCCACACCATGACTGACCCACCGCCAAACCGGTCATGCTGGAGGATGTTGCAGGCAGCAGAACGTTCTCCACGGCGTCTCCAGACTGTCACTTCTGTCACATGTGCTCAGTGTGAACCTGCTTTCATCTGTGAAGAGCACAGGGAGCCAGTGGCGAATTTGCCAATCTGTGGAAAGAACTGAAAACTGCTGTTCACAAATGCTCTCCATCCAACCTCACTGAGCTCGAGCTGTTTTGCAAGGAGGAATTGGAAAAAAATTCAGTCTCTCGATGTGCAAAACTGATAGAGACATACCCCAAGCGACTTACAGCTGTAATCGCAGCAAAAGGTGGCGCTACAAAGTATTAACTTAAGGGGGCTGAATAATTTTGCACGCCCAATTTTTCAGTTTTTGATTTGTTAAAAAAGTTTGAAATATCCAATAAATGTCGTTCCACTTCATGATTGTGTCCCACTTGTTGTTGATTCTTCACTAAAAAATACAGTTTTATATCTTTATGTTTGAAGCCTGAAATGTGGCAAAAGGTCGCAAAGTTCAAGGGGGCCGAATACTTTCGCAAGGCACTGTATGTCGGTAGCCATGAAGTGCTTTGAAAGGGTGGTCATGGCTCACATCAACGCCATCATCCCGGAAACCCTAGACCCACTCAAATTCACGTTCCGCCCCAACAGATCCACAGACAACGCAATCTCAGTTGCACTGCACACTGCCCTTTGCCACAAAAGGAACACCTATGTGAGAATGCTGTTTTATTGTCTACAGGTCAGCGTTTACACACCGTTGTGCCCACAAAGCTCATCACTAAGCTAAGGACCCTGGGACTAAACACCTCCCTCTGCAACTGCATCCTGGACTTCCTGACAGGCCACATCCAGGTGGTACGTGTAGGCAACAACATCTGCCATGCTAATCCTGAACACTGGGGCCCCTCATGTACTCCCTGTTCACCCACGACTGCGTGGCCAAACACGACTCCCAAGACCATCGTTAAGTTTGCTGACCACACAACAGTGGTATGCCTGATCACCTACAATGATGAGACACCCTACAGGGAGGAGGTCAGAGACCTGGCAGTGTGGTGCCAGGACATCAACTTCTCCCTCAATGTGAGCAAGACAAAGGCTGATTGTGATCTACAGGAAAAGGTGGGCCGAACAGGCCCCCATTCTCATTGACGGGTTTGTAGTGGAGAGGGTGAAGAGTTTCAAGTTCCTTGGTGTCCACATCACCAACGAACTATCATGGCCCAAACGCACCAAGACAGTCGCGAAGAGAGCACGACAACACCTTTTCCCCCCCAGGAGACTGAAACAATTTACATGGGTCCCCAGATCCTCAAAGTTCTGCAGCTGCACCATCAAGAGCATCCTGACCAGTTGCATCACTGCCTGGTATGGCAACTGCTCGGCATCTGACCGTAAGGCGCTACAGAGTGTAGTGCCAAGCTTCCTGCCATTCAGGACCTACATACTAGGCGGTGTCGGAGGAAAGCCCAAAAAATTGTCAACGACTCCAGTCACCCAAGTCATAGACTGTTCTCTCTGCTACCGCATGGCAAGCGGTACTGGGGCGCCAAGTCTAGGACCAAAAAGCTCCTTAACAGCTGTAATATTTGTGTTGTGGAGAAATTACCAGGCAGTAAGTAGATGGGAGTACAGTTAGTTTCCTTTAGTCAAAAAACTTGTGCTCTACAGCCCCCGGCCCAATAGTGCGCATTTGCATTTCCAATTAGGTGTAGTAACATAACACAGCTGTAATACATTACTGTTTAGTAACAGCATAGTAACTAATATAAACCGCTGTAGATCACAAATACTACAACAGCTTCTACCCCCTAGCCATATGACTGCTGAACAATTTATCAAATGGCCACCCAGACTATTTACATTGACACCCCTTCCCCATATGAGTTTTTTCACTGCTGCTACGCGCTGTCTATTATCGATGCATAGTCACTTTACCGATACCTACATTTAAAAATGACCTTGATTAACCTGTATCCCGCACAAATTGTTAACAGAATTACCCAAAAATCTGTAACAAAAAGACTGCAACTGAATTAGTAGGCACAAACCACAGTTTGGTCACCTGTTACTAGCCTCCCTTCCACTGGCATACTGTTATGTTCAGCTCAATGTTTTGTTTCGCTTTCTCACATGGTGGTCAAAGCAAGAGTGTGAAAACAGTCTGGACAACCCCTCCCTCTCTCTCTTCTCCCTCTCCAGTTATGTCACCTTTCCCGGCTCTTACTGACACCAACCCATGAGCCCCTTTTAAATTCCATTTAGTCTAATCAGCCCTCTCACCCACTGAGCACTGACTGACATGAAATTTAGTCCAGATCTGAACCAGTCAATGTTTCACATGTTTATACACCACAGTAAAGAAAAGTAAAGTAGTTTAGTACAGTAGAGCACACTATAATTTACTGTACTGAACTATACTCTACTGTGCTATACTGTACTTAACTCTACTTTACTGTGCTGTATGTACTGTGATGTCCAAACTTGTGAAACATAGATGTCTATGATTAGTACAGGTATGGTCCAGCCCGGAGCAACCAAATTTGGTCTTGTTTGGGTGCGGAGCTCATTAGAATAATACCCAAACATTGAAAAGAGGATATGACATTTTTCTAACTTTGTGTACCTATTCAGGGTATATCACCATGAAGAGACTGACGTTCATAATTATGCATTTCTGTATTGTACAGATCAGGGACCCATGATGTCATTCTGTTACCGGGTGTTAATCCACTTCTCTTACTGTAGCTCAATAATCAAAATAGATTTTTTCAAACTCAATGTGTCATATCATAGATGACCCCCTATTCTTTCTGCAGATATTTGAATCTTAATACGGAGTAGATATTTAACGCTTTTTGGAAAACGTGGTCACACCATAAACTGCAGGAGATTTTACCATTATTCTGTTACCAAACTTTCCATCTGCACTGTTCTTTGAGTACATGTGTTTTTGTAAAATGTTGTATGGTTTGTTTAACTTTATTTCTGTCCCTCTCACTGTTTGTAAAGTGCTGTATTTTGTGAAAAAGATTCCTCCTGCCACAAAATACTACCATTGTAACATCTCATCCTCTCTCTCCGTTGACAGGCAGCGATAGGAGATGTCCATGTGAAGGGTATTATGTATCGAGCTGTGGAGGCAGATATGGGTAAGGATAACAACGATCTCTGCGTTGTTCTCAAATAGTTACTTTATGATCATTGGAAACAGGGGAGTGTATGCTCTGATTGGGGCAACGCAGTCTGTTATGTTATATGTGGTATCTTTACAAATTATCTCAGGTGTTTGTGCTACTGTATATGAATGTCTGAAAGAATGTGAGGAGAGTTCTACATCAAGTTCATTGCCATTGCTCGTATCTTCAAAGAGATTACTAGGAAATAGTATTATTGTAGTTCCTAGAAAGAATGTATTTTCTGTAGACAATAGCAATTGTCTGACAGTGTAGATCAATTTTACTGTGTTTTCACTACCCCCCTATATCTTTCTATCCCTTTCTTTTCTCTCTCTCTCGCTCTCTCTCTGTAGAGAACTATATTTCCTATGGGGAACAGACTCACGCTGTGTTGAAGAAGCTCTATGAGGATGGCAAGAAGATGTTCCTCATCACCAACAGCCCCTTTGACTTTGTGTGAGTGTCAACTGTCAACCTGTGTTCATGCATCTTGTGTGGCTCCGTCGGTAAGATCTTGGCACTAGCAAACGGCAGTGTTGTGGGTTCAAGTTCTGAAGATATCACATACAATACAAAAAAAATTATCACTGTACTGTAAGTTACTCTGAGATTTCCGTCAGTACTGAGCTAGGCTTTACATCCACAACATTTGTTAGATTCACGGGGAGGCTTGACCCAAATCCACTGGTCTAAATCAAAGAGCTTCCATCACCTACTCATGTCATGGTTACAGGAATGTTAGCTACATTCTTGTTAGCTACATTCAGTCCTCACTGTGATGAAATGGCAACGGCTTGAAACAAGACTGATTTAAAAAATGGAACAAACGGTTGATGAACTAACCTCATGAGTGTGCAGATATGTTTGTGTGCTGTGTGCTGTGTGTGTGTTCTATATTCTGTTGTGTACTGTGTGAATTCTAATATAACATCTAATATGTGAATTCCCAGGGACCGGGGAATGAACTACATCGTGGGGAAGGACTGGAGAGATTTGTTTGATATTGTCATTGTGCAGGCCGACAAACCAGGCTTCTTCAACGACAGGAGGAAGTAAGTATTGGAACTATATAAAGACCTTTAAACTTCTGTTATGTCCCTTTTGGTCTCCACAGGGTACCTACATAAAGACTTCATGACACATTCATAAGCAGTACATAAGCGTTCCATAAATGCTTATGTCAACTACCGCAAGTTGAAGTCCTCATGAAAGTAAGTCCTCTTCAAATAAAGTGTTAGCGTTTTTCTTCCTCTGTCCATCCTAGGCCCTTCAGACGAGTAACAGATAAAGGGGTGCTGCATTGGGACAGGATTCACAAGCTGGAGAAGGGGAAGATCTACAAACAGGTACAGGACAATTCAATTTAGCTATTGAATGTGAGTTTAAACTCCTTTTTGGGGTCTATGGAATTATTGCATTTTTCTTTGATACAGGTATGTGTTTGTTTCAGGGAAACCTATATGAGTTCCTGAGACTCACTGGTTGGAGGGGGTCCAAGGTGCTGTACTTTGGAGATCACATTTACAGTGACCTGGCTGTGAGTGCAACAACAATTTGCAAATGCTTTAGCTACAACAAGCAGTCATTCAAAGTGACAACATTTCCACATACAGTATGTACGTCATAAAAGTAACTGGTTATTTGAGGTGTTATGCGTCTCCCTGTAGGACCTGACTCTGAAGCACGGCTGGAGGACAGGAGCCATCATCCCAGAGCTGAGGAAGGAGATCAAGATCATGAACACTGAGCAATACGTCCACCTGATGACCTGGCTACAGGGCCTGACTGGACTCATAGAGCACATGCAGGTAGGTGGGGGCGGGGAGAGGTGTGTTGAATACTGAGTACATCCACCTAATGACCTGGCTACAGTTACTTTTGGATTACTTTTGCCTTAAAATATACCCCCCCCCCAGAGGAAGTTGGGGCCACTATTTCAACATAGTTTTCTGTCCAATAGATGAAATGCACATTTAGGTTCCACCTGCAAAGAATGACGAGGGCTGCTTATACATATTCACGAATGTGGGAATTTCCACGTGGAGTTGATAAACATCAACAAATAGGGCACTGACAGTTGTCAGTGTAGCTAGCTAGCATGCTAACCTTTTCTAGCTAGCTATCTTGCTAACCTTATCTCCCTAGCTAATATTATGTTTGTTTTTTTACTACGCCATATTCAAAAGATTAGCCAGCTGGCCCTATGGCTGGTCCTGGAGCTGAATCTGTCATACCTTAAGGGAACATTTCGGCATTTCGTGTATGATCAGTGAGAAAGTCCATATTGCAAATGTACGGTCCCTTACCAGACGTCCGAAATCGTTTGTAAAATTCGCGGTCGGCGTCGGGCCGTGCGGTAGGGCCGGACCTACCGGGAAGTCATCGAATGAACTTTGTCGGACGTTCGGTTTCCGTTTTTAAAAAAAAAACAAGTTTCGGACCGTTTTTCCGCCGTCCCGGACATTCCCACCAGATGGCATACGGAATCATATGGCAATTTGGCAAAACATCACGAATCACGACGGGGCCTTATCTCAAAAACTGAAAATATTTCGAAGCCAAAACTTGGCGAGCGTAGGTTTGGCGTAACGGGCAGTTGGCCCCGAACGGGATGGCGTCTAGGCCTCGACGGTTTTTGAGTTACGGCCATTTTTCTGGGATTAAAGGCTTAAAATGGAAGTAGAGAAATTATTTTTCCACTTCAGGTCAAAGCCAAGGAGCCTCCGGTGTCAATAAAAAAAGAACCAGCCATTTATCTATCGTCATTTAAGAGAAACGGAACAATGACAAATTGGTGATGGTCACAAATAGTTTTTTTTTTTTTTCAACGGTTACAGATCCAGTTGCAGGGTGTTCATACAAATCTTTTTAAAGTGTGCTGCGGAGCTCTGCGACATTTCTGTGATTTTCTATGATTTTCTGAAATAACACAATAACCGACCATTAGAATAGTAGGCCCAAAATGAAGCCTGCCCCACAATGTCATTTGCTTTTGAGTGACAGTGAGAGAACCGTTAGGGTGAGAAGAAAAATTCCACCACATGAATGTTCCTAAGGTCCTCCCGATCTGAACAAGCCTAACCTTGACCGTGTGGCATTAACCATTCACAGTAAAACAGGGTTTTTTGATCTCACAGATTACAGTGACATCTCTCCCCATAGGAATACATAGCCTGCACCACAAAATTCAACCTGAAGCCTATATGGGTTATGAATGCCGTATGAACCTGTCTTCGGTACCAGTCCATCAGGCCACTATGAGGTCTACCTGTGTCGAATCTAAGCTTCCTGGACCAACCGGAAGTGGTTAAAATGCCCCTAAAAGTGTATATCCATACCCTGCCTGCAGTTTGACAGACATAGTGCATTCAGGCCTGTGTAAATCAGTCAATTCTTAACGTAAAGACTTAAAACTCAGGATTCTGTAAAAGCATACCCCAATGAGGATATGTGGTGACTTATAGCTTCCTGTGCCAACCGGAAGTGCCATAATTGGTGTCTCAGGGGCTGTTTCGAAGGGTTAAAAAAGTCTGATCTTTCCAAAACTTCATATGTGTGATTAGGCAACCCCCATGAACTGTAAATCAGTCATTTTTCCCAAAAAAAATCAAAGGAAAAAAAAATCACACTAAAACACAACTTGGATGGAGGGACGTATTGGGGTGCGTAGAGACAGACAGTGGCTGCAATAGTTAGCTTTGTTGGAGCTAAAAATGAACGGTCGGACCTAGAGTTCCGAAACTTTAGAAACCTGTTCTAGACCTCCGGTCGATGGTGCGTGGCGAGTTACGTGGCTCTAGACGGTTCTCGGACCGAGAAACAGCCTCGTACATTTGCAATAACTTCAATTCATTTTTGCATCACGAAAATGACGACGTTTAGAAAAGTCTCAGAGACGCAAGGCTAGGTGCGTTGAAACCGGCTCGGCCCATAGAGACGGACCCCGACGTTTCTGTCCGATAGCTCGTTCAAGGACCCCGTAGCAAGGCATGGAAATAAGTGGATTTTCAGCACCAATTAGGGTTTTTCTCGGACACCAAATGACCTATCGAGCCGAAACTCGGGATTCGGGGTCGCCTCACATAGGCCTTCGCATAATGTCCGAACTGGACCCGCAGCTAGAACGTAACTATGTGTTTTACCTTTTTATTATGTTTTCAACTGAAGGCGCTGTGAATTATGGGCCTGCTCTGACATATGTGATAGTTGGCTACTAAATGAGTAGGAAAAAGTGGGTTTGGTGTCAATTGATATCCGTTTGGTGTCATAATGACATCTAATTGACTGATGGACACTGACTTGCTAGTTGACTTTTGTACATTTGCAATATGTTTAAACGGAGAGGGACCATCACCAAAATGGCATTCTGAAATCAACACAAAAAATGGCATCACCATAGTCTCCAGACTGTGCCGAGTTCAAGGAGACGCCCCGCTTGACCGTAGCTCGTTCTGAGTGCAGCAAACTTGAAAAAAAGAAGGCCCAAAATGAAGCCTGCACCACAATGTCATTTGATTTTGGGTGGCAGTGAGAGAACCGTTAGGGTGAGAAGCACAATTCCACCACATGAATGTTCCTAAGGTCCTCCCGATCTGAACAAGCCTAACCTTGACCGTGTGGCATTAACCCTTCACAGTAAAACAGGGTTTTTTGATCTCACAGATTACAGTGACATCTCTCCCCATAGGAATACATAGCCTGCACCACAAAATTCAACCTGAAGCCTATATGGGTTATGAATGCCGTATGAACCTGTCTTCGGTACCAGTCCATCAGGCCACTATGAGGTCTAGCTGTGTCGAATCTAAGCTTCCTGGAGCAACCGGAAGTGGTTAAAATGCCCCTAAAAGTGTTTACCCATACACTGCCTGCAGTTTGATAGACATAGTGCATTCAACCCTGTGTAGATCAGTCAATTCTTAACGTAAAGACTTAAAACTCGGGATTCTGTAAGTGGCTATGTAAATCAAGACATGTGTTTACTTATAGCTTCCTGTGCCAACCGGAAGTGCCTTTAATTGGGTCACACTCTCTGTTTCGAAGGGTTAAAAAAGTCACATCTCTCCAAAACTTCATATGTGTGACTAGGTAACCCTTCTGAACTGTAAATCAGTCATTAATCCCAACAGATGTCAAAGAAAAGCTCCCTCACACACACACAGGAAGGATGGAGTGATAAAGTGCGGTGCTTAAAGACACAGAGAGCAGGAAATGGCATTACCATAATCCCTAGGCCGTACCGAGTTCAGCGAGATATCCTGCTTGACCGTAGCTCGCTCGGTCTAGGCGCAGCGACCATTAGAATAGTAGGCCCAAAATGAAGCCTGCACCACAATGTCATTTGCTTTTGGGTGACAGTGAGAGAACCGTTAGAGTGAGAAGAAAAATTCCACCACATTAATGTTCCTAAGGTCCTCCCGATCTGAACAAGCCTAACCTTGACCGTGTGGCATTAACCCTTAACAGTAAAACAGTGTTTTTTGATCTCACAGATTACAGTGTCATCTCTCCCCATAGGAATACATTGCCTGCACCCTTAATTTCAACCTGAGGCCTATGTGGGTTATGAATGCCGTATGAACCTGTCTTCGGTACCAGTCCATCAGGCCACTATGAGGTCTACCTGTGTTGATTCTAAGCTTCCTGGACCAACCGGAAGTGATTAAAATGCCCCTAAAAGTGTTTACCCATACACTACATGCAGTTTGATAGACATAGTGCATTCAACCCTGTGTAGATCAGTCAATTCTTAACGTAAGGACTTAAAACTCAGGATTCTGTAACAGCATACCCCAATGAGGATATGTGTTGATTTATAACTTCCTGTGCCAACCGGAAGTGCCATAATTGGTGTCTCAGGGGCTGTTTCGAAGGGTTAAAAAAGTCTGATCTTTCCAAAACTTCATATGTGTGATTAGGCAACCCCCATGAACTGTAAATCAGTCATTTTCCCCAAAAAAATTCAAAGGAAAAAAAAATCACACTAAAACACAACTTGGAAGGAGGGACGTATTGGGGTGCGTAGAGACAGACAGTGGCTGCAATAGTTAGCTTTGTTGGAGCGAAAAAAGAACCGTCGGACCTAGAGTTCCGAAACTTTAGAAACCTGTTCTAGACCTCCCGTCGATGGTGCGTGGTGAGTTACGTGGCTCTAGAAGGTTCTCGGACCGAGAAACAGCCTCGTACATTTGCAATAACTTCAATTCATTTTTGCTTCACGAAAATGACGACATTTAGAAATGTCCCAGAGTCGCAAGACTAGGTGCATTGCGAACGTCTCGGCCCATATAGACAGACCCCAACGTTTCTGTCCGATAGCTCATTCAAGGACCCCGTAGCAAGTCATGGAAAATAGTGGATTTTCAGCACCAATTAGGGTTTTTCTCGGACACCAAATGACCTATCGAGCCGAAACTTGGGATTCGGGGTCGCCTCAGCTAGGCCAACACATAACATAAGAAATGGACCCGCAGCTAGAACGTAACTACGTGTTTTATGGTTTTTATATGGTTTGAACCGAAGGCATTGTGAATTTTTGGCCAGCTCTGAAGTATGTAATAGTTGGCTACTAAACGAGTTGGAAAAAGTGGGTTTGGTGTCAGTTTGTATCAGTTTGGTGATCAGAATGATATCTAATTGACTGATGGACTCTTGTCCACTTGACTCTTGTACATTTGCAATATGATTCTATAGTGAAAAAACATCACCAAAAGCGACATTCTGAAATCAACCCAAACGAGCGATTGAGATGACCCAGAATCACTGCAAAGCCATCCCGAGTTCATCGGGCCAGTCAATTTCACATTCCTGCAGGATTTTTATAGCATGACAAATTCGTGATGGTACCTGCCCATTAAAACATATTGCAAATGCACAGTGACTTTGAAAAAGTAAGGAAACAAAAAAAAAATACATCTAAAACATTTTGAGCATGACAAATTCGTGATGGTACCTGCCCATTGAAACATATTGCAAATGCACAGTGACTTTGAAAAAGTAAGGAAACATAAACAAAAAAACATCCAAAAAAATGTTGGGTAACCAGTTGCATATTTTAGATCACAAGCTTGAATTTTGAGCATGACAAATTCGTGATGGTACCTGCCCATTAAAACATATTGCAAATGCACAGTGACTTTGAAAAAGTAAGGAAACAAAAAAAAATACATCTAAAAAATTTTGAGCATGACAAATTCGTGATGGTACCTGCCCATTGAAACATATTGCAAATGCACAGTGACTTTGAAAAAGTAAGGAAACATAAACAAAAAAACATCAACAAATTTTTTGGGTAACCAGTTGCATATTTTAGATCACAAGATGACAAAGGTATAGTTTGAGCAAAGTAAAGCTTGAATTTTGAGCATGACAAATTCGTGATGGTACCTGCCCATTAAAACATATTGCAAATGCACAGTGACTTTGAAAAAGTAAGAAACAAAAAAAAAGACATCTAAAAAATTTTGAGCATGACAAATTCGTGATGGTACCTGCCCATTGAAACATATTGCAAATGCACAGTGACTTTGAAAAAGTAAGGAAACATAAACAAAAAAACATCAACAAATGTTTTGGGTAACCAGTTGCATATTTTAGATCACAAGATGACAAAGGTATAGTTTGAGCAAAGTAAAGTTTGAATTTTGAGCATGACAAATTCGTGATGGTACCTGCCCATTAAAACATATTGCAAATGCACAGTGACTTTGAAAAAGTAAGGAAACATAAACAAAAAAACATCCCAAAAATGTTTTTGGGGGTTACCAGTTGCATATTTTAGATCACCAGGTGCACATTTCAGGTCACCAGGTGCACATTTCAGATCACCAGGTGCACGGAGGAAAATATTTACTTTTTGACTTCCTATGACATCATATTGCAAATGGAGAAAACATATGCCTTATGCACAAGTAAAACAAAAAGAAATATGATAATACAAGTTGACAAAGGTATAGTTTGAGCAAAGTAAAGTTTGAATTTTGAGCATGACAAATTCGTGATGGTACCTGCCCATTAAAACATATTGCAAATGCACAGTGACTTTGAAAAAGTAAGGAAACATAAACAAAAAAAATCAAAACATTTTTGTTGCACATTTTAGATCATCAGTTGCACGGAGGAAAATCGTTACTTTTGACTTTGACTTTTGACTTCCTATGACATCATATTGCAAATGGAGAAAACATATGCCTTATGCACAAGTAAAAAAAATATGATAATAAAGTATGACTAAAGTATGTTGATAAAGTTCTTATACATGTGTAATTGACACAAAAATCGAAAGAATTTTGAAAAACGGTCCAGAAAGCACTTTTTTAAGGATGTGTGAAGTTTTTTACCAAATTTTGACATTTTTGACTTTTGACTTCCTATGAAATCATATTGCAAATGGACAAAACATATGCCTTATGCGCATGTACTTAAAAAATATATATATATGATGACAAAAGTATACTCATACAGTTCTTACACATGTGTAATTGACAAAAAACTCGAAAGAATTTCGAAAAAAGGTCCAGAAAGCACTTTTTTAAGGGGTTTTAAGTTTTTTTTATTTTTTTATTCTTTTTTCAAATTTTGGCTTTTGGATGTTGACTTGGGTGCCATTTGCAATATGAAAAGCCCCGGTGGAACGCACTATTGGAATTTTGAAGTGTTACAATTGGCAATTGCCATATGGCATTTGCAATATACTTTGCATGAATCAACGCCAAATTGGGTGGTATTGGCCATCGTGTATATGGTTTGTCCAATGCCAATATTCCGCCATTTGTTTTTGTCCAAATCAGGGGGGTATTCCCTTACATAAGTATTGATTTAGGCTATCCCTGGCGAAGTTCACCCTATCTTTTTCCAAGATGGTGTAGCAGTGCAGACGTGGTTTGTCGTCCTCTCATGTAATTTTTGTATTTTTCGTCTTTTTTTTTTTTATATTTCAATTTATTTTCAATCTCTT
Organism: Oncorhynchus mykiss; assembly: GCF_057628025.1. Lineage (NCBI taxonomy): Eukaryota > Metazoa > Chordata > Actinopteri > Salmoniformes > Salmonidae > Oncorhynchus > Oncorhynchus mykiss. The sequence goes on along the minus strand of NC_143022.1, from coordinate 55,723,384 downwards.
TTCCATTTTTAAATTAAATATACCTTCTGGTAACCCGCCTCACTCAATGTGATATGGATCCGCTATTTTCTTTAGACCTTATAGCCAGAACCACCATCAGAAGCTAACCAGCTAATTAGCTACTAGCTATTTAGTATTGTCAGCCACTGCTAGCGGCCTTTACCTTCTGCACAGATACCAGCTGTTTTTTAGCCTGGATAATACTTGCCAGCCTGCCAGTATTGGACTGTTCTCTCCACTACAACGCCGGATTCCTGCCGTAAACCCTGGACCATTACTCTTGATCATCACCGCTAGCTAGCTGCCACCAAGTGACCCAGCCCCGAAGCTAGCCCTGAGCCAGGTCCACCTCCCAACCTACTCAGTGATCACTCGGCTACACAGCTGATGCCTCCCGGACTCTACCCCAACACAGCTAGAATCCACTACTCCACCGGATCCTTGCCGTAAGCTCTGGACCTTTGCATCGGATCATCGCTGCTAGCTAGCTGCTTCCAAGTGGCTATAGTGGGTAACGCCCCTGCCCTGAAGCTAGCACCAGTTAGCCGTGAGCCAGGCAATGACTACAACTACAATACCTCTCTCACCATCTGGCCTGGACCCTTTGTCGACACGGCGCCCCGCCATACCACCACGACTGGTCTGCCGATGTAACTTCATCCGCTGTGCCCTCAACCGGCCTTTGCCTGACGTCGGAGCAGATGCTTCTACTTACCCCAGCCTGCTAACTTTAAGCCCTCGTGCTAGCATAGTAACGACTTCCCTGCGGCTTCCCTGTTCCATCTATTGCTGTTCACTGGACCCTATGATCACCGTGCTACATAGCTGATGCCTGCTGGACTGTTCATTAATCACGGTACTCCATTTTGTTTATTTTTTGTTTATCTGTCGGCCCCAGCGTCGAACTCAGGCCCTGTGTGTAGTTAACCGAACCTCCCTGCCCATTCATCGCCATTTTACCTGTTGTTGTTGTCTTAGCTGATTAGCTGTTGTTGTCTTACCCTTTGTCGTCTTAGCTAGCTCTCCCAATCAGCACCTGTGATTGCTTTTTGCCTCGCTTTATGTCTCTCTCAAATGTCAATATGTCTTGTATACTGTTGTTTAGGATAGTTACCATTGTTTTAGTTTACTGAGGAGCCCCTAGTCATATAACTCCTTTGTCCCACCTCCCACACATGCTGTGACCTCACCCAGCATAACTAGCGTGTCCAGAGATGCAACCTCTCTTATCATCACTCAGTGCCTGGGTTTACCTCCACTGTACCCACACCCCTCCATACCCATGTCTGCGCATTATGCCCTGAATCTATTCTACCACGCCCAGAAATCTGCTCCTTTTATTCTCTGTCCCCAACGCACTAGATTACCAGTTTTGATAGCCTTTAGCCGTACCCTGATCCTACTCCTCCTCTGTTCCTCGGGTGATGTGGAGGTTAACCCAGGCCCTGCGTGTCCACAGGCACTCTCATTCGCTGACTTCTGTAACCAAAAAATACTTGGTTTCATGCATGTTAACATCACAAGCCTCCTCCCTAAGTTTGTTTTACTCACTGCTTTAGCACACTCCACCAACCCTGATGTCCTTGCCGTGTCAGAATCCTGGAAGGCCACCAAAATTTCGGAGATTTCCATCCCCAACTATAAAATGTTCCATAATGATAGAACTGCCAAAGGGGGAGGAGTTGCAATCTACTCCAGAGATAGCCTGCAAAGTTCTGTCATACGTTTCAGGTCTATTTTCAAACAGTTTGACCTTGTAATTTTAAAAATAAATCTCTCCAGAAATAAGTCTCTCACTGTTGCCGCCTGTTATAGACCCCCCTCAGCTCCCAGCTGTGCCCTGGACACCATATGTGAATTGATTGCCCCCCCCCTTCTATCTTCAGAGTTCGTTCTGTTAGGTGACCTAAACTGGGATATGCTTAACACCCCGGCAGTCCTACAATCTAAGCTACAGTGCCTTGCGAAAGTATTCGGCCCCCTTGAACTTTGCGACCTTTTGCCACATTTCAGGCTTCAAACATAAAGATATAAAACTGTGATCCAATTTTGACCTAAATGACTAATGATGATAAATACAATCCACCTGTGTGTAATCAAGTCTCTGTATAAATGCACCTGCACTGTGATAGTCTCAGAGGTCCGTCAAAAGCGCAGAGAGCATCATGAAGAACAAGGAACACACCAGGCAGGTCCCGAGATACTGTTGTGAAGAAGTTTAAAGCCGGATTTGGATACAAAAAGATTTCCCAAGCTTTAAACATCCCAAGGAGCACTGTGCAAGCGATAATATTGAAATGGAAGGAGTATCAGACCACTGCAAATCTACCAAGACCTGGCCGTCCCTCTAAACTTTCAGCTCATACAAGGAGAAGACTGATCAGAGATGCAGCCAAGAGGCCCATGATCACTCTGGATGAACTGCAGAGATCTACAGCTGAGGTGGGAGACTCTGTCCATAGGACAACAATCAGTCGTATATTGCACAAATCTGGCCTTTATGGAAGAGTGGAAAGAAGAGAGCCATTTCAAAACGTTATGTTTGGCGTAAAAGCAACACAGCTCATCACCCTGAACACACCATCTGTCAAACATGGTGGTGGCAGCATCATGGTTTGGGCCTGCTTTTCTTCAGCAGGGACAGGGAAGATGGTTAAAATTGATGGGAAGATGGATGGAGCCAAATACAGGACCATTCTGGAAGATAACCTGATGGAGTCTGCAAAAGACCAGAGACTGGGACGGAGATTTGTCTTCCAACAAGACAATGATCCAAAACATAAAGCAAAATCTACAATGGAATGGTTCAAAAATAAACATATCCAGGTGTTAGAATGGCCAAGTCAAAGTCCAGACCTGAATCCAATCGAGAATCTGTGGAAAGAACTGAAAACTGCTGTTCACAAATGCTCTCCATCCAACCTCACTGAGCTCGAGCTGTTTTGCAAGGAGGAATGGGAAAAAAATTCAGTCTCTCGATGTGCAAAACTGATAGAGACATACCCCAAGCGACTTACAGCTGTAATCGCAGCAATAGGTGGCGCTACAAAGTATTAACTTAAGGGGGCTGAATAATTTTGCACGCCCAATTTTTCAGTTTTTGATTTGTTAAAAAAGTTTGAAATATCCAATAAATGTCGTTCCACTTCATGATTGTGTCCCACTTGTTGTTGATTCTTCACAAAAAAATACAGTTTTATATCTTTATGTTTGAAGCCTGAAATGTACTTTGCGACCTTTTGCCACAAGGGGGCCGAATACTTTCGCAAGGCACTGTAGATGTCCTCAATCTCACACAAATTATCAAGAAACCCACCAGGTACACCTCTATATCTGTAAACATGGGCACCCTCATAGATATTATCCTGACCAACTTGCCCTCCAAATACAATCAGGTTCTCAGCGATCACTGCCTCATTGCCTGCATCCGCTATGGGTCCGCGGTCAAACAACCACCCCAAACGCACCCTAAAACACATCTACGAGCAGGCCTTTCTAATCGACCTGGCCCGGGTATCCTGGATGGATATTGACCTCATCCCGTCAGTTGAGGATGCCTTGTCGTTCTTTAAAATTGATTTCCTTACCATCTTAAATAAGCATGCCCCTTTCAAAAAATTTAGAACTAAGAACAGATATAGACCTTGGTTCACTGCATTCGACCAGCACAAAAACATCCTGTGGCGGACTGCACTAGCATCGAATAGTCCCCGCGATATGCAACTTTTCAGGGAAGTTAGGAACCAATGTACGCAGGCAGTTAGGAAAGCAAAGGCTAGCTTTTTCAAACAGTCTTGCATCCTATAGCTCTAACTCCAAATAGTTTTTGGACACTGTAAAGTCCATGGAGAATAAGAGCACCTCCTCCCAGCTGTCCACTGCACTGAGGCTAGGTAAGACTGTCACCACCGATAAATCCACGATAATCAAGAATGTCAATAAGCATTTCTCTACGGCTGGCCATGCTTTCCTCCTGGCTATCCCAACCCCGGCCAACAGCTCTGCACCCTCTGCACCCTCCGCAGCTACTTTTCCGCCGCCATTGTTGCAACCCCTATTATCAGTCTGTTCAACCTCTCTTTCGTATCATCTGAGATCCCTAAAGATTGGAAAGCTGCCGTGGTCATCCCCCTCTTCAAAGGGGGTGACACTCTAGACCCAAATTGTTATAGGCCTATATCCATCCTGCCCTGCCTTTTCCAAAGTCTTCGAAAGCCAAGTTAATAAACATCACTGACCATTTCGAATCCCACTGTACCTTCTCCGCTGTGCAATCTGGTTTCTTAGCCGGTCACGGGTGCACCTCAGCCACACTCAAGGTACTAAACGATATCATAACCGCCATCGATAAAAGACAGTACTGTCCAGCCGTCTTTATCGACCTGGCCAAGGCTTTCGACTATGTCAATCACCGTATTCTTATCGCAGACTCAACAGCCTCGGTTTCTCAAATGCCTGCCTCGCCTGGTTCAACAACTACTTCTCAGACGGAGCTTCAGTGTATCAAATCGGAGGGCCTGTTGTCCGGACTTCTGTCGGTCTCTATGGGGGTACCACAGGGTTCAATTCTCGGGCCAACTCTTTTTTTTATGTATATATCAACGATGTCGCTCTTGCTGCGGGTGATTTCCTGATCCACCTCTATGCAGACAACACCATTCTATATACATCTGGCTCTTCTTTGGACACTATGTTAACTAACCTCCAAATGCGCTTCAATGCTATACAACACTCCTTCAGTGGCCTCCAACTGCTCTAAAATGCTAGTAAAACCAAATATATGCTTTCCAACCGTTCACTGCCTGCACTCGCCCGACCGACTAGCATCACTACTCTGGACGGTTCTGACTTAGAATATGTGGACAACTACAAATACCTAGGTGTCTGGCTGGACTGTAAACTCTCCTTCCAGACTCGTATATTAAACATCTCCAATCATAAATTGAATCTAGAATTGGCTTCCTATTTCGCAACAAAGCCTCCTTCACTCACGCCGCCAAACATACCCTCGTAAAACTGACTATCCTACCGATCCTCGACTTCGGGGATGTCATTTACAAAATTGCTTCCAACACTCCAGCAAACTGGATGCAGTTTATCACAGTGCCATCTGTTTTGTCACCAAAGCCCCTTATACCACCACCACTGCGACCTGTATGCTCTTGTTGGCTGGCCCTCGCTACATATTCGTCGCCAGACCCACTGGCTCTATGTCATCTATAATTCTATGCTAGGTAAAGCTCTGCCTTATCTCAGCTCACTGGTCACCATAACAACACCCACCCGTAGCAGGTATATCTCACTGGTCATCCCCAAAACACCTCCTTTGGTCTCCTTTCCTTCCAGTTCTCTGCTGCCACAAATTGCAAAAATCGCTGAGACTTGTTTTTCCCTCACTAACTTTAAACATCAGCTATCTGAGCAGCTAACCGATCGCTGCAGCTCTACATAGCCCATCCCCATATTGTTTTTATTTACTTTTCTGCTCTTTTGCACACCAGTATTTCTACTTGGCCATCATCATCTGCTCATCTATCACGCCAGTGTTCATTTGCTAAATTGTAATTACTTCGCTACTATGGCTTATTTTTTTGCCTTACCACCTCACACCATTTGCACACACTGTATATAGCCCCCCCCCATCCCACATTGTCTTATTGACTGTACGCTTGTTTATTCCATGTGTAACTCTGTGTTGTTGTCTGTGTCGCACTGCTTTGCTTTATCTTGGCCAGGTCGCAGTTGTAAATGAGAACTTGTTCTCAACTAGCTTACCTGGTTAAATAAAGGTAAAATTATTTGTTTTTAATTTAAAATATCTTTGACTTTTTTTCTTTTTTTTTAACAAACATCCTTTCTGAATTCAAAAGTAATCCAATAATTAATAATCTAGTTTTTAAAAAGTATCTATAATCTGATTACAATATTTTTGCTGGTAATGTACTGATTACACTTAGTTCGTAATCAGTTACTCCCCAACCCTGTCCCTACTTCCCAGCTCCACAGATATGTATTCTCAGTATGTATGTAAGCAGTTACACAGTATGTCTTCTTCTCCCTCCATTCCAGGTCCACAGAGACCCAGCGTCGCAATCTGTTGTCCAGGAATGGATCAAAGAGAGAGAAGCCATGAGGTACCATGGGGAATTCCTTTTAATGTGCATGAGCCTTTCAAGAATCTCAAGAGAAGCATTATGTAATTTGTAATGAGTCCTCTTATTTGTTCAAAGTCTAGAAGTTATACTATAGATATTTTGATAATACTTTCTTTGAAAGGCACCTTCAGTACATAAGGAATTCATAACACATTTATAATCTACATAAGAATTCCATATGAATGTAGCTACCCTTCAAATAAAGTTTTACCGATATTTTCCTTGACATGCAATGCAAATGAGCACTGTCACTTGATAACATATCTTACGTGTTTTATCATACAACAGATCGCAGACTAAGGACATCTTCAACAGCCAGTTTGGGAGTCTCTTTCGAACGTACCACAACCCCACCTACTTCTCCCGCCGCTTGTCTCGTTTCGCTGACATCTACATGGCCTCCCTCAGCTGTCTGCTGAACTATGACTTCCAGCACACCTTCTTCCCTCGCCGGACCCCCCTGCAGCACGAGTCACCCTTCTGGCCCGAACAGACCAGCGCCGGAGCCCTGAAGATGCCCTTCATACCCCACAGGACCACGACTGAAGAGTAGAGGGAGGTAGGGTTTCAGTGTAACACCCCATCCGGACCTGCTCAAAGTAGAGGGGGACGGGTTTCATTGTGACACACTCCGCCCGGACCTGGTCTGGACACAGAGCTCTCTGTGGGCCCTATTCAGAGTTGAGATTAGTGTGCACAACTCAGTTTTGCGCCGATCATTCATTCATTCGTGTAAATTGGAGACTGGCACAAAATTGTAAGTTAAGTGCGTTGTCTTCAAGTCAGAATACTGTCCTGAGATGGGTTCTGGACACGGCTGACTTGGACTTCAACCGTTCATTACATATTTAGGACATGTGGACTGTAACCTAAAGGCCATTCACTAGATACTGTACATACTCCATCTCATATGCTGGCTTTTTCACAATAACTTGAATATTGCTGCTCTTTAAAATCTTGTCACGACATCTCACTATTACACGTGTAGGTTTCATCTATCTATAAAGATTTAGGACGTTAGATAATATACAGTAAGTATATACCCTCTTTAATAGTTCTGCAATGTTTCAATGCAATTCTATTATCATTAAGAGAACCACTAACAGTAGAGTTGCTTAGTATACCAAACACAAAGTATTAAGTTTGATGAATGTGCTTGACAGACATACAGTAGATCAGCAAACTTTCATCCAAACAAGGTCAAAATATGTCATTGTGATCTCTAATTTCTTAGTAAGTATGTGTGGGTGGGAGAGAGAGCGCAAGAGAGGATAATTGTCCGTACAGAGTGAATAGCGTTTATTTTATAGCAGTCTTGAAAGACGTCGGGCCAAGACATGATATGTGCATTATCTGTAACATTCATGGTAATCATATATTTATGTAAATGTATGATATGCACTTGTATAGTTAGTTACCTGTGTATTAAGATGCTCTTGGCCTTTTTAACTATATACAGTATCTGTAAAAAGTTGGTTATAAAGGGGTAATAAGGGATGACCACCTAAAGCAGGTGGTCTCTGAACCTGTAAGCACAGAGAAACACAGACTCCTGATATTATCTAGCACAGGAGTTTTGTGTGATGTTGAATTGTTTGAAATGATGACTTGACATTTTCAAAGACATGCCTTACGCGTCTGTCACTAGAACTGCACTGTAGATCATATATTAGTGATGCTTTAGTTTAGAATATATTATTCCCTGGTAATAAGGGAGATAGGCCTACCCTGAAATCATATTTTTCACAAAGGCTTTATTGTTATTAGTAGTCCTTACTAGTTCAGGTACTAGCCACATTAATAGCACTCAGACACAACCGACATAACTGTCAGTTTATTTTTCATAGAAAAGGGTAATATGCTGTATTTCATTGACAAATGTATGTTTCATCGTCCAGTGTTGCGTGGCTATCTTTTTTGTTTGTTTTCTTAAACATTGTGCTTTAAAAAGTATAAAATGTAAAAGTGTATTCAAATAATTTACTTTGCATTAAAATGTTCAGATATTAGATTTATTCGTTTTTTGGGGAAACGAACAAGAAAATGACATTGTTTATGATCATCGATGAGGCTTAATGTTTTAGAAATCTATTGTTTGAGATATACAGTGTGGTCTGAAATTATTGACATCCTTGATAAAAATGAGTAAAAATGACTTCATAAAATAAGTTATTAAATTCAAATACTGAGCTATACTGAACAAAAATATACATGCAACAATTTCAAAGATTTACTGAGTTACAGTACATATAAGGAAATCCGTCAATTGAAATAAATTCCTTAGGACCTAATCCATGGATTTCACATGACTGGGAAAACAGATATGCATCTGTTGGTCTCAGATAACTTTTTAAAAAATGTAGGGGCTTGGATCAGAAAACCAGTCAGTATCTGGAGTGACCATGTTAAGGGAATTTTTATCAATGATGACTAATTATGTATACATTTCAATCAGGACTGACTAGTCCAAATGCTATTATGTACTGTACATAATTAATTTTCTCTCTTGCTCCCATTCCCAATTGTATATAATATAGTCAGGAGTTTAGTAACAATGACGGTCTGTTCCTTTGTACAAATGAATGAACTATCTCCAGACTGTCTAGAATGCTGATTTACAACTGACTGACCTTGGCTTCAGGCGAGGAGGGAAGGCTCGAGAACTATAGGGCCTCTCTACCCGTGTCATGAAGAGATAGAACATTTAGAAAACGCTGACGTCATTTTCAGTTTATAACCTATGGAAAAATGTGTATGTACCAGTACTCTCTTGAATTAAACGCTGTTACCTGACTTTTAAGACCGGGGCTCTGTCCATTCTTATAAATATATAGGGTCTTACAAACCCTTCAAATGCATTGACAGAGTATTTAATTCTGATTGGGAAATAATACAGAGGAATTTAGAATTCCTTCAACAATTGGTCCTTCGAAGCCGGATCTAAAATACCCGTCTCTTCCATCTGGAGGTCGTACGCCGGAAAAAAATTGTGCACGTTATTAAAGACCTGGCCCCGGAATGGAGGTTAAAAACAGGCTGGTATACACTACAAACGGCAGATACGGTGACTAGATCAAACAAACAATGCCTAGATCAAACAAACAATGCTTTTCCCAGTCGGCAGCAGGTCAGTAGCCTTTATTCTCGATTCTGGGGGGATTTGAGTTCTTTGATTGATGTTCTAAAATTTTCAGAATTCATCAATAATGGGAGCTTTGCTATTCCCACAGGGTTTTGCATGGCCAACATACACTGGGTTTTGTATAACCGATATACACTGAAGCAGGTTCGAAAATAACCTGTGGTAATGTGCACTACCGTAAATAAACTAAACTTAATCATGAGAGGCACACCCGCCTGAGATTAAGACGGGATATTAAATATGTGCTGGGGGATAGGACGGGGATCTTGTACAAATACTGGGCGTGGGGAGACAGGAAGGGAATGCGCAAGATAACTGGATTGGTCATTTGAATTGATCATCGTTCCGATTCAACTAATACTACTGAAATATCCAAATAAGGAGGAGAGGGAACCAAAATCTAAAGGAATGGGATAAAAGCCAAATCTATAGACAGGAAAGTTCTATGCGAGAGGGGAGTCTAGCAATTAGTGGCGTGAGAACGATTATTAGCGTTCTTTAAAAGCCCACTGACACAACCGGAAAATAAGATATTAACTAGGGATTTACAAACCCTGGGCTTATAGTTGTAAGGTAAGACCTAATATCTGATTCAAAAGTCAAAGCTATTGATAAGATTTCCATAAAAGAGACACACACATAGTCAGACAGAAAAGGAACAAAAGTGATTTAGTAACGGAATATTGCAAATTTATAGAAGTACACGCACATATAATGTAAAATTAAATAAAGAAAGGCATAGATAAGTGATTAAATACCATAGCTAAGTAACGGTAAGGATTGTTTAGAAATTCCTCAAAAGAAGTGTCGGAAACTAGCGGGAGATTACCGTTATAGGAGAACAAAGAGAATGGAAGGGAGGCATCCAAAATCTGACTCAGACAAAGAACCTGAATGGAAGCTGATATTACGAATAGAGCCAGGAAGGGTTTTAAATTAGGACGATTTTCTGGGAATTCCCGGTGTCGAAGTTTTGCGACTACGGACAATTATAATAATAATGTATTGAGAGGGGAGTCGTATTGAGAAAAAAAAGGCATAAAAAATAATGGCGAGACAATTGAGGTAATACGCTATTTTGCCCAAAATGATCTGGTGGAATGATGTATTGAGATGGGAGTCGTATTTAAATAAATGTGTCATAGAAGAGAAAGTCACCTAAAGTAAATGTAGGGAATAACGGAGAGATACGATACAATTTCGTGCTATCCGGACGTTATAGCTATTTATGAATCGACTGACATATGATAAATTTAGCACAAAACATGGTACGTTCAGATGTTAGGGTATAGTAAGTTGAGAAGTAAGTTGAGAAGTAAAAAGTTGTGATTGTTTTTCCGAGTATTGATTTTTGGTTAGGTAACGCCAGGGAATTCGAACTAGAAGTTAACGTATCCTAAAAAAACACCATCTATTTTTCTTTACGGGGAAAAAGTATATGTCTTATCTTAAAGGGACAGTGCACGTCTATCACAGTGGTTTGAGTGTATGGCAGTGTATAAAATATTTTGGGACGACAATTTGAAGATAGACTGAATGAGTTACATGAAACATTGAGAGATTTAAAACATGATGTGAAGGGATTATCAGAATTATTAGGTTTCGTTGTTGTAGTAAAAGTTTGGGTTAAGGGGATTTCCCTGTTTTAAAAAAACAACGAAAAGACAATTACGATTTATGTCCATCGAAATGTTTTATAAAATTAGCGAATTTAGAGATATTGGTTGGTGTTGTAAATTATAATTCAAGATTTGAACAGATGTGATAAATTAGGTTTGGTTTATCGAACAACAATTATTTACAATTCATTGAAAGTCGCTACGAATTGGGCTGAGGTTGAGCGCTTGATGATGACGTCACTAGCGAAGCACTATTGGTCGCCACGGAAATTATGTTGCGAATGGGGGTAACGGAGAAAATTGTTTGTCTGTTAGAAGGAAAATGCGTGCATTAGTGTTTCGAGTCACTTTTCAGAAGTTGATAAAAATGACAAAATACATTTTTAAAAGTCATTTGAGAGTCGCCAGGATAGTCAGGAAAGATGCTAAAAACTAGCAGCTGATTCGCTAGGTGGGTATCATTGATTTGAGGCGTTTATTTGGAACCATGTTAGGGTATTTAATGTTGAAAAGCAACCTCTATAGAAAAACATAACTGCATATGTTTCGGGAAGTTAGCTAGGTTGAATGTGGTTATTCGAGCTTTTCCCCTGATACGTAGACATCCGTAACAGGGGCAAGAGGGTGTTTTTTTTTTCTTGAGGAAGGCAGAGAGGGTAAGGAGTGGAAGAGACGGGGTGAGAAGCTGTACAGAGAATGGACAGAAGGCGGGGCCATTGCGTCTCCCACTGGTCTGCTTGCTGGGGTGAATGAAGATTTGTGTGTGTATGGTGTAAATTGAAGCTTACTGGCGTAAATTAAGATTTGTGAGACTCAAATCGTGTGCATGAAATACGCTTGATATTCAGTCAGGGACTAATATCGGTATGAATGAGGTCGGGGACCAAGCGGGTGTGGTACATTGGGTATTTCAGTTGGAGCTGGTACCGGTGACAATGTTGAAAAAGTCGCAGGCTTGCTGACGAGATGTTTGCACAGAGTTATATCATAGAATATTGAGGGGGTGTGCATGACTGTTGGAAAAAGTGTTAAACTATATTAACGTAAAATTCTGTGTGTAGATTTATATTATGAGGTTTGAACTATACTAATATGGTAGAATTACATAATCAACATCTGGACATACTTACGTTAAACATTAATTGAGCCACTGAGAGATATACACTAGGTACGGGGCGACGGGTGTGGTCGATGTAAGACGGGAGTGGTGTTCTAACCAAGTGCTGAGAAATAAGGCAGATTTATTTTGTTATTTTAATTAATTTACACAAGTACTTCCCGGTTATTGATTTTGGTTTGATTGTTTAGATAACACCATTGAAATTAAACAGGAGTTTAAGGTATACTAACATTAGAATCTGTTTTCATTATGGGGAACAATGAAAGGTATACAGACAGTATACGTTTATCACAGATGTGTGGGTCTAATGGCTGGGTATTTAAGAAGTATTTTGGGGAGACAATTTGGAGGAACACGAATAAAACATGAAACATCGAGACGAATTATTTGAGTTTGAGGGGATTATCATAATTATTAGGTTTTGTTTTTGTAGTAAACGTTTGGGTTAAGGGGATTTCCATGTTCCCAGAGACAAGATATCTTAAAGGGGTACACTCATATATGGATTATTTAGGAGTTTTAATTTTATGGGTTTTAATTACACAGGTGATTATTTTTATTTTAAGGATAAAGGGTTCTTTAATATGTCTAAAATGGTATGGAAACATGACTAAAAAAAGAAGGGGGGTGGTATGACCTTTTGACCTTATCGTGGCTATCTTTTGGGGTCTGATCAGCCCCGGGGGAGAGCCATTTGTATAATGAATTGTGGTCAGTTGGGTTACTAATTTTAAGGTAAATTAGTTATAATGGAGTGTTAGTTTGGCGTTTAGAATTATTGTTTGAATCACTGAAGCTGATTTACAATTTTAGCTGGGAAGTTTTTGAATGGGCTATTATGGATTTGATATTACAACAGAAAATAGTTACATTTATCATTTTGAGAAATAGAGGATTATTGTAAGGATTAAGATAGATTGATTAAGGAAATGTAAGGACTTTAGAGATGGCCACTTATAGACATGCTTTTTCTAAAAATCAATGATTTTAAATAGTCAAACAGTGAGACGCTTAGTGGCATTTTGAGAAATAGCAGAGAAAGGAATTACTGTTGAAATCGTAAATATATATATTTAAGAACATATATAAATAGCACAGATACTTCTTAAACTAGATAAGCCACTGGACAGAGAATTGATACATGATTGGGATGAATGGATGCCCAAGAGAGAATTGGACATACATGATAATGTCAGAAAATAAGGATAATTTACTAATCCTACCGAAGTCATTATTTAGGGTATATAAGGTTGATACCTGGGCAGAGCCAGGTATCAAAAGGGGGGTGGGTAAGTTAGTGGCCTATTGGATAAGAAACCAATAATACAAAATAAATAAATAACATTTTTTAGCTATCAGATAAAACATATGAGAAACTGTTTGTTAACCAAGCCTGTATGTCCAGGATTTTATGCATTACAGGTGAACTACAGGTGAAGTCACTCAATCTAGTCCCAGAGGCTTGTTGGGGGGACCATACCAAGGACTCCTGGTGACAGCTAGCTGAAAGAGCTATCGAACAATAAACAGTGTTCGAGAGGAGAACTGGAATTAACAAAATTCCGGGGGCCATCTCTCGAATGAAAAAACCCTCCCTTTTCATCCCTGTTGTTGTTCATAGAAGTGAAGATGTGTCTGGCTCTTGCTAAGTGATGTGTTCTCGGTGAGAGGGTGGGGCTTCACATGGAAGCTGTTCGTCTGAGCTGTTTTATCGTGGGTGACATATTCCTGATACAGCACGTCCTACTTGAGTATGCGGAGAGTGGTAATTTGACCCATGGTTTAGACGATGAGGATTTTGTTCCAAAATAAGCATAAGAGATCCCTAGATCTGGGTAGACAGGAAGTTAGAGTAGAGGTTGGGAAGGATCTCCCAATGGAGTTTTATGTAGACCAAAATGGAGTCTCTAACTACATGGCAGTCTAGGACTCTGAGCCATTATGGCATATATCGGTGCAGGTTCCCATATTGATCGTGGACACAGGTCATAGCTCATTTGGAGAGAGAGGGCTATATGAATCCACTCACCCAGTATGAAAGAAGGTAGAGTAGAGTGAAGATGAGAGTTTTTGATTGTAATCAGGAGAGAGGGATGTATTGCATAAAGATACGTTTAACCCTTTAAACAGAAATGAAGGAGGATCTAGGGTTGTGGTATGGATATGACCAGGTCTTGGTCGACACCCTAGTACGGTTCTGGGTGGAGGAGTTTAGGCCGGTATGGTAAAGCTGTTCACGAAAGCAGGAATGCCAGATAATGACAGTTGTATTGATTTGCACTATTTAAATCCCCAGGTTCCTTCCTTTACAGTGACCGGAGGAGATTATTACCGTTTGGCCCGGTACAGTACTCTTGGGAAATGATGTTAGGGCGAGGTTTTACCAACAGATTGGACATGATTATGCTCCATTGTAATGCCTTTCACACTCATTCAACACCAAGACATGAAGTATAGCCGAATGGGAGAAAAGAGCTATTCCATCCGGGTCTCTTATTGACTAAGTATACATTGATAACATTGGGGTTCCAAGGGGGGTGCCAGATGAGTCAAAGCAAGAAATCAGATCCTAGCAGGATTAGAGTTAAGCATTTCCGGGGGGTCTACTCTCAATAAGAACGTGGACTGGATTTATTATATTTATGATAATCAACAGCGCTTTAACAAGTATACAGTGTCTTGCGAAAGTATTCGGCCCCCTTGAACTTTGCGACCTTTTGCCACATTTCAGGCTTCAAACATAAAGATATAAAACTGTATTTTTTTTGTGAAGAATCAACAACAAGTGGGACACAATCATGAAGTGGAACGACATTTATTGGATATTTCAAACTTTTTTAACAAATCAAAAACTGAAAAATTGGGCGTGCAAAATTATTCAGCCCCTTTACTTTCAGTGCAGCAAACTCTCTCCAGAAGTTCAGTGAGGATCTCTGAATGATCCAATGTTGACCTAAATGACTAATGATGATAAATACAATCCACCTGTGTGTAATCAAGTCTCCGTATAAATGCACCTGCACTGTGATAGTCTCAGAGGTCCGTCAAAAGCGCAGAGAGCATCATGAAGAACAAGGAACACACCAGGCAGGTCCGAGATACTGTTGTGAAGAAGTTTAAAGACGGATTTGGATACAAAAAGATTTCCCAAGCTTTAAACATCCCAAGGAGCACTGTGCAAGCGATAATATTGAAATGGAAGGAGTATCAGACCACTGCAAATCTACCAAGACCTGGCCGTCCCTCAACTTTCAGCTCATACAAGGAGAAGACTGATCAGAGATGCAGCCAAGAGGCCCATGATCACTCTGGATGAACTGCAGAGATCTACAGCTGAGGTGGGAGACTCTGTCCATAGGACAACAATCAGTCATATATTGCACAAATCTGGCCATTATGGAAGAGTGGCAAGAAGAAAGCCATTTCTTAAAGATATCCATAAAAAGTGTCGTTTAAAGTTTGCCACAAGCCACCTGGGAGACACACCAAACATGTGGAAGAAGGGGCTCTGGTCAGATGAAACCAAAATTGAACTTTTTGGCAACAATGCAAAACGTTATGTTTGGCGTAAAAGCAACACAGCTCATCACCCTGAACACACCATCCCCATTGTCAAACATGGTGGTGGCAGCATCATGGTTTGGGCCTGCTTTTCTTCAGCAGGGACAGGGAAGATGGTTAAAATTGATGGGAAGATGGATGGAGCCAAATACAGGACCATTCTGGAAGAAAACCTGATGGAGTCTGCAAAAGACCTGAGACTGGGACGGAGATTTGTCTTCCAACAAGACAATGATCCAAAACATAAAGCAAAATCTACAATGGAATGGTTCAATAATAAACATATCCAGGTGTTAGAATGGCCAAGTCAAAGTCCAGACCTGAATCCAATCGAGAATATGTGGAAAGAACTGAAAACTGCTGTTCACAATTGCTCTCCATCCAACCTCACTGAGCTCGAGCTGTTTTGTTAATGGCTGAAAAGGGGGAAGTATGCGTGATTATCAGGACCATGTTTGTGCTTACATCCCAAATAACACAGCTCCGGACGAATCAGTGCCCGAAGCCTCGGCTGGTTTGACCACCCTGGCTCACGGTTTGGCAGAAAACTCTGGGGTGGATACTTCTCTGACTGATTGGGTTTGATAGTACGTTTGGAAAATGGAAAAATGTTATGATCACTGTGTTATGGGCTACATTCACCTGTGTGACTGTTTTAGTTTTAGGGGGCTGTTGTCTAATTCCCTGTGTATGAGGCCTTATTTCCAGGACTCTGGAGAAATCTATGACAATAGATGGTGCGGTATGGGCCGATTCCAGGTTTTGACCCTTGGAGGACTGAATGCACGTCTACAGAACAAGTGGACGAATCTGGATCTTTTATTTGTGGGGAATTTATATTTGATAAGACCATTTTTGATGTTTAGGGAGGCTAGGTTGTATCCCATCTCAATATTAGACTGTTTATTAATGAAGATTGTAACGAAAATCCTGATAAGAAGAGTTATGATTCGGATGTAGGCCTGAGAAACAATTATGGCGAATGCCAGTGTTGGGTTATGTTTAGGTGATGTTTTGATGACAAGAAATATCTCTAATAAAAATAGAAATGGGCTTTTCAATATTACAATATAACTACAATGTGTGTTTGAATGTATAATATTTAATCAAAGGGTGGATATGTTAAGGGAATTTTTTATCAATGATGACTAATTATGTATACATTTCAATCAGGACTGACTAGTCCAAATGCTATTATGTACTGTACATATATGAATTTTCTCTCTTGCTCCCATTCCCAATTGTATATAATATAATCAGGAGTTTAGTAACAATGACGGTCTGTTCCTTTGTACAAATGAATGAACTATCTCCAGACTGTCTAGAATGCTGATTTACAATTACTGACCTTGGCTGCAGGCGAGGAGGGAAGGCTCGAGAACTATAGGGCCTCTCTACTAGTGTCATGAAGAGATAGAACATTTAGAAAACGCTGACATCATTTTCAGTTTATAACCTGTGGAAAAATGTGTATGTACCAGTACTCTCTTGAATTAAACGCTGTTACCTGACTTTTAAGACCGGGGCTCTGTCCATTCTTATAAAAATATTGGGTCTTATAATCCCTTTAGAATGCATTGACAGAGTAATGAATTCTGATTGGGAAATAATACAGAGGAATTTAGAATTCCTCTAACAGGATTAAATGGCAGGAATTGTGAAAAACTGAGTTTAAATGTATTTGGCTAAGGTGTATGTAAACATCAGACTTCAACTGTACCTAGAAGTGCACATATTCTTATTTTTTTTTATGTATCTTAAAAGTAAAAGTAATATAGTCAACTATACAACTTCTACTACTACACTTTATATCATCCAATAATATATAATGAAAAACACTCAACATGAAGAATTAATGCAATTATGTTAATTTCAAATATTTATTTTGAAATATAGATTAGGTGCTCTTCCTTTTATAGCAGGAAGTAAAGGGACTGGAAAAGGCTTTGCCTATAGCTGAAAACATCCTGGAAATGAGCGAACGCTTCCTTGGTTTCTTCTTGGTGGAGCATACACTCTCTGTTTGGCAGGATTCTTGATCTTTGACAATTGCTGAAAAGAAAATGTAAACATAACATTTTCTTTAACTGACCCTAGTTAGTGTGAATAATTAGTATTGCATTATTATTATTTAAATTGTAATATTCTACATAATTTACAAATGTAGGCCGGCAGGTAGCCTAGCAGTCTCAATCCCCCTATTTAACGCAGAAGTGTTACATAGGCCCCCCCCAGGGCTTAGTGCCAAAAAGAAGGGGATAAAAACATGCAATATATATATATATATTCGTCAACTTATATCTCTCAAATTTAAGACAGACACTTCAGTTCCATGTAGTGAATCTGTTATTCAATGCGTTTGTATGGGCAAATAGCAGTAAGGCCGATACAAACCCATCGGCCTAGACAGGGCTTAGACTCGTGTGGGTTAATTACAAAGGTGCAACTCATGCTGGAGACAATAAAAGGCCACGCTAAAATGTGCAGTTTTGTCACACCACACAATGCCACAGATGTCTCAGAGACTGAGAAAAATAGGAGCAAGGAAAAACGCTGGTTGACTTGTTTTGAGGGAGCGTGCAATTGGCATGCTGACTGCAGGAATGTCCAACAGAGCTGTGGCCAGAGAATTTAATGTTTATTTCTTTACCATAAGCTGCCTTCAATGCCGTTTTAGAGAATTTGGCAGTATGTCCAACCGGCCTCACAACCACAGACCAAGTATATGGCGTCGTGTTGGCTGTAGGGTTATGGGGTGGGCAGGCATAATCTACGGACAACGAACACAATTTCATTTTATCAATGGCAATTTGAATGCACAGAGATACCGTCACGAGATCCTTAGGCCCATTGTCGTGCCATTCATCCACCACCATCACCTCATGTGCATGGTAATGTATCGAAAGGCCTGCATACTCACCAGACATGTCACCCATTTAGCATGTTTGTGATGCTCTGGATTGACGTGTACAACAGCGTGTTCCAGTTCCCACCAATATTCAACAACTTCGCACAGCTATTGAAGAGGAGTGGGACAACATTCCATAGGCCACAATCAACAGCCTGATCAACTCTATGCGAAGGAGAAGTGTCACGCTGCATGAGGCAGATGGTGATCACACCAGACACTGACTGGTTTTCTGATCCATGCCCCTACCTTTTTTTAAGGTATATGTGACAAACAGATGCATATCTGTATTCCCAGTCATGTGAAATCTATAGATAAGGGCCTAATGAACATATTTAAATTGACTGATTTCCTTATATGAACTGTAACTCAATAAAATCTTTGAAATTGTTGCATGTTGCGTTTATATTTTTGTTTAGTACACATTTGAGTGTATTGACTTACCTGTTTCACTGACGGCAGGGGTCTGGTTCTGGGAAGGTGTTGGAATGCAGTGGTTCTTCTTGTTGACCTTCATTGTACACTGGGTAACAAACAGTCATTTGTACAGTAGGAGAAATTGCACACAAAAGGTATCAGTGTTTACCATCATACTGTACGTAATGAATAAAAATAATCTTTATAATTTGTATTTTGATGACATATGTACCTTTGGGTTGAGTCCACAGAGAGAGCTGAATCTTCCTCTCTTCTTTTCCTTTCTACTAGTTGTTGGAAGCCCAGAATTACCTACCTCGTCACTGCCAAGTGCATTGTGTGATGACAACTGGGTCATGGAGGGAGGTGAAGAGCTAGCCTCATTGCATTTAGTTAGTAGTTCCCTAGTTAATGATTTGACCAGGGCATCGTCAAATGCATAATCCGTTGACTTCATTGCAACCTGGAGCATCTTCTCTGACCCAAATTCTTGAAGAAGCCCCTTGTAGACAGCCTTGAAAATCTTTTTGATTTTCAGATTCTGGGGGTAGGCTTGAGTTGGTTCAAGGCCTGAGGTGCCACAGAACTCAGACAGAATCCTCTTTGTGAGAACTCTTGATGTTTCACCAATGTCAGAGGATTCCAGTAATGTGATAGGGGTGATCATTGACAGCAATCTAACAATCAGTAAAAGTACCAAAGAGGTGTAGTCATTGCTAGTGGAGTCAAATGATGCATGTGTATCAGAGTCCATGGCTGATGGAGTTGATGGATACACAGAGACACTACACATCTCTAGATCTTTGTTGTCCATCTTGGATTCCACCTCTCCTAAAACTTGAATATCCACAGTTCCACCGTTGTGTGTGCTGCTGCCAGACAGAGAGGTTCTAGGCAATGATTTGGCACTAGACTGACGGCTAGTGGTCATGAGAGCCGGTCTGTCAGAGTCAAGTGTTCCAGCATCACTTGGGGACAACCCATTGATTATGTTCATCAACTCTGATAATTCTTCTGATGAACTGGAGGCCACAGAACAGGTATCCATGACCTGATTGACCATTATATTGGTGAAAAGGCTCTTTGTGTCACAGTAAACCTGTGAGGAACTAATGGAGATGGCAGAAGAGCTCGGGATAAGCTGACTTGTGTCCTGCAGAGAACCATCAGAGATGACAGTTTGGCAGAAATCGGATCCTTGTGATGGTGGAGGAAGCCAGAAGACAATCTGCTGTAGCAGACGTTTTATTGACTCCGTAGCAAAGGAGTACACAAGGTCAGATGGAAACTCCCTGGATTCTTCAGAAGCATTCAATCCTGTCTTCAGCTTCAAAAGAATAGAGTCAGACACGCTCTTGCCAGCTGGCACAAAAAGAGCCTGGGGGGTGTTGTGACTTTTTATGAGCTCATAAACTTTGTCAGTGAGCTCATGTGAGAAGTGCTGAAGACCGTCCCTGGGGCTGAGTCTCGCAAGTCTTCTTGTAAAAGAAGTGACATCATCTGCAGTTGCTATGTGTTCCGTATCTTCTCTTGGAATGACCTCCATAACAGTGTCAACTATGGCAGAAATGGTTTGCCTTGTGTAATTTGTTGACCCTTGTAAATGAGTTGAGGAGTCACTCATATCAATGACCGAACTCCTAATGATAGGACAATAGATTTCAACAGGCCACTCATTGGGGACTGGAGTGCCTGGAAGAGAATTTGTAAAATCACTCTGGGACCCTCTGGTCATGGCAGAGGTGATGGACAGGGAGGACTTTGAGGAGGATGGCCGGTGTATCTCATTTCCATCAGTTCTCACCATGTCAACATCCTCCAACATGGAGCCCACGATGGAACGAGTCAAGAGGCCTTTCTCTGAGGTGCTCATCCTCTCTGACATAGACACTCTCCTCTGGATTGTCATCAGAGTCTGACTAATTAAGGTTTTGGAATAATTTACCATGCTGGTGTGGCTGCCTTCATGTTCACTGTAAGTCATTTGTGTAGAAGTAGCTGTTCTGCATATGGATTCGGCATGTTTGGGGGCCTCAACCACATTGTCTAGGAGGACCGGTTGTTGCTGGGCAAAAAAATCCTTGACCTTGGTGAACACATTGTTGAACAGGTTAACAGTGCCTGGCCAAATGATCTTTCCTTTCACATTGGCCCCGTTGTGAACACTGACAGGAAGGGTTGAAGCTGACAGGGATCTCTCTAACTGGCCAGACACTGAAGCATCAGACATTTTAGTCATCTGGGTGAAGCTATTAAGGTCTTTAGTGATGCTTATGACGATGTTGGATGCTGCAGAATTGGTGTGCAGAGAAGAGGTGAACAAAGATGGAGTTCCACTCTTCTGAAGGATTTTGACATCACTTTCATTACTGGACTCTGCACAAATGTCTGCACTTCTACCATCAAGGTTGGTATTTACAATGCCAATTAACCCTGATTGAAGGATCCCACCAGCCATATGTGAGGCTTTAGTTTGAAACTCCTCAGTACATAGTTTGTCAAAGGCTGTGGATTTAAGACTTCTAGAGGATGCCTCCTCCTCAATATTGTTGATCTCACCATGCAAATTGTCCTGTGTATTGACAGCATAGTCATAAACAAATAAATATGATTTGGAGGCGGCAAGGACGTCAATCTGAGAAACAACGGCATCCAAAAGCTTGGACAGGTCTTCTGTATCTCCTTTTAGGCTAGAGATGCATTCCTCCATGGATTCCTCGGAGTGATACACAGTGAGGATCCGACTAATGACCTCCTTGGTACAGGTTTGAAGGTCTGCTTGGATTTCAAGAGAATCACTATTACAAGTCACCTGAGAATCTAAACTTTCACTAGGAGCCTGTTTGAGAGTCTCATTATGTATTGGTGTAACACCATCGATGACCTTTACAGAGTCTTGGCAGGGAGTGAGAAACCACCTCAGCATTTCTCGAAATCTATGATATATAATACGAGCAGCAGAAAGGGTGCTCACTTTCGAAATGTTGAAATTTTCAGAGTCATGTGCCTGCATGGACTGAACAATAGTCTCCACATCTGTTACAAAAGTGTCCAGCAATTTAGATGCTTCCGAGTCTCCCAGTAAGCTGTTTGTAAAGGGGTTGACAGATCTCAGAGCTTCACTCACTGCCTTTCTAGCCTTTGTCTGGAAAGACACACTGGAGAGTTTCTTCATATTTATAACTGGAAGACTCTGGGTAGATTCACTGTTGGTGGTGCTGTCCTGCAGACCAAGTGGAAAAGTGAGATGGGAGAGACATTGTTCACTGTCTAAAAACTCAGATGGTGAGGCGGAACAAGAACTGGTGAAATCATTCAAGTCAGACATGATGCCATCCACAAATAGAATGGCCTCCAGAGACTCTTCAGAATCACACTCTCCAACAGAAGATGAGAACTTCTCCATCACCTCAGTCTTATACAAGACTAGAACCTGGCTGGCAATCGCTTTTGCGGTGTCAAGGAGAACTTGGTCTTGCAAATACTTTTTGAGAGCCAAGAGAGGTTTTGGGGTCTCACTTTGTCCTTTTTGTTCATTCATAGATGAGGTTATTAAAAGTGGTTTACAAGAAATGGAGTCCGATGTGTCAGCCTCACCATTACTGGAATGACCGATGTCCAGGCACAAAGTTGGAACCATTGTGAAAGAATCTTTTGTGCTCTCCACAAATGTACTTGCGAGATCCCCTTTTTCTGGACAGGTAAGGAGCCTCTTCAGCGTATTTTTCATGTCGTAGTAACAACCAACAGTGTAAGACCAGATCTTACTTTGATGGTTTTCAAGAAGGATCTGCTCACTCTGTGCAGGGGAGCAGGATGCCCTGATAGACTGGGTAAGATTGTCCATGTCTGAAACAAAGGTACTTACCAACTCAGAAGCCTCAGGGTCAATCATAAGGTCTCTGATCTCACCTATCCTAGGAGTTGGACTAGATGATGTAGTGCCAGAACAACATGATGCACAACCCCTGAATCTTTTAACGATCTCCCGGATCGATTCAGTGGCCTTGGTCTGAAACTCCTCAGTGAGTAGTCTGTCCATACTTTGTGTTGACAGACAAAGACTAGATTTGGTACCTTTGATATTGAGGTTGCTCTCTCCTTGTTTTAGCATCTCCTCAGGACTTTTACAAGCTTCAAGCCTCTTCATATGGTCAGCAACAACACAAAGCAGTTCCCTCTTGTCGGGTTCATTTTCCTCCTTATTGCTGAAGTTCAAAACAGTGCCACTGAGGGCTGTCATGACCTGTCCTGTTAAATGTGTCATATCCACCTCAACACCATCCTCTCTGAGAACAACACTCTGCTCAACACTCTTCCCATTAATGTACATCTGAAGTATGTTGGAAATGCCAGACACCATCTCCTCAACCACCTTGGTGCTGGAGACACCACCACTGGCAAAAATGACAGGGGACATTCGCCCAGAGATGGGAGTTTGGATGGCCACAGAGATGATGGAATTTACTTTCTTTGACACTTCTCCAACAATAACCCGGGATAGACTTTGAGTGTCTACCTGGCCCTCTCTTTGGATACAGAGGACATTGTTCAGCGACTCTTTGAAGGAATCCTGGACACCAGTGAGGAGACTGTCCTCAGTGATCCCAAAAAAGTCACTGAGTGGCTCAGATGAAATAGACTCACCATCTCCCTGAGTATTTGGCAACAATGTCTGAGACCTTTGAGAATACAAAGCAAACAATACAGCATTCCATATTCAATAGTGGATACTGTAGTCACATTAATGCATAATTCAGCAATCAATTAAATTGGTCATTAAGAGTAAACTGTAACACAGATAACAAAACATATTTTCACAAAATGGGTTATGAATAGTTAGGTGAAACCGAATGACTGAACATACCCATTACGAGAGGAGCTTGATTTGGCCGTGCAAGACCTTGAGGATTTGCTGCTGCCTCTCTTGCGAACCTTCAGGTTTGTGCTAGAGGATCTCTCTGATTCTGTCAGAGACTTGCCGGATACTGGAGACACATGGCTGTATATCCGTACAAAACGGAAAATTGCAGGGATGATGACCTCCAGGATGGCCTCAGATACAAACCGCACAATCTCCAGGCACATCTCTGCAAGCAATGCCCTCATCACCTGTAGGACCGAAACAGTGTAGGTAGATTACGCATAGCCGGGCTCTGAAACCAAGCTCCTCAAAGAGATACCAACAATCTCACATAAGTTCATGAGAATCATGAAAGTGGCATACATTGGAAAGCATGAAAAGCAGTAGGCTACTAAAAAGCTCTTTGTATATAACTGTTTGTGATAATGTGGATGATACTGTAGATAGATAAAAGGCTTGTATCTAATTTTCTTGAAACATCTATTTATATATCTATGAATAATTTTCAAGGTTAAGGGACTTACAGGGTCCATCCTGCCAATGCTTAACTGCCTCCATTGCCTTTCGGAGATAATTAGATGTTTTTAGCACCAAAAAGCACACCAACACACATACAATTTATAAAATCATTGCATTCAAATACTACAACAGAAGTTTAGACATACTCCTCAGTAAGTTTTTCCAGAAACCGGATGATAACCGGGTTGAAAGCATCCGGATTGATTGGCGGGAGGTCAAGAGCCCTGGTCTGACAGGCCCTGGAGACACACTCATTAGATTGTCCCTGGTGAGATGTCCCCTGAACTGTCATCCCAGAGAATTCCACAGATGTAGAGGGACCTGTGTGCAAAGCAGCATTCACCAAGGTAAAGAAGTCAGAAAACATGTAACCTTCTAAGGCAAGTATGTATTAGCCAATTTTGTGTACTTTGTGAAGATAAGTACCCAACAAAGGATTATGCACTCTGCTATTAGTCCTCTGCTCAATAGATGTCCATACTAAATCACATTTACATGCAAAAGGATTACGTTCAGTGAAATTAGAGTTTAATTTATGACCTGCATCTGTATCAGTGATCTGCTCCACTTTGTTTCTCTTGGTCCTCTTGGTCTAAAAAGACAATGCAGTCAATGATATATACGTAGATACTGTATGAAGCCATTCCAATACAGCCCTTTGAGTAGAGCAAGGGTAAGAATGATTATAGGGCTGTCCCCGACAAAAAAAAATATTTATAGACCGAGAGACATCCTGTTCTAATGTTAAAATGTATTTTTCCATATCAGACACACCCTATGTGTTTGAATACAATCACCTACATAGGCACTGAGCTTGTCTGATGCTTTAAGCACACTGTTTTATTAAATAATTAAGACACACAAATGACTCAAAAAAGAGCCCGATGGTGACACTGTATTATTACAGCATAGCAAAGATTAAAAACAGCCGAATCTGTGAAATTGCTTAATTCAACATTTAGCCGGTGCATGAGGCTTGGTGCTCACAGAATCAGTAGGCTATTAAACAAATACTCAAACAGGCAACAGAAGCTATATCTGTCTTATTTCTGTATACATGTATGCAGTACCAGTCAAAGGTTTGGACACACCTACTCATTCAATGCTTTTCTATATTTGCACTATTTTCTACATTGTAGAATAGTAGTGAAGACATCAAAACTATGAAATAACACATATGGAATCATGTAGGTACCAAAAAGGGTTAAACAAATCAAAATATATTTTATATTTGAGATTCTTCAAAGTAGCCATCCTTTGCCTTGATGGCAGCTTTGCACACTCTTGGCATTCTCTCAACCAGCTTCACCTGGAATGCTTTTCCAACAGTCTTGAAGGAGTTCCCACATATGCTGAGAACTTATTGGCTGCTTTTCCTTCACTCTGCGGCCCAATTCATCCCAAAACATCTCAATTGGGTTGAGGTTGGGTGATTGTGGATGTTAGGTCATCTGATGCAGCCCTCCATCACACTCCTTCTTGGTCAAATAGCTCTTACACAGCCTGGAGATGTGTTGGGTAATTGTCCTGTTGAAAAACAAATGATAGTCCCACTAAACACAAACCTGATGGGATGGCGTATCACTACAGAATACTATGGTAGCCATGTTGGTTAAGTGTGCCTTGAATTCTAAATAAATCACAGAGAGTGTCACCAGCAAAGCACCCCCACACCTCCTCCGTGCTTCATGGTGGGAACCACACATGTGGAGATCATCTGAACACCTCCTCTCACAAAGACATTGTTGGAATTTGGACTCATCAGACCAAAGGACAGATTTCCACCCATCTAATGTCCATTGCTCGTGTTTCTTGGCCCAAGCAAATCTCTTCTTCTTATTTGTGTCCTTTAGTAGTGCTTTCACCGCAGCAATTTGACCATGAAGGCCTAATTCACACAGTCTCCTCTGAACAATTGATGTTGAGATGTGTCTGTGACTTGAACTCTGTGAAGCATTTATTTGGGCTGCAATGTGAGGTGCAGTTAACTCTAATGAACTTATCCTCTGCAGCCAAGTTAACTCTGGGTCTTCCTTTCCTTTGGCGGCCCTCATGAGAGCCAGTTTCATCATAGCGCTTGATGGTTTTTGCGACTTGATGGTTTTCGCACTTGCACAATTTTTCGGATTGACTGACCTTCATGTCTTAAAGTAATGACGGACTGTTGTTTCTCTTTGCTTATTTGAGCTGTTCTTGCCATAATATGGACTTGGTCTTTTACCAAATAGGGCTATCTTCTGTATACCAACCCTACCTTGTCACAACACAACTGATTGGCTCAAATGCATTAAGAAGGAAAGAAATTCCTTTACTTAATTTTTAACAAGGCACACCTGTTAATTTATTAAATGCATTCCAGGTGACTACCTCATGAAGCTGGTTGAGAGAATGCCAAGAGTGTGCAAAGCTGTGATTAAGGCAAAGGGTGACTACTTTGAAGAATCTCAAATATAAAATAGATTTTGATTTGGTTAACACTTTTTTGATACCTACATGATTCCATATGTGCTATTTCATAGTTTTGATGTCTTCACTATTATTCTACAATGTAGAAACTAGTAAAAATAAAGAAAAACCCCTTTGACTGATATATATATATGGATGATTTACAAAGCCAGGCACATTTAACAATTAGGCTATTAATTATAGACCTAATTTAGTTGGTTTTCCTCTCTCAGGTGTCCAAGTGCACCTTGAAGAAAAAAAACTTTTGTGACTGCTCAACTTAAGAAATCCCAGTCAACCAACAGCCTATTGACCAAACTGTCGAACAAATGGGGTCAGCCCTAGATTTACTATTAGGAGATAAAAGGGTATTGCATGGGCAATTTACCTTCCTCAGAACAACATGCTGTAGGGGCAGGTTATAGATATGAAAGATATCTTGGCTCAATCTATTCCCTTACCTTGACTTTTTTTCTCTTCACGGCATCCGGCTCCATCTGAGGCAGGGGATCCTTCTTCACCTCATCCTCATCTTCATCATTCTGATTATCAACAAAATCTATCTCAGCTGCATCAGTATCAGTGCTCTGTTCAACTGTGGGCCTGTTGGCACTGGTCTTCCTCTTGGTCTAAAAAGACAATAGTCAATGACATACTGTATGTTGCCGTTGCTATACAGGCCTTTGAGAAGAGCTACATTAAACAATTGGTGATTGAATATTAAGAGATGGAAGTCTGTTGTAAGGACAATTTACCTTCCAACCTCACAACATGTTATATGGCATATTGGACAGGTTTAAAGTGTGGACAGGTAAGACCCCAGATTTCCCTTTCTCTCCTCAGTCTATTCTCTCACCTTAACTTTTCTCCTTGTCACAGCCTTCAGCTCGATCTGAGGCAGGGGATCCTTCACTTCACTATCTTCTGGATAGTTTAAACCCAGGATATCATTTTT
The DNA here is from genome assembly GCF_057628025.1 of Oncorhynchus mykiss. Taxonomy (NCBI): domain Eukaryota; kingdom Metazoa; phylum Chordata; class Actinopteri; order Salmoniformes; family Salmonidae; genus Oncorhynchus; species Oncorhynchus mykiss. Next base: position 55,695,679 of record NC_143022.1, on the reverse strand, counting down.
CACTTTCTGGACTTGACCTTCCAAACTTTGATGATCATGTGGATCATCCTCATTTAAACTCTGATTGGAAAAAATGAGACCATTCTTTAAATGCTTGTGGATATGGACAATATACCACAGCTAAGAGCTGTTCTTACACATGACACAACGCACAGTTATTATAAACTGGTTACCAACTTAATTAGAAAAGTACAAATAAATGTTTTGTCATACCCGTGGTATATGCTCTGATATACCACAGCTTTCAGCCAATCAGCATTCAGGGCTCAAAACACCCAGTTTATAATGGCCAATATTTAGTTTTTTAAAGAACAGGTTTTCGCTATAAATCCACATAGATCATATTGCCTGATATCAAGATTCGTAATTAATGCGTTATGGAGTCACCTATTATTATAATAATTTAGGTAGAATTATGATAAATAGCCTACTGCTGTTATCTTTGCAAGGATCATATTTCAAATCAAATCAATTTTATTTATATAGCCCTTCTTGCATCAGCTGATATCTCAAAGTGCTGTACAGAAACCCAGCCTAAAACCCCAAACAGCAAGCAATGCAGGTGTAGAAGCACGGTTTGATGTATAACAAGTCCCATAGGTTATTATAATGCATAATTTTTTTTACAATATTAAAAATGATAATATTAGCGGTACAATAATTAACATTAGCCCACACCGCCACCCAGCTGCCACTACTTGCGGCATCCCTATCGGCATGTCCTGCATAAAAAAAGACGGTGCAGCGGTTCCTGAACCACTGCATGGGGCTTCTCTGTTAGCAATTCATAGGCTTACCTTATTATCCTCCATGGTTAAAGTCTATGGCTGGAGCCTATGTTCCCATCATGTAAAACTTTACCAAGTGATTACCAGAGATAAACTACCGCATTTTATACGGTAACTCAGCCAACGTCATAATGTGAATGCACTTTTACGTAATAAAACAACTTCAGGGATGATCTGTCAATCAATGCAATCAGCGACGCAATACTGGATCCCCAATACCACTAAAAAGACCACTCGAAACAATCACTACTGGTGTATTATCTACGTTTCCGTTTTTTTGTACAATAATGTGATAAGACAACAAATAAATAATGACACCAATGATGAGCAATACATAACATTGTAAATAAGAATGTGTTCTTAACTGACTTGCCTAGTTAAATAAGGATACATCATTTTTTTAAATAACAAATCAAATGCAGTAATTTGAAAAAAACTCTTGAGGGCGACAACGAACCAGTTTTGAATAAACGAGGACAGAAGCATGCCATGTGTTGTTGGGTCAGAGGCGAAGGTTCATAGTTGAAATGAGAAAAGAGGGTGGCGCACGCAGAAATACGAGTGGTTCACCGTGGTGGCAGCAACATAAACTTCAGAGAGCCAGTTAGTACAAATGACATGAGCTAAACCTGAATTAACTGTATGTCACAAGTATGGCATGGATGCAAACTGTAGCCCTGGCTAGCTACTGTGGCTAGCTAACGTGTTACTGTATAGCTAGCTACAACACAAGTATTCTAATCTTGAGAGAAACGTACCGTTGGCTATTGTTGTCTGTGGTCCTGTAGCTCAGTTGGTACAGCATGGCGCTTGCAACGCAAGAATTATGAGTTCGATTCCCGGGAGCACCCATACGTAAAATGTGTATGTGCATGGCCATTGCTTCGTCCCACAACGAGCTACTGTTGATACAGACGACTCGTTGCAGAAGCTTCCGTACGGAGTCTTCGGTCCTTGATCAACCAACTCAAATGGAAATAACGTTTCCACTTAACAGCGGCATATTCCGTATCTCTAGGAACAATACTTTGCGGGAAAGCGCAAGCATGATCGTAGCTAAATCGCTTTGGGTAAAAGTTATTACTAAATGGTTTATACACAGAACCAGTGCAGTGGTGGAAACAGTACCCAAATGTCATACATGACTGAGTCATTTTCTATTAAGGTATCTTTACTTTTAACTCAAGTTAAAGTCACCCAGTAAAATAGAGTAATAGTCTAAAAGTATTTGGATTTAAATATACTTAAGTATCAAAAATGTATTTGGATAAAATATACTTATAAACCTTTAAATCATTTCCTTATATTAATAAGCAAACCAGACGGCACCATGTTTTTTTTTTTCGTTTATGGATAGCCAGGGGCTCCAACACTGACAATTTTCAAATTAAGCCGATATATTAAAATGTTAGATTACAACATTGTGCAAGTTTTGTCCATTGTGCCAATGAAGCTGTTCTTATGCTACACCCTCGGGAGTGTTGTGTCAGGAAAATAACCTCACGCTCAACAAAACAAAGGAGATGATCGTGGACTTCAGGCCAAAACCTAGGAAGAAACCTAGAGAGGAACCAGGCTATAAGGGGTGGCCAGTCCTCTTCTGGCTGTGCCGGGCAGAGATAACAGAACATGGCCAAGATGTTCAAATGTTCATAAATGACCACCATGGTCAAATAATAGGTCTGGGACAGGTAGCACGTCCGGTGAACAGGTCAGGATTCCATAGCCGCAGGCAGAACAGATGAAACTGGAGCAGCAGCACGGCCAGGTGGACTGGGGACAGCAAGGAGTCATCATGCCAGGTAGTCCTGAGGCATGGTCCTAGGGCGCAGGTCCTCCGAGAGAGAGAAAGAGAGAATTAGAGAGAGCATACTTAAATTCCCACAGGACACCGAGACTGAAAAACAGCTTCTATTTCAAGGCCATCAGACTGTTAACCAGCCATCACTAACATTGAGTGGCTGCCGCCAACATACTGACTCAATCTCTAGCCACTTTAATAATTAAAAATTGGATCTAATAAATGCATCACTAGTCACTTTAAACAATGCCACTTTATATAATGTTTACATACCCTGCACTACACTACTCATCTCATATGTATATACTGTACTCTATATCATCTACTGCATCTTGCCTATGCCGTTTGAGTAACGGCAGATCTCTTCGTCTGAAGAGGAGTAAGGATCGGACCAAGATGCAGCATGGTAAGTGTTCATGACGATATTTGAATAAAGACAAATGAACACTCGAACAAAAACAATAAACGATAACGTGAAATCTACAAAAAAACAAAACAAAAAAAAACCAGTACCGTGTGGCGACAAACACACACACGGAAACAAACAACCACAAACCAACAGTGAAACCCAGGCTACCTAAATATGATTCTCAATCAGAGACAACTAACGACAGCTGCCTCTGATTGAGAACCATACTAGGCCGAAACAGAAACCAAACATAGAAAAACAAACATAGACTGCCCACCCCAACTCACGCCCTGACCATACTAAATAAAGACAAAACAAAAGAAATAGGTCAGAACGTGAAAGTTTGGCCATCGCTCATCCATATATTTATATGTATATATTCTTATTCATTCCTTTACACGTGTGTGTGTGTAAGGTAGTTGTTGTGAAATTGTTAGATTACTTGTTAGATATTGCTACACTCGCATTAACATCTGCTAACCATGTGTATGTGATTTGATTTGATTGAATGTTTTCCCCATAAAACCTACCACTGCTTTAATTTCTAATTTGATCAGTATTGGTTTATGCTTTGTTAAAATTTGTGTTTAAGCAATAAACAAATTAAAAAATAAAAACTCTGGTTGAGACTCTGGCGGCTCAGGACAGACGGGAGACTCTTGGCAGCACTGGAGAGGACGAAGGCTCTAGCAGCGCTGGACAGGCGGGAACACCTGTAGGCCGAAGACGGAGAGACAGCCTGGTGCGGGGGGCTGCCACCGGAGGGCTGGTGCGTGGAGGTGGCACTGGGTAGACCAGACCATGCAGGCACAGGAGCTCTTGAGCACCAAGCCTGACCAACCTTACCTGGTTGAATGCTCCCCGTAGACCAGACCATGCAGGCGCACAGGAGCTCTTGAGCACCGAGCCTGCCCAACCTGGTTGAATGCTCCCCGTAGCCAGGCCAGTGCGGTGAAGTGGAATAGCCCGCACTGGGCTGTGCTGGCGAACCGGGGACACCGTGCGTAAGACTGGTGCCATGTACGCCAGCCCGAGGAGACGCACTGGAGACCAGATTCGTACCTGGCTCAATGCCCACTCTAGCCCGGCCGATACGAGGAGCTGGAATGTACCGCACCGGGCTATAAACGAATTAAAAAATAAAAACTCTGGTTGTAAACTGACTGCAGTAGCTATGTATTTGGTATCGCTCAAATCATACTGCGTGTCATTCCTCAACTGTCTGGATTTTACATTCATTTTGGACCTCCACAAAACTGACACACTAAATCAACAAACTGTTTTTGTACATATTCAAGTAGCGATTCATAACATACAAATATAATCAGTACATGGCTTTCCATTAATTTCTTAAACTCATTGGAAATTAAATGGAATTCAACTATGCTATAATCCCACTGAAACATGAATAAGCCACATTCAGATGATTTTATATGGTCCTTTACACACCAGCTCCGTGGGGAAATTGGATCCTGGCCAAAGCCACAAGTTCATTCAAAAAGTGTGAGACATCTAGGATGAGTTTTTTACTATATTAATGTCAACTGCCATATGTTGATGTACATGTCCAACTGGTTTCCTCCTATTTTCAGACTACTGATGCCAGACTAGTGTTTTATCATGTGGCCACAGATACTCCCCTATTCTGTCAGTGGTTCCAGATCTACAACAGACAACTAACTGTGTGCGCTTAGCATACAGTATTGAGCAATAGAGAAGAAAATTGAACACAAGACCAAAAATATACACCATTTTATTTTTAAAGTGTCTTGTGCCGTCCCAAACAAAGTACAATACAATTGAAATGAAAGCTAAAGGGAATATGCAGTAGGGTCAAGATAAGTTTGACTGGGACTAGGGAAGCATAGGCCATCATGTCTTTAGGAGCTAGTCTTTTTCATTTTTTCCAACCAGGATTTTATTTTTTTACCTTTATTTAACTAGGCAAGTCAGTTATGAACAAATTCTTATATTTTTTTTATAGACTCTAGTGTGCCTGGTTTGGCCAAAGATTATTACACATTGTGGCCCTCCAGGAAACCTACTGTTGGAGTCAACATGGGCCGGCATCCCTGTGAATGTTTTGTACACTCAGTACATTAATAGTATTGGTACCGTGTTCTTGCCGTAACCTGTAAAGCTGGAGCAGCCTGCGAGGCAGGGGGAGGTGTAGGTGATGTTGTTGTCTGAACACACAGGGTCCCACTCCCCAGCCAAGCAGGAGCGCTCTCTGTTACACTCTGACAACAGGCTGCCATCGTACACCAGGGGACCTGGGGGACAGAGAAAATGGCTGGTAATAATGATGTTTAAATAACTGTTGCTGAACTATCATTGACACAGGCACAGTGACAAAACAGCCAGGAATCCTGGCTCAGTAACAACCATACTGTGTATTCCCACAAGAGGGAGCCCCGGCACAAGCCCATGTGTACTTTAGTCGAACTCACTCATATTCCACTGATCAAAACTTTTGTTTTTATCAACCCACCCACCACCCTCCAACCAACCAATCAGATGCCATTGTAGGACATGGTCAGACCAGCCACCTGAACATTGTCACACTTAGTGCCAGACTGCAGAGGGAGGAGGAGGTAGGCCATGAAGGAGGTAATGAAAGACAGCTGGGCTCCAGACACAACGCCAAGCTTATACCTCTTCATCAGTAGACCTCCCAGGAATATCCCCACTGCACCCACAGGCGGGTTCAACTCACCTGGAAAAGTTATACTCACACATCTTTAGTGCTACCGGTGTGCTGGAGTTTCATTTCCAATCATGTTCAACACACCTACAGGGGTTGGGAGAGAACAAAAACATTGTAGTTAATGCCATTCAACATCAGTACTGACAGGATGGAACATTTCCAGTTGGAACATGTCCAGGTTTCTGTGGATTCGTTGAGACAGGCAGCCCAATTCAGTCATTTTTTTGTTTGTTGAGTAATTGGTATTTTGACCAATCAGATATGCTCTGAAAAAGAGCTGATACGAAAATATCTAATGTGATTGGTCAAAAGACCAATTAGTGGAAAAAAATATATTAATTGGGCTGCATGTCTAATCGCATCCCTTGTCTCTCTGTCTCAGTCCTTGCATCGATTACAGAGGGCTGAAAAGGATTACTATCAAGAATCGTTACCCCCTACCCGATGTCCGCCGCCTCGGAGTTGGCACTAAGAATCCAATTCTTCACCAAACTGGACCTCCGCAACGCTTAAAATCTGGAGAGAATCAGGGAGATGAGAGGAAAATGTCCTTTAACACCCCTAGTGGTCACTGACTATTTAGCCATGACCTTTGGAATATCGAACTCACCAGCAGTCTTTCAGGCATTGATCAATGACACTCTTAGGGATATGTTGAACCGGTTCGTCTTTGTTCACCTCGACGATATCCTGATCTTCTCCAAACACCCCTCCGGAACACGTATGGCCCTGTCCCACCTCACTGAAGCAGGTTTTTGCAGGAATCCTGAGGCTGACAGGGCATTCATAGAGCTCAAGGGACGTTTCAACTCCGGACCCATCCTCGTTCATCCTGATCCTACTCGTCCCTTTGTGTTAGAGGTGGACGCCTCGGACACCGGAGCTGGTGTGGTCCTTTCACAGTGGAACAAGGAGGACAAGAAACTGCACCCATGCTCCTTTCTCTCCAAGCAGGTCTCGCCAGCGGAAGGCAACTACGATGTAGGCAACTGGGAGCTTTTGGCAGTTAAGTGGGCCCTTGAGCAGTGGAGACACTGGTTGGAACCACTGCTTCATCTTCTGGTCTCTTCTCTGCACCTGGGTCCAACCTTACCACGTCACAGGTATAGCATCTCTTAATCCCTTCTCTTAACATGTATGGCCCCAAAACATAATCAAGCAGCTGACCAATTACACAAGACTTTAGTTCTAAGTTAACTGAGATTAATCAACTGGATACATTTCTTTATTTCTAAAGTGAAACTATCTTCCGCATTGGAGTATCTCTACAAGTACAAGTTTAACCAGTATTTCAGTTGTTTTACCGTCCCATGAAGAAGTGTGGCAGGCCTGTGAGGAAGGATCCTACAGCCATGATGAAACAGCCCATAGCAATGAACCTGGGCCGGTGCAGCTTCACCCCAAAATGGCTGACCACAGCCAGGAACAGGATAAATAATAAATGTGTGTCTGTTTTTAGTGACTTTGTTTTCAACACATTACACATGCACAATCATACATGTGTATTTTTAAGCATTATTAAGAACTTTGAGTGTGGAACTGCAGGGCGTTTACGCAAATACACATGAATTTCACGTGAACACGGGAAGTGTTCCAAAAACATGTTTTCATGTAATCTTATGTGAAGATAATGTGATAACATGTAAAGCAATGTGATTACATTAAACTACATGTGAAAATGTGATCACGTTGTGTTCCAAAATGTAATTTGTGCTCACATAAAATGTAAGTTGGAATCATGTGGTTTTTCTGTCAGGGTAGGAATATGATGCATTTTGATGTTGTGTTTGATGTCACATGATCTTGAAAATGTAATGTTCTTTGAGGTTCTTCCATGTTCCTTTCCATGTATTTTCCCTCAGTCCTTTTCACTTTCCTTGGCAAAACAAGCTCTGTCTCCGTCAAGACTTATTCAGAGCCACCATGAATTGATAGCAGCTTCTGATGGATTTTAAACCATTCAACAAATAAGTTTTATAATGAAGAGTAGACCCAACTAAACACCCTGGATTCTTTACACACACATTGAAAGGCAAAAATCTCAAATTTGGACTCATCAGACCAAAGGACAGATTTCCACCAGTCTAATGGTCCATTGCTCGTGTTTCTTGGCCCAAGCAAGTCTCTTCTTATTATTGGTGTCCATCCTTTAGTAGTGGTTTCAATGGAACAATTCGACCATGAATGCCTGATTCACGCAGGCTCATATGAACAGTGCATGTTGAGATGTGTAGGTTTCTTGAACTCTGTGAAGCATTTATTTGGGCTCCAATCTGAGGTGCAGTGAACTCTACTGAACTTATCCTCTGCAGCAAAGGTAACACTGGGTCTTCCTCATGAGAGCCAGTTTCATCATAGCAATTCATGGTTTTTGCGACTTCACTAGAAGAAACTTTCAAAGTTCTTGAATTTTTCCATTTTGACTGACATATATGTCTTAAGTAAATATGGACTTGTTTCTCTTTGCTTATTTGAGCTGTTCTTGGCATAATATGGACTTGGTCTTTTACCAAATAGGGCTATCTTCTGTACACCATCCCTACCTTGTCACAAAACAACCTACTGGCTCAAACGCTTTAAGATGGAAAGAAATTCCACAAATGAACTTTTAAGAAGGTACACACCAGGTGATTATTACCTCATGAAAAGGTTTGAGAGAATGCCAAGAGTGTGCAAAGTGGTCAAGGAAAAGGATGGCTACTTTTTTGCTTACTACATGATTACAATTGTGCTATTTCATAGTTTTGATGTCTTCACTATTATTCTAAAATGTAAAAAATTGAAAAAAATTTAAGAAAAACCCTTAAATGAGTAGGTGTGTCCAGACTTTTGACAGATACTGTTTATATTGTGATATTGCAAATATGGTACAATCCAGAGGTGCAAAAGCTCTTGGAGACTTATCCAGAAAGACTCACAGCTTTGATAACTGCCAACGGTGATTCTAACATGTATTGTGAATACTAATGTAAATTTGATATTTCTGTATTTCATTTTCAATACATTTGAGAAAAAATAATAAACATATTTTCACTTTGTTATTATGGGGTATTGTCTGTAGCTGGGTGAGATGATAAAAAAAATATATATATATTTTTAATCCATTTGGAATTCAGGCTGTAAGAAAACAAAATGAGGAATAAGTTAAGGGGCATGAACACTCTCTGAAGGCACTGTGTATCTGCAAGAAAGTGATAAATGAGCGACTCTTTAAAAGGGGGTCATATATACCATTACAATGTGGACTGTCTAGCATTTTTACTATTACCAACAAGACAACGAAGTGATACGTGCCATGGAGACTTATACGGATACTTTCCAAACACCAAAAGTTCCCACGCTGAGAGATATTGTTTACTACACTATTATGCATACAATCCAAGTCATACGTTTATTGTCATTCATACTTATTTTTAACCGAATTTCTTTGCAAAAGTGCTCATTGTGTCAATTCAGAGCTCAGAAATATTGGAATAATGTGCTTAAGGAGCCTGACACTCAAGGCGCACAACAAGATAACACAACAACCACATTTTCAATTGACAATCATTGCTTTAAATGGGTGTGGTCGATAGATTTGTATAGGCATATATAAACAATGTATTTAACTTGTAAACCATGGTTGGGTTAGTTGGTCTAAGCAACATGCACCTGGATTATCGCGTCATGAATCGGGACGGGCTCCTACGTCCTCATATACGAAATAAAGACATAGAAGCATACCCAATTATTGTCACGTTCTGACCTTTATTTCCTTTGTTTTGTCATTATTTAGTATGGTCAGGGCGTGAGTTGGGGTGGGCAGTCTATGTGTGTTTTTCTATAATTTTGGATTTCTATGTTTCGGCCTAGTATGGTTCTCAATCAGAGGCAGGTGTCATTAGTTGTCTCTGATTGAGGTAGCCTGGGTTTCACTGTTTGTTGGTGGGTGTTTGTTTCCGTGTCTGTGTTTTTCACCACACGGTACTGGTTTGGGTTTTCGTTCGTTCCGCGTTTATTGTTTTTGTATTCAGTTGTGTTCATGTAGTATTACTTATTAAAAGAACCATGGACACTTACCACCCCGCATATTGGTCCTCCGATCCTTCTCGCCTCTCCACTTCTGACAAAGAGGAGGAAAATCGTTACAATTATACAGGTTCTACACAACACATTTCTCCATGGAACACTATGACACAGTCATTGATCATTCGCGACTTTAAGTCATTCTTGTCATCTCTAGAGCATCCCGTAAATCGATAGCGCTGCATTTCTTCCCCATCTTACCATGGATTTATTTTATTTTATTTTATTTCACCTTTATTTAACCAGGTAGGCTAGTTGAGAACAAGTTCTCATTTGCAACTGCGACCTGGCCAAGATAAAGCATAGCAGTGTGAACAGACAACACAGAGTTACACATGGAGTAAACAATTATACATACAGTAGAATACAGTAGAAAAAAGGAGTCTATATACATTGTGTGCAAAAGGCATGAGGAGGTAGGCGAATAATTACAATTTTGCAGATTAACACTGGAGTGATAAATGATCAGATGGTCATGTACAGGTAGAGCTATTGGTGTGCAAAAGAGCAGAAAATAAAATAAATAAAAACAGTATGGGGATGAGGCGATCGGTTAGCTGCTCAGATAGCAGATGTTTGAAGTTGGTGAGGGAGATAAAAGTCTCCAACTTCAGCGATATTTGCAATTAGTTCCAGACACAGGCAGCAGAGAACTGGAACGAAAGGCGGCCAAATGAGGTGTTGGCTTTAGGGATGATCAGTGAGATACGCCTGCTGGAGCGCGTGTTACGTGTGGGTGTTGCCATCGTGACCAGTGAACTGAGATAAGGCGGAGCTTTACCTAGCATGGACTTGTAGATGACCTGGAGCCAGTGGGTCTGGCGACGAATATGTAGCGAGGGCCAGCCGACTAGAGCATACAGGTCGCAGTGGTGGGTGGTATAAGGTGCTTTAGTGACAAAACGGATGGCACTGTGATAAACTGCATCCAGTTTGCTGAGTAGAGTGTTGGAAGCAATTTTGTAGATGACGTCGCCGAAGTCGAGGATCGGTAGGATAGTCAGTTTTACTAGGGTAAGTTTGGCGGCGTGAGTGAAGGAGGCTTTGTTGCGGAATAGAAAGCCGACTCTAGATTTGATTTTCGATTGGAGATGTTTGATATGAGTCTGGAAGGAGAGTTTACAGTCTAGCCAGACACCTAGGTACTTATAGATGTCCACATATTCAAGGTCGGAACCATCCAGGGTGGTGATGCTAGTCAGGCGTGCGGGTGCAGGCAGCGAACGGTTGAAAAGCATGCATTTGGTTTTACTAGCGTTTAAGAGCAGTTGGAGGCCACGGAAGGAGTGTTGTATGGCATTGAAGCTCGTTTGGAGGTTAGATAGCACAGTGTCCAAGGACGGGCCGGAAGTATATAGAATGGTGTCGTCTGAGTAGAGGTGGATCAGGGAATCGCCCGCAGCAAGAACAACATCATTGATATATACAGAGAAAAGAGTCGGCCCGAGAATTGAACCCTGTGGCACCCCCATAGAGACTGCCAGAGGACGGGACAGATAGGGTTTGGTGCATTCCGGAGTTCACTTATGGTCCCACAAAGATAGTCTTAAGAGAAATTAATTTCAGCATACTGTAAATGCCTGTGTATAACAAGCATTATTTTCATCATCTTCAAATGAATTCTGTAGAAGCAGCCTTTATTTTCAGACTCTGCAGGCCTGCTGGGAGGAAATATATTACAATAAACAGGTAAGATTCATCCCACAAAAACATAAACAACAAAGTTGTATTTCAAGACAGTTTAGAGAAGGTGGTCATAAGCGTTCTTAATGTCACTTGCAAATTGTGAGGCATGAGCAGATGTGAAATGTTGAGAGAGGCCCTTCTGAAAGCACATGATATGGTATTTTGTGGCACGGTCTAACAACCTTACCTCATCTTGCAGAAGAAGCTCATGGTCCACTATCTGCTGCTCCAGAGTCAAGGCCAGGTCCCGCCCCATGTCACCACAGAGCACATGAGGAACTGGTTGGTGTCTCAGGGCAAAAAATCCCTTAGGGAGAGGTGAGTACCACGTCAGCACTCACCTTCACTGCCATTCCCTGCCACCAGCAGCACTCCAGGAGGTGTGGGTAAAATAAACAACAGAAAAATCAGAAGACAGGAAAGTTGAATTGCTCTGTTTTATTTGAAGGGTGTGGAAGGAAACCCTGGAGGAGAGAAACGACCTCGCTCGGCTGGTAAGAGAATGAGAGTTAGAGACATACTACAAGTTAGTGAGCATTTCAACAACGAGTTAGCACAGCAGAATAGATCTGTTGTGAAATTACACTAATGGGACCTCCTGTTTCATACTGCAGGCCTGGGAAGTAAACACTTGCCTAAAAATGATGGACATAGAGCACGAGGCTTTCTGCAAGCTCCGCCGCTCCATGCACCCCACCTCGCCAGCTGACATGTGAGTTCCATGTACTGCCCTGCATATGACTTGATCCATTTATCTACATATCTGGAACTACGCAGAAACAGACTAAGACAGTGTTCTATGTGAGCACATTGCACATCGTTTAGCTTTGTCTTCTCCTTTTGTTGATTTCAGCGATCCTAAGGTCCACAGCATCGTGGAAAGAGCTGTGAGAAGCATTCTGGGCAAGCAGTCCAAAGAGCCCCGTAGCAACCTGCTCAGCCCATCTCAGGTGGTGGTGGAGGTGGTGCCCTGGCTCCTCCTGGCCCTGTGGCTGCAGCCAGAGTAAGGACATTCAGAGCACCCAATCCTTATAATGGCCGTGGGCATGGTGGCGGCCGTAGTGGAGAAGCTCTCCTCCTGCATGTTAAAGGACCCTTCCCCTCACATCCCTTTCTCCCGGGCTGCTGCTTTTGACTCTGTGGTCAATCCTCGGGAGAATCAGTCAGTCCTTCTCCGTGGATGACCTCCAGAGCCCTTTTCATATGAGCTCTGTCTGTGCCTTTGTGGCGGACGAGGTGCAGAGCTGCTTCCAGCCCCCTGCAGCCACCCTACCAGTCCCCCCTGTCCTCGCGGTGGCCGTTTCCACCACACTAGCAGCTGGCATCCAAGCAGGTGAGTAGCAATGACTGAGCACTCTGACAGATGCCTGTTCCGATGACATCTAGGTGCCTTGTAGTAGTAGAGCTCACCAGGATTGTTGTCACCCATAACACAGACCCGGCTTCTTCCCACCTGAATGTGGTGGACATCACCCCTAATACAGAGGCAGATCCGGCTTCTTTCCACCTGAATGTGGTGGACATCACCCCTAATACAGAGGCAGACCTGGCTTTTTCCAACCTGAATGTGGTGGACATCACCCCTAATACAGAGGCAGAGCCCATCTCTTCCCTCTTGGAGGTTGTGGACGTCACACCTGAAGAAAGGACTCTCACGATGGCCGTCTTCGCCACTCTGCCAGCTGACATCCAAGCAGGTGAGTAACACTTAGAGCACTCTGACAGGTGCCGTTTGTCATGACATCTTAGTAGAACCTTTCAACTGGCCAGTGTTTAGAAGCTACGGTTTGCATTTGTTTACATTCTGTTCCTCTTTTTTCCCTTTCCAGAGGATGTTGCTGTGGTCATCTCGGATGTCACCCCACACGTCACCAAGGACGTGACACTGGATGTTCCATGCAGAGCTAGGAAAGGGGCAGTCCGGCGATTATTTTGCAGGCTTTGGAGGGCAGTGTGCTGCTGCGCCTGCCACAAGGAAGAGGAGGAACAATATTAATTATTCATCAGACCATCAGAAATGGGATTGAACCATAGACCATTAAATGATTTGCATTATAATTGGACTCAATTCTGCTTTTCTTCGGTTTACTACTTAAGTTCAGAAAGTTTCTATAAACGTTCACTTTGCGTGTGGAGTAGGTTGTGTAAATAAGTGGGAAACATCCCAATTTTAATGCTTTGAATATAAACTTACCTGTACATATCAGAATCATACATTCGACAGCCACCTATTCCTCCACATGTATTGATCCCCCACTGCAAACATGTTGAGTCAATTCCAGATGCTGGAATACAGGTGCAGTGGGCCTAATATGTAATGATGTGATACCATGTGTACCCCATATCCTGTGTTTGTGTTTTTCTTTTTTAAACTTTTATTTAAACGGAGTCACACTGAGATTAAACATCTATTTTACAAGAGTGCCCTGTAAAAGTTGAAGTCATATTGAACAACTACCAGAGAGAACCTTCTCTACATAGGAATTGCATACCATGTTTTTTCCATACATCAAAATAATACTTTGTCAATTACTTACCTAGATAAGGCTCAACAAGGCCCCAGTTAATGGTTGCAAATATCTTATTTCAGTGCCAATGAGTTACACTGAGTGTATAAAACATTCAAACCTGCTCTTTCCATGACATATGCCGACCAAGTGAATCCAGGTAACGCTATAATTCCTTATGGATGTCACTAGTTAAATCCACTTAAATCAGTAAAGATAAAGAGGAGACAGGTTAAAAAATATATTGTAAGGCAATTGAGACATGGATTGTGTATGTGTGTCATTCAGATGGTGAATGGGCAAGACCAAATATTTAAGTCCCTTTGAACAGAGTATGGTAGAAGTTTGTGTCAAGAACTGCCATGCTGTTGGGTTTTTCACGCTCAACACTTTTCCCTGAGTATCAACAATGATCCACCACCAAGGGGGGGAAACTCAATAGGTGTTCTTAATGTTTTGTTCACTCAGTGTATATCAATTCCTAGCATATACTTTCATTTGTATGTGTACTGATACTGTAAATACACAAATTATATTAATGTTATCTACAATATATTATAATACCGTAAGCCTCCCTGCTGCAGGGACATTTCCTCCTACAATTTTGAGCTGATTTTCTTCACTTCAGCAATATTTTCTATCTTTGTTCATTTTTACATTTATTGTGTTTGGAATGGCACTGTTACTACAGGAGATGATACTATCATTAAGTATTTGATGTAAGTATGTAGGATAATTACCCATAATGCTCACTGACTGAACATTCAAAATTACCATAGCAATTATTGACGCATTCACATCCCATCGGAAACTTGGAACCTCAGAGTTAAAATGAATGTACGTTATTAGCGTAGAGCTTCCTACTGGTTGATTCTGATACTTCACAAGTGGGAAACTTAAAATCATCATTCCATAACGAGTTAGTGAGTCAGAAATGTCAGAATTTCCTAGTTCGACTTGAATGATGTAGGGCAGGTCAGTAACCAAATTATTTGACTGTGCCCAGTCGCACACAGACTTTTATGGTCACACAAGTTGCCACCGGTGGATTCAAAATGAGTAGCCTAACAATTATTTACATGGCCCCAGGTACATTTGCAACCAAATTATTTTTCTGTGAGAAATCAACAATAGTTGCACGCACACATAGGGTAACAGTGAGCAATTGACAGTGAGCAATGAGCAAGATAAGCATAGACGGGAAGTTGACAATAGCTTATTATTAGTGTAAAGAAATTGTATTTCTATGGTTGCAGTCCTCAAAGATTGAATTGCATTGAATTGAATAAATCAGATCCAATGTGGGTGGGGTACCGCTAGTCACCATTATTATAACCACCATCTCAATCATTATCACCATAACATCATAGACTTATTCTGTATCTGAGACTCATCTGACACTACCTTAGACATGGCAGTCTGCAACTCAATACACTGCCCCTGCATGGTGTTCAGCGTCCCCTGCATGTGGTTAATCGAATGCTTAACATCGTTCAGCAGGATCTGAATCTCAAGCCTGCAAGAAATCAGGTGGTTCAACATACTGAGATGACGAGAAGCTTCAGATCAGGCCCATTGGAATATCTTTAGGATTCGTTCTCACTTAAATGTAACTTTGTGCAGAAGATGTTACTGTAACAGTATAACTTTAGACCGTCCCCTCGCCCATACCCGGGCGCGAACCATACCTCTGCACACATCAACAACAGTCACCCACGAAGCATCGTTACCCATCGCTCCACAAAAGCCGTGGCCCTTGCAGAGCAAGGGGAACCACTACTTCAAGGTCTCAGAGCAAGTGACGTCACCAATTGAAACACTATTTAGCGCGCACCACCGCTAACTAAGCTAGGGTTTCACATCCCATTACACTCACCCCCCTTTTGACCTCCTCTTTTTCCGCGGCAACCAGTGATCCAGGTCAACAGCATCAATATAACTTTAGATCGTCCCCTTGCCCATACCCAGGCGCGAACCAGGGACCTCTGCACACAACAACAGTCACCCACGAAGCATCGTTACCCATCGCTCCACAAAAGCCACGGCCCTACTACTTCAAGATCTCAGAGCAAGTGACGTCACCGATTGAAACGCTATTTATAGCGCGCATTTATAGCGCGCACCACCGCTAACTAAGCTAGCCGTTTCACCGTTTCATCCGTTACATTACTTTAGTGTTATTTAGAAGAAAATAAGTGTACTTTGTCAGGCGCCAAAAGGATGACGGGATGTCTCCCTGCTCCAGTGAGCTCTGCTGGCAGATCTTGCTCACTGTTGGAGGAACGGGAGCCAAATGAGAGGAAAAATATCCATGGTTGTTCAGCAATGAAACGTTCATGGCATAATGGAGATTGTCCTTCCCTGTGAAAAGAATAACAGCTGGGGTTTACTTTCACACTATTAGATAATGTAATACATTCTTTAAACCCATCAGAAGTGTAGTGCTTACCTCCATGAAAATATTGTTCCATGTTATTTATGGCTGCATTGTCCCAATGTTGACCACTTGTTCCAACTTGTGATGAGAAGGTCTTGATGAAACGATCAAGTCAACATTTTGTTAGAAATTTCAAAGATAGCATTAACAATTGTACATGAGACAGTGCTTCCAGATATTGAGGTATCTTCCTTCTGAGGTATGTACAAAAAATCTGGTGTGTGAATACTCACATGAAAGGTATCCATGATTCTAGATTAAGCCAATCATGTATGTGATTACCATCCTATGGGTCAGCAATGGAATGATTGCTACACAGCTTTCAGGAGACTTTATGTCTTGGGCCTGGATGAATCATTGAAATACAAGTAATATTGTGAATTTGTGATGAATAATTGCAATTGTAATTTGGAATATTCCATCAAAGTTATTTGTTTTGACAGTCAAAACAACTAACTCTTACGATTAATCACTTGACTTGAGTAACTTGAGTTGACGGAAGTAGCAACTTTATATTCTGACCTAGACACTGATTTGTGCAATGCCTAATGGATAATCTATGCATGTTATTGGCTCATCATAGTATATAGCCGAGGGTCTCATAGTCCAAAAACAGCATTGGCCATTGGACTGCTCAGTCAAAACCACCAACTCTTACGATTAATCACTTGACTGGAGTAACTTGAGTTCGGAAGTAAAACATTAAAAGTAGGCTATAGCTTGATGCATGTCCTTACCTTGGACAAACTTATCCAAAAGGCCTATCCAGTCGTGCTTGAAGATACCTTTAGGCAGATAAAAGCGCGGTACGGGTTGAGACATGCTCGGTATTGTGAATCTGTAACACTGATATAAAAACGTTTTAATTTATAATTTACACTGTAGAATGACCTGCAAGCCAATCCGAATCTAGTTTTAAACAACAGTTTTAAACAACGTTCCATGGAACGTCACAAACATATTAGGCTACTTGGGTCACAGATTACAGTTACTGAACATGGGTTTAATAGCTATAATGGCTATATGTACAGTATATGCACCATCGTATTGAATTGACATTACATTTACTGCACCACTGTAATTATGTAGCCTAATCCTATGAGGATCATATGTGAAATGTCAGAATCATGAAAACATAATTAAATTGACTGCAGATTTAAAAATTCACTGTGACACAATATCCATGTAATTTCAATTAAATTACGTTGAACCAATGTGGAATAAACATTGAATTGATGTATGTGCCCAGTGGGAAGTGACCAATTCGAAATGATTGAATACATACAGTATTACAAAGAAAGAGATACAAAAATTGCTTAGAAAAGCTTGAAAAAAAGTCTAATTTCCCTGGGCCACCCAAAAGTAAAATGTATGTACGCATTACTGTACATCGCTTTGGATGAAAGCGTCTGCTTTCAAATCTCTGACTCTCACACATATTTACAATCTCACGATGTTTATTTCTGGCGCTTTCAAATTTGCGGGATTTTGTGAAGTAAATGATGCGCAGGAGAGCTCCATGAAATCAGTGACATGGTCAAGATGGCGACATGAGAAGGTGGAACATTTCTAGCTGAGGAACAATTTTGGGGTTTTCTGATAAAGTTTAGAGTTTTAGACTGCAGTTGCAATTTGTTTTTCGTTTTCACAAAAAAATGATATCTAACCATACAATTAATAATTTTGTAATTTATCAAACCATTGACAAATATTTTTGACGAGTTCCAACGAACAAGCTAGCTATCGAAAAGTTTCAGCGTGTGTAGTTAAGTTAGCCTGCTAACGTCTTCATAGCTCGAAGCATGTAATCAGGACATGACCAAACTGTTGCTGAGATAATGGATGTTGAAACTTCCAAGGAGAAAAGAGGCATTGTTGAAACTCACTCATATGCTTGCAGTGTAAAAAAGGGGGGTGAATGCGATTCATACCTGAATACCCCAACCAAGGAGCAACTTCCAAAGAAGCTGAGAAGTGAACCATCAATGAGCCAGCTACAGGACATCGTCCGCATCCTCACGGCTAAAATCAAAGAGAGCGCAGATAACTTCATGAATTTGGTGTAAAAGAACACTGTCAGTATATTTAAGCTGATGAAATCGATTGATTTCAATGCTGAGGAAGTAAAAACTCTGAAGCAGCAGAACGCAACATTGAACATTCAGGTTGCAAAGCAGGAGCGGTATAGTCGGAGATGGAGTCTTCGAATTTATGGAATAGCAGAAAAATCTGACGAGAACATCGAAGCAAGAGTGGCATTTGGAGGAGGAGGGCAATAGGAGGAGCGAAATGTTGTTGCAGGTTCTCTGGATGTAGTGCAAAGGCCTGGGTAGGCTGAGAGATGGGGAAAACGACCAGTGGTCATGAGATTCATCTCCAGGACAGCGAGGGATATGACATGGAAAAGTGCAAAGAAAAATTCATTTTTAAAGAAGAACAACCTGAGGTTCAAGGAGGATCTGACAGCATTTGACAAAGAAGCTCGGAATGTGGCCGATGATTGAGAGAGGAAGGAAGTAAGGGAAAAGTGCATACTTTGCGGGAGCTAAGGCTTTTGTTAATGGAAGGGAAATTCACGCTGATGCCTAGTTTGTTGACTGCTGGATTTATCAAGTGAGTTGTGCAGGACTGAGTTTTATTTGCATCTGATAAAACTTAATATTTCTTGAGGAAAGAGCATTGTTTGTGTGAGCCAAACGTTTTATATACAGTGGGGCAAAAAAGTATTTAGTCAGCCACCAATTGTGCAAGTTCTCTCACTTAAAAAGATGAGGCCTGTAATTTTTATCATAGGTACACTTCAACTATGACAGACAAAATGAGGGGAAAGAAATCCAGAAAATCACATTGTAGGATTTTTTATGAATTTATTTGCAAATTATGGTGGAAAATAAGTATTTGGTCAATAACAAAAGTTTCTCAATACTTTTAAATACCCTTTGTTGGCCATGAAAGAGGTCAAACGTTTTCTGTAAGTCTTCACAAGGTTTTCACACACTGTTGCTGGTATTTTGGCCCATTCCTCCATGCAGATCTCCTTTAGAGCAGTGATGTTTTGGGGCTGTTGCTGGGCAACACAGACTTTAAACTCCCTCCAAAGATTTTTTATGGGGTTAAGATCTGGAGACTGGCTAGGCCACTCCAGGACCTTTAAATGCTTCTTACGAAGCCACTCCTTTGTTGCCCGGGCAGTGTGTTTGGGATCATTGTCATGCTGAAAGACCCAGCCACGTTTCATCTTCAATGCCCTTGCTAATGGAAGGAGGTTTTCACTCACAATCTCACAATACATGGCCCCATTCATTCTTTCCTTTACACAGATCAGTCGTCCTGGCCCCTTTGCAGAAAAATAGCCCCAAAGCATGATGTTTCCACCCGCTTGCTTCAAAGTAGGTATGGTGTTCTTTGGATGCAACTCAGCATTCTTTGTCCTCCAAACACGACGAGTTGAGTTTTTACCAAAAAGTTATATTTTGGTTTCATCTGACCATATGACATTCTCCCAATCTTCTTCTGGATCATCCAAATGCTCTCTAGCAAACTTCAGACGGGCCTGGACATGTACTGGCTTAAGCAGGGGGACACGTCTGGCACTGCAGGATTTGAGTCCCTGGCGGCGTAGTGTGTTACTGATGGTAGGCTTTGTTACTTTGGTCCCAGCTCTCTGCAGGTCATTCACTAGGTCCCCCCGTGTGGTTCTGGGATTTTTGCTCACTGTTCTTATGATCATTTTGACCCCACGGGTGAGATCTTGCGTGGAGCCCCAGATCGAGGGAGATTATCAGTGGTCTTGTATGTCTTCCATTTCCTAATAATTGCTCCCACAGTTGATTTCTTCAAACCAAGCTGCTTACCTATTGCAGATTCAGTCTTCCCAGCCTGGTGCAAGTCTACAATTTTGTTTCTGGTGTCCTTTGACAGCTCTTTGGTCTTGGCCATAGTGGAGTTTGGAGTGTGACTGTTTGAGGTTGTGGACAGGTGTCTTTTATACCGATAACAAGTTCAAACAGGTGCCATTAATACAGGTAACGAGTGGAGGACAGAGGAGCCTCTTAAAGAAGAGAGGTCTGTGAGAGCCAGAAATCTTGCTTGTTTGTAGGTGACCAAATACTTATTTTCCACCATAATTTGCAAATGAATTCATTACAAATCCTACAATGTGATTTTCTGGATTTTTTTTTCTCATTTTGACTGTCATAGTTGAAGTGTACCTATGATGACAATTACAGGCCTCTCTCATCTTTTTAAGTGGGATAACTTGCACAATTGGTGGCTGACTAAATCCTTTTTTGCCCCACTGTATATATATTTATTTTATGGCAGGGAAATTCGCACTGACACTTAATGTTAGCTTGATGGCTATTTGTTTTTACCAATCTATGGTACAATGTTATTTGCAATTGTATAAAAAAATATATATATAATTTATGTCAACCACTTGCAAAGGACTGTTTTTATTTGCAATTAGTAAGAACTTTTTTTTTGTGAGACCCTGATTCACGTGAACGTTTACAAGTCCATTTCTGTTTTTTCTATTAATGCCAGGAGAATCCGTAATATTTTTAAGAGACAGGAATGAGGTTTCTAAAGCAATTTCCTGTATTGAAGACTTTTCCTTAGTTTCGGATTTGAAAATTAATATCAATAAGTCAGTCTTATTTCCACTCACGGATTGTGTTTTACAGGAAGTATATGGTATCCCAATTAAAGATACGGTTACTGTCACGCCCTGACCTTAGTTATCTTTGTTTTCTTTATTATTTTGGTTAGGTCAGGGTGTGACAAGGGGTGGTTTGCTGTGTTTTGCCCTGTCTAGGGTTTTTGTATGTTTATGGTGTTGTTTACAGGTCTAGGTGTTTCGTATGTCTATGATTGCCTAGATTGGTTCTCAATTAGAGGCAGCTGTTTATCGTTGTCACTGATTTGGAACCATATTTAGACTGCCATATTCCTTGGGTCATTTGTGGGTGATTGTCTATGTGATGTTGCATGTTTGCACGCAGTGTTGATAGCGGTCACGGTCGTGCTGTTATTTTGTTTGTTTAGTGTACTTTGTGTTCATTCGTCTTACATTAAAAGTATGTATTCACTACGACGATAGTGACAGTTACTTATCTTGAAATTGTTATATGCAAGGACGAAAACACGAGTGAATTGAACTTTAACCCCATTGAGAAAACAAAGAAGAAATTGAACCTCTGGTTGATGAGAGATATTTAGTTATACGGACGGGTTTTATTATCCAAAGCTGAAGGGTTATCCAGGTCGGTTTATGTCTCGTTATCACTTGACTTACCCCCTAAAATTGTAAAGGACTTAGATAAGATTATTTATAGTTTTATTTGATATCCACAAAAATGATGTGGATATATTGAAGCAACATCTCAAGACATCAGTCAGAAAGTTAAAGCTTGGTCGCAAGTGGGTATTCCAAATGGACAAGCATACTTCCAACGTTGTGGCAAAATGACTTAAGGACAACAAAGTCAAGGTATTGGAGTGGCCATCACAAAGCCCTGACCTCAATCCTATAGAAAATTTGTGGGCAGAACTGAAAAAGCTTGTGCGAGCAAGGAGACCTACAAACCTGACTCACTTACACCAGCTCTGTCAGGAGGAATGGGCCAAAATTCAGTCAACTAATTGTGGGAAGCTTGTGGAAGGCCACCCGAAACGTTTGGCCCAAGTTAAACAATTTAAAGGCAATGCTACCAAATACTAATTGAGTGTATGTAAACTTCTGACCCACTGGGAACGTGATGAAAGAAATAAAAGCTGAAATAAATCATTCTCTCTACTATTATTCTGACATTTCACATTCTTAAAATAAAGTGATGATTCTAACTGACCTAAGACAGGGATTTTTTTACGAGGATTAAATGTCAGGAATTGTGAAAAACTGAGTTTAAATGTATTTGGCTAAGGTGTATGTAAATATCAGACTTCAACTGTACCTAGAAGTGCACACTATTCTTATTTTTTTTAAATGTATCTTAAAAGTAAAAGTAATATAGTCAACTATACAACTTCTACTACTACACTTTATATCATCCAATAATATATCATGAAAAACACTCAACATGAAGAATTAATGCAATTATGTTAATTTCAAATATTTATTTTGAAATATAGATTAGGTGCTCTTCTTTTTATAGCAGGAAGTAAAGGGACTGGAAAAGGCTTTGCCTATAGCTGAAAACATCCTGGAAATGAGCGAACGCTTCCTTGGTTTCTTCTTGGTGGAGCATACACTCTCTGTTTGGCAGGATTCTTGATCTTTGACAATTGCTGAGAAAAAAAATGTAAACATAACCCCCCCAGGGCTTAGACTGTTTAGTGCCAAAAAGAAGGGGATAAAAACATGCAATATATATATATATATATATATATACTCGTCAACTTATATCTCTCAAATTTAAGACAGACACTTCAGTTCCATGTAGTGAATCTGTTATTCAATGCGTTTGTATGGGCAAATAGCAGTAAGGCCGATACAAACCCCTCGGCCTAGACAGGGCTTAGACTCATGTGGGTTAATTACAAAGGTGCAACTCGTGCTGGAGACAATAAAAGGCCACGCTAAAATGTGCAGTTTTGTCACACCACATAATGCCACAGATGTCTCAGAGACTGAGAAAAATAGGAGCAAGGAAAAACGCTGGTTGACTTGTTTTGAGGGAGCGTGCAATTGGCATGCTGACTGCAGGAATGTCCAACAGAGCTGTGGCCAGAGAATTGAATGTTTATTTCTTTACCATAAGCCGCCTTCAATGCCATTTTAGAGAATTTGGCAGTATGTCCAACCGGCCTCACAACCACAGACCAAGTATATGGCGTCGTGTTGGCTGTAGGGTTATGGGGTGGGCAGGCATAATCTACGGACAACGAACACAATTGCATTTTATCAATGGCAATTTGAATGCACAGAGATACCGTCACGAGATCCTTAGGCCCATTGTCGTGCCATTCATCCGCCACCATCACCTCATGTGCATGGTAATGTATCGAAAGGCCTGCATACTCACCAGACATGTCACCCATTTAGCATGTTTGTGATGCTCTGGATTGACGTGTACAACAGCGTGTTCCAGTTCCCACCAATATTCAACAACTTCGCACAGCTATTGAAGAGGAGTGGGACAACATTCCATAGGCCACAATCAACAGCCTGATCAACTCTATGCGAAGGAGAAGTGTCACGCTGCATGAGGCAAATGGTGATCACACCAGACACTGACTGGTTTTCTGATCCATGCCCCTACCTTTTTTTAAGGTATATGTGACAAACAGATGCATATCTGTATTCTCAGTCATGTGAAATCTATAGATAAGGGCCTAATGAACATATTTAAATTGACTGATTTCCTTATATGAACTGTAACTCAATAAAATCTTTGAAATTGTTGCATGTTGCGTTTATATTTTTGTTTAGTACACATTTGAGTGTATTGACTTACCTGTTTCACTGACGGCAGGGGTCTGGTTCTGGGAAGGTGTTGGAATGCAGTGGTTCTTCTTGTTGACCTTCTTTGTACACTGGGTAACAAACAGTAATTTGTACAGTAGGAGAAATTGCACACAAAAGGTATCAGTGTTTACCATCATACTGTACGTAATGAATAAAAATAATCTTTATAATTTGTATTTTGATGACATATGTACCTTTGGGTTGAGTCCACAGAGAGAGCTGAATCTTCCTCTCTTCTTTTCCTTTCTACCAGTTGTTGGAAGCCCAGAATTACCTACCTCGTCACTGCCAAGTGCATTGTGTGATGACAACTGGGTCATGGAGGGAGGTGAAGAGCTAGCCTCATTGCATTTAGTTAGTAGTTCCCTAGTTAATGATTTGACCAGGGCATCGTCAAATGCATAATCCGTTGACTTCATTGCAACCTGGAGCATCTTCTCTGACCCAAATTCTTGAAGAAGCCCCTTGTAGACAGCCTTCAAAATCTTTTTGATTTTCAGATTCTGGGGGTAGGCTTGAGTTGGTTCAAGGCCTGAGGTGCCACAGAACTCAGACAGAATCCTCTTTGTGAGAACTCTTGATGTTTCACCAATGTCAGAGGATTCCAGTAATGTGATAGGGGTGATCATTGACAGCAATCTAACAATCAGTAAAAGTACCAAAGAGGTGTAGTCATTGCTAGTGGAGTCAAATGATGCATGTGTATCAGAGTCCATGGCTGATGGAGTTGATGGATGCACAGAGACACTACACATCTCCAGATCTTTGTTGTCCATCTTGGATTCCACCTCTCCTAAAACTTGAATATCCACAGTTCCACCGTTGTGTGTGCTGCTGCCAGACAGAGAGGTTCTAGGCAATGATTTGGCACTAGACTGACGGCTAGTGGTCATGAGAGCCGGTCTGTCAGAGTCAAGTGTTCCAGCATCAGTTGGGGACAACCCATTGATTATGTTCATCAACTCTGATAATTCTTCTGATGAACTGGAGGCCACAGAACAGGTATCCATGACCTGATTGACCATTATATTGGTGAAAAGGCTCTTTGTGTCACAGTAAACCTGTGAGGAACTAATGGAGATGGCAGAAGAGCTCAGGATAAGCTGACTTGTGTCCTGCAGAGAACCATCAGAGATGACAGTTTGGCAGAAATCGGATCCTTGTGATGGTGGAGGAAGCCAGAAGACAATCTGCTGTAGCAGACGTTTTATTGATTCCGTAGCAAAGGAGTACACAAGGTCAGATGGAAACTCCCTGGATTCTTCAGAAGCATTCAATCCTGTCTTCAGCTTCAAAAGAATAGAGTCAGACACGCTCTTGCCAGCTGGCACAAAAATAGCCTGGGGGGTGTTGTGACTTTTTATGAGCTCATAAACTTTGTCAGTGAGCTCATGTGAGAAGTTCTGAAGACCGTCCCTGGGGCTGAGTCTCGCAAGTCTTCTTGTAAAAGAAGTGACATCATCTGCAGTTGCTATGTGTTCCGTATCTTTTCTTGGAATGACCTCCATAACAGTGTCAACTATGGCAGAAATGGTTTGCCTTGTGTAATTTGTTGACCCTTGTGAATGAGTTGAGGAGTCACTCATATCAATGACCGAACTCCTAATGATAGGACAATAGATTTCAACAGGCCACTCATTGGGGACTGGAGTGCCTGGAAGAGAATTTGTAAAATCACTCTGGGACCCTCTGGTCATGGCAGAGGTGATGGACAGGGAGGACTTTGAGGAGGATGGCCGGTGTATCTCATTTCCATCAGTTCTCACCATGTCAACATCCTCCAACATGGAGCCCACGATGGAACGAGTCAAGAGGCCTTTCTCTGAGGTGCTCATCCTCTCTGACATAGACACTCTCCTCTGGATTGTCATCAGAGTCTGACTAATTAAGGTTTTGGAATAATTTACCATGCTGGTCTGGCTGCCTTCATGTTCACTGTAAGTCATTTGTGTAGAAGTAGCTGTTCTGCATATGGATTCGGCATGTTTGGGGGCCTCAACCACATTGTCTAGGAGGACCGGTTGTTGCTGGGCAAAAAAATCCTTGACCTTGGTGAACACATTGTTGAACAGGTTAACAGTGCCTGGCCAAATGATCTTTCCTTTCACATTGGCCCCGTTGTGAACACTGACAGGAAGGGTTGAAGCTGACAGGGATCTCTCTAACTGGCCAGACACTGAAGCATCAGACATTTTAGTCATCTGGGTGAAGCTATTAAGGTCTTTAGTGATGCTTATGACAATGTTGGATGCTGCAGAATTGGTGTGCAGAGAAGAGGTGAACAAAGATGGAGTTCCACTCTTCTGAAGGATTTTGACATCACTTTCATTACTGGACTCTGCACAAATGTCTGCACTTCTACCATCAAGGTTGGTATTTACAATGCCAATTAACCCTGATTGAAGGATCCCACCAGCCATATGTGAGGCTTTAGTTTGAAACTCCTCAGTACATAGTTTGTCAAAGGCTGTGGATTTAAGACTTCTAGAGGATGCCTCCTCCTCAATATTGTTGATCTCACCATGCAAATTGTCCTGTGTATTGACAGCATAGTCATAAACAAATAAATATGATTTGGAGGCAGCAAGGACGTCAATCTGAGAAACAACGGCATCCAAAAGCTTGGACAGGTCTTCTGTATCTCCTCTTAGGCTAGAGATGCATTCCTCCATGGATTCCTCGGAGTGATACACAGTGAGGATCCGACTAATGACCTCCTTGGTACAGGTTTGAAGGTCTGCTTGGATTTCAAGAGAATCACTACTACAAGTCACCTGAGAATCTAAACTTTCACTAGGAGCCTGTTTGAGAGTCTCATTATGTATTGGTGTAACACCATCGATGACCTTTACAGAGTCTTGGCAGGGAGTGAGAAACCACCTCAGCATTTCTCGAAATCTATGATATATAATACGAGCAGCAGAAAGGGTGCTCCCTTTTGACATTTTGAAATTTTCAGAGTCATGTGCCTGCATGGACTGAACAATAGTCTCCACATCTGTTACAAAAGTGTCCAGCAATTTAGATGCTTCCGAGTCTCCCAGTAAGCTGTTTGTAAAGGGGTTGACAGATCTCAGAGCTTCACTCACTGCCTTTCTAGCCTTTGTCTGGAAAGACACACTGGAGAGTTTCTTCATATTTATAACTGGAAGACTCTGGGTAGATTCACTGTTGGTGGTGCTGTCCTGCAGACCAAGTGGAAAAGTGAGATGGGAGAGACATTGTTCACTGTCTAACAACTCAGATGGTGAGGCGGAACAATAACTGGTGAAATCATTCAAGTCAGACATGATGCCATCCACAAATAGAATGGCCTCCAGAGACTCTTCAGAATCACACTCTCCAACAGAAGATGAGAACTTCTCCATCACCTCAGTCTTATACAAGACTAGAACCTGGCTGGCAATCGCTTTTGCGGTGTCAAGGAGAACTTGGTCTTGCAAATACTTTTTGAGAGCCAAGAGAGGTTTTGGGGTCTCACTTTGTCCTTTTTGTTCATTCATAGATGAGGAGGTTATTAAAAGTGGTTTACAAGAAATGGAGTCCGATGTGTCAGCCTCACCATTACTGGAATGACCGATGTCCAGGCACAAAGTTGGAACCATTGTGAAAGAATCTTTTGTGCTCTCCACAAATGTACTTGCGAGATCCCCTTTTTCTGGACAGGTAAGGAGCCTCTTCAGCGTATTTTTCATGTCGTAGTAACAACCAACAGTGTAAGACCAGATCTTACTTTGATGGTTTTCAAGAAGGATCTGCTCACTCTGTGCAGGGGAGCAGGATGCCCTGATAGACTGGGTAAGATTGTCCATGTCTGAAACAAAGGTACTTACCAACTCAGAAGCCTCAGGGTCAATCATAAGGTCTCTGATCTCACCTATCCTAGGAGTTGGACTAGATGATGTAGTGCCAGAACAACATGATGCACAACCCCTGAATCTTTTAACGATCTCCCGGATCGATTCAGTGGCCTTGGTCTGAAACTCCTCAGTGAGTAGTCTGTCCATACTTTGTGTTGACAGACGAAGACTAGATTTGGTACCTTTGATATTGAGGTTGCTCTCTCCTTGTTTTAGCATCTCCTCAGGACTTTTACAAGCTTCAAGCCTCTTCATATGGTCAGCAACAACACAAAGCAGTTCCCTCTTGTCGGGTTCATTTTCCTCCTTATTGCTGAAGTTCAAAACAGTGCCACTGAGGGCTGTCATGACCTGTCCTGTTAAATGTGTCATATCCACCTCAACACCATCCTCTCTGAGAACAACACTCTGCTCAACACTCTTCCCATTAATGTACATCTGAAGTATGTTGGAAATGCCAGACACCATCTCCTCAACCACCTTGGTGCTGGAGACACCACCACTGGCAAAAATGACAGGGGACATTCGCCCAGAGATGGGAGTTTGGATGGCCACAGAGATGATGGTATTGACTTTCTTTGACACTTCTCCAACAATAACCCGGGATAGACTTTGAGTGTCTACCTGGCCCTCTCTTTGGATACAGAGGACATTGTTCAGCGACTCTTTGAAGGAATCCTGGACACCAGTGAGGAGACTGTCCTCAGTGATCCCAAAAAAGTCACTGAGTGGCTCAGATGAAATAGGCTCACCATCTCCCTGAGTATTTGGCAACAATGTCTGAGACCTTTGAGAATACAAAGCAAACAATACAGCATTCCATATTCAATAGTGGATACTGTAGTCACATTAATGCATAATTCAGTAATCAATTAAATTGGTCATTAAGAGTAAACTGTAACATAGATAACAAAACATATTTTCACAAAATGGGTTATGAATAGTTAGGTGAAACCGAATGACTGAACATACCCATTACGAGAGGAGCTTGATTTGGCCGTGCAAGACCTTGAGGATTTGCTGCTGCCTCTCTTGCGAACCTTCAGGTTTGTGCTAGAGGATCTCTCTGATTCTGTCAGAGACTTGCCGGATACTGGAGACACATGGCTGTATATCCGTACAAAACGGAAAATTGCAGGGATGATGACCTCCAGGATGGCCTCAGATACAAACCGCACAATCTCCAGGCACATCTCTGCAAGCAATGCCCTCATCACCTGTAGGATTCGAAACAGTGTAGGTAGATTACGCATAGCCGGGCTCTGAAACCAAGCTCCTCAAAGAGATACCAACAATCTCACATAAGTTCATGAGAATCATGAAAGTGGCATACATTGGAAAGCATGAAAAGCAGTAGGCTACTAAAAAGCTCTTTGTATATAACTGTTTGTGATAATGTGGATGATACTGTAGATAAATAAAAGGCTTGTATCTAAATTTCTTGAAATATCTATTAATATATCTATGAATAATTTTCAAGGTTAAGGGACTTACAGGGTCCATCCTGCCAATGCTTAACTGCCTCCATTGCCTTTCGGAGATAATTAGATGTTTTTAGCACCAAAAAGCACACCAACACACATACAATTTATAAAATCATTGCATTCAAATACTACAACAGAAGTTTAGACATACTCCTCAGTAAGTTTTTCCAGAAACCGGATGATAACCGGGTTGAAAGCATCCGGATTGATTGGCGGGAGGTCAAGAGCCCTGGTCTGACAGGCCCTGGAGACACACTCATTAGATTGTCCCTGGTGAGATGTCCCCTGAACTGTCATCCCAGAGAATTCCACAGATGTAGAGGGACCTGTGTGCAAAGCAGCATTCACCAAGGTAAAGAAGTCAGAAAACATGTAACCTTCTAAGGCAAGTATGTATTAGCCAATTTTGTGTACTTTGTGAAGATAAGTACCCAACAAAGGATTATGCACTCTGCTATTAGTCCTCTGCTCAATAGATGTCCATACTAAATCACATTTACATGCAAAAGGATTACATTCAGTGAAATTAGAGTTTAATTTATGACCTGCATCTGTATCAGTGATCTGCTCCACTTTGTTTCTCTTGGTCCTCTTGGTCTAAAAAGACAATGCAGTCAATGATATATACGTAGATACTGTATGAAGCCATTCCAATACAGCCCTTTGAGTAGAGCAAGGGTAAGAATGATTATAGGGCTGTCCCCGACGAAAAAAATTATTTATAGACCGAGAGACATCCTGTTCTAATGTTAAAATGTATTTTTCCATATCAGACACACCCTATGTGTTTGAATACAATCACCTACATAGGCACTGAGCTTGTCTGATGCTTTAAGCACACTGTTTTATTAAATAATTAAGACACACAAATGACTCAAAAAAGAGCCCGATGGTGACACTGTATTATTACAGCATAGCAAAGATTAAAAACAGCCGAATCTGTGAAATTGCTTAATTCAACATTTAGCCGGTGCAATGAGGCTTGGTGCTCACAGAATCAGTAGGCTATTAAACAAATACTCAAACAGGCAACAGAAGCTATATCTGTCTTATTTCTGTATACATGTATGCAGTACCAGTCAAAGGTTTGGACACACCTACTCATTCAATGCTTTTCTATATTTGTACTATTTTCTACATTGTAGAATAGTAGTGAAGACATCAAAACTATGAAATAACATATATGGAATTATGTAGGTACCAAAAAGTGTTAAACAAATCAAAATATATTTTATATTTGAGATTCTTCAAAGTAGCCATCCTTTGCCTTGATGGCAGCTTTGCACACTCTTGGCATTCTCTCAACCAGCTTCACCTGGAATGCTTTTCCAACAGTCTTGAAGGAGTTCCCACATATTCTGAGAACTTATTGGCTGCTTTTCCTTCACTCTGCGGCCCAATTCATCCCAAAACATCTCAATTGGGTTGAGGTTGGGTGATTGTGGATGTTAGGTCATCTGATGCAGCCCTCCATCACTCTCCTTCTTGGTCAAATAGTTCTTACACAGCCTGGAGATGTGTTGGGTAATTGTCCTGTTGAAAAACAAATGATAGTCCCACTAAACACAAACCTGATGGGATGGCGTATCACTACAGAATACTATGGTAGCCATGTTGGTTAAGTGTGCCTTGAATTCTAAATAAATCACAGAGAGTGTCACCAGCAAAGCACCCCCACACCTCCTCCGTGCTTCATGGTGGGAACCACACATGTGG
The DNA here is from genome assembly GCF_057628025.1 of Oncorhynchus mykiss. NCBI lineage: Eukaryota > Metazoa > Chordata > Actinopteri > Salmoniformes > Salmonidae > Oncorhynchus > Oncorhynchus mykiss. Next base: position 55,664,751 of record NC_143022.1, on the reverse strand, counting down.
AGATCATCTGAACACCTCCTCTCACAAAGACATTGTTGGAATTTGGACTCATCAGACCAAAGGACAGATTTCCACCCATCTAATGTCCATTGCTCGTGTTTCTTGGCCCAAGCAAATCTCTTCTTCTTATTGGTGTCCTTTAGTAGTGCTTTCTTCGCAGCAATTTGACCATGAAGGCCTAATTCACACAGTCTCCTCTGAACAATTGATGTTGAGATGTGTCTGTGACTTGAACTCTGTGAAGCATTTATTTGGGCTGCAATGTGAGGTGCAGTTAACTCTAATGAACTTATCCTCTGCAGCCAAGTTAACTCTGGGTCTTCCTTTCCTTTGGCGGCCCTCATGAGAGCCAGTTTCATCATAGCGCTTGATGGTTTTTGCGACTTGATGGTTTTTGCACTTGCACAATTTTTCGGATTGACTGACCTTCATGTCTTAAAGTAATGACGGACTGTTGTTTCTCTTTGCTTATTTGAGCTGTTCTTGCCATAATATGGACTTGGTCTTTTACCAAATAGGGCTATCTTCTGTATACCAACCCTACCTTGTCACAACACAACTGATTGGCTCAAATGCATTAAGAAGGAAAGAAATTCCTTTACTTAATTTTTAACAAGGCACACCTGTTAATTTATTAAATGCATTCCAGGTGACTACCTCATGAAGCTGGTTGAGCGAATGCCAAGAGTGTGCAAAGCTGTGATTAAGGCAAAGGGTGACTACTTTGAAGAATCTCAAATATAAAATAGATTTTGATTTGGTTAACACTTTTTTGATACCTACATGATTCCATATGTGCTATTTCATAGTTTTGATGTCTTCACTATTATTCTACAATGTAGAAAATAGTCAAAATAAAGAAAAACCCCTTTGACTGGTAATATATATATATATATATATATATATATATATATATGGATGATTTACAAAGCCAGGCACATTTAACAATTAGGCTATTAATTATAGACCTAATTTAGTTGGTTTTCCTCTCTCCTCAATTTTCTTAGACAATTAGGCTAAGGCAAGGTCTGTTTCCCCATCTCTACTGCTGCTGCCTCTGCAGCATTGTTCTCAATCCCAATATGCTGGTTAACTTTGCTATTATGCACATAGCAACATAGGAAAGGGTGGCAATTCTACGGAGCACTGAAGAGTATGTTTCAGAACCACGGACAGCGACCGTATCCAATGCAGGAGAAAGCGCATTTGCTATAAAATAATATTTGATTTATTAGTGTTGCACCATTATTTTAACATAATATAACCATATACAATTTCAGTATCACTTCTTAGCGGGATGGACTGTGCCATCCCTGTGGCCTCGGCAATGGATTAGTCAACTGAGACAGGCGCGAATCAGACAGGTGTCCAAGTGCACCTTGAAGAAAAAAAACTTTTGCGACTGCTCAACTTAAGAAATCCCAGTCAACCAACAGCCTATTGACCAAACTGTCGAACAAATGGGGTCAGCCCTCGATTTACTATTAGGAGATAAAAGGGTATTGCATGGGCAATTTACCTTCCTCAGAACAACATGCTGTAGGGGCAGGTTATAGATATGAAAGATATCTTGGCTCAATCTATTCCCTTACCTTGACTTTTTTTCTCTTCACGGCATCCGGCTCCATCTGAGGCAGGGGATCCTTCTTCACCTCATCCTCATCTTCATCATTCTGATTATCAACAAAATCTATCTCAGCTGCATCAGTATCAGTGCTCTGTTCAACTGTGGGCCTGTTGGCACTGGTGTTCCTCTTGGTCTAAAAAGACAATAGTCAATGACATACTGTATGTTGCCGTTGCTATACAGGCCTTTGAGAAGAGCTACAGTAAACAATTGGTGATTGAATATTAAGAGATGGAAGTCTGTTGTAAGGACAATTTACCTTCCAACCTCACAACATGTTATATGGCATATTGGACAGGTTTAAAGTGTGGACAGGTAAGACCCCAGATTTCCCTTTCTCTCCTCAGTCTATTCTCTCACCTTAACTTTTCTCCTTGTCACAGCCTTCAGCTCGATCTGAGGCAGGGGATCCTTCACTTCACTATCTTCTGGATAGTTTAAACCCAGGATATCATTCTTCATTTTCTGGACTTGACCTTCCAAACTTTGATGATCATGTGGATCATCCTCATTTAAACTCTGATTGGAAAAAATGAGACCATTCTTTAAATGCTTGTGGATATGGACAATATACCACAGCTAAGAGCTGTTCTTACACATGACACAACGCACAGTTATTATAAACTGGTTACCAACTTAATTAGAAAAGTACAAATAAATGTTTTGTCATACCCGTGGTATATGCTCTGATATACCACAGCTTTCAGCCAATCAGCATTCAGGGCTCAAAACACCCAGTTTATAATGGCCAATATTTAGTTTTTTAAAGAACAGGTTTTCGCTATAAATCCACATAGATCATATTGCCTGATATCAAGATTCGTAATTAATGCGTTATGGAGTCACCTATTATTATAATAATTTAGGTAGAATTATGATAAATAGCCTACTGCTGTTATCTTTGCAAGGATCATATTTCAAATCAAATCAATTTGATTTATATAGCCCTTCTTGTATCAGCTGATATCTCAAAGTGCTGTACAGAAACCCAGCCTAAAACCCCAAACAGCAAGCAATGCAGGTGTAGAAGCACGGTTTGATGTATAACAAGTCCCATAGGTTATTATAATGCATATTTTTTTTTACAATATTAAAAATGATAATATTAGCGGTACAATAATTAACATTAGCCCACACCGCCACCCAGCTGCCACTACTTGCGGCATCCCTATCGGCATGTCCTGCATAAAAAAAGACGGTGCAGCGGTTCCTGCACCACTGCATGGGGCTTCTCTGTTAGCAATTCATAGGCTTACCTTATTATCCTCCATGGTTAAAGTGTATGGCTGGAGCCTATGTTCCCATCATGTAAAACTTTACCAAGTGATTACCAGAGATAAACTACCGCATTTTATACGGTAACTCAGCCAACGTCATAATGTGAATGCACTTTTACGTAATAAAACAACTTCAGGGATGATCTGTCAATCAATGCAATCAGCGACGCAATACTGGATCCCCAATACCACTAAAAAGACCACTCGAAACAATCACTACTGGTGTATTATCTACGTTTCCGTTTTTTTGTACAATAATGTGATAAGACAACAAATAAATAATGCTACCAATGATGAGCAATACATAACATTGTAAATAAGAATGTGTTCTTAACTGACTTGCCTAGTTAAATAAGGATAAATCATTTTTTTAAATAACAAATCAAATGCAGTAATTTGAAAAAAACTCTTGAGGGCGACTACGAACCAGTTTTGAGTAAACGAGGACAGAAGCATGCCATGTGTTGTTGGGTTAGAGGCGAAGATTCATAGTTGAAATGAGAAAAGAGGGTGGCGCACGCAGAAATTGAAATCCAATCAAATGTATTTATATAGCCCTTCGTACATCAGCTGATATCTCAAAGTGCTGTACAGAAACCCAGCCTAAAACCCGAAACAGCAAGCAATGCAGGTGTTGAAGCACATTGGCTAGGAAAAACTCCCTAGAAAGGCCAAAACCTAGGAAGAAACCTAGAGAGGAACCAGGCTATAAGGGGTGGCCAGTCCTCTTCTGGCTGTGCCGGGCAGAGATTATAACAGAACATGGCCAAGATGTTCAAATGTTCATAAATGACCACCATGGTCAAATAATAGGTCTGGGACAGGTAGCACGTCCGGTGAACAGGTCAGGATTCCATAGCCGCAGGCAGAACAGATGAAACTGGAGCAGCAGCACGGCCAGGTGGACTGAGGACAGCAAGGAGTCATCATGCCAGGTAGTCCTGAGGCATGGTCCTAGGGCGCAGGTCCTCAGAGAGAGAGAAAAAGAGAGATTTAGAGAGAGCATACTTAAATTCACACAGGACACCGAGACTGAAAAACAGCTTCTATGTCAAGGCCATCAGACTGTTAACCAGCCATCACTAACATTGAGTGGCTGCCGCCAACATACTGACTCAATCTCTAGCCACTTTAATAATTAAAAATTGGATCTAATAAATGCATCACTAGTCACTTTAAACAATGCCACTTTATATAATGTTTACATACCCTACATTACTCATCTCATATGTATATACTGTACTCTATACCATCTACAGCATCTTGCCTATGCCGTTTGTGTAACGGCAGATCTCCTCTTCGTCTGAAGAGGAGTAAGGATCGGACCAAGATGCAGCATGGTAAGTGTTCATGATGATATTTGAATAAAGACAAATGAACACTCGAACAAAAACAATCAACGATAACGTGAAATCTACACACAAAAAAAAAACCAGTAACGTGTGGCGACAAACACACACACAGAGACAAACAACCACAAACCAACAGTGAAACCCAGGCTACCTAAATATGATTCTCAATCAGAGACAACTAACGACAGCTGCCTCTGATTGAGAACCATACTAGGCCGAAACAGAAACCAAACATAGAAAAACAAACATAGACTGCCCACCCCAACTCACTCCCTGACCATACTAAATAAAGACAAAACAAAGGAAATAAAGGTCAGAACGTGAAAGTTTGGCCATCGCTCATCCATATATTTATATGTATATATTCTTATTCATTCCTTTACACTTGTGTGTGTGTAAGGTAGTTGTTGTGAAATTGTTAGATTACTTGTTAGATATTGCTACACTCGCATTAACATCTGCTAACCATGTGTATGTGATTTGATTTGATTGAATGTTTTCCCCATAAAACCTACCACTGCTTTAATTTCTAATTTGATCAGTATTGGTTTATGCTTTGTTAAAATTTGTGTTTAAGCAATAAACAAATTAAAAAAGAAAAAATCTGGTTGAGACTCTGGCGGCTCAGGACAGACGGGAGACTCTGGCAGCACTGGAGAGGACGAAGGCTCTAGCAACGCTGGACAGGCGGGAACACCTGTAGGCCGAAGACGGAGAGACAGCCTGGTGCGGGGGGCTGCCACCGGAGGGCTGGTGCGTGAAGGTGGCACTGGGTAGACCAGACCATGCAGGCGCACAGGAGCTCTTGAGCACCGAGCCTGCCCAACCTGGTTGAATGCTCCCCGTAGCCAGGCCAGTGCGGTGAAGTGGAATAGCCCGCACTGGGCTGTGCTGGCGAACCGGGGACACCGTGCGTAAGACTGTTGCCATGTACGCCAGCCCGAGGAGACGCACTGGAGACCAGATTCGTACCTGGCTCAATGCCCACTCTAGCCCGGCCGATACGAGGAGCTGGAATGTACCGCACCGGGCTATGCACATAAGCAATAAACAAATACAAAAATAAAAACTCTGGTTGTAAACTGACTGCAGTAGCTATGTTTTTGGTATCGCTCAAGTCATACTGCATGTCATTCCTAAACTGTCTGGATTTTACATTCATTTTGGACCTCCACAAAACTGACACACTAAATCAATAAACTGTTGTTGTACATATTCAAGTAGCGATTCATAACATACAAATACAATCAGTACATGGCTTTCCATTAATTTCTTAAACTCATTGGAAATTAAATGGAATTCAACTATGCTATAATCCCACTGAAACATGAATAAGCCTCATTCAGATGATTTTATATGGTCCTTTACACACCAGCTACGTGGGGAAATTGGATCCTGGCCAAAGCCACAAGTTCATTCAAAAAGTGTGAGACATCTAGGATGAGTTTTTTACTATATTAATGTCAACTGCCATATGTTGATGTACATGTCCAACTGGTTTCCTCCTATTTTCAGACTACTGATGCCAGACTAGTGTTTTATCATGTGGCCACAGATACTCCCCTATTCTGTCAGTGGTTCCAGATCTACAACAGACAACTATCTGTGTGCGCTTAGCATACAGTATTGAGCAATAGAGAAGAAAATTGAACACAAGACCAAAAATATACACCATTTTATTTTTTAAGTGTCTTGTGCCGTCCCAAACAAAGTACAATACAATTGAAATGAAAGCTAAAGGGAATATGCAGTAGGGTCAAGATAAGTTTGACAGGGACTAGGGAAGCATAGGCCATAATGTCTTTAGGAGCTAGTCTTTTTCATTTTTTCCAACCAGGATTTTATTTTTTTTACCTTTATTTAACTAGGCAAGTCAGTTATGAACAAATTCTTATATATTTTTTTATAGACTCTAGTGTGCCTGGTTTGGCCAAAGATTATTACACATTGTGGCCCTCCAGGAAAAATACCAAACTCTCTGAATGTATATGCAGTGGTACATGTCAGTGCCATGAGTTACACTGAGTGTATAAAACATTAAGAACACCTGCTCTTTCCATGACATATGCTGACCAGGTGAATCCATGTTAAAGATATAATCCCTTTTGGATGTCACTAGTTAAATCCACTTAAATCAGTATAGATAAAGGAGGAGGAGACAGGTTTAAAAATATATTGTAAAGCTTGAGACAATTGAGACATGGATTGTGTGTGTGCCATTCAGAGGGTGAATGGGCAAGACAAAATATTTACGTGCCTTTCAACGGGGCATGGTAGTAGGTGCCAGGGGTACCAGTTTGTGTCAAGAACTGCAACACTGCTGGGTTGTTTACGCTCAACAGTTTCCCGTGTGTATCAAGAAAGGTCCACCACTCAAAAGACATACAACCAACTTGACACAACTGTGGGAGCCATTGGAGTCAACATGGGCCGGCATCCCTGTGAATGTTTTGTACACTCAGTACATTAATAGTATTGGTACCGTGTTCTTGCCGTAACCTGTAAAGCTGGAGCAGCCTGCGAGGCAGGGGGAGGTGTAGGTGATGCCGTTGTCTGAACACACAGGGTCCCACTCCCCAGCCAAGCAGGAGCGCTCTCTGTTACACTCTGACAACAGGCTGCCATCGTACACCAGGGGACCTGGGGGACAGAGAAAATGGCTGGTAATAATGATGTTTAAATAATTGTTGCTGAACTATCACTGACACAGGCACAGTGACAAAACAGCCAGGAATCCTGGCTCAGTAACAACCATACTGTATATTCCCACAAGAGGGAGCCCCGGCACAAGCCCATGTGTACTTTAGTCTAACTCACTCATATTCCACTGATCAAAACTTTTGTTTTTATCAACCCACCCACCAACCAACCAATCAGATGTCATATTTACCCATTGTAGGACATGGTCAGACCAGCCACATGAACATTGTCACACTTAGTGCCAGACTCCAGAGGGAGGAGGAGGTAGGCCATGAAGGAGGTGATGAAAGACAGCTGGGCTCCAGACACAACGCCAAGCTTATACCTCTTCATCAGTAGACCTCCCAGGAATATCCCCACTGCACCCACAGGTGGGTTCAACTCACTCGGAAAAGTTATACTCACACATCTTTAGTGCTACCGGTGTGCTGGAGTTTCATTTCCACTCATGTTCAACACACCTACAGGGGTTGGGAGAGAACAAAAAAGTGTAGTTAATGCCATTCAACATCAGTACTGACAGGATGGAACATTTCAGTTGGAACATGTCCAGGTTTCTGTGGATTCGTTGAGACAGGCAGCCCAATTCAGTAATTTTTTTGTTTGTTGAGTAATTGGTATTTTGACCAATCAGATATGCTCTGAAAAAGAGCTGATACGAAAATATCTAATGTGATTGGTCAAAAGACCAATTAGTGGAAAAAAATATATTAATTGGGCTGCATGTCTAATCGCATCCCTTGTCTCTCTGTCTCAGTCCTTGCATCGATTACAGAGGGCTGAAAAGGATTACTATCAAGAATCGTTACCCCCTACCCGATGTCCACCGCCTCGGAGTTGGCACTAAGAATCCAATTCTTCACCAAACTGGACCTCCGCAACGCTTAAAATCTGGAGAGAATCAGGGAGATGAGAGGAAAATGTCCTTTAACACCCCTAGTGGTCACTGACTATTTAGCCATGACCTTTGGAATATCGAACTCACCAGCAGTCTTTCAGGCATTGATCAATGACACTCTTAGGGATATGTTGAACTGGTTTGTCTTTGTTCACCTCGACGATATCCTGATCTTCTCCAAAAACCCCTCCGGAACACGTATGGCCCTGTCCCACCTCACTGAAGCAGGTTTTTGCAGGAATCCTGAGGCTGACAGGGCATTCATAGAGCTCAAGGGACGTTTCAACTCCGGACCCATCCTCGTTCATCCTGATCCTACTCGTCCCTTTGTGGTAGAGGTGGACGCCTCGGACACCGGAGCTGGTGTGGTCCTTTCACAGTGGAACAAGGAGGACAAGAAACTGCACCCATGCTCCTTTCTCTCCAAGCAGGTCTCGCCAGCGGAAGGCAACTACGATGTAGGCAACTGGCAACATTACACATGCACAATCATACATGTGTATTTTTAAGCATTATTAAGAACTTTGAGTGTGGAACTGCAGGGCGTTTACGCAAATACACATGAATTTCACGTGAACACGGGAAGTGTTCCAAAAACATGTTTTCATGTAATCTTATGGGAAGATAATGTGATAACATGTAAAGCAATGTGATTACATTAAACTACATGTGAAAATGTGATCACGTTGTGTTCCAAAATGTAATTTGTGCTCACATAAAATGTAAGTTGGAATCATGTGGTTTTTCTGTCAGGGTAGGAATATGATGCATTTTGATGTTATGTTTGATGTCACATGATCTTGAAAATGTAATGTTCTTTGAGGTTCTTCCATGTTCCTTTCCATGTATTTTCCCTCAGTCCTTTTCACTTTCCTTGGCAAAACAAGCTCTGTCTCCGTCAAGACTTATTCAGAGCCACCATGAATTGATAGCAGCTTCTGATGGATTTTAAACCATTCAACAAATAGTTTTATAATGAAGAGTAGACCCAACTAAACACCCTGGATTCTTTACACACACATTGAAAGGCAAAAATCTCAAATTTGGACTCATCAGACCAAAGGACAGATTTCCACCAAGCAAGTCTCTTCTTAGTATTGGTGTCCATCCTTTAGTAGTGGTTTCAATGGAACAATTCGACCACGAATGCCTGATTCACGCAGGCTCATATGAACAGTGCATGTTGAGATGTGTGTGTTTCTTGAACTCTGTGAAGCATTTATTTGGGCTCCAATCTGAGGTGCAGTGAACTCTACTGAACTTATCCTCTGCAGCAAAGGTAACTCTGGGTCTTCCTCATGAGAGCCAGTTTCATCATAGCAATTCATGGTTTTTGCGACTTCACTAGAAGAAACTTTCAAAGTTCTTGAATTTTTCCGTTTTGACTGACATATATGTCTTAAGTAAATATGGACTTGTTTCTCTTTGCTTATGTGAGCTGTTCTTGGCATAATATGGACTTGGTCTTTTACCAAATAGGGCTATCTTCTGTACACCATCCCTACCTTGTCACAAAACAACCTACTGGCTCAAACGCTTTAAGATGGAAAGAAATTCCACAAATGAACTTTTAAGAAGGTACACACCAGGTGATTATTACCTCATGAAAAGGTTTGAGAGAATGCCAAGTGTGCAAAGTGGTCAAGGAAAAGGATGGCTACATATTTTCACTTTGTTATCATGGGGTATTGTCTGTAGCTGGGTGAGATGATAAAAAATATATATATATATTTTTTTTTAATCCATTTGGAATTCAGGCTGTAAGAAAACAAAATGAGGAATAAGTTAAGGGGCATGAACACTCTCTGAAAGCACTGTGTATCTGCAAGAAAGTGATAAATGAGCGACTCTTTAAAAGGGGGTCATATATACCATTACAATGCGGACTGTCTAGCATTTTTACTATTACCAACAAGACAACGAAGTGATACGTGCCATGGAGACTTATACGGATACTTTCCAAACACCAAAAGTTCCCACGCTGAGAGATATTGTTTACTACACTATTATGCATACAATCCAAGTCATACGTTTATTGTCATTCATACTTATTTTTAACCGAATATCTTTGCAAAAGTGCTCATTGTGTCAATTCAGAGCTCAGAAATATTGGAATAATGTGCTTAAGGGGACTGACACTCAATGCGCACAACAAGATAACACAACAACCACGTTTTCAATTGACAATCATTGCCTTAAATGGGTGTGGTCGATAGATTTGTATAGGCATATATAAACAATGTATTTAACTTGTAAACCAAGGTTGGGTTAGTTGGTCTAAGCAACATGCACCTGGATAATCGCGTCATGAATCGGCACGGGCTCCTACGTCCTCATATACGAAATAAAGACATAGAAGCATACCCAATTATTGTCACGTTCTGACCTTTATTTCCTTTGTTTTGTCATTATTTAGTATGGTCAGGGCGTGAGTTGGGGTGGGCAGTCTATGTGTGTTTTTCTATGATTTTGGGATTTCTATGTTTCGGCCTAGTATGGTTCTCAATCAGAGGCAGGTGTCATTAGTTGTCTCTGATTGAGAATCATACTTAGGTAGCCTGGGTTTCACTGTTTCTTGGTGGGTGTTTGTTTCCGTGTCTGTGTTTTTCACCACACGGTACTGTTTTGGGTTTTCGTTCGTTCCGCGTTTATTGTTTTTGTATTCAGTTGTGTTCATGTTGAATATTACTTATTAAAAGAACCATGGGCACTTACCACCCCGCATATTGGTCCTCCGATCCTTCTCGCCTCTCCTCTTCTGACGAAGAGGAGGAAAACCGTTACAATTATACAGGTTCTACACATTACATTTCTCCATGGAACACTATTACACAGTCATTGATCATTCGCGACTTTAAGTCATTCTTGTCATCTCTAGAGCATCCCGTAAATCGATAGCGCTGCATTTCTTCCCCATCTTACCATGGATTTATTTTATTTTATTTCACCTTTATTTAACCAGGTAGGCTAGTTGAGAACAAGTTCTCATTTGCAACTGCGACCTGGCCAAGATAAAGCATAGCAGTGTGAACAGACAACACAGAGTTACACATGGAGTAAACAATTATACATACAGTAGAATACAGTAGAAAAAAGGAGTCTATATACATTGTGTGCAAAAGGCATGAGGAGGTAGGCGAATAATTACAATTTTGCAGATTAACACTGGAGTGATAAATGATCAGATGGTCATGTACAGGCAGAGATATTGGTGTGCAAAAGAGCAGAAAATAAAATAAATAAAAACAGTATGGGGATGAGGTAGGTAAAGATGGGTGGGCTATTTACCAATAGACTATGTACAGCTGCAGCGATTGGTTAGCTGCTCAGATAGCAGATGTTTGAAGTTGGTGAGGGAGATAAAAGTCTCCAACTTCAGCGATTTTTGCAATTAGTTCCAGACACAGGCAGCAGAGAACTGGAACGAAAGGCGGCCAAATTAGGTGTTGGCTTTAGGGATGATCAGTGAGATACACCTGCTGGAGCGCATGTTACGGGTGGGTGTTGCCATCGTGACCAGTGAACTGAGATAAGGCGGAGCTTTACCTAGCATGGACTTGTAGATGACCTGGAGCCAGTGGGTCTGGCGACGAATATGTAGCGAGGGCCAGCCGACTAGAGCATACAGGTCGCAGTGGTGGGTGGTATAAGGTGCTTTAGTGACAAAACGGATGGCACTGTGATAAACTGCATCCAGTTTGCTGTGTAGAGTGTTGGAAGCAATTTTGTAGATGACATCGCCGAAGTCGAGGATCGGTAGGATAGTCAGTTTTACTAGGGTAAGTTTGGCGGCGTGAGTGAAGGAGGCTTTGTTGCGGAATAGAAAGCCGACTCTAGATTTGATTTTCGTTTGGAGATGTTTGATATGAGTCTGGAAGGAGAGTTTACAGTCTAGCCAGACACCTAGGTACTTATAGATGTCCACATATTCAAGGTCGGAACCATCCAGGGTGGTGATGCTAGTCAGGCGTGCGGGTGCAGGCAGCGAACGGTTGAAAAGCATGCATTTGGTTTTACTAGCGTTTAAGAGCAGTTGGAGGCCACGGAAGGAGTGTTGTATGGCATGGTGGCGGCCGTAGTGGAGAAGCTCTCCTCCTGCATGTTAAAGGACCCTTCCCCTCACATCCCTTTCTCCCGGGCTGCTGCTTTTGACTCTGTGGTCGATCCTCGGGAGAATCAGTCAGTCCTTCTCCATGGATGACCTCCAGAGCCCTTTTTATATGAGCTCTGTCTGTGCCTTTGTGGCGGACGAGGTCCAGAGCTGCTTCCAGCCCCCTGCAGCCACCCTACCAGTCCCCCCTGTCCTCGCGGTGGCCGTTTCCACCACACTACCAGCTGGCATCCAAGCAGGTGAGTAGCAATGACTGAGCACTCTGACAGATGCCTGTTCAGATGACATCTAGGTGCCTTGTAGTAGTAGAGCTCACCGGGATTGTTGTCACCCATAACACAGGCCCGGCTTCTTCCCACCTGAATGTGGTGGACATCACCCCTAATACAGAGGCAGATCCGGCTTCTTTCCACCTGAATGTGGTGGACATCACCCCTAATACAGAGGCAGACCCGGCTTTTTCCAACCTGAATGTGGTGGACATCACCCCTAATACAGAGGCAGAGCCCATCTCTTCCCTCTTGGAGGTTGTGGACGTCACACCTGAAGAAAGGACTCTCACGATGGCCGTCTTCGCCACTCTGCCAGCTAACATCCAAGCAGGTGAGTAACACTTAGAGCACTCTGACAGGTGCCGTTTGTCATGACACCTTAGTAGAACCTTTCAACTGGCCAGTGTTTAGAAGCTACGGTTTGCATGTTGCTCTTTTTTCCCTTTCCAGAGGATGTTGCTGTGGTCATCTCGGATGTCACCCCACACGTCACCAAGGACGTGACACTGGATGTTCCATGCAGAGCTAGGAAAGGGGCAGTCCGGCGATTATTTTGCAGGCTTTGGAGGGCAGTGTGCTGCTGCGCCTGCCACAAGGAAGAGGAGGAACAATATTAATTATTCATCAGACCATCAGAAATGGGATTGAACCATAGACCATTAAATGATTTGCATTATAATTGGACTCAATTCTGCTTTTCTTCGGTTTACTACTTAAGTTCAGAAAGTTTCTATAAACGTTCACTTTGCAAGTGTGGAGTAGGTTGTGTAAATAAGTGGGAAACATCCCAATTTTAATGCTTTGAATAATTTACTTTGTACATTTTTTTTATTTTTATTTCACAACAAAAAACAGAGGGCGCTCAACCAAGTTCAGTTGAGGTGCAACCAAAAATTTGACTCAAAGGAAAAAGCGCAACTCTTGCTCACTATAAAAAAATGCGGCTGTCAAACGGCTATGCGGAAAAGGAGGTCAAAAGGGGGGTGAGTGTAACGGCTGGCTATTTAGCGGTGGTGCGCGCTGTCCCGTGGTGGTGTCCCCCTCCTAAGGAGGAGCCACTGAGACGTGATGAGGCCAAGGATAATTACTCTGCAAGGACGGGATAGGACACATCACGACACTGCTGCTCATTCATATTCAAACACACCTCAGAGTACGGACGCAAACATGGACGCCCCCCCCCCCCCCCACACACACACAAACTTACCTGTACATATCAGAATCATACATTCGACAGCCACCTATTCCTCCACATGTATTGATCCCCCACTGCAAACATGTTGAGTCAATTCCAGATGCTGGAATACAGGTGCAGTGGGCCTAATATGTAATGATGTGATACCATGTGTACCCCATATCCTGTGTTTGTGTTTTTCTTTTTTAAACTTTTATTTAAACAGAGTCACACTGAGATTAAACATCTATTTTACAAGAGTGCCCTGTAAAAGTTGAAGTCATATTGAACAACTACCAGAGAGAACCTTCTCTACATAGGAATTGCATACCATGTTTTTTCCATACATCAAAATAATACTTTGTCAATTACTTACCTAGATAAGGCTCAACAAGGCCCCAGTTAATGGTTGCAAATATCTTATTTCAGTGCCAATGAGTTACACTGAGTGTATAAAACATTCAAACCTGCTCTTTCCATGACATATGCCGACCAAGTGAATCCAGGTAACGCTATAATTCCTTATGGATGTCACTAGTTAAATCCACTTAAATCAGTAAAGATAAAGAGGAGACAGGTTAAAAAATATATTGTAAGGCAATTGAGACATGGATTGTGTATGTGTGTCATTCAGATGGTGAATGGGCAAGACCAAATATTTAAGTCCCTTTGAACAGAGTATGGTAGAAGTTTGTGTCAAGAACTGCCATGCTGTTGGGTTTTTCACGCTCAACACTTTTCCCTGAGTATCAACAATGATCCACCACCAAGGGGGGGAAACTCAATAGGTGTTCTTAATGTTTTGTTCACTCAGTGTATATCAATTCCTAGCATATACTTTCATTTGTATGTGTACTGATACTGTAAATACACAAATTATATTAATGTTATCTACAATATATTATAATACCGTAAGCCTCCCTGCTGCAGGGACATTTCCTCCTACAATTTTGAGCTGATTTTCTTTACTTAGGCAATATTTTTTATCTTTGTTCATTTTTACATTTATTGTGTTTGGAATGGCACTGTTACTACAGGAGATGATGCTATCATTAAGTATTTGATGTAAGTATGTAGGATAATTACCCATAATGCTCACTGACTGAACATTCAAAATTACCATAGCAATTATTGACGCATTCACATCCCATCGGAAACTTGGAACCTCAGAGTTAAAATGAATGTACGTTATTAGCGTAGAGCTTCCTACTGGTTGATTCTGATACTTCACAAGTGGGAAACTTAAAATCATCATTCCATAACGAGTTAGTGAGTCAGAAATGTCAGAATTTCCTAGTTCGACTTGAATGATGTAGGGCAGGTCAGTAACCAAATTATTTGACTGTGCCCAGTCGCACACAGACTTTTATGGTCACACAAGTTGCCACCGGTGGATTCAAAATGAGTAGCCTAACAATTATTTACATGGCCCCAGGTACATTTGCAACCAAATTATTTTTCTGTGAGAAATCAACAATAGTTGCACGCACACATAGGGTAACAGTGAGCAATTGACAGTGAGCAATGAGCAAGATAAGCATAGACGGGAAGTTGACAATAGCTTATTATTAGTGTAAAGAAATTGTATTTCTATGGTTGCAGTCCTCAAAGATTGAATTGCATTGAATTGAATAAATCAGATCCAATGTGGGTGGGGTACCGCTAGTCACCATTATTATAACCACCATCTCAATCATTATCACCATAACATCATAGACTTATTCTGTATCTGAGACTCATCTGACACTACCTTAGACATGGCAGTCTGCAACTCAATACACTGCCCCTGCATGGTGTTCAGCGTCCCCTGCATGTGGTTAATCGAATGCTTAACATCGTTCAGCAGGATCTGAATCTCAAGCCTGCAAGAAATCAGGTGGTTCAACATACTGAGATGACGAGAAGCTTCAGATCAGGCCCATTGGAATATCTTTAGGATTCGTTCTCACTTAAATGTAACTTTGTGCAGAAGATGTTACTGTAACAGTATAACTTTAGACCGTCCCCTCGCCCATACCCGGGCGCGAACCATACCTCTGCACACATCAACAACAGTCACCCACGAAGCATCGTTACCCATCGCTCCACAAAAGCCGTGGCCCTTGCAGAGCAAGGGGAACCACTACTTCAAGGTCTCAGAGCAAGTGACGTCACCAATTGAAACACTATTTAGCGCGCACCACCGCTAACTAAGCTAGGGTTTCACATCCCATTACACTCACCCCCCTTTTGACCTCCTCTTTTTCCGCGGCAACCAGTGATCCAGGTCAACAGCATCAATATAACTTTAGATCGTCCCCTTGCCCATACCCGGGCGCGAACCAGGGACCTCTGCACACAACAACAGTCACCCACGAAGCATCGTTACCCATCGCTCCACAAAAGCCACGGCCCTACTACTTCAAGATCTCAGAGCAAGTGACGTCACCGATTGAAACGCTATTTATAGCGCGCACCACCGCTAACTAAGCTAGCCGTTTCACATCCGTTACATTACTTTAGTGTTATTTAGAAGAAAATAAGTGTACTTTGTCAGGCGCCAAAAGGATGACGGGATGTCTCCCTGCTCCAGTGAGCTCTGCTGGCAGATCTTGCTCACTGTTGGAGGAACGGGAGCCAAATGAGAGGAAAAATATCCATGGTTGTTCAGCAATGAAACGTTCATGGCATAATGGAGATTGTCCTTCCCTGTGAAAAGAATAACAGCTGGGGTTTACTTTCACACTATTAGATAATGTAATACATTCTTTAAACCCATCAGAAGTGTAGTGCTTACCTCCATGAAAATATTGTTCCATGTTATTTATGGCTGCATTGTCCCAATGTTGACCACTTGTTCCAACTTGTGATGAGAAGGTCTTGATGAAACGATCAAGTCAACATTTTGTTAGAAATTTCAAAGATAGCATTAACAATTGTACATGAGACAGTGCTTCCAGATATTGAGGTATCTTCCTTCTGAGGTATGTACAAAAAATCTGGTGTGTGAATACTCACATGAAAGGTATCCATGATTCTAGATTAAGCCAATCATGTATGTGATTACCATCCTATGGGTCAGCAATGGAATGATTGCTACACAGCTTTCAGGAGACTTTATGTCTTGGGCCTGGATGAATCTGTTACGGTGCGTGAATGAGGACCCAAAAGCGAATCAACTTAAACAGAGCTTCTTTAATTACCAAACATAGGTAGGCTCAGATGGACCGGCAGATTCCGACAGGACAGGACAAGGTTACAGCAAACATGACGACAGTCTGGTTCAGGCATGAATGACACAAACAAACAAGAATCCGACAAGGACAGGAGCAGAAACAGAGAGAGATATTGGGACCTAATCAGAGGGAAAAAAGGGAACAGGTGGGGAACGGGGTGAATGGGTAGTTAGAGGAGACAAGGGACAGCTGGGGGAAAGCGGGGGAGAAAAGGTAACCTAACACGACCAGCAGAGGGAGACAGGGTGAAGGGAAGGACAGAGACAAGACAACATGACAGTACATGACAGTACCCCCCCACTCACCGAGCGCCTCCTGGCGCACTCGAGGAGGAAACCTGGCGGCAACGGAGGAAATCATCAATCAGCGCACGGTCCAGCACGTCCCGAGAGGGAACCCAACTCCTCTCCTCAGGACCGTACCCCTCCCAGTCAACTAGGTACTGATGACCACGGCCCCGAGGACGCATGTCCAAGATTTTACGGACCCTGTAGATAGGTGCGCCCTCGACAAGGATGGGGGGGGGGGGGGGAGACGAGCGGGGGCGCGAAGAACGGGCTTAACACAGGAGACATGGAAGACCGGGTGGACGCGACGAAGATATCGCGGAAGAAGAAGTCGCACTGCGACAGGATTAATGACCTGAGAGATACGGAATGGACCAATGAACCGCGGGGTCAACTTGCGAGAAGCCGTCTTAAGGGGAAGGTTCTGAGTGGAGAGCCAAACTCTCTGACCGCGACAATATCTAGGGCTCTTAGTTCTACGCTTATTAGCAGCTCTCACAGTCTGCGCCCTATAACGGCAAAGTGCAGACCTGACCCTCTTCCAGGTGCGCTCGCAACGTTGGACAAAAGCCTGAGCGGAGGGGACGCTGGACTCGGCGAACTGAGATGAGAACAACGGAGGCTGGTACCCGAGGCTACTCTGAAAAGGAGATAGCCCGGTCGCAGACGAAGGAAGCGAGTTGTGGGCGTATTCTGCCCAGGGGAGCTGTTCTGACCAAGACGCAGGGTTGCGAAAAGAAAGACTGCGTAAGATGCGACCAATAGTCTGATTGGCCCGTTCTGCTTGACCGTTAGACTGGGGGTGAAAGCCGGAAGAGAGACTGACGGAAGCCCCAATCAAACGGCAAAACTCCCTCCAAAATTGAGACGTGAATTGCGGACCTCTGTCCGAAACGACGTCTGACGGAAGGCCATGAATTCTGAAAACATTCTCGATGATGATTTGTGCCGTCTCTTTAGCAGAAGGAAGCTTAGCAAGGGGAATGAAATGAGCCGCCTTAGAGAACCTATCGACAACCGTAAGAATAACAGTCTTCCCCGCTGACGAAGGCAGTCCGGTGACAAAATCTAAGGCGATGTGAGACCACGGTCGAGAGGGAATAGGAAGCGGCCTGAGACGGCCGGCAGGAGGAGAGTTACCGGACTTAGTCTGCGCGCAGACCGAACAAGCAGCCACGAAACGACGCGTGTCATGCTCCCGGGTGGGCCACCAGAAACGCTGGCGAATGGAAGCAAGCGTACCCCGAACGCCAGGGTGGCCGGCTAACTTGGCAGAGTGAGCCCACTGAAGAACGGCCAGACGAGTAGGAACGGGAACGAAAAGAAGGTTCCTAGGACAAGCGCGCGGCGACGGAGTTTGAGTGAGTGCTTGCTTTACCTGCCTCTCAATTCCCCAGACAGTCAACCCGACAACACGCCCCTCAGGGAGAATCCCCTCGGGGTCAGTGGAGGCTACTGAAGAACTGAAGAGACGAGACAAAGCATCAGGCTTGGTGTTCTTAGAGCCCGGACGATAAGAAATCACGAACTCGAAACGAGCGAAAAACAGCGCCCAACGCGCCTGACGCGCATTAAGTCGTTTGGCAGAACGGATGTACTCAAGGTTCCTATGGTCAGTCCAAACGACAAAAGGAACGGTCGCCCCCTCCAACCACTGTCGCCATTCGCCTAGGGCTAACCGGATGGCGAGCAGTTCGCGGTTACCCACATCATAGTTACGTTCCGACGGCGACAGGCGATGAGAAAAATACGCGCATGGGTGGACCTTGTCGTCAGAGAGGGAGCGCTGAGAAAGGATGGCTCCCACTCCCACCTCTGACGCGTCAACCTCGACAACGAACTGTCTAGAGACGTCAGGTGTAACAAGGATAGGAGCGGATGTAAAACGATTCTTGAGGAGATCAAAAGCTCCCTGGGCGGAAACGGACCACTTAAAGCACGTCTTGACAGAAGTAAGGGCTGTGAGAGGAGCTGCCACCTGACCGAAATTACGGATGAAACGACGATAGAAGTTCGCGAAGCCGAGAAAGCGCTGCAGCTCGACGCGTGACTTAGGGACGGGCCAATCAATGACAGCTTGGACCTTAGCGGGATCCATCTTAATGCCTTCAGCGGAAATAACAGAACCGAGAAATGTGACGGAGGAGGCATGAAAAGTGCACTTCTCAGCCTTCACAAAAAGACAATTCTCTAAAAGGCGCTGGAGGACACGTCGAACGTGCTGAACATGAATCTGGAGTGACGGTGAAAAAATCAGGATATCGTCAAGGTAAACGAAAACAAAGATGTTCAGCATGTCTCTCAGGACATCATTGACTAATGCCTGAAAGACAGCTGGAGCGTTAGCGAGGCCGAAAGGAAGAACCCGGTATTCAAAGTGCCCTAACGGAGTGTTAAACGCCGTCTTCCACTCGTCCCCCTCCCTGATGCGCACGAGATGGTAAGCGTTACGAAGGTCCAACTTAGTGAAAAACCTGGCTCCCTGCAGGATCTCGAAGGCTGAAGACATAAGAGGAAGCGGATAACGATTCTTCACTGTTATGTCATTCAGCCCTCGATAATCTATGCAGGGGCGCAGAGACCCGTCCTTCTTCTTGACAAAAAAAAACCCCGCTCCGGCGGGAGAGGAGGAGGGGACTATGGTACCGGCGTCAAGAGCTACAGACAAATAATCTTCGAGAGCCTTACGTTCGGGAGCCGACAGAGAGTATAGTCTACCCCGGGGGGGGGTGGTTCCCGGAAGGAGATCAATACTACAATCATACGACCGGTGTGGAGGAAGAGAGGTGGCCCTGGACCGACTGAACACCGTGCGCAGATCGTTATATTCCTCCGGCACCCCTGTCAAATCACCAGGCTCCTCCTGTGAAGAAGAGACAGAGGAAACAGGAGGGATAGCAGACATTAAACATTTCACATGACAAGAGACGTTCCAGGAGAGGATAGAATTACTAGACCAATTAATGGAAGGATTATGACAAACTAGCCAGGGATGGCCCAAAACAACAGGTGTAAAAGGTGAACGAAAAATTAAAAAAGAAATGGTTTCACTATGATTACCAGAAACAGTGAGGGTTAAAGGTAGCGTCTCACGCTGAATCCTGGGGAGAGGACTACCATCCAGGGCGAACAAGGCCGTGGGCTCCTTTAACTGTCTGAGAGGAATGTCATGTTCCCGAGCCCAGGTCTCGTCCATAAAACAGCCCTCCGCCCCAGAGTCTATTAAGGCACTGCAGGAAGCTGACGAACCGGTCCAGCGTAGATGGACCGACAAGGTAGTGCAGGATCTTGAAGGAGAGACAGGAGTAGTAGCGCTCACCAGTAGCCCTCCGCTTACTGACGAGCTCTGGCCTTTTACTGGACATGAAGTGACAAAATGACCAGCGGAACCGCAATAGAGACAGAGGCGGTTGGTGATTCTCCGTTCCCTCTCCTCAGTCGAGATGCGGATACCTCCCAGCTGCATGGGCTCAGCACCCGAGCCGGCAGAGGAAGATGGTAGTGATGCGGAGAGGGAGGCGACGGAGAGCGCGAGCTCCTTTCCACGAGCTCGGTGACGAAGATCAACCCGTCGCTCAATGCGAATGGCGAGTTCAATCAAGGAATCCACGCTGGAAGGAACCTCCCGGGAGAGAATCTCATCCTTTACCTCTGCGCGGAAACCCTCCAGAAGACGAGCGAGCAAGGCCGGCTCGTTCCAGCCACTGGAGACAGCAAGAGTGCGAAACTCAATAGAGTAGTCTGTTATGGATCGATTGCCTTGACATAGGGAAGACAGGGCCCTGGAAGCCTCCTCCCCAAAAACAGATCGATCAAAAACCCGTATCATCTCCTCCTTAAAGTCTTGATACTGGTTAGTACACTCAGCCCTTGCCTCCCAGATTGCCGTGCCCCACTCACGAGCCCGTCCAATAAGGAGAGATATGACGTAGGCGACACGAGCAGTGCTCCTGGAGTAAGTGTTGGGCTGGAGAGAAAACACAATATCACACTGGGTGAGGAACGAGCGGCATTCAGTGGGCTCCCCAGAGTAACACGGCGGGTTATTGATTCTGGGCTCCGGAGATTCGAAAGCCCTGGAAGTGGCCGGTGGATCGAGGCGGAGATGGTGAACCTGTTCTGTGAGGTTGGAGACTTGGGTGGCCAGGGTCTCAACGGCATGTCGAGCAGCAGACAATTCCTGCTTGTGTCTGCCTAGCATCGCTCCCTGGATCTCGACGGCTGAGTGGAGAGGATCCGAAGTCGCTGGGTCCATTCTTGGTCGGATTCTTCTGTTACGGTGCGTGAATGAGGACCCAAAAGCGAATCAACTTAAACAGAGCTTCTTTAATTACCAAACATAGGTAGGCTCAGATGGACCGGCAGATTCCGACAGGACAGGACAAGGTTACAGCAAACATGACGACAGTCTGGTTCAGGCATGAATGACACAAACAAACAAGAATCCGACAAGGACAGGAGCAGAAACAGAGAGAGATATTGGGACCTAATCAGAGGGAAAAAAGGGAACAGGTGGGGAACGGGGTGAATGGGTAGTTAGAGGAGACAAGGGACAGCTGGGGGAAAGCGAGGGAGAAAAGGTAACCTAACACGACCAGCAGAGGGAGACAGGGTGAAGGGAAAGGACAGAGACAAGACAACATGACAGTACATGACAGAATCATTGAAATACAAGTAATATTGTGAATTTGTGATGAATAATTGCAATTGTAATTTGGAATATTCCATCAAAGTTATTTGTTTTGACAGTCAAAACAACTAACTCTTACGATTAATCACTTGACTTGAGTAACTTGAGTTGACGGAAGTAGCAACTTTATATTCTGACCTAGACACTGATTTGTGCAATGCCTAATGGATAATCTATGCATGTTATTGGCTCATCATAGTATATAGCCGAGGGTCTCATAGTCCAAAAACAGCATTGGCCATTGGACTGCTCAGTCAAAACCACCAACTCTTACGATTAATCACTTGACTGGAGTAACTTGAGTTCGGAAGTAAAACATTAAAAGTAGGCTATAGCTTGATGCATGTCCTTACCTTGGACAAACTTATCCAAAAGGCCTATCCAGTCGTGCTTGAAGATACCTTTAGGCAGATAAAAGCGCGGTACGGGTTGAGACATGCTCGGTATTGTGAATCTGTAACACTGATATAAAAACGTTTTAATTTATAATTTACACTGCAAGCCAATCCGAATCTAGTTTTAAACAACAGTTTTAAACAACGTTCCATGGAACGTCACAAACATATTAGGCTACTTGGGTCACAGATTACAGTTACTGAACATGGGTTTAATAGCTATAATGGCTATATGTACAGTATATGCACCATCGTATTGAATTGACATTACATTTACTGCACCACTGTAATTATGTAGCCTAATCCTATGAGGATAATATGTGAAATGTCAGAATCATGAAAACATAATTAAATTGACTGCAGATTTAAAAATTCACTGTGACACAATATCCATGTAATTTCAATTAAATTACGTTGAACCAATGTGGAATAAACATTGAATTGATGTATGTGCCCAGTGGGAAGTGACCAATTCGAAATGATTGAATACATACAGTATTACAAAGAAAGAGATACAAAAATTGCTTAGAAAAGCTTGAAAAAAAGTATAATTTCCCTGGGCCACCCAAAAGTAAAATGTATGTATGCATTACTGTACATCGCTTTGGATGAAAGCGTCTGCTTTCAAATCTCTGACTCTCACACATATTTACAATCTCACAATGTTTATTTCTGGCGCTTTCAAATTTGCGGGATTTTGTGAAGTAAATGATGCGCAGGAGAGCTCCATGAAATCAGTGACATGGTCAAGATGGCGACATGAGAAGGTGGAACATTTCTAGCTGAGGAACAATTTTGGGGTTTTCTGATAAAGTTTAGAGTTTTAGACTGCAGTTGCAATTTGTTTTTCGTTTTCACAAAAAAATTATATCTAACCATACAATTAATAATTTTGTAATTTATCAAACCATTGACAAATATTTTTGACGAGTTCCAACAAACAAGCTAGCTATCGAAAAGTTTCAGCGTGTGTAGTTAAGTTAGCCTGCTAACGTCTTCATAGCTCGAAGCATGTAATCAGGACATGACCAAACTGTTGCTGAGATAATGGATGTTGAAACTTCCAACGAGAAAAGAGGCATTGTTGAAACTCACTCATATGCTTGCAGTGTAAAAAAGGGGGGTGAATGCGATTCATACCTGAATACCCCAACCAAGGAGCAACTTCCAAAGAAGCTGAGAAGTGAACCATCAATGAGCCAGCTACAGGACATCGTCCGCATCCTCACGGCTAAAATCAAAGAGAGCGCAGATAACTTCATGAATTTGGTGTAAAAGAACACTGTCAGTATATTTAAGCTGATGAAATCGATTGATTTCAATGCTGAGGAAGTAAAAACTCTGAAGCAGCAGAACGCAACATTGAACATTCAGGTTGCAAAGCAGGAGCGGTATAGTCGGAGATGGAGTCTTCGAATTTATGGAATAGCAGAAAAATCTGACGAGAACATCGAAGCAAGAGTGGCATTTGGAGGAGGAGGGCAATAGGAGGAGCGAAATGTTGTTGCAGGTTCTCTGGATGTAGTGCAAAGGCCTGGGTAGGCTGAGAGATGGGGAAAACGACCAGTGGTCATGAGATTCATCTCCAGGACAGCGAGGGATATGACATGGAAAAGTGCAAAGAAAAATTCATTTTTAAAGAAGAACAACCTGAGGTTCAAGGAGGATCTGACAGCATTTGACAAAGAAGCTCGGAATGTGGCCGATGATTGAGAGAGGAAGGAAGTAAGGGAAAAGTGCATACTTTGCGGGAGCTAAGGCTTTTGTTAATGGAAGGGAAATTCACGCTGATGCCTAGTTTGTTGACTGCTGGATTTATCAAGTGAGTTGTGCAGGACTGAGTTTTATTTGCATCTGATAAAACTTAATATTTCTTGAGGAAAGAGCATTGTTTGTGTGAGCCAAACGTTTTATATACAGTGGGGCAAAAAAGTATTTAGTCAGCCACCAATTGTGCAAGTTCTCTCACTTAAAAAGATGAGGCCTGTAATTTTTATCATAGGTACACTTCAACTATGACAGACAAAATGAGGGGAAAGAAATCCAGAAAATCACATTGTAGGATTTTTTATGAATTTATTTGCAAATTATGGTGGAAAATAAGTATTTGGTCAATAACAAAAGTTTCTCAATACTTTTAAATACCCTTTGTTGGCCATGAAAGAGGTCAAACGTTTTCTGTAAGTCTTCACAAGGTTTTCACACACTGTTGCTGGTATTTTGGCCCATTCCTCCATGCAGATCTCCTTTAGAGCAGTGATGTTTTGGGGCTGTTGCTGGGCAACACAGACTTTAAACTCCCTCCAAAGATTTTTTTATGGGGTTAAGATCTGGAGACTGGCTAGGCCACTCCAGGACCTTTAAATGCTTCTTACGAAGCCACTCCTTTGTTGCCCGGGCAGTGTGTTTGGGATCATTGTCATGCTGAAAGACCCAGCCACGTTTCATCTTCAATGCCCTTGCTAATGGAAGGAGGTTTTCACTCACAATCTCACAATACATGGCCCCATTCATTCTTTCCTTTACACAGATCAGTCGTCCTGGCCCCTTTGCAGAAAAATAGCCCCAAAGCATGATGTTTCCACCCCCTTGCTTCAAAGTAGGTATGGTGTTCTTTGGATGCAACTCAGCATTCTTTGTCCTCCAAACACGACGAGTTGAGTTTTTACCAAAAAGTTATATTTTGGTTTCATCTGACCATATGACATTCTCCCAATCTTCTTCTGGATCATCCAAATGCTCTCTAGCAAACTTCAGACGGGCCTGGACATGTACTGGCTTAAGCAGGGGGACACGTCTGGCACTGCAGGATTTGAGTCCCTGGCGGCGTAGTGTGTTACTGATGGTAGGCTTTGTTACTTTGGTCCCAGCTCTCTGCAGGTCATTCACTAGGTCCCCCCGTGTGGTTCTGGGATTTTTGCTCACTGTTCTTATGATCATTTTGACCCCACGGGTGAGATCTTGCGTGGAGCCCCAGATCGAGGGAGATTATCAGTGGTCTTGTATGTCTTCCATTTCCTAATAATTGCTCCCACAGTTGATTTCTTCAAACCAAGCTGCTTACCTATTGCAGATTCAGTCTTCCCAGCCTGGTGCAGGTCTACAATTTTGTTTCTGGTGTCCTTTGACAGCTCTTTGGTCTTGGCCATAGTGGAGTTTGGAGTGTGACTGTTTGAGGTTGTGGACAGGTGTCTTTTATACCGATAACAAGTTCAAACAGGTGCCATTAATACAGGTAACGAGTGGAGGACAGAGGAGCCTCTTAAAGAAGAGAGGTCTGTGAGAGCCAGAAATCTTGCTTGTTTGTAGGTGACCAAATACTTATTTTCCACCATAATTTGCAAATGAATTCATTACAAATCCTACAATGTGATTTTCTGGATTTTTTTTTCTCATTTTGACTGTCATAGTTGAAGTGTACCTATGATGACAATTACAGGCCTCTCTCATCTTTTTAAGTGGGATAACTTGCACAATTGGTGGCTGACTAAATCCTTTTTTGCCCCACTGTATATATATTTATTTTATGGCAGGGAAATTCGCACTGACACTTAATGTTAGCTTGATGGCTATTTGTTTTTACCAATCTATGGTACAATGTTATTTGCAATTGTATAAAAAAATATATATATAATTTATGTCAACCACTTGCAAAGGACTGTTTTTATTTGCAATTAGTAAGAACTTTTTTTTTGTGAGACCCTGATTCACGTGAACGTTTACAAGTCCATTTCTGTTTTTTCTATTAATGCCAGGAGAATCCGTAATATTTTTAAGAGACAGGAATGAGGTTTCTAAAGCAATTTCCTGTATTGAAGACTTTTCCTTAGTTTCGGATTTGAAAATTAATATCAATAAGTCAGTCTTATTTCCACTCACGGATTGTGTTTTACAGGAAGTATATGGTATCCCAATTAAAGATACGGTTACTGTCACGCCCTGACCTTAGTTATCTTTGTTTTCTTTATTATTTTGGTTAGGTCAGGGTGTGACAAGGGGTGGTTTGCTGTGTTTTGCCCTGTCTAGGGTTTTTGTATGTTTATGGTGTTGTTTACAGGTCTAGGTGTTTCGTATGTCTATGATTGCCTAGATTGGTTCTCAATTAGAGGCAGCTGTTTATCGTTGTCACTGATTTGGAACCATATTTAGACTGCCATATTCCTTGGGTCATTTGTGGGTGATTGTCTATGTGATGTTGCATGTTTGCACGCAGTGTTGATAGCGGTCACGGTCGTGCTGTTATTTTGTTTGTTTAGTGTACTTTGTGTTCATTCGTCTTACATTAAAAGTATGTATTCACTACGACGATAGTGACAGTTACTTATCTTGAAATTGTTATATGCAAGGACGAAAACACGAGTGAATTGAACTTTAACCCCATTGAGAAAACAAAGAAGAAATTGAACCTCTGGTTGATGAGAGATATTTAGTTATACGGACGGGTTTTATTATCCAAAGATGAAGGGTTATCCAGGTCGGTTTATGTCTCGTTATCACTTGACTTACCCCCTAAAATTGTAAAGGACTTAGATAAGATTATTTATAGTTTTATTTGATATCCACAAAAATGATGTGGATATATTGAAGCAACATCTCAAGACATCAGTCAGAAAGTTAAAGCTTGGTCGCAAGTGGGTATTCCAAATGGACAAGCATACTTCCAACGTTGTGGCAAAATGACTTAAGGACAACAAAGTCAAGGTATTGGAGTGGCCATCACAAAGCCCTGACCTCAATCCTATAGAAAATTTGTGGGCAGAACTGAAAAAGCTTGTGCGAGCAAGGAGACCTACAAACCTGACTCACTTACACCAGCTCTGTCAGGAGGAATGGGCCAAAATTCAGTCAACTAATTGTGGGAAGCTTGTGGAAGGCCACCCGAAACGTTTGGCCCAAGTTAAACAATTTAAAGGCAATGCTACCAAATACTAATTGAGTGTATGTAAACTTCTGACCCACTGGGAACGTGATGAAAGAAATAAAAGCTGAAATAAATCATTCTCTCTACTATTATTCTGACATTTCACATTCTTAAAATAAAGTGATGATTCTAACTGACCTAAGACAGGGATTTTTTTACGAGGATTAAATGTCAGGAATTGTGAAAAACTGAGTTTAAATGTATTTGGCTAAGGTGTATGTAAATATCAGACTTCAACTGTACCTAGAAGTGCACACTATTCTTATTTTTTTTAAATGTATCTTAAAAGTAAAAGTAATATAGTCAACTATACAACTTCTACTACTACACTTTATATCATCCAATAATATATAATGAAAAACACTCAACATGAAGAATTAATGCAATTATGTTAATTTCAAATATTTATTTTGAAATATAGATTAGGTGCTCTTCTTTTTATAGCAGGAAGTAAAGGGACTGGAAAAGGCTTTGCCTATAGCTGAAAACATCCTGGAAATGAGCGAACGCTTCCTTGGTTTCTTCTTGGTGGAGCATACACTCTCTGTTTGGCAGGATTCTTGATCTTTGACAATTGCTGAGAAAAAAAATGTAAACATAACCCCCCCAGGGCTTAGACTGTTTAGTGCCAAAAAGAAGGGGATAAAAACATGCAATATATATATATATATATATATATACTCGTCAACTTATATCTCTCAAATTTAAGACAGACACTTCAGTTCCATGTAGTGAATCTGTTATTCAATGCGTTTGTATGGGCAAATAGCAGTAAGGCCGATACAAACCCCTCGGCCTAGACAGGGCTTAGACTCATGTGGGTTAATTACAAAGGTGCAACTCGTGCTGGAGACAATAAAAGGCCACGCTAAAATGTGCAGTTTTGTCACACCACATAATGCCACAGATGTCTCAGAGACTGAGAAAAATAGGAGCAAGGAAAAACGCTGGTTGACTTGTTTTGAGGGAGCGTGCAATTGGCATGCTGACTGCAGGAATGTCCAACAGAGCTGTGGCCAGAGAATTGAATGTTTATTTCTTTACCATAAGCCGCCTTCAATGCCGTTTTAGAGAATTTGGCAGTATGTCCAACCGGCCTCACAACCACAGACCAAGTATATGGCGTCGTGTTGGCTGTAGGGTTATGGGGTGGGCAGGCATAATCTACGGACAACGAACACAATTGCATTTTATCAATGGCAATTTGAATGCACAGAGATACCGTCACGAGATCCTTAGGCCCATTGTCGTGCCATTCATCCGCCACCATCACCTCATGTGCATGGTAATGTATCGAAAGGCCTGCATACTCACCAGACATGTCACCCATTTAGCATGTTTGTGATGCTCTGGATTGACGTGTACAACAGCGTGTTCCAGTTCCCACCAATATTCAACAACTTCGCACAGCTATTGAAGAGGAGTGGGACAACATTCCATAGGCCACAATCAACAGCCTGATCAACTCTATGCGAAGGAGAAGTGTCACGCTGCATGAGGCAAATGGTGATCACACCAGACACTGACTGGTTTTCTGATCCATGCCCCTACCTTTTTTTAAGGTATATGTGACAAACAGATGCATATCTGTATTCTCAGTCATGTGAAATCTATAGATAAGGGCCTAATGAACATATTTAAATTGACTGATTTCCTTATATGAACTGTAACTCAATAAAATCTTTGAAATTGTTGCATGTTGCGTTTATATTTTTGTTTAGTACACATTTGAGTGTATTGACTTACCTGTTTCACTGACGGCAGGGGTCTGGTTCTGGGAAGGTGTTGGAATGCAGTGGTTCTTCTTGTTGACCTTCTTTGTACACTGGGTAACAAACAGTAATTTGTACAGTAGGAGAAATTGCACACAAAAGGTATCAGTGTTTACCATCATACTGTACGTAATGAATAAAAATAATCTTTATAATTTGTATTTTGATGACATATGTACCTTTGGGTTGAGTCCACAGAGAGAGCTGAATCTTCCTCTCTTCTTTTCCTTTCTACCAGTTGTTGGAAGCCCAGAATTACCTACCTCGTCACTGCCAAGTGCATTGTGTGATGACAACTGGGTCATGGAGGGAGGTGAAGAGCTAGCCTCATTGCATTTAGTTAGTAGTTCCCTAGTTAATGATTTGACCAGGGCATCGTCAAATGCATAATCCGTTGACTTCATTGCAACCTGGAGCATCTTCTCTGACCCAAATTCTTGAAGAAGCCCCTTGTAGACAGCCTTCAAAATCTTTTTGATTTTCAGATTCTGGGGGTAGGCTTGAGTTGGTTCAAGGCCTGAGGTGCCACAGAATCCTCTTTGTGAGAACTCTTGATGTTTCACCAATGTCAGAGGATTCCAGTAATGTGATAGGGGTGATCATTGACAGCAATCTAACAATCAGTAAAAGTACCAAAGAGGTGTAGTCATTGCTAGTGGAGTCAAATGATGCATGTGTATCAGAGTCCATGGCTGATGGAGTTGATGGATGCACAGAGACACTACACATCTCCAGATCTTTGTTGTCCATCTTGGATTCCACCTCTCCTAAAACTTGAATATCCACAGTTCCACCGTTGTGTGTGCTGCTGCCAGACAGAGAGGTTCTAGGCAATGATTTGGCACTAGACTGACGGCTAGTGGTCATGAGAGCCGGTCTGTCAGAGTCAAGTGTTCCAGCATCAGTTGGGGACAACCCATTGATTATGTTCATCAACTCTGATAATTCTTCTGATGAACTGGAGGCCACAGAACAGGTATCCATGACCTGATTGACCATTATATTGGTGAAAAGGCTCTTTGTGTCACAGTAAACCTGTGAGGAACTAATGGAGATGGCAGAAGAGCTCAGGATAAGCTGACTTGTGTCCTGCAGAGAACCATCAGAGATGACAGTTTGGCAGAAATCGGATCCTTGTGATGGTGGAGGAAGCCAGAAGACAATCTGCTGTAGCAGACGTTTTATTGATTCCGTAGCAAAGGAGTACACAAGGTCAGATGGAAACTCCCTGGATTCTTCAGAAGCATTCAATCCTGTCTTCAGCTTCAAAAGAATAGAGTCAGACACGCTCTTGCCAGCTGGCACAAAAATAGCCTGGGGGGTGTTGTGACTTTTTATGAGCTCATAAACTTTGTCAGTGAGCTCATGTGAGAAGTTCTGAAGACCGTCCCTGGGGCTGAGTCTCGCAAGTCTTCTTGTAAAAGAAGTGACATCATCTGCAGTTGCTATGTGTTCCGTATCTTTTCTTGGAATGACCTCCATAACAGTGTCAACTATGGCAGAAATGGTTTGCCTTGTGTAATTTGTTGACCCTTGTGAATGAGTTGAGGAGTCACTCATATCAATGACCGAACTCCTAATGATAGGACAATAGATTTCAACAGGCCACTCATTGGGGACTGGAGTGCCTGGAAGAGAATTTGTAAAATCACTCTGGGACCCTCTGGTCATGGCAGAGGTGATGGACAGGGAGGACTTTGAGGAGGATGGCCGGTGTATCTCATTTCCATCAGTTCTCACCATGTCAACATCCTCCAACATGGAGCCCACGATGGAACGAGTCAAGAGGCCTTTCTCTGAGGTGCTCATCCTCTCTGACATAGACACTCTCCTCTGGATTGTCATCAGAGTCTGACTAATTAAGGTTTTGGAATAATTTACCATGCTGGTCTGGCTGCCTTCATGTTCACTGTAAGTCATTTGTGTAGAAGTAGCTGTTCTGCATATGGATTCGGCATGTTTGGGGGCCTCAACCACATTGTCTAGGAGGACCGGTTGTTGCTGGGCAAAAAAATCCTTGACCTTGGTGAACACATTGTTGAACAGGTTAACAGTGCCTGGCCAAATGATCTTTCCTTTCACATTGGCCCCGTTGTGAACACTGACAGGAAGGGTTGAAGCTGACAGGGATCTCTCTAACTGGCCAGACACTGAAGCATCAGACATTTTAGTCATCTGGGTGAAGCTATTAAGGTCTTTAGTGATGCTTATGACAATGTTGGATGCTGCAGAATTGGTGTGCAGAGAAGAGGTGAACAAAGATGGAGTTCCACTCTTCTGAAGGATTTTGACATCACTTTCATTACTGGACTCTGCACAAATGTCTGCACTTCTACCATCAAGGTTGGTATTTACAATGCCAATTAACCCTGATTGAAGGATCCCACCAGCCATATGTGAGGCTTTAGTTTGAAACTCCTCAGTACATAGTTTGTCAAAGGCTGTGGATTTAAGACTTCTAGAGGATGCCTCCTCCTCAATATTGTTGATCTCACCATGCAAATTGTCCTGTGTATTGACAGCATAGTCATAAACAAATAAATATGATTTGGAGGCGGCAAGGACGTCAATCTGAGAAACAACGGCATCCAAAAGCTTGGACAGGTCTTCTGTATCTCCTCTTAGGCTAGAGATGCATTCCTCCATGGATTCCTCGGAGTGATACACAGTGAGGATCCGACTAATGACCTCCTTGGTACAGGTTTGAAGGTCTGCTTGGATTTCAAGAGAATCACTACTACAAGTCACCTGAGAATCTAAACTTTCACTAGGAGCCTGTTTGAGAGTCTCATTATGTATTGGTGTAACACCATCGATGACCTTTACAGAGTCTTGGCAGGGAGTGAGAAACCACCTCAGCATTTCTCGAAATCTATGATATATAATACGAGCAGCAGAAAGGGTGCTCCCTTTTGACATTTTGAATTTTTCAGAGTCATGTGCCTGCTTGGACTGAACAATAGTCTCCACATCTGTTACAAAAGTGTCCAGCAATTTAGATGCTTCCGAGTCTCCCAGTAAGCTGTTTGTAAAGGGGTTGACAGATCTCAGAGCTTCACTCACTGCCTTTCTAGCCTTTGTCTGGAAAGACACACTGGAGAGTTTCTTCATATTTATAACTGGAAGACTCTGGGTAGATTCACTGTTGGTGGTGCTGTCCTGCAGATCAAGTGGAAAAGTGAGATGGGAGAGACATTGTTCACTGTCTAACAACTCAGATGGTGAGGCGGAACAATAACTGGTGAAATCATTCAAGTCAGACATGATGCCATCCACAAATAGAATGGCCTCCAGAGACTCTTCAGAATCACACTCTCCAACAGAAGATGAGAACTTCTCCATCACCTCAGTCTTATACAAGACTAGAACCTGGCTGGCAATCGCTTTTGCGGTGTCAAGGAGAACTTGGTCTTGCAAATACTTTTTGAGAGCCAAGAGAGGTTTTGGGGTCTCACTTTGTCCTTTTTGTTCATTCATAGATGAGGAGGTTATTAAAAGTGGTTTACAAGAAATGGAGTCCGATGTGTCAGCCTCACCATTACTGGAATGACCAATGTCCAGGCACAAAGTTGGAACCATTGTGAAAGTATCTTTTGTGCTCTCCACAAATGTACTTGCGAGATCCCCTTTTTCTGGACAGGTAAGGAGCCTCTTCAGCGTATTTTTCATGTCGTAGTAACAACCAACAGTGTAAGACCAGATCTTACTTTGATGGTTTTCAAGAAGGATCTGCTCACTCTGTGCAGGGGAGCAGGATGCCCTGATAGACTGGGTAAGATTGTCCATGTCTGAAACAAAGGTACTTACCAACTCAGAAGCCTCAGGGTCAATCATAAGGTCTCTGATCTCACCTATCCTAGGAGTTGGACTAGATGATGTAGTGCCAGAACAACATGATGCACAACCCCTGAATCTTTTAACGATCTCCCGGATCGATTCAGTGGCCTTGGTCTGAAACTCCTCAGTGAGTAGTCTGTCCATACTTTGTGTTGACAGACGAAGACTAGATTTGGTACCTTTGATATTGAGGTTGCTCTCTCCTTGTTTTAGCATCTCCTCAGGACTTTTACAAGCTTCAAGCCTCTTCATATGGTCAGCAACAACACAAAGCAGTTCCCTCTTGTCGGGTTCATTTTCCTCCTTATTGCTGAAGTTCAAAACAGTGCCACTGAGGGCTGTCATGACCTGTCCTGTTAAATGTGTCATATCCACCTCAACACCATCCTCTCTGAGAACAACACTCTGCTCAACACTCTTCCCATTAATGTACATCTGAAGTATGTTGGAAATGCCAGACACCATCTCCTCAACCACCTTGGTGCTGGAGACACCACCTCTGGCAAAAATGACAGGGGACATTCGCCCAGAGATGGGAGTTTGGATGGCCACAGAGATGATGGTATTGACTTTCTTTGACACTTCTCCAACAATAACCCGGGATAGACTTTGAGTGTCTACCTGGCCCTCTCTTTGGATACAGAGGACATTGTTCAGCGACTCTTTGAAGGAATCCTGGACACCAGTGAGGAGACTGTCCTCAGTGATCCCAAAAAAGTCACTGAGTGGCTCAGATGAAATAGGCTCACCATCTCCCTGAGTATTTGGCAACAATGTCTGAGACCTTTGAGAATACAAAGCAAACAATACAGCATTCCATATTCAATAGTGGATACTGTAGTCACATTAATGCATAATTCAGTAATCAATTAAATTGGTCATTAAGAGTAAACTGTAACATAGATAACAAAACATATTTTCACAAAATGGGTTATGAATAGTTAGGTGAAACCGAATGACTGAACATACCCATTACGAGAGGAGCTTGATTTGGCCGTGCAAGACCTTGAGGATTTGCTGCTGCCTCTCTTGCGAACCTTCAGGTTTGTGCTAGAGGATCTCTCTGATTCTGTCAGAGACTTGCCGGATACTGGAGACACATGGCTGTATATCCGTACAAAACGGAAAATTGCAGGGATGATGACCTCCAGGATGGCCTCAGATACAAACCGCACAATCTCCAGGCACATCTCTGCAAGCAATGCCCTCATCACCTGTAGGATTCGAAACAGTGTAGGTAGATTACGCATAGCCGGGCTCTGAAACCAAGCTCCTCAAAGAGATACAAACAATCTCACATAAGTTCATGAGAATCATGAAAGTGGCATACATTGGAAAGCATGAAAAGAAGTAGGCTACTAAAAAGCTCTTTGTATATAACTGTTTGTGATAATGTGGATGATACTGTAGATAGATAAAAGGCTTGTATCTAATTTTCTTGAAACATCTATTTATATATCTATGAATAATTTTCAAGGTTAAGGGACTTACAGGGTCCATCCTGCCAATGCTTAACTGCCTCCATTGCCTTTCGGAGATAATTAGATGTTTTTAGCACCAAAAAGCACACCAACACACATACAATTTATAAAATCATTGCATTCAAATACTACAACAGAAGTTTAGACATACTCCTCAGTAAGTTTTTCCAGAAACCGGATGATAACCGGGTTGAAAGCATCCGGATTGATTGGCGGGAGGTCAAGAGCCCTGGTCTGACAGGCCCTGGAGACACACTCATTAGATTGTCCCTGGTGAGATGTCCCCTGAACTGTCATCCCAGAGAATTCCACAGATGTAGAGGGACCTGTGTGCAAAGCAGCATTCACCAAGGTAAAGAAGTCAGAAAACATGTAACCTTCAAAGGCAAGTATGTATTAGCCAATTTTGTGTACTTTGTGAAGATAAGTACCCAACAAAGGATTATGCACTCTGCTATTAGTCCTCTGCTCAATAGATGTCCATACTAAATCACATTTACATGCAAAAGGATTACATTCAGTGAAATTAGAGTTTAATTTATGACCTGCATCTGTATCAGTGATCTGCTCCACTTTGTTTCTCTTGGTCCTCTTGGTCTAAAAAGACAATGCAGTCAATGATATATACGTAGATACTGTATGAAGCCATTCCAATACAGCCCTTTGAGTAGAGCAAGGGTAAGAATGATTATAGGGCTGTCCCCGACGAAAAAAATTATTTATAGACCGAGAGACATCCTGTTCTAATGTTAAAATGTATTTTTCCATATCAGACACACCCTATGTGTTTGAATACAATCACCTACATAGGCACTGAGCTTGTCTGATGCTTTAAGCACACTGTTTTATTAAATAATTAAGACACACAAATGACTCAAAAAAGAGCCCGATGGTGACACTGTATTATTACAGCATAGCAAAGATTAAAAACAGCCGAATCTGTGAAATTGCTTAATTCAACATTTAGCCGGTGCAATGAGGCTTGGTGCTCACAGAATCAGTAGGCTATTAAACAAATACTCAAACAGGCAACAGAAGCTATATCTGTCTTATTTCTGTATACATGTATGCAGTACCAGTCAAAGGTTTGGACACACCTACTCATTCAATGCTTTTCTATATTTGTACTATTTTCTACATTGTAGAATAGTAGTGAAGACATCAAAACTATGAAATAACATATATGGAATTATGTAGGTACCAAAAAGTGTTAAACAAATCAAAATATATTTTATATTTGAGATTCTTCAAAGTAGCCATCCTTTGCCTTGATGGCAGCTTTGCACACTCTTGGCATTCTCTCAACCAGCTTCACCTGGAATGCTTTTCCAACAGTCTTGAAGGAGTTCCCACATATTCTGAGAACTTATTGGCTGCTTTTCCTTCACTCTGCGGCCCAATTCATCCCAAAACATCTCAATTGGGTTGAGGTTGGGTGATTGTGGATGTTAGGTCATCTGATGCAGCCCTCCATCACTCTCCTTCTTGGTCAAATAGCTCTTACACAGCCTGGAGATGTGTTGGGTAATTGTCCTGTTGAAAAACAAATGATAGTCCCACTAAACACAAACCTGATGGGATGGCGTATCACTACAGAATACTATGGTAGCCATGTTGGTTAAGTGTGCCTTGAATTCTAAATAAATCACAGAGAGTGTCACCAGCAAAGCACCCCCACACCTCCTCCGTGCTTCATGGTGGGAACCACACATGTGGAGATCATCTGAACACCTCCTCTCACAAAGACATTGTTGGAATTTGGACTCATCAGACCAAAGGACAGATTTCCACCCATCTAATGTCCATTGCTCGTGTTTCTTGGCCCAAGCAAATCTCTTCTTCTTATTGGTGTCCTTTAGTAGTGCTTTCTTCGCAGCAATTTGACCATGAAGGCCTAATTCACACAGTCTCCTCTGAACAATTGATGTTGAGATGTGTCTGTGACTTGAACTCTGTGAAGCATTTATTTGGGCTGCAATGTGAGGTGCAGTTAACTCTAATGAACTTATCCTCTGCAGCCAAGTTAACTCTGGGTCTTCCTTTCCTTTGGCGGCCCTCATGAGAGCCAGTTTCATCATAGGCGTCCCTCATGAGAGCCAGTTTCATCATAGCGCTTGATGGTTTTTGCGACTTGATGGTTTTTGCATTTGCACAATTTTTCGGATTGACTGACCTTCATGTCTTAAAGTAATGACGGACTGTTGTTTCTCTTTGCTTATTTGAGCTGTTCTTGCCATAATATGGACTTGGTCTTTTACCAAATAGGGCTATCTTCTGTATACCAACCCTACCTTGTCACAACACAACTGATTGGCTCAAATGCATTAAGAAGGAAAGAAATTCCTTTACTTAATTTTTAACAAGGCACACCTGTTAATTTATTAAATGCATTCCAGGTGACTACCTCATGAAGCTGGATGCCAAGAGTGTGCAAAGCTGTGATTAAGGCAAAGGGTGACTACTTTGAAGAATCTCAAATATAAAATAGATTTTGATTTGGTTAACACTTTTTTGATACCTACATGATTCCATATGTGCTATTTCATAGTTTTGATGTCTTCACTATTATTCTACAATGTAGAAAATAGTCAAAATAAAGAAAAACCCCTTTGACTGGTAATATATATATATATATATATATATATATATATGGATGATTTACAAAGCCAGGCACATTTAACAATTAGGCTATTAATTATAGACCTAATTTAGTTGGTTTTCCTCTCTCCTCAATTTTCTTAGACAATTAGGCTAAGGCAAGGTCTGTTTCCCCATCTCTACTGCTGCTGCCTCTGCAGCATTGTTCTCAATCCCAATATGCTGGTTAACTTTGCTATTATGCACATAGCAACATAGGAAAGGGTGGCAATTCTACGGAGCACTGAAGAGTATGTTTCAGAACCACGGACAGCGACCGTATCCAATGCAGGAGAAAGCGCATTTGCTATAAAATAATATTTGATTTATTAGTGTTGCACCATTATTTTAACATAATATAACCATATACAATTTCAGTATCACTTCTTAGCGGGATGGACTGTGCCATCCCTGTGGCCTCGGCAATGGATTAGTCAACTGAGACAGGCGCGAATCAGACAGGTGTCCAAGTGCACCTTGAAGAAAAAAAACTTTTGCGACTGCTCAACTTAAGAAATCCCAGTCAACCAACAGCCTATTGACCAAACTGTCGAACAAATGGGGTCAGCCCTCGATTTACTATTAGGAGATAAAAGGGTATTGCATGGGCAATTTACCTTCCTCAGAACAACATGCTGTAGGGGCAGGTTATAGATATGAAAGATATCTTGGCTCAATCTATTCCCTTACCTTGACTTTTTTTCTCTTCACGGCATCCGGCTCCATCTGAGGCAGGGGATCCTTCTTCACCTCATCCTCATCTTCATCATTCTGATTATCAACAAAATCTATCTCAGCTGCATCAGTATCAGTGCTCTGTTCAACTGTGGGCCTGTTGGCACTGGTGTTCCTCTTGGTCTAAAAAGACAATAGTCAATGACATACTGTATGTTGCCGTTGCTATACAGGCCTTTGAGAAGAGCTACAGTAAACAATTGGTGATTGAATATTAAGAGATGGAAGTCTGTTGTAAGGACAATTTACCTTCCAACCTCACAACATGTTATATGGCATATTGGACAGGTTTAAAGTGTGGACAGGTAAGACCCCAGATTTCCCTTTCTCTCCTCAGTCTATTCTCTCACCTTAACTTTTCTCCTTGTCACAGCCTTCAGCTCGATCTGAGGCAGGGGATCCTTCACTTCACTATCTTCTGGATAGTTTAAACCCAGGATATCATTCTTCATTTTCTGGACTTGACCTTCCAAACTTTGATGATCATGTGGATCATCCTCATTTAAACTCTGATTGGAAAAAATGAGACCATTCTTTAAATGCTTGTGGATATGGACAATATACCACAGCTAAGAGCTGTTCTTACACATGACACAACGCACAGTTATTATAAACTGGTTACCAACTTAATTAGAAAAGTACAAATAAATGTTTTGTCATACCCGTGGTATATGCTCTGATATACCACAGCTTTCAGCCAATCAGCATTCAGGGCTCAAAACACCCAGTTTATAATGGCCAATATTTAGTTTTTTAAAGAACAGGTTTTCGCTATAAATCCACATAGATCATATTGCCTGATATCAAGATTCGTAATTAATGCGTTATGGAGTCACCTATTATTATAATAATTTAGGTAGAATTATGATAAATAGCCTACTGCTGTTATCTTTGCAAGGATCATATTTCAAATCAAATCAATTTGATTTATATAGCCCTTCTTGTATCAGCTGATATCTCAAAGTGCTGTACAGAAACCCAGCCTAAAACCCCAAACAGCAAGCAATGCAGGTGTAGAAGCACGGTTTGATGTATAACAAGTCCCATAGGTTATTATAATGCATTTTTTTTTTACAATATTAAAAATGATAATATTAGCGGTACAATAATTAACATTAGCCCACACCGCCACCCAGCTGCCACTACTTGCGGCATCCCTATCGGCATGTCCTGCATAAAAAAAGACGGTGCAGCGGTTCCTGCACCACTGCATGGGGCTTCTCTGTTAGCAATTCATAGGCTTACCTTATTATCCTCCATGGTTAAAGTGTATGGCTGGAGCCTATGTTCCCATCATGTAAAACTTTACCAAGTGATTACCAGAGATAAACTACCGCATTTTATACGGTAACTCAGCCAACGTCATAATGTGAATGCACTTTTACGTAATAAAACAACTTCAGGGATGATCTGTCAATCAATGCAATCAGCGACGCAATACTGGATCCCCAATACCACTAAAAAGACCACTCGAAACAATCACTACTGGTGTATTATCTACGTTTCCGTTTTTTTGTACAATAATGTGATAAGACAACAAATAAATAATGCTACCAATGATGAGCAATACATAACATTGTAAATAAGAATGTGTTCTTAACTGACTTGCCTAGTTAAATAAGGATAAATAATTTTTTTAAATAACAAATCAAATGCAGTAATTTGAAAAAAACTCTTGAGGGCGACTACGAACCAGTTTTGAGTAAACGAGGACAGAAGCATGCCATGTGTTGTTGGGTTAGAGGCGAAGATTCATAGTTGAAATGAGAAAAGAGGGTGGCGCACGCAGAAATACGAGTGGTTCACCGTGGTGGCAGCAAAATAAACTTCAGAGAGCCAGTTATTACAAATGACATGAGCTAAACCTGAATTAACTGTGTCACAAGTATGGCATGGATGCAAACTGTAGCCCTGGCTAGCTACTGTGGCTAGCACGTTAGCTAACGTGTTACTGTATAGCTAGCTACAACATAAGTATTCTAATCTTGAGAGAAACGTACCGTTGGCTATTGTTGTCTGTGGTCCTGTAGCTCAGTTGGTACAGCATGGCGCTTGCAACGCAAGAATTATGAATTCGATTCCCGGGAGCACCCATA
Source organism: Oncorhynchus mykiss (assembly GCF_057628025.1). NCBI lineage: Eukaryota > Metazoa > Chordata > Actinopteri > Salmoniformes > Salmonidae > Oncorhynchus > Oncorhynchus mykiss. The sequence continues at coordinate 55,625,274 of NC_143022.1, read as the reverse complement.
CGTAAAATGTGTATGTGCATGGCCATTGCTTCGTCCCACAACGAGCTACTGTTGATACAGACGACTCGTTGCAGAAGCTTCCGTACGGAGTCTTCGGTCCTTGATCAACCAACTCAAATGGAAATAACGTTTCCACTTAACAGCGGCATATTCCGTATCTCTAGGAACAATACTTTGCGGGAAAGCGCAAGCATGATCGTAGCTAAATCGCTTTGGGTAAAAGTTATTACTAAATGGTTTATACACAGAACCAGTGCAGTGGTGGAAACAGTACCCAAATGTCATACATGACTGAGTCATTTTCTATTAAGGTAAATTTACTTTTAACTCAAGTTAAAGTCACCCAGTAAAATAGAGTAATAGTCTAAAAGTATTTGGATTTAAATATACTTAACTATCAAAAATGTAATTGGATAAAATATACTTATAAACCTATAAATCATTTACATTTCCTTATATTAATAAGCTAACCAGACGGCACCATGTTTTTTTTTCTTTCATTTATGGATAGCCAGGGGCTCCAACACTGACATAATTTTCAAATTAAGCCGATATATATAAAAATGTTAGATTACAACATTGTGCAAGTTTTGTCCATTGTGCCAATGAAGCTGTTCTTATGCTACACCCTCGGGAGTGTGGTGTCAGGAAAATAACCTCAAGCTCAACAAAACAAAGGAGATGATCGTGGACTTCAGGAAACAGCAGAGGGAGCACCCCTCCTATCCACATCAACAGGACAGTAGTGGAGAAGTGGAAAGTTAAGTTCCTCAGCGTACACATCACGGACAAATTGAAATCCAATCAAATGTATTTATATAGCCCTTCGTACATCAGCTGATATCTCAAAGTGCTGTACAGAAACCCAGCCTAAAACCCGAAACAGCAAGCAATGCAGGTGTTGAAGCACATTGGCTAGGAAAAACTCCCTAGAAAGGCCAAAACCTAGGAAGAAACCTAGAGAGGAACCAGGCTATAAGGGGTGGCCAGTCCTCTTCTGGCTGTGCCGGGCAGAGATTATAACAGAACATGGCCAAGATGTTCAAATGTTCATCACCACCATGACCATGGTCAAATAATAGGTCTGGGACAGGTAGCACGTCCGGTGAACAGGTCAGGATTCCATAGCCGCAGGCAGAACAGATGAAACTGGAGCAGCAGCACGGCCAGGTGGACTGAGGACAGCAAGGAGTCATCATGCCAGGTAGTCCTGAGGCATGGTCCTAGGGCGCAGGTCCTCAGAGAGAGAGAAAAAGAGAGATTTAGAGAGAGCATACTTAAATTCACACAGGACTGAAAAACAGCTTCTATGTCAAGGCCATCAGACTGTTAACCAGCCATCACTAACATTGAGTGGCTGCCGCCAACATACTGACTCAATCTCTAGCCACTTTAATAATTAAAAATTGGATCTAATAAATGCATCACTAGTCACTTTAAACAATGCCACTTTATATAATGTTTACATACCCTACATTACTCATCTCATATGTATATACTGTACTCTATACCATCTACAGCATCTTGCCTATGCCGTTTGTGTAACGGCAGATCTCCTCTTCGTCTGAAGAGGAGTAAGGATCGGACCAAGATGCAGCATGGTAAGTGTTCATGATGATATTTGAATAAAGACAAATGAACACTCGAACAAAAACAATCAACGATAACGTGAAATCTACACACAAAAAAAAAACCAGTACCGTGTGGCGACAAACAACCACAAACCAACAGTGAAACCCAGGCTACCTAAATATGATTCTCAATCAGAGACAACTAACGACAGCTGCCTCTGATTGAGAACCATACTAGGCCGAAACAGAAACCAAACATAGAAAAACAAACATAGACTGCCCACCCCAACTCACTCCCTGACCATACTAAATAAAGACAAAACAAAGGAAATAAAGGTCAGAACGTGAAAGTTTGGCCATCGCTCATCCATATATTTATATGTATATATTCTTATTCATTCCTTTACACTTGTGTGTGTGTAAGGTAGTTGTTGTGAAATTGTTAGATTACTTGTTAGATATTGCTACACTCGCATTAACATCTGCTAACCATGTGTATGTGATTTGATTTGATTGAATGTTTTCCCCATAAAACCTACCACTGCTTTAATTTCTAATTTGATCAGTATTGGTTTATGCTTTGTTAAAATTTGTGTTTAAGCAATAAACAAATTAAAAAAGAAAAAATCTGGTTGAGACTCTGGCGGCTCAGGACAGACGGGAGACTCTGGCAGCACTGGAGAGGACGAAGGCTCTAGCAACGCTGGACAGGCGGGAACACCTGTAGGCCGAAGACGGAGAGACAGCCTGGTGCGGGGGGCTGCCACCGGAGGGCTGGTGCGTGAAGGTGGCACTGGGTAGACCAGACCATGCAGGCGCACAGGAGCTCTTGAGCACCGAGCCTGCCCAACCTGGTTGAATGCTCCCCGTAGCCAGGCCAGTGCGGTGAAGTGGAATAGCCCGCACTGGGCTGTGCTGGCGAACCGGGGACACCGTGCGTAAGACTGTTGCCATGTACGCCAGCCCGAGGAGACGCACTGGAGACCAGATTCGTACCTGGCTCAATGCCCACTCTAGCCCGGCCGATACGAGGAGCTGGAATGTACCGCACCGGGCTATGCACATAAGCAATAAACAAATACAAAAATAAAAACTCTGGTTGTAAACTGACTGCAGTAGCTATGTTTTTGGTATCGCTCAAGTCATACTGCATGTCATTCCTAAACTGTCTGGATTTTACATTCATTTTGGACCTCCACAAAACTGACACACTAAATCAATAAACTGTTGTTGTACATATTCAAGTAGCGATTCATAACATACAAATACAATCAGTACATGGCTTTCCATTAATTTCTTAAACTCATTGGAAATTAAATGGAATTCAACTATGCTATAATCCCACTGAAACATGAATAAGCCTCATTCAGATGATTTTATATGGTCCTTTACACACCAGCTACGTGGGGAAATTGGATCCTGGCCAAAGCCACAAGTTCATTCAAAAAGTGTGAGACATCTAGGATGAGTTTTTTACTATATTAATGTCAACTGCCATATGTTGATGTACATGTCCAACTGGTTTCCTCCTATTTTCAGACTACTGATGCCAGACTAGTGTTTTATCATGTGGCCACAGATACTCCCCTATTCTGTCAGTGGTTCCAGATCTACAACAGACAACTAACTGTGTGCGCTTAGCATACAGTATTGAGCAATAGAGAAGAAAATTGAACACAAGACCAAAAATATACACCATTTTATTTTTTAAGTGTCTTGTCCCAAACAAAGTACAATACAATTGAAATGAAAGCTAAAGGGAATATGCAGTAGGGTCAAGATAAGTTTGACAGGGACTAGGGAAGCATAGGCCATAATGTCTTTAGGAGCTAGTCTTTTTCATTTTTTCCAACCAGGATTTTATTTTTTTTACCTTTATTTAACTAGGCAAGTCAGTTATGAACAAATTCTTATATATTTTTTTATAGACTCTAGTGTGCCTGGTTTGGCCAAAGATTATTACACATTGTGGCCCTCCAGGAAAAATACCAAACTCTCTGAATGTATATGCAGTGGTACATGTCAGTGCCATGAGTTACACTGAGTGTATAAAACATTAAGAACACCTGCTCTTTCCATGACATATGCTGACCAGGTGAATCCATGTTAAAGATATAATCCCTTTTGGATGTCACTAGTTAAATCCACTTAAATCAGTATAGATAAAGGAGGAGGAGACAGGTTTAAAAATATATTGTAAAGCTTGAGACAATTGAGACATGGATTGTGTGTGTGCCATTCAGAGGGTGAATGGGCAAGACAAAATATTTACGTGCCTTTCAACGGGGCATGGTAGTAGGTGCCAGGGGTACCAGTTTGTGTCAAGAACTGCAACACTGCTGGGTTGTTTACGCTCAACAGTTTCCCGTGTGTATCAAGAAAGGTCCACCACTCAAAAGACATACAACCAACTTGACACAACTGTGGGAGCCATTGGAGTCAACATGGGCCGGCATCCCTGTGAATGTTTTGTACACTCAGTACATTAATAGTATTGGTACCGTGTTCTTGCCGTAACCTGTAAAGCTGGAGCAGCCTGCGAGGCAGGGGGAGGTGTAGGTGATGCCGTTGTCTGAACACACAGGGTCCCACTCCCCAGCCAAGCAGGAGCGCTCTCTGTTACACTCTGACAACAGGCTGCCATCGTACACCAGGGGACCTGGGGGACAGAGAAAATGGCTGGTAATAATGATGTTTAAATAATTGTTGCTGGACTATCATTGACACAGGCACAGTAACAAAACAGCCAGGAATCCTGGCTCAGTAACAACCATACTGTATATTCCCACAAGAGGGAGCCCCGGCACAAGCCCATGTGTACTTTAGTCTAACTCACTCATATTCCACTGATCAAAACTTTTGTTTTTATCAACCCACCCACCAACCAACCAATCAGATGTCATATTTACCCATTGCAGGACATGGTCAGACCAGCCACCTGAACATTGTCACACTTAGTGCCAGACTGCAGAGGGAGGAGGAGGTAGGCCATGAAGGAGGTGATGAAAGACAGCTGGGCTCCAGACACAACGCCAAGCTTATACCTCTTCATCAGTAGACCTCCCAGGAATATCCCCACTGCACCCACAGGCGGGTTCAACTCACCTGGAAAAGTTATACTCACACATCTTTAGTGCTACCAGTGTGCTGGAGTTTCATTTCCAATCATGTTCAACACACCTACAGGGGTTGGGAGAGAACAAAAAAATTGTAGTTAATGCCATTCAACATCAGTACTGACAGGATGGAACATTTCCAGTTGGAACATGTCCAGGTTTCTGTGGATTCGTTGGAACAATGGAACAATTCGACCATGAATGCCTGATTCACGCAGGCTCCTATGAACAGTGCATGTTGAGATGTGTGTGTTTCTTGAACTCTGTGAAGCATTTATTTGGGCTCCAATCTGAGGTGCAGTGAACTCTACTGAACTTATCCTCTGCAGCAAAGGTAACTCTGGGTCTTCCTCATGAGAGACAGTTTCATCATAGCAATTCATGGTTTTTGCGACTTCACTAGAAGAAACTTTCAAAGTTCTTGAATTTTTCCGTTTTGACTGACATATGTCTTAAGTAAATATGGACTTGTTTCTCTTTGCTTATTTGAGCTGTTCTTGGCATAATATGGACTTGGTCTTTTACCAAATAGGGCTATCTTCTGTACACCATCCCTACCTTGTCACAAAACAACCTACTGGCTCAAACGCTTTAAGATGGAAAGAAATTCCACAAATGAACTTTTAAGAAGGTACACACCAGGTGATTCTCATGAAAAGGTTTGAGAGAATGCCAAGAGTGTGCAAAGTGGTCAAGGAAAAGGATGGCTACTTTTTTGCTTACTACATGATTACAATTGTGCTATTTCATAGTTTTGATGTCTTCACTATTATTCTAAAATGTAAAAAATTGAAAAAAAATTAAGAAAAACCCTTAAATGAGTAGGTGTGTCCAGACTTTTGACAGATACTGTTTATATTGTGATATTGCAAATATGGTACAATCCAGAGGTGCAAAAGCTCTTGGAGACTTATCCAGAAAGACTCACAGCTTTGATAACTGCTGTAACGGTTTTCTTGGTGAGAAGGAGAGTCGGACCAAAATGCGGCGTGTCTATTGCAATCCATGTTTAATGAAGTAACACACTAAACAAACACTACCAAAACAATAAACTTGAAGAAAACCGAAACAGCCTATACTTGTGTACCCTAACAAAGACCAATGACATCAGGACACTAAGGACAATCACCCACAACAAACTCAAAGAATATGGCTGCCTAAATATGGTTCCCAATCAGAGACAACGATAAACACCTGCCTCTGATTGAGAACCACTTCAGACAGCCATAGACTTAGCTAGAACACCCCACTAGCTACAATCCCCATAAATACACACCACATACAAAAACCCATGCCACACCCTGGCCTGACCAAATAAATAAAGAAACACAAAATACTTTGACCAGGGTGTGACAGAACCCCCCCCCTAAGGTGCGGACTCCCGAACGCACCTCAAAACAATAGGGAGGGTCCGGGTGGGCGTCTGTCCATGGTGGCGGCTCCGGCGCGGGACGTGGACCCCACTCAATCAATGTCTTAGTCCCTTCTCCTCGCGTCCCTGGATAGTCCACCCTCGCCGCCGACCATGGCCTAGTAGTCCTCACCCAGAACCCCACTGGACTGAGGAGCAGATCGGGACTGAGGGGCAGCTCGGGACTGAGGCAGCTCGGGACTGAGGGGAAGCTCAGGAGTGAGAGGAAGCTCAGGAGTGAGAGGAAGCTCAGGAGTGAGAGGAAGCTCAGGCAGGTTGAAGAATCTACCAGATCCAGGCTGGCTGGTGGTTTCGGCAGATCCTGGCTGACTGGCAGATCCTGGCTGACTGGCAGATCTGGAAGAGTCTGGTCGACTGGCAGATCTGGAAGAGTCTGGTCGACTGGCAGATCTGGAAGAGTCTGGTCGACTGGCAGATCTGGAAGAGTCTGGTCGACTGGCAGATCTGGAAGAGTCTGGTCGACTGGCAGATCTGGAAGAGTCTGGTCGACTGGCAGATCTGGAAGAGTCTGGTCGACTGGCAGATCTGGAAGAGTCTGGTCGACTGGCAGATCTGGAAGAGTCTGGTCGACTGGCAGATCTGGAAGAGTCTGGTCGACTGGCAGATCTGGAAGAGTCTGGTCGACTGGCAGATCTGGAAGAGTCTGGTCGACTGGCAGATCTGGAAGAGTCTGGTCGACTGGCAGATCTGGAAGAGTCTGGTCGACTGGCAGATCTGGAAGAGTCTGGTCGACTGGCAGATCTGGAAGAGTCTGGTCGACTGGCAGATCTGGAAGAGTCTGGTCGACTGGCAGATCTGGAAGAGTCTGGTCGACTGGCAGATCTGGAAGAGTCTGGTCGACTGGCAGATCTGGGAGAGTCTGGTCGACTGGCAGATCTGGGAGAGTCTGGTCGACTGGCAGATCTGGGAGAGTCTGGTCGACTGGCAGATCTGGGAGAGTCTGGTCGACTGGCAGATCTGGGAGAGTCTGGTCGACTGGCAGCTCTGGCTGCTCCATGCTGACTGGCTGCTCCATGATGACTGGCAGCTCCATGATGACTGGCAGCTCTGGCTTCTCCATGCTGACTGGCTGCTCCATGCTGACTGGCAGCTCTGGCTGCTCCATGCTGACTGGCTGCTCCATGCTGACTGGCAGCTCTGGCTGCTCCATGCTGACTGGCTGCTCTGGCTGTTCCATGCTGACTGGCTGCTCCATGCTGACTGGCTGCTCCATGCTGACTGGCGGCCCTGGCTGCTCCATGCTGACTGGCGGCCCTGGCTGCTCCATGCTGACTGGCGGCCCTGGCTGCTCCATGCTGACTGGCGGCCCTGGCTGCTCCATACTGACTGGCGGCCCTGGCTGCTCCATACTGACTGGCAGCTCTGGCGGCTCCTTGCAGACTGGCAGCTCTGGCGGCTCCTTGCAGACTGGCAGCTTTGGCGGCATCCTGCAGACAGGCAGCTCTGGCAGCTCCTTGCAGACTGGCAGCTCCATGCAGACTGGCAGCTCTATGCAGACTGGCAGCTCTATGCAGACTGGCAGCTCCATGCAGACTGGCAGCTCTAAGCTAACTGGCAGCTCTATGCTAACTGGCAGCTCTATGCTAACTGGCAGCTCTATGCTAACTGGCAGCTCTATGCTAACTGGCAGCTCTATGCTAACTGGCAGTTCTGAACAGGCGGGAGACTCCGGCAGCGCTGTAGAGAAGGAAGGCTCTAACAGCGCTAAACAGGCGGGAGACTCCGACAGCGCTGGAGAGGAGGAGGGCTCCGACAGCGCTGGACAGGCGAGGCGCACTGTAGGCCTGATGCGTGGTGCTGGCACTGGTGGTACTGGGTCGAGGACACGCACAGGAAGCCTGGTGCGGGGAGCTGCTACCGGAGGGCTGGGGTGTGGAGGTGGTACTGGAAAAACCGGACCGTGCAGGCGCACTGGAGCTCTTGAGCACCGAGCCTGCCCAACCTTACCTGGTTGAATGCTCACGGTCGCCCTGCCAGTGCGGCGAGGTGGAATAGCCCGCACTGGACTATGCAGGCGAACCGGAGACACCGAGCGCAAGGCTGGTGCCATGTAAACCGGCCCAAGGAGACGCACTGGGGACCAGCTGCGTAGAGCCGGCTTCATGGCATTAGGCTCGACGCTCAATCTAGCCCGGCAGACACGCGGAGCTGGAATATACCGCACCGGGCTATGCACCCGCACTGGAGACACCGTGCGCACCACTGCATAACACGGTGCCTGTCCGGTCTCTCTAGCCCCCCGGTAAGCACAGGGAGTCTGCCCAGGTCTCCTACCTGGCATAGCCATACTCCCTGTTAGCCCCCCCCCAATAAATTTTTGGGGCTGCCTCTCAGGCTTCCATCCGCGTCGCCGTGCTGCCTTCTCATACCAGCGCCTCTCTGCTTTCACCGCCTCCATTCTACGGTAACCTTCCTCGCACTGCTCCAGCGAATCCCAGGCGGGCTCCGGCACTCTCCCTGGGTCGGCCGCCCACCTGTCGATCTCCTCCCAAGTAGTATACTCCATACTGTACTCCTCCTTGGGCTGTTCCTGTTGTTTCTTCTCCCGCTGCACCTTAGTGCGGCTACACTCCCCTGGTTTAGCCCAGGGTCCTCTCCCGTCGAGGATTTCCTCCCATGTCCAGAAATCCTTATTGCGCTTCTCCTCGCGCTGCTCCTGCCTGTTGACACGCTGCTTGGTCCGTTGGTGGTGGGTGATTCTGTAACGGTTTTCTTGGTGAGAAGGAGAGTCGGACCAAAATGCGGCGTGTCTATTGCAATCCATGTTTAATGAAGTAACACACTAAACACAAACACTACCAAAACAATAAACTTGAAGAAAACCGAAACAGCCTATACTTGTGTACCCTAACAAAGACCAATGACATCAGGACACTAAGGACAATCACCCACAACAAACTCAAAGAATATGGCTGCCTAAATATGGTTCCCAATCAGAGACAACGATAAACACCTGCCTCTGATTGAGAACCACTTCAGACAGCCATAGACTTAGCTAGAACACCCCACTAGCTACAATCCCCATAAATACACACCACATACAAAAACCCATGCCACACCCTGGCCTGACCAAATAAATAAAGAAACACAAAATACTTTGACCAGGGTGTGACAACTGCCAACGGTGATTCTAACTGCCAATGGTGATTCTATGTATTGTGAATACTTATGTAAATTTGATATTTCTGTATTTCATTTTCAATACATTTGAGAAAAAATAATAAACATATTTTCACTTTGTTATTATGGGGTATTGTCTGTAGCTGGGTGAGATGATAAAAAAAAAATATATATATTTTTTTAATCCATTTGGAATTCAGGCTGTAAGAAAACAAAATGAGGAATAAGTTAAGGGGCATGAACACTCTCTGAAGGCACTGTGTATCTGCAAGAAAGTGATAAATGAGCGACTCTTTAAAAGGGGGTCATATATACCATTACAATGTGGACTGTCTAGCATTTTTACTATTACCAACAAGACAACGAAGTGATACGTGCCATGGAGACTTATACGGATACCTTCCAAACACCAAAACATGCACCTGGATAATCGCGTCATGAATCGGGACGGGCTCCTACGTCCTCATATACGAAAAAAAGACATAGAAGCATACCCAATTATTGTCACGTTCTGACCTTTATTTCCTTTGTTTTGTCATTATTTAGTATGGTCAGGGCGTGAGTTGGGGTGGGCAGTCTATGTGTGTTTTTCTATGATTTTGGGATTTCTATGTTTCGGCCTAGTATGGTTCTCAATCAGAGGCAGGTGTCATTAGTTGTCTCTGATTGAGAATCATACTTAGGTAGCCTGGGTTACACTGTTTGTTGGTGGGTGTTTGTTTCCGTGTCTGTGTTTTTCACCACACGGTACTGGTTTGGGTTTTCGTTCGTTCCGCGTTTATTGTTTTTGTATTCAGTTGTGTTCATGTTGAATATTACCTATTAAAAGAACCATGGACACTTACCACCCCGCATATTGGTCCTCCGATCCTTCTCGCCTCTCCTCTTCTAACGAAGAGGAGAAAAACCGTTACAATTATACAGGTTCTACACATTACATTTCTCCATGGAACACTATTGCAGTCATTGATCATTCGCGACTTTAAGTCATTCTTGTCATCTCTAGAGCATCCCGTAAATCGATAGCGCTGCATTTCTTCCCCATCTTACCATGGATTTATTTTATTTTATTTTATTTCACCTTTATTTAACCAGGTAGGCTAGTTGAGAACAAGTTCTCATTTGCAACTGCGACCTGGCCAAGATAAAGCATAGCAGTGTGAACAGACAACACAGAGTTACACATGGAGTAAACAATTATACATACAGTAGAATACAGTAGAAAAAAGGAGTCTATATACATTGTGTGGAAAAGGCATGAGGAGGTAGGCGAATAATTACAATTTTGCAGATTAACACTGGAGTGATAAATGATCAGATGGTCATGTACAGGTAGAGCTATTGGTGTGCAAAAGAGCAGAAAATAAAATAAATAAAAACAGTATGGGGATGAGGCGATCGGTTAGCTGCTCAGATAGCAGATGTTTGAAGTTGGTGAGGGAGATAAAAGTCTCCAACTTCAGCGATATTTGCAATTAGTTCCAGACACAGGCAGCAGAGAACTGGAACGAAAGGCGGCCAAATGAGGTGTTGGCTTTAGGGATGATCAGTGAGATACACCTGTTGGAGCGCGTGTTACGGGTGGGTGTTGCCATCGTGACCAGTGAACTGAGATAAGGCGGAGCTTTACCTAGCATGGACTTGTAGAGGACCTGGAGCCAGTGGGTCTGGCGACGAATATGTAGCGAGGGCCAGCCGACTAGAGCATACAGGTCGCAGTGGTGGGTGGTATAAGGTGCTTTAGTGACAAAACGGATGGCACTGTGATAAACTGCATCCAGTTTGCTGAGTAGAGTGTTGGAAGCAATTTTGTAGATGACGTCGCCGAAGTCGAGGATCGGTAGGATAGTCAGTTTTACTAGGGTAAGTTTGGCGGCGTGAGTGAAGGAGGCTTTGTTGCGGAATAGAAAGCCGACTCTAGATTTGATTTTCGATTGGAGATGTTTGATATGAGTCTGGAAGGAGAGTTTACAGTCTAGCCAGACACCTAGGTACTTATAGATGTCCACATATTCAAGGTCGGAACCATCCAGGGTGGTGATGCTAGTCAGGCGTGCGGGTGCAGGCATCGAACGGTTGAAAAGCATGCATTTGGTTTTACTAGCGTTTAAGAGCAGTTGGAGGCCACGGAAGGAGTGTTGTATGGCATTGAAGCTCGTTTGGAGGTTAGATAGCACAGTGTCCAAGGACGGGCCGGAAGTATATAGAATGGTGTCGTCTGAGTAGAGGTGGATCAGGGAATCGCCCGCAGCAAGAATAACATCATTGATATATACAGAGAAAAGAGTCGGCCCGAGAATTGAACCCTGTGGCACCCCCATAGACTGCCAGAGGACCGGACAGATAGGGTTTGGTGCATTCCGGAGTTCACTTATGGTCCCACAAAGATAGTCTTAAGAGAAATTAATTTCAGCATACTGTAAATGCCTGTGTATAACAAGCATTATTTTCATCATCTTCAAATTAATTCTGTAGAAGCAGCCTTTATTTTCAGACTCTGCAGGCCTGCTGGGAGGAAATATATTACAATAAACAGGTAAGATTCATCCCACAAAAACATAAACAACAAAGTTGTATTTCAAGACAGTTTAGAGAAGGTGGTCATAAGCGTTCTTAATGTCACTTGCAAATTGTGAGGCATGAGCAGATGTGAAATGTTGAGAGAGGCCCTTCTGAAAGCACATGATATGGTATTTTGTGGCACGGTCTAACAACCTTACCTCATCTTGCAGAAGAAGCTCATGGTCCACTATCTGCTGCTCCAGAGTCAAGGCCAGGTCCCGCCCCATGTCACCACAGAGCACATGAGGAACTGGTTGGTGTCTCAGGGCAAAAAATCCCTTAGGGAGAGGTGAGTACCACGTCAGCACTCACCTTCACTGCCATTCCCTGCCACCAGCAGCACTCCAGGAGGTGTGGGTAAAATAAACAACAGAAAAATCAGAAGACAGGAAAGTTGAATTGCTCTGTTTTATTTGAAGGGTGTGGAAGGAAACCCTGGAGGAGAGAAACGACCTCGCTCGGCTGGTAAGAGAATGAGAGTTAGAGACATACTACAAGTTAGTGAGCATTTCAACAACGAGTTAGCACAGCAGAATAGATCTGTTGTGAAATTACACTAATGGGACCTCCTGTTTCATACTGCAGGCCTGGGAAGTAAACACTTGCCTAAAAATGATGGACATAGAGCACGAGGCTTTCTGCAAGCTCCGCCGCTCCGCCGCTCCATGCACCCCACCTCGCCAGCTGACATGTGAGTTCCATGTACTGCCCTGCATATGACTTGATCCATTTATCTACATATCTGGAACTACGCAGAAACAGACTAAGACAGTGTTCTATGTGAGCACATTGCACATCGTTTAGCTTTGTCTTCTCCTTTTGTTGATTTCAGCGATCCTAAGGTCCACAGCATCGTGGAAAGAGCTGTGAGAAGCATTCTGGGCAAGCAGTCCAAAGAGCCCCGTAGCAACCTGCTCAGCCCATCTCAGGTGGTGGTGGAGGTGGTGCCCTGGCTCCTCCTGGCCCTGTGGCTGCAGCCAGAGTAAGGACATTCAGAGCACCCAATCCTTATAATGGCCGTGGGCATGGTGGCGGCCGTAGTGGAGAAGCTCTCCTCCTGCATGTTAAAGGACCCTTCCCCTCACATCCCTTTCTCCCGGGCTGCTGCTTTTGACTCTGTGGTCAATCCTCGGGAGAATCAGTCAGTCCTTCTCCGTGGATGACCTCCAGAGCCCTTTTCATATGAGCTCTGTCTGTGCCTTTGTGGCGGACGAGGTGCAGAGCTGCTTCCAGCCCCCTGCAGCCACCCTACCAGTCCCCCCTGTCCTCGCGGTGGCCGTTTCCACCACACTAGCAGCTGGCATCCAAGCAGGTGAGTAGCAATGACTGAGCACTCTGACAGATGCCTGTTCCGATGACATCTAGGTGCCTTGTAGTAGTAGAGCTCACCAGGATTGTTGTCACCCATAACACAGACCCGGCTTCTTCCCACCTGAATGTGGTGGACATCACCCCTAATACAGAGGCAGATCCGGCTTCTTTCCACCTGAATGTGGTGGACATCACCCCTAATACAGAGGCAGACCCGGCTTTTTCCAACCTGAATGTGGTGGACATCACCCCTAATACAGAGGCAGAGCCCATCTCTTCCCTCTTGGAGGTTGTGGACGTCACACCTGAAGAAAGGACTCTCACGATGGCCGTCTTCGCCACTCTGCCAGCTGACATCCAAGCAGGTGAGTAACACTTAGAGCACTCTGACAGGTGCCGTTTGTCATGACATCTTAGTAGAACCTTTCAACTGGCCAGTGTTTAGAAGCTACGGTTTGCATTTGTTTACATTCTGTTCCTCTTTTTTCCCTTTCCAGAGGATGTTGCTGTGGTCATCTCGGATGTCACCCCACACGTCACCAAGGACGTGACACTGGATGTTCCATGCAGAGCTAGGAAAGGGGCAGTCCGGCAATTATTTTGCAGGCTTTGGAGGGCAGTGTGCTGCTGCGCCTGCCACAAGGAAGAGGAGGAACAATATTAATTATTCATCAGACCATCAGAAATGGGATTGAACCATAGACCATTAAATGATTTGCATTATAATTGGACTCAATTCTGCTTTTCTTCGGTTTACTACTTAAGTTCAGAAAGTTTCTATAAACGTTCACTTTGCAAGTGTGGAGTAGGTTGTGTAAATAAGTGGGAAACATCCCAATTTTAATGCTTTGAATATAAACTTACCTGTACATATCAGAATCATACATTCGACAGCCACCTATTCCTCCACATGTATTGATCCCCCACTGTAAACATGTTGAGTCAATTCCAGATGCTGGAATACAGGTGCAGTGGGCCTAATATGTAATGATGTGATACCATGTGTACCCCATATCCTGTGTTTGTGTTTTTCTTTTTTAAACTTTTATTTAAACGGAGTCACACTGAGATTAAACATCTATTTTACAAGAGTGCCCTGTAAAAGTTGAAGTCATATTGAACAACTACCAGAGAGAACCTTCTCTACATAGGAATTGCATACCATGTTTTTTCCATACATCAAAATAATACTTTGTCAATTACTTACCTAGATAAGGCTCAACAAGGCCCCAGTTAATGGTTGCAAATATCTTATTTCAGTGCCAATGAGTTACACTGAGTGTATAAAACATTCAAACCTGCTCTTTCCATGACATATGCCGACCAAGTGAATCCAGGTAACGCTATAATTCCTTATGGATGTCACTAGTTAAATCCACTTAAATCAGTAAAGATAAAGAGGAGACAGGTTAAAAAATATATTGTAAGGCAATTGAGACATGGATTGTGTATGTGTGTCATTCAGATGGTGAATGGGCAAGACCAAATATTTAAGTCTCTTTGAACAGAGTATGGTAGAAGTTTGTGTCAAGAACTGCCATGCTGTTGGGTTTTTCACGCTCAACACTTTTCCCTGAGTATCAACAATGATCCACCACCAAGGGGGGAAACTCAATAGGTGTTCTTAATGTTTTGTTCACTCAGTGTATATCAATTCCTAGCATATACTTTCATTTGTATGTGTACTGATACTGTAAATACACAAATTCTATTAATGTTATCTACAATATATTATAATACCGTAAGCCTCCCTGCTGCAGGGACATTTCCTCCTACAATTGTGAGCTGATTTTCTTCACTTCAGCAATATTTTTTATCTTTGTTCATTTTTACATTTATTGTGTTTGGAATGGCACTGTTACTACAGGAGATGATGCTATCATAAAGTATTTGATGTAAGTATGTAGGATAATTACCCATAATGCTCACTGACTGAACATTCAAAATTACCATAGCAATTATTGACGCATTCACATCCCATCGGAAACTTGGAACCTCAGAGTTAAAATGAATGTACGTTATTAGCGTAGAGCTTCCTACTGGTTGATTCTGATACTTCACAAATGGGAAACTTAAAATCATCATTCCATAACGAGTTAGTGAGTCAGAAATGTCAGAATTTCCTAGTTCGACTTGAATGATGTAGGGCAGGTCAGTAACCAAATTATTTGACTGTGCCCAGTCGCACACAGACTTTTATGGTCACACAAGTTGCCACCGGTGGATTCAAAATGAGTAGCCTAACAATTATTTATATGGCCCCAGGTACATTTGCAACCAAATTATTTTTCTGTGAGAAATCAATAATAGTTGCACGCACACATAGGGTAACAGTGAGCAATTGACAGTGAGCAATGAGCAAGATAAGCATAGACGGGAAGTTGACAATAGCTTATTATTAGTGTAAAGAAATTGTATTTCTATGGTTGCAGTCCTCAAAGATTGAATTGCATTGAATTGAATAAATCAGATCCAATGTGGGTGGGGTACCGCTAGTCACCATTATTATAATCACCATCTCAATCATTATCACCATAACATCATAGACTTATTCTGTATCTGAGACTCATCTGACACTACCTTAGACATGGCAGTCTGCAACTCAATACACTGCCCCTGCATGGTGTTCAGCGTCCCCTGCATGTGGTTAATCGAATGCTTAACATCGTTCAGCAGGATCTGAATCTCAAGCCTGCAAGAAATCAGGTGGTTCAACATACTGAGATGACGAGAAGCTTCAGATCAGGCCCATTGGACCATCTTTAGGATTCGTTCTCACTTAAATGTAACTTTGTGCAGAAGATGTTACTGTAACAGTATAACTTTAGACCGTCCCCTCGCCCATACCCGGGCGCGAACCATACCTCTGCACACATC
Organism: Oncorhynchus mykiss; assembly: GCF_057628025.1. Lineage (NCBI taxonomy): Eukaryota > Metazoa > Chordata > Actinopteri > Salmoniformes > Salmonidae > Oncorhynchus > Oncorhynchus mykiss. The sequence continues at coordinate 55,609,285 of NC_143022.1, read as the reverse complement.
AACAACAGTCACCCACGAAGCATCGTTACCCATCGCTCCACAAAAGCCGCGGCCCTTGCAGAGCAAGGGGAACCACTACTTCAAGGTCTCAGAGCAAGTGACGTCACCAATTGAAACACTATTTACCGCGCACCACCGCTAACTAAGCTAGGGTTTCACATCCCATTACACTCACCCCCCTTTTGACCTCCTCCTTTTCCGTGGCAACCAGTGATCCGGGTCAACAGCATCAATGTAACTTTAGACCGTCCCCTTGCCCATACCCGGGCGCGAACCAGGGACCCTCTGCACACAACAACAGTCACCCAGGAAGCATCGTTACCCATCGCTCCACAAAAGCCACGGCCCTTGCAGAGCAAGGGGAACTACTACTTCAAGATCTCAGAGCAAGTGACGTCACCGATTGAAACGCTATTTAGCGCGCACCACCGCTAACTAAGCTAGCCGTTTTACATCCGTTACATTACTATAGTGTTATTTAGAAGAAAAAAATTGTACTTTGTCAGGCGCCAAAAGGATGACGGGATGTCTCCCTGCTCCAGTGAGCTCTGCTGGCAGATCTTGCACACTGTTGGAGGAACGGGAGCCAAATGAGAGGAAAAAATATCCATGGTTGTTCAGCAATGAAACGTTCATGGCATAATGGAGATTGTCCTTCCCTGTGAAAAGAATAACAGCTGGGGTTTACTTTCACACTATTAGATAATGTAATACAATCTTTAAACCCATCAGAAGTGTAGTGCTTACCTCCATGAAAATATTGTTCCATGTTATTTATGGCTGCATTGTCCCAATGTTGACCACTTGTTCCAACTTGTGATGAGAAGGTCTTGATGAAACGATCAAGTCAACATTTTGTTAGAAATTTCAAAGATAGCATTAACAATTGTACATGAGACAGTGCTTCCAGATATTGAGGTATCTTCCTTCTGAGGTATGTAAAAAAAATCTGGTGTGTGAATACTCACATGAAAGGTATCCATGATTCTAGATTAAGCCAATCATGTATGTGATTACCATCCTATGGGTCAGCAATGGAATAATTGCTACACAGCTTTCAGGAGACTTTATGTCTTGGGCCTGGATGAATCATTGAAATACAAGTAATATTGTGAATTTGTGATGAATAATTGCAATTGTAATTTGGAATATTCCATCAAAGTTATTTGTTTTGACAGTCAAAACAACTAACTCTTACGATTAATCACTTGACTTGAGTAACTTGAGTTGACGGAAGTAGCAACGTTATATTCTGACCTAGACACTGATTTGTGCAATGCCTAATGGATAATCTATGCATGTTATTGGCTCATCATAGTATATAGCCGAGGGTCTCATAGTCCAAAAACAGCATTGGCCATTGGACTGCTCAGTCAAAACCACCAACTCTTACGATTAATCACTTGACTGGAGTAACTTTAGTCCGGAAGTAAAACATTAAAAGTAGGCTATAGCTTGATGCATGTCCTTACCTTGGACAAACTTATCCAAAAGGCCTATCCAGTCGTGCTTGAAGATACCTTTAGGCAGATAAAAGCGCGGTACGGGTTGAGACACGCTCGGTATTGTGAATCTGTAACACTGATATAAAAACACGTTTTCATTTATAATTTACACTGTAGAATGACCTGCAAGCCAATCTGAATCTAGTTTTAAACAATACCGTGGGTTCCATGGAACGTCACAAACATATTAGGCCACTTGGGTCACAGATTACAGTCACTGAACATGGGTTTAATAGCTATAATGGCTATATGTACAGTATATGCACCATCGTATTGAATTGACATTACATTTACTGCACCACTGTAATTATGTAGCCTAATCCTATGAGGATCATATGTGAAATGTCAGAATCATGAAAACATAATTAAATTGACTGCAGATTTAAAAATTCACTGTGACACAATATCCATGTAATTTCAATTAAATTACGTTGAACCAATATGGAATAAACATTGAATTGATGTATGTGCCCAGTGGGAAGTGACCAATTCGAAATGATTGAATACATACAGTATTACAAAGAAAGAGATACAAAAATTGCTTAGAAAAGCTTGAAAAAAAGTCTAATTTCCCTGGGCCACCCAAAAGTAAAATGTATGTACGCATTACTGTACATTGCTTTGGATGAAAGCGTCTGCTTTCAAATCTCTGACTCTCACACATATTTACAATCTCACAATGTTTATTTCTTCCGCTTTCAAATTTGCGGGATTTTGTGAAGTAAATGATGCGCAGGAGAGCTCCATGAAATCAGTGACATTGTCAAGATGGCGACATGAGAAGGTGGAACATTTCTAGCTGAGGAACAATTTTGGGGTTTTCTGATAAAGTTTAGAGTTTTAGACTGCAATTGCAATTTGTTTTTCGTTTTCACAAAAAATGATATCTAACCATACAATGAATCATTTTGTAATTAATCAAACCATTGACAAATATTTTTGACGAGTTCCAACGAACAAGCTAGCTATCGAAAAGTTTCAGCGTGTGTAGTTAAGTTAGCCTGCTAACGTCTTCATAGCTCGAAGCATGTAATCAGGACATGACCAAACTGTTGCTGAGATAATGGATGTTGAAACTTCCAAGGAGAAAAGAGGCATTGTTGAAACTCACTCATATGCTTGCAGTGTAAAAAAGGGGGGTGAATGCGATTCATACCTGAATACCCCAACCAAGGAGCAACTTCCAAAGAAGCTGAGGAGAAGTGAACCATCAATGAGCCAGCTACAGGACAACATCGTCCGCATCCTCACGGCTAAAATCAAAGAGAGCGCAGATAACTTCATGAATTTGGTGTAAAAGAACACTGTCAGTATATTTAAGCTGATGAAATCGATTGATTTCAATGCTGAGGAAGTAAAAACTCTGAAGCAGCGGAACGCAACATTGAACATTCAGGTTGCAAAGCGGGAGCGGTAGTCGGAGATGGAGTCTTCGAATTTATGGAATAGTAGAAAAATCTGCTGAGAACATCGAAGCAAGAGTGAAGGGCATTTGCAGGGTAATAGGAGGAGCGAAATGTTGTTGCAGGTTCTCTGGATGTAGTGCAAAGGCCTGGGTAGGCTGAGAGATGGCGAAAACAACCAGTGGTCATGAGATACATCTCCAGGACAGCGAGGGATATGACATGGAAAAGTGCAAAGAAACATTTATTTTTAAAGAAGAACAACCTGAGGTTCAAGGAGGATCTGACAGCATTTGACAAAGAAGCTCGGAATAGTCTGTGGCCGATGATTGAGAGAGGAAGGAAGTAAGGGAAAAGTGCATACTTTGCGTGAGCTAAGGCTTTTGTTAATGGAAGGGAAATTCACGCTGATGCCTAGTTTGTTGACTGCTGGATTTATCAAGTGAGTTGTGCAGGACTAAGTTTTATTTGCATCTGATAAAACTTAGAGAGCATTGTTTGTGTGAGCCAAACTTTTTATATACAGTGGGGCAAAAAGGTATTTAGTCAGCCACCAATTGTGCAAGTTCTCCCACTTAAAAAGATGAGAGGCCTGTAATTTTCATCATAGGTACACTTCAACTATGACAGACAAAATGAGGGGAAAGAAATCCAGAAAATCACATTGTAGGATTTTTTATGAATTTATTTGCAAATGATGGTGGAAAATAAGTATTTGGTCAATAACAAAAGTTTCTCAATACTTTTAAATACCCTTTGTTGGCAATGACAGAGGTCAAACGTTTTCTGTAAGTCTTCACAAGGTTTTCACACACTGTTGCTAGTATTTTGGCCCAGTCCTCCATGCAGATCTCCTTTAGAGCAGTGATGTTTTGGGGCTGTTGCTGGGCAACACGGACTTTAAACTCCCTCCAAAGATTTTTTATGGGGTTGAGATCTGGAGACTGGCTAGGCCACTCCAGGACCTTGAAATGCTTCTTACGAAGCCACTCCTTCGTTGCCCGGGCAGTGTGTTTGGGATCATTGTCATGCTGAAAGACCCAGCCACGTTTCATCTTCAATGCCCTTGCTGATGGTAGGCTTTGTTACTTTGGTCCCAGATCTCTGCAGGTCATTCACTAGGTCCCCCCGTGTGGTTCTGGGATTTTTGCTCACTGTTCTTATGATCATTTTGACCCCACGGGTGAGATCTTGCTTCCCAGATCGAGGGAGATTATCAGTGGTCTTGTATGTCTTCCATTTCCTAATAATTGCTCCCACAGTTGATTTCTTCAAACCAAGCTGCTTACCTATTGCAGATTCAGTCTTCCCAGCCTGGTGCAGGTCTACAATTTTGTTTCTGGTGTCCTTTGACAGCTCTTTGGTCTTGGCCATAGTGGAGTTTGGAGTGTGACTGTTTGAGGTTGTGGACAGGTGTCTTTTATACCGATAATAAGTTCAAACAGGTGCCATTAATACAGGTAACGAGTGGAGGACAGAGGAGCCTCTTAAAGAAGAGAGGTCTGTGAGAGCCAGAAATCTTGCTTGTTTGTAGGTGACCAAATACTTATTTTCCACCATAATTTGCAAATGAATTCATTACAAATCCTACAATGTGATTTTCTGGATTTTTTTTTCTCATTTTGTCTGTCATAGTTGAAGTGTACCTATGATGACAATTACAGGCCTCTCATCTTTTTAAGTGGGAGAACTTGCACAATTGGTGGCTGACTAAATCCTTTTTTGCCCCACTGTATATATATTTATTTTATGGCAGGGAAATTCGCACTGACACTTAATGTTAGCTTGATGGCTATTTGTTTTTACCAATCTATGGTACAATGTTATTTGCAATTGTATCAAAAAAAAATATATATAATTTGTCAACCACTTTGTTTTCTTTATTATTTTGGTTAGGTCAGGGTGTGACAAGGGGTGGTTTGCTGTGTTTTGTCCTGTCTAGGGTTTTTGTATGTTTATGGTGTTGTTTACAGGTCTAGGTGTTTTGTATGTCTATGATTGCCTAGATTGGTTCTCAATTAGAGGCAGCTGTTTATCGTTGTCACTGATTTGGAACCATATTTAGGCTGCCATATTCCTTGGGTCATTTGTGGGTGATTGTCTATGTGATGTTGCATGTTTGCACGCAGTGTTGATAGCGGTCACGGTCGTGTTGTTGTTTTGTTTGTTTAGTGTACTTTGTGTTCATTCGTCTTACATTAAAAGTATGTATTCACTACGACGATAGTGACAGTTACTTATCTTGAAATTGTTATATGCAAGGACGAAAACACGAGTGAATTGAACTTTAACCCCATTGAGAAAACAAAGAAGAAATTGAACCTCTGGTTGATGAGAGATATTTAGTTATATGGTCGGGTTTTATTATCCAAAGCTGAAGGGTTATCCAGGTTGGTTTATGTCTCGTTATCACTTGACTTACCCCCTAAAATTGTAAAGGACTTAGATAAGATTATTTATAGTTTTATTTGATAGCCACAAAAATGATGTGGATATATTGAAGCAACATCTCAAGACATCAGTCAGAAAGTTAAAGCTTGGTCGCAAGTGGGTATTCCAAATGGACAAGCATACTTCCAACGTTGTGGCAAAATGACTTAAGGACAACAAAGTCAAGGTATTGGAGTGGCCATCACAAAGCCCTGACCTCAATCCTATAGAAAATTTGTGGGCAGAACTGAAAAATCTTGTGCGAGCAAGGAGACCTACAAACCTGACTCAGTTACACCAGCTCTGTCAGGAGGAATGGGCCAAAATTCAGTCAACTTATTGTGGGAAGCTTGTGGAAGGCCACCCGAAACGTTTGGCCCAAGTTAAACAATTTAAAGGCAATGCTACCAAATACTAATTGAGTGTATGTAAACTTCTGACCCACTGGGAACGTGATGAAAGAAATAAAAGCTGAAATAAATCATTCTCTCTACTATTATTCTGACATTTCACATTCTTAAAATAAAGTGATGATTCTAACTGACCTAAGACAGGGATTTTTTTACGAGGATTAAATGTCAGGAATTGTGAAAAACTGAGTTTAAATGTATTTGGCTAAGGTGTATGTAAACATCAGACTTCAACTGTACCTAGAAGTGCACACTATTCTTATTTTTTTAAATGTATCTTAAAAGTAAAAGTAATATAGTCAACTATACAACTTCTACTACTACACTTTATATCATCCAATAATATATAATGAAAAACACTCAACATGAAGAATTAATGCAATTATGTTAATTTCAAATATTTATTTTGAAATATAGATTAGGTGCTCTTCCTTTTATAGCAGGAAGTAAAGGGACTGGAAAAGGCTTTGCCTATAGCTGAAAACATCCTGGAAATGAGCGAACGCTTCCTTGGTTTCTTCTTGGTGGAGCATACACTCTCTGTTTGGCAGGATTCTTGATCTTTGACAATTGCTGAAAAAAAAATGTAAACATAACATTTTCTTTAACTGACCCTAGTTAGTGTGAATAATTAGTATTGCATTATTATTATTTAAATTGTAATATTCTACATAATTTACAAATGTAGGCCGGCAGGTAGCCTAGCAGTCTCAATCCGCCTATTTAACGCAGAAGTGTTACATATGCCCCCCCCCCAGGGCTTAGTGCCAAAAAGAAGGGGATAAAAACATGCAATATATATATATATATATATTCGTCAACTTATATCTCTCAAATTTAAGACAGACACTTCAGTTCCATGTAGTGAATCTGTTATTCAATGCGTTTGTATGGGCAAATAGCAGTAAGGCCGATACAAACCCCTCGGCCTAGACAGGGCTTAGACTCGTGTGGGTTAATTACAAAGGTGCAACTCGTGCTGGAGACAATAAAAGGCCACGCTAAAATGTGCAGTTTTGTCACACCACATAATGCCACAGATGTCTCAGAGACTGAGAAAAATAGGAGCAAGGAAAAACGCTGGTTGACTTGTTTTGAGGGAGCGTGCAATTGGCATGCTGACTGCAGGAATGTCCAACAGAGCTGTGGCCAGAGAATTAAATGTTTATTTCTTTACCATAAGCCGCCTTCAATGCCGTTTTAGAGAATTTGGCAGTATGTCCAACCGGCCTCACAACCATAGACCAAGTATATGGCGTCGTGTTGGCTGTAGGGTTATGGGGTGGGCAGGCATAATCTACGGACAACGAACACAATTGCATTTTATCAATGGCAATTTGAATGCACAGAGATACCGTCACGAGATCCTTAGGCCCATTGTCGTGCCATTCATCCACCACCATCACCTCATGTGCATGGTAATGTATCGAAAGGCCTGCATACTCACCAGACATGTCACCCATTTAGCATGTTTGTGATGCTCTGGATTGACGTGTACAACAGCGTGTTCCAGTTCCCACCAATATTCAACAACTTCGCACAGCTATTGAAGAGGAGTGGGACAACATTCCATAGGCCACAATCAACAGCCTGATCAACTCTATGCGAAGGAGAAGTGTCACACTGCATGAGGCAAATGGTGATCACACCAGACACTGACTGGTTTTCTGATCCATGCCCCTACCTTTTTTTAAGGTATATGTGACAAACAGATGCATATCTGTATTCCCAGTCATGTGAAATCTATAGATAAGGGCCTAATGAACGTATTTAAATTGACTGATTTCCTTATATGAACTGTAACTCAATAAAATCTTTGAAATTGTTGCATGTTGCGTTTATATTTTTGTTTAGTACACATTTGAGTGTATTGACTTACCTGTTTCACTGACGGCAGGGGTCTGGTTCTGGGAAGGTGTTGGAATGCAGTGGTTCTTCTTGTTGACCTTCTTTGTACACTGGGTAACAAACAGTCATTTGTACAGTAGGAGAAATTGCACACAAAAGGTATCAGTGTTTACCATCATACTGTACGTAATGAATAAAAATAATCTTTATAATTTGTATTTTGATGACATATGTACCTTTGGGTTGAGTCCACAGAGAGAGCTGAATCTTCCTCTCTTCTTTTCCTTTCTACCAGTTGTTGGAAGCCCAGAATTACCTACCTCGTCACTGCCAAGTGCATTGTGTGATGACAACTGGGTCATGGAGGGAGGTGAAGAGCTAGCCTCATTGCATTTAGTTAGTAGTTCCCTAGTTAATGATTTGACCAGGGCATCGTCAAATGCATAATCCGTTGACTTCATTGCAACCTGGAGCATCTTCTCTGACCCAAATTCTTGAAGAAGCCCCTTGTAGACAGCCTTGAAAATCTTTTTGATTTTCAGATTCTGGGGGTAGGCTTGAGTTGGTTCAAGGCCTGAGGTGCCACAGAACTCAGACAGAATCCTCTTTGTGAGAACTCTTGATGTTTCACCAATGTCAGAGGATTCCAGTAATGTGATAGGGGTGATCATTGACAGCAATCTAACAATCAGTAAAAGTACCAAAGAGGTGTAGTCATTGCTAGTGGAGTCAAATGATGCATGTGTATCAGAGTCCATGGCTGATGGAGTTGATGGATACACAGAGACACTACACATCTCCAGATCTTTGTTGTCCATCTTGGATTCCACCTCTCCTAAAACTTGAATATCCACAGTTCCACCGTTGTGTGTGCTGCTGCCAGACAGAGAGGTTCTAGGCAATGATTTGGCACTAGACTGACGGCTAGTGGTCATGAGAGCCGGTCTGTCAGAGTCAAGTGTTCCAGCATCAGTTGGGGACAACCCATTGATTATGTTCATCAACTCTGATAATTCTTCTGATGAACTGGAGGCCACAGAACAGGTATCCATGACCTGATTGACCATTATATTGGTGAAAAGGCTCTTTGTGTCACAGTAAACCTGTGAGGAACTAATGGAGATGGCAGAAGAGCTCGGGATAAGCTGACTTGTGTCCTGCAGAGAACCATCAGAGATGACAGTTTGGCAGAAATCGGATCCTTGTGATGGTGGAGGAAGCCAGAAGACAATCTGCTGTAGCAGACGTTTTATTGACTCCGTAGCAAAGGAGTACACAAGGTCAGATGGAAACTCCCTGGATTCTTCAGAAGCATTCAATCCTGTCTTCAGCTTCAAAAGAATAGAGTCAGACACGCTCTTGCCAGCTGGCACAAAAAGAGCCTGGGGGGTGTTGTGACTTTTTATGAGCTCATAAACTTTGTCAGTGAGCTCATGTGAGAAGTTCTGAAGACCGTCCCTGGGGCTGAGTCTCGCAAGTCTTCTTGTAAAAGAAGTGACATCATCTGCAGTTGCTATGTGTTCCGTATCTTCTCTTGGAATGACCTCCATAACAGTGTCAACTATGGCAGAAATGGTTTGCCTTGTGTAATTTGTTAACCCTTGTGAATGAGTTGAGGAGTCACTCATATCAATGACCGAACTCCTAATGATAGGACAATAGATTTCAACAGGCCACTCATTGGGGACTGGAGTGCCTGGAAGAGAATTTGTAAAATCACTCTGGGACCCTCTGGTCATGGCAGAGGTGATGGACAGGGAGGACTTTGAGGAGGATGGCCGGTGTATCTCATTTCCATCAGTTCTCACCATGTCAACATCCTCCAACATGGAGCCCACGATGGAACGAGTCAAGAGGCCTTTCTCTGAGGTGCTCATCCTCTCTGACATAGACACTCTCCTCTGGATTGTCATCAGAGTCTGACTAATTAAGGTTTTGGAATAATTTACCATGCTGGTGTGGCTGCCTTCATGTTCACTGTAAGTCATTTGTGTAGAAGTAGCTGTTCTGCATATGGATTCGGCATGTTTGGGGGCCTCAACCACATTGTCTAGGAGGACCGGTTGTTGCTGGGCAAAAAAATCCTTGACCTTGGTGAACACATTGTTGAACAGGTTAACGGTGCCTGGCCAAATGATCTTTTCTTTCACATTGGCCCCGTTGTGAACACTGACAGGAAGGGTTGAAGCTGACAGGGATCTCTCTAACTGGCCAGACACTGAAGCATCAGACATTTTAGTCATCTGGGTGAAGCTATTAAGGTCTTTAGTGATGCTTATGACGATGTTGGATGCTGCAGAATTGGTGTGCAGAGAAGAGGTGAACAAAGATGGAGTTCCACTCTTCTGAAGGATTTTGACATCACTTTCATTACTGGACTCTGCACAAATGTCTGCACTTCTACCATCAAGGTTGGTATTTACAATGCCAATTAACCCTGATTGAAGGATCCCACCAGCCATATGTGAGGCTTTAGTTTGAAACTCCTCAGTACATAGTTTGTCAAAGGCTGTGGATTTAAGACTTCTAGAGGATGCCTCCTCCTCAATATTGTTGATCTCACCATGCAAATTGTCCTGTGTATTGACAGCATAGTCATAAACAAATAAATATGATTTGGAGGCGGCAAGGACGTCAATCTGAGAAACAACGGCATCCAAAAGCTTGGACAGGTCTTCTGTATCTCCTTTTAGGCTAGAGATGCATTCCTCCATGGATTCCTCGGAGTGATACACAGTGAGGATCTGACTAATGACCTCCTTGGTACAGGTTTGAAGGTCTGCTTGGATTTCAAGAGAATCACTACTACAAGTCACCTGATAATCTAAACTTTCACTAGGAGCCTGTTTGAGAGTCTCATTATGTATTGGTGTAACACCATCGATGACCTTTACAGAGTCTTGGCAGGGAGTGAGAAACCACCTCAGCATTTCTCGAAATCTATGATATATAATACGAGCAGCAGAAAGGGTGCTCACTTTTGACATTTTGAAATTTTCAGAGTCATGTGCCTGCACAATAGTCTCCACATCTGTTACAAAAGTGTCCAGCAATTTAGATGCTTCCGAGTCTCCCAGTAAGCTGTTTGTAAAGGGGTTGACAGATCTCAGAGCTTCACTCACTGCCTTTCTAGCCTTTGTCTGGAAAGACACACTGGAGAGTTTCTTCATATTTATAACTGGAAGACTCTGGGTAGATTCACTGTTGGTGGTGCTGTCCTGCAGACCAAGTGGAAAAGTGAGATGGGAGAGACATTGTTCACTGTCTAACAACTCAGATGGTGAGGCGGAACAAGAACTGGTGAAATCATTCAAGTCAGACATGATGCCATCCACAAATAGAATGGCCTCCAGAGACTCTTCAGAATCACACTCTCCAACAGAAGATGAGAACTTCTCCATCACCTCAGTCTTATACAAGACTAGAACCTGGCTGGCAATCGCTTTTGCGGTGTCAAGGAGAACTTGGTCTTGCAAATACTTTTTGAGAGCCAAGAGAGGTTTTGGGGTCTCACTTTGTCCTTTTTGTTCATTCATAGATGAGGAGGTTATTAAAAGTGGTTTACAAGAAATGGAGTCCGATGTGTCAGCCTCACCATTACTGGAATGACCGATGTCCAGGCACAAAGTTGGAACCATTGTGAAAGAATCTTTTGTGCTCTCCACAAATGTACTTGCGAGATCCCCTTTTTCTGGACAGGTAAGGAGCCTCTTCAGCGTATTTTTCATGTCGTAGTAACAACCAACAGTGTAAGACCAGATCTTACTTTGATGGTTTTCAAGAAGGATCTGCTCACTCTGTGCAGGGGAGCAGGATGCCCTGATAGACTGGGTAAGATTGTCCATGTCTGAAACAAAGGTACTTACCAACTCAGAAGCCTCAGGGTCAATCATAAGGTCTCTGATCTCACCTATCCTAGGAGTTGGACTAGATGATGTAGTGCCAGAACAACATGATGCACAACCCCTGAATCTTTTAACGATCTCCCGGATCGATTCAGTGGCCTTGGTCTGAAACTCCTCAGTGAGTAGTCTGTCCATACTTTGTGTTGACAGACAAAGACTAGATTTGGTACCTTTGATATGGAGGTTGCTCTCTCCTTGTTTTAGCATCTCCTCAGGACTTTTACAAGCTTCAAGCCTCTTCATATGGTCAGCAACAACACAAAGCAGTTCCCTCTTGTCGGGTTCATTTTCCTCCTTATTGCTGAAGTTCAAAACAGTGCCACTGAGGGCTGTCATGACCTGTCCTGTTAAATGTGTCATATCCACCTCAACACCATCCTCTCTGAGAACAACACTCTGCTCAACACTCTTCCCATTAATGTACATCTGAAGTATGTTGGAAATGCCAGACACCATCTCCTCAACCACCTTGGTGCTGGAGACACCACCACTGGCAAAAATGACAGGGGACATTCGCCCAGAGATGGGAGTTTGGATGGCCACAGAGATGATGGAATTTACTTTCTTTGACACTTCTCCAACAATAACCCGGGATAGACTTTGAGTGTCTACCTGGCCCTCTCTTTGGATACAGAGGACATTGTTCAGCGACTCTTTGAAGGAATCCTGGACACCAGTGAGGAGACTGTCCTCAGTGATCCCAAAAAAGTCACTGAGTGGCTCAGATGAAATAGACTCACCATCTCCCTGAGTATTTGGCAACAATGTCTGAGACCTTTGAGAATACAAAGCAAACAATACAGCATTCCATATTCAATAGTGGATACTGTAGTCACATTAATGCATAATTCAGTAATCAATTAAATTGGTCATTAAGAGTAAACTGTAACACAGATAACAAAACATATTTTCACAAAATGGGTTATGAATAGTTATGAAACCGAATGACTGAACATACCCATTACGAGAGGAGCTTGATTTGGCCGTGCAAGACCTTGAGGATTTGCTGCTGCCTCTCTTGCGAACCTTCAGGTTTGTGCTAGAGGATCTCTCTGATTCTGTCAGAGACTTGCCGGATACTGGAGACACATGGCTGTATATCCGTACAAAACGGAAAATTGCAGGGATGATGACCTCCAGGATGGCCTCAGATACAAACCGCACAATCTCCAGGCACATCTCTGCAAGCAATGCCCTCATCACCTGTAGGACCGAAACAGTGTAGGTAGATTACGCATAGCCGGGCTCTGAAACCAAGCTCCTCAAAGAGATACCAACAATCTCACATAAGTTCATGAGAATCATGAAAGTGGCATACATTGGAAAGCATGAAAAGCAGTAGGCTACTAAAAAGCTCTTTGTATATAACTGTTTGTGATAATGTGGATGATACTGTAGATAAATAAAAGGCTTGTATCTAAATTTCTTAGAAATTAGAAATAGAAATATCTATTAATATATCTATGAATAATTTTCAAGGTTAAGGGACTTACAGGGTCCATCCTGCCAATGCTTAACTGCCTCCATTGCCTTTCGGAGATAATTAGATGTTTTTAGCACCAAAAAGCACACCAACACACATACAATTTATAAAATCCTCCAGATGACATTGCATTCAAATACTACAACAGAAGGTTAGACATACTCCTCAGTAAGTTTTTCCAGAAACCGGATGATAATCGGGTTGAAAGCATCCGGATTGATTGGCGGGAGGTCAAGAGCCCTGGTCTGACAGGCCCTGGAGACACACTCATTAGATTGTCCCTGGTGAGATGTCCCCTGAACTGTCATCCCAGAGAATTCCACAGATGTAGAGGGACCTGTGTGCAAAGCAGCATTCACCAAGGTAAAGAAGTCAGAAAACATGTAACCTTCTAAGGCAAGTATGTATTAGCCAATTTTGTGTACTTTGTGAAGATAAGTACCCAACAAAGGATTATGCACTCTGCTATTAGTCCTCTGCTCAATAGATGTCCATACTAAATCACATTTACATGCAAAAGGATTACATTCAGTGAAATTAGAGTTTAATTTATGACCTGCATCTGTATCAGTGATCTGCTCCACTTTGTTTCTCTTGGTCCTCTTGGTCTAAAAAGACAATGCAGTCAATGATATATACGTAGATACTGTATGAAACCATTCCAATACAGCCCTTTGAGTAGAGCAAGGGTAAGAATGATTATAGGGCTGTCCCCGACGAAAAAAATGATTTATAGACCGAGAGACATCCTGTTCTAATATTAAAATGTATTTTTCCATATCAGACACACCCTATGTGTTTGAATACAATCACCTACATAGGCACTGAGCTTGTCTGATGCTTTAAGCACACTGTTTGATTAAATAATTAAGACACACAAATGACTCAAAAAAGAGCCCGATGGTGACACTGTATTATTACAGCATAGCAAAGATTAAAAACAGCCGAATCTGTGAAATTGCTTAATTCAACATTTAGCCGGTGCATGAGGCTTGGTGCTCACAGAATCAGTAGGCTATTAAACAAATACTCAAACAGGCAACAGAAGCTATATCTGTCTTATTTCTGTATACATGTATGCAGTACCGGTCAAAGGTTTGGACACACCTACTCATTCAAGGCTTTTCTTTATTTGTACTATTTTCTACATTGTAGAATAGTAGTGAAGACATCAAAACTATGAAATAACACATATGGAATCATGTAGGTACCAAAAAGTGTTAAACAAATCAAAATATATTTTATATTTGAGATTCTTCAAAGTAGCCATCCTTTGCCTTGATGGCAGCTTTGCACACTCTTGGCATTCTCTCAACCAGCTTCACCTGGAATACTTTTCCAACAGTCTTGAATGAGTTCCCACATATGCTGAGAACTTATTGGCTGCTTTTCCTTCACTCTGCGGCCCAATTCATCCCAAAACATCTCAATTGGGTTGAGGTTGGGTGATTGTGGATGTTAGGTCATCTGATGCAGCCCTCCATCACTCTCCTTCTTGGTCAAATAGCTCTTACACAGCCTGGAGATGTGTTGGGTAATTGTCCTGTTGAAAAACAAATGATAGTCCCACTAAACACAAACCTGATGGGATGGCGTATCACTACAGAATACTATGGTAGCCATGTTGGTTAAGTGTGCCTTGAATTCTAAATAAATCACAGAGAGTGTCACCAGCAAAGCACCCCCACACCTCCTCCGTGCTTCATGGTGGGAACCACACATGTGGAGATCATCTGAACACCTCCTCTCACAAAGACATTGTTGGAATTTGGACTCATCAGACCAAAGGACAGATTTCCACCCATCTAATGTCCATTGCTCGTGTTTCTTGGCCCAAGCAAATCTCTTCTTCTTATTGGTGTCCTTTAGTAGTGCTTTCTTCGCAGCAATTTGACCATGAAGGCCTAATTCACGCAGCCTCCTCTGAACAATTGATGTTGAGATGTGTCTGTGACTTGAACTCTGTGAAGCATTTATTTGGGCTGCAATGTGAGGTGCAGTTAACTCTAATGAACTTATCCTCTGCAGCCGAGTTAACTCTGGGTCTTCCTTTCCTTTGGCGGCCCTCATGAGAGCCAGTTTCATCATAGCGCTTGATGGTTTTTGCGACTTGATGGTTTTTGCACTTGCACAATTTTTCAGATTGACTGACCTTCATGTCTTAAAGTAATGACGGACTGTTGTTTCTCTTTGCTTATTTGAGCTGTTCTTGCCATAATATGGACTTGGTCTTTTACCAAATAGGGCTATCTTCTGTATACCAACCCTACCTTGTCAAAACACAACTGATTGGCTCAAATGCATTAAGAAGGAAAGAAATTCCTTTACTTAATTTTTAACAAGGCACACCTGTTAATTTATTAAATGCATTCCAGGTGACTACCTCATGAAGCTGGTTGAGAGAATGCCAAGAGTGTGCAAAGCTGTGATTAAGGCAAAGGGTGACAACTTTGAAGAATCTCAAATATAAAATAGATTTTGATTTGGTTAACACTTTTTTGATACCTACATGATTCCATATGTGCTATTTCATAGTTTTGATGTCTTCACTATTATTCTACAATGTAGAAAATAGTAAAAATAAAGAAAAACCCCTTTGACTGGTAATATATATATATATATATATATATATATATATATATATATATATGGATGATTTACAAAGCCAGGCACATTTAACAATTAGGCTATTAATTATATACCTAATTTAGTTGGTTTTCCTCTCTCCTCAATTTTCTTAGACAATTAGGCTAAGGCAAGGGCTGTTTCCCCGTCTCTACTGCTGCTGCCTCTGCAACATTGTTCTCAATCCCAATATGCTGGTTAACTTTGCTATTATGCACATAGCAACATAGGAAAGGGTGGCAATTCTACGGAGCACTGAAGATTATGTTTCAGAACCACAGACAGCGACCGTATCCAATGCAGGAGAAAGCGCATTTGCTATAAAATAATATTTGATTTATTAGTGTTGCACCATTATTTTAACATAATATAACCATATACAATTTCAGTATCACTTTTTAGCGGGATGGACTGTGCCATCCCTGTGGCCTCGGCAATGGATTAGTCAACTGAGACAGGCGCGAATCAGACAGGTGTCCAAGTGCACCATGAAGAAAAAAAACTTTTGCGACTGCTCAACTTAAGAAATCCCAGTCAACCAACAGCCTATTGACCAAACTGTCGAACAAATGGGGTCAGCCCTAGATTTACTATTAGGAGATAAAAGGGTATTGCATGGGCAATTTACCTTCCTCAGAACAACATGCTGTAGGGGCAGGTTATAGATATGAAAGATATCTCTGCTCAATCTATTCCCTTACCTTGACTTTATTTCTCTTCACGGCATCCGGCTCCATCTGAGGCAGGGGATCCTTCTTCACCTCATCCTCATCTTCATCATTCTGATTATCAACAAAATCTATCTCAGCTGCATCAGTATCAGTGCTCTGTTCAACTGTGGGCCTGTTGGCACTGGTCTTCCTCTTGGTCTAAAAAGACAATAGTCAATTACATACTTACTGTATGTTGCCGTTGCTATACAGGCCTTTGAGAAGAGCTACAGTAAACAATTGGTGATTGAATATTAAGAGATGGAAGTCTGTTGTAAGGACAATTTACCTTCCAACCTCACAACAACATGTTATATGGCATATTGGACAGGTTTAAAGTGTGGACAGGTAAGACCCCAGATTTCCCTTTCTCTCCTCAGTCTATTCTCTCACCTTAACTTTTCTCCTTGTCACAGCCTTCAGCTCGATCTGAGGCAGGGGATCCTTCACTTCACTATCTTCTGGATAGTTTAAACCCAGGATATCATTCTTCATTTTCTGGACTTGACCTTCCAAACTTTGATGATCATGTGGATCATCCTCATTTAAACTCTGATTGGAAAAAATTAGACCATTCTTTAAATGCTCGTGGATATGGACAATATACCACAGCTAAGAGCTGTTCTTACACATGACACAACGCACAGTTATTATAAACTGGTTACCAACTTAATTAGAAAAGTAAAAATAAATGTTTTGTCATACCCGTGGTATATGCTCTGATATACCACAGCTTTCAGCCAATCAGCATTCAGGGCTCAAAACACCCAGTTTATAATGGCCAATATTTAGTTTTTTAAAGAACAGGTTTTCGCTATAAATCCACATAGATCATATTGCCTGATATCAAGATTCGTAATTAATGCGTTATGGAGTCACCTATTATTATAATAATTTAGGTAGAATTATGATAAATAGCCTACTGCTGTTATCTTTGCAAGGATCATATTTCAAATCAAATCAATTTTATTTATATAGCCCTTCTTGCATCAGCTGATATCTCAAAGTGCTGTACAGAAACCCAGCCTAAAACCCCAAACAGCAAGCAATGCAGGTGTAGAAGCACGGTTTGATGTATAACAAGTCCCATAGGTTATTATAATGCATATTTTTTTTTACAATATTAAAAATGATAATATTAGCGGTACAATAATTAACATTAGCCCACACCGCCACCCAGCTGCCACTACTTGCGGCATCCCTATCGGCATGTCCTGCATAAAAAAAGACGGTGCAGCGGTTCCTGCACCACTGCATGGGGCTTCTCTGTTAGCAATTCATAGGCTTACCTTATTATCCTCCATGGTTAAAGTGTATGGCTGGAGCCTATGTTCCCATCATGTAAAACTTTACCAAGTGATTACCAGAGATAAACTACCGCATTTTATACGGTAACTCAGCCAACGTCATAATGTGAATGCACTTTTACGTAATAAAACAACTTCAGGGATGATCTGTCAATCAATGCAATCAGCGACGCAATACTGGATCCCCAATACCACTAAAAAGACCACTCGAAACAATCACTACTGGTGTATTATCTACGTTTCCGTTTTTTTGTACAATAATGTGATAAGACAACAAATAAATAATGCTACCAATGATGAGCAATACATAACATTGTAAATAAGAATGTGTTCTTAACTGACTTGCCTAGTTAAATAAGGATAAATCATTTTTTTAAATAACAAATCAAATGCAGTAATTTGAAAAAAACTCGAGGGCGACTACGAACCAGTTTTGAGTAAACGAGGACAGAAGCATGCCATGTGTTGTTGGGTTAGAGGCGAAGATTCATAGTTGAAATGAGAAAAGAGGGTGGCGCACGCAGAAATACGAGTGGTTCACCGTGGTGGCAGCAAAATAAACTTCAGAGAGCCAGTTATTACAAATGACATGAGCTAAACCTGAATTAACTGTGTCACAAGTATGGCATGGATGCAAACTGTAGCCCTGGCTAGCTACTGTGGCTAGCACGTTAGCTAACGTGTTACTGTATAGCTAGCTACAACATAAGTATTCTAATCTTGAGAGAAACGTACCGTTGGCTATTGTTGTCTGTGGTCCTGTAGCTCAGTTGGTACAGCATGGCGCTTGCAACGCAAGAATTATGAATTCGATTCCCGGGAGCACCCATACGTAAAATGTGTATGTGCATGGCCATTGCTTCGTCCCACAACGAGCTACTGTTGATACAGACGACTCGTTGCAGAAGCTTCCGTACGGAGTCTTCGGTCCTTGATCAACCAACTCAAATGGAAATAACGTTTCCACTTAACAGCGGCATATTCCGTATCTCTAGGAACAATACTTTGCGGGAAAGCGCAAGCATGATCGTAGCTAAATCGCTTTGGGTAAAAGTTATTACTAAATGGTTTATACACAGAACCAGTGCAGTGGTGGAAACAGTACCCAAATGTCATACATGACTGAGTCATTTTCTATTAAGGTAAATTTACTTTTAACTCAAGTTAAAGTCACCCAGTAAAATAGAGTAATAGTCTAAAAGTATTTGGATTTAAATATACTTAACTATCAAAAATGTAATTGGATAAAATATACTTATAAACCTATAAATCATTTACATTTCCTTATATTAATAAGCTAACCAGACGGCACCATGTTTTTTTTTCTTTCATTTATGGATAGCCAGGGGCTCCAACACTGACATAATTTTCAAATTAAGCCGATATATATTAAAATGTTAGATTACAACATTGTGCAAGTTTTGTCCATTGTGCCAATGAAGCTGTTCTTATGCTACACCCTCGGGAGTGTGGTGTCAGGAAAATAACCTCACGCTCAACAAAACAAAGGAGATGATCGTGGACTTCAGGAAACAGCAGAGGGAGCACCCCTCCTATCCACATCAACAGGACAGTAGTGGAGAAGTGGAAAGTTTTAAGTTCCTCAGCGTACACATCACGGACAAATTGAAATCCAATCAAATGTATTTATATAGCCCTTCGTACATCAGCTGATATCTCAAAGTGCTGTACAGAAACCCAGCCTAAAACCCGAAACAGCAAGCAATGCAGGTGTTGAAGCACGTTGGCTAGGAAAAACTCCCTAGAAAGGCCAAAACCTAGGAAGAAACTTAGAGAGGAACCAGGCTATAAGGGGTGGCCAGTCCTCTTCTGGCTGTGCCGGGCAGAGATTATAACAGAACATGGCCAAGATGTTCAAATGTTCATAAATGACCACCATGGTCAAATAATAGGTCTGGGACAGGTAGCACGTCCGGTGAACAGGTCAGGATTCCATAGCCGCAGGCAGAACAGATGAAACTGGAGCAGCAGCACAGCCAGGTGGACTGGGGACAGCAAGGAGTCATCATGCCAGGTAGTCCTGAGGCATGGTCCTAGGGCGCAGGTCCTCAGAGAGAGAGAAAGAGAGAATTCGAGAGAGCATACTTAAATTCACACAGGACACCGAGACTGAAAAACAGCTTCTATGTCAAGGCCATCAGACTGTTAACCAGCCATCACTAACATTGAGTGGCTGCCGCCAACATACTGACTCAATCTCTAGCCACTTTAATAATTAAAAATTGGATCTAATAAATGCATCACTAGTCACTTTAAACAATGCCACTTTATATAATGTTTACGTACCCTACATTACTCATCTCATATGTATATACTGTACTCTATACCATCTACTGCATCTTGCCTATGCCGTTTGTGTAACGGCAGATCTCCTCTTCGTCTGAAGAGGAGTAAGGATCGGACCAAGATGCAGCATGGTAAGTGTTCATGACGATAAACGATAATGTGAAATCTACAAAAAAAAAAAAAAAAAAACAGTACCGTGTGGCGACAAACACACACACGGAAACAAACAACCACAAACCAACAGTGAAACCCAGGCTACTGTCATATATATATATATATATATATATATATATATATATATATATGTAAACAGTCATACACATAGCTCATATATTATACAGCGCCAAGCCAAACCGCCTGACTCAAGTCATCTTACTTAGCCCTGCTAAAACAGGAACCAGCTCACTCACCCAGCAATAAAACTACCCCCCCCCCCCCCCTCAGCTCTGTTGTCTTACCACCCCAGGAAACAAAGACATTCCATCGCAAGAACACATACACCCAGCCATAAAACTGACCCCCTCTGTTCTCTTCTTTCACGACCCCCTCTGCTCTCCTGTATCAGATTTCCAGTCACACAAATATCTCCTTGTATAAACACACATCTCAACCCCCTCTACTGGTCGGGTGCTCAGAACAAGACTCTGCTGTGCAACAATGAGGCTCCTGCTCTGGCTGGAGCAGGCCCGCCTCCAACTCTTCAGGACCAGTCAGAAGACCACCACGACCAGACTCCACCTACATCATTCTATGTATAAAATCTGCTGTGACCAATGTCTAGGCCCCTTTTTCACCTGACTCACTTAATGAGTTATATGAACTAGGTCCGTGCACGTAAAACGGCAGGACAAGATATCTTTTGACTAATTAAAACTGCCTTTTGTTACAACTGAAATCCACTCTGTCCAGCGTCCGTGATTTGGTCTCAACTCTCCAGTAATTGAACATCAACAGAACTTGGTAGCATGAGGATGGTTATTCCTGAATTCGATCTATGATAAGTTGGTGTGAGAGGCGAGACAAATCAGCGGCTCAAAATCTGACGGAAGAGTGACCGGTAGTACACCTACCACAACCATTCGTCTTGCCTCAGGAAATCTGATCAGAGCGCTCTACTAATAAGGTAAGCAGAGCCTGTTAAATCGAAATCTGCATATTGTATTATAGTCTAAACCAAATTTTGATCAGAAAGTACTGAGCGTGAGTATGAATCGTTGCCAAATTATTTTTACATAAGAACCTAAGGCATTGATCAAAGAGATCTTGTTTTGCTTGTTTTATTTTTTCTAATTGGCTTATACTGAGTTATTTTAATAGGAATGTGTGAATTGTGATTGACCAATGTGTTAAATTCCTTCGGGACCCTATTTGTTCTGAAATCTGAATAGAAAACTGTCCTAATTATAAATATATTAGGTTGTGTATAGATAGAGGTGACGTTAAATAGAGGCTGTGTTTTAACATGTAAAGGACACAATTATGAATGTTGGAAATTCAATGTGAACTTTGTACGAATGAATGTAGTATTGAGAACGTATGAACTAGAGTTGAC
This sequence comes from Oncorhynchus mykiss, assembly GCF_057628025.1. Lineage (NCBI taxonomy): Eukaryota > Metazoa > Chordata > Actinopteri > Salmoniformes > Salmonidae > Oncorhynchus > Oncorhynchus mykiss. The sequence goes on along the minus strand of NC_143022.1, from coordinate 55,587,800 downwards.
GTTCCACGATTTTGAGACCGGGGAAATTAAATTGAGAGAAACGTTTGTTGTGGAGTAACCGCCAGGATAAGTTACGTAACTGGGCTATTATGCACTCGTGCTGATAGCCTAGCCACCCAATAGTCGAATCAACGTGACGCTTTGATTGACAAGCGACCGGGCTAACACTGATTTTCAGTTTCTCAATTCTGCTGGTATTGCCTAAAGTGTTAAAATTGTTCTGACAATTGTTATAGAATCGCTTGAATTTACTGATATAAGTTCCAAATGGAAGTTACTGAATTATTTGCAGAAAGTATTTAAATAATTCACTGAACAATTTTTTTTTTAGTTTCTCTATTTTTCGATATTTCCTAAAGAGATAGAATTATTCTGACAATTGTTATAGAATCGCTTAAATTTACTGATATAAGTTCCAAAAGGAAGTTACTGAATTATTTGCAGAAAGTATTTAAATAATTCACTGAACAACTTTTAGTTGTCTAAATTTCTATCTATATTTCCTACAGAGCTAGAATTACTCTGACAATTGTTATAGAACCGCATATATTCACTGATATATTGTTCCAAAAGGAAATCGCCGAATCATTTCTAGAAAATACCTAAACAAATCGCTGAACAAATTCAAATTACATGCCGGAGAAGCACACACGTGAATGACACCAGGTTACTGATAAGATCTTTCTGTGCGAGGGTGGGGGCGCATGGGAGAAGTCTGAGTCAGCTCCACAGCACATCCCTGGTCTCGATCAAGGACGGGCTGGGTATACAACGATAGAAATAAACACCACATAGTAAGGACTGAAAAAACCTAGATAACGCATTATACACAATATCAGACAAATTAGATAAAATGTCTGCAGCCACCACGCCCAAACTCAAATTCAATGAATTTTTAGATCAGAGTATGATTGATAGAGCGGGAGGTAAAGAACAGTATGAGAAAGGGGAGAAAGTGTGGAAAGGATTACGGCTAAAATAGACACAAGCGGGTTACTTTAGCGGAGGACCCCCTACATGGGGGGAACTCCAAGGTATGCAGAAAGAGCTAGAGGACGCAGTAGAGCAGGCAAAAGCGAGTGAGACGGAGAGAAACAAGAAACACATGTTCAAAAAAATAGGCACGAGAGGCAGAGAGAGAGCGGAAGTGGAACTAAAAATAGGGGAATGGGCTATACAGGAAAGTAGGAGGGTGCTGCCAAAAGACAAACCGGAAATGATGGGCGTGGCTTCTGCGTCGACGGGGGATGTTAAAGCCCCGCCTGAGAACTTACCCACGGCTCCCCCTGAGGCCACTTCTTCCTCACTACATCCAAAATTGACAATGGAGGCAGTTCAGCCCCCGCCATACTCAAAGGGACAAAATCACCGGAGCCCGTCACACAACCCATTCCACGGTAACAACCCATTCCTGCCCAGGGCACCTCCCGCAATACAGGCTCCAGTTCTGAGAGTACAGCAAGGGGAGTTAAAAGGGGAAATGACACTGGGGATAACGCGTGGCCATATTGTATGTGAACAGCTCGAAACTGGGACTCCAGGCGCAGGAGGCCTTCCCCAGGAACGGAGGCCGCAATGCTCCTCTGTGAACTCTCTCACCTCTGAAACCAGAGGACACCTACAAACAAGATTAGATTCAAACCACTTCTATCGGACGGATAGGGAGGACAGTCATCAGAGCATGGATATTGAAAACGAAGAAGAAATTGACATGGTGCTCACCTCAGCTCCGATGGGAGCTCCAAACGTGACTAGGATGCAGGAGCTGCTGCAATCATCAATAGCTCGAGCTAAGGAACTCAGGGAGCTTATAGCTAACCAAGATAACAACAGAGAGGGAGCCTTCTGTGTGGAAGGCATAATGAGAGGAACAGTAACCAAAGTTACCGAATCAATGGGGTCCGAAACACTCCGTCGGTCCTCCAGAATTGCTGATAGAAGAGAGCGAGAGCAGGAGATGGCAGGACAGTACCCCCTGCGACCGACACCAGGTGATGCACACACTTTGGAGTACCAGCCCTGGAAAATGACTGATTTAACAACCTTGATGGAACAGATGCCTAGCTTACATGGGGGAGCTTCAGCGTGGCTACTTCAACTGCAGACACTTACGTCAGGCCTGCAACTCTGCCTAGGAGACATGAAAGCACTTCTAGCAAGAGCCACCGACCACGGAACCATGGAGGCCCTCATGACAGCAGCTGACCTTGGATGGCGGGCCCCAACACTGCCCATAGACCATTTCCGTACCAGATTATGGGAAGTTCTACGGACAGCATACCCTACAGAAAGAAACCATGCCACCTTATCCTCCTTTACAATCAACCCAGGTGAGCAACCTGCAGCATACCTGGACAGGGCTAAGACCACATGGAGATCGGTCCACGAAGAACCATTCGATCACACTGATACCACACTCAGCATGTGGAAGGAAATGTTGGTGAACGGGTGTCCTGGAGATGTTAAAACCAAACTCAGAGGAACAGTGGGGTTGATTGCACTTCCTCTGACCCAATTCAATACGCATGTGCACCACCATGTATCCCAACACAACAAGGAAAGAGGGGGAGCTGAGAGCCAGGTCCAGTCCCTCCAAGTTCAACTCTTGAAGCTTCAACTAAAAGAGGCACAGAAAGGTGAGAAACCTAAAAAACAAAGATTGCAGAAGAAACTCAAGACCAAGGGGAGCAGCCAGATATCACTCAGATCGTAGCACAGACGGTCTCTCAAATGATCCAACAGCAGGCAGCCTCACTCACTGCCTCTAGGGGGGCCCAAGCACCCCAATACCCTCCCCCACAGCAGTATATCCTGCAACAACAACAGCCACAATGGGCTCAACGGGGCCCCTACACTGGACCACCCAGAGGGGGAAACTACCAGTGTTATAACTGTGGAATTCCCGGTCACTTTTCCAGAGATTGCATGAAACCACTCTCCCCGCAGCAACAGCAATGGAGAGGAAGAGGAAGAGGGAGAGGAAGAGGAGGACCCCTCCTCATCTATACTACAACCAACAGCAAGATTACAACCAACCACAGTTCCAAGGTATGGCAGGGAACGCCATGCCCTGGCCATGAAGATGCTCACCACCCACGGCAGGAGAAGGGAGGCAACACTTTCAACAGCACACTGAACCAACAATGATGTGCGAAGTTGAGGGTGTCCCCCATCAGTTCCTGGTAGACACAGGATGCACCTATTTCTGCTATCAAGTTCCCTCAAATGCTGTCATCTGATTCCATATCGGTGGCACACACATCCAGAACTGAACCCCTGAGGGAAATAGTGCGTGATGCTGGACCCAGGAACCTCCATTCTCCCCTGGCCTGGACGCCTGAAGCCTCAACAGCTTTTGCACTCCTGACAACTGATCTTTCAGCGGCGGCAGCTCTAACTGCACCTGACTACAAGAACAAGTTCCATTTGGATGTTTCTGAAAAGGAAGGATTCACCTCATCCATCCTATTAACTAAAGACCCTCCAAAAGGACTCGCACATCTGGTGGCACCCTCACATGAAAATGAAAAATATGACTGACTTATTTTATGACGAATGCAATTTTTTATTTTATTTTATTTTTATTTCACCTTTATTTAACCAGGTAGGCTAGTTGAGAACAAGTTCTCATTTGCAACTGCGACCTGGCCAAGATAAAGCATAGCAGTGTGAGCAGACAACACAGAGTTACACATGGAGTAAACAATTAACAAGTCAATAACACAGTAGAAAACAAAGGGGGAGTCTATATACAATGTGTGCAAAAGGCATGAGGAGGTAGGCGAATAATTACAATTTTGCAGATTAACACTGGAGTGATAAATGATCAGATGGTCATGTACAGGTAGAGATATTGGTGTGCAAAAGAGCAGAAAAGTAAATAAATAAAAACAGTATGGGGATGAGGTAGGTGAAAATGGGTGGGCTATTTACCAATAGACTATGTACAGCTGCAGCGACCGGTTAGCTGCTCAGATAGCTGATGTTTGAAGTTGGTGAGGGAGATAAAAGTCTCCAACTTCAGCGATTTTTGCAATTCGTTCCAGTCACAGGCAGCAGAGTACTGGAACGAAAGGCGGCCAAATGAGGTGTTGGCTTTAGGGATGATCAGTGAGATACACCTGCTAGAGCGCGTGCTACGGATGGGTGTTGCCATCGTGACCAGTGAGCTGAGATAAGGCGGAGCTTTACCTAGCATGGACTTGTAGATGACCTGGAGCCAGTGGGTCTGGCGACGAATATGTAGCGAGGGCCAGCCGACTAGAGCATACAAGTCGCAGTGGTGGGTGGTATAAGGTGCTTTAGTGACAAAACGGATGGCACTGTGATAGACTGCATCCAGTTTGCTGAGTAGAGTGTTGGAAGCCATTTTGTAGATGACATCGCCGAAGTCGAGGATCGGTAGGATAGTCAGTTTTACTAGGGTAAGCTTGGCGGCGTGAGTGAAGGAGGCTTTGTTGCGGAATAGAAAGCCGACTCTTGATTTGATTTTCGATTGGAGATGTTTGATATGAGTCTGGAAGGAGAGTTTGCAGTCTAGCCAGACACCTAGGTACTTATAGATGTCCACATATTCTAGGTCGGAACCATCCAGGGTGGTGATGCTAGGCGGGCATGCGGGTGCAGGCAGCGATCGGTTGAAAAGCATGCATTTGGTTTTACTAGCGTTTAAGAGCAGTTGGAGGCCACGGAAGGAGTGTTGTATGGCATTGAAGCTTGTTTGGAGGTTAGATAGCACAGTGTCCAATGACGGGCCGAAAGTATATAGAATGGTGTCGTCTGCATAGCGGTGGATCAGGGAATCGCCCGCAGCAAGAGCAACATCATTGATGTATACAGAGAAAAGAGTCGGCCCGAGAATTGAACCCTGTGGCACCCCCATAGAGACTGCCAGAGGACCGGACAGCATGCCCTCCGATTTGACACACTGAACTCTGTCTGCAAAGTAATTGGTGAACCAGGCAAGGCAGTCATCCGAAAAACCGAGGCTACTGAGTCTGCCGATAAGAATATGGTGATTGACAGAGTCGAAAGCCTTGGCAAGGTCGATGAAGACGGCTGCACAGTACTGTCTTTTATCGATGGCGGTTATGATATCGTTTAGTACCTTGAGTGTGGCTGAGGTGCACCCGTGACCGGCTCGGAAACCAGATTGCACAGCGGAGAAGGTACAGTGGGATTCGAGATGGTCAGTGACCTGTTTGTTGACTTGGCTTTCGAAGACCTTAGATAGGCAGGGCAGGATGGATATAGGTCTGTAACAGTTTGGGTCCAGGGTGTCTCCCCCTTTGAAGAGGGGGATGACTGCGGCAGCTTTCCAATCCTTGGGGATCTCAGACGATATGAAAGAGAGGTTGAACAGGCTGGTAATAGGGGTTGCGACAATGGTGGCGGATAGTTTCAGAAATAGAGGGTCCAGATTGTCAAGCCCAGCTGATTTGTACGGGTCCAGATTTTGCAGCTCTTTCAGAACATCTGCTATCTGGATTTGGGTAAAGGAGAACCTGGAGAGGCTTGGGCGAGGAGCAGCGGGGGGGGGGGGGGGGCTGTTGGCCGAGGTTGAAGTAGCCAGGCGGAAGGCATGGCCAGCCGTGGAGAAATGCTTATTGAAGTTTTCGATAATCATGGATTTATCGGTGGTGACCGTGTTACCTAGCCTCAGTGCAGTGGGCAGCTGGGAGGAGGTGCTCTTGTTCTCCATGGACTTCACAGTGTCCCAGAACTTTTTGGAGTTGGAGCTACAGGATGCAAACTTCTGCCTGAAGAAGCTGGCCTTAGCTTTCCTGACTGACTGCGTGTATTGGTTCCGGACTTCCCTGAACAGTTGCATATCACGGGGACTATTCGATGCTATTGCAGTCCACCACAGGATGTTTTTGTGCTGGTCGAGGGCAGTCAGGTCTGGGGTGAACCAAGGGCTGTATCTGTTCTTAGTTCTGCATTTTTTGAACGGAGCATGCTTATCTAAAATGGTGAGGAAGTTACTTTTAAAGAATGACCAGGCATCCTCAACTGACGGGATCTGGTCAATGTCCTTCCAGGATACCCGGGCCAGGTCGATTAGAAAGGCCTGCTCACAGAAGTGTTTTAGGGAGCGTTTGACAGTGATGAGGGGTGGTCGTTTGACTGCGGCTCCATAGCGGATACAGGCAATGAGGCAGTGATCGCTGAGATCCTGGTTGAAGACAGCGGAGGTGTATTTGGAGGGCCAGTTGGTCAGGATGACGTCTATGAGGGTGCCCTTGTTTACAGAGTTAGGGTTGTACCTGGTGGGTTCCTTGATGATTTGTGTGAGATTGAGGGCATCTAGCTTAGATTGTAGGACTGGCGGGGTGTTAAGCATATCCCAGTTTAGGTCACCTAACAGAACAAACTCTGAAGCTAGATGGGGGGCGATCAATTCACAAATGGTGTCCAGGGCACAGCTGGGAGCTGAGGGGGGTCGGTAGCAGGCGGCAACAGTGAGAGACTTATTTCTGGAGAGAGTAATTTTCAAAATTAGTAGTTCGAACTGTTTGGGTATGGACCTGGAAAGTATGACATTACTTTGCAGGCTATCTCTGCAGTAGACTGCAACTCCTCCCCCTTTGGCAGTTCTATCTTGACGGAAGATGTTATAGTTGGGTATGGAAATCTCTGAATTTTTGGTGGCCTTCCTGAGCCAGGATTCAGACACAGCAAGGACATCAGGTTTAGCAGAGTGTGCTAAAGCAGTGAGTAAAACAAAATTAGGGAGGAGGCTTCTGATGTTGACATGCATGAAACCAAGGCTTTTTCGATCACAGAAGTCAACAAATGAGGGTGCCTGGGGACATGCAGGGCCTGGGTTTACCTCCACATCACCCGCGGAACAGAGAAGGAGTAGTATGAGGGTTCGGCTAAAGGCTATCAAAACTGGTCGCCTAGAGCGTTGGGGACAGAGAATAAGAGGAGCAGGTTTCTGGGCATGGTAGAATATATTCAGGGCATAATGCGCAGACAGGGGAATGGTGGGGTGCGGGTACAGCGGAGGTAAGCCCAGGCACTGGGTGATGATGAGAGAGGTTGTATCTCTGGACATGCTGGTTGTAATGGGTGAGGTCACCGCATGTGTGGGAGGTGGGACAAAGGAGTTATCAGGGGTGACAGCCACAACTCAAAGAAACCATATCAAACACCAATGGGCTCATACCCAGTACCTAATGCATGTTGTCAGGACAGTAGCATAGAACGCTATCTCTTAGTTATGGTAGATAGGTGTCCAAATGGTTAGAAGCAATACCAACAGCAAAAGAGGATGCCAAGTCAGTCATCAAGTGGCTACAAACCAAACTAATACCCAGGTATATTGACAATGGCTCATATTTCAGTATCTAACACCTAAGACAGGTGGAAGAAAGATTTGGCATAACCCACAGATTTGGATCTGTGTACAGGCCCCAATCTCAAGGTCTGGTGGAACGTCAAACCAAAAGTTGAAAGTTAAGATAGCTAAAGTATGTGCAGGTTCGAAGTTGACATGGGTTGAAGCCCTGCCCCTGGCGTTGATGGCCATGAGAGCCTCACCAGGAGCAGGCACCCATCTCTCTCCTCATGAGATAATGACTGGAAGAGTCATGCCTGGTCCACCAAGGGAGGGAGGTCACATGCCCGCTCTTGATGTACAACAAATTGTAATGTCTAATTATGTGAAAAAACTGACGGTTCTCTCTGCAGCACTCTCTACCCAGGTTCACAAGGTCCAGGAGGGGGAGCTGCCGGGGGACACGCCACCACTGAAGGTAAAGGTTGGTGACTGGGTGAGGGTTAAAGTCCACAAGAGAAAGTGGCTGGAACCCAGGTGGACTGGACCGTACGAAGTGAAGGAGGTTACTTCACACTCAGTCCAGGTCAAAGGTACATCAGGCGCACCTTGGCACCACCTTACACATTGCACCCTAGCCCCAACTCCTTCCAGAACACTGACTGAAGTCAGAGCTGATTTGAGCGGCCTAAATTCGATTCCAAATGAAGACACTCCTTCCTCAGGTGATGCGGCATCAAACTCTGCCTCCCCTGAAAAAGGAACCTCGCCCAGTTAGAGGGACATTTCTCCCTCACTGGGTGAGGCTGGGGATATCTGGCCCTTTGTTTGTGATATTCCTACTGATCTTTGGGGTGTCCTTAGGCACTCTCACATGGCTAATAGAACAACAAACACATACTAAAGCATCAACCCCTCTCACCCCAACCCCTATCCCTGATAACATTCCTAGCACCACTCCCTTCAATCTCACACACACCAAACGTAGGACTACACCTACAGACCCACCATGCACACCAGACAAGGTTAAAAGCACCACCTTATGTTTACCCACAAATGGAACCACCACCTTTCTGCTATAGTTTTCACGTCTAGTAGATATGAAGAGGGGGATTTGTCATATATATATATATATATGTAAACAGTCATACACATAGCTCATATATTATACAGCGCCAAGCCAAACCGCCTGACTCAAGTCATCTTACTTAGCCCTGCTAAAACAGGAACCAGCTCACTCACCCAGCAATAAAACTACCCCCCCTCAGCTCTGTTGTCTTACCACACCAGGAAACAAAGACATTCCATCGCAAGAACACATACACCCAGCCATAAAACTGACCCCCTCTGTTCTCTTCTTTCACGACCCCCTCTGCTCTCCTGTATCAGATTTCCAGTCATACAAATATCTCCTTGTATAAACACACATCTCAACCCCCTCTACTGGTCGGGTGCTCAGAACAAGACTCTGCTGTGCAACAATGAGGCTCCTGCTCTGGCTGGAGCAGGCCCGCCTCCAACTCTTCAGGACCAGTCAGAAGACCACCACGACAAGACTCCACCTACATCATTCTATGTATAAAATCTGCTGTGACCAATGTCTAGGCCCCTTTTTCACCTGACTCACTTAATGAGTTATATGAACTAGGTCCGTGCACGTAAAACGTCAGGACAAGATATCTTTTGACTCATTAAAACTGCCTTTTGTTACAACTGAAATCCACTCTGTCCAGCGTCCGTGATTTGGTCTCAACTCTCCAGTAATTGAACATCAACACTACCTAAATATGATTCTCAATCAGAGACAACTAACGACAGCTGCCTCTGATTGAGAACCATACTAGGCCGAAACAGAAACCAAACATAGACTGCCCACCCCAACTCACGCCCTGACCATACTAAATAAAGACAAAACAAAGGAAATAAAGGTCAGAACGTGAAAGTTTGGCCATCGCTCATCCATATATTTATATGTATATATTCTTATTCATTCCTTTACACTTGTGTGTGTGTAAGGTAGTTGTTGTGAAATTGTTAGATTACTTGTTAGATATTACTGGACGGTCAAAGCACAACATTTTGCTACACTCGCATTAACATCTGCTAACCATGTGTATGTGATTTGATTTGATTGAATGTTTTCCCCATAAAACCTACCACTGCTTTAATTTCTAATTTGATCAGTATTGGTTTATGCTTTGTTCAAATTTGTGTTTAAGCAATAAACAAATTAAAAAAGAAAAACTCTGGTTGAGACTCTGGCGGCTCAGGACAGACGGGAGACTCTGGCAGCACTGGAGAGGACGAAGGCTCTAGCAGCGCTGGACAGGCGGGAACACCTGTAGGCCGAAGACGGAGAGACAGCCTGGTGCGGAGGGCTGGTGCGTGGAGGTGGCACTGGGTAGACCAGACCATGCAGGCGCACAGGAGCTCTTGAGCACCGAGCCTGCCCAACCTTACCTGGTTGAATGCTCCCCGTAGCCAGGCCAGTGCGCTGAGGTGGAATAGCCCGCACTGGGCTGTGCTGGCGAACCGGGGACACCGTGCGTAAGACTGGTGCCATGTACGCCAGCCCGAGGAGACGCACTGGAGACCAGATTCGTACCTGGCTCAATGCCCACTCTAGCCCGGCCGATACGAGGAGCTGGAATGTACCGCACCGGGCTATGCACATAAGCAATAAACAAATTAAAAAATAAAAACTCTGGTTGTAAACTGACTGCAGTAGCTATGTTTTTGGTATCGCTCAAGTCATACTGCGTGTCATTCCTCAAATGTCTGGATTTTACATTCATTTTGGACCTCCACAAAACTGACACACTAAATCAACAAACTGTTTTTGTACATATTCAAGTAGCGATTCATAACATACAAATACAATCAGTACATGGCTTTCCATTAATTTCTTAAACTCATTGGAAATGAAATGGAATTCAACTATGCTATAATCCCACTGAAACATGAATAAACCTCATTCAGATGATTTTATATGGTCCTTTACACACCAGCTCCGTGGGGAAATTGGATCCTGGCCAAAGCCACAAGTTCATTCAAAAAGTGTGAGATGAGTTTTTTACAATATTAATGTCAACTGCCATATGTTGATGTACATGTCCAACTGGTTTCCTCCTATTTTCAGACTACTGATGCCAGACTAGTGTTTTATCATGTGGCCACAGATACTCCCCTATTCTGTCAGTGGTTCCAGATCTACAACAGACAACTGTGTGCGCATAGCATACAGTATTGAGCAATAGAGAAGAAAATTGAACACTAGACCAAAAATATACACCATTTTATTTTTAAAGTGTCTTGTCCCAAACAAAGTACAATAAAATTGAAATGAAAGCTAAAGGGAATATGCAGTAGGGTTGATAAAGGTCAAGATACGTTTGACTGGGACTAGGGAAGCGTAGGATGTTTGGTTACATTTGGCATCCTAAACTTGTTTACATGTGACAAAGTAGGCTACAGGACCATATAGTGCTTCTACCCAAGTGGTGGCCCATCATGTCTTTAGGAGCTAGTCTTTTTCATTTTTTCCAACCAGGAACCAGCGCTCCGGATCCCTTCTTCGCCAGTTTATTATGTTTAATACATTTGCAAACATTAACTTTCTTTGTCATTGTGTGTAGATTGAACTGGGGGGGGGGGGGGGGGGGGGGTTCAAGGGGTCTCAATACTTTCCAAATGCACTGTACACATTAAAGTGATACTTTTTGCAATGCCCTTTATCTACTTGCCCAGAGTCAGATGTGGATTTACATTGAACCTTTATTTAACTAGGCAAGTCAGTTAAGAACAAATTCTTATTTTCAACTCTAACCACTAGGCTACCCTGCCGCCCGCATCCAAGAAATATAGCTAGAATGTTATGGAGTGATATTAGTGCCAACATAAACTGAATTTCCGATTCAACATCATATCGCTCCATAGACTCTAGTGTGCCTGGTTAGGCCAAAGATTACTACACATTGTGGCCCTCCAGGAAAAATACCAAACTCTCTGAATGTATATGCAGTGGTACATGTCAGTGCCATGAGTTACACTGAGTGTATAAAACATTAAGAACACCTGCTCTTTCCATGACATATGCTGACCAGGTGAATCCATGTTAAAGATATAATCCCTTTTGGATGTCACGAGTTAAATCCACTTAAATCAGTATAGATAAAGGAGGAGGAGACAGGTTTAAAAATATATTGTAAAGCTTGAGACAATTGAGACATGGATTGTGTGTGTGTGCCATTCAGAGGGTGAATGGGCAAGACAAAATATTTACGAGCCTTTCAATAAGGGATGGTAGTAGGTGCCAGGGGTACCAGTTTGTGTCAAGAACTGCAACGCTGCTGGGTTTTAAATGCTCAACAGTTTCCCGTGTGTATCAAGAATGGTCCACCACTCAAAAGACATACAGCCAACTTGACACAACTGTGGGAAGCATTGGAGTCAACATGGGCCAGCATCACTGTGAATGTTTTGTACACTCGGTACATTAATAGTATTGGTACCGTGTTCTTGCCGTAACCTGTAAAGCTGGAGCAGCCTGCGAGGCAGGGGGAGGTGTAGGTGATGCCGTTGTCTGAACACACAGGGTCCCACTCCCCAGCCAAGCAGGAGCAGTCTATGTTACACTCTGACAACAGGCTGCCATCGTATACCAGGGGACCTGGGGGACAGAGAAAATGTCTGGTAATAATGATGTTTAAATAACTGTTGCTGAACTATCATTGACATAGGCACAGTGACAAAACAGCCAGGAATCCTGGCTCAGTATCAACCATACTGTGTATTCCCACAAGAAGGAGCCCCGGCACAAGCCCACGTGTGTTTTGGTCTAACTCTCCCTCATAATTCCACTGATCAAAACTTTTGTTTTTATCAATCCACCAACCAACCAATCAGATGTCATATTTACCCGTTGTAGGACAGGGTCAGACCAGCCACCTGAACGTTGTCACACTAGTGCCAGACTGCAGAGGGAGGAGGAGGTATGCCATGAAGGAGGTGACGAAAGACAGCTGGGCTCCAGACACAATGCCAAGCTTATACCTCTTCATCAGTAGACCTCCCAGGAATATCCCCACCGCACCCACAGGCAGGTTCAACTCACCTGGAAAAGTTATACTCACACGTCTTTAGTGCTACCAGTGTGCTGGAGTTTCATTTCCACTCATGTTCAACAAACCTACAGGGGTTGGGAGAGAACAAAAAAAGTGTATTTAATGCCATTCAACATCAGTACTGACAGGATGGAACATTTCAGCTGGAGCATATCCAGGTTTCTATGGCTTCGTTGAGAGAAGCAGCCCAATTCAGTCATTTTTTTTGAGTAATTGCTCTTTTGACCAATCAGATATGCTCTGAAAAAGAGCTGATGCGAAAATATCTAACGTGATAATTTCCCATCATTATTCAACAGGCTAATGGGTCGCCAGTTGTCTATATAAAGAGTATCCTTATTAGGTTTGGGAATCAAAGTAATTACACCTTGCTTTAAGGAAGCCGGTAACTCCCCATTTTCTATTGATTCGTGAAACATAGCAAGAATGAAATGAATCAATTTATCATTGAATGCTTTATAAAACTTGCTTATTAAACCATCATTTCCAGGGGACCTATTGTCCTTAAGGCTTTTAATATAGTCTTTTATCTCAATTTCAGATAACTCATCATCACAAAAATCCCTGAAATCATTCTCTATCTTCTTAGCAATGTTTGCAACACGTCATGCTCTATCAACTGAGCTACGAAGGAGCACGTTGACGTCACTAGAATGATGACAAGCAATTTTAACGGTTTCTAAAGGAAATCATAGAATTCCAAACTCATTTCTATGGCAACACAGTTGTCAATTTTGTAAACAATAATTTTCGAACGTGTGTTGCCAAGAGACATCTAACCGACGTTCTATGGAACGTTTTCTGTGCGAAAACAACAACTTCAGTTTGCTGCTGACAACAAACTTGTTTGATTTTTGAGACCTGAGAACAATCGACTGGAAAATGCCTGGGTGCTTTTCAAGACTGGCGGAGAGAGTGCGTGGACGTCGGCGGCCTACTGCGTCGACAGGTTGTTCAAATTCATTTGTGGCTTGTTTTTCCTGTCTTTTTCTGTTTTGCAGGGTTCGTGATCGTCGACAGGTGGACAGCGACAGCAATTTCGAAGAGGGTATGTGGAGTTATTTTACTACATTTAACAATGTCATTATGATTTGAGAAATGTTGTGTATTTCTATCATTCAGACTTGGCAAAAATGCTTGTGCTAGAGATGTTGTAGCTAGCTAGCTTGCTAGCTAACATTAACTTTAGTAACTGTTGCTAAGCGATCGACTTTTGCTACCTAGCTAGCTAGTATTAGCAATCTTGCTATGTTTTATGTCCTAACAATAGTTTATTTTATATTCCAATGTTCCTCATTTTAGAAAAAACTGTCCTGGATGAGGTCCAGTTGGATGTGCCATTGGATGATGTGCCAGATGTTCCACAGCTGCCAGTCCTCCTTGATGTCCAGAATGCTGCTATCATCCTTGAGGATGTGCCAGATGTGCAGACTATCCTTGAGGTACAATTTTCTGAAAGTTTGGGGTTTTATGTTTGAAAAATATCCCTGATATTCAAGTTGTGTCTCTTTGACATGCAACAAATCTCTTGTCTGCATTCTGCTTTAGGAGGCCACTGGCAATTGGCAGCTGATTCTGATTAGGTTCAGCCCCCTATAAAAGGCCTGTTGTGATCAGGGTAAGAGACCCCCCCCCCACACACACACACACACACACACACACACACACACACACACATACACACACAGTCACATCACGGTTACAATGTTTACTGTTTCCAACATGAATGTATTGTAATGTGCAGAACAACGCTTGGTGGTCAAAGCTTGGAGAACTTTCCAGTTCATCAGCCCCATCATCACCTACATGCATGGGGGATCCCAGGTATGTGTCTTTGTAACTAGCTAATCCTAATCTACATGGTCAGTCATTTGATCTTGATGGAAATGTGTCACAGCAATTGCTGAAGTGGTTTTGTTGATGTTGTCTTGTTGTTTATCTCAACAGCAGGTGGTGGTGAGGATGCACCACATGAGTAGGGTGAGAGGCCTGGAGACTCAACTGGTGTGTGCCATCTCCAAGGAGACAGCCAAGCTTAGTCCAGAGGGCATCCCCTACTGTGCCACCAAAGTGCAGTCCATCACTTGGATCCAGGTAAGACGTAAATACTACTGAAATAGTATTAGATTAGGCTTTTCTTCACTTATTCCATTTGGCTTTAACATGTATTCTCTCTCTGTCAGCGTGTGGCTGGCAGAGTGACCCACTATGCGTCTCACCTCCACCACGAGACGTCTGTGGACGTGACGCTTGGCTGCTACCAGGTAAATAAACAATTTCCTATGTATATAGACTAGACATTACTGGGCATTTTTGCATTAGATTTGGTGTGTTTTCTAATAACGTGTGTGTGGTAAACAGGTGTGTTGTGAGTGTTTTGAGCAGCAGACTGATGTCTCAGTTGTGTACGCCACTCTCCACATGGGGCTGGACGGGCTTCTCACCTTTTCAGCGTGGTCGGAGGCTGCTTCCTTCTCTACGCCCACCACTCAGCAGTTCACTGACCCAGAGCCTGAGGGCCACAACAGCTATGAGGTCAGACGTTACACACACATACTATTGACCAGGATCATTAAGATCCTTCCATTGACCGATTGTTTGTTATGTCTTTGTACTGGTCACTGATTTTGAATGCTTGTTTTGTTGTCGTAGGACTGGGAGGAGGACCTGCTGCCTGAGGAGCGGGAGGTTCCTCTGTTAAGTGAGTTCCTCTAAATGTCTGTGTTTGTCAGATGCTGAAGGATAGTGGTCAGACCAGCCACCTGAACGAAAGGTTTTTGCCTTTCTTGGGAGTTTTTCCTAGCCACCGTGCTTCTACACCTGCATTGCTTGCTGTTTGGGGATTTAGGCTGGGGCTATATAAATAGATTTGATTTGATAGAGGCCTTAGGGTCTTCCGAATATTGAAAGTGTGTAAATAGTTACCCATGTTATTTTGTAAATGTATATATATATATTTTTTAATCAATCATTATTTATTTATTTTCATTTTTTTTCCTTCATTTTTTCCCTCAATTCTTTGGGGGGGGGGGGGGGGGGTGTTAGAATAACATTTTGGTATATAGTTATTTGTTTCAAAATGTATACCTTCACCAATTTGGCCACTTGGGTACATTTGGGCTACTTGTGTGGGACACCTGGGTGACTTCATGATAAATGTCATGTAAGCACATTCATTTTGGAAGTTACCATTCTGAAACTTTGCACAAGTACTGTTGCCCTCTTATGTTTTTCACTGAAATTGTCCCCATCATCCTATCTGAATGCTTGTTTTATCTTGTTCATTTTAAAGATGATACAAAAATTCAATAAAAAAACGTATGTTTTTTTTCATTGTTTTATCTAAACCAGATCTATTGTGTTATATTCTCCTACAGTGTTTTCTTTCAAATGGTACCAAGAATATGCATATCCTTGGTTCTGTGCCTGAGCTACAGGCTGTTAGATTTGGGTATGTCTTCAGGCGGAAATTGCACAAAGTAGGGGGGAGCTGTAAGAGGTTAAATCGACATCCACAGCACCTCGTCTTCGAGGTGTTTTTGCAATTCATGCTCTCCCCATTGAGTAGAATATATCCCGGTGACATCTAGATGTCTAACAATATTAGTTATTTATTGTGTATTTCTTATCACGTATGCAATGTAAGTAGGTCTGGAGGGGTGCATTTTCAAAATTTAACCATAAAGATGCTTCCAATCCATAACATAGATAGTGGAGTAGTAGTACTACATTAATCCACTGAGGTTGCTAACAAAGTATTTGAAACTATTTAATTGTCACTTAAGGCGGTTTGGGATTTGTGGTATATGGCCAATATGTATGTGTATTTTCAAAATTGTACATATTTGAAACAATGCTAAACTTTCAATAAGTCTCCAATATGGGATATGTATAACTTATGGAATATGAGATGAAACTCGGTAATTACTTGTATTGGCAATCTATTTGAATTAGTTATTCACTTAAAAGCATGACCATTCCAAAATTATACATATTTGGCAACAGGTTATCAAATCATGACTATAATAATCACAAAATATTATTTTATTCAGATCTGTGCCCTTATAAAGTGCTTAGATGTTGCTTTGCTGCAAGTCTGTATTTCTGACATGTTTCATGAGATCCCAAATGCAATAATAGTGATGTGGATTCTAAATCACTGAATAGGGTCTAACCGAACTACTGCATGGGGAGGCATATGTCTCTGCTTGTGATGCGTGTTGCTACCGAAACCGAAACAAAAACAGCGTGAATAAAGTCAATACAATTTGTTTCACTTTTTTAATGAAGTTACTGATTATGAACATATCACATCACCCTCACACAATTCACTGGCAACACTACATATGTTTAGAAGAGGTTCGTCGATAGGAGCGTCTATCCCTGTCAAGCATATTCCGCGCGATACCATATGTACACTCCATGTGCGCACGAAAATTCTACAGTGCAGATTGCTTGACCGCAGTGTCAATACACTGTTCCAGGCGTTAAGACTAAAACCCGTTATAAATTGCCTTGTCATTTCAATCATAGCCCACCATTCACTCACTCACTCAGCAACAGCCAGCAGCAGGTCACAGTGAAATATATCACATTTTTAAGAGAAATGCCATGGTGGCCGCAAGCGCATTTTTTAGGTAGCTCTAAAACCCTGGACCATAACACTTTCCACAGTAGCCCAATGCTAGAAAACGGTCGACATGGCAACCCTGAACTGTGGACAAGCAGAAGGGTTGTCCTTGGTTTTTGAAGAAATAACTAGAATAAGAAAGATGAGAAAAGTACAAGCTTAGTTGGATTGCATTGGGATGGTGCATTCAAATATGCAGCCATGGGCAGCATGGCAGCTGCGGGATATAGTCTAATTTAAAGGCCCTTTTGCTTCTAAAGAATGGCAGCAGCTGCCCTATCAGTGGCTTAGCCAATAGTTTGAAAATGTGAAGACTTGATGGCAAGAATGACTTTGCCAGCTCCAAGCACACACACGTGTAATTCGGACGGCCTTGTTCCAATTCCCAAAACAAAGAGCTCCCCATCTCCATTCTTTCCTTTTTGTTGCCATATGGCAAATCCATGTACACATAGCCAAGACAAATTCATTCAGCCACAATGTCAAGCATTGGAGAACAAAATTAATGTTTCCCTCTATTCATACAAACAGCTGAACAAAATCATATTTAAACTATGGTGATTTCCAGCTAATTACAGCCCATATGTCCACAGGGAGCAGCTGGGTTGTTCAATAAACTTTTACATTCTCAATACTTTACATGTTGAAGATGACAGATGTTCACATGTAACTTTAATGAAGTTCCATTCCCTGGCCTGTCTAATGCTCCTTCAGTCTTCCAGGCCTTTATTAACGAAGTGTTTTGGGGCATGCTGGGACGGGACGTTGTGGTTTATTTAAATAACATTTTGGTGTATTCTGCTGACCGCGCCCAGCATGTCTCATTGGTCAGGTCTGTGCCTGGAAGACTGTTGGAGCATCATCTATATGTTAAAATTATTTCAATTTTTTTTTCCAGCGGCCCATGTCCTTTATGGGCTACCTCATATTCATGGAGGGAGTGGAGATGGAGGAGCAACGCGTCAGCGCAGTCAGGTCATGGCCCATCCTCAACTCAGTGAAAGCAGTCCAGCGATTCCTGGGGTTCACCCGTGGCTTCAGCACTGTGGTTGCGCTTCTTACCTCCATGCTGAGAGGAGGTCCCCAAAGGCTTCATTGGACTCCGGTGCTGGCACATCACGACCCTTCACTTCCCTTCATCATTGAGGTGGATGCCTCCGAAGTAGGAGTCGGGGCAGTGCTGTCCCAGCGCACCGGATCCCTTCTTCGCCAGTTTATTATGTTTAATACATTTGCAAACATTAACTTTCTTTGTCATTGTGTGTAGATTGAACTGGGGGGGGGGGGGGGGGGGGGGGGGTCAAGGGGTCTCAATACTTTCCAAATGCACTGTACACATTAAAGTGATACTTTTTGCAATGACCTTTATCTACTTGCCCAGAGTCAGATGTGGATTTACATTGAACCTTTATTTAACTAGGCAAGTCAGTTAAGAACAAATTCTTAGTTACAATGACGGCCTACACCGTCATTGTGAAGTTAGTAGTAATTTTGTGATCCAAAGCTAACTAGCATTAGCACAATAACTGGAGGTCTAGCATGCTACTAGCTAAATTCCTGCTTGGGAAATTGCTCTTTGCTAAAAAGGTAACTGTTACCCAGAAATGATTTGATACTGAGATAAAAATGGCTGCATTGGACCTGTAAGCATATAAGTGCTCTATAGAATTACAAACCTATAGCACTAACCATGGCCTGTAGGCCAAGTCCTCTCTGGGTGATAAATTCAATCAACAGGAATAAAAAAAAATCAACAGGAAGGAAAAAAACTAAAGGAATTGTGTGGTGGCCCATATGGGACTGGCCATCTCCCTAAAACATAACTACCCAATTTATATTACCATATATCATATTCAAGGCACTCTAGCCCCACAAGGAAGCAGCCCCAGTGTCAATGAAACTGCAATATATTGGTCCATAGGCAATATAATAACAAAGTCCAATGTTCAACAATAATAATAGTATTGAGGGGTTGTCCTCATTATTGTCTTATACTGAGGGCAGCATCATAGTCATAGGCTAGGTTGCGTGATTGTGCATGGATAGAATACTCTACCTGAATATTGAGCCAGTCAAGTTAGGGTTAGCCTACATCTTGTCGGCTCGTCCCCTTGTGTGTTGGGCTTGATGTGCTTCGAGAAGAAGCGTTGAGCCTCCTTGGCAGTGGAAAACAAGTGTGTTGTATTCTGGAAGGTCAAGATTCGTTTTTCAGGTTGGATGAAGCGGCATCTCCGGTTTAGCTTGCGTAGTGGGGATCTCGCCTTGTTGTAGGTTGCCCTCTGTTTTAGCAGTTTGGCACTCAGGCCTGGGTAGATGCTGGTTTCATGTTGATTAAGTATTCCTCTTTTACATGAAAATACAATGACACTCATTTCACAAAATGCATGCTTTGTCAGGTGTTGCAAAGATAAAGATGAATTCTATGCCCTTATCAGTAAGTATCTGAGGTGGGTAGTCCATACTGGCCTCTGTCATGTCTACATCCAGTTGTGGTGACTAAAGGACTAGTCAAGTGCTGGGTGTTTGGGTAATTGTCACTTATATTGTAATTTCTCAGAATAGTGTGTCTTTCTCTGTTCTGAACATTCAACCAGAAATGTAGTGGAGCATAAACCACGTTAGTAGTAATGACATTACATGTTTGTTATTAGCTGTTACGAATGCTTATGACATCTGTCACACTTTTGTGCATTGCCAATGTAACGGAGACCATGAATAGTGTGTCATAACTCAGAGGGGCTTGCAGCTGTAGTGATCCACAATACCACGTCCATTATAGTTGATCACTACGGTCTGCTGCACTCCGCTACCATTGCTACCAGGTTCTAAACTGGCCTCCGTCACTCCATTATGCACATCAGTGACTGCCTTGCGGCTGAACTTGTAACACCAGGCTGAGGAGGAATGTATTATTATCAAAGGGGTTGGTTCTTCTTGAGCGGTCCATGCGCCAGACCGTGTGTGTGTGTGTGTTCAGGGTTGGGTAGGTTGCTTTCTAAATGTAATCCGTTACAGTCAATAGTTACCTGTAAATTGTAATCAGTAACTTTTGGATTAACCAAACTCAGTAACATAATCTGATACTTTCAGTTACATTTAGATTTCATTCCCCTTAGGAGGTGCAGGTTAGAGTTTTTGTCATGAATCTTGTTCCGGAGGCAGCTCTGCAGAGTGGTTAGTAGCTGGCACAGCCACAAAGTCATAAAATCTGATTGTAAACTTAACCACACTGCGAACCCTAATGTCTAGCCTTAAATTACCAAGCCAATTTTGACTTTGCAGCTGGCTCATCTAGCAGAAATGTCTCAGTTCTGCCTCAAGGATAAGACTCATCCCAATAAACGTCAACCTGCTTAAGGCATTAGAAGACGACAAATTAATATTACCAATGGCGCAACTTCTATTGCAGGATAAATCAATGTTAGTTTACTTTATGGGTTGCTTATCTAGGCTTCTTCTAACCCTTTGCTTCTAATACAGATAATACGATTAGGCTATCTTCACGTTTAAAAAAAAAAATGTCAGATTTCCAGTCATTCCAATTAATACCCCTTGATCTTCAAATAGTTTTGCCTGAAACAAACGACTTATTAGCCTACTCTGTAGATTTTTTTTGTCATGTCACATTGTATAAATGATTATAGACAGGCACAGGAATACAAATTAGGGGGTTTTTAAATACTCCACCCAAATACAACATGCCATGAAAAAGTACGGGGACGAAGCCCAAAACAAACATGTATAGAAAAACCCCAAACAAATGAGTGAATAAACACTACACAGGATGAGTTGGAATAAGGTGTGCGTAATGAGACAGTTCAGCGACGCCTAAGAGGCCGGTGACGTAGACCTCGAACTGGTGCACGGAATAAGGAGCAGTACAGGGGGAATCCGTGACATGTCATAGAGGACTGATTGCGCTCATTGCTTCAAGTTGAAAAATAAATGCTGCTCTCTGATTATCATGCTTTGAGCACTACCGAAAAAGTGCTATTTGCAGGTGAAAAATGTGTGCCATATGCTACATTTGCTACAGGCCTATTGTTTAAGTTTTTGTTGGTGACACTGTTATCTCAATCATTTGCAGTTTAAGTCTATCAAAAGTGTGTAAATTTGAAACCTACAAAAACATTTTATCAGCACGAATTACACCACCATTCAAAAGTTTGGGGTCACATAGAAATGTCCTTGTTTTCAATGAAAACATAAATGAAATGAGCTGCAAAAGGAATAGGAAAAAAAAAAGGAATAGGAAATAGACATTAACAAGGTTATAAATAATGATTGTGTCCTTCAAACTTTCGTCAAAGAATCCTTCATTTGCAGCAATTACAGCCTTGGAGACCTTGGCGTTCTAGTTGTGAATTTGTTGAAGTAATCTGAAGAGATTTCACCCCATGCTTCCTGAAGCACCTCCCACAAGTTGGATTGGCTTGATGGGCACTTCTTACGTACCATACGGTTCAAGCTGCTCCCACAACAGGGTTGAGATCCAGTGACTGTGCTGGCCACTCCATTATAGACAGAATACCAGCTAACTGCTTCTTCCCCAAATAGTTAATGCATAGTTTGGAGCTGTGCTTTGGGTCATTGTCCTGTTGTAGGAGGAAAATGGCTCCAATGATGCGCCGTCCACAGGGCATGGCATTGCAAAATGGAGTGATAGCCTTCCTTCTTCAATATCCCTTTTACGCTGTACAAATCTACCACTTTACCATCACCAAAGCACCCCCAGACCATCACATTGCCTCCACCATGCTTGACAGATGGCGTCAAGCTCACCTCCAGCATATTTGAATTTTTTCTGCGTCTCACAAATGTTATTCTTTGTGATCTGAACACCTCAAACTTAGATTTGTCTGTCCATAACACTTTTTTTCCAATCTACATCTGTCCAGTGTCTGTGTTCTTTTGCCCATCTTAATCTTTTATTTTTATTGGCCAGTCTGAAAAGGCCTTTTCTTTGCAACTCTGCCTAGAAGGCCAGAATCCCGGAGTCACCTCTTCAATGTTGACGTTGAGACCGGTGTTTTGTGGGTATTATTCAATGAAGCTGCCAGTTTAGGACTTGTGAGGCGTTTGTTTCTCAAACTAGACACTCATGTACTTGTCCTCTTGCTCAGTTGTGCACTGGGGCCTCCCACTCCTTCTATTCTGGTTAGGGCCAGTTTGTGCTGTTCTTTGAAGGGAGTAGTACACAGCGTTGTACGAGATCTTCAGGTCCTTGGCAATTTCTCGCATGGAATAGCCTTCATTTCTCAGAACAAGAATAGACTGAGTTTCTGGTCATTTTGAGCCTGTAATC
This sequence comes from Oncorhynchus mykiss, assembly GCF_057628025.1. Lineage (NCBI taxonomy): Eukaryota > Metazoa > Chordata > Actinopteri > Salmoniformes > Salmonidae > Oncorhynchus > Oncorhynchus mykiss. The sequence goes on along the minus strand of NC_143022.1, from coordinate 55,565,460 downwards.
GAACCCACAAATGCTAATACTCCAGATACTCAATTAATCTAAAGAAGTCCAGTTGTATTGCTTCTTTAATCAGCACAACAGTTTTCAGCTGTGCTAACATAATTGCAAAAGGGTTTTCTAAGGATTAGCCTTTTAAAATTGGATTAGCTAACACAACTTGGATTAGCTAACACAACGTGCCATTGGAACACAGGAGTGATGTTTGCTGATAATGGGCCTGTGTACGCCTATGTAGATATTCCATTAAAAATCTGCAGTTTCCAGCTACAATAGTCATTTACAACAATAGCAATGTCTACACTGTATTTCTGATCAATTTGATATTTGAATGGACAAAAAAAATTGCTTTCTTCCAAAAATAAGGACATTTCTAAGTGACCACAAACTTTTGAACGGTAGCAATTCAGCAATTTATGGTCATAAATTAAACTTGTTTTTAACAGTATGAAGCAGAATAGCACGGGGGATTTTAAAAGGGGGGAACTCCATCAAACTTTTATTCCATACACTATGCAGCTTTTGCTAGAGTGCATTTTTCGCTGGCAAAAAAACGACCCCAATTGCAGTGTCAAACATGTGACTGAATGAGCCATGGTATTTATTTACACTCGTGTGAGAAGGCAGCGCATACCAGACGCAGGTTCTAAGTTAGTATACAGAGAAAAAGTGTGTGACTGTGGGTGTGTCCACTGATGTAATGAGGTGAAATACCTTGCATGCCAGACTCCCATCTGGCTTCCTGTGATGGAAAAAGGGCACGAAAAAGCAGAGGGGAGAAATGCAAGCCTTAATGCGCAGCATAATGGAAAGTCAAGCTGGGGCTGTTGGAGGCAGGCCAGCGTTGTAGTGTGGAAGCATGTCACAAGTGTTTGTGGACTAAGAAACTATCCCCTTCAGAGCTTCCCAAACGTAGCCTCCCATTACTTTGGCTTGGAAGCCCAATCAGTCAATCGATCAATCATTTATTATTTGTGCAGCCTTTTCTTGCCGTCAATTTGTTACAAACAAAGAACCTGAACTTGAAGCCCTAAAAGCCAAGGCCTGGGTGATGGTGAGAAAGAAGAACTACCTCGAGGAGATTGAGAAGAACCAGACACTACAAGAGAACCTATCCTCCTCTCTCTGGCTGTCACTGTTAGTCAGTTTTTTCTTTAATCATTTTTGTCTGTTTTGTTATTTTGTCTCACCATCATCATTTTCTCTGTGGATTCAGGGAGAGGTAGTGTAACACCAGAAAAGTAATGGTCCCAACAGAGTGCCTAATTAAAGAGGATTGGGGGATCCGAGGATTCTTTGTCCATTTTCACAAATTGATGAGATGCTGTATGTACAAGTGCGTGTCTAGGAGCTCTACCAAAAGAATGATGTTCAACAATAAAGCACATATTTTTAAAAGCAGTAGTGTAACCTAATGGGCATGAGAATTAGAATCAGAGATATTGTCAAATGCTACAGACAACCCAAAGACTTGTACAGTGTTTTCTAATTGTTATCTACTCTACTGTGTAGTAGAGTGCAGTTAGCAGATTTACAGTTACAGTAAATTGTTGATTTGGTGGAGTAAATTGTTGATTTGGTGTCCCAAATGTGTTTGCATCAGTGGTTTTAGCTAAAAAATTAATTAACCCCCAGGGTTGGGTTTGGTTAGCTGCAAGGGTGGGGCCAGGCATTGTATTTCAAAACCTGAGTTTCTGAAGCCGTGGCAAAATCTTTCTGAAAAAAAAGCAGTGAGGCAGTATAATAGCGGTAATGGGTGGAATGCGTTTCCAATTAGCCCTGTTGTTTGGCCTTCCCCTCTAGAGTTTGCCCCACTTTATCTATGCAGGGGAGTAGTCAGCTGACGGCATAGGCCCCAGCTCCCCTCAATACACTACCTCCCTGGGTCTGCTCTAGCTGAGTGTGCACATGTGCCTGTTCAGTATGTGTACATTCTACACGCTTGAGCGCTTGCACATGTGCGCTTGCGTGCCTGCGTCAGTGCGTGCATGTTTTTTATGTGTGCACGCGCAGGCACAATATTTGCGATTCCAGGAGCCCATTAATTATTTCTGTTGGCTGTGTGACTTTGGATGTGTCCTTTAGCAGTAGCTAATATATTAATGGCTGGGACTTGCAGCCTGGGGGACCTAGTGGGCATGGCTTTCTGTCCCAGGGGCCACTGAGGATCTGTTGAGGCCCCGCTCTGGGCCCATCTGGAGAGCATGGTCATTCATAGGCCACAACACAGTAGAAGTCACTTTACTACACAATAGGCAAAAGAGGCATTTACCATAGACAGACAATGAAAGACACAATAGAAAATATAGGACTATGAAAAACAAAAACCTAAACAAACAGAATAACAACGTGTGGATATTAATGTACAGTTGGAGTCGGAAGTGTACATACACCTTAGCCAAATACATTTAAACAGTTTTTCACAATTCCTGGCAATTTTCCTGGCAATTCCCACAATTTAATCCTAGTAAAAATCCTGTTTTAGGTCAGTTAAGATCAGCACTTCATTTTAAGAATGTGAAATGTCAAAATAATAGTAGCGAGAATGATTTATTTCAGCTTTTATTTCTTTCATCACATTCCCAGAGGGTCAGAAGTTTACATACACTCAATTAGTATTTGGTAGCATTGCCTTTAAATTGTTTAACTTGGGTCAAACGTTTCTCGTAGCCTTCCACAAGCTTCCCACAATAAGTTGGGTGATTTTTGGCCCATTCCTCCTGACAGAGCTGGTGTAACGGAGTCAGGTTTGTAGGCCTCCTTGCTCGCACATGCTTTTTCAGTTCTGCCCACAAATCTTCTGTAGGATTGAGGTCAGGGCTTTGTGATGGCCACTCCAATACCTTGACTTTGTTGTCCTTAAGCCATAACTTTGGAAGCATGCTTGGGGTCATTGTCCATTTGGAAGAACCATTTGTGACCAAGCATTAACTTCCTGACTGATGTCTTGAGATGTTGCTTCAATATATCCACATAATTTCCCTGCCTCATGATGTCATCTATTTTGTGAAGAGCACCAGTCCCTCCTGCAGCAAAGCACCCACACAACATGAGGCTGTCACCCCTGTGCTTCACGGTTGGGATGGTGTTCTTTGGCTTGCAAGCCTCCTCCCCTTTTTCCTCCAAACATAACGATGGTCATTATGGCCAAACAGTTCTATTTTTGTTTCATCAGACCAGAGGACATTTCTCCAAAAAGTATGATCCTTGTCCCCATGTGCAGTTGCAAACTGTAGTCTGGCTTTTTTATGGCGGTTTTGGAGCAGTGGCTTCTTCCTTGCTGAGCAGCTTTTCAGGTTATGTCGATATAGGACTCGGTTTACTGTGGATATAGATACATTTGTATCCTCCAGCATCTTCCCAAGGTCCTTTGCTGTTGTTCTGGGATTGATTTTCACTTTTCGCACCAAAGTACGTTCATCTCTAGGAGACAAAATACTTCTCCTTCCTGAGAGGTATGATGGCTGCATGGTCCCATGGTGTTTAAACTTGCGTACTATTGTTTGTACAGATGAATGTGGTACCTTCAGACATTTGGAAATAGCTCCCAAAGATGAATCAGACTTGTGGAGGTCTACAATTTTTTCTTAATGGGTGCATGCTTATTAGTAACTGGAATAAGTAATTTCAGAAATGGGTCAAGTGCAGCATCTGGTTGCCCCTCATTACACACCACAGACCAGCAAATATTCTTTACATCATCAACATATGAATCACTACCAAACTTCTTGTATGACCTATATTAGGCCCAGTCTTTTCTCTCTTTACATGTGAGCTGTATTAGAAACATGTGTTTTGTTGCTTCAGCCTTGAGATGTGCACCAGCCATGGAAAAAGAGGATTGTGCCAGAAATGCCTGTATAGTTTTTCAATTTTATGATTTCAAGATGGATTTCTCAGTCCTTGGTTTCTTCAAACGGTTGTTGTGTGTGTGTGTGTGTGTGTGTGTGTGCATGCGTGCGTAGGTGTGGACATGTTTATTAGGTACACCACCCTGTTCACAAGTGGATCGCTCCTACAGACAGTGAGTTACATGGCCGTAGCTTGCTATATGAAGCAGGCAGACAGGCATCAAGGCATTCAGTTACTGTTAAGTTGAACGTTAGACCTAAACGACTTTGAGCGTGGTATGACCGTTGGTGCCAGTTGTGCCGGATCCAGATCTTGGAAACGGCCACCCTCCTCGCTTTTCACGCATGACAGTGTCTATGGTTCACTGAGAATGGTGCAACAAACAAAGAACATCCAGTCAGAGGCAGTCCTGTGGGCGAAAACAGCTTGTTGATGAGAGAGGACAAAGGAGAATGCCATGATACATGCAAACTAATGCAAACTAAAAGGTGGACCACAAACAGACAAATAAGGGCACCCAGTAGTATGCAGAACAGTATCTCGGAATGCACAACTCATTAGTCGCTACAGAGGGTACTTCGTACGACCCAGTACATCACTGGGGCCAAGCTTCCAGCCATCCAGTACCTCTATACTAGGCGGTGTCAGAGTAAAGCCCCAAAAATTGTCAGAGACTCCAGTCACCCAAGTCATAGACTGTTTTCTCTGCTACCGCACGGCAAGCTACCCCACCTCCATGTGTTTTGTACACTGCTGCTACTCACTATTTATTATCTGTGCATAGTCGCTTCACCCCTACCTACATGTATAAATTACCTCGACTAACCTGTACCCCCACACATTGACTCGGTACCGGTACCCCCTGTATACAGCCACGTAATTGTTATTTTGTGTTACTTGTTATCATTTTTTACTTTAGTTGATTTGGTAAATATTTTCTTAACTCTTTTTTGACTTCACTGTTGTTGTTTTTTGTTTATTTAACTAGGCAAGATAGTTAAGGACAAATTCTTATTTAAAATTACAGCCTACCAAAAGGCCTCCTGCGGGGACGGGCTGGGATGAAAAATATATATTTTAAATATATATAAATATAGGACTGTCGTGTCTTTGGCTATGCCGGATTAAGTGATATGACATGCTATTCTATAAAATCCTTTCTCCGTAATTAATATTGCCTGACTGAGCTAATTATGTAAATGTAATTAACTAGAGAGTCGGGGCACCACAAAATAATATTTATAGAGCTGTTATCTTCTGAATAAACTCTTAAAGACCTAGTAATATTTTACATCAATAGCAGTCAATATTAATCGTCACCTTAATTCAGTCTCATCTGAAAGTTGTAAATTCTTGGTTATCTTCACGAACCCTGGCTAACAAGTTGAATCAGCAATACAAAATTGGGTTAATTATTTATTTACTAAATACCTAACTAATCCCACATAATTACATATACAAAGAATGAATCATACATTGATTACAAATTACGTCATAAAGGAAAACGTCCCTGGCGGGCAGAACAGATATGACAGCTGGTTACACAAAAGAAAAGGGGCTGGGTTTGAGTGAAAGAGCGGGAAGACTGAGGGACAAAGGGAGAAGCCGTGCTATCGTAAATACAGTATCTTATGCATTCTAAATTACCGCCCATTTGGAAAAGGAAAATGCAATAAATATTTACTCTCAACTGCGCTTCGGTAGGTTGGTGGTAGGTGGAAGGTCGTGTTGCCAAACCGAGTCCTTTGTCCTTTGAATAATGTCTCTGGTGGTCAATTGGATACGTTGGAAAGTTACCTGCCGATCTATAACCCATCTCCATAATCTAGCATGGTTAGGAGGGTCATCTGAATCAGAGTAAGTTTGGCAGCTGGGGTGAAAGAGGAGCGATTACGATAGAGGAAACCAAGTCTAGATTTAACTTTAGCCTGTAGCTTTGATATGTGCTGAGAGAAGGACAGTGTACCGTCTAGACATACTCCCAAGTACTTGTATGAGGTGACTAACTCAAAATCTAAACCCTCAGAGGTAGTAATCACACCTGTGGGGAGAGGGGCATTCTTCTTACTAAACCACATGACCTTTGTTTTGGAGGTGTTCAGAACAAAGTTAAGGGCAGAGAAAGCTTGTTGGACACTAAAAAACCTTTGTTGTAGAGCGTTTAACACAAAATCCGGGGAGGGGCCAGCTAAGTTTAAGACTGTATAATCTGCATATAAATGGATGAGAGAGCTTCCTACTGCCTGAGCTGATGTAAATTGAGAAGAACGTGGGGCCTAGGATCGATACTCCCTTGGTGAAAGGCAGTGGCTGAGACAGCAGATTTTCCGACTTTATACTCTGGACTCTTTGAGAGTAGACCATGCCAAAGACCCCTCAGAGACACCAATACTCCTTAGCCAGCCCACAAGAATGGAATGGTCTACCATATCAAAAGCTTGGGCCAAGTCAATAAAAATAGTGGAATCCAGATTGCATACCAGAGAGAATACTATAGACATCAAGAAAGCAAGTCAGTTGATTATTGACAAGTTTTTCCAACACTTTTGATAAACAGGGCAAATTAGAAATAGGCCTATAACAGTTAGGAACCGCTTGATCTCCCACTTTAAATAAAGGACGAACTGTGGCTGCCTTCCAAGTAATGGGAACCTCCCCAGAAAGGATTCAGACTGCTCTGGAGGCAAAGGGGGGTCCAACCCGGTACTAGATGGGTGTACCTAATAAACTGTCCAGTGAGTGTAGTTCAGGAGTTATTCGGATTAAGGGGGTCATCTACTTTAAAAACTTCTTAGGGCTAGGCGTCCCCTAGCAGGACAACTTCCGGTGAAAATGGAGGGCGCGCAATTCAAATAAATAATCATAACTATGGATATTAAACATTTAGGTACATACAAGTGTCTTATATCAGTTGAAAGCTTAAATTCTTGTTAATCTAACTGCACTGTCCAATTTACAGTAGGCTTTACAGCGAAGCATGCGATTGTTTGAGGACGGCGCCCCACATCAAAATATTTTTCCACCAGCACAGGTTTCATAAATTCACAAATATGATTAAATATTCACTTACTTTTTGTAAATCTTCCTCTGATTTGTCATCCAAAGGGTTCCTGCTATAACATGTAGTTTTGTTTTGTTAGATAAAATCCTTCTTTATATCCCAAAAAGTCTGTTTAGTTGGCGCCATCGAAGAATTCCGGTTGGTTTTCTTTGGATTTATAACGGTTGTCTTCCTCTGACGAGGAGGAGTACTAGGAAGGATCGGAGGACCAATGCGCAGCGTGGTAAGTGTTCATGATATATATTATAACTCAGAACACTAAAGAATAAAACAACAAAGAGAACGAAATGAAACCGAAACAGTTCTGTCTGGTGCAGACACAAAACAGAAAATAGTCACCCACAACTCAAGGGTGAAAACAGGCTACCTAAGTATGGTTCTCAATCAGGGACAACGATTGACAGCTGCCTCTGATTGAGAACCATACCAGGCCAAACACAAAAATCCCAAATAATAGAAAAAAAAACATAGACTGCCCCCCCCAACTCACGCCCTGACCATATTAAAACAAAGACAAAACAAAGGATACCATATCTGTTGTGTTATAGTCTCCTACATTTGTTTAACATTTCTACAAACTTCAAAGTGTTGTCTTTCCAATGGTACCAATTATATGCATATCTTGGCTTCCGGGCCTGAGCAACAGGCAGTTTAGTTTGGGCACGTCAGTCAGGCGGAAATTGAGAAAAAGGACCCTAAAGCCTCTCCGGGATACGCGACCCGCTAGCGGGACAATAGTTGACAACATCCATTGAAATAGGAGCGAGCCAAATTCAACATACAAAATCGTAATATTAAACATTCATGAAAATACAAGTGTCCGACATCATTAAAGAGCTTAACTACTTGTTAATCCAAACGCGTTGTCAGATTTCAAAAAGGCTTTACGGCGAAAGCATACTATGCGATTATCTGAGGACAGCGCCCCAGCCCAAAATATTATTTCAACCAGCACAGGTGTTACAAAATCACAAATAGCGATTAAATAAATCACCTACCTTTGAAGATATTCCTCTTTTTGCAATACCAAAGGTCCCAGCCACACAATGAATAGTCGTTTTGTTCGATAAAGTCCTTTTATATCCCAAAAAATTCAGTTTAGTAGGCGCCAATGATCTCAGTAATCCATACTTTCAACATGCATTCAAACTAATCCAAAAATGTACCAGTAAATGTTGTCCAAACAAGCCAAACGATGTTTCTAATTAATCCTCAGGTACTCTATTATCTAAATAAACTATAATATTTAGGACAGAGAAAAGTGTGTTGAATAGGGAAGATAAATAACGAAGTGCGCGCACTTCATTCACGCGCCAACAAGAGCACTTTTGTATAAACAGACCAGATGGAAATCGTCATACTACTTCTTCATTTTTCAGAAAACGAGCCTGAAACCCTTTCTAAAGACTGTTGACATCTAGTGGAAGATATAGGAACTGCAATCTGGGTCCTATCTATGAGTAGATCCCATAGCAGACAATTTGAAATTGGCTGTGACCCCCAAAAAATAATTCCAGATGGATTTTCCTCTGGTTTTCGCCTGCCATATCAGTTATGTTATACTCACAGACATTATTTTAACAGTTTTGGAAACTTCAGTGTTTTCTATCCAATGCTACCTAGTATGTGCATATCCTAGCTTCTGGGTCTGAGTAACAGGCAGTTTACTTTGGGTACGTCAGTCATCCGAAATTCCGAACAAAAACCAGTCTCCAAAAGAGGTGCTGAAGTAGCGACATGCTGGATAAGGCCTAAAAAAGGATTTTCCACCATGAACATGAAAATTTGCTTGAAAATGCTACAAATTCATAACCCAGAAACGGTTTCTCCCATCATGCTGAACTAGCGACATGCTGGAAAGGGCCTAAAAAAAGATTTACGGCCATGTACATGAAAAACTGCTGAAAAATATGTTTCAATTTCGTAACTCCGAAACGGTGTCTCTCATCAAACTGAACTAGCAACATGCTGGATAGGGACTAAAAATGATTTTCTGCCATGTGCATGAAAAACTGCTGACAAATATATTTCAATTTTGTAACCCAGGAACGGTGTCTCCCGCCATGCTTAACTAGCAAGTACAGTGCATAAAAAAATATACTTTTCGGCCCTGTGCATGAAAAACTGCTCAAAAATATGTTTCAAATTCGTCAACCAGAAACGATGTCTACCGCCATGCTGAAGGGCCTAAAAGATTTTCATCCAAGTGCATGAAAAATAGCAAAAAAATTATGATTAAAATTCTTAACCCAGAACTGGTTTCTCAAGTAATGCTGAACTAGCGACATGCTGTATAGGGCCTAAAATTATATTTTCGGCCATGTTCATGAAAAACTGCTAAAAAATACGTTTCAAATTCGTAATCCAGAAACAGTGTCTCCCGTCAAGCTGAATTAGCAACATGCTTAATAAGGCCAAGAAAATTATTTTCCGCCATGTTCATGAAAAACTTCTCAAAAGTAAGTTTCAAATTTGTAACCCAGAAACGATGTCTACCGTCATGCTGAAGGGACTAAAAAAGTTTAACATCCCAGTGCATGAAAAACTGCTGAAAAATATGTTTCAAATGTGTAGCCCTAGCAGCATGCAGGATAGGGCCTAAAAAATTATTTTCGGCATTATGCTGGATAGGGAATTTTTTTAAAAGACACTGATTCTGGGTTATGAATTTGTAATATATTTTTGAGCAGTTTTTCATGCTCATGGCAGAAAATCATTTTTTAGGCCCTATCCAACTGTAGGCATATCAGGCGTACCGTTAACTGCCAAAATAAAGGAAACAGTAATCAAGGGATTCAAAGTATATGTTATGGTGTGTGGTGCATTTTCCTGGCATGGTTTAGGTCCACTTGTAGAATCTATGCCAAGGTGCAAGTGTTCTGGCAGCTCTTGGTTGCGTAACTTACTTTTAAGACGCTTCCTTCATTTTGGCAGATACATGTATATGGTAGTGATAAAACTTAATCTACAGTTATTTTTTTATAAACTATTGATCCTCTGTGGTTAAATTATGCTGTCTGGTGTATTTTGATGAACAAATTATAATATTTGTAATAAATTACATAATTATTCAATATATAGTGGGGCAAAAAAGTATTTAGTCAGCCACCAATTGTGCAACTTCTCCCACTTAAAAATATGAGAGAGGCCTGTAATTTTCATCATAGGTACACTTCAACTATGACAGACAAAATGAGAAAAACAAATCCAGAAAACCACATTGTAGGATTTGTTATGAATTTATTTGCAGATTATGGTGGAAAATAAGTATTTGGTCACCTACAAACAAGCAAGATTTCTGGCTCTCACAGACCTGTAACTTCTTCTTTAAGAGGCTCCTCTGTCCTCCACTCGTTACCTGTATTAATGGCACCTGTTTGAACTTGTTATCGGTATAAAAGACTCCTGTCTACAACCTCAAACAGTCACACTCCAAACTCCACTATGGCCAAGACCAAAGAGCTGTCAAAGGACACCAGAAACAAAATTGTAGACCTGCACCATACCTACACCATACCTACTGTGATCTTATCCCTCAGTAAGAGCATTGAAGATGGGTCGTGGCTGGGTCTTCCAGCATGACAACGACCTGAAACACACAGCCAGGGCAACTAAGGAGTGGCTCCGTAAGAAGCATCTCAAGGTCCCGGAGTGGCCTAGCCAGTCTCCAGACCTGAACCCTCCCTCTTTGGAGGGAGCTGAAAGTCCCTATTGCCCAGCGACAGCCCCGAAACCTGAAGGATCTGGAGAAGGTCTATATGGAGGAGTGGGCCAAAATCCCTGCTGCAGTGTGTGCAAACCTGGTCAAAATCTACAGGAAACGTATGATCTCTGTAATTGCAAACAAAGGTTTCTGTACCAAATATTAAGTTCTGCTTTTCTGATGTATCAAATACTTACGTCATGCAATAACATTAAAATTAATTACTTAAAAATCATACAATGTGATTTTCTGGATTTTTGTTTTAGATTCCGTCTCTCACAGTTGAAGTGTACCTATGATACAAATTACAGACGTCTACATGTAAGTAGGAAAATCTGCAAAATCAGCAGTGTATCAAATACTTGTTCTCCCCACTGTATATTGGGTAAAAAAATAAAAATAAATACGGCATAATAATAATAAATCGCACAATTTATTTATTATTATTATGCCGTATTTTTTGTATTTTTTTTTACCCTATCAAGGCAGAGTCCCCCCAGTCACCCACGTGGGTCCACTACCTCCTCTCCTCCCTCCATCTGATGATTAGCAGAGCAGCAGCAGGCAGCAGCAGGCTGCCTACACTCATTGAGCGCAGGCTCCTGAGTCTTATATTTATTTCCTTCATATTTTTCTATTTTTTTTTCTGCCTCTTTGGCCCCCGACGGGCCTGTGCCTATGCCAACTCTCGTCCTGTTAGCCATATCACTGTTAGCTAAAATGTTTTCAACATGTGCGCGCCGTTCAAACCTAGAAGGTTCGACATATGTATATCATTTTTTAATGTTGTAGGAGTGTGAGAGAAGTCATAAGTCAACTAATACTGTGGTGTGTATTATTGTCTGTCCCAGAAATAAAAAGATTGAATGAGCTCCAGTGCAATCATGTCCGTGCCTGATGATGGGTTACGTAAGCACAGGCAAAATCCTAGAGGAAAAAAAACCTCAATCAGTCTCCTTTCCAACAGACACTGAGAGATTAATTCACATTTCAGCAGGACAATAACCCTAAATCTACACTAGAGTTGCTTATCAAGACGACATTGAATGTTCCTGAGTTTCCTATTTACAGTTTTGACTTAAAGATGCAATATGCAGAAATCGCTTTTGCATTTCCTGGTTGCTAATATTCTAATAGATTGCCTAAATTTGAAGTCGTTCACAAATATCAGTTTCTATTTAGGTTTATGTCACCCATTCAATGTCAGTTAGAGACACAGTAGGACCCAAAAGCATAATCAGTGCTCTAACTCCCCCTTGCGCTGGTCTGGAGCAATGAAGTGGTGACGCAGAGCACCGTACTGAACCACAAACGACCTCTAAGGCCCATGGCGTAAGCTCGCAACTTTCAACCACCGTATAACTCATATTTCTATGTGAATTTGGTCGGTCGCCCAAAATGTACACAATACAGCTTTAAACAGGGCTTGAAGAATTAAACAAATAATGCTGGCAAATATTGCACAATCCATGTGTGCAAAAGCTCTTAGAGACTTACCCAAAAAGACTCACAGCTATTATCGCTGTATAAGGTGTTTCTAAAACACAGTATATTGACTCAGAGGATGAATACTTATCTAATCAAGATAAACTGAATATCTTGCCCTCAGAACAGCCTCAATTTGTCTGAGCATGGACTTTACAAGGTGTCAAAAATGTTCCACAGGGATGCTGGCCCATGTTGACTCCAATGCTCTCCACAGTTGTGTCAAGTTGGCTGGATGTCCTTTGGGTGGTGGACCATTCTTGATACACACTGGAAACTGTTGAGCTTGAAAACCCCAGCAGCGTTGCAGTTCTTGACACAAACCGGTGCGCCTGGCACCTACTTCCATTTAAAGGCACTTAAATCTTTTGTCTTCCCCATTCACCCTCTGAACATACAAAATCCATGTCTCAAGGCTTAAACATCTCCTCCCCTTCATTTACACTGATTGAAGTGGATTTAACACGTGACATCAATAAGGGATCAAAGCTTTCACCTGGATTCACCTGGTCAGTCTGTCATAAAAAGAGCAAGTATATATTAGTGTAAAAAAAATGACATTGCAGTGTCACACCCTGACCATAGTTTGCTTTGTATGTTTCTATGTTTTGGTTGGTCAGGGTGTGATCTGAGTGTGCATTCTATGTTACATGTCTAGTTTGTCTAGTTCTATGTTTGGCCTGATATGGTTCTCAGTCAGAGGCAGGTGTTAGTCATTGTCTCTGATTGGGAACCATATTTAGGTAGCCTGTTTGGTGTTGGGTTTTGTGGGTGATTGTTCCTGTCTCTGTGTTTGCACCAGAGAGGGCTGTTTTAGGTTTTCTCACGTTTATTGTTTTTGTTAGTTTATTCATGTATAGTGTCTTTATAAATTAAAGAACCATGAATAAGCACCACGCTGCGTTTTGGTCCGCCTCTCCTTCACTTCAAGAAAACCGTTACATGCAGAGTATTTTGTGTAGATTGTCCCAAAAACATTCACACAACAAAATGTGAAAAATTTCATGGGTGTGAATACTTTCTGAAGGCACATATTATTCATACATACAGTGCATTTGGAAATTCAGACCCTTTGATTTTTCCCACATTTTGTTATGTTACAGCCTTATTCTAAAATGTATTAAATAAAACATTTTCCTAATCAATCTACACACAATACCCCATAATGACAAAGTGAAAACAGGTTTTTAGAAATGTTTGCACATTTATTACAAATAAAAAACAGATAGCTTATTTACATAAGTATTCAGAGCCTTTGCTATGAGACTCAGGTGCATCCTGTTTCGATTGATCATCGTTGAGATGTTTCTAGAACTTGAATGGAGTCCACCTGTGGTAAATTAAATTGATTGGACATGATTTGGAAAGGCACACACCTGCCTATATACGGTCAGTTGACAGTTGACAGTGGACGTCAGAGCAAAAACAAAGCCATGAGGTCAAAGGAATTGTCTGTAGAGCTCAGAAACAGGATAGTGTTAAGGCACAGATCTGGGGAAGGGTACCAAAACATTTCTGCAGCATTGACGGTCCCCAAGAACACAGTGGCCTCCATCATCCTTAAATTGAAGAAGTTTAAAACCACCAAGACTCTTCCTAGATCTGGCTGCCCGGGCCAAACTGAGCAATCGGGGGAGAAGGGCCTTGGTCAGGGAAGTGACCAAGAACCTGATGGTCACTCTGATAGAGCTATAAAATTCCTCTGTGGAGGTGGGAGAACCTTCCAGAAGGACAACCATCTCTGCAGCACTACATCAATCAGTACTTTATGGTAGAGTGGCCAGATGGAAGCCACTCCTCAGTGAAAGGCACATGACAGCCTGCTTGTGGTTTGCCAAAAGGCACCTAAATACTCTCAGACCATGATAAACTGGATTCTCTGGTCTGATGAAACCAAGATTGAACTCTTTGGCCTTAATGCCAAGTGTCACGTCTGGAAGAAACCTGGTACCATTCCTACGGTGAAGCATGTTGGTGGCAGTTTCATGCTGTGGAGATGTTTTTCAGCAGCAGGGACTGGGAGACTAGTCAGGATCGAGGGAAAGATGAAAGGAGGAAAGTACAGAGAGATCCTTGATGAAAACCTGCTCCAGAGTGCACGAGGACCTCAGACTCGGGCAAAGGTTCACCTTCCAACAGGACAACGACCCTAACACACAGCCAAGAGAACGCAGGAGTGTCTTCGGGACAAGTCTGAATGTCCTTGAGTGGCCCATCCAGATCCCGGATTTGAACCCGATCGAACATCTCTGGAGACACCTGAAAATAGCTCTGCAGCAACGCTCCCCGTCCTACCTGACATTGAGAGGATCTGCAGAAAAGAATGTGAGAAACTCCCAAAATACAAGTGTGCCAAATTTGTAGCGTCATACCCAAGAAGACTTGAGGCTGTAATCTCTGCCAAAGGTACTTCAACAAAGTACTGAGTAAAGGGTCTGAAAACGTATGTAAATGTGATATCAGTTTTTTTTATTTATACATTTGCAAACATTTATATAAAACCTGTTTTTGCTTTGTCATTATGGGGTATGGTGTATAGAGTTTTTTTGCGTGATTTAAAAAAAATCCACTTTAGAATAATACATTGTAGAAAAAGTCAAGGGGTCTGAATACTTTCTGAATGCACTCTGTGTTAATACGTATCATTGGCACTGACACATATGGATTATAATTTACTTTTCTAATCATTTACGGTACAAAATATACCTCCAGGTATCAAAATGACCACAACTACTGTATATTCAAAACAACAAAGTCAAAGGGAAACAATTGCAAAGCAGCAAACTGAGAACTCTGAAATAGAGGCTCATAACTCATATACATACAATAGCATTTGCTATGAAGCATAGGTAAAATAAGCTTAAACAATTGTGTTCAGGATAAAGCAACATTCATATGCACTATTGCAGTCATATAGGAATTAGGGACTGAAGTTTAGTAAGTTGAGCAGCATTATAATTTTTCGGAAGAGGTGAGTCACTAAGTTCTACCTTGCCTGTCAAGATGTAGGACCTTGAATGAGAACTAACTGTTGTCTACTATTAGATCTCCCACAACAAAAATGAAGATACATTTGTATCTGTAACATGGGCAAATATACAACTCAAGGAAATGCAGGATCAGTATTGCTTTTGGTGGGTTGTTTATTTTTAGCGATAGCATACTTATACTGGCAAATAAGAAAGAAGAAAAACCTCTATATGCATCCAGTGATTACTCAACCAAACATAAGTATGGAAAACAATTATTAATATAAACTGACCAGGAATAGGCTTTTACATATAGCTTAATTTGGCTATCAAATATACACTTTCTACAAATCTATTACAAATGGAGAAATATATCTCTCCCATTACTCTATACCACTTCTGACTATTTACATCAAATACAGAGTAGAACAGAAACATCATATTAAACATAAATGAACTATAACATTTCTCTTAGACTGTATGTAGCATGCGTTTTTTTACATTCGGAAGTAGTTATACTTTTACTGTGTCACAAAATTTCCCAGGTGTTATCAGAGAAGTTAAAACCATTAAAATGCTGCCTTGGATTTGAATGTGACAGTTCAATCTAGACATATTTTGAATTAGCAAAGAAAATGAACATAATTGACATAACAATCCAATTTCAAGAATGGTTTCTGCAATCAAACTGGTTTAGCTGCCACTTAGTCTACTCTGCCACCACCACACTCATCCTTATTGTCATGTTATGACCAGATATGGTAGAAAGTAAATGTACTATCTCTGGTATGACCACAAGAGCATTAAACTATGGAATGCTGACTGTCAACATTCTCATGCTGTGTACCTGGAACTAGAACAATCTGAACAATTCATTTGAATGACATCTCAGTCTCAACTACATGTGCAAACACCAAGCAAAGACACTAAAGCCGCTTGTCCTTCTCATAAAAACACCTGTAGGTTCCTTTTTATATACATTTTAACGAGAGTAGTAATACTGAATAATAATAGTATTTTGAGTAATAAAAGAGAGAGGATACAGGGAAAACTCAATTATGATTAGTGCGTACAGGTGTTTTGTAAATATTCACAAGTTCAAAGTTAAATACCCACTGAATAGCTGCTACTGTATGTTCAAATAAGTAGATAACATGATCAATACATTACAAATAGGTGATTTAACACTAATGTGTTACTGCACAAACCATTTCAGATTTCAAGGGGAACTGGTGAAGACATCAAAGACGTGTCAGAGACACCTCCAGATGTGACCCTACTTGGAATGTGAGTGGACTTGTTTATTAATCTGGCATCTGAATTTATTTTTTGGGGGGAGGTTGATTCCACTGTCATAGTATGACAGTGCAGTCATGCAGGCTTTACCGGCGACAGACCTGGGTTCAAATACTATTTGAATACTATTTGACGTCTTTCAAATACTCTGAGTGTTTTCTCTAGCCTGCCTGAAGTGCCAGATGGGTGTGGTTTGCAATTTTGGGACTTTTGTATTGGTGCATTCAACAAACAAGCTCAATCAAGCACGGATGAGGTATTTGAACTGATTTGAGATTTTTAACCCAAGTCTGTTTGACAGTGCCCTGGGCTAAATTAAATTCATTTTTTTAAAAGTGACTGTGACTGTGGACAAACATAGCTAGGACACTCCTATGTGGGTGAGGTGGTGGTTAAACATAGGCTTGAAACACCGGGCTAGGGTTGACAGGTGCTTTAGAAGAACTGAGCTTATCTCACATACTCTTCTCTCTTTAATGAGGAAACCATAACAAATAGGTATTTACAACTTCGACACAAAGATTGAACATCCTCATCCTCACTAAAGATAGAACGAGTGGAATGATTTTTATATTTTTAAGTAAATGTACATGTAGAGTGCCGTGAAAGTATTTGCCCCTCTGATTTTCTCTACTTTTGCCTATTTTTTTATACTGAATATTATCAGATCTTCAACCAAAACCTAATATTAGATAAAGGGAACCTGAGCTTACAAATAACAAACATATTTTAATGATTTAATTACAAAAGTTATGCAACACCCAGTTCCCCTGTGTGAAAAAATAACTGACCCCTTACACTCAATGACTGGTTGTGCCACTTTTAGCTACAATGACTACAACCAAACACTACCTGTAGTTGTTGATCAGTCTCTCACTTCACTGTGAAAGAATCTTGTCCCACACTTCCATGCAGATCTGCTTTAACTCAGTGACATTTGTAGAATGGCCTAACAACTACAGGAAACGTTTGGGTGGAGTAATTGCAGCTAAAGGTGGCACAACCAGTTATTGAGCGTAAGGGGGGCAACTACTTTTTCACCTATTGGGTGTTGCATAACATTGTTTATGAAATAAGTATGTAATTGGTGCGTTATTCGTTCACTCAGGTTATCTTTATCTAATGTTAGGTTTTGGTTGAAGATCTGATAACATTCAGTATCAAAAATATGCAAAAGTAGAGAATCAGAAAGGGGGCAAAAACTTTTTCACAACAGTGTATAATTGATGAGAACATAGTGTATGTGTTATAAATTAGTTATTGCCTTTAGGGGAAAGTATCTGCCACTCTAGACTAGACCTTCATGACTAATTTCACTTTAATTCAGAGAAATCCCTAGGGTTTTAGCTATTCACAAGACACAAGCTATTCAAAATACATCATTATTTCATGTATTTGACATATTCCTTTAAATCAGAGGTGTCAAACTCATTTCACGGAGTGCCGATTGTCTTTGTTATTTTTTAAAATATTGCCTAGACAACCAAGTGAGGGGAGTTGCTTACGAATTAGTACAAGGGCGAAAACCTGCAGACACTTGGTCCTCCGTGGAATGAGTTCGACAGGCGCTTTAAATAATTCAGTACACATAGATATAATTATATTTGAAGAACATTTCTGTTAGTACTTATTTACAATATCATGAGTTAAAGAGCTTTATTCAGCAATTGTGCAAGATGCAGAGGTTGCTATTGTTAAAGAGAACTAATCACAAAGGCAAATCAATAGAGGACTCAACATTGATAGTAGCATAATAAATTAATGTAGAAAGACAAGGTGAGTGTTGTATAAGAATAATACTGGACATTCAAACTCAGGAGGACTTAAGCAAATCAACAGAGAGACAGGAAAGGAATAGGATACGACAGGAGTAGACATAGATTTAGGCTCAACAGGTACTCTCCCATTGAAACTATGTATTCACACTCTCTTCTTAGCTTCACGAAGACACTCTCTTAATAAGTCTTGACATGTGTTCCCCAGAACAGGGGAGAAAATGAATCCATCTGTTTTCATCTGAAAAGCTGTGGCAGCACATCACTTTATCTACCAATTTCAGAACATTCCTTTCACAAATCCTGTGTTTTTCTGAATAGTTAAATATATTTTGCTGCTTCCAAGCTATGAATTAGAGGAATGGTGTCTGATCTGTTGTTGGCGCCCTGGTAGGGTCCCAGATAGACGTGATAGGAGGGTAGAATGGAAGGTAGCGGTCTATAAGCAGACATCACTGTCTTTGTCCGTATACAGTTGTTGTCTTTCTGCTCAACATCAGGTCAAGGCTCTCAACAAGCTAACCATGATCAGAAGCGCAGCTGTTGCTGAGGTGACTGTCAGAATAGGGTTCCATTCTATATCACTCCCCTGAGGAAGCAGAGACAAAGGTTAGGGGTGGATTTTAGAGACCTTTGCACACTTAGTAAGGCATACAATAAATACAAATATGAAATAAACATGCACACACAAACACATTTACGCCAAACGTGCACTGAAAACTGTCACCAAATATTTAAATCACAAATATGTACACATTCGGCATTAAATTATTTGCTGACGTAACAACAAAAATTATCTAAAATATAACAGCGATGTCATACATGAAAGCACTGTGTGAAACTACCTACCGTCCCATGTCTGTCACTCAAAAATACTTGGTATGTTTTATGCATTTACATCTTACGATAAATGGGACTTTCTAATTGCCACCCTCTAGCTAGCAATTTACTTTGTCTGGTACCATACTGTATGTGCTGTAGCCAACTTCTCTCTGCCTGACCTGACAATGAATGAAGAGACTTGGCTAAAGCACAAACTGACTGGCACGAGACTAGTAATTATCCACATTTATAAACTGGGTGGTTTGAGCCCTGAATGCTGATTTGCTGACACCCGTGGTATATCAGACTGTATACACACGGGTATGACAAAACATTTATTTTGACAGCTCTAATTATGTTGGTAACCAGTTTATAATAGCAATAACGCACCTCAGGGGTTTGTGGTATATGGCCAATATACCACGACTAAGGGCTGTATTCAGGCACTCCGCGTTGTGTCGTGAGTAAGGACAGCCCTTAGCCGTGGTATATTCTCCTTATTTCTTAAACATAGAGTATCAATGATATATCTCAACTCCTATGTCAACTCTGAACACCTGATCAAACCAAAACTACACAACAGCAGTAGTAACCAAAATAAACATTTCGGACAATCTTCGTGGTCCTCGAGATGGATTTGAATCAGCATCTGTCTTACTTTACTTTAAAGGGAAATAGAAACACTAGGTTCTAACTGTAACTGTAAATCGCCATGCTTTTGGGTTCATATTATTACATCAGTGACCGGGTAGAAACATTTTAGATTGCTGATTTATGATGGCCTGTAACGCTTGATTCTCAAGTGGTTTGCAGGTCATTTCTATTTTTCTAATGGTTGGGAACTCTTTTGGATCTTATTTTTCTCAGTAGACTACAGATATCTGCCTCTCCAGTGCATACTGTCCGTGCAACAATGTATCAATTCATCTCCTGTCAAACTTTTCCCCACCAGTTGATTTAGCCTATGCTGTATTTACATCCAGCAACCAAAAGCAAGGTTGCTTCTCTCCTCAAATAGGCTAATAGTAGCAAAACGTATTCAAAATAACTGCCCAAAAAGATGTAGCCTAGTTTTCCCCTATGACTCAACAAAGCTTAGAGGAATTGCTAAAAGGTCAGCGGAGAGGCAAGCGAAAGTGCGTTATTGCGCAGGAGACAAGTGAAGATGAATAGGCTAAAGATGAAGGCTACCTATTTAAAAGCTCATTCTTAACCATCATTCGTAGGCATAATATTATGCCTAACGGGACTACTGTAGTGGATTTACCACTTTGCAAGAGAGGACAATTCTGTCGGTTTCTAGAGTTTACGCACTCAAATTAAAATGTATTGTCAGCATTGACCACCACATGCTTAACTCCCATTGATAAACGATTAATCATTATGTAGGTGACCGGTTGCTGGAATTTCTATTTTCCTAATGGTTGTGAATTTGATCAGCATCACACTGTCGTAGCCTACTAGCCATAGGTCTATTCTTTCACCTTTAAACTCTCCCCATCAATATATTTTGTACATTGTGTCTTTCCATTATCCTGCACATGCAACATTTCAGAAATAACTGTACTTGTAAGGTGTTTTTAACTAAAAGAGTAGGCCATAGCTGCAGTAGCGAATTTCACTGTGCAAGAAACACATTTCAGATGTTGGGATGACAGGTGCTGTATGCAATGTGAACTTCGCAAGCCCTCAACTCACATAAAGCTTCCTTTACATTGCTGAACAGCACACTTGCACTTGACGTGCGTTTATGGATGAGAACATAAACTTGCCATTTTCAAAGAGTTTAGCTCAATGGGAAACAGCGGATGTCCTGCTTTTGCAATTTATTGCCTACATTTACAGCCAGGGCAGAGCCGGTGTTATGGGAGGGCCTTAGGGTTCCTGGCCCGCCCTAACGTACCTCCTTGCCTGTCCAAATAAAACAATCAAATATTGATAATTTATTTGACTGAGACAGGCGCTGTCAGAAAGACCCATCATTGTCAGATAAAGCATCTGAGCAAGCGAAACAGCGTCTCTCTATCTCAGGATGTGTAGCCCATGTATCTGATGCTGTCTGGACTAAAAGAGTATGGCATGACATCATTTTTTGACCAAACCACATCAGATACATGGGGCTACAAGACAGAAGGGTGCTGTTTCAGTCGATCGGATGCTATTTTGGACTAACTTGCGAAGGTAACCTATTACTACTAAGTTATTTGTTTTACAATCAGATGAATACACCATGACTGGTTGTGTTCATGCCACATTAACAGTCAGGCTAACACATTTGTATAGTCACATGTCGTTACTATAAAACCCACAGTAGAACTGCTAAAGCACTCATTTGGACTGCTCATGAATGTATTACTGTGCAATCTTTAAAGTCATGCCCCACTCTGTCCTTGCCATTGTTAGAACTGGTGTTATAGACCGTTTTAGGATGGCATGTCGTATATGGTTTTCCCCATTGCCCCGCCTTCTCTCGACATTAGGGCCTGATCCCCCTCCTTCTCTCGACATTAGGGCCTGATCCCCCTCCTTCTCTCGACATTAGGGCCTGATCCCCTCCTTCTCTCGACATTAGGGCCTGATCCCCTCCTTCTCTCGACATTAGGGCCTGATCCCCTCCTTCTCCCGATAGTCGATGATGCCAAACTCACTCTGATTGCCTGCCCAGTCATGTGAAATCCATAGACTAGGGCCTAATGAATGTTTTTCCATTGATTTATTTCCTTATATGAACTGTAACTCAGCAAAATCTTTGAAATTGTTGCATGTTGCATTTTATATTTTTGTTCAGTATAGTAAGAGATGAAATACATGAAGTAGGCTTAAAGTATGATGGGGAAAATGGAAGTGTAATCTATGTAATCACCAATTGTGAATGAAGAACAGGGCGGTCCATCATATTGTATTGAACTATTCTAATTATATAATCTCAAAATGTTATGTACTATATCAGTCTACTCTGGCCTACTTGGTGTACACAGTGAGAGCGTGCCTAATTTACAATGTCACGAAGACCAAGACGAATGGATGCACTCGTTAGCGTTTCTACAAAATCTTAATTAAAACGACTTCTGATGGAGGGGAGGAAATGAATCATGATGACTTCTCTGTTGAGTATTCTTCTGATTCTGAGCCTCAACCTGAATCTTCACCTCCGGAGCTTAAGCTAAAAAAAAAAGAAAGCTAGAACTGTCTGCACTGTGCAGGTGCCCACGCCACCACCAAATGAAACGGCGAGACAGGAGAGAGGATGGCAGGGTTTGGAATAGAACAATCCGGTGAAAATTCTACGGGCTATTATCACCACAAATGTCATCACTGAGGGAGCCGGCCCTACATCTCAAGCAAGACATAAAATCAGCAATGCACTCAACAGCTTTCGTTGTTTAGGCTATGTGACATGGACATGCTCCAACTGAAAGCTAACTTTTTGACAGCTGTCATATCAACACTTATATTCATAATGCCATTATTGCTTTTGTGATGATATTCTCCATTATCAAGCACACTTGGTGCTTTTAATGATGTTTAGGCTACTGATGTTTTTGTCATTTGACTATGCATCTTACTGACCGTACTTCTTGGTGGTTGGGGTATTTATTTGTATTTTGTAGTTATAAGAGAAGCTTATACCGGGATCCAACACCAATGCTTTCTGTTTCATAGTTGTAACAAAGGCAAGTCCTCAACTGGCAGCTTCATTAAATAGTACCCGCAAAACACCAGTCTCAACATCAACAGTGAAGAGGCGACTCCGGGATGCTGGCCTTCTAGGCAGATTTGCAAAGAAAAAGCCATATCTCAGACTGGCCAATTAAAAAATATATATATTAAAATGGGAAAAAGAACACAGACACTAGAAGGCCAGTCTCCCGGAGTCGCCTTTTCACTGTTAACGTTGATACTGGTGTTTTGCGGGTACTATTTATTTTGAATTGTGCTAACATAATTGCAAAATGGTTTTCTAATGATCAATTAACCTTTTAAAATGACTTGGATTAGCTAACACAACGTGGCATTGAAACACAGGAGTGATGGTTGTTGATAATGGGCCTCTGTACGGCTATGTAGAAATGACATTTTAAAAAATCTTCCGTTTCCAGCTACAATAGTCATTTTGTTACGGTGAGTGAATGAGGACCCAAAAGCGAACTAACTTAAACAGAGCTTCTTTAATAACCAAACTGTGGTAGGCTCAGATAGACCGGCAGATTCCGACAGGACAGGACAAGGTTACAGCAAACATGACGATAGTCTGGCTCAGGCATGAAACACAACAAACAAGAATCCGACAAGGACAGGAACAAAAACAGAGAGAGATATAGGGGACTAATCAGAGGGAAAAGGGGAACAGGTGGGAGAAGGGGTGACGAGGTAGTCAAGAGGAGACAAGGAACAGCTGGGGGAAAGCGGGGGAGAAAAGGTAACCTAATACGACCAGCAGAGGGAGACAGGGTGAAAGGAAAGGACAGAAAGACACAACATGACAATACATGACAGTACCCCCCCACTCACCGAGCGCCTCCTGGCGCACTCGAGGAGGAAACCTGGCGGCAACGGAGGAAATCCTCGATCAGCGCACGGTCCAGCACGTCCCGAGAGGGAACCCAACTCCTCTCCTCAGGACCGTACCCCTCCCAATCAACGAGGTACTGGTGACCACGGCCCCGAGGACGCATGTCCAAAATCCTGCGGACCCTGTAGATGGGTGCGCCCTCGACAAGGATGGGGGGGGGGGGGAAGAACGGGCTTAATACAGGAGACATGGAAGACCGGGTGGACGCGACGAAGGTATCGCGGAAGAAGAAGTCGAACTGCGACAGGATTAATGACCCGAGAAATACGGAACGGACCAATGAACCGCGGGGTCAACTTGCGAGAAGCCGTCTTAAGGGGAAGGTTCTGAGTGGAGAGCCAAACTCTCTGACCGCGACAATATCTAGGACTCTTAGTTCTACGCTTATTAGCAGCCCTCACAGTCTGCGTCCTATAACGGCAAAGTGCAGACCTGACCCTCTTCCAGGTGCGCTCGCAACGTTGGACAAAAGCCTGAGCGGAGGGGACGCTGGACTCGGCGAACTGAGATGAGAACAGCGGAGGCTGGTACCCGAGGCTACTCTGAAAAGGAGATAGCCCGGTCGCAGACGAAGGAAGCGAGTTGTGGGCGTATTCTGCCCAGGGGAGCTGTTCTGACCAAGACGCAGGGTTGCGAAAAGAAAGACTGCGTAAGATGCGACCAATAGTCTGATTGGCCCGTTCTGCTTGACCGTTAGACTGGGGGTGAAAGCCGGAAGAGAGACTGACGGAAGCCCCAATCAAACGGCAAAACTCCCTCCAAAATTGAGACGTGAATTGCGGACCTCTGTCCGAAACGACGTCTGACGGAAGGCCATGAATTCTGAAAACATTCTCGATGATGATTTGTGCCGTCTCTTTAGCAGAAGGAAGCTTAGCAAGGGGAATGAAATGAGCCGCCTTAGAGAACCTATCGACAACCGTAAGAATAACAGTCTTCCCCGCTGACGAAGGCAGTCCGATGACAAAATCTAAGGCGATGTGAGACCACGGTCGAGAGGGAATGGGAAGCGGCCTGAGACGGCCGGCAGGAGGGGAGTTACCGGACTTAGTCTGCGCGCAGACCGAACAAGCAGCCACGAAACGACGCGTGTCATGCTCCCGGGTGGGCCACCAAAAACGCTGGCGAATGGAAGCAAGCGTACCCCGAACGCCAGGGTGGCCGGCTAACTTGGCAGAGTGAGCCCACTGAAGAACGGCCAGACGAGTAGGAACGGGAACGAAAAGAAGGTTCCTAGGACAAGCGCGCGGCGACGGAGTGTGAGTGAGCGCTTGCTTTACCTGCCTCTCAATTCCCCAGACAGTCAACCCGACAACACGCCCCTCAGGGAGAATCCCCTCGGGGTCAGTGGAGGCTACTGAAGAACTGAAGAGACGAGATAAAGCATCAGGCTTGGTGTTCTTAGAGCCCGGACGATAAGAAATCACGAACTCGAAACGAGCGAAAAACAGCGCCCAACGCGCCTGACGCGCATTAAGTCGTTTGGCAGAACGGATGTACTCAAGGTTCCTATGGTCAGTCCAAACGACAAAAGGAACGGTCGCCCCCTCCAACCACTGTCGCCATTCGCCTAGGGCTAACCGGATGGCGAGCAGTTCGCGGTTTCCCACATCATAGTTACGTTCCGACGGCGACAGGCGATGAGAAAAATACGCGCATGGGTGGACCTTGTCGTCAGAGAGGGAGCGCTGAGAAAGAATGGCTCCCACGCCCACCTCTGACGCGTCAACCTCGACAACGAACTGTCTAGAGACGTCAGGTGTAACAAGGATAGGAGCGGATGTAAAACGATTCTTGAGGAGATCAAAAGCTCCCTGGGCGGAAACGGACCACTTAAAGCACGTCTTGACAGAAGTAAGGGCTGTGAGAGGAGCTGCCACCTGACCGAAATTACGGATGAAACGACGATAGAAGTTCGCGAAGCCGAGAAAGCGCTGCAGCTCGACGCGTGACTTAGGGGCGGGCCAATCAATGACAGCTTGGACCTTAGCGGGATCCATCTTAATGCCTTCAGCGGAAATAACAGAACCGAGAAATGTGACGGAGGAGGCATGAAAAGTGCACTTCTCAGCCTTCACAAAAAGACAATTCTCTAAAAGGCGCTGGAGGACACGTCGAACGTGCTGAAGATGAATCTGGAGTGACGGTGAAAAAATCAGGATATCGTCAAGGTAAACGAAAACAAAGATGTTCAGCATGTCTCTCAGGACATCATTGACTAATGCCTGAAAGACAGCTGGAGCGTTAGCGAGGCCGAACGGAGTGTTAAACGCCGTCTTCCACTCGTCCCCCTCCCTGATGCGCACGAGATGGTAAGCGTTACGAAGGTCCAACTTAGTGAAAAACCTGGCTCCCTGCAGGATCTCGAAGGCTGAAGACATAAGAGGAAGCGGATAACGATTCTTAACTGTTATGTCATTCAGCCCTCGATAATCTATGCAGGGGCGCAGAGACCCGTCCTTCTTCTTGACAAAAAAAACCCCCGCTCCGGCGGGAGAGGAGGAGGGGACTATGGTACCGGCGTCAAGAGCTACAGACAAATAATCCTCGAGAGCCTTACGTTCGGGAGCCGACAGAGAGTATAGTCTACCCCGGGGGGGAGTGGTTCCCGGAAGGAGATCAATACTACAATCATACGACCGGTGTGGAGGAAGAGAGGTGGCCCTGGACCGACTGAACACCGTGCGCAGATCGTGATATTCCTCCGGCACCCCTGTCAAATCACCAGGCTCCTCCTGTGAAGAAGAGACAGAGGAAACAGGAGGGATAGCAGACATTAAACATTTCACATGACAAGAGACGTTCCAGGAGAGGATAGAATTACTAGACCAATTAATGGAAGGATTATGACAAACTAGCCAGGGATGGCCCAAAACAACAGGTGTAAAAGGTGAACGAAAAATCAAAAAAGAAATGGTTTCGCTATGATTACCAGAAACAGTGAGGGTTAAAGGTAGCGTCTCACGCTGAATCCTGGGGAGAGGACTACCATCCAGGGCGAACAAGGCCGTGGACTCCCTTAACTGTCTGAGAGGAATGTCATGTTCCCGAGCCCAGGTCTCGTCCATAAAACAGCCCTCCGCCCCAGAGTCTATTAAGGCACTGCAGGAAGCTGACGAACCGGTCCAGCGTAGATGGACCGACAAGGTAGTGCAGGATCTTGAAGGAGAGACAGGAGTAGTAGCGCTCACCAGTAGCCCTCCGCTTACTGATGAGCTCTGGCTTTTACTGGACATGAAGTGACAAAATGACCAGCAGAACCGCAATAGAGACAGAGGCGGTTGGTGATTCTCCGTTCCCTCTCCTTAGTCGAGATGCGGATACCTCCCAGCTGCATAGGCTCAGCTCCCGAGCCGGCAGAGGAAGATGGTAGTGATGCGGAGAGGGGGGCAACGGAGAACGCGAGCTCCTTTCCACGAGCTCGGTGACGAAGATCAACCCGTCGCTCAATGCGAATAGCGAGTTCAATCAGGGAATCCACGCTGGAAGGGACCTCCCGGGAGAGAATCTCATCCTTTACCTCTGCGCGGAGACCCTCCAGAAAACGAGCGAGCAAAGCCGGCTCGTTCCAGCCACTGGAGGCAGCAAGAGTGCGAAACTCAATAGAGTAGTCTGTTATGGATCGATTACCTTGACATAGGGAAGACAGGGCCCTGGAAGCCTCCTCCCCAAAAACAGATCGATCAAAAACCCGTATCATCTCCTCCTTAAAGTCCTGATACTGGTTAGTACACTCAGCCCTTGCCTCCCAGATTGCCGTGCCCCACTCACGAGCCCGTCCAATAAGGAGAGATATGACGTAGGCGACACGAGCAGTGCTCCTGGAGTAAGTGTTGGGCTGGAGAGAAAACACAATATCACACTGGGTGAGGAACGAGCGGCATTCAGTGGGCTCCCCAGAGTAACACGGCGGGTTATTGATTCTGGGCTCCGGAGATTCGAAAGCCCTGGAAGTGGCCGGTGGATCGAGGCGGAGATGGTGAACCTGTTCTGTGAGGTTGGAGACTTGGGTGGCCAGGGTCTCAACGGCATGTCGAGCAGCAGACAATTCCTGCTCGTGTCTGCCTAGCATCGCTCCCTGGATCTCGACGGCTGAGTGGAGAGGATCCGAAGTCGCTGGGTCCATTCTTGGTCGGATTCTTCTGTTACGGTGAGTGAATGAGGACCCAAAAGCGAACTAACTTAAACAGAGCTTCTTTAATAACCAAACTGTGGTAGGCTCAGATAGACCGGCAGATTCCGACAGGACAGGACAAGGTTACAGCAAACATGACGATAGTCTGGCTCAGGCATGAAACACAACAAACAAGAATCCGACAAGGACAGGAACAAAAACAGAGAGAGATATAGGGGACTAATCAGAGGGAAAAGGGGAACAGGTGGGAGAAGGGGTGACGAGGTAGTCAAGAGGAGACAAGGAACAGCTGGGGGAAAGCGGGGGAGAAAAGGTAACCTAATACGACCAGCAGAGGGAGACAGGGTGAAAGGAAAGGACAGAAAGACACAACATGACAATACATGACAGTACCCCCCCACTCACCGAGCGCCTCCTGGCGCACTCGAGGAGGAAACCTGGCGGCAACGGAGGAAATCCTCGATCAGCGCACGGTCCAGCACGTCCCGAGAGGGAACCCAACTCCTCTCCTCAGGACCGTACCCCTCCCAATCAACGAGGTACTGGTGACCACGGCCCCGAGGACGCATGTCCAAAATCCTGCGGACCCTGTAGATGGGTGCGCCCTCGACAAGGATGGGGGGGGGGGGGAAGAACGGGCTTAATACAGGAGACATGGAAGACCGGGTGGACGCGACGAAGGTATCGCGGAAGAAGAAGTCGAACTGCGACAGGATTAATGACCCGAGAAATACGGAACGGACCAATGAACCGCGGGGTCAACTTGCGAGAAGCCGTCTTAAGGGGAAGGTTCTGAGTGGAGAGCCAAACTCTCTGACCGCGACAATATCTAGGACTCTTAGTTCTACGCTTATTAGCAGCCCTCACAGTCTGCGTCCTATAACGGCAAAGTGCAGACCTGACCCTCTTCCAGGTGCGCTCGCAACGTTGGACAAAAGCCTGAGCGGAGGGGACGCTGGACTCGGCGAACTGAGATGAGAACAGCGGAGGCTGGTACCCGAGGCTACTCTGAAAAGGAGATAGCCCGGTCGCAGACGAAGGAAGCGAGTTGTGGGCGTATTCTGCCCAGGGGAGCTGTTCTGACCAAGACGCAGGGTTGCGAAAAGAAAGACTGCGTAAGATGCGACCAATAGTCTGATTGGCCCGTTCTGCTTGACCGTTAGACTGGGGGTGAAAGCCGGAAGAGAGACTGACGGAAGCCCCAATCAAACGGCAAAACTCCCTCCAAAATTGAGACGTGAATTGCGGACCTCTGTCCGAAACGACGTCTGACGGAAGGCCATGAATTCTGAAAACATTCTCGATGATGATTTGTGCCGTCTCTTTAGCAGAAGGAAGCTTAGCAAGGGGAATGAAATGAGCCGCCTTAGAGAACCTATCGACAACCGTAAGAATAACAGTCTTCCCCGCTGACGAAGGCAGTCCGATGACAAAATCTAAGGCGATGTGAGACCACGGTCGAGAGGGAATGGGAAGCGGCCTGAGACGGCCGGCAGGAGGGGAGTTACCGGACTTAGTCTGCGCGCAGACCGAACAAGCAGCCACGAAACGACGCGTGTCATGCTCCCGGGTGGGCCACCAAAAACGCTGGCGAATGGAAGCAAGCGTACCCCGAACGCCAGGGTGGCCGGCTAACTTGGCAGAGTGAGCCCACTGAAGAACGGCCAGACGAGTAGGAACGGGAACGAAAAGAAGGTTCCTAGGACAAGCGCGCGGCGACGGAGTGTGAGTGAGCGCTTGCTTTACCTGCCTCTCAATTCCCCAGACAGTCAACCCGACAACACGCCCCTCAGGGAGAATCCCCTCGGGGTCAGTGGAGGCTACTGAAGAACTGAAGAGACGAGATAAAGCATCAGGCTTGGTGTTCTTAGAGCCCGGACGATAAGAAATCACGAACTCGAAACGAGCGAAAAACAGCGCCCAACGCGCCTGACGCGCATTAAGTCGTTTGGCAGAACGGATGTACTCAAGGTTCCTATGGTCAGTCCAAACGACAAAAGGAACGGTCGCCCCCTCCAACCACTGTCGCCATTCGCCTAGGGCTAACCGGATGGCGAGCAGTTCGCGGTTTCCCACATCATAGTTACGTTCCGACGGCGACAGGCGATGAGAAAAATACGCGCATGGGTGGACCTTGTCGTCAGAGAGGGAGCGCTGAGAAAGAATGGCTCCCACGCCCACCTCTGACGCGTCAACCTCGACAACGAACTGTCTAGAGACGTCAGGTGTAACAAGGATAGGAGCGGATGTAAAACGATTCTTGAGGAGATCAAAAGCTCCCTGGGCGGAAACGGACCACTTAAAGCACGTCTTGACAGAAGTAAGGGCTGTGAGAGGAGCTGCCACCTGACCGAAATTACGGATGAAACGACGATAGAAGTTCGCGAAGCCGAGAAAGCGCTGCAGCTCGACGCGTGACTTAGGGGCGGGCCAATCAATGACAGCTTGGACCTTAGCGGGATCCATCTTAATGCCTTCAGCGGAAATAACAGAACCGAGAAATGTGACGGAGGAGGCATGAAAAGTGCACTTCTCAGCCTTCACAAAAAGACAATTCTCTAAAAGGCGCTGGAGGACACGTCGAACGTGCTGAAGATGAATCTGGAGTGACGGTGAAAAAATCAGGATATCGTCAAGGTAAACGAAAACAAAGATGTTCAGCATGTCTCTCAGGACATCATTGACTAATGCCTGAAAGACAGCTGGAGCGTTAGCGAGGCCGAACGGAGTGTTAAACGCCGTCTTCCACTCGTCCCCCTCCCTGATGCGCACGAGATGGTAAGCGTTACGAAGGTCCAACTTAGTGAAAAACCTGGCTCCCTGCAGGATCTCGAAGGCTGAAGACATAAGAGGAAGCGGATAACGATTCTTAACTGTTATGTCATTCAGCCCTCGATAATCTATGCAGGGGCGCAGAGACCCGTCCTTCTTCTTGACAAAAAAAACCCCCGCTCCGGCGGGAGAGGAGGAGGGGACTATGGTACCGGCGTCAAGAGCTACAGACAAATAATCCTCGAGAGCCTTACGTTCGGGAGCCGACAGAGAGTATAGTCTACCCCGGGGGGGAGTGGTTCCCGGAAGGAGATCAATACTACAATCATACGACCGGTGTGGAGGAAGAGAGGTGGCCCTGGACCGACTGAACACCGTGCGCAGATCGTGATATTCCTCCGGCACCCCTGTCAAATCACCAGGCTCCTCCTGTGAAGAAGAGACAGAGGAAACAGGAGGGATAGCAGACATTAAACATTTCACATGACAAGAGACGTTCCAGGAGAGGATAGAATTACTAGACCAATTAATGGAAGGATTATGACAAACTAGCCAGGGATGGCCCAAAACAACAGGTGTAAAAGGTGAACGAAAAATCAAAAAAGAAATGGTTTCGCTATGATTACCAGAAACAGTGAGGGTTAAAGGTAGCGTCTCACGCTGAATCCTGGGGAGAGGACTACCATCCAGGGCGAACAAGGCCGTGGACTCCCTTAACTGTCTGAGAGGAATGTCATGTTCCCGAGCCCAGGTCTCGTCCATAAAACAGCCCTCCGCCCCAGAGTCTATTAAGGCACTGCAGGAAGCTGACGAACCGGTCCAGCGTAGATGGACCGACAAGGTAGTGCAGGATCTTGAAGGAGAGACAGGAGTAGTAGCGCTCACCAGTAGCCCTCCGCTTACTGATGAGCTCTGGCTTTTACTGGACATGAAGTGACAAAATGACCAGCAGAACCGCAATAGAGACAGAGGCGGTTGGTGATTCTCCGTTCCCTCTCCTTAGTCGAGATGCGGATACCTCCCAGCTGCATAGGCTCAGCTCCCGAGCCGGCAGAGGAAGATGGTAGTGATGCGGAGAGGGGGGCAACGGAGAACGCGAGCTCCTTTCCACGAGCTCGGTGACGAAGATCAACCCGTCGCTCAATGCGAATAGCGAGTTCAATCAGGGAATCCACGCTGGAAGGGACCTCCCGGGAGAGAATCTCATCCTTTACCTCTGCGCGGAGACCCTCCAGAAAACGAGCGAGCAAAGCCGGCTCGTTCCAGCCACTGGAGGCAGCAAGAGTGCGAAACTCAATAGAGTAGTCTGTTATGGATCGATTACCTTGACATAGGGAAGACAGGGCCCTGGAAGCCTCCTCCCCAAAAACAGATCGATCAAAAACCCGTATCATCTCCTCCTTAAAGTCCTGATACTGGTTAGTACACTCAGCCCTTGCCTCCCAGATTGCCGTGCCCCACTCACGAGCCCGTCCAATAAGGAGAGATATGACGTAGGCGACACGAGCAGTGCTCCTGGAGTAAGTGTTGGGCTGGAGAGAAAACACAATATCACACTGGGTGAGGAACGAGCGGCATTCAGTGGGCTCCCCAGAGTAACACGGCGGGTTATTGATTCTGGGCTCCGGAGATTCGAAAGCCCTGGAAGTGGCCGGTGGATCGAGGCGGAGATGGTGAACCTGTTCTGTGAGGTTGGAGACTTGGGTGGCCAGGGTCTCAACGGCATGTCGAGCAGCAGACAATTCCTGCTCGTGTCTGCCTAGCATCGCTCCCTGGATCTCGACGGCTGAGTGGAGAGGATCCGAAGTCGCTGGGTCCATTCTTGGTCGGATTCTTCTGTTACGGTGAGTGAATGAGGACCCAAAAGCGAACTAACTTAAACAGAGCTTCTTTAATAACCAAACTGTGGTAGGCTCAGATAGACCGGCAGATTCCGACAGGACAGGACAAGGTTACAGCAAACATGACGATAGTCTGGCTCAGGCATGAAACACAACAAACAAGAATCCGACAAGGACAGGAACAAAAACAGAGAGAGATATAGGGGACTAATCAGAGGGAAAAGGGGAACAGGTGGGAGAAGGGGTGACGAGGTAGTCAAGAGGAGACAAGGAACAGCTGGGGGAAAGCGGGGGAGAAAAGGTAACCTAATACGACCAGCAGAGGGAGACAGGGTGAAAGGAAAGGACAGAAAGACACAACATGACAATACATGACACATTTACAACATGAACCATGTCTATACTGTATTTCTGATCAATTTGATGTTATTTTAACCCGCCTTTTATTTGCTTTTCTTTAAAAAACAAGGACATTTCTAAGTGACCCCAAACTTTTGAACAGTAGTATATGTCTACATAGCCTAGGCCTACTGTAGCTAATATTGAATATCGTTTACTTTGACGTTTAACAGGGCTTAGCTATATTGCACAATGAGTATCAAGGTTTCAATGCAAATGCATCTTGTATTTCACAGTAATTTTGCTTAAAGGAATAATCCACCCCAAACCACTAATTCCTATTATTTACAGTGTTCAATAACTAATATGTGAGAACAACATTTTTGGCAAACAAATGTTTCTGTAATTATAATAAGATTGGGAGAAACATGTGGCGGCAGGTAGCCTAGTGGTTAGAGCGTTGGGCCAGTAACCGAAAGGTTGCTAGATCGAATCCCTGAGCTGATAAGGTAAAAATCTGTCGTTTTGCCCCTGAACAAGGCATTTAACCCACTGTTCCTAGGCCGTCATTGTAAATAAGAATTTGAAAAACCGGCTTGCCTAGTTAGATAAAGGTTACATTTAAAAAATGAAAATCTTTGTGGAAATCTGTTGCAGATAAATTGACTTCAAAACCCGCAGTGCTCTCTCTCTGGTCAAGCTTGCTAGCTAGCTAACAAACAAAGTTACACACAATTATCATGATGATGTAACACGTTTCATTTCTAGGGTGGTAACCCTTTAATATTTGGATGTGAGAGCTCTCACTCCCCTTACTGTACAATAATAAGTCAATGTTCCAAATGTCTGGACCCAGTCAATGAAGTTGCAGCTTGCGTCATTACCATGGCAATGTTAATGGCAGGGCCTAGTCCCAAATTAGCATTGGCTCCGAAAAAAAGTATTCAAAGTTATTCAAAGTAGCAGTTTCTGTATGACAAACACCCAGGGCATGTATTTAGGGTTTGTTTAGATTGTTTTATATGGCCTAGCTTGTAAAATGCCTCCATTCCCCTGCAAGTTACTTTACTTTAAGATAGGGCCTTAATTTGACGTACAGCAACTATCTATATGGACATAACAAAGTGCAGAGGATCGACAGACAGAGAAGTATTCTTCCTCCTACCTTGCTTTCTGGAACGCCAGCTCGGACAACCAGCACCAAACCACTCCCAATATTACAATCATTCCTATGAAGGGGATGGAGAGAACAGGGGACTCAGACGAATGGAGGTTGCTCTGGATTAGGGGAAGAAAAGGAGGGAGGGGGTGGATGAAGATGGAGGGGCAATGGAGAGAACAAAATAATAAATGAGTGGAGGGCAAAAACGTTTACATACGGACACCACAAATCACCCAAATGAATCCAAAATGAAACATGATATGGCCTTGCTATGAAGGGATAGGGGAGTTATGGTATGGACTGATACAAATAGGGTAGGGATGGAAATCTAGATAGATAGATTCCGTCAATTCGACTGATCGACAGTACATAAGAATTTATTATGCCAAAGTAAGCCACCATATTTTTTCAAAGGTTTTAAGAAAAAAATGATGGAATATATTAGTACAATGCATGTGATTATTTATGTGCATACGTGACTGAAATTGTCTGTGGTGACAAAACAAACAACAATGAAAAATAGTGACACAAAACAAGATGTTGAAACACATGGTGAAAATCTCCTAACTCTTTCCTTATTCATTGGGGCTCTCGAGTGGTGCAGCGGTCTAAAGCACTTCATCTCAGTGCAAGAGGTGTCACTACAATCCCTGGTTCAAATCAAGGCTGAGTCACATCTGGCTGTGATTGGGAGTGCACAATTGGCACAGCATCATTTGGCTGGGCTAGGCTGTCATTGTAAATAAAAATGTGTTCTTAGCTGACTTGCCTAGTTCAATAAAGGTAAAACAATAACAATAATTTCCCAAGTCCACGGTAAAACACATAAAGCGTGTGGACATATAATACAACGCACAGGGACAGTATTTGTAGACTGGGACAGGCAGACAGTTTGACACAAGGGACAGTGCTGCCATAGGGAGGGCATGACAGACAAAGTGGAGGGCAATTTGCATTGCCACATACAGACAGAGATCATAGCATGTTCTCTGATATGATCTGACAGTCATTGCCAGCTTATATCAAAGCATATTATAATATACAGTCATGTATATACATACATATATGTATGTATATTGATATACAGTGCCTTCAGAAAGTATTCACACCCTTTGACCTTTTCCACATTTTGTTGTGCTACAGCCTGAATTTAAATTGTAGTAAATTGATACTTTTTTTGTCAATGGCCTACACACAATACCCCGTAATGTTGAATTATGTTTTAGACATTTTTACAAATTGATTAAAAATTAAAAGCTGAAATGTTTTGAGTCAATAAGTATTCAACCTCTTTGTTATGGTAGCCGAAATAAGTAAGAATTGGCTTGACAAGTCACATAATA
This sequence comes from Oncorhynchus mykiss, assembly GCF_057628025.1. Lineage (NCBI taxonomy): Eukaryota > Metazoa > Chordata > Actinopteri > Salmoniformes > Salmonidae > Oncorhynchus > Oncorhynchus mykiss. The sequence continues at coordinate 55,530,335 of NC_143022.1, read as the reverse complement.
AAGTTGCATGGACTCACTCTGTGTGCAATGATAACATGATTTTGGATTACTACCTCATCTCTGTACCCCACACATACAATTATTGGTAAGGTATTTTCTGTCATCTGAATTAGTTGTTTTACGGGATTTTAACATAGATTCGTTTACCCTGGCCTCAGATCATTTCAAGAATATTTGTCTTGACTTGACTCAACTTATTTCAGAAGACACATGGATTCATGTAAAAGAAGAAAAACGCAAAATCCTCTCTGATTGACCTAATTCTGAAAACTTGCCCCTATAAGTACTATTCCGGTGGTGTCTTTGCAAATTAGCTCAGTGATCACTGTCATGTTGCATGTATTAGAAATGCCAAACAGACCTGATCCTCGTAAAATTATAATTTTTACATTTGTTTTTCTCCCCAAGGGTTTCTTCATGATATATGTATCTTGGGGTTCCTGAGTGGTGCAGCGGTCTAAAGCACTGCATCTCAGTGCAGGAGGTGTCATTACAGTCCCTGGTTCAAATCCAGGCTGTATCACATCTGGCCGTGATTGGGAGTCCCATAGGGCGGCGCACAATTGGCCCAGCATCGTCCAGGTTTGGCAGTCATTGTAAATAAGAATTTGTTCTTGCCTTGCCTTGCCTAGTTCAATAAATGTATTACTCAGAGATTTCCCCAATTGTCATTTTTTTATCTCTATGGCAGATAAACAGGCCATCTTCAAACACCTTCAAAAAATATAACAAACGCTTGGTACTTTATAGAACTTTCAAATCTCTTTATGATGACAAATCAGTCCTGCCTGGCCTGGGCCAACTGACTCGGTTGCTGATTGGAGGCTTTCAGGCAACTGCAAATAACCACTTTTAAGAAAGCGAAATCAAGCTACTTTCTGAGTTCTTGCTCAGACTCTGGTAATGTGTCTACATTTGGGGAAATAGTTAATGCACTGACGCGTGGAAATTCCTCTCGGTCTATGCCTAAGCAAGTTGTGTCAGAGTCTGGATCATTACTGATGTTGGGCCACCACGAGCCGCCAGAACAGCTCAATGCGCCTTGGCATAGATTCTACAACTTCATGTGTAGAAGCACCTACTTTCAATATACTTTGTATTCATCATTTACTCAAGTGTTTCCTTTATTTTGGCAGTTAATTGTAGAATGGACAGAGAGGTATCGCTCGAGTTGCCACAAAATGGAATATAACGTTGTGGATATGATGTGTACAATATGTAAAGACCTGCATCACTATACTGAGAGCTTTTCGGTTTCTAAAATGACTAATTTGGGTTTTCTTTAGAACCCTCTATACTACACAACAAGGTTGAGGAAATTATTGTTGGTTGGGGGTAAGTTTCTCAAAAACAAGTGAAATCACAAAACAAGTGTCTGGACCCTTCTATAACATGCCATTTCCATCCAAATTTTAGATTTGGTTGTAAAAATGCTAAATACTTCCTTACCCTATAGACGTAGGTACCAGACCCGGTCTCAGGGATGGTTAACTCTCGAAATCACTTCAATATCCACTAAATTAGGTAATATTTCAACAGTATCTATACACATAACATGTGAAATAAACAGACACAGAATATGTGTGATGTGTGTGCTGTATTTCTTGTTTTCATTTGCGTAAACACAACAGTCAAAAATCTCAAGCAGGGAAATGTTGAAGTCAGAAAACAGTCAAACAATTAGAACAAACCCAAAAAGCCTGAATGATATGCAATATACCGTTATTAACTCCTATCACTAGGGTGACACCTGACCTCTAACCCCAGTGTGACCTCTCACCTGCCACCCTCCAGCCAACCTCTCGAGCTCTGCCTTGCAGTGCAGTAGCTCCTCCTCCAATTCAGCCCTCTCCCTCTGGCTGCAGTCATACAGTTCCTGCAGTTCCCGCAGCTCCGTCTTCAACCCATCACACTGAGGGAGACAGAGTAGAACATAAAGGATCAATCAATCACATGTATTAACAAAGCCCTTTTTACATCCACAGCTGTCACAAAGATCTTTACAGTAATCCAGCTTAGACCTCAAAGAGCAAGCAGAAGCACAGTGGCAAGAAAACACTCCCTAGAAAGAACAGTTGTTGAACACTTCAGAACAGAGATTCATCCCGACACATTACAGACCAGGTCTGTAAATTGTGTCATAGTCCATTGCTGCAGTGCCTAATAATTTGTTAGTGATTGTGCAGCTGCTGCTCTGTTGTTTTTCTTTGCCACTGATATGTGTGACTTTATCATTTTCTTCAGCGCATTTTCTTCTGAATCTGGCTGATTAAAACTGCTCCAATAGTCAGTGAGCATCCACTACTATAGTTACTATGGTACCGCCTGGTGCCTAATATACAGTGCCTTGCGAAAGTATTCGGCCCCCTTGAACTTTGCGACCTTTTGCCACATTTCAGGCTTCAAACATGAAGATATAAAACTGTATTTTTTTGTGAAGAATCAACAACAAGTGGGACACAATCATGAAGTGGAACGACATTTATTGGATATTTCAAACTTTTTTAACAAATCAAAAACCGAAAAATTGGGGGTGCAAAATTATTCAGCCCCCTTAAGTTAATACTTTGTAGCGCCACCTTTTGCTGTGATTACAGCTGTAAGTCACTTGGGGTATGTCTCTATCAGTTTTGCACATCGAGAGACTGATTTTTTTTCCCATTCCTCCTTGCAAAACAGCTCGAGCTCAGTGAGGTTGGATGGAGAGCATTTGTGAACAGCAGTTTTCAGTTCTTTCCACAGATTCTCGATTGGATTCAGGTCTGGACTTTGACTTGGCCATTCTAACACCTGGATATGTTTATTTTTGAACCATTCCATTGTAGATTTTGCTTTATGTTTTTGATCATTGTCTTGTTGGAAGACAAATCTCCGTCCCAGTCTCAGGTCTTTTGCAGACTCCATCAGGTTTTCTTCCAGAATGGTCCTGTATTTGGCTCCATCCATCTTCCCATCAATTTTAACCATCTTCCCTGTCCCTGCTGAAGAAAAGCAGGCCCAAACCATGATGCTGCCACCACCATGTTTGACAGTGGGGATGGTGTGTTCAGCTGTGTTGCTTTTACGCCAAACATAACATTTTGCATTGTTACCAAAAAGTTCAATTTTGGTTTCATCTGACCAGAGCACCTTCTTTCACATGTTTGGTGTGTCTCCCAGGTGGCTTGTGGCAAACTTTAAACAACACTTTTTATGGATATCTGTAAGAAATGGCTTTCTTCTTGCCACTCTTCCATAAAGGCCAGATTTGTGCAATATACGACTGATTGTTGTCCTATGGACAGAGTCTCCCACCTCAGCTGTAGATCTCTGCAGTTCATCCAGAGTGATCATGGGCCTCTTGGCTGCATCTCTGATCAGTCTTCTCCTTGTATGAGCTGAAAGTTTAGAGGGACGGCCAGGTCTTGGTAGATTTGCAGTGGTCTGATACTCCTTCCATTTCAATATTATCGCTTGCACAGTGCTCCTTGGGATGTTTAAAGCTTGGGAAATCTTTTTGTATCCAAATCCGGCTTTAAACTTCTTCACAACAATATCTCGGTCCTGCCTGGTGTGTTCCTTGTTCTTCATGATGCTCTCTGCGCTTTTAACGGACCTCTGAGACTATCACAGTGCAGGTGCATTTATACGGAGACTTGATTACACACAGGTGGATTGTATTTATCATCATTAGTCATTTAGGTCAACATTGGATCATTCAGAGATCCTCACTGAACTTATGGAGAGAGTTTGCTGCACTGAAAGTAAAGGGGCTGAATAATTTTGCACCCCCAATTTTTCAGTTTTTGATTTGTTAAAAAAGTTTGAAATATCCAATAAATGTCGTTCCACTTCATGATTGTGTCCCACTTGTTGTTGATTCTTCACAAAAAAATACAGTTTTATATCTTTATGTTTGAAGCCTGAAATGTGGCAAAAGGTCGCAAAGTTCAAGGGGGCCGAATACTTTCGCAAGGCACTGTACCTGTCTCTGTACCAGCGAGGCCTTCCCCTGCCTTTTTCACCTGGTCCCTCAGAAAGAAAATCTCCCTGAATCTTCCTTTCCAGACCCATCCAACAGACTGTACTGTACTGTACCGTACCGTTCTATTACCATAACATACCTGTCTCTGTACCAGCAAGGCCTTCTCCTCAGCCTGTTTCAGCTGGTCCCTCAGTGAGAAGATCTCCCCAAATCCTCCATTCCAGCCGGTGGGGGTCATGGGCTTCCCATCGAACGAAATGTTCTTCTGGATGGAGGCGTCCACAAGGCGGCAGTTGGTGCCTGGGCTCGTAGACTGGCACTCGACCATGGTCATATAGCTCTCCGCCATGCCCCCCTCCTCTGTGCCCACCCCCACTCCTGTACCAGCTATCTCACCATCCTTCAGGGACAGATATACGCTGTTGGAGCTGGTGTGGAGCGAGAGGAGAGAGTAAAATCCCAAAGGGGATTAGGTGAAAAGAAGGAGAAGAAGATTAATTGATGTGGTGAACAATTAAATCTTAGGCTTTTTACTAAACAAAAAATAGAAACGCAACATGTAAAGTGTTGGTCCCATGTTTCATGAGCTGAAATAAAAGATCCCAGACATATTCCATTTGCACACAAAATGTATTTCTCTCAAATTTGTGCAAAAATTTGTTTTACATCCCTGTTAGTGAGAATTTCTCATTTGCCAGAATAATCCATCCACCTGACAGGTGTGACATATCAAGAAGCTGATTAAACAGCATGATCATTACACAGGTGCACCTTGTGCTGGGGACAGCAAAAGGCCACTCTAAAATGTGCAGTTTTGTCAAACAAAACAATGCCACAGATGTCTCAAGTTTTAGGGAGTGTGCAATTGGCATGCTGACTGCAGGAATGTCCACCAGAGCTGTTGCCAGAGAATGTAAGGTTTATTTCTCTACCATAACCCACCTATCCAAAGTCATTTTAGAGAATTTGGCAGTACTTCCAACCGGCATCAAATCAAAACAAATTTTATTGGTCACATACACATGGTTAGCAGATGTTAATGCGAGTTTAGCGAAATGCTTGTGCTTCTAGTTCTGACAGTGCAGTATCTAACAAGTAATCTAACAATTCCCCAACAACTACCTAATACGCACAAATCTAAAGTGGTGAATGAGAATATGTACATATTTTTTATTCTATTTCACCTTTATTTAACCAGGTAGGCAAGTTGAGAACAAGTTCTCATTTACAATTGCGACCTGGCAATGGATGAGCGATGGCCGAACGGCATAGGGAAGGTGCAATAGGTGGTATAAAATACAGTATATACTTATGATATGAGTAATGTAAGATATGTACACTTTATTAAAGTGGCATTATTTAAAGTGACATTGTTTAAAGTGACTAGTGATCCATTTATTAAAGTGGCCAGTGATTGGGTCTCAATGTAGGCAGCAGCCTCTGAGTTAGTGTTTGCTGTTTAGCAGTCTGATGGCCTTGAGATAGAAGCTGTTTTTCAGTCTCTCGGTCCCAGCTTTGATGCACCTGTACTGACCTCGCCTTCTGGATGGTAGCGTGAACATGGAGTGGCTCAGGTGGTTGTTGTCCTTGATGATCTTTTTGGCCTTCCTGTGACATTGGGTGCTGTAGGTGTCCTGGAGGGCAGGTAGTTTGTGATGTGTTATGCAGACCACACCACCCTCTGGAGAGCCTTGCAGTTGAGGCAGGCGCAGTTTCCGTACCAGGCTGTGATACCACCCAACAGGATGCTCTCGATTGTCAGGGTTTTGGGTGACAAGCCAAATTTCTTCAGCCTCCTGAGGTTGAAGAGGCGCTGTTGTGCCTTCTTCACCACACTGTCTGTGTGGGTGGACCATTTCAGTTTGTCTGTGCTGTGTACACCAAGGAACTTAAAGTTTTCCACCTTCTCCACTGTCCCTTCGATGTGGATAGGAAGGGTGCTCCCTCTGCTGTTTCCTGAAGTCCACGATCATCTCCTTGTTTTGTTGACGTTGAGTGAGAGGTTGTTTTCCTGACACCACACACCAAAGTGCCCTCACCTCCTCCCTGTAGGCTGTCTCATCGTTGTTGGTAGTCAAGCCCACTACCGTTGTGTCATCTGCAAACTTGATGATTGAGTTGAAGGCGTGCATGGCCACACAGCCGTGGGTGAACAGGGAGTACAGGAGGGGGCTGAGCACCCTTGTGGGACCCCAGTGTTGAGGGTCAGCGAAGTGGAGATGTTGTTTCCTACCTTCCTACTAGCACAGCTGGCCCTTGGATGTACACAGAGAGCTAATATTAATAATATCTATGTCAATCTCTCCTGGCTGAAAGTGCAGGAGAGATTGACTTCATCAGTACTTTTATTTACGAGAGGTATTGTTGAATGCACCGAGCTGTCTGTCTAAACTACTGTCACACAGCTCAAACACCCATGCATACCCCACAAGACATGCCACAAGAGGCCTCCTCACAGTCCCCAAGTCCAGAACAGACTATGGGAGGCACACAGACATAGAGCCATGACTACATGGAACTATTCCACATCAAGTAACTGATGCAAGCAGTAAAATTAGATTTAAAAAGCAGATTAAAAAAACACCTTATGGAACAACGGGGACTGTAAAGCAAATCAAACATTGACACACACACACACACACACACACACACACACACACACACACACACACACACACACACACACACACACGGATTTAGTACTGTAGATATGTGGTAGTGTTGGAGTAGGGCCCTGAGGGCACACAGTGTGTTGTGAAATCTGTGAATATATTATAATGTTTTTTTAAATTGTATAAACTGCTTTAATTTGGCTGGACCCCAGGAAGAGTAGCTGATGCATTGGCAGCAGCTAATGGGAAAGCAGTAGCTGATGGGGATCCATTGTAAATACAAATACAAAATACCTTCACCACCTGGGGGCGGCCCGTCAGAAAGTCCAGGACCCAATTGCACAGGGAGGGGTTGAGACCCAGGGCCTCCAGCTTGATGATCAGCTTGGAGGGTACTATGGTGCTGAATGCTGAGCTGTAGTCAATGAACAACGTTCTTACATAGGTATTCCTCTTGTATAGATGGGATAGGGCAGTGTGCAGTGTGATGGCAATTGCGTCATCTGTGGACCTGTTGGGGCGGTATGCAACCTGAAGTGGGTCTAAGGTGGCAGGTAAGATGGAGGTGATATGATCCTTGACTAGTCTCTCAAAGCACTTCATGATGACAGAAGTGAGTGCTATGGGGTGGTAGTAATTTAGATCAGTTATCTTTGCTTTCTTGGGTACAGGAACAATGGTGGCCATCTTGAAGCATGTGGGGACAACAGACTGGCATATGGAGCGATTGAATATGTCGGTAAACACACCAGCCAGCTGATCTGCGCATGCTCTGACGACACTGCTAGGGATGCAGTCTGGGTCAGCAGCCTTGCGAGGGTTAACACGTTTAAATGTTTTATTCATGTCGGCCACAGAGAAGGAGAGGCGCAGTCCTTTTTAGCGGGCCACGACGATAGAACTGCATTATCCTCAAAGTGGGCAATGATGGTGTTTAGTTTGTCTTTAAGAGTGACGTCGGTGTCCATGACGTGGCTGGTTTTCTGTTTGTAGTCCGTGATTTCCTGTAGACCCTGCCACACGTGTCTGAGCCGTTGAATTGCGACTCCACTTCGTCCCTGTACCGGCATTTCGCTTGTTTGATTGTCTTGCGGTGGGGGGGGGGATAACTACACTGTTTATATTCAGCCATATTCCCAGACCTCTTTCCATGGTTAAATGTGGTGATTCTCGCTTTCAGTTTTGCGCAAATGCCGCCATCCATCCACGGTTTCTGGTTAGGGTAGGTTTTAATAGTCACCGTGGGTACAACATCTCCCATGCACTTCCTTACAAAGACACTCACAGAGTCAGCGTATAGATCGATGTTGTCCTCTGAGGCTGATCGGAACAAATCCCTGTCCGCTGGATCAAAACAATCTTGAAACGTGGATTCCCATTGGTCTGACCAGCTTTGAATGGTTCTAGTCACTGGTACATCCTGTTTGAGTTTCTGCCTATAAGACATAGGAGCAATATGGCGTCGTGGTCGGATTTGCCAAAGGGAAGGTGGGGGAGCGCTTTGTATGGAAGTTAGAGTAGCAGTGATAGAGTGTATTATCCCCTGTGCATAGTGCACTCAATATGCTGATATAATTTAGGTAGCCTTGTTCTCAAATTTGCTTCATTAAAATTCCCAGCTACAATAAATGCAGCCTCAGGATATATGGTTTCCAGTTTACATAGAGTCCAGTGAAGTTCTTTGAGGGCCGTCTTGGTGTCTGTTTGAGGGGAAATGTACACAGCTGTGAAGATAACAGATGAGAATTCTCTTGGGAGTTAATATGGCCGGCATTTGATTGTAAGGAATTCTAGAATGGGTGAGCAGGACTTGAGTTCCTGTATGTTGTTATGATTACACCATGAGTCGTTAATCATGAAGCATACACCCGCGGCCTTCCTCTTCCCAGAGAGATGTTTATCTCTGTCGGAGCGATGCATGGAGAAGCCCTGTGGCTGAACTGATTCCGACATCACATCCCGAGAGAGCCATGTTTCCGTGAAACAGAGAATGTTACAATCTCTGATGTCTCTCTGGAAGGCAACCCTTGCTCAAATTTTGTCTACCTTGTTGTCAAGAGACTGGACATTGACAAGTAGTATACTCGTGCACATCGCCCACCATTCCCGTCTACAGAGCCTGACTATAAGGCCGCTCCATCTGCCCCTTCTGCGGCGCCGTTGTTTTGGGTCGGCTTCTGGGATTAGATCCATTGTCCTGGGTGGTGGTCCAAACAGAGGATCCACTTCGGGAAAGTTGTATTCCTGGTCGTAATGTTGGTAAGTTGCCATCGCTCTTCTATCCAATAGTTCTTCCTGGCTGTATGTAATAAGACAAGATTTTCTGGGATAACAATGTAAGAAATAATACATAAAAAAAACAAAATACTGCATAGTTTCCTAAGGACTCAAAGCGAGGCGACCATCTCTGTCGGCGCCATCTCTGTCACAACCGCAGACCATGTGTAACCACGCCAGCCCGGGAGTGTCACATCCGACTTCTTCACCTGTGGGATCGTCTGAGACCAGCCACCCAGACAGTTGATTAAACTGTGGGTTTGCACAACCAAATAACTTCTGCACAAACTGTCAGAAACCGTCTCAGGGGAGCTCATCTGCATGCTCGTCATCCTCACAAGGGTTTTGACTTGCCTGCAGTTCGGAGTTGTAACCAACTTCAGTGGGCAAATGCTCACCTTCGATGGCCACTGGAACGCTGAAAAAGTGTGTTCTTCACGGATGAATCCCAGTTTCAACTGTAACGGGCAGATGGCAGATAGCGTGTAGAGCATCATGTGGGCGGGAAGTTTGCTGTTGTCAACGTTGTGAACAGAGTACCCCATGGTGGCAGTGGGGTTATGGTACTGTATGAGCAGGCATAAGATGCAGACAAAGGACACAATTGCATTTTATCCATGGCAATTTGAATGCACAAAAATACGGTGATGAGTTCCCGAGGCCCATTGTCGTGCCATTCATCCGCCGCCATCACCTCATGTTTCAGCATCATAATGCACGGCCTCATGTCGCAAGGATCTGTACACAATTCCTGGAAGCTGAAAATGTCCCAGTTATTCGCCTGCATACTCACCAGACCAACAGATGCATATCTATATTCCCAGTCTAGTGAAATTCATAGATTAGCGACTATTTTATTTATTTCAATTGACCAATTTCCTTATATGAACTGTAGCTCAGTAAAAAATTGTTGCATGTTGCATTTATATTTTTGTTCAGTTTAAATGGGTAGCAGATACTGTAAGCAGACTAAGTAGCCAAATAATTGGATGCGTCCTCTCACCCTGTCCTCTGTAGTTGGAGGAGCTGTAGTTTCTCAGTCAGGCGTCTGTTGTCGTCCTTCAGAGTCTCACACTCCTCCCTCAAAGTGACACACTCCTGCCTCAGTGTACCTACATCACCTGACAGAACACAACAGGATCGTCACACATCAGGGTTGAGTTCAGTCGGCACAAAACGCAAGAAAACGGTCTGAAACGGAGTGATCTAGGGAGGTACTCTCTGAACTTGTCCAATAAGAAACACTTGTTTTCCGTTGCACATTTTGAAACATTTTGCTAATGTGTCCCCTAATGGACACAACCCAAGAGCTACACAGTAACACATCCTCCACAAGTTCTGTTTGTGTGACCACAGGCAAACATTGGGTATGATAGATGTACCGCTCATCACTATGTACATGGGAGGTTTAACTAAAGTATCAATGCTGAGTCTATACTTATGTGCCCTACCCATCAAAACCATTCGGCCTATTTTACAAGTCTGTACTCTGCCGACTGCAAATAGACATCAATGACAGACACAGAAAGAGAAAGACCTACTGTCTGTAAACCTAACGTCAGACTGGAATTTGACACTCATAAAACTGTGACCCAAACCCTACTGACTCTGCCACTCCTGTACTGCTCTGTCTAGGCATCTACACTGATAACATGATGAAACCTGTGCATGAGGTCCTGGCTGTGTTATTGCTGTGTTATGGTTAGAATCTCACAGTCAAAGACAGTTGGGGTTTAATAAAAGAGGTTGAGGAAAGGGTTAAATATTACAAAAATGTCTCACACAGGGGGCCACAGGGGTGGTGGTGGGGTGATAGGTTGTGTGTGTTTGGGATACCAAGGATGACAGTGATGTCAGTGATGTCACCCTCTGAGTCAGGGAATGAGGTAAGTCAGGGGGGAAGTAGAGGGGAGGCACAGTGACATGTGAGGGACACATACCCAATACATGACATCACTGCTCTGCTCTGGTGGTGAGGGTTAGGGTGTGACTCAGGGAAGGGACGAAGGGTCTAGAGAAGCCCTTTGCTGATTGATGCTGCTTTGACCTGGCCAGTGGACAAGGTCAGGGGTCAGGGATAATAAGATCAGCAAATTTACTGTGAAGACCTTCCCAGATCTCGATTCGCAGCGTGGTGATCTCTAGCTATTATTGCTGCTCCTCTTATCTCCTCCCCTCTCTCTCACCTCCTTTCCTCTCTTCCTCCCTCCTTTGACTCTTCATGCTGATCTCTGCTCTCAGTGTGGTGATCTCCAGCTCGTACTCCTGCGCCTCATCGTTGAGCCTCCCCAGCTGGGCCCGGAGGCGACACAGCTCCTCCTGCAGGGACGCAATGTCGTTCTCCCTCTCGGCCGCTGCCTCCTCAGCTGCCTGCTGCAGAAGCAGAACCTGCAAGTAATCAATCAATAAATCAATCAATCAAACTCAGCAGCACCACCTGTAACACAAGGAACCGAACAGTCAAACTCATCCTTGCATGCAGAGAACACATACTTCTGGAAATAGTAAAGTAAAATAGCCTAACAAAGTAGAATAACCTAAAGTAGAATAGCCCTAAAGTAAAGTAGCCTAAAGTAAAGTAACTTAAAGTAAAATAGCTTAAAGTAAAGCAAAGTATCCTAAATCCAAGTAAAATAGCCTTATTAAGTTGCATAGTCTAAAGTAAAGTAGCCTAAAGTAAAGTACCTTCAAGTAAAGTAAAATAGCTTAAAGTAAAGTAAAGTATCATACAGTAAAGGAAAATTGTCTAAAGTAAAGTACAATAGCCTAAAGTAAAGTTGAACAGCCTAAAGTAAAGTAGCTTAAGTAAAGTAAAATAGCATAAGGTAAACCACCTCCTCCTGGGCGAGGCGTAGCTCCTCGTGAGACTCAGTCAGCTCACTCTCCTTCTCCTCCTCTAGAGAGTCCATCTCCTCCTGTACTGAACGCAGCTGGGCTGGGGAGGGAGCCATACAGGGACAAGAGTTTAAATGGTTATACATACAGCAGTGTTCTTCAAACCTCTCCTCTGGGACCCTTAGCAGTTCCATATGATCTATTTCAGAGCTAGCTCACCTGATTTAACTTGTCAAGTAATCATCAAGCCATTGACTAGTTGAATCAGGTGTGCTCGTTCTAGGCTACAATGAGTTAGGTAGTGATAAGTGAGGAGATCTGATAACAGGGTGCATGAGCATATGGGTGTTCCTGGGAGAAAAGTAAGTTGGGATTTCAAGAGTAGCTGGTGTAACTGGTGGTAAATGGGCTGTAAGTGAGCCCCAGACATTGACAACAGACAATTGACTCAGATCCCCGTAAGACAAATGACGACACACACATGTAACACTTGACAGCCAATTACATCACCTCACACTTATGCAACACAGCCGTTCTGTCTATGTAGCCTTTCTGTGGGGGCTCACACTGTCTCTGTGGCCCCTCAAATGTAAACTTTTCATTAGAGGTTAGGTGGGACAATGGAATTCCATATGGTGATTGGACATTGATGAATTATCTATTCATTACCAATCATAATTTTTCCCCATTAGCAATCTTTGTGATAAACAGCCTTTACATGTAATTGTTTCGGCTCTCTGTGGCTGCTGTGAAGCGTGAGTCAGTGATATGCACATCCCAAACGTTCTAAGTACGGGTGCTGGAGGGCCTCATGATATATACTGATGCTCTCTGGTGCTTTATTGTTGTCACCAAATTCACAGTGGTTTCACTTATTTGGTGCCAGGATTAAAGTACTCGGGAGCAGCACTTTATACATCTGCTGTAGACAGTACCTTGCAGGTTGTGGACCTGTCGTGCAAAGGCTTCTGCCTGGTGGGCACTGGCCAGACGCTCATCCTCCAGCAGACCTGTATGGGCACATAGGGAGGGAGAGACAGGTATGAGAGAAAGAATGAGTCAGCAGTTTATGGTGTAGTGGTATAATTCTCACTTCACACATTTTTCTGAAGTGTCGACATTGGCCTCATTCATATATTATATTTATTTTCAAAGCCTTAAAATTTGGCATCCACATCAATGGTCTTGTTAGCAAGTCTTTAGGTTTTACACCCATATACATTAACTGGCATGTGATGTGACAATAGTGTAGTGAATTACTCACTGGTCCAAAAAGTTGGACCCATTCTGAAATGGAACTGGGACATTCTCACCCGGACGCAATATGCATAAATTAACTAATATAAAGACACCTTCTGAACAGACTTGAGGACAACTAGACCCATTCCGTATAGACCTAGTCAGATCCAGACCCGGTCTGATCCGAGTGAGGGAATCAGCAGAAAATATATTTTTTAAGCTACATAATTTTTGTATTTGTTTTTATTTTTTACCATTAACCCCTCTTCGGAAGACAAATATATTTAGTTTTTTTTTACAGCTTTTTTGCCACATATACATACATTTTACATACACATTTTACATACATGGTACTTTTATATAAAGCAGTCACATAACAATAATACTTTACCAAACATAAACTCTTTAATCCCAAACCTCAGCCACGCTCAGCCCATCCCACCTATCACCATAGACCTCAGCTCTTTAATCCCAACCCTCAGCCACGCTCAGCCCATCCCACCTATCACCATAGACCTCAGCTCTTTAATCCCAACCCTCAGCCACGCTCAGCCCATCCCACCTATCACCATAGACCTCAGCTCTTTAATCCCAACCCTCAGCCACGCTCAGCCCTTCCCACCTATCACCATAGACCTCAGCTCTTTAATCCCAACCCTCAGCCACTCTCAGCCCATCCCACCTATCACCATAGACCTCAGCTCTTTAATCCCAACCCTCAGCCACGCTCAGCCCATCCCACCTATCACCATAGATCACCCTCATTTGGTTTCCATGTGCCATATATTTCTCAATTGTTCTATGATGTTTTACATACTTTTTGAACATTTTTAAATCGTATAGTATCCATAGATTGTGAGCTAGAGATGAAAACCTTTCCTACGAGTACTATTATATTATTTATTGACTGACTATGGCTTTCCAAATCATCCAACACTGCTATTTGTAGGGTTATTTTTAAATGCATGTTGTGATTTTTTAACCATTCCTGAACCTGTGGCCAGAAACAAGCTACATGGGGGCAAAACCAGAATAAATGATCTATTGATTCTGTCTCTTCACAGCAAAATGTACAGAGCTGAGATTGTTATATGCCACATACAGTTGAAGTTGGAAGTTTACATACACCTTAGCCAAATACATTTAAACTCAGTACTAGTATAAATTCACTGTCTTAGGTCAGTTAGGATCACCAATTTATTTTAAGAATGTGAAATGTCAAAATAATAGTAGAGAGAATGATTTATTTCAGCTTTTATTTATTTCATCACATTCCCAGTGGGTCAGAAGTTTACAAATGTGATGAAAGAAATAAAAGCTGAAATAAATCATTCTCTCTATTATTATTCTGACATTTCACATTACAATTAATATTTGGTAGCATTGCCTATACATTGTTTTACTTGGGTCAAACGTTTTGGGTAGCCTCCCACAAGCTCCCCAGAATGTTGGCCCATTCCTCCTGACAGAGCTGGTGTAACTGAGTCAGGTTTGTAAAGGCCTCCTTGCTCGCACACGCTTTTTCAGTTCTGCCCACAACTTTTTTATGGGATTGAGGTCAGGGCTTTGTGATGGTCACTACAATACCTTGACTTTGTTGTCCTTAAGCCATTTTGCCATGACTTTGGAAGTATGCTTGGGGTCATTGTCCATTTGGAAGACCCATTTGCGACCAAGCTTTAATTTCCTGACTGATGTCTAGAGATGTTGCTTCAATATATCCATATAATTTTCCTCCCTCATGATGCCATCTACTTTGTGAAGTGCACCAGTCCCTCCTGCAGCAGCACAGTTCTTCAACCATATGCCATGGAATTGGTACATCGAAAATGTCTTCCCATTTATTTTACAACCTGTATGGTGCAGCTGTCAACATTTTTGTCCTCAAATGAAACTGGTATATTTCCTTTCAACCAAGTTCCCTACCTTCTCCCTTTTCCACCTGCCTTCATTTTTGTGGTAGTGCTGCAATCAGTTGGTTGTAAGTTTGGATTGAGCAGATATTCCCATATATTTTTGATAACTGCATATGTGAAATAACTCCTCTGTTTTTATTCATAATATCATGAATAAATATAATATAATTTTGGGGTATTTTGTTTGTTGACGTGCCTATTTTTGAATTTTGTTTGATGCCGTTTTTCCCCCTTTTCCACAATTGATTTTTTATTTCTTGTTCTATACCCCGTCCAACTGGTGGTGGTAATGCACCATAAATAAATATTTAAACAGGAAGTGTCCCAGACATCCTGTTCCATCCCCAGCATATGGGGAGTGATGACATCATAGTGCGGTCCAACCCAACCTGGAAGCTTCCCTGGAGCCTGAGCGTGCTGAATGCGCCCGTGTGTGTGTGTGTATGTGTGCCTGTGCGTGTGCATGTGTGCATGTGCGCACGTGTGTGTGCGCATGTACGTGTGTCTGAGCGTGCTGTGAGCATGCAGCTTTCTATCTGTCTGTGAAATGCCTGACCCCTCACTATGTTCACAGTACTAAGACCTTACTCAGTGTGTTCACTAAGTTCATAGCACTAAGGCCTTACTCAATGTGTTCACTATGTCCTCAGCGCTAAGGCCTTACTCAGTGTGTATGAGACAAAACATCTAGCAATCTCAGGGAAGGGAATATGACTGCAGTATGTAGGGTGTCCACCTACTTTTCCCAGAGTGGGTGAAAACCCACTTTGGTGATGACATTTCACTTCCTTGTGTTATAAAATATATTTTACCAAAACAGATATGATTATTTATGTTCTGAATCGTTCAGTGGGGTCTTACATTTAATTAACAGTATATCCAAAAAGTCAGATTTCGTAACCTAATACATCCGATAATCAGCTCTGTCGACAGAGCGGTGCAGCTTTCTCACAGCAACTTTTGATGATTTTACATGTCGTGGTGGTCATCTTCAAAGTTGTTTCCACGGGTTGCAAAAATACAATTTTGCATGACACGAACTGAATTAAATGTAAAATTCTTAAAAAATCTTCAGGTACGCTCAGTGCTCCATTTACATTTCACAAAGTTACGCTTGTTTTTGTGAGAAATCTTCTACTAGAACATGAATTTCGCATTAATATGAAAAGCGTCTACTAAAACATGAAAATACTACATCTTACCTCTATAATGTTTATGTCCTGGGAGAAGAAAGATGAAATGTTCAACTGGAGCGTGAACCTGTTAGATTTAAATCTTGCAGAGTATCTGGTCCCTATTCATTTAATTTTGCCCATCCTACAAGGGTAAAAATGTGTAGCTTTTGAACGGATTATGATAGAGACATGAGGTTTGGACCGTTGGTTTTCTGAGAGGATTACCTACCCAATTAACAATTTACCCATTGGTCAAAATATGTGTTTTCACTCCAACCCTAATCTAGCACACCTGATTCTAATAATTAGCTGGTTGATCACCTGCACCAGGTTGGGGTTGGAGCGGAAACCTACAGGAGGGTAGCTCTCCAGGAACAGGGTTGGAGAACCCTGACCTATAACATGGCACTGCTAATGGACCACAGCTAACAGCTAACTAGCTAGCCATTTCGCATCAACTACTCTCTTACCCTGTAGCTCGTGGAAGGCCTCCTGGTGTTTGTTGGACATTTCCCTGGCCTCCTCTAACTCCAGAAGGAGCTGCAGCACCTGGCTCCTCAACTCCTCCAGCTCCTGCTCCTCAGACAGGGGCTCCTGCTGCTCCCTCCTCCCCTTCTCCTCCTCCGAGATAGAGATTGATAGATCAAATCAAATACATTTTTACTCACTACATGCTTCGAATACAACAGGTGAGGTGACAGGTGAGCTTACAGTGAAATGCTTACTTACAAGCTCTTAGCCATCAATGCAGTTTTAAGAAAAACAAGTGTTAAGTAAAAAATAGATAAGTAAAAATAACAAATAACAAATAGTTATTAGAGCAGCAGTAAAATAACAGTAGCGAGGGTATATACAAGGGGGTACCGGTACAGAGTCAATGTGTGTGGGACAAGTTAGTTGAGGAAATTGAGGTAATAGAGTTAAAGTGACTATGCATAGATAATAACCAGAGAGTAGCAGGAGTGTAAAAGAGTGATGGGGGACAATGCATATACTCTGGGTAACCATTTGGTTAGCTGTTTAGGAGTCTTATGGCTTGGTGGTAGAAGCTGTTAAGAAGCCTTTTGGACCTAGACTTTGTTCTCCAGTACCGCTTGCCGTGCGGTAGCAGAGAGAACAGTCTATGATCAGGGTGACTGGGGTCTTTGACCATTTTTAGGGCCTTCCTCAGACACCGCCTGGTATAGAGGTCCTGGATGGCAGGAAGCTTGGCCCCAGTGATGTACTGGGCCATACGCACTACCCTCTGTAGTGAGGAGGCCGAACAATTGCCATACCAGACAGTGATGCAACCTGTTCGGATGCTCTCTATGGTGCAGCTGTAGAACGTTTTGAGGATCTAAGAACCCATGCCAAATATTTTTTCTCCTGAGGGGGAATAGGCTTTGTCATGCCTGCTTCACGACTGTCTTGGTGTGTTTGGAACATGATAGTTTGTTGGTGATGTGGACACCAAGGAACTTGAAATTCTCAACCTGCTCCACTATAGCCCCGTCAATGAGAATGGAGGCGTGCTCGTTCCTCCTTTTCCTGTAGTCCACAATCATATCCTTCGTCTTTATCACGTTGAGGGAGAAGTTGTTGTCCTGGCACCACACGACCAGGTCTCTGACCTCCCTATAGGCTGTCTCATCGTTGTCGGTGATCCGGCCTCCCACTATTGTGTTGTCGGCAAACTTAATGATGGTGTTGGAGTCATGCCTGGCCATGCAGTCATGGGTGAACAGGGAGTACAGGAGGGGACTGAGCACACACCTCTGAGGGGCCCCAGTGTTGAGGATCAGCGTGGCGGACGTGTTGTTACCTACCCTTACCACCAGTACAGGATCCAGTTTCAGAAGGAGGTGTTTATTCCCAGGGTCCTTAGCTTAGTGACGAGCTTTGAAGGATCTATGGTGTTGAATGCTGAGCTGTAGTCAATGAATAGCATTCTCACGTAGGTGTTCCTTTTGTCCAGGTGGGGAAGGGCAGTGTGGAGTGCAATAGAGATTGCTTCATCTGTGGATCTGTTGGGGCGGTATGCAAATTGGAGTGGGTCTAGGGTTTCTGGGATAATGGTGTTGATTATGAGCCATGACCAAACTTTCAAAGCACTTCATGGCTACAGACATGAGCGCTACGGGTCGATAGTCATTTAGGCAGGTTATCTTAGTGTTCTTGGGCACAGGGACTATGGTGGTCTGCTTGAAACATGTTGGTATTACAGACTCAGACAGGGAGAGGTTGAAAATGTCAGTGAAGACACTTGCCAGTTGGTCAGCGCATGCTCGGAGTACACATCCTGCTAATCCGTCTGGCCATGCGGCCTTGTGAATGTTGACCTGTTTAAAAGTCTTACATCGGCTACGGAGAGCATGATCACATGATTTCAACTGTTCTGCCTGCGGCTATGGAACCCTGACCTGCACACCAGACGTGCTACCTGTCCCAGACCTGCTGTTTTCAACTCTCTAGAGACAACAGGAGTGGTAGAGATACTCTTAAGGATCGGCTATAAGAAGCCAACTGACATTTACTCCTGAGGTGCTGACTTGCTGCACCCTCGACAACTATTGTGATTATTATTATTTGACCATGCTGGTCATTTATGAACATTTGAACATCTTGGCCATGTTCTGTTATAATCTCCACCCGGCACAGCCAGAAGCGGACTGGCCACCCCTCATAGCCTGGTTCCTCTCTAGGTTTCTTCCTAGGTTTTGGCCTTTCTAGGGAGTTTTTCCGAGCCATCGTGCTTCTACACCTGCATTGTTTGGGGTTTTAGGCTGGGTTTCTGTATAGCACTTTGAGATATCAGCTGATGTAAGAAGGGCTATATAAATACATTTGATTTGATCACACAGTCGTCCGGAGAGCTAATGCTCTCATGCATTGTTCAGTGTTGTTTGCCTCGAAGCGAGCATAGAAGTAATTTAGCTCGTCTGGTAGGCTCGTGTCACTTTGTCACTGTGCTTCCCTTTGTAGTCTGTAATAGTTTGCAAGCCCTGCCACATCCGACGAGCATCGGAGCCAGTGTAGTATGATTCAATCTTAGTCCTGTATTGAAGCTTTGCCTGTTTGATGGTTCGTCTGAGGGCATAGCGGAAATTTCTTATAAGCGTCCGGGTTAGAGTCCCGCTCCTTGAAAGTGGAAGCTCTACCTTTAGCTCAGTGCGGATGTTGCCTGTAATCCATGGCTTCTGTGGGGACATTTTCGATGCACTTATTGATGAAGCAAGTGACTGATGTGGTGTACTCCTCAATGCCATATATTCCAGTCTGTGCTAGCAAAAGTCACAGAGTCACTTTAGTTTTTGTTTGTAGGCAGGAATCAGGAGGATAGAATTATGGTCGGATTTGGCAAACGGAGGGCAAGGGAGAGCTTTGTACGTGTCTCTGTGTGTGGAGTAAAGGTGGTCTAAAGTTTTTTTCCTCTGGTTGCACATTTAACATGGTAGAAATGTAAAACGGATTTAAGTTTTCCCTTCATTAGTCCCTGGCCACTAGGAGCACCGCCTCTGGATGAGCGTTTTTCTGTTTGCTTATGGCCTTATACAGCTCATTAAGTGCATTATTTTTGGTGGTAAATAGACAGCTATGAAAAATATAGATGAAAACTCTCTTGTTAAACAGTGTGATCTATAGCTTATCATGAAATATTCTACCTCAGGGAAGCAATCCCTTGAGATTTCCTTAATATTAGATTTCGTGCACCAGCTGTTGTTTAAATAATTATACACAGACCACCATCCCTTGTCTTAGCTGTTCTATCATGTCGATGCAGCACAAACCCCGCCAGCTGTCTTTTATCCATGTCGTCGTTCAGCCACGACTCGGTGAAACAAAATATATTCGTTTTTAATTTCCCATTGGTAGGGTATTCGTGATCGTAGCTTGTCTATTTTGTTATCCAATGATTGTACATTGGCTAATAGGACTGATGTTAGAGGCAGATTACCAACTCGCCGTCGGATCCTTACAAGGCACCCGACCTATGTCCCCGATATCTCCATCTCTTTCTCCTGCGAATGACGTGGATGAGGGCCTTGTTGGGTGTCTGAAGTAAATCCTTCGCGTCCGACTCGTTAAAGAAAAAAACTTCATCCAGTACGAGGTGAGTCATCGCTGTCCTGATATCCAGAAGCTCTTTTCGGTCATAAGAGACTGTGGCAGAAACATTATGAACAGAATAAGTTACAAATAACGCAAAAAATAACCCACACACAATAGCACAATTGGTTAAGAGCCCGTAAAACGGCAGCCATCTCACAGGAGGCTGGTGAGGGAAGGACAGCTCATAATAATGGCTGGAATGGGAGTGAATGGAATGGTATCAATCACATGGAAACTAAATGTAATGTCAAACAGCAGCAGATAAAAAAAGTTAATACAAAATCAGGACCCATAAACATGCCAGACGAATAAAGACTACAACAGATGCCACCAACAAACAAGAGCTTCTCTACCTCCTCCTCCTGATCTCTGTCCATTGTCTCCTTTTCGTTGTTCTCCAGTACTCCTCTCTCCTTGGCGGTGATCTCATTGTCCATGCTGGGGCTCAGGCTGGGGCTGCTCTCCGCTTTCAGATCTCCACAGGGCTCATCTGAGAGTGATTGAAAAAATACAGAATTATAGATGGTTGAAACCCTATAGTTTATGGTAGAAACAAAACAACCCATTCAGATCACACAGCTATATATTCTCGAAGACCTTTTACTTCAAGAGTCACTTTCCCCAGACACAGATTGGACTAAAAAGCCCTTTAAATTAAGAAACCTTTGCAAAAAAACACAGGTCAAATGTGCAGGTTCACATGTGAAATACTGTAGCTGTTTTCATGGTGAGCTTACATTTTACTCATGAAGCCATATTTTCACATGTAAGAAAACTCCAACTGTGAAAATCTCACTTTCACATGTGGAATTGCAGATTCACATGCAGGGTTGAAATAATATTATTCTCCTCACATGTGAAAAGATGGTTTAAACATGTTGCAGTAGCTTGTTTCCGCCAGTGGAATTATGTTGAAGACATCTAAAAAGCCCAAATGATTTTACAGGACATTCGCAGAACAATGGACAGAATACATTTTGTTGGGGCAGGTAATGGATCACGTTCAAATGGTGACATACACTGAGTACACAAAACATTAAGAACACCTGCTCGTTCCATGACATAGACTGACCAGGTGAAAGCTATGATCCCTTGCTGATGTTACTTGTTAAATCCACTTCAATCAGTGTAGTAGATGAAGGGGAGGAAAATAAAGATTTTTAAGCATTGAGACAGATGAGACACAAATTGTGTATGTGTGCCATTCAGAGGGTGAATGAGCAAGACAGTAAGTGCATTTGAATGGGGTATGGTAGCAGGTGCCAGGCGCACCAGTTTGTGTCAATGACTGCAACGCTGGGTTTTTCACACTGTGTATCAAGAATGGTCCACTACCCAAAGGACATCCAGCCAACTTGACACAACTGTGGGAAGCATTGGAGCCAGCATCCCTGTGGAACGCTTTCGACACCTTGTAGAGTCCATGCCCCAACGAATTTAGGTTTTTCTGAGGGCAAAAGGGGGGGATGCAAATCAATATCGGGAAGGTGTTCCTAATGTTTGGTATACTCAATGTAGTTTTGCTGTATGAAGGTCACTGACAGTTAAAGGGGCAATCCTTAGTTGCTACATCCACTTTAGGACATATTAATGACATGTTTCCATTGATTCTTGAAGAATATAACGTATAAATACCTCAGGAGCTTAGTTCAACTGTCGTACCCCATCAGAACCCAAAATATAACTCCACTGTTTTTTAAATGTAGCCTAGTAGTTAGAGCGTTGGACTAGTAACCGAAAGGTTGCAAGTTCGAATCCCAGAGCTGACAAGGTACAAATCTGTCATCCTGCCCCTGAACAAGGCAGCTACCCCACTATTCCTAGGCCGTCATTGAAAATAAGAATTTGTTCTTAACTGACTTGCCTAGTCAAATATTGGCTAAAAACTTGGTTAACTTTTCACTGCAGTGGGCTGAATCAGGGTCACAGAGTGATTCTTGGGAGTCTTAAACAAACGTATACACTTCACACACATGGTTATGGACTTAAAAAAACAGAAGACACCTGTACCATGTCAGATATAGAGTTGAAATGTGAACATTTTGAGTGTGCATCCCAATATTACACTTTAAATACATCACAGAAATGAAATATAACAAAACTGTTTGACATAGAAACACCATATATATATATATATATATACAGTTGAAGTCGGAAGTTTGCATACACTTAGGTTGGAGTCATTAAAAGTCATTTTCCCAACAATTGTTTACAGACAGATTATTTCACTTATAACTCACTGTATCACAATTCCAGTGGGTCAGAAGTTTACATACACTAAGTTGACTGGGCCTTTAAACAGTTTGGACAATTCCAGAAAATTATGTTATGGCTTTAGAAGCTTCTGATAGGCTAATCGACATCATTTGAGTCAACTGGAGGTGAACCTGTGGATGTATTTCAAGGCCTACCTTCAAACTCAGTGCCTCTTTGCTTGACATCATGGGAAAATCAAAAGAAATCAGCCAAGACCTCAGAAAAAAAATTGGGGGAGGCTTGTAAGCCAAAGAAACCATCCCAACCGTGAAGCACGGGGGTTGCAGCATCATGTTGTGGGGGTGCTTGGCTGCAGGAGGGACTGAAGCACTTCACAAAATAGATGGCATCATGAAGGAGGAAAATTATGTGGATATATTGAAGCAAAATCTCAAGACATCAGTCAGGAAGTTAAAGGTTGGTCTTTCAAATGGACAATGACGCCAAGCATACTTCCAAACTTGTGGCAAAATGACTTAAGGACAACAAAGTCAAGGTATTGGAGTGGTCATCACAAAGCCCTGACCTCAAACCTATAGAAAATGTGTGGGCAGAACTGAACCGAATGCGAGCAAGGAGGCCTACAAACCTGACTCAGTTACATCAGCTCTGTCAGGAGGAATGGGCCAAAATTCCCCCAACTTATTGTGGGAAGCTTGTGGAAGGCTACACGAAACGTTTGACCTAAGTTAAACAATTTAAAGGCAATGCTACGAAATACTGATTGAGTGTATGTAAACTTCTGAGCCACTGGGAATGTGATGAAAGAAATAAAATCTGAAATAAATCATTATCTGTACTATTATTCTGACATTTCACATTCATAAAATAAAGTGCTGATTCTAACTGACCTAAAACAGGGCATTTTTACTGGGGATTATATGTCAGGAATTGTAATGGCTGGAATGAGATTCAGAGATCCTCACTGAACTTCTGGATTGAGTTTGCTGCACTGAAAGTAAAGGGGCTGAATAATTTTGCACGCCCAATTTTTCAGTTTTTGATTTGTTAAAAAAGTTTGAAATATCCAATAAATGTCGTTCCACTTCATGATTGTGTCCCACTTGTTGTTGATTCTTCACAAAAAAATAAAGTTTTATATCTTTATGTTTGAAGCCTGAAATGTGGCAAAAGGTCGCAAAGTTCAAGGGGGCCGAATACTTTCGCAAGGCACTGTATATATTTTTTATCATCTTTATTAATTATGAAATTATGAAAAACATTAACATTCCACCCATGAGGCCAAAGAGGGCGATTTGGTAATTGACTGCAGGAAAGGGCTACACAACTGTAATATTTATATCTATGGTCAGTCCTTGCATCCATAGCCTTTGCCACGGGAAGTGGCGTAAATTCAGCTAATCCTAGGGTGTGGCAAAGTGGGGGTGCGTAGACATACACACACCAGTTGAAGCATATTTAATGTACTTCTTTTTCCACATTTTGTTACAGCCTCAAAAAATGTATATTAAATTTAGATTTTGTGTCACTGGCCCACAGACAATACCCCATAATGTCAAAGTGGAATTATGTTTTTAGAAATGTTTACAAATTAATTAAAGATACACTATGAAGAAATCGCTACGCAATTTCCTGTTTGCTAAAATTCAAATTGTTCACCTAATTTCAATTTGTGAGAAAACTAGCAAGTCTAGTGTAGAGAATCATTGTACCATCTAAACCACTGAAATACATTTTCCATAACCCAAAATGATATTTTCAGCTGTTTGACGCTGGTGTACAAAACCAAAAGTAAAAGATGCAAAAACTAAACTTAAGACCAACTTAAGACCAGGAAGCATAAAAATAAAGCACATAGAACAGATCTACCACTTCTTAGACTTGCTTTCAATAATAATGACACATCTGTAACTGTAACATTTCTATGTGAATTTGGTCGGGTCTCCCAAAAAGTTACATCTTGCAGCTTTAAAAATGAAAAGCTGAAATGTCTTGAGTCAGTAAGTATTCAACACCTTTGTTATGGCATGCCTAAATAAATTCAGGTGTAAACATTTGGTTAAGAAGTCATTGACTCACTCCGTGTGCGATAATACTGTTAAACATGATTTTTGAGTGACTACCTCATCTCTGTACCCCACACATACAATTATCTGTAAGGTCTAGCAGTGAATTTCAAACACAGATTCAAACAAAAACACCAGAGAGTTTTCCAATGCCTTGCAAAGAAGGACACCTATTGGTAGGTGGGTAAAAAAAGCAGACATTGAATATCCCTTTGAGCATGGTGAAGTTATTAATTACACTTTGGATGTCACCCAGTCACTACAAAGATACAGGCGTCCTTCCTAACTCAGTTGCCGGAGAGGAAGGAAACCGTTCAGAGATTTCAGGGATTTCACGACTTTAAAGCATTTACAGAGTTTAATGGCTGTGATAGGAAACTGAGGATGGATCAACAACATTGTACTTACTCCACAATACTAACCTAATTGACAGAGTGAAAAGAAGGAAACCTGTACAGAATAGAAATATATATATTTTTAAATGCATCCTGTTTGTAAATAAGGCCCTAAAGTAAAACTGCAAAAAATGTGGCAAAGAAATTAAACTGTCCAGAATATAAAGCGTCATGTTTGGGGCAAATCCAACACAACACATTACTGAGTACCACTGTTCATATTTTCAAGCACAGTGGTGGCTGCTTCATGTTATCGTTGTGCTTGTCATCAGCAACGAAAGCTGCTCCAGAGATGTCTCTTTCCTCTGGGCCTTTTCAACATTATATCCAACAGCGTCATCTAGTGATGCAGCTCCTACAGTGCATCAGACATGGCCTACAGTCTGTAGTCAAAGAGCATGTATTGAAGTTTGTGCATATTGACACAGTTGTAGAATTAAACACATGTACATGGTGTATGAGCACAGAGCCCATATTTGATGTTGGTCAGGAACAAAAATGGCATTATTCAAGATGAAGCTTGAATGTAATGCGCTGACATTTACTAAACAAGACAACAGGTCAATCTTTTAAACTCAATGTGCGCACAAAGCCGACAGCATACAAAGACACAGTGTTTTGGGTTTCTGAATGAATTCACATGGAATTATTTCACAAAGACATCCATCCATGGCAGTGTTGGTAAAATATTCACGGTAGCTTAGCTAGCAAACATAACTCAGATTTTTGACATTCTTCTTCTCCTTTTACTACAAATCAAACATCCATTTCTCATTTCTCCAGGTGGGGTGAGAGTAAGCTACTGTCCTCTGCTCCTTTCTTTCCTTCTTTTTAACCCCTCATTCACATTTCATGGTTGTGTTGTCGCTTTTTGTAGTACTGTTTTGTGCCTGTTCCTATGTCCTTACAGGCCTGTTTGTTATGTAGTGTATTCTGTTAAGTGAAAAATAAAGTAAGCTACAGCCATTGGCTGGACAGCAGACGGCGAAATGAAGGGAGGGCGTGATGTCGCCGTTCTTTTCTCTTAGTCTCGGTCTCTCTTCCTCTTTGCTTCTGTTTCTCACTCTCACCTTGTGAACAATGTTTCCAATGTCTATCTTCAACAACGTTGGAGTAATTCCACACTGATCTAAAACAAACATCTATCCATTTAGTTTGGAAAATAGATCTGACCTGGAGGTCATGTTGTTGTGCTGAATTAATCATGGTCCTGTGTGTGTGTGTGTGTGTGTGTGTGTGTGTGTGTGTGTGTGTGTGTGTGTGTGTGTGAGCGTCCGTGTGTTCGTGCATGCGTGTGTACCACGTGATATGTTGTCCTATTTCCCAATATATCCCAGACTGACTGGTGACAATACAGATATGCCGAGAAAGAGAAATAGAAGAGAGACAGAGAAAGACAGAGACCGAGAAACAGAGACAGACAGAGAGACAAAATCAAAGAGAAAGAGAAGAGCGACAGAAAAGAAGGGAAAAAAGAGAGAGAAAGAACAATAGAGAGGAGAAGAGAGAAAAAAGCAGTGAGGGACAGAGTAAAAAATTAACTAATGGTGTGTGTGCGTGTAACAACTGATACATTTTCCTATTTCCTGATATTAACCAGGCTGTCTAGTTAATGTGCTACAGTAGCCCAGAGGGTCCAATTGCAAAATCTCACAGCTCAGGGGAAACATGTACAGCACTGACAGAGGTAATTATTTCTGTCGCATGTACACATGTGCATGCACGTATACCCATGCACAATCACCTTTGTTTGAAAACACATTAAGGCCAGGAAGGGTTTGGGTGTGTGTCGTTGGATGAGAGTGTCTCATTAAAGTTTGATGCTGTTGTAATGAGTTAGCAATGAAGAGCATTGAGAGATCGAGAGATCGATAGCCCCAAGAGGCTGCCTGCTAGGGCATCAGGACACAGATAGAAGAAAGGGGAATACCTAGTCAGTTGTACAACTGAATGCCTTCAACTGAAATGTGTTTTCCGCATTTAACCAAACCCCTCTGAACCAGAGATCTTCGGCATCCGGGGAACAGTGGGCTAACTGCCTTGCTCAGGGCAGACCTTGTCAGCTCGGGGATTCGATCCAGCAACCTTTCGGTTACTGGCCCAATGCTCTAACCACTAAGAAGCATCAGTCATACAATAGTCAAGTACAAAAATATAAACACAACATGTAAACTGTTGGTGTCATGTTTCACGAGCTGAGATAAAAGATCCCATACATTTTTGCACAAAAAGCTTATTTCTCTGAATATATCAAGAAGCTGATTACACAGTAAGATCATTACACAGGTGCACCTTGTGCTGGGACAATAAAATGTCTAAGATGTCTCAAGTTTTGAGGGAGCGTGCAATTGGCATGCTGACTGCAGGAATGTCCACCAGAGCTGTTGCCAGAGAACTGAATGATAATTTCTTTCCCATAAGCCACCTACAATAATGTTTTAGAGAATTTGAGAGTATGTCCAACCGGCCTCACAACCGCAGACCATGTGTAACCATGCCAGCCCAGGACCTCCACATCTGGCTTCCGGAGTCGGGGGGGGGGGGGGGGGGGGGGCAGTTGCATTTATATTTTTGTTCAGTAGATATGAAACTAGCTCTTGCTTTATGAAAACTTCCATTTACTCTGATTGTATCACACAACATATTTAACTTTCTGTTCATCAACTCTTATGTCCTGCACACACACACACACACACACACACACACACACACACACACACACACACACACACACACACACACACACACACACACACACACACACACACACACACACACACACACACACACACACACAGTTCTGGGTGCCTGATTGGAGCAGGAATGTAACCACGGGAGCTGCTTGTTTCACAGCTTCAGGGAAACAGGCTTAAAGCTACGATCTGCAATTGGAACATGCATTTTGGGACTTTTAAATATAGCCGTTAAATATATCCCCCCCCCCAAAAAACATATGTTATACTCCATAGTTTGTAAACAATGTCCATGGCAGGGCTCCTGTTTAGTTGATTTTTCAAATGAAGGGGCGTGTCTTCAAAGGGGAAAAACGCTTGGTTTATCTTCTGGGAACACATTTAGAGTGAAACACATCGCAATAAGTCGGAATTACAGTACCACTGCTCCACTTTCTGAGAACAGATATAAGACGCCGTTTATTTCCCAGGGACCATGCACAGATTTAGCAACGTAGGTCATTTCCATCTGCAATAGCAATCCCAAAGTAACTTGCTGAAATCAAAATATTATCAGACAAATTTATGAGACCATTTTTGGCATTATATCTGTCTTGTGTTTTGTGTCTTGGTCAGAACTCCGAATGTGGAGAGCAAAAAGAAAGGCTGCCAATGTTCTAACAATGAGAAATAGTGAGAAATCAGTAGAGACAGCAGAAGAGTAGGAGAGAAACATAATGCTGTTTTGACATCCGTTCATGCGCTAAAAAAAATCCAGTTAGCGGTCACAGCTAGTGCAGATCAGACATCACGTCATCTTGCTACTTATCATTAGAAACATCTGGAGTCACACAAGGTGATCCCACTCTACTGAATAACTATCGGCCCATAATCTAAATAGCCTGTTCTGGAAAAGGTATTGGAGTCTCTAGTCAATAAGCGGCTTAAGGCCTACCTCCAGGAAAAGTGTTATGCAATCAGGTTCCAGGTGTGGCCACCGCACTGTCACAGCAACTTTGAAGGTTTGAATGATATTCACTGTGCCCTGGATAGAAAACTGCATGGTGAATTTGTATTCAGAGACTTGGCAAAGGAATTTGACTATGTGGACCATACTGTCTTGGTGCAGAGATGGAAGTGTATTGGGATTACTGGTCATACTCTGGAGTGGTTTGTGAATTACCTGTCAAATCGGACCCAGTGTGTTAAGGTAGATGATTGTAAGTCAGACACCATAGAGTTGTCTTCAGGTGTGCTTCAAGGATCAATTTTAGGTCCCCTGCTGTTTGTTATCTATATCAACAACATTGGGAGACATATTGAGAGAGGAGACAAACCTGCTCAATGGGTGACATGTCTGGTGAGTATGCAGGTCATGGAAGAACTGGGATATTTTCAGCTTCCAGGAATTGTGTACAGATCCTTACAACATGGGGCCGTGCATTATCATGCTGAAACATGAGGTGCTGGCCCAGGATGAATGGCACGACAATGGGCCTCAGGATCTCATCACAGTATCTCTGTACATTCAAATTGCCATAGATAAAATGCAATTGTGTTCGTTGTCCGTAGCTTGACATTGACATCAGCAAACCTCTCACCCACACAACGTCATGTGGTCTGCGGTTGTGAGGCCGGTTGGACCTACTGCCAAATTTATGGTAGAGAAATTAACATTAAATTATCTGGCAACAGTTCTGGTGGACATTCCTGCAGTCAGCATGCCAATTGCACACTCCCTCAAAACTGTGGCAATGTGTTGTGTGACAAAACTGCACATATTAGAGTGGCCATTTATTGTCCCCAGCACAAGGTTCACCTGTGTAATGATCATGCTGTTTAATTAATCAGCTTCTTGATATACCAAAACCGGTCAGCTGGATGGATTATCTTGGCAAAGAAGAAATGCTCACTAACAGTGATGTAAACAAATTTGTGCACTAAAGTTTATCGTAATATGCTTTTTGTACAACACTTTGCATGTTGCGTTCATATTTGCTCTACACTGAAGGATTTCTCATTTGCCTAGTTGACACACACTACCTTTTCATCAAGGTTTATGTATGCTATGTATCATGCAGACCTTCGTTTTGTCACCAATCAGAGAGGTCTAACTCACCATTGTGATCTCTACAGTGCTGTCGAGTGGACATTACTAGCAACTTGCAGGCTCAAACACGGGTACATAGTTATTTACAAGGCCATTTTAGGAAAACTGCTATTTTATCTATCCTCTCTTCTAGCTCTAAATGAAAACACATACACTACCAGTCAAAAGTTTGAACCCACCTACACGTTCAAGGGTTTTTCTTTATTTTTACTATTTTCTACATTGTAGAATAATAGTGAAGACATCAAAACTATAAAATAACACATATGGAATAATGTAGTAACCAAAAAAGTGTTAAACAAATCAAAATATATTTTACATTAGATATTCTTCAAAGCAGCCACCTGTTGCCTTGATGACAGCTTTGCACACTCTTGGCATTCTGTCAACCAGCTTCATGAGGTAGTCACCTGGAATGCATTTCAATTAACAGGTGTGCCTTGTTAAAAGTTCATTTGTGTAATTTCTTTCCATCTAAATGCATTTGAGCCAATCAGTTGTGTTGTAACAAGGTAGGGATGGTATACAGAAGATGGCCCTATTTGGAAAAAAAACAAGTCCATATTATGGCAAGAATAGCTCAAATAAGCAACGAGAAAAGACAGTCCATCATTACTTGAAGGTCAGTCAATCCGGAACAACTTTGAAAGTTTCTTTAAGTGCAGTTGCAAAAACCATCAAGCGCAATGATGAAATTGGCTCTCATGAGGACCACCTCTGGAAGACCCAGAGTTATCTCTGCTGCAAAGGATAAGTTCATTAGAGTTAACTGCACCTCAGATTGCAGCCCAAATGAATTCTTCACAGAGTTCAAGTAACAGACACATCTCAACATCAATGGTTCAGAGGAGACTGTGTGAATCAGGCCTTCATGGTCGAATTGCTGCAAAGAAACCACTACTAAAGGACACCAATAATAAGAAGAGACTTGCTTGGGCCAAGAAACACGAGCAATGGACATTAGACTGGTGGAAATCTGTCCTTTTTTCTGATGAGTCAAAATGTGAGATTTTTGATTACAGCCGCTGTTTCTTTGTGAGACGCAGAGTAGGTGAACGGATGATCTCCGCATGTGTGGTTCCCACCGTGAAGCATGGAGGAGGAGTTGTGATGATGCTTTGCTGCTGACACTGTCTGTGATTCATTTAGAATTCAAGGCACACTTAACCAGCATGGCTACCACAATATTCTGCAGCGATACGCCATCCCATCTGGTTTGCACTTAGTGCGACTATCATTTGTTTTTCAACAGGACAATGGCCCAAAACACACATCCAGCCTGTGTAAGGGCTATTTGACCAAGAAGGAGAGTGATGGAGTGCTGCATCAGATGACCTGGCCTCCACAATCACCCAACCTCAACCCAATTGAGATGGTTTGGGATGAGTTGGATGGCAGAGTAAAGGAAAATCAACCAACAACTGCTCAGCATATGTGGGAACTTTCAAGACTGTTGGACAAGCATTCCTCATGAAGATGGTTGCGAGAACGCGAAGAGTGTACAAAGCTGTCATCAAGGCAAAGGCTGGCTACTTTGAAGAATCTAAAATATATGTGCTTAACACTTTTTTAGTTACTACATGATTTCATATGTGTTATTTCCTAGTTTTGATGTATTCACTACTATTCTACAATGTAGAAAATAGTACAAATAAAGAAAAACCCTTGAATGAGTAGGTGTGTCCAATCTTTGGACTTGTACTGTATGTGTTTCTATGCATGTACAGTATACATCTTTGTGGCTGCCTGTGTAGGAGGCTTTGCATTATTCACCCCCAGTATGTCCCTGTTCTGAAGCTCTCTCTCTTTCTCGCTCTCTCACTCTCTCATGGGCAGCACCATTGAGGCCATCTCCATTTTGAAGTAGTACATTTTCGTCTTCACAATTGGCTGATCCCTCTAATAACCCAGTTGGACATGACTCCAACAGGATCACCAGGAGGGATCAGCCAATGAAGTTGGATGTCCCACCCAGTTGACCACATTAAAATGGTGGAATACAGCCTTTTGGCCACTAGAGGCCTCTATCATTCTCTATGGCTACAACCCATAGGAATCACCAACCAGTTGACTAATTTGACTACTTTAAAATGGCGTAAGCATGGTGGAAGCCCTCAATGGCTCTGCCCATGCTAAATTGGCCTTTTGGCCACTAGAGGCCTTTATCATTCTCATCCAAAAGTATGCTTTGGTTCATTCAGCCTATTAGAAGAGTTGGTGTGGCTTATTGGCTTTCCATATGTTATTTTTGGCCACCCGTGAGAGTCAATATTGTAATCAGTTAATGTGAAAGTCTTATAAAAAGAAAGTGTTTGGAGTAATTTTTTCATGTTTGGAACCAACTTAATATATTTTATGTTATTTATTAGGTTTAACCAAAGAGGGAAAGTAAGTTAAGTGTTGAAAGAAATAGGTTTCAGCTAGAAATATACGTTTGTTAATAATCAAATACAACAGTTGGCATTTGGTTTCAACAAATGTACTTTTTTTCAATTGAGAAAACCTAACTAATTTACTTGTAACCAGTTGATGCAATTCTTGTAGTTGGCTACATTACAGAGGCACTGAAGAGAGAGTTTGAGGAGAAAGTTTGGCTGATTTAATGACGCACTGTGTTATTTAAATGGATATTCCGTGTTTGCTCTTTCAATGGGAAGAAGGGAACGTGGATCAGAGGAATAGAAATAGTACAGAATGGGCCCACAGGCTTAGGGGTGTATGGAATATGAATATGCTAATGAACCCACTGTTTTTGTTTACTATGTTTTTATTTCCTGTATAAAAAGGTTCCATCCTCATCTCATCTACCTTGAGAGGAGCCCAGGTGTGCTCGATTTGTTGCCCCTGGTGACCAAAGAGTGTCAGCGTCAACGGCAACGCGTCTCGTCAGACCCATATGGTTAGTTAGATCAACATCACAGGAGAGGAGGATCACTTCAAACATAAAACAGAGATGCTTTCATATGAAATGAAGAGAATGAGAGAGAGAGAGAGAGAGAGAGAGGGGGGGAAAGAGTAAGAGAGATAGGGAGAGCGTGAGAGTAGAGAGAGAGAGAGCAAGAGAGAACGAGAGAGAGAGAGAGAGAGAGGTAAAAAGAGAGCATGAGGGAGAGAAACAGAGAGAAATGGATAAAGAGGGAATGAGAGAGGGAGAGAGAGAGAGGAAGAGCGAAATAAAATGAGTTAACTAACACCATAGTGTGTCATGGGATAATGTTATCCCATTGCCACTTTGTGTTTATGACCCAAGTCACTCAAACCCCAGAGGGGAGAAAAGCAGTAGAGAAAAATAGGAAAACAAAAGCAAAGTGGAAGGAACTACAGAACTGAAGAGTGCAGTAACATTACAGAGGCACTGAAAGAGAGAATTTGGCTGATTTAATGAGCCACTGTGTTATTTAAATGGATAATCTGTGTTTGCTCATTCAATGGGAAGAAGGGAAAGTGTATCAGAGGAATAGAAATAGTACAGAATGTGCCTCATTAGATGAGCATGAAGTGATACTCTCGCATCATCACAATGGTGACCCCCCTCCCCTGCCAGGCTTAGGGGTGTATGGAATATGAATATGCTAATGAGCCCACTGTTTTTGTTTACTATGTTTTAATTTCCTGTATAAAAAGGTTCCATCCTCATCTCATCTACCTTGAGAGGTCCCCAGGTGTGCTCGATTTGTTGCCCCTGGTGACCAAAGAGCATCAGCGTCAACGGCAACGCGTCTCGTCAGACCCATATGGTTAGTTAGATCAACATCACAGGAGAGGAGGATCACTTCAAACATAAAACAGAGATGCTTTCATATGAAATTAATAGAATGAGAGAGCGATGGAGAGAGAGTGAGAGAGAGAGAGAGCAAGAGAATGAGAGAGAGACTGTGGGAGAGAAAGAGAGAGAGAGAGAGAGAGAGAGAGAGAGAGAGAGAGAGAGAGAGAGAGAGAGAGAGAGAGAGAGAGAGAGAGAGAGAGAGAGAGAGAGAGAGAGAGAGAGAGAGAGAGAGAGAGAGAGAGAGAGAGAGAGAGAGAGAGAGAGAGAGAGAGAGAGAGAGGAAGAGAGATATAGAGTGAGTTAACTAACACCATACATGGGGTAATGTATGGTGGAAAACAAGGGGGGAAAAAGAGGAAAACAAAAGCAAAGTGGAAGGAACTACAGAACTGAAGAGTGCAGTAACATTACAGAGGCACTGAAAGAGAGAATTTGGCTGATTTAATGAGCCACTGTGTTATTTAAATGGTTATCCGTATTTGCTCTTTCAAAGGGAAACATTGTAAGTGGGTCAGAGGAATAGACATATTACACAATGGGCCTCATTAGATGGGCAGGCATAAAAGTATGGGTTGGGGGTAGTAAGTGTGTATCTGTGTGTGTGTGTGTGTGTGTGTGTGTGTGTGTGTGTGTGTGTGTGTGTGTGTGTGTGTGTGTGTGTGTGTGTGTGTGTGTGTGTTTGGTTTTAATATCCTGTGGGGACCAGAAGTCCTCACAAGGAGTGTAAAACAAGGATAATTTGGACAAGTGGGGACATTTCGCCGGTCCCCAAGGAAAAGGCTTTCTAGGCATAGGTGTTATGGTTACAATTAGGGTTAAGGTTAGAGTTAGGATTAGGGGTTAAGGTTAGCGTTAGGTTAAGGGAAAATAGAATTTTGTTGGGTCCCCACAAGGATAGTAAAACAAACGTGTGTGTGTGTGTGTGTGTGTGTGTGTGTGTATGTGTGTGTGTGTTTGTTTGTGTGTGGGCGTGTTATTTCTATTGATCTGTTCTACAGGGATGTAAAATGGCAGAGAGAACAAAGCAGAGAGACAAATGATGTGGGAATACATGCTTTGATCAGAGATCTGCAGCTCCCACCTGAATGCATTCAGTATTCTTTAGAAATCTCATTTAAATTGTGAGGAAGAGGGAGTACTGCTAAATGAGACCGAGAGAGAGAGAGAGAGAGAGAGAGAGAGATAAGGCTTCAGAGCAAGGGCAGGAGTGGGCGGTATGTGA
This sequence comes from Oncorhynchus mykiss, assembly GCF_057628025.1. Lineage (NCBI taxonomy): Eukaryota > Metazoa > Chordata > Actinopteri > Salmoniformes > Salmonidae > Oncorhynchus > Oncorhynchus mykiss. Next base: position 55,495,777 of record NC_143022.1, on the reverse strand, counting down.
ATAATGCAAAGCCACCTACGCAAGCAGCCACAAAGATGTATCCATGGCACACATACTGGACATACATCGAAAACACATATATATTGTACAGACTCACAGAAACACATGTATTATAAAACACATAGTAGATACACATAAACATTGTGACAGTCACACACATGTACAGTATACAGACAGACAGACAGACAGGCAGGCATGCATGCATAGAAGCCCACACACACACACACACACACACACACACACACACACACACACACACACACACACACACACACAAGCAATGCGAAATGCTGAGGGCAAGTTGACAACAACAAAGTCTTGCAGAAAGGAGAAGAGTAGCTAAGGATTCAGAACAAACTAGAAAAAAAATCCCATGAGTGCACTAACATCCCTCCCTGTCCAACTAGTGGAACTTTAAAGCAGAGATGTTTCCATTATGTAACCAAAAGAGAAAAAACACATCACATACTCAATATTTCAAGGACCTGTAGCACACTACCCTGAAAGCAGAGAAGGAGAGAGGGAAATCAAAAACCAGGGGTACAGGCATGTGAGAGGGAGAGGGCTGCCTGGGGAAGTTCTCAGCTGAGGGGGCATACAGCACTAGCACTGGATGGGGAGGAGAGGAGAGGAGGAGGAAAGGAGCACTGGAAAAGACTAGCATCGTGACTCGTGTAGGTATTACGCCACCAGTTGGAAGAAAGTGAAGGAGCAGAAGAGAGGAGGAGGAGAAGAGTTGTTAGGAGCATTGTGTGGGAAGTATGAACACTGGAGTCAGGTACCACTGTGTATGGGAGACAAAGAGAGCGTAGGACTGCTGCTGAAAGAGAGAGGGGGCAGAGAGAGGGAGGAGTGGGAGAGAGACAGAAAGAGCGAGAGAGCGATGGTGGGCACTACCAGCTCTCATAGTCTCATGTCAGAATAAGACCATCTATGTTTCTCAAACGTCCAATTTCAAAGTTGTTTGAAATGTCAAATATCAAAGTGTTTAAGGTTAAGTTTAGGCATTAAAGCCAAATCCTTAAGGTTAGGCATTAACCCCGAATGGTTAAGGTTTGGGATAGGCTTAAAACAAAAATATCAAAAACAACTTCCTATCACTGGATTCAAACTTGCAACCCTTGGAAGCAGAAGTTAACAGAGCTCACCGTTGCCCCTAGTGGCCGGTTTCCATGTCATCTCCCGACTCGCCAGACATTTATGGACGTCGAATACTGACTTGTATCATGGGAAAACTGTCTGGGTGGGCAACTTCGTGTGGGAGTAAGAGGTGGTGGGTGAGGATGGTGGGGTACACGATTCACTCACGACTGCTGTATATGCGTTGTGTGTGTGTATGCATGCAGCATGTCTGTGCTGTATGTAGAGTAAGCCCACAGCCAAAAAAAAGATAAACAAAAAGATTAAGCAACACAACTCAGGGTGAATTCCCAGTCCTAAAGTATATCCATACATTAACATGATAGTGTTATCAGCCTCCACTTCAGTTCTCAGTTCTTTTTCAGCATCAGTTGTCAATCAAGGGTAAGAGGCACTTCAACAGTAACCTAAAAGGACACTATAAGGGAGCTTTTAACAGCAAGGTTCTAAAAGCAGGCCTCAAGTGAAACCATGGTGCAGTGATCAGTCTGGTTTGACTGAGCTAGTTAAATGCATGCCTGAGATGTGTCAGGCCTAAAGCTGATGACAGGAGAGAAGTCCCTGGGAGAGCTGAGATAACAGGAAGAGCAACACCAGACCTGACCTGAGTCAGGATCCATCTTCCTCCTCTGGCTGACACATACATTTTGAGTCCTCTGTTTGGGGCAACAAAAGACTACTGAGTTCCCCTTAGCACTACTAATAAAAGGTGAAGATGCATTTACACTTATTCCATGTAGCTAGTGGAGCAAAGGGCCTTAACAACAGTGCATCTCCAGCAAACCCTGTTCTGGATTCTGAGTCTGCATCCAAAGTAGAGGGCAAAACCCAAGGGTGGTGTGAGGAGGAGGATACAAGTACAACCCACATTCTACTCTGAAGGCTCCCAGTTCAGTCAAGAGATAACAACAAGACATGGAAGAACAGGAATCTCCAATCTGGCAAACTCAGCGTTGGTCAAAAGGAGCCATTCAGTATCCAGCAGACAACAACAACAAGATTTGAGCAGAAAGCTCCAACCACAGCAGTGGTCAAAATGAACTTGACCTGTGTCACCTCTGATCCATTGTGTAACGAGTGTGTGTGTGTGTGTGTCCTCTCTGTAATGTAGACACACAGACCTCCACTGAGACTGCCCATCCAATGCCCTACACGCTTTGAATCCTTGCAGCTCTTTCCTACATTGATAACACCAAAAGCATTCTTTGCATTCCTCTCATAATGGGTACTGTAACAATATCATTGTATTGTTATATTTATTTTTATGTGACAGTGACAGAAGGCCATTGTACATTATCTAACACATTTATATTCTGCCATTTAGCAGACGCTCTTATCCAGAGTAAATTACAATTAGTGCTTTGTGGACCTTAAAAGTAGTATGCATGAAGCTTTAGGTTGAACTGAACTGAGTTTAAACAGAATGTCAGCAGTCAGACATGGCACCTTCATAAAAATGTATTCAAAAAATAGAACTGGTTACAGATCATTCAAGCAAAAGCTGATCAAGAAGGAACTGGTAAATGTTGCATCAACATTATTATTTAAAGAAACATCAGATCATATCAAATCACATACAATCATTTCTATTGACTATTCACTTCTAAAGACTGACAATACAGCATTTTGTAAAATGCTATTCCCACTGTACAATTCTCCATCCATCAAACCTGACTCTGTAACATCACATAACATGAAATCACAGGCATCCTTAATAATTGACCATTCACTTCGATTGCCTCTATACACCCCTGGCCATGTCATTTCCACTTCACCCCATCATTAAAACAGTCCATTCATACCTGATGCTGTGGTTGTGGTTGCACCATTAAATCTCCTGTAATCCCATAGATAGCACACAGTAACATCTGCTCTGTCTCCTTTCTCCAGTCTCTCCTATCTGAAGTGCTGAAGCCTGACAACTGAGAGATGGAATGCAGCTCTCCTCTTATCTGATATGAAGAGAACAAACTAGCTAGCACATCAGTCTCTCTCCCCACCTCCCTTTCCTCTCCTCTCTTCTCCAACCACCTGACCACGTGTCCCCTCTCCACCTCCTCAGTTTAACAGCTCATCCCTCTCTCCTGTTCAGGAACATTCTCTGTCTTTCTCTGATCTTCCTCACTGACCACACAGACCTATACGTACAAAGATATTGTCATATCAGTTGAGTGTATCTGCTCTTTGACCTAGTGCTGTTGAAAGATGTTATAGAACCATCACAGAAATACACACATACACAAAGATATGCAAAAACACATGCAAATATGTACAAATAAACACAGAGGCCTTAGTTGGCTTTAGCTAGTTCAATCTCACAACCTCATAACTAGCTACCAAGAAGCCATTTCAGGCTATCAATCAAGTTAGAGTAGCTAGCTTGTCTAACTATTTTAGCTGGCATGCTAGACTTGAGAAAAGCAAGCAATAACTAAATGTGCTGAGTAAGAGTCACATCCCTTTCAATATTTTACCCAGATTTTAGCATAGATGCAGAGAAGCATATTTGTGACTCGTTTCAGGAAACTAGGCGTATGTCGCCACGTCACTACATCACAGAGGAGGCATTTCAAATCAAAAATCAAATCAAACTTTACTTGTCACATTTGCCGAATACAACGAGTGTAGACCTTACCGTGAAATGCTTACTTTACAAGCCCTTATCCAACAGTGCAGTTCAAGAAGAGTTAAGAAAATATTTACCAAATAAAAAATATATAAAAAGTAACACAATAACATAACAATAACGAGGCTATATACAGGGGGTACCGGTACCGAGTCAGTATGCGGGGGTAAAGGCTAGAGGTAAATGGTACATGTAGGTAGGGGTGAAGTGACTATGCATAGATAATAAACAGCGAGTAGCAGCAAAACAAATGGAGGGGTGGGGGGGTCAATGAAATAGTCTGGTGGCCATTTGATTAATTGTTCAGCAGTCTTATGGCTTGGGGGTAGAAGCTGTTAAGGAGCCTTTTGGTCCTAGACTTGGTGCTCTAGGACCGCTTGCCATGCGGTAGCAGAGAAAACAGTCTATGACTTGGGTGACAGGAGTCTCTCAGAATGTTATGGGCTTTCCTCTGACACCGCCTATTATATACTTCTGTTCAAAAGTTTGGGGTCACTTAGAAATGTCCTTGTTTTTGAAAGAAAAGTATATTTTTGGTCCATTAAAATAACATCAAATTGATCAGAAATAAAAAGTGTAGACATTGTTAATGTTGTAAATGACTACTGTAGCTGGAAACGGCAGATTTTTTAAAATGGAATATCTACATAGGCGTACAGAGGCCCATTATCAGCAACCATTACTCCTGTGTTCCAATGGCACGTTGTGTTAGCTAATCCAAGTTTATCATTTAAAAATGCTAATTGATCATAAGAAAAGCCTTTTGCAATTACATTAGCACAGCTGAAAACTGTTGTCCTAATTAAAGGGGCAGCAGGTAGCCTAGTGGTTAGAGCGCTGAACTAGTAACCGAACGGTTGCAAGATCGAATCCCTGAGCTGACAAGGTAAAAAATCTGTCGTTCTGCTCCTGGACAAGGCAGTTAACCCACTGTTATAAGAATTTGTTCTTAACTGACTTGCCTAGTTAAATAAAGGTAAAATAAATAAAAAGAAGCAATAAAACTGGCCTTCTTTAGACTAGTTGAGTATGTGGAGCATCAGAATTTGTGGGTTTGATTACAGACTCAAAATGGCCAGAAACAAATAACTTTATTCTGAAACTTGTCAGTTTATTCTTGTTCTTGTCAGTTTATTCTTGTTCTGAAATGAAGGCTATTCCATGTGAGAAATTGCCAAGAAATTGAAGATCTCATACTACTTGTGTACTACTCCCTTCACAGAATAGCGCAAACTGGCTCTAACCAGAATAGAAAGAGGAGTGGGAGGCCCCTGTGCACAACTGAGCAAGAGGATAAGTACATTAGAGTGTCTAGTTTGAGAAACAGACGCCTCACAAGTCCTAAACTGACAGCTTCATTAAATAGTACCCACAAAACACCAGTCTCAACGTCAACAGTTGGCGACTTCAGGATGCTGGCCTTCTAGAGTTGCAAAGAAAAAGCCATATCTCAAACTGGCCAATAAAAATAAAAGATTAAGATGGGCAAAAGAACAGACACTGGACAGAGGAACTCTGCCTAGAAGGCCAGCATCCAGGAGTCGCCTCTTCATGGCAACCGGTCAGGATGCTCTCGATGGTGCGGCTGTAGAACTTTTTGAGGATCTGGGGACCCATGCCAAATCTTTTCAGTCTCCTGAAGGGAAAAGGTTTTGTCGTGCCCTCGTCACGACTGTCTTGATGTGTTTGGACCATGATAGATCATTGGTGATGTGGACGCCAAGGAACTTGAAACTCTCAACCCACTCCACTACAGCCCCGTTGATGTTAAAAGGCGGGCCTGTTTTCCTGTAGTCCACGATCATCTCCTTTGTCTTGCTCACATAGAGGGACATGTTGTCCTGGCACCACACTGCCAGTTCTCTGACCTCCTCCCTATAGGCTGTGTCATCGTTGTCAGTGATCAGGTTGTGTCGTCAGCAAACTTAATGAGGGTGTTTGACTCGTGTTTAGCCACGCAGTCATGGGTGAACAGGGAGTACAGGAGGGGACTAAGTACACACCCCTGATGGGCCCCAGTGTTGAGGATCAGCATGGCAGACATGTTGTTGCCTACCCTTACCACCTTACCACCTGTGGGCGGCCCGTCAGGAAGTCCAGGATCCAGTTGCAGAGGGATGTGTTTAGTCCCAAGGTCCTTAGCTTAGTGATGAGCTTCGTGGGCACTATGGTGTTGAATGCTGAGCTGTAGTCAATTAACAGAATTCTCACATAGGTGTTCCTTTTGTCCAGGTGGGAAAGGGCAGTGTGCAGTGCAATTGAGATTGCGTCATCTGTGGATCTGTTGGGGCGGTATGCGAATTGGAGTGGGTCTAGGGTATCCAGGAGGATGCTGTTGATGTGAGCCATGACCAGCCTTTCAAAGCACTCCATGGCTACTGACGTGAGTGCTATGAGACCGTATTCATTTAGGCAGGTTACCTTCGCTTCCTTGGGTACAGGGACTATGGTGGTCTGCTTGAATGTAGGTATTACAGAAAATGTCAGTGACGACACTTTCCAGTTGGTCCGTGCATGCTTTGAGTACATGTCCTGGTAACCCATCTGGCCTCGCAGCTTTGTGAATGTTGACTTGTTTTAAGGTCTTGCTCACATCGGCTCCGAGAGCATTATCAGCTGGTGCTCACTGCTTCAGTGTTGCTTGCATTCGAAGCGAGCATAAAAGGCAATTACCTCATCTAGTAGGCTGGCGTCACTGGGCAGCTTGCGTCTGGGTTTCCCTTTGTAATCCGGAATAGTTTTCAAGCCCTGCAACATCTGACGAGCGTCAGATCCGGTGTAGAACGATTCAATCTTAATCCTGTATTGACGCTTTGCTTGTTTGATGGTTTGTGTGAGGGCATAGGGCGATTCCTTATAGGTGTCAAGATTCGTGTCCCAGTCCTTGAAAGCGGCAGCTCTAGCCTTTAGCTCGATGCGCATGTTGCCTGTAATCCATGGCTTCTGGTTGGGATATGTACGTACGGTCACTGTGGGGACAACGTCGTCGATGCACTTAATGATGATGCCGATGACTGAGGTGGTATACTCCTCAATGCCATTAGATGAATCCCGGAATATTTTCCAGTCTGTGCTAGCAAAACAGTCCTGTAGCGTAGCATCCGTGCCATCTGACCACTTCCGCATTGAGCAAGTCACTGGTACTTCCTGCTTTAGTTTTTGCTTGTAAGCAGGAATCAGGAGGATAGAATTATGGTCAGAATTGCCAAATGGAGGGCGAGGGAGAGCTTTGTATGCATCTCTGTGTGTGGCGTAAAGGTGGTCTAGAGTTTTTTTTCCTCTGGTTGCACATGTGACATGCTGGTAGAAATTTGGCAAAACTGATTTAAGTTTGCCTGCATTAAAGTCCCGGCCACTAGGAGAGCCGCTTCTGGGTGAGCATTTTCTTGTTTGCTTATGGCCCTATGGAGTTGGTTGAGTGCGCTGTTAGTGCCAGCATTGGTCTGTGGTGGTAAATCGATGGCTACGAATAATATAGATGAGATCTCTCTTGGTAGATAGTGTGGTCTACAGCTTATCATAAGGTACTCAGGCGAGAAATACCTCGAGTCTTCTTTAATATTATACATCGCACACCAGCTGTTATTGACAAAAAGACACACACCTTCACTCCTCTTCTTACGAGACGTGGCTTCTCTGTTCTACCAGTGCATTGAAAATCCCTCCAGCTCTATATTGTCCGTGTCGTCGTTCAGCCACGACTGTGAAACATAGGATATACCAGTTCTTAATGGTTGGTAGGGTAATCATAATCGGAAGTCATCCATTTTATTTTCCAATGATTGCATGTTAGCAAGTAGAATTGATGGCAATGGGAGTTCTCGCTCGCCTACGGATTCTCAAAAGGCAGCCTGATCTCCGTCAACTTTTCCTTCATCTTTTCTTCACGCAAATTAAGTGGATCTGGGCCTGTTCCCAGGAGAGCAGTATATCTTTCTCGTTGGACTCGTTAAAGGAAAAAGCTTCTTCCAGTCCGTGGTGAGTAATCCCAGTTTTGATTTTCAAAAGTTATTTTCGGTCATAAGAGACGGTAGCAGCAACATTATGTACAAAATAAGTAAAGAAATAAGCTACAATCAATCAAAAAAAAAACTAAGAAAATAGCACAAGTGATTATGGGCATGTAAAACATCAGCCATTCTCTTTGCTGCCATTTTAAACATAAACATTTGAACGTAAACATTTTTTTTTTTTTTAACAAAATATGCTTTTTGGGAGAAATGCCTTCTGGACCATGTGAACTTTTATGTGCCTTAATAACAAACGTGTATGCCATCTTTAAATAGGAATACATTTGTTAGATAACAAGCCTAGTTGGTTTAACCATGGAAACAGACAGGTACCTTCCTGCAAGCCATCATTGGCTGAGATAATAGATGGGCTGGACATGCCGAGAGATGAGATCGGATTGGTCTGTCATGTAGCATGCTTCTTTCTGTAACATGAGCGGCTCAGTATGTGTAGGCAATTCTTTCTTTTGAAAGATATCATGAAGAACTGCAAAAGTGTTGCTCTCCACTTTCTGGAGGACTGAGTTTTGAAATCAGTGAAATGCCCGGTGGAAGCAGAGTATGATAGCTAAGGAGATGGAGAAAACGGAGGGAGTCAAAAGGAGAACACAGAAGGCTGTTGTATAAAACACCTGTCTCCGGATTGCATCTTCAAACTAAGGGTAACCATGGCATCCATGACAGAGAGGGAGAAGCGTTCATCCATGCATATGGGTAAGAGAGTCTAGCTAGCTCCATTTTCAGATATTATACATGTTAATTTTGTCAAAAAGTTGTTTTCATTACTTGCTAGCTAACATTACGTGTATGATCTGTGTAGTAATATTATTCGTATCTCAGAGGCATTTGAATTGCTAGTTATAGCCTAGCTATCTAGCTAACATTGAACCTAGTTGGTTAGCTACCGTCAGATTCATACAGGGTAGTTGTAACGTGCGTTGTTTGAAGGAGACCAAGGCGCAGCATGATTTGTGGTCATCATATTTATTAAATGAGAACCAGCAACAAAATAACAAAGTTAAACCAAAACGAACGTACCACTCCGTAGGCTGTAAAAGCTGTACAAAAACAAGATCCCACAACATAGGTGGGTAAAAAGGCTACCTAAGTATGATTCCCAATCAGAGACAACGATAGACAGCTGCCTCTGATTGGGAACCACACTCGGCCAAACACAAAGAAATACAAAACGTAGAATGCCCACCCCACATCACACCCTGACCTCCCCAAATAGAGAAATAAAACGGCTCTCTAAGGTCAGGGCATGACAGTAGTAACATTATGAGTTGGGATTATGGTTCATTGTTTAGCTAGCTAGCTACATGTCTAATCAAAAGACTCCCCTATACCAGTAACCATTTCAAAGTACCATTTACACCTTCTGTATCCTGTCCATGTAACAAATAAACTTTGATTGTATTTCATATAGCATGCATTGCTATGCATGACCTGCACCAAAGTCAAATTAGGATTTATCGTTAGGCCAACGAGACAGTGTCCAAGTTCAAAAGGTTTCATTAGAATACCATTATTTTATTTCTTCACACTTACAACCGTAAACTATTTTATGTAATTAACTCGCTATTAACTTGTAAACAATGATATTTTGTGAGTTTATTTTTCTGTAATAATTCATTCAAATTAGCTAAATTTAAGACGTTGTCAGCTATATGATATGGTCATTATTTGAACTGGCTCGCAGCTAACTTAAAGTTAACTAACAAGATAACAAGCTAGAAACAAACCAAAACATTTAGAAAGTTGCTTTTAGTTGCCTGGTTTGCTAGATTGACATACTGTATATTAAATTCATTTTTAAACTGATGGGTTTACTGGTGTTAAAATACACCAGTTATGCTATTTTGGACCACCAGGCTGCAGCTTGTCGTTTTTTGTGTTTATACTTATGTTGTCGGACGACAATAGAATGTTCATGGTGTCACTGGGAGAACTGTCTACAGACATGTTGATAGACGTAGTATAACCCAGTCTTTAGTCTTGAAATCTTTGGTTGTTTAGTATACTACTGTACACACTCTGTTCAGCACATGGCCCACATGTGAATCCTTAAAGAGATGGGTGGGGCTAAGGCTTAAGAGGATATGAACAATGGTGAATGGGTGTAGACAAAGAAGAGCTCTCCAGTAGGTGTACCAAAACATTTAAGGGCCACTTTCTCAAAAAATGGGGTTACAAGATGAACAACTTTCAAATCAGAATTACTTTCCCATTGTTCCTCATCTGTAGTGTATAATATACCATTTTCTAGCTCTGAGTCTCTACTTGCACAAAACACAATTTCAAATTTTGCTACATAAGACCAAATCGAGCCGTCGGACACATTGTGTTTCTTTTAAACAATAACCACCAGTCAGCTCAAGAGGTATGGTTAGATATTCAGAAAAATAAACCTTTTTTTTAAACTTATAATTAAGCATAATGATTATGGCTCTCAGTTGCAGTAAAAAACAGTTTCAGTTGTTTGGAAAATGCTAAATTCTCCAACTTCCACACACGGATGAGCTAGCCATCCTCATAGGACCACCCCCCAGCAATCCTCATGTACTTTGGGCCCCCTCCGATTACATACACTCGTAAACAGATAGTCAACAAACAATTTGCGCGCGCGCGCTGGCAACGAGGGCACAGACCTGTAGATTCCAGTGCATCCTCAATGAGTGGAGGTAATCGCAGTCCATCCATGACCTCCCTGCAATTCCAGAGAGAGAGAGAACGAGATAGATAGAGAATAAAAGAGAGAGAGAGAAAGAATGATGGGGGAACATAGAGAGTAGGCGAGATGGTCAGTGAACTCCTACATACGCCCACCTCAGCTGCAGGCAGAGACAAAACACACAGAAAGAGCTGAAAGGCAGCACAGCAGCTGGCAAGCACACACACACACAAACAAATAGACACTGCACACACACATACACAGTCAATACCTTAGGAGTAGTGGAGAGTTCCAGGGAGCTGAAGCCTCTGCTCTCTTCTCGGTAGCGTGGGAGAGAGAGATGCCGAGAGAGAAGAGGGGAGGAGCAGAATGAAATAAAAAATATGCAGTTTTTCCAAACAACAACCTCCGTCTGTCTGTCTCTTTCCCTTTTTTCTACAACTGATTTTGCACAGTGGTGTGTGTGCGCCGAAGTTCTGAAAGCTTTTCAGCACTCCCTCTTGCTCTCTCCCGCTCACACACACACGGACCCACTGCCAAATGTATTTACTTATAATGAAATCCAGACTGTGTGTGTGTGTGTGTGTGTGTGTGTGTGTGTGTGTGTGTGTGTGTGTGTGTGTTTCGGTGGGGGTTCAGTTATTAAAATTTGCACCAGTGCGCCAATCTAAGAAACATAATACAAAAATCCCCATCAAAATCTGTCAGTTTAAACTAGAGATATCAGCCAATCCACCGCATCTGCCTATGTCAGCCTTCCGCATCTGCGGTGGAAGGTGGCCGAGCTATAGTGGTGTATGTCAGACCATAAGTATTTTCATGAAAACATCTGTAGCGTCTGAACGGTTTGGCTATTACTACAAACTACAGTATTATCCTTTCTGCTCTACGAGCCCAACAAGTGTCACAGGACTCATCTGAAGTTGGTAAAGCTGATGTGCCAATTTGTCTGTAGCGTCTGAACCGTTTGAGCTACAAACTAATATGTGGAAAGGGAAGACTCTCATGAACACTCGTCTGAAGGTAACCCATACAAAAAAATAGAAGTAAGGGAGATTTTGTGCAAAAAAAAACAAGGGGTTAAATATGTGTAAAAAAAAAAAGTATCTAAATATATATAATATATATATATATATATATATATATATATATATATATATATATATTTCCGTAACTTTCTTATATCTCCTAGATATAGGACAGACACTTCAAAACTTTATTCCTTATTATTTTTATTTTGACTGTATTTCTTGCCATTTTCAGAATGTCTTATTCAATGTGTTTCTATGGGCTATAGAAGTAAAGCCTCATTATATATTTTATATATATATATATATATATATATATATATGTTTTTATATACCTAAAAGAGGCCTAAAAGTCCAAATATCTAAATGATACATGGTACGACCATTTTAAAACACTTCCATATGTTATTTTATAATGCATTTACGTGATTATTTTTTAATAATCAAACCGAAACTGAACTGACCTAGAAAAACACTAATCTCTCAGCAATGTGTGTTTGTGTGTGTGTGTGGTCTAACTTTACTATCCTTTTGGGTACCAAAAGTCCTCACAAGGATAGTAAAACAAAGAAAATGTGAGGACATTTCGCCGGTCCCCAAAAGGAAAGATGCCATTTTAGATTTAAGGTTAGGTTAAGGATTAGGCTAAATATAATTTGCATGTGTGTGGCTGTGGAGGCTGACAGCTAGCTCTGTAGATTGCTGATCCATTGTTCCTTTCCCCTCCCCCGGTTTGAGTTTCTCTCTTTCTCATGTTTACTGCTAATGAACAGCGCTCATTCTAAAAAAAACTATTCTCAAGTATACGTCCTCCCCTCACCCCCCCTCTCCACTCTTCTCATTCTTCCTCCTTCCTTTTTTTCTATCACTCACATCTGGCCGCTTATCTACGACTGTCTTTCTCACATATGGCAGCTTATCTACGCAACAAGCCAGAATCGTGACGTGAGACAGAGTCTGAAAATATGACTCTAGAGGACTAGATGAGAAGAGAGTAGAAGAGAAGAGAGGAGAGAGGGCTTAACTCCTCATTGGCCTCTCTCCCTCACCAGAGGATGTTCATATCACAACACTGTCACAAAGCAGGAAGTGCTCACACATTAATCAAGCAGCATGTTTTATCTGAATGAGAAAGGTGTTCAAAACAACACGTTTTCCTATATCTGTACAGCACTGAGAAACAAACACGTGTGAATATTTTGGTAAGAGTGTGTGTGTGTGTGTGTGTGTATATGTGTGTGTGTGTGTGTGTGTGTGAGATAAGGACAGAAAACAAGATCCAAGAGTCAATGCGACAAGGAAATTCAACAACAGACGGAAAGATTGATGTCTCTTCAGAACCAGTTTCATCAATTCCACGTGTCTGTTTCCTCAAACAGATGTACCGTCAGATGAGGAAGTGGTTGCCTCAGACACACACAGGGGTAGTTTGGTAAAACTAATCCTGTCCGAATCGTGCACTGAAAAAACGGACATGCTGGGGTAATTATTACAAAACCGACGTTCTATGGTAATACTAGTCCCATAAGATGCATCTCTGTAAACTGAACTATAAAAATATAATTACCATAGCAATTCTATGCATCACAAAGACCATGACAGCCATATTGAATGTACTGTCAGATTGTCATGGTCTGATGGGCTTTCATGGGTTGAACAGCCACAGCCACAGCATTGGCAAGAGAAGTTAGGCAATAATATGCATCACAAATACCATGTCAGCCATATTGGGTGTATCCATGAATGTACTGTTAGATTGTCATGGTCCGAGGGACTTTTCCTGCTCTATTTCTACGTCTGAACAGCCACAGCCACAGCAGAGCCAGGGGACTGATGGGAGGTTAGGAATGTTGACTTCATGCAGTGGTAGTCAGTGTTTCTCAGAGAGAAGAGAACTCGTTTGTCCTGGAAGGCCAAGAGAATATTCCCAGAGAGAATGTTCCCATTGTGAGGTCATAAGGAGGGGAAAGAGTTCTCCTCGGATCCTCTCAGCCAAACATACTGTGGTCTTTGTTTTGTCTATGTGTTTTAACATGCAGAGATGATGATGGAATGTATAGTTTGTATGGTTTGTTTGAGTGATAATGAGCCGGTGTTTGGAGGATATATTGGCATGTGTGTTGTTAGGTTCGAGACGGCCTCGGGCTAGCAAATCGTGCCAATATATCCTCCAAACACCGGCCTTTAGGGCATTATCACTTTTATACAACGGGTTACCGACATATTCAAATAATTATTGACATATTTTCTAATTATTTTTTTATTTTATTAATTTATTTATACTATTGAATCATTCCACAACATATAGTCCCGACGCAAATCTAAGAAATATTGACCATGAACATGGGTGTGACATGCTGTTGCCTCCGAGTTCCCCTGGATACATGACGTTAGGCCAGTGGACTATTTATTTACACCTGCACAATCAACTTATTTTACATGGAACGAGTAAAATAAACTTTTCACAATGTTACATTACATTAGTTAATACATGTAATCCAACCTTTGGGTTCAAAACGACAGTGATGCACATTCACCCAACATCCAATCTACTGCTTAGGAAAACTGTGCTGCTGCTGCTGTTTTAGCTTCAAGCATAGCTGTGGAGCTGGATGGTTGCTAAGCAACTAAAGCAGCAAATCTGAGGTGCCTTTGAATTAGGGCATTTTAAAGAAGTGCTTTGCTGGGTTATGTAACAATTCAGGGTTCTTACTGATCAAATACTTCCACAGAAAACATAATTTGATATCATGTGTGTTAGTTGAGAAAGATCACTATGATCCTTGGGAACTTATGAAATGTAAATATTGCAAGGTCACTCAAGCATACATACACTATATGTACAAACGTATGTGGACACCCCTTCAAATGAATGGATTCAGCTATTTCAGCCACATCCGTTGCTGACAGGTCTATGAAATCGAGCACACAGCCATGCAATCTCCATAGACAAACATTGGCAGTAGAATGGCCTTACTGAAGAGTTCAGTGACTTTCATCATGGCACGGTCATAGGATGCCACCTTTCCATCAAGTCCGTTTGTAAAATGTTCTACCCTGCTAAAGCTGACCCGGACAACTGCAAGTACTGTTATTGTGAAGAAAAAATGTCTAGGAGCAACAACGGCTCACCCACGAAGTGGTAGGCCACACACGAACTTACAGAATAGCGTGTAAAAATTGCATGTCCTGGGTTGCAACACTCACTACGAGTTCCAAACTGCCTCTGGAAGCGACGTCAGCACAATAACTGTTTGTCGGGAGCTTCATGAAATGGGTTTCCATGTTTCCAAGCCTAAGATCACCATGCGCAATGCCAAGCGTCTGCTGGTGGTGTAAAGCGCAACGCTATTGGACTCTGAGGCAGTGGAAAAGCATTCCCTGGAGTGATGAATCACACTTCACCATCTGGCAGTCCGACGGACGAATCTGGGTTAGGCGGATGCCAGGTGAACACTACTTGCCCCAATACATAGTTCCAACTGTAAAGTTTGGTGGAGGATGGCCTGGGGCTATTTGTCATGATTCGGGCTAGGCCCCTTAGTTCTAGTGAAGGGAAATATTAGAGTTACAGAAAAAAATGACAGCAAAAAAAAATTCTAGACGACTTTGTGGCAACAGTTTCAGGAAGGCCCTTTCCTGTTTCAGCATGACAATGCCCCCGTGCACAAAGCGAGGTCCATACAGAAATGGTTTGTCGAGATCGGTGTGGAAGAACTTGACTGGCCTGCAAAGAGCCCTGACCTCAACCCCATCGAACACCTTTGGAATGAATTGGAACGCCAACTGCAAGACAAGCCTAATCACCCAACATCGGTGCCCGGACCTCACTAATGCTCTAGGCTGAATGGAAGCAAGTCCCCGCAGCAATGTTCAAACATCGAATGGAAAGCCTTCCCAGTAGAGTGGAGACTGTTATAACAGCAAAGGGGGGAACAACTCCATATTAATGCCCATGGCATTGGAATGGGATGTTCAACAGGTGTCCACATACTTTTGGTCATGTAGTGTATATTGTAGGGTTACATGTCTTGTGGTGTGTATAACAATTTGTTCATGTGTTTCAAAGTGCATTGATACATTGTATTATAATGAATAAAACCGGGATAAACCTTGTTATAATAGAGGGCGAGGTGAAGATAAACATGTGCTGTTGCTATGACAGCATCAACAGGAAATAGGAAGGGTCTTATACTGCCAGAGCAGTTTAAATCATCGCCTGAAAGTTGGTTGGCGAGGTCATAACTTTCCCATCTGAGAAATAAACACACACACACACAAATTAAGAGATGGCATTGATGTAACATCAAAAAATGATTTTGATTTGACAATGAATTTGCACACATTGTCTAAACTTTCTCTACGAAAAAATAATCTCACCCTCACCCCATTCTCCCCCAGTAGCGCTTTACAGTGCTCACTTCCACGACCCATCCCCTGGCCTGCTGTGGTCACCATGCCAACCTGAGGAGGCTCTCCAGCCCCTCTGCTCTGCGGCTTTGTCCTAAATTGCACCCCATTCCCTATATAGCGCGCTATAGTCCATAGGCTCTGGTCAAAAGTAGCGCACTATATAGGGAATAGGGTGCCTTTTAGGATGCTTCCTCTGTGTGTGTCTGTAGAGAATTGATGAAGTCCCAGGATAATTACTAGCTCATTATGAAGCAGAGCCAAGTTAATAGGCTGCAGCCAGCCACACACACACACACACACACACACACACACACACACACACACACACACACACACACACACACACACACACACACACACACAGCTGGGAAGTAATGAATGGAAAACACTCAACGATGAGGTTACATCCAGACAGCTCTCTCTCGCTCTCTCTCTCTTGCTCTCTCTCTTTATGTGCATAATAAACACAGCTTTACAGAAAACAGATTGGAGAGAATTGAGAAATGATTGGCCCTCCATTTATACCCACTACTACATCTCTTAATCCCTGTGTCCCAGAGCGTGTGTGTAGCTCGTAGTCATATCCATGCTCTCTGTGTCATACACATCTGAGATGCTTGTGTTTTCCCCTAGAGGCCTTCGCTGTTCCACAAAGCCAACCAGAGCTAGTCCACCCACACAACACACACAAACTGAGAGTGTGTGGCTGGCTGTTTTAATCTCCAACCTCCCAGTCTATGGCTCCCATACCTCACACAGCTAGATAGAGCTATTACATGGGTACCAGTGATCCACACAGTCAGATAAAGCTAGCTACAGTATCTTATTTTCATATTTTACTTTTTTGATACTGCTATCTATCTAGAGTTAGAACACTGTACACATAATTTTTTATCTCTATGCATCTATGTACCATCCTCATTCCTTCTCTCTCTCTCTGCACGTATTCCTGACATGCAGAGGAAATCTGTTTTCTTACTCCCCCCCCCCCCCCCCCCCCCCGCCAGGCTAAGCAGCATCTCTTTCTGTGAACATCAACACTACCCTAGAAACCCATGGGTGGCCGCCCTGTTGGAGACAACACACACACAGAGAAAGAGGGGTCATTTTTGCCATAGTTTCACTGGAATCGATCCACAGACAGACAGACCTTGATTCACTGCAGTGTTAGACGGAAACTAGACGGGAGAGAGCTTAGTAGAGGAATCATGTCATGATATATCATGGCCAGTCGAGGCTGCTGTTGCACTGTTCAGGTAACTATTCATCAGGATTTTTGTTGAAGCACTTACACCCCCTTGTGGTTATAGAACAGACCTGGACAGTTGACAGCTCAACTTTATCAATGGAGAAACCTCAGACATGAATGAACTAATAATTACTTTATTTCATTAGTTTATTCATTATTTTGACCGTTACTGTCATCCATACCACTAAGGTGGTATTCCTGACTTAAATTTTTTTTTTTTATCATAGGCAAATATCTGACAGGCAAGCACAAAATATCCCACTCACTCAAATATCATGGAGTGGTTTGTTGACTACATTTTTTTTGTTTAATTTTAACAGAATTGTCGCATACAAGAAGGCACATAATGTATGAGAGCAGGTAAATCATATTATTGTGCAGTGAAGATGAATAAGAGACTGTAATGAATCTAATCCATGTTCACTGAAGATGAATAAGAGACTGTAATGAATCTAATCCATGTTCACTGAAGATGAATAAGAGTCTGTAATGAATCAAATCCATGTTCACTGAAGATGAATAAGAGTCTGTAATGAATCAAATCCATGTTCACTGTAGATGAATAAGAGACTGTAATGAATCTAATCCATGTTCACTGTAGATGAATAAGAGACTGTAATAAATCTAATCCATGTTCAGGTAAATTCTTCCGGTGTATCAAAACAGAGGAACATAAATCATCTCTGTACCCCCTGTTTAGCAGGTACTATAGTTAGAAATTAAAATGTTAAAACGGTAATTACGTAATAATTGCTAAAATTCCGGTAACTTTCCCCAAATTCACAGTTGGAAGATTCCTGGAATAAAAATGGGAATAAGCAGAGAATTGGGAATCCTAATAAAACAGGATTTATGGAAAACATGGACATTTTGGGAAAGTTACCCGAGTATTGCAACACTAGAACCATCTTAAACTGTGCTGTAAAATAAAGTATTACCCAAATCTCATACTGTACATACAGTCAGCAGCAGGTAAATAACAACAACCCTGTCTGTGCGTGACTAGGTCAATACAAACAAACAAATTAGAGGAAATGTTATTACAACAAACAAACATTAGATATGGTCTGTATCTGTCATGTTAAGTCCACATACAGATACTAGTCCTTGTGCTAGTCGACCCCCCAGACCCCCAAATATACTCCTTTTAGTGCTTATCTCTATCCACTGTGGAGTATATGTAAGGCTGCTCAATGCTCAGTTGCTTCTCATTGGACTAGAGTAGCTAGCTAGCCTATCACCCATTGGAACAGAAAAAGTGTTTCAGAGGAACAGTAAAAGAACCCAAAGCCTCATATGACAGTGTTACAAAGAGTCCACTACTTCCTCTTGAAGGTCAACAAACATCAATCAATTGGCCAAATCAACCTTATCAGTCCCTCCTCCTCTCTGAGAAATACTTTCTCTATCTATTAATTATAACTATTGGCATTCGGTATTATTTAAATATGGAAATAGTAGGGGCGACTGAGAAAAACAAAT
Source organism: Oncorhynchus mykiss (assembly GCF_057628025.1). NCBI lineage: Eukaryota > Metazoa > Chordata > Actinopteri > Salmoniformes > Salmonidae > Oncorhynchus > Oncorhynchus mykiss. The sequence goes on along the minus strand of NC_143022.1, from coordinate 55,477,155 downwards.
TGATACAATTTAAGTGGCAAACAATAATGCAGGCACTAGGGATGGGGGTGTGAGCATGCTGTTTCTGGGCAGATGAGATGTAGTCATTGTTTGGCTGTGTCTGTCATTTGTTGTTCGTATGTATACGTTTCTATATGGAGAAGAAAAAAAATCGGATTCTTTTTTTTTACATCCCCCAAACCTTCAGACAGCATCCCGTCATTTCTCCATCTAGAGGGAAACAGAGAACATCCTTTCCTAAAAACAAACAAGTGGCTGTTAAAAAAAAGAAGCAATCAAACATATTTCACTTTTAAAATGTATCCAATAAAATAAGTAAACTAACCAAGTCAACAGCAGTTGTAAAAGAATGCTGACAAACCTCTGACTGCAGGCAAGGTAATAAAGAAGGAATGAGGATTGGCTGTAAGACATAAGCCTTAAGACATACAAGATCTAAACAAGATGTCCACCTCCCTGACTCCTGTATTGTGGACTGTAGTCTCTGTGGTAAAATGTTGGCAGGGCCGCCCATCAAGGCTGAGTTGTGTGTGTGCGTGTGTGTATTGATGGCGTGGATAGGGTGAAGAACCATGAACCTCTGCGACCTGTAAGACAACCGTGATGCAACCGTGCCCTCTGATGATTGTGTGCCGTGACCAACCTACCAACCCTGTCAGAGACATTGGAGATTGTGATCCAGCAATATACTGTATAATGAACAGTCAGTCAGTTAGTAACCATGCTTTACCCAGCTCCTATCTTTCCCCAATCATGCTTGCTCTATCGCAATTCTTCTGCACTATGCACGTGATCTGACTGTCTGGAAATTATTTGTTGTAGTGTGTTCTGGACAGCATCCCCTCTTCTGACCAATGGAGAACCTATATGTTGAAGTCTCTCATGATGGACTTAACACGGCAAGACTTGTTTCTGGGAGCATTGATTAAACCTTACAATTGCAAGAAACAGCATTGATCAAGGATTACAACATTCTCAAGTGGTGTGGTTGTCGTTTCTGTTGTTATGTCAGTTATTGTGTGTTCATTCACCCCACAATGTCTTGATATTCAGTGTTATTCTAGGTGATGCGATTAACCAGTCAGTGACCATGCTTTGCTAGCTCCATTTCCCCCCAGCGGACTTCTTTTGCATTATGCACCTTCTGCATTTTACTACATCAATAGGCTGTTTTGTTGGAGTTCTGAGATCAGTCCGTAGATCATTTGTTGCAGTGAGTGACATGGACAGCATTAGACTATTGTCCCCCCTCAGGCTGGCACCAGGACCCTCTCCACAGCACACTGTAGATTCTCCCAGTTCCTCCAGAACAGCGCCAACAAACACATGCCCAGGAAGGTGCCCATCACGTGGCGACGGCTCCGCAGTAGGGGTGCCGCGAACTTGGCGGCCGTGGAGACGCATACAAGGATCACGGTGACGATGGCGAGCATGATGTTGATACTTTTACCCAGAAGCACCCTGGCATCACGGGACTCAAGCTGTACGGTTTGTTGCTGCTGCTGCTGGAGCTCTAGTTTAGAGACCCGCGTCTGGCATGACTCTAGGGCCTCCTGTAGAGGGGGAGAGAGAGGGGGAGAGAGAGGGAGGGAAGAACGTGGTCTATAAACCCTGTCTAGAAAACGTCGCCTTTGGGTTCAGAATTCAATTTCAACATAGAAGCAATGGGATTTGTTTCAAATAAAAGCAGTTTAGAGAGTAATCTAGATTGTGTGCAGTGTTTCCCCTATATTAATTTATAAGGGAAACTGCAAAAAATATGTAATAAAAAATAAATAAAAATCTTTCAATTGATAGTCATTGGCTCTATGACTGGAAGTCTATGGGAACAGCTAGCTGCTGTCATTGTGCTGACGACAGTAGCAATGCACCAGTGTGTGTGTACAGTACCTGTATGTCTCTAGCCCTCTCGTAGGCTTGGTAGGCCACTCTCTCCTCAATGCTGGCCAGCTCCTGTTTCAGGTCGGCTGTCTCGGCCTGGTGGAGCTCAGTCAGATCATTCAGCTGGTCCTCCAACCGCTCACACCTACCAGGAAATACAATTATATATACACTGTGATTGGTCATACCTACCAGGAAATAGAATTACATAAACACTAAAATTGGTAAATCCCAGTCTTAGATCAGTTAGGATCACCACTTTATTTTAAGAATGTGATATGTCAGAATTATAGCAGAGAGAGGGATTTATTTCTGCGTTTCTTTCTTTCATCAAATTCCCAGTGGGTAATTTTGCCACAACTTTGGAAGTATGCTTGGGGTCATTGTCCATGTGGAAGAGGCATTTGCGACCAAGCTTTAACTTTCTTTACTGATGTCTTGAGATGTTGCTTCAATATATCCACATAATTTTGTGGATATGGCCTCATGTGGCCTCATGTTGCCATCTATTTTGTGAAGTGCACCAGTCCCTCATGCAGCAAAGCACCCCCACAACATGATGCTGCCACCCCCGTGCGTAATGGTTGGGATGGTGTTCTTCGGCTTGCAAGCATCCCCCTTTTTCCACCAAACATAACAATGGTCATTATGACCAAACAGTTCCATTTTTGATTAATCAGACCAGAGGACATTTCTCCATGAAGTACGATCTTTGTCCCTATGTGTAATTGCAAACCAGGTTATGTCGATATAGGACGCGTTTTACTGTGGATATAGATACATTTGTACCCGTTTCCTCCAGCATCTTCACAAGGTCCTTTGCTGTTGTTCTGGGATTGATTTGCACTTTTCGCACCAAAGTACGTTCATCTCTAGGAGACCGAACGCATCTCCTTCCTGAGCGGTATGACGGCTGCATGGTCCCATGGTGTTTATACTTGCATACTATTGTTTGTACAGATGAACGTGGTACCTTCAGGCATTTGGAAATTACTCCCAAGGATGAACCAGACTTGTGGAGGTTTAATTTATTTTGATTTTCCCATGATGTCAAGCAAAGAGGCACTGAGTTTGAAGGTAGGCCTTGAAATACATCCACAGGTACACCTTCAATTGACTCAAATTATGTCAATCAGCCTATCAGAAGCTTCTAAAGCCATGACATAATTTTCTGGAATTTTCCAAGCTGTTTAAAGGCACAGTCAACTTAGTGTATGTAAACTTCTGACCTCCTGGAATTGTGATACAGTGAATTATAAGTGAAATAATCTGTCTGTAAACAATTGTTGGAAAAATTACTTGTGTCATGCACAAAGTAGATGTCTTAACGGACTTGCCAAAACTATAGTTTGTTAACAAGACATTTGTGGAGTGGTTGAAAAATGAGTTTTAATGACTACAGCATAAGTGTATGTAAACTTCCGACTTCAACTGTACATAATTATTCAGACTCAGTACTTGTTGAAGCACCGTTGTCAGCGATTACAACCTCAAGTCTTCTAGGGTATGACGCTAATAAGCTTGGCACACCTGTATTTGGGGAGTTTCTCCTAATCTTCTCCGTAGATCCTCTCAAGATCCGCTGAACCTTTGCCCCAGTCTGAGGTCCTGAGTGCTCTGGAGCAAGTTTTCAATCAAGGATCTCTCTGTACTTTGCTCCATTCATCTTTCCCTCGATTCTGAATAGTCTCCCAGTCCCTACCGCTGAAAAACATCCCCACAGCATAATGCTGCTACCAACAGGCTTCACCGTAGGGAGGTGCCAGGTTTCCTTCAGACGTGACGCTTGCATTCATGCCAAATATTTCAATCTTGGTTTCATCAGACCAGAGAATCTTGTTTCTCATGGCCAGAGTCCTTTAGGTGCCTTTGGCAAACTCCATGTGGGCTGACATGTGCATTGTACTCATGAGTGGCTTCCGTCTGGCCGCTTTACCATAAAGGCCTGATTGGTGGAGTGCTGCAGAGATGGTGGTCCTTCTGGAAGGTCCTCTAATCTCCACAGAGGAACTCTAGAGCTCTGTCAGAGTGACCATGGGGTTCTTGGCCACCTCCCTGACCAAGGCCCTTCTACCCTGATTGTGCAGTTTGGCAGGGTGGCCAGCTCTAGGAAGAGCCATGGTGGTTCCAAACTTCTTCCATTTAAGAATGATGGAGGCCACTGTGTTCTTGGGGACCTTCAATGCTGCTGACATTTTTTGGTACCCTTCCCCAGATCTATGCCTCGACACAATCCTGTCTCAGAGCTCTACGGACAATTCCTTTGACCTCATGGCTTGCTTTTTTCTCTGACATGCACTGTCAACTGTGGGACCTTATAGAGACAGGTGTGTGCCTTCCCAAATCATGTCCAATCAATTGAATTTACCACAGGTGGACAATCAAGTTGCAGCAATATCTCAAGGACGATCAATGGAAACAGGATGCACCTGAGCTTAATTTAGAGTCTCATAGCAAAGGGTCTGAATACTTATGTAAATAAGGTTTTTCTGTTTATTTTTAATACATTGCCAAAAATGTCTAAAAAACTGTTTTTGTTTTGTCGTTATAAGTTATTGTGTGTAGATTGATGAGGGAAAAATGATTTAATCAATTTTAAAATAAGGCTTTAACGTAACAAAATGTGAAAACAGCCATGGGGCCTGAATACTTTCCGAATGCACTGTATAGTGTATATAACTGTGACCTGACCTGTATCTCTCCTCTTGCAGCGTTTGGGTGATGAAGCTGTGGTCTTTCTTGAACTGGGTCTTGAATCCCTCCATGTCCTCCTCCAGCTGCCCCTGGGCCTCCCTGATCTCCCTAACCTCCTCCGTGGTCAGGCCCAGCCTCTCCTGGCTGTCCCCAGACTCCAGGATCTGCCCTGGTGTCATCACTGCCCCGACACCCACTTCTAGACCCAGGCCAACGCCCAGAGCCATTGTGTTCCCGTTGCTGTCCGCCGACAGGGACGTGCCCGAGGAACACTCGTCATCGCTGGTGTACTTGGGCGTGGGCGTGGCGGCAGGGGTCTTCCCACTCACTAAGGTGGCGCTCCCACTCAAGGCCCGCCCAGTTCCTTCAGAGTGGAAGGGAGAGGGCGTGTCGAGGTAGGTCTTCAGGTGAGCGATGTTGTCGGCACTGCCAAACTTGTTCCTGAAGAAAAAGAGAAAAAAGAAGATTAACTTTTATTATCTATCGTCGTAGATGAACAAATCTGTGTCCTATGGTGGCCTGATGAATCCATATCCACTGCAACCACTGAGGGTGTGCGATAAGACCAGCTGCTTCTTCTGTCTGAGACCCAAAATCAACCCTTCTGGGTTATCCACTGTGTACACACACACACGCACACCGACAGAGGTTAGAGCACATGGTCAGCATGGAACACTGCATCAGTACCTGATGAGGTTGGCAAAGTCCCGGGGCTTGCTGAAAAAGAAAGGTGGCGAGAGCGAGACGCCAGGCCCTACTGTCTTGATCTTGTCCAGTGGGTGTCGTCCACTACCACTGCTCACGTTGCTCATGGTGTGGCTTAGCATGTCCTTTGAGCTCTCTTTAGAGATGCTGTGGTGTTGGGAGCTGGTGTCCTTCTCGCTGCTGTCCTTCATCTTCTTATGATACTGCTCAAGCTTTTTCTGCATGTGGGCAATGCTGTGAGCTGACTTCTGGTTCTTCTTCTCAAACACATGCTTGATGCGCCCCACCTGCATCAACATAAGGGGGACATTTAGCAATCAGATTCTATTCTTGTAATAAAATACAAGTGTGAGTGCGAGTGCAAGAAAGAAAAGAAAGTACAACCGTTAAAAAGGTAAACACCTGCTGCTTGTCGACACTGTTCACCAGTTTCAGGTACTCTATCACATTGTCGTCTCGTGACTCCGTCTCAATCTTCAGTTGCTCTGTCACCTTGGGAAGGAGAAGAAGGATACTTTTTGGTCCATGTTCCTTACAGAAAAGTTTGTGGTCATACGCACATCTTTAAAAACGTAGGTGCTGGGCTAATGAGGAATACATGTAAAGAACAGGAAGTCCTGCACACTGTTTAATGCTGTTTAATGCTGTTTAACGCTTTATTGACAACATTTCCATTCCAAATGGATATTCATCAGGTCAAACAGACAGCGCTCACATCTCAAAATATACACATTTCATACATGGCGGGTGTGGAAACAATTCAATTCACTTTTGCGCATAGTCAATCATAATTAATCACAGAGGTACATACAGTGCATTCGGAAAGTATTCAGACCCATTGATCATTTTGTTATGTTGCAGCATTATTCTAAAATGTATTCAATGTATTTTTCCCTCAACAAACTATACATAATACTCCATAATGACAAAGAAAAAACAGGCTTTTTGAAAATTTTACTAATGAAAAATGAAATGGCTTATTGACATAAACTACCGTTCAAAAGTTTGTGGCCACTTATAAATGTCCTTGTTTTTGAAAGAAAAGCACATTTTTTGTCCATTAAAATATCATCAAATTGATCAGAAATACAGTGACAACATTCTTAATGTTGTAAATGACTATTGTAGCTGGAAATGGCTGATTCTTAAAAAATTGAATATCTACATAGGCGTACAGAGGCCCATTATCAGCAAACATCACTCCTGTGATCCAATTGGCACTGATCATTAGAAAACCCTTTTGCAATTATGTTAGCACAGCTGAAAACGGTTGTGCTGATTAAAGAAGTAAGACTAGTCTTTAGACTAGTTGAGCATCTAGAGCAGGGGTGTCAAACTCAAATACCCAGTGGGCCAAAATGTAAAACCTGAACAAAGTCACGGGCCAACATTGAACAAATTAACCTTTTAATATGGACCCAAACAAGTTTTGCTTTAACATTGAATATGGAACAAGCATCGCTTATTACCATACAATATATAATTTAATAGTGGAGACATGCAAAATCGAATTTCAAATGAAAAAACACATCAATGGCATTCATTTATTAAATAAATAAAATTTAAATAAAAATTGTATGCCTCTTTTCTATTTGCAGCCTTCTGATTTAAATACCAAAATAAACTTTTTCCACTGGCTAATAATTTTACAAATAAAATGATAATAAATCAATCAAACATTCAAGCCCATGCCTTGTAGCAAGAAAAAGTGCATAAAGAAAACGTTAATTATTGCACACTGGTCTAATCTGATGTGCCCAAGCCAGATACCTGGCATCACTTCTTGGATGCTAGTTCATCAATGTCTGGGCTCAAGCTCTGAGCTGAAGAAATCCTCAGTATCGAGCGAAGATGTTCATCAGTCAGACGTCTCCTGTGAGTTGTTTTGGTCATCTTCATCGAGGAGAAAAGTTGCTCGCATAGATAAGTGCTGCCGAACATGGAGAGCATCTGAGCAGCTTGGGTGCGGAGCTGAGGCATTGTGTCAGGGATGAACCGTGGAAACTGTGCGGCGCCCACAGCATCATACTTTGACTTCAGCGTGTCGTTGCACTGGAGTTCAATCAGCTCCATTTGGATGTTGGTTGGTGCATTTTCCACATCAACTGCGAAGGGATTACTAAGCAGTTCAAACTTGCATTTCTGGGCATCGAAGTCGGCAAATCGGCGGCTAAACTCAGCGGTTTTTCAGCAAACTGTGCGCATGGGAACACGGCGGTAGAGATCTGCGCTTTTAAGGATTGGCAGCAGGGAAAATGGCAAGGGTTTCCTTGCAGCATCTGATTCTCCCACAGGCACAGTTTAGTTTTGAAGGCCCTCACTGCAGCGTACATGTCTGTGATGATGCGCCCCCGCCCCTGAAGCTGCAGGTTGAGCGCATCGAGATGGCTCGAGATGTCACAGAGAAAGGCCAGCTCACACAGGAACTTTTGCTCCCGGAGCTCTGCTGTATCCTTCCCTTTGGTTTCCAGGAATTGACATATTTCCTCACGCAGCTCGAAACATCTGTTCAGTACTTTTCCTCTGCTTAGCCATCTCACCTCTGTGTGATACGGCACGTCTGCGTATTCCGAACCACACTACTCCAGAAAAGATTTAAACTGGCGGTGATTTAGACCTTTGGCTCTTATAAAGTTAACTACCTGTGTTACTGTGGTCATAACATGTTCCATCTTTAGGGCTTTGGCACACAGTGCTTCCTGATGTATGATGCAGTGGTAAACAGTTAGCTCACCTGCACAGTTCTCTTCCCGCATCTTCTCCCGAACCATGCCCACCAGTCCACTCTTTTTACCGCACATCGCTGGCGCACCATCTGTCGTTAATCCAACGAGTTTATCCCACGGCAGCTTTATTTCAGTTACACATTTGGAAACCTCCTCAAAGATTTCCTTTCCTGTGGTTGTGCCATGCATTGATTTAAATCCTAATAGCTCCTCCGTAACACACAGATTTGAGTCCACTCCACGGATGAAGACTGACAGCTGAGCAGTATCAGATGCGTCGCAGCTCTCATCCACAGCGAGGGAGAACGCAACAAAATCTTTTCCCTTTTCCATCAGCTGGTCATACAGATTGGTGGCAAGATCACATGTGCGAACAGCTACTGTGTTCCTGCTCAGGCTCACGTTTGAAAATGCTTGTTTTTTCTCTGGGCATACGAGGTCACAAACCTTCATCATGCACTTTTTCATGAACTCTCCCTCATTAAAGGGCCGGGCTGATTTTGCGATCTCTGCTGCCACTATATAACTAGCCTTTACAGCAGCCTCGCTTTGTGATGTGGCTTTTTTAAACATATTCTGTTGTGAAACCAAACTTCTTTTCATCTCCTCTACTTTCTGGCTCCTTTGAGTCATGTCCAGGTCCTTGTATTTGTCATGGTGTTTTGTTTCATAGTGTCGTCTAATGTTGTACTCCTTACTTACAGCCACGTTGACTCCACAAACAAGACAAACAGGTTTGTCTTTTACATATGTAAACAGATATTCTGCCTCCCACTTGTCCAGAAAGGTCCTGTTTTCTGCCTTTCTTTTCGCCATTTTTGGGAAGGGTTAGCTCGCTGACAGTTGTAGCGTCTATGTTGCTATGACTACTGTCACAGAGGAGAGAGCGTTTCTGGGTCCTGTCCTGATTGGCGCGTGAAAACAGCAGAGCATTATGGGATTCGTAGTATTAGTGGTGAATGCGCTGTATAATACCGGCGGGCCAGCTCTAGTAGTAATTTGGTATTGTCTCGCGGGCCAAATATAATTACCCCGCGGGCCAAATTTGGCCCACGGGCCAGAGTTTGACACCCATGATCTAGAGCATCAGCATTTGTGGGTTCGATTACAGGCTCAAAATGGCCAGAAAAAAGGACCTTTCTTCTGAAACTGAGCAATAGGGGGAGAAGGGCCTTGGTCAGAGAGCTATGCCCTGGTCACCATATGTGAACTGATTGCCCCCCATCTATCTTCAGAGTTCGTACTGTTAGGTGACCTAAACTGGGATATGCTTAACTTCTTATGGCTGGGGGGCAGTATTGAGTAGCTTGGATGAATAAGGTGCCTAAAGTAAACAACCTGCTGCTCAGTCTCAGTTGCTAATATATGCATATTATTAGTATTGGATAGAAAACACTCTAAAGCTTCTAAAACTGTTTGAATGATGTCTGTGAGTATAACAGAACTCATATGGCAGGCAAATTCCTGAGTTGAAATCAAAACAGAAAGTAAGAAATCTGAGCTTTGTATGTATTCACCAGAGCCCAATGAAATCCGCTTGAGATATCAATGATGTTGCACTGCCTAGGGGTTCCACTAGATGTCAACCAATAATATACATTTTAATGAGACTTCTATGGTGTTGTGGGAGTGAATGGGAGCAGAATGTATCAGGTGTCTATCAAGCAGCCATTTTCTGATCACGCTTATTCCTCATGGAACCCACTTGCGTTCCATTACCCATGAAGACAAGAAGGAGTACTCCGGTTGGAACTTTATTGAAGCTATATGTTAAAAACATCCTAATGATTGATTCTGTACTTAGGTTGAAATGTTTCTTCAACCTGTAATATAACTTTTTGAAGTTTTTGTCTGATGTAACGCTGACCAGAATGAGCGTTTGGATATGTATACCAAACACGCTAACAAACGAAGGTATTTGGACATAAATAACGGATATTATCGAACAAAACAAACATTTATTGTGGACCTGGGATTCCTGGAGTGCTTTCTGATGTAGATCATCAAAGGTAAGGGAATATTTATCATGTAATTTCTTGTTTATGTTGATGCCATCTTGCGGCTGTGGTGATTTTTACTTCGGAGCGCCGTCTCAGATTATTGCATGGGTTTCTTTTTCCGTTTTTTTCTTTAAATCTGACACAGCGGTTGCATTAAGGAGAGGTAATATCTATAATTCCATGTGTAGAACTTGTATTATCATCTACATTTATGATGAGTATTTCTGTTGAATCGATGTTGCTATGCAAAATCACTGGATGTTTTTGGAACTAGTGAATGTAACGCGCCAATGTAAACTCCTATTTTTTTAAATATAAATGTGAACTTTATCAAACAACACATGCATGTATTGTGTAACATGAAGTCCTATGAATGTCATCTGATGAAGATTATCAGAGGTTAGTGATTCATTTTATCTCTATTTGTGCCTTTTCTCTCTCTCTCTTTGGCTGGTAAAATTGGCTGTGTATTTTAGTTGTTGGTGACCTAACATAATCGGTTGTGGTGCTTTCCCCATAAATCCTATTTGAAATCAGACACTGTGGTGGGATTAACAACAAGACTACCTTGAAAACGATATAAAATACATGTATGTTTGAGGAATTTTAATTATGAGATTTCTGTTCTTTTGAATATGGCGCCCTGTACTTTCACTGGATGTTGTCATATCGCTCCCTTTAACGGGATTGCAGCCATATGAAGTTTTAACATCCCGGCCGTCATACAATTTAAGCTAGATGCCCTCAATCACACACAAATTATCAAGGAACCTACCAGGTACAACCCTAAATCTGTTACCATGGGCACCCTCTTAGATATCATCCTGACCAACTTGCCCTCTAAATACACCGCTGCTGTCTTCAACCAGGATCTCAGCGATCACTGCCTCATTGCCTGCGTCCGTAATGGGACAGATATAGCCCTTGGTTCACCCCAGACTTGACTTCCCTTTACTAGCACAAAAACATCCTGTGGCGTTCTGCATTAGCATCGAATAACCCCCGAGACATGCAACTTTTCAGGGAAGTCAGGAACCAATATACACAGTCAGTTAGGAAAGCTAAGGCTAGCCTTTTCAAACAGAAGTTTGTATCCTGTAGCACTAATTCCAAAAAGTTTTGGGACACTATAAAGTCCATGGAGAATAAAGAGCACCTCCTCCCAGCTGTCCACTGCACTGAGGCTAGGAAACACTGTCACCATCGATAAATCTACGATAATCGCTCATTTCAATAAGCATTTTTCCACAGCTGACCATGCTTTCCACCTAGCTACCCATACCCCGGCCAACAGCTTAGCACCCCCTGCAGCAACTTGCCCAAGCCCCTCCTGCTTCTCCTTCACCCAAATCCAGAGAGCTGATGTTCTGAAAGGGCTGCAAAATCTGGATCCCTTCAAATCAGCTGGGCGAGACAATCTGGACCCTCTCTTTCTAAAATTATTCACCTCAGCCCTGCTCAAGGTCCTAAATGATATCATAACCGCCATCGATAAAAGACAGTACTGTGCAGCTGTCTTCATCGACCTGGCCAAGGCCTTCGACTCTGTTAATCACTGCATTCTTATTGGCAGACTCAATAGCCCTGGTTTCTCAAATGACTGCCTTGCCTGGTTCACCAACTACTTCTCAGATAGAGTTCAGTGTGTCAAATCGGAGGGCCTGTTGTCCGGACCTCTGGCAGTCTCTATGGGGGTGCCACAGGGTTCAATTCTCGGGCCGACTCTTTTCTCTGTATATATCAATGATATCACTAGTGCTGCTGGTGATTCTCTGATCCTTCTCTACGCAGACGACACCATTCTGTATACATCTGGCCCTTCATTGGACACTATGTTAACAAACCTCCAAACAAGCTTCAATGCCATACAACACTCCTTCCGTGGCCTCCAACTGCTTTTAAATGCATGTAAAACTAAATGCATGCTCTTCAATTGATTGCTGCCCGCACCCGCCCGCCCGACCAGCATCACCAGTCTGGGCGGTTCTGACTTAGAATATGTGGACAACACCAAATACCTAGGTGTCTGGTTAGACTGTAAACTCTCCTTCCAGACTCACATTAAGCATCTCCAATCCAAAATTAAATCTGGAATCGGCTTCCTAGTTCGCAACAAAGCCTCCTTCACTCATGCTGACAAACATACCCTCGTAAAACTGACTATCCTACCGATCCTTGACTTCAGCGACGTCATTAACAAAATAGCCTCCAACACTCTACTCAGCAAACTGGATGTAGTCTATCACAGTGCCATCCGTTTTGTCACCAAAGCCCCAAATACTACCCACCACTGCGACCTGTACGCTCTCGTTGGCTGGCCCTCGCTACATATTAGTTGCCAAACCCACTGGCTCCAGGTCATCTATAAGTCTTTGCTAGGTAAAGCCCCGCCTTATCTCAGCTCACTGGTTACCATAGCAACATCCACCGTAGCATGCGCACCAGCAGGTATATTTCACTGGTCATCCCCAAAGCCAATAGTTCCTTTGACTGCCTTTCCTTCCAGTTCTCTGCTGCCAATGACTGGAATGAATTGCCAATATCACTGAAGCTAGAGACTTATATCTAACTTTTAGCATCAGCTGTCAGAGCAGCTTACCGCTGTACCTGTACACAGCAAATCTGTAAATAGCACACCCAACTACCTCATCCCCATATTGATATTTATCTTTTGCACCCCAGTATCTCCACTTGCACATCATCATCTCCACATTTATCACTCCAGTGCTAATGCTACATTGTAATTATTTCACATCTATGGCCTATTTATTGCCTTGCCTCCCTAATAGTCAACATTTGTACAAACTGTACATTTTTTTCTATTGTGTTATTGACTTTACATTTGTTTGTGTGTACCTCTGTGTTGTTGTTTTTGTCGCACTGCTTTTCTTTATCTTGGCCAGGTCGCAGTTGTAAATGAGAGCTTGTTCTCAACTGGCCTACCTGGTTAAATAAAGGTGAAATAAATCAAGAAAAAAGGGAACCAAGAAACCGATGGTCACTCTGACAGAGCTCGAGAGATCCTCTGTGGACATGGGACAACCTTCCAGAAGGGCAACCATCTCTGCAGCACTCCACCAATATGGTACAGTGGTCGGACACAAGCCACTCCTCAGTAAAAGGCACATGACAGCCCGCTTGGAGTTTGCCAAAAGGCACTGAAATGACTCTCAGACCATGAGAAAGAAGATTCTCTGTTCGGATGAAACCAAGATTTAACTATTTGGCCTGGATGGCAAGTGTCACATCTGAAGGAAATTTAGTGGCGGCAGCATCATGCTGTGGGGGATGTTTTTCAGTGGCATGACTGAGAGACTAGTCAGGATCGAGGGAAAGATGAATGAAGCAAAGGACAGAGAGATCCTTGATGAAAACCTGCTCCAGAGGGATAAGGACCCCAGACTGGGGTGAAGGTTCACCTTCCAACAGGACAACGACCCTAAGCACATAGCTAAGACAACACAGGAGTAGCTTCGGGACAAGTCTCTGATTGTCCTTGAGTGGCCCAGCCAGAGCCTGGACTTGAAACTGATCTCTGGAGAGACCTGAAAATAGCTGTGCAGCGACACTCCCCATCCAACCTGACAGAGCTTGAGAGGATCTACAGAGAAGAATGGGAGGAACTCCCAAATGCAGGTGTGCCAAGCTTGTAGCGTCATACCCCAAAAGACTCAAGGTTGTAATCGCTACTAAAGGTGCTTCAACAATGTTCTGAGTAAAGGGTCTGAATAATTATGTAAATGTAATTTTCAATTTTTTAAATATTTTTTTTAAATAAATCAACGTAACATATTCATGTAAGAAATGGTCTGACATCAAACTCTTGGTTCAGACCTTTAGGAGACATGTTGGATCAATTGTGAGTCCAATACAATTATTTCCTCAGTGATAGATTATCAGTATCTCCCCCCTCAGAGGAGACTTAACATGTTCGATACCAATGTATCGCAGAGAGCTGATGTGACGAGCCTCCATGAAATGCGCAACCACAGGCGTTTTCTGATCAAGAGTCCTGATTTTACTCCTGTGTTCTGCATCCGGTGAAACATTTGATCTAAATACAGTTCTATGTTTTCAAAAATAGAATCTGTTATGAACAGAGTGGGTTTCAAAAAAGTGTGTTGTTAAGAAGAAGTGCAAAGGATAATTCAGATATTGCACATGTGCACTTCAGAGTAGGACTTCGCTAACGGAAATATGCAAATACATGCTAGAACGAGCCAATAGACTCTTGCTAGCTCGTGCTTGGCTCTGCCCACCTCTTGGTTGTTCTGTCCACTATGACAAATTTACTCCCATTCAGTGTATGTGAGCGGAGCGTGCCCAATTTGACTGGAGCATCGAGCGACATTCCCAAAGACATTCCCAAAGACTGGAGCGTCGGCCTTCTCGCCCACTCCAACTTCGCTCCAGTAGCGCTCACTTCACAAGCTCAGGGTATGCCTGCCCCAGCATGCATTTGTAGGCTACTTGTGTGCTGCTAATAGCCCCTTGCTTTAGCTACTGTCATGGAGTTTGCTAAATATTTTCATAAAGAAACTGATTAAAACACACAGGTGCTAAATCAAGGTGAGTTACAAAGATGAGGACCAAGAGCAAGAGAGTGAGTGTGGTGATGTAGTGTCCCAAAAGTATCATGGTGTACTTACTACGCGCACATGCTAAAAGAAAGGAACGAGGTGAGTCGATAACTAAGTCTGTCATTGTAGCAAAGTATTTATAAACAAAACATCTGATCTCTTAAACGTTTCATTCATTTTCGTTCTATTATCTACACAATAGGCCATCATTGATTTTTGGCCCAATAGGCCTGGCGTATTCCCACGTTCCGTTTTGATTTGGTTATTTTGCCTAAAAACCTTCAGGCCTACCGAAAGAAACATGTTAAAACAACTCTGCATCTCTGCCCAGTGGCTGTTCGGAGAGGATATTCTCTGCTGCTGGCCAGCTCTCCAGGCACCATCGTATGAGCCTGAAGCCACAGACTGGCCAAATTCGTCTTTCTAAAAACAAATTCAAAAGCACTTAATACAGTTGAAGTTGGAGGTTTATATACACTTAGGTTAGAGTCATTAAAACTCATTTTTCAACCATTCCACAAATGTCTTGTTAACAAACTATAGTTTTGGCAAGTCGGTTAGGACATCTACTTTGTGCATGACACAAGTCATTTTTCCAACAATTGTTTACAGGAAGATTATTTCACTTATTATTCACTGTATCACAATGCCAGTGTGTCAGAAGTTTACATACACTATGTTGACTGTGCCTTTAACTTCTTTGGGATAGGGGGGCAGTATTTTGACGTCCAGGTGAAAAGCGTGCCCAAAGTAAACTACCTGCTACTCAGGCCCAGAAGCTAGGATATGCATATAATTGGTAGATTTGGATAGAAAACACTAAAGTTTCTAAAACCGTTAAAATAATGTCTGTGAGTATAACCGAACTGAAATGGCAGGCAAAACCTCGAGGACAAACCATAAAATAAAATAAAAGCATACCACTGAATTCAATGCCTGGCACTTTTATAATAGGGCAAAATTGTCCCCGATTGCAGTTCCTATGGCTTCCACTAGATGTCAAGTCTTTAGAAAGAGTTTCAAGCTGGTTTTTGGCAAAAATTAGGGAGAAGTTGTAGTTTTTCTAAGTGGCTCCCATTTTGGCTGTAGTGTTTCCAAGCGCATGGCCGAGAGAGCGCGTTCTTAATGTTTATCTCCGGTAAAGACAATAATGATTCTCTGTCTTAAATTGTATTGTTTATTTGCGTATTAGGGTACCTAAGGTTTGATTATAAATGTTGATTGACTTGTTTGGATAAGTTTATTGGTAACGTTTGGGATTCATTTTGTATGCATTTTGAAGGAGGGAAACCGAGTGGTACAAAAGTATCTATATCCACAGTAAAACGAGTCCAATATCGACATAACCTGAAAGGCCGCTCAGCAAGGAAGAAGCCACTGCTCTAAAACCACCATAAAAAAGCCAGACTATGGTTTACAACTCCACATGGGGACAAAGATTGTACTTTTTGGAGAAATGTCCTCTGGTCTGATGAAACAAAAATATAACTATTTGGCCATAATGGCCATCATTATGTTTGGTGGAAAAAGGGGAGGCTTGCAAGCTGAAGAACACCATCCCAAAGGTGAAGCACGGGGGTGGCAGCCTCATGTTGTGTGGGTGCTTTGCTGCAGCAGGGACTGGTGCACTTCACAAAATAGGTGGCATCATGAGGGAGGAAAATGATGTGGATATATTGAAGCAACATCTCAAGACATCAGTCAGGAAGTTAAAGCTTGGTCGCAAATGGGTCTTCCAAATGGACAATGACCTCAAGCATACTTCTGAAGTTGCGGCAAAATGGCTTAAGGACAACAAAGTCAAGGTATTGGAGTGGCCATCACAAAGCCCTGACCTCAATCCTATAGAAAATATGTGGGTAGAACTGAAAAAGCGTGTGCAAGCAAGGAGGCCTACAAACCTGACTCAGTTACACCAGCTCTGTCAGGAGGAATGGGCCAAAATTCCCCCAACTTATTGTGGGAAGCTTGTGGAAGGCCACCCGAAACGTTTGACCCAAGTTAAATAATTTAAAGGCAATGCTACCAAATACTAATTGAGTGTATGTAAACTTCTGACCCACTGGGAATGTGATGAAAGAAATAAAAGCTGAAATAAATCATTATCTTTTCTATTATTCTGACATTTCACATTCTTACAATAAATTGGTAATCCTAACTGACCTAAGACAGGGGATTTTTACCAGGATGAAATGTCAGGAATTGTGAAAAAAGGAGTTCAAATGTATTTGGCTAAGGTGTATGTAAACTTTCGACTTCAACTGTGTCATTTTTCATTTTAATTTGTATTTAATTATAAGTAAGTCACAATTGAATTACAAGTATGTGCAATTTATAGACTATAATGATTTAATACAACGAAATGTTGTTTAAATGTTGAGCTCTTTATGTCCCTACCAGCCTATTGTGTCGCACTCGCAAATCTTTCACAATGTACTATAGCCTATAGCCTTGAAATAATATAAATAATATAGCCTTATGCTCCCTGTCTGGCTCCTGACCTATTTAGAGTGTTTATGTACTGTTTCATATGAAATGTAGCCCATTTGAAATGATGTTAGCTTCTTACATTCACCTTTTCATGTTTATTCAAATACTTTTCATTCAAATCCATATGGTTTGGTTTCAATACCTAAAAAAAATTGTAGGTCCAGGTAGTCACAAAAAAAGATGGGTGTTAATTCAATTTTGATTTTAATTAATGGAGCAAATTTGGAGCGGGAGTTTTTTTCCTGTGAGCGTGGAGTGATTTTTAACGGAGCGGTAGGAAAGGACTTGGAGCACCGGATCAGTGTCAGGCTGTGGTATATTTGGGTTAGTTATGTAAATCTTTGATAATACCGTTTGTCTATTTTGTAGCCAGTATACACTTCTTCAAAATAGTCAATTAATCTAAGACAACTAAAGAAATGTCATTTAAAAAATAATAAAAAATTGGCGAAGTGATCTTAGTTACGCAATTTTACATCTAACTAAGATGTTTGGTGCAGTATTTCTCAATGAAAAAATCTTGTTGAATGACAACAAAGACTTTATTGAAGAATCCCTACTGTTGACCAGTCATCGACGAAGGGTAGTAGACTTCAGCTACCGACTTAAGGCTTGCTCTGAGAAAAAAATGTGTGTGCCCGAACAGCCAAAAAAACACTTACTGAAGAAGTCCAAAACGAAGAAAAACGTCACAAAATGTTGTCATAATGTATACACAAACTCTTTCGAACTGTTTCGGCTGGGAAGCATGCAGACGCCTGGTCATACGAGGTGTAATGTGTATATTTTGCGAAGTGAGCACCCGTTAAACCTGATGAAAATTTGTTTTGGATCGAAACGTTGTCAATAAACCATTAATTGGGAGCATAAACGGGCCTTCTTGTTCTTTACCATGTTCCTTACAGTCCACAGAAATGCATTTTTATTTTAGCCAAACCTGCTAGGCACACAAACACGTTGTATAATGGCAAGGGATTGCATCTAGGACACTTATGCCAGGAACCCTCTTGCGGCCCACTCCCCACAAGATATTCCAATCGGCCTTTGGATTTGAACCAGCATCCCTCCCCCTGTTGCTGGCCCACCACTCTAAACTCTAGGATATCTTTATAACCAATTAACAACTAACCCTGAGGATCTTCTGCTGCAAGCTGTTGAGTCCGGGGGGCAGGGAGCGGTAGGAGGAGTCTAGGCTGCGGTGGGAGGAGTCGAGGTAGCGTTGGGAGTCTGGGATGCCGCTCAGGTCCAGATCGAGGTTGTTCTCCAAGCTGCCGTGATGCATCGACTCCGGAATGTTCCGGGAGTTCCCTTCGCCACTGCTCCGTTCCGCCTGCCCGAGACAACCACAGAACCTTCAGTCAGACAGACACAATGCTATACAATTCCTCTTTATTTATCCATTATACAGAGACCATTGACGTTGTTATTTTTCCTGTCACAGTACCCAGCCCCACCACACAAAGGAAGTGTTTTGTAACACTTTAGATAAGGTACATAAGTATACTTTACATAAGGGTTTATAAACTAATCCACAGAGAGCTGCATAGGGCTGGCAACAAGATTAGACAATAATACAATGTAACATTCAATCCCCTAACTGACATGAGACATATTCCAAATGCCACTGGAAAGCTCAACCTTATCTACATTGACACAAAGGCTATTTAAAAAATGTGTTCCAAACACCTATTTTTCTGGTGCTGTATTGTGTGTAGCTCGGTCATTATCTTTGACCTAGATGTACATGCTGCATTTCTCATAATCATAACACACAATATGGCCGTCATATTTGTTGGACGCTACAGCGCAAGCAAATTAGAATCTGGGTCCCAAAATATAACAGGTGCCTAATAAGGGTTTTACACACACACACCCTGTTCTTCTATCCCTATGGGCACCTAAAATTGATTTCTATTCAAAATCCTATGTTTCATAACCCTTTACTTTAACCCTAACCTATAACCCTAAACCTAACGCCTAACCCTAATTGTAACAATAACCCCTAAGCTTATAATAGCAGTTGTCATCAAGGGGACGTGGGAAATGTCCCCACGTGAGAATTTTCCTTGTTGGGACTTTTGGTTCTTCCATCTTTGTGGGGACCAAAAATCCCCAATCTTCCATCCTTCGGTATTGACACAGTGTTATTATTTTCCTATGGAATCAGCACATTGTTATCACGTTGATCCTGTAAGACAAGTAATAATGTTTTTAGATAAGTAAAATGGTGGTACTAATCAGATATTTACCTACCAGGCTGTTGGGCTATGGTTGGGACTAGAATCTACACCACAACTGACTAGAAACAACCATTGGGATTAGGGTTTTTGTTGTTGCCAGTTTTTCAGTCTCTTGTTCATATAGCTTTCACTAAACTACAGTATCTTGTTCATATAGCTTTCACTAAACTACAGTATCTTGTTCATATAGCTTTCACTAAACTACAGTATCTTGTTCATATAGCTTTCACTAAACTACAGTATCTTGTTCATATAGCTTTCACTAAACTACAGTATCTTGTTCATATAGCTTTCACTAAACTACAGTATCTTGTTCCTCACAGAGTTGAAGTGAACCATCTTGGCAAAACCTTGTGTGAGAATATTAAGTATGTGAGAAGTTCATCATTACGAGAAAAGAGAACAATTCACACTTCCGAAGTCATAGTGTTAATCATTTATTTACTGACTGAATATCAAAGCCATGTGAGATAAAAAGGCTTAAACTATCGATTTATATAATTACTGAAGCATACAAGGAAAGACAAAAAACACCCATAAAACTACTTCAGAATGCTGTAGCCTAATCCTTGATCAATATAGGTTCCCAACAGCACTTACTTTGAACCATTTTATAACACTGAATACCACCAAGGAAATTTGAGGGGGAAAATCACACAAGGGTTACGGTTATCCCTAACCGTGTTGTAGCCTAACCCTTGATCAATGGACTAAAACTCAATTTGACAACTTGACAGCTTCCCCTCTGCCCCATGACTGTCAGCTGAAACATTGAGAGGGTTCAGAAAAAGCCTGGTTAAGTTGTTTTGACACACACACACAAAGAGAGAGACACACAACACACACACATTCAGATACACACTTTCAGCTCAGCGCTTCCTCTTTTCATTCCCATCACTGTCGGTACCAGTATTTTGGTATTTTGTAAAACTGTGTATCAAGCTCTTAGTATAGCACCAAAGTTGCTGACAACCTTATCTTTGTCTTCATACAACATTTATACTCCCACAAGGGTTAGATGTGTTTCGCAAGAACACAACAGAAGCCTACTCCTGCTTGGTTTTGAAACAGCAACATTTTAGTCTCTCACTGGCACTAACTTACTATTTCTTTCATTTTTTTGTGATCAGGTTTTTATAACTTTTTTTGTTGACAAGGCACGTTATGTTCAGAAATCCACAGGCTCGAGCGGTCACGACGGGGCAGACAAATTCCAAATACTATCTATAAAGTTTGTAGAAACATGTGAAACGTTTTTTAATAATCAATCCTCAGGTTGTTTTTACAATAAATAATCAATAATATTTCAACCGGACCGTAGCTTTTTCAATAGGAGTGAGAGAGAAAATGTCTGCTCCAAGCTGCTCACGCATGCAAAACTCTGCTGGCACCCAGCCATCCAATGAGACGATGTGATCTTTCTTGCTAATTTTTCAGAATAAAAGCCTGAAACTATGTCTAAAGTGTTCACACCATGTGGAAGCCATAGGAAAAGGAATCTAGTTGATAACCCTTTAAATGGAGGGAAGGCATGCAATGGAACAGAGAAGTTTCAGGAAAAACAGCACTTCCTGGTTGGATTTTCCTCAGGTTTTCGCCTGCAATATCAGTTCTGTTATACTCACAGACAATAATTTGACCGTTTTGGAAACTTTAGAGTGTTTTCTATCCTAATCTGACTATTATATGCATATTCTAGATTCTGGGCCTGAGAAATAGGCAGTTTCATTTAAGTACATTTTTCATCCAAACATCAAAATACTGCCCCCTAAGTAATGATTTCATACTGCCAAGTGTTGTTGTACACATGTTAATATTCTCTGATTTTGCAACATGCAATCGAGAGATTGAGAGTTCAACTTGAGCTATGTCCATTAGTAAATACATTTCTGATGTGGCAGAGTGTCTTGGCTGCTGTTGGGCCGGCAAGCCAAATCTTTCTCTGCCTGTATGTTATGACCAGTGATGAGTCGTCATTAAACATAAGCACATTAGGCAGACATGAGATGGGTTTAGACAAAATGCCAGATAGTGATGAAGCCACAGAATGCCTAAAGGAGAAAACCTCTGGGCACTTCCAGACCATATGAATAAATGTGCCAAGAGTACCCTGGGGGGAGAGCATACATGTGTTCATCTGGAAAGTTTTTGGGAATCGCATAACTCATGGGCAAAATGTTTTGGGTTTCTTGATGAAAATGTGATACTGGACCAGAAGGTACTGCAGTTGATATCTACTGCTGGTATATCTTTGTTCCATTATGAACAGATTGGTAATGTTTGTTTGAGTAGGAATATATATACAGTGGGGAGAATAAGTATTTGATACACTGCCGATTTTGCAGGTTTTCCTACTTACAAAGCATGTAGAGGTCTGTCATTTCTATCATAGGTACACTTCAACTGTGAGAGACGGAATCTAAAACAAAAATTCAGAAAATCTCATTGTATTATTTTTAAGTAATTCATTTTCATTGCAGTAGAGTCCCAGGATGCAATGAAGCATTCAGCCGTGGTAATGTTCTGGAAGGTTAGCTGCTCTGTCGCCCGAGTCAACTTGATGGTTGCTGGGTAGAGGAGGAAGGCTTGGTAGCCGGCCTCCAGTGCCTTGTTCATCAGAGGGTAGCAGGACTGGTGTCTGCTCCTGGTGTGTGCACTGAAGTCATGGGCAAAGCGCACGGCTTGGCCGCAATCTCCAGTGAAGAATCCCTGGAAGCCTTGACCATGTGGTCGGCGTCAGTATACCGGAGAAGCTTCATTATCATTATCTTCTTGTTAGGCCGAGGTATGCCTATGTGGTGACAGCACATACTTTAAGTTCTATGAGAGAACCAGACAGCAGTGGGAACAATTTGGGGATATAGTCTGTTAAGTAGGAAATAGCATTGTTCTTTTCAATTACTTTTTCTAGATTTATTGAGCAAGGAGAGAACCTTCTTTTAATCTTCCATCTCAAAAAGATTGGATTCTAGAAGTTCAAGCATGGGTTCTAGGGGTTCAAGTGATTCTCTGTGTTTGGTAATAGTGGCCTCGGATTTTCCCACGAGCTTGGACAAAGAAACACAGTCATCGCACAGCTCTTTGATGTCTTTCTTGTATTCATACAGGCCATGATTTCAGCTAGTCCAGGAAGGCATTGAGGCTCGTGCGAAGTGTTTCTCCAATACAGCTTCAAAAGAATTGGATAAAGTCTCTTTCTCCCACGATTCCATGCTGCGGGCCTTATCGAGCGTTTCTGGGGCATGTGCGTAATGGGGAAGGTTGCGTTTCTGTTGGCTATAACTGAAAGTTAATCTATTAGTGCAAATAGCTTGGTGGTAGTTCAAACTATCATTTGGAAGACAAAGGGGTAGAGTAGCCTACGAGGAACTGCTAGGATGCCATCTTTCTCAGATCGCGTCAGCTGATGCCTCTCCTTCCTGATGCCACACACTAGGTTTCTGTGTGATACAGTGAGAAAGCGTGAAGTTATGAACATCATGAAGACTATAACGTAGGTCTGCACAGATCTTGGTAGGATGTGGGTTGAACCATTATGGTTTTACAGATACACTGTGAGAACTACTACCTGCAGCAGCCTTTAGTTCTTACGTATGCATCTACTCAGGCTTTATCTGCCATTCTATCGTAGCATGTGGTTCCTGTATATGTATAAATACTGTAGAACAAGAGACCGAACAGAACACTCTCTTTACAACCACATCCCTGCCTCCCTCTCTTTCTCCAGCCTCTCTCCCTCTCACTGCGTGTCAAGCAGACAGAACAGAGGCCTCATTCTTTGCAGAGAACAATTCATTGTCCAGCCTCTGTCCAGGACTGTGGTCCAATGGCCCAGCTAATGCATATGGATCCTCTGTCCTGACTCAATCATTGTCTTCTGACATATGGGCCCTGGGTGGGACAAGTTTAATCTTATTTTAATATCTAAGAGGGTGCCCCAATACAACGCTGTATTTTAATCCTTCGAAAACTCAAAATGGTACACTCTGTCAGACTCCGAGAGAGAAGCTGGTTACATGTCCTCTTTGATGAGGAAGTGCAGAGAAGTGTGTGCGTGTGTGTCTGGTCCGATTACCAGTGGTGTTTTTGAGTTCAGAGACAGACACAAAGACCTGTCTGTTTCTGCCCCAGAGTTACCCAGAATGCACGGCATGTTAGTCTGGCTCTGGAACCACTGGAAAATGCTTGAGGCAACAGCTCTTTGATTCTATGCCTTCAGTTTGAGGACAACCCGTTTAGGCTATTTCTGGTTTAGATTGAAGCGTGAAGCTGCCATTGCAGTTATAGTACTGAACGGTGCCATGATGTGGAACGTAGGGAGAGGTTTGGTGCTCGGATGACTTCTATATTGATGACTCTTGGCTTGCAGCTGGGGCAAAACCTGACATGAGTTGGTGATCTTGGAAAGAATAGTACTCATCAGAAAAACAAAACTAGTAGGCTACATTCACATTTACTGCACACCTGCTCCTTGTCGCGCTATAACTTACACTGCCGTTCGTCTCGCGTTTCTACACAACTGACTCTCAAACTGCTTCTCAATCTGTACTTCTCTTTGGATGAAAGACTCTTAGAAATGAATTACAGCTAATAAGAAAGTGTACTGACTGTACTCCCAATCTGCCTTGGAGCTACTCTCATTTTCACTTAAGTTTTTTCCGAAGCCTGCGCAGAGGTATACTATTGGTGAGGAGGGAAGTTGGGGAGGCGAGTGGAGGTCCCTGGGTAAGGACTTATAGAAATGAAAAAGAGAAAGGGAGAGGATTCTACTAATGTAGGAGACAACGATAGGCGAGCGATGTGGGGGCCTCACTGGGTCCAGAGTCTTGTGGGCCATTTCCACTGGAGGGATTTAAACCTGTGCTTGGTTTAAAAAGACTCAGACGTTTGTGTTTCCATCATGGCTGAAACAGGGGGGGGTGGAATTGCCCGGGGCCGGCCATGCATGGCCCTACTCTAACCAATAGGGTTATCACAATAGCAGTATCGCAATACATGGAAATATTGTGGCAAGGAAACAAAACATGAAGCAGACTTATTTACCTGAGAAAGAACATTATACATTAACATTATACACCGCCTTCTGTCACGTGTCACATTTGTATTTTTCCAAGCTATATCACACAATATTTTACATACAGCAGGTTTTTAAAGGAACATAGAGGTAAGTCTGCTTTGTAATTTCTTCTTTGCCATTGAAAAGCAAGTATCATGGTATCGTGATACTGGTATCGTTACCAAGATTGAGGACTTTCAGGGGAGGGAGCCTGCCTCAGCTGTAAAGGAGTATCTGCCTGCTCTTCTGTCCACTAGCTAGCAGTCTCTTCTCTAGCACAAGAGGCCCTGCTCCACACAGTGTTTACCTAGTCAATTATAGTGATTCACATTGAATCACACACAGTTCAACGAAGGTGAGGTTTCTTAGTTTCAGGCAAGGTTACATCTACCTGCCTGAACAAAACACACACACGCACAAACACACACAAAAACACACACAGATACACACTCACTACAATCTTCAGTTCAGTGTGTCAGTCAGTAGTAGAGATGTCACATCTGTTTCACCTGTCCTTGTGCTTGTCTCCACCCCCCTCCAGGTGTCACCCATCTTCCCCATTATCCCCTGGGTACTTATACCTGCGTTCTCTGTTTGTCTGTTGCCAGTTCGTCTTGTTTGTCAAGTCAACCAATGTTTTGCCTCAGCTCCTGCTTTTTATGAGTGATGATTGTAATCCGGTGACTGTAATCAAGGCTGTGTCAATCAGACCAAACCCAGCACTACACAACCTTCCTAGCACTAGTCTTGACTGACACTCTGAACTGAAGATTGTAGCGAGTGTGTCTGTGTGTGTTTTTGTGTCATTTTAACTCGAATAGAAAAACACATCAGGGACCACTTTTGTGGTCTGGGGAAAAACAACAACTCAAGTCCATTGACAGACAACCTGTTCGGGTATGGTCAGGGCCAGTATAGCACTAGAAGATATTGCTGTAATATCTTGTGCTACAATGAATCCCTTCTTGGATCAATGATCTGAGTTATAATCCAATTTCATGCAATAACAAACCTTTCGCTCATATGCACACAACAATGGAGCATTGAGAGGGGCCAGTTATACTGCTGTCATAATCGGCTATTTACTTCGTTTTGATGCTATTAGAGCACAGAATCTGTCTGAATTGAAGAAAAACTTGCAGTTCATAATTCATATGCTTTCCCAACCCTACACCTTCAAAAAATGTGTTTAATGACTATGCTATTGAGTTGAGCAGCATAAAAATACTTGATTCTATCAATTGAAGCAAAAATACCAGTCAATTGAGCAGAGGGCGTAATAGATAGAGTTATGGAACAAATATTGAGTAATGCAAAAAAATGGTGTGAAAAAGCCATATACTAGGGGTGTGGTAACATATTGAGCTGTGTGATAAATATTGAGTAGTGTGTGGTTCGATGCTGAATGTGAGAAGCTGCATAGTGAATCCATTGCTCCTCACCAGGGGGACGTTTCAGTAAAACACAAACACACGAAGCTGGCATCTCTCAGAGAGACACACACACACACACGGGGGGGAGAGAGAGAGGAAGGATCCTGTGGTGCTTTATTGGTATTGCTACCAGGCAGCTGGCCAGTGCTGATCCTCATGGTGACAGACACACCACACTCCCCCCGCCGCTAGAGCCATCCTGCTAGTCTCAGTGGAAGACAAGAGAAGGAGAGAAGCGAGAAACAGACACACACACTCCCCCACCAGAGACAGAGCCATCCCGCTAGCGAGAGCGAGAGAAAGACAGAACAAGAGAGAGGAGACAAATATGGGCTAGCCTCCTCAGCACATGGTGCAGCGAGCAAGCAGCGGAACGAGAGTGGGGCAATTTCCTGGTTTCAACGGAATGTTGCCGAGACAGATTTTTTAATGTGAACAAGATTTTCAAAAACTCGTTCACAAAAACATTTCTAAATGTAGTCAGACTGCATCTGTGCTGTATCTGTGACTATTCATCCCCCGTCCCCTCTCTTTCCCACTCTTCCTCATCCCACAGCTGTCCTTTCCAGTGTCATACTCATTATAAAACACCTTGTATAGTGTAGAGAACAAACATGAATAACTAACACCACAAAATAAAAAAAGAACAAAACTGCACTTGTGCAACACACATTTGACTTAGACTAACTAAGGGATGCAGAGAAAGTGGGAGACATCAGTTGAAATGTAGAAGTTTCCTAACACCTAATGACAGACTAATTCTGAATAACCTAAGCACTTTTCCCAGAGTGGAATTTTATTTATTTATGGGGGCGGCAGGGTAGCCTAGTGGTTAGAGCGTTGGACTAGTAACTGGAAGGTTGCGAGTTCAAACCCCCGAGCTGACAAGGTACAAATCTGTCGTTCTGCCCCTGAACAGGCAGTTAACCCACTGTTCCCAGGCCGTCATTGAAAATAAGAATTTGTTCTTAACTGACTTGCCTGGTAAAATAAAATAAAAAAATATTTTTTTTTTAGGCTAGTTAAATATGCCGCTGCTATCTCTAATAGACTCAATTAAAGTAAAACACTTTTTAAAAGGGGTGAGTGCCACTTCAAAGTTTAAATGCTCTACTCTAAATGTTTATAATCCTCTGTTTCCACACTGTCTATGTCAAAATTTGAATATGAGTGAAATACTGATTCCACGTCTTTAAACAAAAGCTGGAAAAAGGGGGATGAATGCTGCATTGAGACAGCAGAAAATGAAGAGTCAGAATATAGGCTAGGCCTAGACTAGTCTTGCGTTGCCATACGTCCACAATCATGTCGTGGTCACGCCTCCCTTGGAAGTCTGGAGAATTTTGTAGTACATAAATGGATTGTCCACTCGCACCCAGCGGCAAGATTTTGATTGGGTGTTACATTTCACCGCTGAAACACACTTTTCAAGGTGGCGAGATTAGACCAAGTAGACTAATGAATCACCACATCGTCAAGGTAAGCAGTGCAATTTGGCACATCCGCAAACACAATGTTAACTAGAAGCTGAAAAGGGACAGGTGCATTACACATTCCAAAGGGCATCACAGTGCATTGTGCGAAGTTATCAGGCATAACGAAAGCAGAGATGTCAGAAGCTCGAGAGGTCAGACGCACCTGCCAATAATTTTTTTGCAAATTTAACTTACTAACGTAAGCAGCAGAGCCAATTCTATCAATGCAGTCATCTAAGCGAGGTAGAGGAAAAGAATCAGACTTTGTAACAGCATTTACGCGACAATAGTCCGTACATAAGCGGGGCGTACTGTCAGGTTTAGGAACGAGATTACACGGGGAACTCCAGGAGCTGTTATTGGGTTTTATCATGTCATTCAGTAATAAATAAGCTACCTCACTTTTTTTACCTCCCTTTTCTTAGCGTTAACCCGGGACGGATGCTGACGTATAGGAGCAGTGTTCCCCACATCCACGTCATGTTCTAAGATAGAAGTGCGACTTGGAACGTCCTGAAACACATTGAGAAAACTATTTATCAATAGGATAAGATCATTAGTTTGATCGTTATCCAAATGTTCCATTTGAGAGGGTAACTTTTTCAGCATCTCCGAATTACATAAGTGTTCACATTGCTGTAACGTATGGCGTAACTCCAACCCGTCCTCCTTATCCTCCTCTAGGTCCCAGCCAGGCTTCAGCACCACCGCAGCCACACTGGAGACGGCTTACCAGAGGAGCTGTCTGAAGAATCACGCACATATGCTTTCAGCATGTTAACATGACACACACGGGAAGAACACCTACGATCTGGGGTCTTTATCACATAATTGGTGTCACAGATCTTTTCCACAAGATATGGCCCAGAAAAACGTGCCGACAAAGATGAGCCAGGGATTGGCAACAAAACTAAAACTTGATCTCCTGGTGCAAAAGAACGGCCAATGTAACTTCATGCGTTTTTGAGAGGAGGAGAGGAGACAGGGCTAACACACATGCGGCGTGCAGTCTCTCCCGCATTTTACTGACATAATCAAACACATTTTCAGGGGAGCTACTGGGTTTAGGAGATAGGATATTCTCCTTCAAAACTTGATACGATGATACGGACTGGAGACCTGATGGGAAATACACAGTGTCTTTAACACATTTGAGAACAGTCTTGACATAAAGTTGGTTCCCTGATCAGTTTGGATTGCTTTAGGGAGTCAAAACGTCGAGAAGAACTTCACTAGTGCCTTCACCACAGTCTTAGCCGTTATAGTACGGAGAGGGATAGCCTCTGGGTGTTGAGTAGCACTGCACATTATTGTTAGTAAGAACTGGTTACCTGACCTGGTTTTCGGCAACGGACCGACACAATCGATTATCACTCGTTCAAACGGTTCCCGTTTGGGTGAGTGACAGCACCTGCTGTCGGAACGGTTTAGGAACAACCACTTGACACACTTCACTCCAGTCACTGACTGTGTTATGAGCTGCTCATTTACGCATCAAAACTCCTGCTTCCATAAAGTAGGCGGTCTCCTTAGTTTTAGCTTCCTCAGTGAAAATTACCGAAGCAAAACACTTGCGAAGACTGGTGTCTCCCTTTTGACATTCAATCACCTTCTCGGGGGTGACAGACAAAAGAATGCCATGTGATTGGGGCAAGATTTCGCTTTCCCCTGCCTTGTAAAAACTGCCGGCCTTGCAGAAGGAATACTCAGTGCATTGTCTTCTACCTCAACATTCTCAAAAATGGAACTAGACAATCCACCACATTTCCCAGCTTGTGAGATTGTGCCCTTGTTAACACACAAACATGGGGAAATGCTTGAACCAATTTATCATCTGCAGTTTTGATTTCTGGGTTGTCTACTACAGCCAAAGACTGGACTAAACCCACACTTTTTAATTTAGGGGATGGTGACAGGGACTGTTGCAGTTTATTTATTTTTAAACGGGCAGTCCGCAATCACGTGACCCTTTTCGTGACAGCAAAAACATTCACGGATTTCGTGCAAATGAATAATAGTAGAGTGATTTATTTCTGCTTTTTTTCCCTTCATCACATTCTCAGTGGGTCAGAAGTTCACAAACACTCAATTAGTATTTGGTAGCATTGCCTTTAAATTGTTTAACTTGGGTCAAACATTTTCGGGTAGCCATCCACAAGCTTCCCACAATAAGTTGGGTGAATTTTGGCCCATTCCTCCTGACAGAGCAGGTGTAAGTGAGTCAAGTTTGTAGGCCTCCTTGCTCGCACATGCTTTTTCAGGTCTGTCCACAATGTTGTATAGGATTGAGGTCAGGGCTTTGTGATGGCCACTCCAATACCTTGACTTTGTTGTCCTTAATTAGCCATTTTGCCACAACATTGGAAGTATGCTTGGGGTCATTGTCCATTCGGAAGAGCCATTTGCAACCAAGCTTTAACTGATGTCTTGAGATGTAATTTTCCCCTCTTCATGATGCCATCTATTTTGGGAAGTGCACCAGTCCATCCTGCAGCAAAGCACCCCCACATCATGATGCTGTCACACCCGTGCTTCACTGTTAGGATGGTGTTCTTCAGCTTGCAAGCCTCTCCCTTTTTCCTCCAAACATAACGATGGTCATTATGGCCAAACAGTTCTATTTTTGTTTCATCAGACCAGAGGACATCCAAAAGATAAGATATTTTATTCCTTTGAGCAGTTGCAAACCGTAGTCTGGCTTTTTTATGGCGGTTTTGGAGCAGTGGCTCTTTCTTCCTGAGCGACCTTTCAGGTTATGTCAACATAGGACGCATTTTACTGTGGATATAGATACTTTCGTACCCGTTTCCTCCAGCATCTTCACAAGGTCCTTTGCTGTTGTTCTAGGATTGATTTGCACCGTTCGCATCAAAGTATGTTCATCTCTAGGAGACAGAACGCATCTCCTTCCTTAGCAGTATGACGGCTGCGTGGTCCCATGGTGTTTATACTTGCGTACTATTGTTTGTACAGATGAACGTGGTATCTTCAGGCGTTTGGAAATTGCTCCCAACGATGGATCAGACTTGGAGGTCTACAATTTTTCTTTGAGGTCTTGGCTGATTTCTTTTAATTCTCTCATGATGTCAAGCAAAGAGGCACTGATTTTGAAGGTAGGCCTTGAAATACATCCACAGGTACACGTCCAATTGACTCAAATGATGTCAATTAGCCTATCAGAAGCTTCTAAAGCCATGACGTCAATTTCTGGAATTTTCCAAGCTGTTTAAAGGCACAGTCAACTTAATGTATGTAAACTTCTGACCCACTGGAATTGTGATTCAGTGAATTATAAGTGAAATAATCTGTCTGTAAACAATTGTTGGATTTACAATGCAACAGGAGCTGCCAAACCTCAAGTGGCCAATGCAGCGCAGCGGCCATAAGTTCAAATGCAGAGAAATAGGAATCAACTTTCGACTCCCGAAATGGAGGGACTAACACAATATGTTTAACTTACATCGAAGTGGGCTTGATGATGAGCAGGTTGTGGAGTCAGCGTCTAGCTCCAGTTGTCGGATCCTAACCTCCTTGTCGGCTTCTATTTCCATTTTCCTCATTTCTAAATCAAACTCCATCTGTCTAACACACTATCTTTTTGTTCCATTTCCAAATGGGCCAGCCTCACCTTTAGCCTACCGGTCCCGTCTGAACGACCCGAAGCAGAAGATAAAGTGTCGAATTGGGGGAATATAAAGGGGGTACGAGCAACCCCTTCCTCCGCGCCGTCCTCCGACTTGGCATCAGAAGGTCTACCCGTCTCCTCTCCTGAAGCCTCCCTCTCATCTTTCAACGAGAACATTTATTTTCTCACTAAACCCTCCCTGACTAGCACCAAAAGCTCAGCCTTTAGGGCTTTCTCAGGGACGAAGAGTCCATAATGGTCAGCTGTGGCGCAAAGGTCTACTTTACGCAACCCCACCAACCGATCAACAGAGGGCGCTTCAATAAACTTGGAGACGGCTGAGGCAGCCATTTTGTACAAAGCAGCCTACTGAACACACAAACTAAACAAGTCACCCAAACTCACAACCTACCACCACACCTCAATCACCAATCAGAGAGCTCAGAGCAGCGGGGTCTGGTTGGTTTAATTATCCTGGATGAGCCCCCATTACGTTACGGACGCCTCTTGGAGGAGGGAACGCAACACCCCACCTACAATCACATACCTCTTTCACTCCATGGGGAGTTGAGTGTAGCAGGGTGTTGCGTTCCTTCCTCCCAAGAGGCGTGAGTAACAGTCTTCTTTTGTTTTTCGGAGATTATCACCTGTATGTGAATTTCATCTGTTAGTAACAGTTTTCTTTTCTTATCTACCAAGGTGCATGGTGTACCTCGGCAGACCCTGGCAGACAGGCTGAGCGGCCTGGTGACCCACGGTTGACGCAGTGGACCACCCATATTGCTTGCACCAGAGGATAAAAATGATCTGGTGCAGTACTGTATCTACTGCGCCAGCCAAGGGTTACCCTTCACCAGACAGAGGCTGATGAAATACGCTGACAAAAATACGCATGTGTTTGTGTATGTAGAATGCTGGACTGACTGTTCTCAATGTGTGTGATGTAAATGTGGATGTTTATGGTGATGCCAAAATAAACATTTTAATCCTGGATCAACCATTTATATTCTATTTTATTCTAGGTTTCGGCACTCAGGGGAGACAATTCCACCACTGGGGAAGAGGTGGTGGGAAATGTGGACACCTTCTTAAGTCTAATTAAGTCTATGATTTGGCAATGGACACCTTCTTCACTTCTTATAAGAAGCACTTGGAGGAGAGCGGGTTGAGGAAGAAACCCAGACAAATCTAAAACTGTGATGAGTCTGGGTTTCGTAGAGGCCATAGCAGGCACAAACTGCTGGCTTCCCGGGGTGCAAAACAAGAATACCAGCAGGCTCCGGGGACCAAGGAGCACATAACAGTACTGGCCTTCTTCAATGCAGCTGGGTAAGACGGCCCCCCATTTATCATCTACCCCAACTGTTTCCCCGGCGGCCACTACACACTGGGGGGCACCCCCCCCCAAGCCTTGTATGGACGGTCCAACAGTGGCTACATTGACAGGGACTTGTTCAGGAAGTAGTTTCAGCACTTCGTTAAGCATGCAGTGAAGGAGCGCACTCTCCTTCTCCTCTTTGATGGGCACAAGAGCCACATGGACCCAGAGGTACTCACGGCTACACTAAGGGAAGGGGTTATCCTTCTTTGTCTTCCACCACACAGCACCCATGTCCTGCAGCAGCTGGACGTTGCATACCTTGGCCCTTTAAAGGCTGAATTATCCAAGGAACTGTAGCTATTTTGACCACTCCTACATGGTAAACAAATCACAATTTTGCCAGAGAATTCCGCTACCCCTACTAGCTCTACAAGGAAATGTGCTATGTGGTGGAAGGGTTTAAGAAGTGTAGCCTCTTCCCTTTTGACTTTCAGTTATTGAAGGGCCCCCGTTTAATGCCGTCTCTACCGGGTCTAAGCACTGGTGTACCTGCCCCCAGCAATTTGAATACAGCCACCTCCATGGGTACTTTTTGTTATGTGTTTTATAAAACTGCAGTTTTTTTCTCTCTTTACATAACTACAGTCCATAGCACCAGCAACAAGGCATGTCCACCTCCTCCAAAACTTCTTCAGCTTCCTCCAAAAGTTATAAATGGTTTTCATGAACCATGCTCTGTCTGCCTTTTCTCTCAACTGCAGCACAGAAAAGGAAGAGAAAAGCTCCACCGGCCACCTCTGTCTCGCCACCCATGGCACCACCCTCGGGTACTTCATAATCTGTTTTTCGCTCTCTCAGTTGCATGAATTACTATTGTTGCTATAGTACTTCTACATTTGCAAACCATGTTAATGAATTTGATAGTTTAAAAAAAAAAAAAAAAAAATTTTTAAAGACGCCACCTGCAGTGCTTGCTGTGGGGAGCGTGATCTGCCTGCAAGCTGAAGTCTGAAGTTTATGTCACTGCACTTCACTGAAATTATAGTTACATTTGATGTAAATTATCTACTTTCTCGAAACATAAGTTTCATTTGTAAAACAAATTATGAGAAATGATTTGGTTACAACACTGAAAATGATTTTGGTGAAGAGCCATTTTTATTAGCATAACGCAGTGGACATAAATTACCCCTAGAAACTTTTCCTATTCATGAAAATCGCAAATGAAATATATTCAAACACAAGCTTAGCCTTTTGTTAACAACACTGTCATCTCAGATTTTCAAAATATGCATTACAGCCAACGCTAGACAAGCATTTGTGTAAGTTTATCATGGCATAATGCTATGCTAGGCTCTGCTGGCAGCAGGCAACATTTTCACCAAAATAAGAAAAGCAACCAAATTAAATAATTTACCTTTGAAGAACTTCGGATGCTTTCACTCAGGAGACTCCCAGTTAGATAGCAAATGTTCTTTTTCCAAAAATATTATTTTTGTAGGCGAAATAGCTCCCGTTTGTTCATCATGCTTGGCTGAGAAATCGACCGGAAAATGCGGTCGATAAGGAGTCATTGGCATGAGGCGGTTTCAAAAAATGCGTCACTTCCTGGTTGGATTTTTATCTGGGTTTCGCCTGTAACATCAGTTCTGTGGCACTCACAGACAATATCTTTGCAGTTTTGGAAACGTCAGTGTTTTCTTTCCAAAGCTGTCAATTATATGCATAGTCGAGCATCTTTTCGTGACAAAATATCTTGTTTAAAACGGGAACGTTTTTCATCCCAAAATTTTAATAGCGCCCTCTAATGCATAACTGGTTTTTAAAGTATTAAGACCCTTTGCTATGAGACTCGAAATTTAGCTCATGGGGAATCCTGTTTCCATTGATCATCCTTGAGATGTTTCTACAACTTGATTGGAGTACACCTGAGGTGGACATGATTGATTGGACATGATTTGGAAAGGCACACCTGTCTATATAAGGTCCCACAGTTGACAGTGCCTTTCAGAGCAAAAAGCAAACCGTGAGGTCGAAGGAATTGTCCATAGAACTCAGACAGGATTGTGTCGAGGCACAGATCTGGGGAAGGGTACCAAAAATGTCTGCAGCATTGAAGGTCTCCAATAACACAGTGGTCTCCATCACATTCTTAAATGGAATAAGTTTGGAACCACCAACACTCTTGCTAGAGCTGGCCACCCGGCCAAAGTGAGCAAACGGGGGAGAAGTTCATTGGTCAGGGAGGTGACCAATAACCTGATGGTCACTCTGACAGAGCTCCAGAGTTCCTCTGTGGACATGGTTGTCCTTCTGGAAGGTTCTCCCATCTCTGCAGCACTCAATCAGGCCTTAATGGTAGAGTGGCCAGACGGAAGCCACGCCTCAGTAAAAGGCCTATGACAGCCCACTTGGAGTTTGCCAAAAGGCACCTAAAGGACTCTGACCATGAGAAATCAGATTCTCTAGTTTGA
The DNA here is from genome assembly GCF_057628025.1 of Oncorhynchus mykiss. Lineage (NCBI taxonomy): Eukaryota > Metazoa > Chordata > Actinopteri > Salmoniformes > Salmonidae > Oncorhynchus > Oncorhynchus mykiss. The sequence continues at coordinate 55,442,455 of NC_143022.1, read as the reverse complement.
TGAAACCAAGATTTAACTCTTTGGCCTGATTTCCAAACGTCACATCCGAAGGAAACCTGTCACCATCCCTACGGTGAAGCATCATGCTGTTGAGATGTTTTTCAGCAGCAGGGACTGGGAGACTAGTCAGGATTGAGGGAAAGATGAACGGAGCACAGTACAGTGAGATCCTTGAGGATAACCTGCTCCAGAGTGCTGAGGACCTCAGACTGGGGTGAAGGTTCACCTTCCGTCAGGACAACGACCCTAAGCACACAGCTAAGACAACGCAGGAGTGGCTTCGGGGCAAGTCTCTGAATGTCTTTGAGTTGAACCCAATCGAACATCTCTGGAGAGACCTGAAAATAGCTGTGCAGCAACGCTCCCCATCAGACCTGACAGAGCTTGAGAGGATTGCAGATGCTCTCAAGAATGAGAGAAATTCCCCAAATACAGGTGTGCCATGGTTGTAGCGTCATACCCAAGAAGACTTGAGGTTGTAATCTCTGACAAAGGTGCTTCAACAAAGTACTGAGTAGGGTCTGAATACTAATGGAAATGTTTTATTTCAGTTTTTATTTATTTATACATTTGCAAACATTTCTAAAAACCTGTTTTAGCGTTGCCTTATGAGGTATTGTGTGTACCCCAGGACCCACTCTGTTGAAACCGTGAAGACCTCTATTTCCGACCACTCTTTAGCTGTGTTGCACCACAGCAGTGCTCATAACGAGTGATTATGCACACCTGGGAAGGAGGAATGTGGGGCTACCGAAATGTTTGATGATCGGCAGGACGAGTCAATGCCATTATGATTTGATTTTGTTCCCATTGCCCTTTCCCCAAAGTTTTAGAATCCTGTATTTAATTAAACTGCAACCACTGAATCAATACCTCCTGACTATACACCACAAATTGGTGCCATAACCAAAGAGGAAGGGAATGAAAGGATTCCTCAAAGAAAATGACAAAAGGGATAATGAGGATTATATTGGAAACGTGGAGTTAACCAGGAGAAACCATAGCCGAGCAACTTGCACAATTGAAATGGATTTGAGGAATGACTAGGACGGCTACGACACGCCTGTTAATCAGAATTAATCAGGTACGTGGAGAAGACATTGAATGACTATGACCAAGACATTGACAAATTGAATTAAGAGGTGAACAGTGCAATATGGACAAAATAATTGTAAGGAAAACATGTATCAAACAGTTTGAGGACAATGCAAGTGCTACTTCCCATCGTTTGGACAATGTGCAAAATCACACAGTGAAACTACCCAAACTGGTCAGTGAAACGTTATTGGAAGACATTAGCCAATGGAAAACGCTTTGGAGTCAATATGACACGGAAATTGAAAAGAACCCAAATCTCAGTAAGTCAGATAAGTTTACCCATCTCAAGTCATTTCTAACTGGTAGGCTGCAAATGTAGTTGTGGGCCTAGCATTATCTGATGAGAACTAAGACAATGCAATCAGAATGCTAATGAATCGGGGGCCTCCCGAGTGGCGCAGCGGTCTAAGGCACTGCATCGCAGTGCTAGAGGCGTTACTACAGATCCGGGTTCCTTCCTGGGCTGAGCCGCAACCGGCATTGGCCGGGAGTCCCATAGGCCGGCGCACAATTGGCCCAGCACCGTCCGGGTTAGAGGAGGATTTGGCCGGGGGGGCTTTACTTGGCTCATCTCGCCCTAGCAACTCCTTGTGGCGGGCCGGGTGCCTGAAGGCTGACCCCGGTCGCCAGTTGAACAGTTTTCCTCTGACACATTGGTGCAGCTGGCTTCTGGGTTAAGCTGGCGGGTGTTAAGGAGCGTGGTTAGGTGAGTCATGTTTCAGAGGACGCATGACTCCACATTTGCATCTCCCAAGCCCAAGTTGCAGAGATGAGACGATCAAAAATTGGGGGAAAAAGGGGGGTTAAAAAAAATTCTAATGAATCGATTTGGACATACAAATCTAGTCATTATTGAACAAGCTCTTAAACTTGACTTCAGCAAAGAAAGCAACAAACATTGAAATCCAAAAACATAATCTAGACTCAATGGGGGTTGTAGAGGTAATTTACTATTTCCAATACTAATAGAAATTATCCCTGAAGAGACCACTTGTTCACAAGATCGGCATGGCCGATTAATATGGGCCGATTTCAAGTTTTCATAACAATCGGTAATCCGCATTTTTGGACGCCGATTATGGCCGATTACATTGCATTCCACGAGTAAACTACGTGGCAGGCTGACCACCTGTTACGCGAGTGCAGTAAGTAAGTAAGTAAGTAAGTAAGTAGTAAGTAAGTTGCTAGCTAGCATTAAACTTATCTTATAAAAAACAATCAATCTTCACAACTTAACTACACATAGTTGATGATATTACTAGGTTAACTAGCTTGTCCTGCGTTGCATATAATCAATAAGGTGCCTGTTAATTTCTCATCGAATCACATCCCACTTCGCCGAACGGGGGATGATTTAACAGAAGCGCATTCGGGGAAATATTATCGTTGCACGAATGTACCCAACCATAAACATCAATGCCTTTCTTAAAATCAATACACAGAAGTATATATTTTTTAAACCTGCATATTTAGTTAGCAAGCAATATTAACTAGGGTAATTGTGTCACTTCTCTTGCGTTCATTGCACACAGAGTCAGAGTATATGCAACAGTTTGGGCCACCTGGCTCGATGCGAACTAATTTGCCAGAATTTTACATAATTATGACATTATAATGAAGGTTGTGCAATGTAACAGCAATATTTAGACTCAGGGTTGCCACCCGTTCGATAAAATAGAGAATGGTTCCGTATTTCACTGAAAGAATAAACGTTTTGTTTTTCGAAATGATAGTTTCCGGATTTTACCATATCAATGACCAAAGGCTCGTATTTCTGTGTTTATTATATTATAATTAAGTCTATGATTTGATATAGCAGTCTGACAGAGGTGGTAGGCAGCAGCAGGCTCGTAAGCATTCATTCAAACTTTACTGCGTTTGCCAGCAGCTCTTAGCAATGCATGATTCAGTGCTGTTTATGACTTCAAGCCTACCAACTCCTGAGATTAGGCTGGCAATACTAAAGTGCCTATTAGAACAACCAATAGTCAAAGATATATAAAAAACAAATAGTATAGAGAGAAATAGTCGACGGGTCATAATTCCTATAATAACTACAACCTAAAACATCTTAACTGGGAATATTGAAGAACTGGGAATATTGAACCACCAGCTTTCATATGTTCTGAGCAAGGAACTTAAACGTTAGCTTTTTTACATGGCACATATTGCACTTTTACTTTTTTTGAGACAACACTGTGTTTTTGCATTATTTAAACCAAATTGAGCATGTTTCAGTATTTATTTGAGACAAAGTAGATTTTATTTATGTATTAAGTTAAAATAAAAGTGTTTGTTGTAATTGTCATTATTACAAATATATATATATATATATATATATAAAAATCAGCAGATTAATCGATATCGGCTTTTTTTTGGTCCTCCAATAATCGGTATTGGAGATGAAAAATGATAATTGGTTGACCTCTAGTTCTCAGTGTTAAAGATCTCATGAATGAGGTCGAGAGCCGAGAGGGGACGGCTAATCTGACACCGACACAAAAGCAGGAGAACGTTCCACGAGAGAGAGAAGGAACGGGAGACAGGACATGGGAGAGGAGAACATTCGTGAGAAGAAATCCCAACACATCCTTGACAGCAACTTTTCCCACAAGTGCGAAGGAGGAGTTACAATGTATATTCTGTGACAGAATGGATCACAAATCCAAATACTGTAATGAGTTAATGGTGGAAATGAGAAAAGCTGAGGAGACCAGGCAAGTGTTGTGTGTCTAGGTACAAGATATACATCACCGAACAATCTGCACTCAATCAGCCAATCAGCGCCCAGAGTACACAATGCGCAGAGACTCGCCAAGAACGCACAGGCCAATTGCGCACAGAGACATGCCATAGAGAGCACATGGACACATCAGATGCTGTAGTTTCTATTTCACCAGGAAACAGTGAAGGTAGCACAGTATTACTGCAAACAGCTACAGTGTTTATACAAGTGCCTAAACAGAGTCAAGTAGCCAGGTGTTTTCTAGACGGGGGCGGCCAACACAGTTGCATTAAAAGACATTTCACGAGCACTTAAATTACTTGTAGTAGGACAGGAAGTCTTGAATATGCATATGTTCGGCTCAGTTACACCCAAGAAAATAATCTACAGGAAAGTAGCGTTTGAGAAATCTGAAAAATAGCCAAGCTATTGGAGACACCCCAAGTGCGCAAGTCAAATATGAAATTGGAAAGTGAAAAGATGAGAAGAAATCTTCGAAGAGAGAGGACTGCATGGGACCCAACATCCCGATCAGAGGTATGAACACAGAAGAGTTGTCTATTCTAATAGGAGGTGATCGTTATTGAAAAATTGCGACAGGAAGAATTGAGAGACTGAACGAAGGACTAGTGGCTCTGGAGAGCACAATTGGATGGCTAGTGCAAGGCACAGAAACATCCGCGTTATCAGTCACATATGAACCTCAAGACATTGGAGTAAGTTAAATGTGGAAGAAACATTTCAGTTGAATGCATTCAGTTGTACAACTAACTATGTTTTATTATCTCAATGCCATACTGTGTTTAACTGTGTTCGATCTTGCCAAGTCATCTTGTTCCAAGAGGACCACAATGGAAATAAGTCCCAGACTTTGTGTGTTATCCTCTATGATTTTACCCATGTGCATGTTTGGCTTTTTCAAGTTTTGTGTGTGCTTGTTTTTAAAAATGGTTGAATTAATAAACTGAACTAAACTAAAACTAGGGATCCCCCTTTCCATTTCCTTTCCCTAATGCACATGAGTGGGGGAGAAGAGCAAGCGCTTCTGAGCAATAGCGCACATTTTGGGAAACGGAATCTATCGGTTATTCACATGGAAAAAGAACAGAGTGCAACACAGTTGAATCAAGACACACTATAGAAGTTTGAAGAGAATGTGATGTACATCCACAGGAGATATCAAATGAGGCTTCAATCCAATTATGTAACTGTAGAAAACAGATTACACCATCTGATGAGAAAGATGTTACTCTGCATTACAGATGTGATTCAAGACTATATAAGCCAAGGCATTGTAGAGCAGGTGCTTAGTGATCATTCAGATATCCCTCAGAGTAGTGTTTGATGCATCCTCGCATGAGAGAGATACACTTTATATACAAAAGTATGTGGACACCCCTTCAAATTTGTGGATTAGTCTATTTCAGCCACAACCGTTGCTGACAGGTGTGTAAAAATCGAGCACACAGCCATGCAATCCCCATAGACAAACATTGGCAGTAGAATGGCCTTACTGAGCTCAGTGACTTTCAACGTGGCGCCGTCATAGGATTCCACCTGTCCAACAAGTCAGTTTGTCAAATTTCTGCCCTGTTAGACCTGCCCTGGTCAACTGTAAGTGCTGTTATTGTGAAGTGGAAATGTCTAGGAGAAACAACGACTCCGCGAAGTAGTAGGCCACACAAGCTCACAGATCGGGACAACCGAGTGCTGAAGCGCGTAGCGCATAAAAATTGTCTGTCCTCGGTTGCAACATTAACTATCGAGTTCTAAACTGCTTCTGGAAGCAACATCAGCATAAGAACTGTTCGTCGGGAGCTTCATGAAATGGGTTTCCATGTCCGAGCAGCCGCACAGAAGCCTAAGATCACCATGCGCAATACCAAGCGTCTGCTGGAGTGGTGTAAAGCTCGCCGCCATTGGACTCAGGAGCAGTGGAAACGCACTGCCTTGAGTGATGAATCAGACTTTACCATCTGTCAGTCCGACGAACTAATCTAGGTTTGGAGGATGCCAGGAGAATGCTACCTGTTAGCACAAAGCCCTGACCTCAACCCCATCAAACACCTTTGGGATGAATTGGAATGCAGACTGCGAGCCAGCCCTCATCGCTCAACATCTGTGCCCGACCTCGCTAATGCTCGTGGCTGAATGTATGCAAGTCCCCACAGCAATGTTACAACATCTAGCGGAAAGCCTTCCCAGAAGAGTGGAGGCTGTTATAGGGTGACCAACTCCATATTAATGCTCATGATTTTGTAATAAGATGTTTGATGAGCATCGTTAGTTAAATGACTGCTTACTAACAGGTTCAAATCTAAACGCTGACCTGTTGAGTATCCTAATTAACTTCAGGCAGAACAGAGTAGTGCTAATGGCAGACACCACGAAAGCATTTCTGTAAATCTCACAAAACGAAATGGACAGATACGTTTTGAGATTCTTATGGACAAGTGAAATCCCCATGTTAAATGAAGAAATCAAGATGTACACTCTTGACGAGAGTTCCATTTAGAGCACCTGCAAGCCCATTGCTTTTAGCAGCCACAATCTGAACAAGTATGAGGGGGTCTATACAGACATGGTAACTTTACTGATGGAATGCGTGCATGTTGACGACCTCATCTGCAGAACAGAGGACAAAGAAACAGCCTCTGATATAACCACAAAGGCTAAAGAGAGCATGGACAGCACAAGCTTGAAACTATGCAAATGCAAAACAAATTCACACAAGATGCAAACTGAACGGACAAAAGGAGAAAGTAATGGAAAAAAATGTAAGCGAAAATTCAAACTCCTTCGAAAGTACTAGGATTAACATGGAGAACAGGCACTGACAAATTAGTGTTTGAAATGAAAGATTTGATTGAATTCCTGAAAGACAAGAAAAAAGCAAAACGAGGAGTACTTCTGCTGAACGAATATTTGATCCTATCAGATTTGCATTGGGATCAAGTGTCTATTCCAAGAAATGTGGCAACAGGGCCTGTCATGGGACGAAGAGCTTCCACAAAAATGTACATACATGTAGGCTTACATGCATGTAAAGAATGTGCGGAGCTCAGATTAAGGAAAGAAGAGGAGGGAGTATCAACCTACGTGAGTCGAGGTAACCCAAAAATATAAAGGCGAAAAAGGCACAACGTTCGCTCACCATTGAAAAATCTTTGTTTTATTCAAGCAAGGTTAAAAGATCAATGTTTTGGCCTACAGTGGCCTTCATCAGAATAACACTCAGATGAATACAGTCATGACACAAAGATGTTCGTTGTCAGCTTGTTCACAGAAAGTACAGCTTCTGAGCAGAAGACTAATTGAATCCTACAGACGAAGAACCATATATGTGACATTTAAAATAAAAAAATAAAAAGAGATATACATGAAAAATCATTATTGGACACCCTTTTTCTATAGTGAACCGGTTTCACAAGCTTTCCACGCGCTAATTAACAATCATTTTAAATTTAAAGATAGAATAACCGTTTATGTGCACCACTCAGAATGGACGGACAAGCGCACAACTTTTCTGTTGCTGATGAAAATCACCGAAATGTGGGAAAGAAACGTAAAACAAAACTAAAAGAATGGAAAGACAGGCAAAGGAAGATCTTACAGGATGCGGGAAAACCCTATACAAATCATAAGGGTCAAGAAAAAACCAAAAGAGGTATGTGGAAGAACCGTATATCAAACAATCAAGCTAGCTAGCTATAGAGTACAGTAACTAACATGTATGTTCTGAGTTGTCTAATTTGTAACTATAGAGAAAACATATTAGCTAAAGTTCGTTGGCTACTAACTTATACTTTATCGTTACAAATGTTATTGCTAGATTATAGAAGAAGCATAGCTAGCTACTTTTTCTCCATCCACCGGATGATTCGACGTGGCTACAGTAGCTAGCTAGTTAGCTAGCTAGTTATATGTAACGTTACACTGTATCCTGCAGGGAAGAGCGTGATTCTCTCCGGCTTAGAACAGGTTAGAACAGGTTAGAAATAAGACAAAACGCCTATTATTATAATAGCTATATTGAACACTTGCATAGTTTAACTTTGACAGTAATGATACGTCCATTAACGTTAACTCTAAAAGTGCAGTGTTACACAATGGTGCAATACAAACTCATTCTGTGTATAGGTTGGGAGTGTGTGAAAGATGGAGGTCCTGATCTAGCAATACCCTGAATGCACTACAGTATATTCAATTCTGAATTTATCATTGTTAATTTTTATTGCAGCATGAGGTGAAACTGAGACGTAAACCTGAGGATACAAAGGAGAACAAACGACGGAAACAAACCTTCAAATACCATGTACAGCAAGCAGGCCAGAGATTGAATGTGTGCAAGGTCACAAGTTACTTATTTACTGCTGCCACCTCAGTACAGAAGGACATTTCTTGCCTTTAGCATGGGTTTAACGCAATTCAAAACTGAATTGCTGATCATAGTGTTAAACACCAAGAGAATGGTTTTCTGAACGTTTTGTAATATTGACCTTAGGGACATGCATATTGGTACATCACATTGATCCATATTTGATATGTACAAGTTGTGCTTGTTTTGATTTAATTAATTTAATTGTATTCTATGTTTGTAGTTATTCTATGGTATGTTCACATTGAGGGCTTCATTTTAAAATGAGACTAAGATTTTATGACTCAACTTTTAAGAAAAGTCATCAGTGCTAAAGTTGATAGACCACCTTTAAATAAATCTCCATACAAATGAATTAACTACATATTGCATTTAAGTTATTTACATGAAGGGCATCGGTACTTGAAAGTACTTAAAACATCATATCAGGTGTTAAAAAAGGACATCTTACAAGAGTCATGCAAAATGTCACATAAACTGTTCTTCCACAAACTGAAATCATCCCTGGAGATATACTGTTCTTCCACATTCTAAAAATTTAAATGGCAATAAAAAAAGTATTTTTTGAAATAACAAAAAAATCTAAATTGTTGTTGGAAGATATGGGTATGGTGAATTATTTGTCAACCATAAAACACCTAATGTGGTACAGACAATTAATAATGTAAAAATAACTGACTATCTTAAAATTGAAAAATTGTCACATATGGTTCTTCGTCTGTAGGATTCAATGATGGAAACAGGGACAACAACCTATTACATATCTTATTAACAAGTTATGCAAATGTTTACACTGTCAAATGGCCAAAATATGGTGAGTGAATGCTATATTATGGCTAAGTCTAAACGTCATGAAAAAACTGAATTCAAGTAAGGATAGTTATATTGTCATACCGTCCTTCTTTCATCCCGGGATTTGTGGTATTATGGTATTACTGGCATAGGACACAAGGGGGTGACAAAAAAACATTGGCAAATGATAACAAAAGTAGCACAAGTAATAGTGGATTTCCATGGAGGCTGCTAGCTAAATATGCTCACGAGCGCAAACAAAAATAAACTAATTGCAAAGACAGGCTATCCAGCTCATACACATATAGTATCGGTCAAAAGTTTGGACACATCTACTCATTCAAGGGTTTATCTTTATTTGTACTATTTTATGCATTGTAGAATAATAGTGAAGACATCAACACTATGAAATAACACATGTGGAATCATGTAGTAACCAAAAAAGTACAGTACAGATGCTGCAGCCTACATACAGACTTGAAATCATTGGCCACTTTAATAAATGGAACAAGAGACACTTTAAAAATGTCACTTTAATAATGTTTACATAACTTGCATTACTCATCTCATATGTATATACTGAAACTATACTATCTACTGTCTCATAGTCTATGCCGTTCTGACTTTGCTCGTCCATATATTTATATTTTCTTAATTCCATTCCTTTACTTAAATGTGTGTATATTAGGTATTTACTGTGAAATTGTTAGATATTACTTGTTAGATATTGCTGCATTGTCGGAACTAGAAGCACAAGCATTTCGCTACACCCGTAAATAACATCTGCTAAACAAATAAAACTAGATTTGATTAGCAGGCAGCGTTAACTGTCCAATCACATTTTGGAACAATGAGTGCATTCTGACATCACGTGCAGAAAGCAACTCACGCTGGGGCGACCGTTAGATATTTTTGGAACTCATGTGTGAAAAAGCTAACCTGGCATTTTATCTGAGAAAAGTAGGCTGGCTATACCGAGAAAAGGACAAAACACAGACCTAAAATGCTTCTTACTGTAATTTTTGCTCAGCATCAAACAAATGTTGTGCTTCAGGTTCACTTCTCCAGAAAAATGCAAGATTAACTTTAAGCAAAACATTAGGAAATGTAGCTGGTTACATTCTCTCTATGATAAACATTAGAGATATGATGGTGATGCATCGTTTTTGCAAAAAAACAGAATGTTTCACTAATGTATTTTCTGTGAAGGGAAACTATAGTTGCATGTCCCTCATTACTCTATTGAAGCAAAATAAAAAACCACTTTCAATATAAAATGCAACCCCTGGCTGGACACTGCTGGACTCACCTGCTCTCACTTTCTCCCGTTGTGCTATTTACAAACAAACACGTTACTGGCTACACTGTTCTGGGGAACTACGGTAAGCTTCATAATGTAAAATAATGAAGATCTCTCCTCCACTTTCAGCCAGGAGAGTTTGACATGCATATTATTAATATTAGCTCTTTGTGTACATCCAAGGGCCAGCCGTGCTGCCCTGTTCTGAGCAAATTACAATTTTCCTAAGTCCTTCTTTGTGGCACCTGACCACATGACTGAACAGTAGTCAAGGTGAGACAAAACTAGGGCCTGTAGGACCTGCCTTGTTGATAGTGTTGTTAAGAAGGCAGAGCATCGCTTTATTATAGACAGACTTCTCCCCATCTTAGCTACTACTGTATCAATATGTTTTGACCATGACAGTTTACAATCTAGGGTTACTCAAAGCAGTTTAGTCATCTCAAGTTGCTCAATTTCCACATTATTTATTTAAAGATTTAGTTGAGGTTTAGGGTTTAGTGAGCGTTTTGTTCCAAATACAATACTTATAGAAATATTTAGGGCTAACATATTCCTTGCCACCCACTCTGAAACTAACTGCAGCTCTTTGTTGAGTGTTGCAGTCAATTCAGTTGCTGTAGTAGCTGACGTGTATAGTGTTGAGTCATCCGCATACATAGACACTCAGGCTTTACTCAAAGTTAGTGGCATGTCGTTAGTAAAAAATTGAAAAAGCTGTAAAAATCTGTAAAGAGACTGAAAGTAGTGATATGCTGCTGGCAAGTAAATTAAGCAGCACTGCAGTTAGCCTACAGCTAGAGCAGTGTTGCATAACAGAGGGCCCCTGATCCCCTTATGCATCTAGTTTGTTTCAGGAAAAAGTGCACAGTCATTATCTGCAGAAAGAAGGAAAAATGGAAAGAAGGAAAGCATGAATGCAAGGTAAGGTAGAAGCAGCATCTGTCTGAGAACCAATCAGACAGACAAAACCTTGACTAGGCAGGTATAGCCTAGGCCCAGTGCATTTTAAAGTGTTGCGTAACCCTGACTATTGGAGATTAAGTGCAGTCAATTCATTAGCTGCAGAAAGAAGGAAGGAAAGCATGAATGGAGGGTAAAGAAGCAGCTAAGAACGTAAGATGAAGAAGTATGACCCAGTCAAGACAGTTTACGAATGTGAACCTCTTCAATTAGTGGCATTATCAAGTGGTATAACGGCTGGTAGAGCTTTAACTTTTTTAAATGTTGAGCTGTATGGCACAATGCCCTGTAAGGAAGAAGTATGAAAAGGTTCAACAGCTTGTGAATGTGAAACTTTTAATCAGTGGGGGATTATCAAGTGGCATAACCGCAGTGTGAGTTACAGCCATAACCTTTCACAATGTTCAGTCGTATTGCACCCTGATTAAAAGTTGTCAGATTGGCACGAACATAACTACATATTAAAACGTCTACATATCTGAATGCATCCCAGTGCAAAGCATTAAGTACATTGGTGTTACAATGTATTCATAATCCTTGACTGATTCCACATTTTGTTGTGTTACAGCCGGAATTAAAATGGATTAAAAAACAATGTTTTATTACCCATCTTCACACAATACCATAACGACAAAGTGAAAAGCAGAAATACCTTATTTACATAAGTATTCAGACCCTTTTGCTATGATACTGGAAATTGAGCTCAGGTGCATGCTGTATCCATTGATCATCAAGGCAAAGGGTGGCTATTTGAAGAATCTCAAACATAAAATATATTTTGATTGGTTTAACACTTGTTTGGTTACTACATAATTCAATATGTGTTTTTTCATAGTTTTGATGTCTTCATTATTATTCTATAATGTAGAAAATAGTAAAAAAAATAAAGAAAAACCCTTGAATGAGTAGGTGCTCTAAAACTTTTGACCGGTAGTGTATATTGCGAAGGAGAGGTGAGGCATTGAGTGCAGCAATCAAGGAACGTGTACTTGACACTTTAACAACCGGCTCAAGATGACATCAACCTCATGTTCAAACATGATAAACAGCTTGGAAATAACCAGTCAGCCAAACAGTCAGTCAACAGACAAACTGGCTAATCCTCAAAGGCTTGTGGTTATTTGGCCGGCAGGCATGATATCCCCCAGGATAAAGAGAAACAGCATGCTCTCTCTTTGACAGTTGAGTGATTTTTTTGGTTTTCACTGAGTGTTCACACATAACCATGGGACACACCGTGCTCCAGGCTCGAGGGACCGGGCATTCCAATGTGTGTGTGTCACTGTACTAGTACACTCGGCGTGTGTGTGTGTGTCATTAGGCCTACGCGAAGACCAATCTGTTTTTAATTTGTACAGTGGACTAGTATTAGGGACAATTTTCAACAGTGACACAACTATTTCCTTAAAGGACCACTCTGTGATATTTCCATCCTTGTAAAGTGTCTAACCCCATCATAAGCCAAAACATAAGGTTGTGTTATACTCTAATTTGAAATAAGGGGTAAACTATCAATAAATGATCAAGTACTCCAGTCATTTAGATGATGTGCACACGTCCATGTTATTCAATAGTACACTGGGGTTTCGATAATGCTTGTACAGCTGCAACATTGTAATAACATGGAATAGCTAACTGTATCCCACTGTGAGCCATATTTAACATTTTTATCTGAGTGATAACAGGTCTATCCAGCTGTTAATCGGAACAGCAACAACAGTAAGAGAACAGAACAGAGAATAGAGAACAGAACATTGCTTTGGACACTAGGAAGTCATATTGGACCAAAACCAAGTGAGTGGTTGTCGTGGTGAGCTGCTAACCCTTTATATGCTATTGTGTTCTTTCAACTTTTAAAAACGGTAAACATTTATTTTTTGAAAGACCAATTCAATACAATTGTGTTATTTGAAATGCTCAAATAATAATCCAAACTTATGTTAGGCAATACTGAACGGCATGAGTGTGTTATTAAAATCTGTTGAAAATATTAACACGGTTATAAAGAATAGACTCCTCCAATCCCCCCTCAACATTTATATGAAACACAAACTATAGTGTACACAGTGTAGCATACAATCGCGTAACGTTACTTAAAACTCAACTAAACCCTATTCAGGGCAATAGTCGCATAGCCCATAACCCAGTGAATGATCAGATATGAGCGAGAAGTAGGACAACAGATGTTCACATACGGAGGCATTCGATCCGTTATGATGACGATTCAGTACAATGCCTCCAATGTTTGAGAAGCCTAGCCCATAAACTATGCTGAGTAGAAGAAAGGGAAAACAAAAAAGTCGTCAAGTTACCATATCGTTCCGGCTGTTGAGGTATTTTTCGACTTGTGATAAACGTCTCACTGCTGCGCTGGGCATAATCACCGTGTTCGTCTCGCGGTCCGTTTTAGGAACTATGATCGGTCTAGTGTTCCGTTCTCAATGTTTCATCATCTGTACTCTCCCACCATGTCGACCAACCCTTCACACATTGATCTGACCACTCTCGTTTCTCCTTTCCAAGACCTAAAATACAAGAAAACAACGTGCACTCCGACACCGCCCACTTTAAGGTCTGCGGAACACGAGGGTGATGAGTTCAACTCTAGTCCACCTAGTCCTAGCCTCTGCAGAGTGGTCTCAACTAGTTACCACCCTTTTTTTTCAATTTCTGCCTAAAATGACATACCCACATCTAACTGCCTGTAGCTCAGTACCTGATGCAAGGATATGCATATTCTTGATACCATTTGAAAGGAAACACTTCGAAGTTTGTGGAAACTTGAAATGGATGTAGGAGAATATAACACATTAGATCAAAAACATGCGTTTTCAAAAATGCAGCATCTTTGAAATGCAAGAGAAAAGGCCATAGTTATAGTTTTAGGTGTCTTTTGGCTGTTGGCCACCAGATGGCAGCAGTGTGTGTGCAAAGTTTCAGACTGATCCAGTGAAGCATGACTAAATAACTATATAGAACATACGAAAATGCTATAGTGATAAAAAAAAATGGAAGTCCACACACTCCCGGGAATGTCATACATGATGGATAATTAACCTCCCTACAGAAAAGACACTAACCTTTGCACATCTAGATGGCCGGGAGGGGTGGATGTTTAGGGCCTGAGACAGCAGGTGTTCAAACTGTAGAACCCAGTTACTACATTTGAATCTAAAAGGGGATTTTATCAAACAAAACTATGCTACCTACCTTTTATCTCTGGGACCCTCAGGATCACAAATCAGAGCAAGATTACTGAATGCAAGTACATTATTTACCTTCAGAGGTGAATGTATCAAACCAGTTGCAGTGATAAGTGTTTTGTTGTTGTGCACTCTCCTCAAACAATAGCATGTTATTTTTTCACAGTAGTGACTACTGTAAATTGGATAGTGCAGTTAGATTAACAATAATTTAAGCTTTCTGCTCATATAAGACATGTCTATGTCCTGGAAAGTTGGCTGTTACTTACGACATTCTAGTCACATTAGCGCACATTAGCGCACATTAGCAACAACCGTCCTGGTTTAGGGACACCAATCCCGTAGGATGTCATATTATTTAGTAGATTCAATGATTGTAAAGATGGGGAGAAGTTTGTTTGTAATAAAGATACGCTTGGTTATTTTGACCCCACACTCCACGAAGCAAGTCCTGCAGGCTTTAGTTTGATCTTATCTTGATCATTGTCACATGGTCAAGCGTTGCAAAGACCTGGATTAGCTGCAGTTGGCCTGGAACTGAGCGGCACATCTTGCTCTTCATTGTAATCAGAGGGCTAATACTAATGCTATGCATCCCAGTCTCTCTTGGCTAAGAGTTGAGGAGAGACTGACGGCGTCACTTCTCGTTTTTGTAAAAAAAAAACGTGTTGTTTGAAAAGTCAATTTACACTCAGCACAGACACACACACTTACCCAATCAGAGATGCCACCAGGGGTGTTTTCACAGTCCCCAGGTCCAGAACAAATTCAAAGAAACGTACAGTATAATACAAAACCATGAGTGCATGGAACTCCATTCCATCTCATAAAGTGCAAGTGATCAGCAAAGCTGGTTGATTTTTTTTATTTTTTTAAAGCACCACCTTTCAGCACAACGCCTCTCCCCCATGTGATCTACTTGTGTGTATGTACTGAGATGTATGTGTAACTGATAGATGCACACACACGCACACTACTCGTTCATGTTTTTCAATGTATGTCAATTGTAAAGTCTTTTTTGCCTGTAATGTATTTTCTGTTACCTGTCGGACCCCGGTAAGAATAGCTATGGCCATTGGTGTCGGCTAATGAGGATATTACTAAATCAAATCAAACGCGAAGGACATAGAATATGCTGGGACGGATCCTGCAACACAGTCAGCTTGCCTCAGCCGTGGGGAACCTGAATAATATATTTTCAGGTGTGTTTTAACTCCACCAGTTACATGCCACTTGATTGGGAACTATTATGGTTGTCTTGCATTGCATTTGATGTGATACTGTACAGCTACAATGTATTTGTGTATTAATACCGCTCATCCCTTCCTGTGCAGTGCCTGAGTTAGCGGCAGAGCTAATGTAGGGCCACCGCAAGCTCATGAACCCAGAGGGCTCATGGAATGACCTCATGTACGATCAGCACTGCATGGGCATCAAGAACACGCACAACATGAACCTCATTCGAAACTTTAGCAAAGTGCAGGGCCTGTCGGACGACCTGGCCAAGCAATTGTGTATAGTGCTGCAGCGCACCATGGGCAAGGCTGGAGGCCACAGTGAGCAGGGAAGTTGGTGCAGTGCTTCCCAACAGGTTCTTGACAGGTTCTTCAAGCTCTACCACAACACTGTGTCCATCAGGGTGCAGGAACTGGCTGCAGAGGACCTGGCAGCCAACACGATCGTGTCCCTCCTCACCTGGTCCTCAATTAATACTTACAAAAGTAAGTCTGTACTGCCCTCTGTGACTCATGTAGCATCAGAGATATCTACACACCAGTCCAATCATTCCTTGCTATGCTAATGTTACGGACAGTGGCTTGTACTAACTGCATAATAACACAAATTGGACTGATGCCCAGATATCGCCTGCAGGAACTCTTTTTGAGGACTCTGATGATGAGAACTTCCCTGGTTTTGAGTAGTATGAACCTCGCCTGCCAAAGCCTGCATTGTCTCGGTTTCTACAGGCTTGGTTTTTTAATGCGGGGGAGGAGTGTGGCGAAATCCTGCACAGAGCCTTCACCGTGCGTTGCCACTAAGTGTGCACCCGCTGTCAGGAAGGCAGAAGTAATACAGCTATCCTACCTGTGTGTGAGCTCTCTGAAAACTGCTGCGCTGACAATGTCTATGCAACTCAGTATTGGCGTATTTAGATTATAAAAGGTAGTTTGCCTGTGTTATCGCTCTACTCTCGACGTGTTTGGAACCTGTTGCGGTCGTTCAATCATTTCATCTCATGGAATACGAGCAGCATTGTTGTGAAGCCTAGAGAGAAAAAGCGAGAGCGCAAGAACAGTTCTGAATATTGTCAGACTGCATCTGTGAGACTCTTGAGCAGTTTACAAACATTAACAAGTGTCTGACAAATGGCTCAGCTTATCACTACTCCAACCGTAACAAATGTGCAACAACAGAAAGGGATGACACCATGGTAAATTTCTGAACATCTGAAAGGACAAAAGCAGACTGACACTCAATCTCTATCTGTCGCTCGCTCGCATACACAAAAACACATACATACACACACACACGTACACATTTCACACTCACTTATCCACTCATTATCTAAACCTCCACACCCATAGCCTATTCCCCCCGAAGCCAGTATCAACCAAACACCAAACAGAGCCCTCAAAGCAATTAAGGATTAAGGATTTATCAGGACATTGGCTTGAGTGTTAACTCTTTGCTCAGAGACCCACCCTACCAGGACCAGAGTCCATGGGATTGGGAAAAGGCCAGCCATTCCAGACTAGTTTATCTTGCATCATAAATTGCTTAACTTTGTTCCTTTTCTTTACAAACAATTGTTACTGTTCTTAGATTTGAAGGTGTTTGAAGGCTTACTACCTGAATAGGATACCTTATCTGGAGTTCAAACAGACATGCTGTTGTTACGACGTCTCCTGTTCTGTTGGCGAGGCTTGGGTTGTGTCTGAAATGCAAAACGTCTTATGAGTGAGTGGTCACCAGTATGGACACAGAAAGAGAACAGGGCCCGTACTCACAAAGAGTCGGAGTGCTGATATAGGATCAGTTAAGTATGCAACAGGTCAAACATGTATGACAAGTGTGAGACACAGTAAGCAGAAAGAGACACATTCAAATTCCACTACAATCATAATGAATATGATTGATTATATGGACAGAGAGGATGTGATCTTACTCGGAGATGCTTCGTGCCCAGTGCAGTAAAATAATAGTTCCAATGCCAAAAGGGGCAAAAGGGAAGTTGATTGATAATAGGGATATCCTTGTCACACCAATGTGCCGGTAGGGATATCCTTGTCTCATCACGCACCAGCGACTCCTGTGGCGGGCCGGGCGCGGTGCGCGCTAACCAAGGTTGCCAGGTGCACGGTGTTTCCTCCGACACATTGGTGTGGCTAGCTTCCGGGTTGGATGCGCGCTGTGTTAAGAAGCAGTTTCGGCTTGGTTGGGTTGTGTATCGGAGGACGCATGACTTTCAACCTTCGTCTCTCCCGAGCCCGTACGGGAGGTGTAGCGAAGAGACAAGATAGTAGCTACTAACAATTGGATACCACAAAATTGGGGAGAAAAAGGGGGTAAAATGTATTTTAAAAAATTAAATGAAATAAATAAATAAAAGATAATATGATCGGGGCCGTGCAGAAGCGGTAGAATCAGATATGAGGATATTAGATCCCTGGTTACGTGACAATGGAATCTAAAAACAGAAGCCAGCAATGTATTCACTAGGTCATCAAGTTTTAATGAGAGTTCCATTTTTAGGAGACATTCACCAGGTGACAACAGCAAAACAGGGCTGACATATGTCTGTGCTTGTGTCACTACTACCCCATTTGTATCAGCCTGATAAAATATTGATCAACCAATAGGACTAACTTCCACTTTAAGACATTTGACTCGGATAACACAAAGCTGTTAGGACCTCAATATACAGATTTTGCCAAATTGACATGTAAAGACATGTAAATCATCTAGGCCTATGTGAATAACATTTACTGCTGCTCATTATGGTACCAACATAATAATGCTGAGTTTAGACAGGCAGACCAACTCTTTTTTTTTTCTCAAATAATTGGTATTTTGTCCAATCACAATAGATCTTTCACATCAGATCCTTTTCAGAGCTGATCTGATTGGTCAACAGATTTCATTCGTGAAAGAAAATGACGGTCTGCCTGTGTGAACACAGACCAAGAGCTGTAACGTAATCTGGATCTGGGGAGACTTGCCTATTTTTATCAAATTGGTCACCATTTATCACCTCTTTGCAAAAACAATAATAGATATTCATACCTCTGGCATAGTCCGCTGCAAGAACAACGTCACAACAGGATAAGCCGCATAGTCATAAGAAGGTCAAGATTATCTACACACAGTATAATAAGCAATTATACTATAGATTCTTATTGTTTTGAATGGTAAGCAATGCAATCTGAACAGAAAACACCCCAGAAAAGTCAGTCAATATTATTGGGAAATATGGTAATCCAGGTCAGAAATAGCCTCTTGGACCCTGGGTCCAAGTCACCTTGACTGCATTGTGGGTAGATAACTGCCCCTTTTCTGATACTCACAGAGAAACCTTTATGATGCAGATTGTTGACCTTCTCAATTTATTGAAACAGTGGGTACGCAACATCAGTCCAGCAGCATGATCCATAGAAATGGCAATTTCTCATTCTGCATTATGTGTCTCACCTACTCAAACCGTATTGAATGACAAATTATTTTTGTGATATTCAGCAATATCAATTCTCTCAAATTCTGCAGCAAATCACATGCGTATAGCTTTTTAGCTATACTCTTATAGCCTATATACGCCTAAAGCTGCTTATATACATTCTTAGCTAAAGCCTCTCATAATACAAGTGAGTGTATGGGTTAATGGGACACTTGGTATTACCATTTAGCTGAGAGCATGTGGTTAACTCCAATTCACCTCATGTAGAGATCAATATCAGCAACAATGAAAGTACACTTGACTCCAGGGACTCCATTAAGACATTACATACTATACCTTTTTGAATATGAATAAAAGCTTGGGGTCACCATCAATAAATCCTACATGCAGGTTCTCTCAACACAGACTTAAGCATAGTCCTGGATTTTTAGTCCAGGCTTAATCTGGACTAGATTTCATCTGTGTTTGGGAAACCAGCTCCATATGTAAAGCAATTTAACTCTGGAATCTCCCCATTCCTCTGCCTCATTTTCTACAGATTTACATTGAATTGACCTGGAATTACTGCAATTCATTCATTTAAATTAGCCTGTACAGACCAGGGGCCAATCTTTCAAAAATTATCTGCTAGGATTTCTCCAATCGGATAGGATTAAATGTTAGAATTGGGTTTTCAAAACTGAAAAATGTGATTCTGATCATCTGGATAGGGATAAGGATTGGTTCATCCAATCTCACCTTTAAATCAGGATTAAATGTTGTTTTTACATTTTTAAAAAGCTCTAAGGTAGTGATTAGGATAAAATGCATATTGAGAAAGACACCAGTGATAATGCCTATGAAAGGGCAGAAAAGAAGACTTGTTGGCTGAAGATCAAGTTGTCATGCTCCAACAAAGAGACAAATCTGTGCATTCGCTTACTCCAAGCACACTTGAAAGATGCCCAAGTTGCGTTTTCAGATGATAATATGTATTTAGAATGAGGTGGTGATTTTTCAAAGCACTGAAAATCCAGATTGTAGGATGTTGATAGTGACATCTGGATCAGAATGATCCACAAGAGGTTGGTGGCACCTTAATTGGGGAGGATGGGCTCCTGGTAATGGCTGGAGCAGAATCAGTGAAATGGTATCAAACATGGTTTCAAGGGGTGCTGCAGCATCCTCTGCACCCTTACTTCCCTCAGCTACAGTGGGGCAAAAAAGTATTTAGTCAGCCACCAACTGTGCAAGTTCTCCCACTTCAAAAGATGAGAGAGCCCTGTCATTTTCATCATAGGTACACTTCAACTATGACAGACAAAATGAGAAAAAAAATCCAGAAAATCACATTGTAGGATTTTTAATGAATTCATTTGCAAATTATGGTGGAAAATAAGTATCTGGTCACCTACAAACAAGCAAGATTTCTGGCTCTCACAGACCTGTAACTTCTTCTTTAAGAGGCCCATCTGTCCACCACTCGTTACCTGTATTAATGGCACCTGTTTGAACTTGTTATCAGTATAAAAGACACCTGTCCACAACCTCAAACAGTCACACTCAAATGTCTACTATGGCCAAGACCAAAGAGCTGTCAAAGGACACCAGAAACAAAATTGTAGACCTGCACCAGGCTGGGAAGACTGAATCTGCAAATCTGTTTGAAGAAATCAACTGTGGGAGCAATTATTAGGAAATGGAAAACATACAAGACCACTGGATGACCCAATCCTTATCCCTATCCAGATGATCCCTCGATCTGGGGCTCCACGCAAGATCTCACCCCGTGGGGTCAAAATGATCACAAGAACAGTGAGCAAAAATCCCAGAACCACACGGGGGGACCTAGTGGATGACCTGCAGAGAGCTGGGACCAAAGTAACAAAGCCTACCATCAGTAACACACTACGCCGCCAGGGACTCAAATCCTGCAGTGCCAGTACATGTCCAGGCCCATCTGAAGTTTGCTAGAGAGCATTTGGATGATCCAGAAGAAGATTGGGAGAATGTCATATGGTCAGATGAAAACAAAATAGAACTTTTTTGGTAAAAACTCAACTCGTCGTGTTTGGAGGACAAAGAATGCTGAGTTGCATCCAAAGAACACCATACCTACTGTGAAGCATGGGGGAGGAAACATCATGCTTTAGGGTTGTTTTTCTGCTAAGGGACCAGGACGACTGATCCGTGTAAAGGAAAGAATAAATGGGGACATGTATCGTGAGATTTTGAGTGACAACCTCCTTCCGTGAAGGATGAAACGTGGCTGGGTCTTTCAGCATGACAATGATCCCAAACACACCGCCCAGGCAACGAAGGAGTGGCTTCGTAAGAAACATTTCAAGGTCCTGGAGTGGCCTAGCCAGTCTCCAGATCTCAACCCCATAGAAAATCTTTGCAGGGAGTTGAAAGTCCATGTTGCCCAGCAACAGCCCCAAAACATCAATGCTCTAGAGGAGATCTGCATGGAGCAATGGGCCAAAATACCAGCAACAGTGTGTGAAAACCTTGTGAAGACTTACAGAAAACGTTTGACCTCTGTCATTGCCAACAAAGGGTATATAACAAAGTATTGAGATAAAATGTTGTTATTGACCAAATACTTATTTTCCACCATAATTTGCTAATAAATTCATAAAAAATCCTACAATGTGATTTTCTGGATTGTTTTTCTCATTTTGTCTGTCATAGTTGAAGTGTACCTATGATGAAAATTACAGGCCTCTCTCATCTTTCTAAGTGGGAGAACTTGCACAATTGGTGGCTGACTAAATACTTTTTTGCCCCACTGTATGTCTGTCATAGGATGCTGCTGAGGGTAGGATGGCTCATAATAAATGGCTAAAATGGAATGGAAACCATGTGTTTGATGAGTATGATACCATTCCATTTATTCTGTTCCAGACATTACTATGAGCCCGTTCTCCCCAATTAAGGTGCCACCGGCCTCCTGTGATGAGTGCGCAACTTCTGCAAGCGCTTATGCTCTACTGCTCTGTGCCACTACGCAAAAGTAATGATAATGCATGCAATACTTTATTATTCAGTATGGAGACAAAGTGGAGTCGCAATTCAATGACTCAGACACGAGATGTATGTAGCAGGGATTCCAGACAATCATGGATTATAAAGCAAAAACAAGCCACGCCGTGGACACTGACATCTTGTTCCCGGACAAGCTAAACACCTTCTTCACCTGCTTCAAGGGAAACATAGTGCCACCACCGCCGACGTAAGACATTTAAGCGTGTTAATCCTCGCAAGGCTGCCGGCCCTGATGGCATCCCTAGCCGCGTCCTAGACCAACTGGCTGGAGTGTTTACGGACATATTCAATCTTTCCCTAGCCCAGTCTGTTATCCCCACTTGCTTCAAGATGTCCACCATTGTCCCTGTAACCAAGAAAGCGAGAGGTAACTGAACTAAATGACTATCGCCCGTAGGACTCACTTCTGCCATCATGAAGTGCTTTGAGAGACTAGTCAAGGATCATGTCACCTCCACCTTACCCAACATCCTAAACCCACTGCAATTTACATACCGCCCAAATAGATCCACGGATGACGCAATTCGCCATTGCACTGCACACTGCCATCTGGACCTACACTACCGTTCAAAAGTTTGGGGTCACTTAGAAATGTCCTTGTTTTTGAAAGAAAAGCTCATTTTTTAGCAGATAAAAATTACATCAAATTGATCAGAAATACAGTGTAAACATTGTTAACGTTGTAAATGACTATTGTAGCTGGAAACAGCAGATTTTTATGGCATATCTACATAGGCCCATTATCCGTAACCATCACTCCTGTGTTCTAATGGCACGTAGTGTTAGCTAATCCAAGTTTATCATTTTAAAAGGCTAATTGATCATTAGTAAACCCCTTTGCAATTATGTTAGCACAGCTGAAAACTGTTGTCCTGATTAAAGAAGAAATAAAACTGGCCTTCTTTAGACTAGTTGAGTATCTGGAGCATCAGCATTTGTGGGTTCGATTACAGGCTCAAAATGTCCAGAAACAAATAACTTTGTTCTGAAACTCGTCAGTCCATTCTTGTTCTGAGAAATTAAGGCTATTCCATGCGAGAAATTGCCAAGAAACTGAAGATACAATGCTGTGTACTACTCCCTTCACAGAATAGCGCAAACTGGCCCAAAACAGAATAGAAAGAGGAGTGGGAGGCCCCGGTGCACAACTGAGCAAGAGGACAAGTGAATTAGTGTCTAGTTTGAGAAAGACGCCTCACACGTCCTCAACTGGCACATTCATTAAATAGTACCCACAAGACACCAGTCTCAATGTCAACAGTGAAGAGGAGACTCTGGGATGCTGGCATTCTAGGCAGAGTTCCTCTGTCCAGTGTCTGTGTTATTTTGCCCATCTTAAGCTTTTATTTTTATTGGCCAGTCTAAGATACGGCTTTTTCATTGCAACTGTGCCTAGAAGGCCAGCATCCCGGAGTCGCCTCTTCATTGTTGACGTTGAGACTGGTGTTTTGCGAGTACTATTTAATGAAGCTGCCATTGGAGGGCTTGTGAGGCGTCTGGTGGAGTGCTCAAGAGATAGTTGCTCTTCTGGAAGGTTCTTCCATCTCCACAGAGGAACTCTGGAGCTCTGTCCGAGTGACCATCAGGTTCTTGGTCATTTCCATGACGAAGGCCCTTCACCCCAGATTGCTCAGTTTGGCTGGATGGCCAACTCTAGGAAAAGTCTTGGTTGTTCCGAACTTCATCCATTTAAGAATGATGGAGGCCACTGTGTTCTTGGGGACCTTCAACGCTGAATACATTTTTTGGTACCCTTCCCCAGGTCTGTCCCTCATCATAATCCTGTCTCGGAGACCTACGGACAATTCCTTCGACCTCATGGCTTGGTTTTTGTTCTGACATGCACTGTCAACTGTGGGGCCTTTTTATATGGACAGGTGTGTGCCTTTCCAAATAATTTCCAATCAATTGAATTGACCACAGGTGGACTCCAATCAAGTTGTAGAAACATCAATGATAAGCAATGGAAACAGGATGCACCTGAGCTCTGAAAAACGTATGTAAATAAGATATTTCCATTTTTTATACATTTGCAAAAATTACAAATGAACTGTTTTCACTTAGTCAATATGGGGTATTGTGTGAAGATGAGGAAAATGATTTAATCGATTTTAAAATAAGCTGTAACGTAACAAAATGTGAAAAAAGTGGTCTGAATACTCTGTATAGTCGTGGCGAAAGGTTTTCAGAATGACACATATTAATTTTTAAAGTCTGCTGCCTCAGTTTGTATGATGGCAATTTGCATATACTCCAGAATGTTATGGAGAGTGATCAGATGAATTGCAATTAATTGCAAAGTCCCTCTTTGCTATGCAAATGAACTGAATCCCCCCCCAAACATTCCCGCTGTATTTCAGCCCTGCCACAAAAGAACCAGCTGACAACATGTCAGTGATTCTCTCGTTAACACAGGTGTGAGTGTTGATGAGGACAAGGCTGGAGATCACTCTGTCATGCTGATTGAGTTCGAATAACTAGCTTCAAAAGGAGGGTGGTGCTTGGAATCATTGTTCTTCCTCTGTCAACCATGATTACCTGCAAGGAAACGTGCCGTCATCATTGCTTTGCACAAAAAGGGCTTCACAGGCAAGGATATTGCTGCCAGTAAGAATGCACCTAAATCAACCATTTATCGGATCATCAAAAACTTCAAGGAGAGCGGTTCAATTGTTGTGAAGAAGGCTTCAGGGCGCCCAAGAAAGTCCCAAGCAAGCGCCAGGACCGTCTCCTAAAGTTGATTCAGCTGCGGGATTGGGGCACCACCATTACAGAGCTTGCTCAGGAATGGCAGCTGGCAGATGTGAGTGCATCTGCACGCACAGTGTGGCGAAGACTTTTGGGGGATGGCCTGGTGTCAAGAAGGGCAGCAAAGCCGCCACTTCTCTCCAGGAAAAAACATCAGGGACAGACTGATATTCTGCAAAAGGTACAGGGATTGGACTGCTGAGGACTGAGGTAAAGTCATTTTCTCTGATGAATCCCCTTTCTGATTGTTTGGAGGATCCAGAAAAAAAGCTTGTCCGGAGAAGACAAGGTGAGCGCTACCATCAGTCCTGTGTCATGCCAACAGTAAAGCATCCTGAGACCATTCATGTTGCTTCTCAGCCAAGGGAGTGGGCTCACTCACAATTTTGCCTAAGAACACAGCCACGAATAAAGAATGGTACCATCACATCCTCCGAGAGCAACTTCTCCCAACCATCCAGGAACAGTTTGGTGACGAACAATGCCTTTTCCAGCATGATGGAGCACCTTGCCATAAGGCAAAAGTGATAACTAAGTGGCTCGGGGAACAAAACATAGATATTTTGGGTCCACGGCCAGGAACTCCCCAGACCTTAATCCCATTGAGAACTTGTGGTCAATCCTCAAGAAGCGTGTGGACAAACAAAAACCCACCAATTCTGACAAAATCCAAGCATTGATTATGCAAGAATGGGCTGCCATCAGTCAGAATGTGGCTGAGGTCCTTGATGATCTTCTTGGCCTTGCTCTGACACCGGGTGCTATAGATGTCCTGGAGGGCAGGCAGTGTACCCCAGATGATGCTTTGGGCAGGCCGCACCACCCTCTGGAGAGCCCTGCGGTTGCAGATGCCGTACCAAGCGGTGATACAGCCGAACAGGACTCTCTCAATGGAGCATCTGTAAAAGTTTGTGAGGGTCTTACGGGCCAAGCTGAATTTCTTCAGTCTCCTGAAGTCGCTGCTGTGCCTTCTTCACCACACTGTCTATATGGGTGGACCATTTTAGATTGTCAAATTGTGTACGCCAAGGAACTTTAAGCTTTTCACCTTCTCCGCTGATGTGTGATGCTCCCCATCTGGCCTTTATGGTAGAGTGGCCAGATGGAAGGCAGATGACAGCCCACTTGGAGTTTGCCAAAAGGCACCTAAAGGACTCTCAGATCATGAGAAACAAGATTCTCTGGTCTGATGAAACCAAGATTGAACTCTTTGGCCTGAATGCCAAGCGTCACATCTGGAAAAAACCTAGCACCATCCCTACGGTGAAGCATGGTGGTGGCAGCATCATGCTGTGGGGATGTTTTTCAGCGACAGGGAGACTAGTCAGAATCGAGGCAAAGATGAACGGCGCAAAGTACAGAGAGATCCTTTATGAAATCCTGCTCCAGAGCACTCTGGGCCTCAGACTGGGGCGAAGGTTCACCTTCCAACAGGAAGACCACCCTAAGCACACAGCCAAGACAATGCAGGAGTGGCTTCAGGAGTCCTTGAGTTTCCCAACCAGAGCACAATCAAACATCTCTGGAGAGACCTGAAAATAGCTGTGCAGCAAAGTTACCCATCAAACCTGACAGAGCTTGAGAGGATCTGCAGAGAAGAATGGGAGAAACTCACCAAATACAGGTGTGCCAAGCTTGTAGCGTCATACTCAAAAAGACTAGGAGGCTGTAATCACTGCCAAAGGTGCTTCAAGTACTGAGTAAAGGGTCTGAATACTTATGTAAATGTGAATAGTTTTTTATTTTTAATAGAGTAGCAACAATTTTTGTTTAACCTGTTTTTGCTTTGTCATTATGGGGTATTGTGTAGATTGAATGATTTTTTAAAAATCATTCTAAAATTAAGGTTGTATCGTAACAAAATGTGAAAAAAAATTGCCACACTTTGCCTTGATGACAACTTTGCATACTCTTGGCATTCTCTCAACCAGCTTCACTTGGAATGCTTTTCCAATAGTCTTGAAGGAGTTCCCACATATGCTGAGCACTTGTTGGCTGCTTTCCTTCACTCTGCGGTCCAACTCATCCCAAACCATCTCAATTGGGTTGAGGTTGGGTGATTGTGGAGGCCAGGTCATCTGATGCAGCAATCCATCACTCTCCTTGGTCAAATAGCCCTTACACAGCCTAGAGGTGTGTTGGGTCATTGTCCTGTTAAAAAACAAATTATAGTCCCACTAAGCGCAAACCAGATGGGGTGGTGTATCTCTGCAGAATGCTGTGGTAGCCATGCTGGTTAAGTGTGCCTTGAGTTCTAAATAAATCACTGACAGTGTCACCAGCAAAGCACTCCCACACAATTACACCTCCTCCTCCATGCTTCACGGTGGGAACCACAATGCGGAGATCATCCGTTGAACTACTCTGCATCTCACAAAGACACAGCGGTTGGAACCAAAAAGCTCAAATCTGGACTCATCAGACCAAAAATGACAGATTTCTACCGGTCTAATGTCCATCGCTCGTGTTTCTTGGCCCAAGCAAGTCTCTTCTTCTTATTGGTGTCCTTTAGTAGTGGTTTCTTTGCAGCAATTCGACCACGAAGGCCCGATTCACGCAGCCCGATTCACACAGTTGATCTTAAGATATGTCTGTTACTTGAACTCTTTGAAGCATTTATTTGGGCTGCAATTTCTGAGGCTGGTAACTCTAATGAACTTATCCTCTGCAGCAGGATAAGTGGAATGTGGTAACTCTGGGTCTTCCTTCTTGTGACGGTCCTCATGAGATCCAGTTTCATTATAGTGCTTGATGGTTTTTGCTACTGCACTTGAAGAAACTTTCAAAGTTCTTGAAATTTTCCGCATTGACTGACCTTCATGTCTTAAAGTAATGGACTGTCGTTTCTCTTTGCTTAGTTGAGCTGTTAAGCCATAATATGGACTTGGTCTTTTACCAAATAGGGCCATCTTCTGTATACCACCCCTACCTTGTCACAACACAACTGATTGGCTCAAACGCATTAAGAAATTCCACAAATGAACTTTTAAAAATGCACACCTGTTAATTGAAATGCATTCCAGGTGACCTCATGAAGCTGGTTGAGTGAATGCCTAGAGTGTGCGAAGCTGTCAAAGGCAAAGAGTGGCTACTTCGAAGAATCTCAAATTCAAAATATATTTTTATTTGTTTAACACTTTGGTTTCTACATGATTCCATGTGTGTTATTTAATAGTTTTGATGTCTTCACTATTATTCTACATGTAGAAAATAGTACAAATAAAAACCCTTGAAAGAGAAGATGTCCAAACTTTTGACTATATAATTAATTTATACTCCAGACATTGCTCTACCTAATATTTATTCATTCCATTATTCTACTTTTTAGATGTGTATTGTTAAATATTACTGCACTGTTGGAACTAGGAACACAAGCATTATGCTACACTCGCAATAACGTCTGTGCCGAATACATTTGTATATTTTTTCATGCATTCACAGCCCCCCCCCCCCCCCCCTATCACGCTCACTTTTTGTTCTGGCACCTCCCGATTTACAAATGAAGTACTGCCCTGGGCACATGTAGGGTACATTCAACACCAAGGCACATACGCTGACTTCTCACAAATGCACACATTCAGGTTACAAACTAGGCCTAAGATCACTAGACAAAGCAAGTGCAACAATATTAGCAGGCTAGTTATTGGTTTCGTAACAATAGCTTAAATGGATCTGGAACCAGGCTACAACTGAAGTGGTCATCAAAAAAGGTCACCCCATCATTGAAAAGTATGAATAATTCTATAATACATTTGATTGACCATTGAAAATGTCATTTTATTTTTGAAATGACTTGACAATTGTTTTAGCAACTACATTTACATGTCAAAAAGCTGCAAATTCTTGTAATAAGCATCTTTTGTCCATGATAGCTTTTTCTCCACATATTTCTATATACATATTTACACATACATACATGATGCTTTGAGTTCCAAGTTAGACAAGAGTTGACTCATGATACAAGCCTTTTCCTTCGGATTAGCAAACAAATACCATAAAGGTTATAGCCTTAACTGATCACATCATAGCAAACCAACATTGACAAAAAAGTTTCTTCAATTTTGGGGGGGAAAATAATACAAGTGCATGTTGAAACCAGATGAGGCGGGCACTCTGAAAAAGTAAAACAGCTCCTCTGTCTGTTCATCAAAATACAAACGAGATCAGAAGCACAAAATGAAGGGATATAAAGAACACAGATGAAGGATCTTAATTTGAGCCAGTTTGCAACAGCAGGAAAATAATCCGGTTGAAACAGGAAATGTGAATAATGTGGACAAATAAATCTGTAGGGGTTGATTAAAAAACAATGCTGTCAAGGCAAATCAAGTCAGACATTTTAAAGCGGAAAGTACAAACTTCAGAAGCCTTTTTAAACCCTGAATACACAAGTTTGCATTTCCTGTTGTGCAGGAAAATTCTCAGCAACAACATTTATCCTACATATGTAAATGTACTGTACATTACTAAAGAGCACAATTTACGAAGCTTGATTGACTCACTCAAAGTTCATTTGTTGAAGCTGAGGATAACATTAGGCGTGGCGGCTGTATGTGGATGTGTGTGTGTGTGTGTGTGTGTGTGTGGACTACATAGTCTTCCTTCTTGAGCTATAATCAGGTTGTCAAAGAAAAGGATTGTTTCAGCATTGAAGGTCATCTGATTCCATTGAGAAAACCTTCAGATTCTGTTTAGGGAGGTGGACACACAGCAATGCAGCCAACCTGGGTTGTGTTCAGTAGGTACGAAACGGAAAGAAAAAACGTCCAAAATGGAGCGAAAAAAAAAGAAAACATGGAGGCACGATCTGAACTTCCCACAGATGTTTTTTTTTGCTAATAGTGTGCCCTAATGAACACGACCCTGCATTTTTACCTTGGAAGCTCGCCTACAGCCCTACAGTTGGCCTGCAGGTGAAGTTGCCATGGTGACCAGGAGACGCTTCTAGGCTGCTGTGGCGACCAGGTCGGAGTGGGTCAGGTCAAAAGGTCAGACTCCAGTGGCCACCTGGCTGTTGTAGTCGGTGGACTCCATCTTGAGGATGTACGGGATGATGCTGTCTATCTGCACGTTGCCGATGAGGCCAGCGAAGAACAGCTCCTCTGTCACCGCTGCACTCATCAGCCGCAGGGCCGGGAGACGCAGCAGCAGCTTGGATAACCTGACAGGTACATTTTAGAATGTTATGGATCTTTGCTTTGGCAATAATATTCATGTGAATGTCATGCCAATAAATCATTTATAATTGAAGGCAGGAAAGCATTCGAATTTGACAATTTAATTGAGGGAGGCAAAAACAGTGGTCGAGAAACAGAATTGGAAGATGAATGATCGAGGAAATGATGTTACAGTTGGATTTAGTGGTAGAATGTAGCGAGTTACTGACCGATAGGAGTCTTCTGGGTAGGTCCTGGTAACATAGTCCTGTAGCTCCATGTAAGCCTTCTCCTGGAACCGCTCGATCTGTAAGGTGTTGTCAATGCCTGGGTGGTCTATAGCATGCGCACACACACAGAGAACAAGTTCATTAAACAAAAGGAACGGTACCGCATCAGACAATCACCATGGTACCAAACAACCTTCACTGACTATCTACATGTTTCTATTTCACTGCTGTCTTTTATACACTGAACAAAAATATAAAAAAACACATGTAAAGTGTTGGTCCTATGTTTCTTGAACTCAAATAAATGATCCCAGAAATTCTTTATACGCACAGAAAAAATATTTCTCTCAAATGGTGTGCACAAATTTGTTTACACCCCCCCTTTGCCAAGATAACCCATCCACCTGACAGCTGTGGCATATCGGGAAGCTGATTAAACAGCACAATCATTACACAGGTGCACCTTGTGCTGGGGGAAAATAAAAGGCCAATCTAAAAATGTGCAGTTGCCACAACACAATTCTACAGATGTCTCAAGCTTTGAGGGAGCATGCAATTGGCATGCTGACTGCAAGAATGTTGCCATATAATTGAATGTTCATTTCTCTACCATAAGCCGCCTCCAACGTCGTTTTAGAGAATTTGGCAGTACATTCAACCGGCCTCAACTGCAGACCACATGTATTGCGTCATGTGGGCGAGCGTTTTGCTGATGTCAACATAGTGGCATTGGGGTTGTGGTATAAGCAGGCATAAACTACAGACAATGAACACAATTGCATTTTAAAATCGATGGCAATTTGAATGCACAGAAATACCGTGATGAGATCCTAAAGCCCAATGTAAGGCACATTTCTTTTAAGGTATAGGTAACGGGATGCAAATCTTTATTCCCAGTCATGTGAAATCCATAGATAAGGGCCTAATTCATTATTTAAATTGACTGATTTCCACATATGAACTCTGTAAAATCATTGAAATGGTTACGTTTATATTTTTGTTCAGTATAGTTCTTGGCAAAGACGCAGAACAAGTAGATTAAGCAAAAGGAAAGGGTGCAACTCCGCATTTATAATAACTCTCCCTTTCATGTACACAGCAAATCCATGGGGAGTCATGGTCCAGTGTACTTTCTTTTGTTTAAATAGTTTGCTGAGGATCTGGGAACTGTTGTCTGAAGGGCAGCACCTAACTACACTAAGAAGGGGCCAGGGACAATTCGCCGTGTTACTGCATGGGACAGACTCACCATTGAACAAGCTTAATAGTAAAAAATAATATATGTATAAAAATATTTTGTTTAAATTCAAAATAAATATATAGGCATAATCTGTGTCCAGGAGGTTGGCCCAATGAACGTAATCATGTGACAACATTTTTCACGGAAGTGAGTTGAGTCATGCAACAGTTTCTCATTTACGCTACATTGCCAAAAGTATGCTCGTCGAACATCTCATTCCAAAATTCTGGGCATTAATTTGGAGTTGGTTCCCCTTTTTGCTGCTATAACTCTTCTGGGAAGGCTATCCAATAGATGTTGGAAAATTGCTGAGGGGACTTGCTTCCATTCAGCGACAAGAGCATTAGTGAGGTTGGGGCACTTAGGTTGGGCGATTAGGCCTGGCTTGCAGTCAGCATTCCAATTCATCCCAAAGGTGTTAGATGGAGGTTGAGGTCAGGGCTCTGTGCAGGCCAGTCAAGTTTTTCTTGACGCTTTGAGCACAGGGGCATTGTCATGTCGATATAGGAAGCACAGAATCGTCTAGAATGTCATTGTATGCTGTAGCGTTAAGATCTCTCTTCACTGGAACAAAGGGGCCTAGCTCGAACTATAAAACAGCCCAGGCCATTATTCCTCCTCCACCAAACCTTAGTTGGCACTATGCAGTCGGGCAGGTAGGATTCTCCTGGCATCTGCCAGACTCAGATTTGTTCGTCGGACTGCCAAATAGTGAAGCAAGATTCATCACTCCAGAGAATGCGTCTCCACTGCTCTAGAGTCCAATGGCAGCAAGCTTTACGTCACTCCAGCAGACGCTTGGTATTGCGCATGGTGACCTGTACATAGCCCACCTATAACTTAGCCCAAACAACTACCTCTTTCCCTACTGTATTTTATTTATTTATTTTGCTCCTTTGCACCCCATTATTTTTATTTCTACTTTGCACATTCTCCCATTGCAAATCTACCATTCCAGTGTTTTACTTGCTATATTGTATTTACTTTGCCACCATGGCCTTTTTGCCTTTACCTCCCTTATCTCACCTCATTTGCTCACATCGTATATAGACTTGTTTATACTGTATTATTGACTGTATGTTTGTTTTACTCCATGTGTAACTCTGTGTCGTTGTATGTGTCGAACTGCTTTGCTTTATCTTGGCCAGGTCGCAATTGTAAATGAGAACTTGTTCTCAACTTGCCTACCTGGTTAAATAAAAGGTGAAATAAAAAAATAAAATCTTGGGCGGCTGCTTGGCCATGTAAACCCATTTCATGAAGCTCCTGACTAACAGTTCTTGTGCTGACGCTGCATCCAGAGGCAGTATGGAACTCGGCAGTGAGTGATTTTTACGTGCTATGCGCTTCAGCACTCAGTGTTCCCATTCTGTGAGCTTGTGTGGCCCATCACCTCTCAGCTGAGCCGTTGTTGCTCTTAGACATTTCCACTTCACAATAACAGGACATACATTTGACCGGGTGAGCTGTAGCAGGCCAGATATTTAACAAACTGACTTGTTGGAAAGGTTGCATCCTATAACGATACATCTGTCAGCAATGGGTGTGGCGGAAATGGCCAAATCCACTCATTTGAAAGGGGTATCGATATACTTTTGGCCATATAGTGTATCAGCACTAATTTCAAAACTAACACATAAAACGCTAGTTCCTATCTTTTCCCACTCTCTTCATGGATGCTTTGCACTGTCTGGAATGTGACCAATTACTCTTTGCAACACCGAGTTACATTATGCATCAGTCCCTCTTTATCACTCTCTCCAGCCACCACTCACCAGGGCTAAAGAGGACGATGGCTTTGAGGTAGGCGTATTCATACGAGTCAGGGGACAGTTTGGCCATGCTGTTACAGAACTCCTGCATCCTCCAGATGTGTTCCATCACCAGCTTCACTCGCTCTGGGGACAGCTTCTCTATAGGGGGGGAAACAGGGGAGCGTAAATCATTTAAAATACTATAAAACGCCCCCATGTTCTCCCACAACAAAAAGCCTACTGTGGCTCTGACTCAGCAGATGCTTCTCTGCAGGGGAGGGGGGGGGATGAACAAGAGGAAGACTGGAGAAGGACACTGGGGCTCTTTGTCTAAAATCCTTCCTCTCCTTCATATCCACCGATCTTTCAAAAAAAAAAATGACCAGGTGAAAGCTAGCCTAATGATGAGCTTCTCTTCCACCATATTGTTTTTCCCAGTCAAGTCTTTTCGAATCAGTCCAGATTATGATAAAGAGGAGACAACGAGGAGGACAAATTTTTATCAATTGAGATAGAGCCTGGAAATATGTTTGCTGCATAAATCACACTCTCCATACTGGAAGGCGCTTTGGATAAAAATCTGCTGGCAATTATTGTAAACACTGATAAATATGTATTCATTTGTACAATCCACCTCCTGTACCTTCTTGTAGGCTGGTTTGCAGGTGGTTGATGATGGCAGCCAGGATGGTGGCGACATTCATAACGTTGGCGCACTGAGCCAGGCCCAGAGCAAACAGCTCATTCCAACAAGCCTTCATCAGGTTAATGTCATTATCGAGACCACTATGGAGAAAAGACAACATTCGAAATGTTGGCGCATCGAGCCAGGCACAGGGCAAACGGTTTGTTCCAACAGGACTTCACCAGGTTAGTGTCAATATCACTGGGAAATACAGGATGCATTTAATTTATTAAAATGCATGCATGGAGAATATATTAATATACACTGCATTTAAAATCATAGAGGATGACACACAAATACTTCCATTTTGGTGCTCTGGCCAGTAGGCAGAACACGGCAGTTTGCACATACAGTGCCGGCGGAAAGTATTCAGACCCCTTGACTTTTTCCACATTTTGTTACGTCACAGCCTTATTCTAAAATTGATTAACTTGCCTGTTGACGCAGTGATTACAGCCTCGAGTCATCTTGGGTATGACGCTACAAGCTTGGCACACCTGTATTTGGGGAGTTTCTCTCATTCTTCTCTGCAAATCCTCTCAAGCTCTGTCAGGTTGGATGGGGAGCATTGTTGCACAGCTATGTTCAGGTCTCTCCAGAGATGTTTGATTGGGTTCAAGTCCGGGATCTGGCTGGGGAACTCCAGGACATTAAGAGACTTGTCTCAAAGCCACTTCTGCGTTGACTTGGCTGTGTGGTTAGGGTCATTGTCCTGTTGAGGTCCTGAGCAGGTTTTCATCAAGGATTTCTCTGTACTTTGCTCTGTTCATCTTTGCCTCGATCCTGACTAGTCTCCCAGTCCTTCCTGCTGAAAAACATCCTCATAGCATGATGCTGCCACCACCATGCTTCACCGTAGGGATGGTGCCAGGTTTCCTCCAGACGTGACGCTTGGCATTCAGGCCAAAGAGTTCAATCTTGGTTTCATCAGACCAGAGAATCTTGTTTCTCATGGTCAGAGTCCTTTAGATGCCTTTTGGCAAACTCCAAATGGGCTGTCATGTGGCTTCCATCTGGCCCCTCTACCATAAAGACCTGATTGGCGGAGTGCTGCAGAGATGGTTGTCTTTCTGCAAGGTTCTCCCATCTCCACTGAGGAACTCCAGAGTGTGACCATCATGAACACCTGACCATCAGGTTCTTGGTTAACTCCCTGACCAAGGCCCTTCTCCCCCAATTGCTCTGTTCGGCCAGGCAGATAGCTCTAGGAAGAGTCTTGGTGGTTCCAAACATCTTCCATTTAAGAATTAGAATTATGGAGGCCACTGTGTTATTGGGGACCTTCAATGCTACAGAAGTGTTTTGGTACCCTTATCCAAATCTGTGCCTCGACACAATCCTGTCTCGGAGATCTACGGACAACTCCTTCGACCTCACGGCTTGCTTTTTGCTCTGGCATGCACTGTCAACTGTGGGACCTTATATAGACAGGTGTGGGGCTTTCCAAATCATGTCCAATCAATTGAATTTACATCAGATGGACTCCTATCAAATTGTAGAAACATTAAGGATGATCAATGGAAACAGGATGCACCCTGAGCTCAATTTAAAACGTTTCATATCAAATGGTCTGAATACTTATGTAAATAAGGTATTTCGTTTTGTTTTGCAAAGACTTCTAAAAACCTGTTTACGCGTCGTCATTATGGGGTATTGTGTGCAGATTGTTGAGGTAAAACATTTATTTAATCCATTTTAGAATAAGGCTGTAATGTAACAAAATGTGAAAAGGGTAAAGGGGTCTGAATACTTACATCTTCCATTTACTTACATCTTCCAATTCAGTGGAAGAGAATTAGAGAGACAGAATGAGAGCAGTAGGTAGGTAGGGACTCACCCCAAGGCTTGAAAGGCAGGTATGGAGCGCGCCCAGTGCATGGACAGGAAGAGGAGCCTTGAGGCCGACTCACAGATGTAGTTCACGTTTAGGTACTCAGGCATGGGCAAAGGCATCATCAACTAAAGAGCGTGAGCAAGAGAGACATCATTATTGAGAAAGAATGGGCCTAGACATTAGACTTTTAAATTTAAAAAAAAAAAAGTTATTGATGAATTATATTTATTAATCCCTGCAGGGAAATGAAGTTGCCATAGCAAGTGAGTTCAGGGCCTCTTGATTCTTTAAGCACTCTATGACGTACTGAGAATACATTTCCATTTTAAGATAACACCTGATTTAAAAATGGATTAAAGTTATGGTCAGCCCCAGGGCCTTTGAGTGGGGTAGCATCCCAAGTGGCACCCTTTTCCCTTTATAGTGGACTACTTTTGAGCATGGCCCCTGGGCCTCACCTTGAAGGGGACGTGGCTGTCTGAGAGAAGGGGCCCCTCCAGCTCCACCACAGGGCCGGACTGGTCCCCTGACATCAACTGCAACGTGGCCTCCAGAGTGTCTCCCGCTGAGCCATCACCAGGATTCAAGGCCTTGGCCAGGGTGTCAAACGCTCTGGGGAGGTGGGAGAGCGAGACAACAAAACAAGTCAATCAACAAATTAGTGCTCGATTCACACTATAGTGCCGACTTAAACCCGAACTCTTCTGGCTCTGATGTTTTATTTTCTCATTGTCCTTTCCAGCACGGTTCCATCAATTATGGTGGATGCGTAATCAGGCCAGCTCAGTACATCTGTTTTGGCTCTGTAGTGTAGAAGCCCTTTACCCACACACACAAACACAAGTCAGTTCAAACTAGTACACTTAGTGCCTTCAGAAATTACTCAAACCGCATGACTTATTCCACATTTTGTTGTGTTACAGCCGGAACATGATTAAAATATATGTTCTATATCAAGCTCTCTACACACAATACCTCAACGACAAAGTGTAAACATGTTTAAACATATTTACACATTTAGTAAAAATTCAATACAGAAATCTAATTTACATAAAGTATTTCAGCGTAAATCAGAGCTTTCAACACCTGGATTATGCAACATTTGCCTATTATTCTTCCAAAAAATGATTTAAGATCTGTCGAATTGGTTGTTGATCATTACTAGACAACCATTTTCAGGTCTTGCCATAGTTTTGACCTAAATCTACCTCGGCTACTCAGGAACATTCACTGTCTTCTTGGTAAGCAACTCCAGTGCAGATTTGGCCTTGTGTTTTAGGTTATTGTCCTGCTGAAAGGTGAATTAATCATCCAGTGTCTGGGTAAGCAGACAACCAGATTTTCCACTAGGATTATGCCTGTGCTTAGCTCCATTTAATTTATTTTTTATCCTGAAAAACTCCCCAGTCCTTAGTGATTACAAGCATAGCCATAACATGATGCAGACACCACTATGCTTGAAAATATGGAGAGTGGTACTCAGTAATGTGTTGTATTTGCCCCAAACATTACACTGTATTCAGGACAAAAAGTTAATTGCTTTGCCACATTTTTTGCAGTATTACTTTAGTAATACTTTATTTATATTTACTTTATTGCAATCAGAATGCATGTTTTGGAAACAAAATTATTCTGTACAGGCTTCCTTATTTTCACTGTCAATTAAGTTAGTAACTACAATGTTGATTAATCCTCAGTTTTTTTCTACCACAGTCATTAAATCCTAATTGTTTTACCATTGGCCTCATTGTGGAATACCTGAGCAGTTTCCTTCCTCTCCGGCAACTGAGTTAGAAAGGACACCTGTATCTTTGTGGTGACTGGGTTTATTGAGACACCATCCAAAGTGTAATTTACCCATCTACCAATAGATGCCCTTCTTTGCAAGGCATTGGAAAATGTCCTTGGTCTTTGTGGTTGAATCTATTTGAAATTCACTGTTTGACTGAGGCATCCTACAGATATTGTATGTGTGGGGTATAGAGATGAGGTAGTCCTTCAAAAATCATGTTAAACACTATTATTGCACACAAAATGAGTCCATGCAACTTACTATGCGACTTGTTAAAGCACAGTTTTACTCCTGAATTTATTTAAGCTTGCCATAAGAAAGGGCCTGAATACGTATTTATTGTCTCATGACATTTCAGCTTTTAATTTTTTATTCATTTGTTTAAAAAAATTAAAACATAATTCCACTTTGACATTATGGGGTATTGTGTGTAGGCAAGTGACCAATAAATCTCAATGTAATCCATTTTAAAATTCAGGCTTTAACAACAATGTAGAAAGGCACTGTATTCATCTCTAAAAGTACTTATATTGTCTTTACTTTCTTAGAGGTAAAAATGTCTATTAGTGTTGAGGTTCAGAAAGTGAAACAGAAATAGACTGCAGAAAGGAAAACAAGCTTCAAGCTTGACAGATCTTGGGATAGGAAATATCTAACCAGCACGAAACCTAATTAACCGAGGCAGGAACACAGGAACCACATGGCCCTTGACTGGAAAAAATTCAATTTGAGCCCCATGATATACAGAAAACACAACCCCTAAGTTCCTTCTGATACACTCAGAACATTTATCAGCTCTAAAATCAGCACTGCTGATAGTCAATCCAAGCAGATTACATTTTACCTATTACAATTCTTTAAAGATGTTGGGAGAGGGGGGATGCTAAGCTGACATATGGAATTGTTTTAAGATGGTCATAATACGGATAATTTAGCTATTTGATTTGGAATTTTAGGTAGATTTTGGCCTTTACTACTGAAGCCCATAGAAACACATTGAATAACACATTCATAAATGGCAAAAGGACAGTCAAAATAAATAAGAAACAAGGTTTAAGTGTCAGTCTTAAATGGAGATGTAAAAACAAAATAAAATTTAAAAAACAGGAAATATTTTGAGTAAGAACAAAACTACCTTCATACTTCCATTCGTTTTTTTTTAAAACGGTACCTTCAGACGAGTCCAGTAACACTTGTGGTGGTCCTTGAGCAAAACAGAGCACCATTGTGTTTGTGAGAATCTCCCCTTTCCACAGTGGGGTCCCATTAGTTTATAGCCCAAACGATTCAGACAGTACCAAACAGAAGTCGGCACATTAACGGTACCGACTTCGGACGGGTCTCCTCGTAGAGAAAAACGGAGAACACCATCGTGTTCGTGAGTCTCCCCCGTAGGTCAAACCATACGGACACTGTAGACATTTACATAAGGCCGATTTTAGGGATGTATCGTGGTCTGACAAACACCACTCGAGCTCTGCCACCTTTCACACCAGATGCGGAAGTGCGACACTGGCGGATGCGATAGATTTGAGATGCAGCCAATTTTTTAAAAAACATGAATTTAAACTGACAGATTTTTATGTTTTTTGTTGTTGTTATGTAACTTCGATTTAAGCGACTCCAGGGGGTTAAAAATATATACAATCTGGGATCTGAGAATAAAACAAAATTCTAGAAAGTAGCTTTAAAATCCTGTATAAGAAATCTCCTCACCGCGTAATGTCACTGGCGGTCTGTTCGTCTCCTTGGAGATCCGTCATTGAGCTGTCTCCGTTGCTAAGGGTGTCGTCCACGCCCATTAGGTCATTGCCGTCTGTAATGTCACTCATCTCCCGGGCCTTGTTCAGGTGAGCCAGTGATGTCACCACGTTGGCCAGGGTGCTCAGGTCACCCTGACATTGGTCATTCTATGGAGAGGCACAAGGGAGAATCAGCACCACTATTAATAATGGAGTCCCAATCGTTTCTCATTTTAAATATTTGTGAATTATTTCCTTCCTTAGATAAAAACCATTGCCTGAAACTTTAACAGGATGCTCAAATCGGTTCAATCAGACCTCATCACAGACTAACATCCCAGTTGCTTTAACCGGCAGAATATCTATTGTCAAAATTAATCTATTGCCACAACTGAATTTCCTTTCTGGCTATCGGGAACAAATCCATAGTGCGGTTTCAATAAAACTGCAGTTTCCACTGATAAAATTAACAATTACATAGAGGGAAAGATATAGGAAGACTACCCATACCGAACTTTAAAATAGTATTTCTATGCACCCGCAATTTGTCCAATCGTAAATTGGTTTGGACATGATTCTTCCGGCCCGCGGCTGAGTATAAATATAAATACGGTGTCTCCTATTGCCCTGGAAGAGATGGTCTTCACTTATAGTGTGCCTCCAGAAAGTATTCATACCCCTTGACTTATTCCACATTTTGTTGTGTTACAGCCTGAACTCAAAATGCATTATATATTTATTTTTTTCTACACACAATACCCCATAATAACAAAGTGAAAACATGTTTTTAAACAGCTTTGCAAATTTATTGAAAATGAAATACAGAAATATCTGAAATCTATTTTACCCATTTAGAATTTAAGCAGTAACCCAACAAAATGTGGAATAAGTCAAGGGGTTTGAATCATTTCTGAAGGCAATGGGAGGGTGTTTTTTATTTTATTTTACATACTACATTTAACTTTTTGGCTCTGTGGTCTGTATGATTTGTATGTGTACTTAAAAAGTACACATTTTAAAACTCAAAAAGATGAGTTTAAGTCCACGGGTGGATGCGAGCTAACTATGAAATTAAATTAATTTGTATATTGTGCCCCCCACATGTGCTGCAGTTACTAACCGATTCAGGGGATGTCGGGAGCAGGATGGTGTTCTCCAGCTTGGGGAATGGCTGCTGGATGTTGAGGAGCATGCTCGACTCCAGCAAACTGGTTGATCTGCAAACACAAACACTTCAATTCTACCATCTAATCCCACAGAGATCTCGAAGGATGTGTTTACACAGGCAGCCTAATTCGGATATTTTGCCCAATTAATAGCAAAAGAGCTGATCGGTCAAAAGACCAGTTAGTGGAAAAATATCAGAATTGGGCTGCCTGTATAAATGCAGCCAAATGGCTATACAGTCATTCCGTTTACCCTAACCATCCTCTTCATTTACACTAATCTGGAAAAAAGGTTGAAGGCTAGCCTATTTTGGATGCGTTTAGACAGGCACCCCAAGTCTTTTGACCAATCACATCAGATCTGTTCACATCAGATCTTTTTCAGAGCTGATCTGATTAGTCAAAAGACCAATTAGTGAAAAAATATCAGAACTGGGCTGCCTGTCTAAACTCAGCCAATGTTGAGCTTCCACCCTATTGTTTTCACCTGTGAAGTATTTTCCAATCGGTGCAGATGAATTGGAGGTCCAATTAGGAACGATTGAGACTGTGAAACAGTGGTTAGTCTTATCAGATACTCAAGTGTCCACTCTAACAACAAAAATAAATGTATTTAAAAAAAATGGAGGGTAGTCGGAGGGCAGATACACGTGAACAGGAACAACTCCGATATAAAGTGGTTTTTTTTTGTCGAAGTTGCCGGGTTGTCACGTTTCCTACTTATATGTGCAACCTAAGCATTACGGAACTTCTATTTGATCAAATAAGCCACACGTAGCAAATAAGCAATTATATTTTTTTGTTAACCAAATTCAACCCTCTTACTTACTAACCTTCATACAAAAACTCCTTGCTCGGTGAGTGGAAAAAAATATTTTTAAAAGCCACCTGCTGGAGAAGACAGATTTTGGGACCAGTTATCCCTCTTGACTTCACCTCTTTCTCTCTGAGTGGACTCTATGGACTGATTTCTACATGGGAACACAGGTGTGTCCACTCCAGCTAATCAGTAACATCAACTAATTAATTAGGGCTCACACACACTGGTAACGCATCCCACACAGAGCTTACGGTGGAGTATGGACCCTGTGCCTTTTGAGGCTGTGTTTGGTGTGACCTCATGCGCCTATATTCCACCACTCCAAACCAACTTCCCCAATGAAATACATAAGAGTTGGTTTTATAATTGTATGCTGCGTTGCTCAATGCGATGGGGCCCTTAAGCCAGCTGCAGTACCTGGCTGTCTCCTTGTAGTACCTGGCGGTTTCCTTGTCGGTGACGAAGGTGGGCGTGGCAGCCAGAGGACTACACAGGTTCTTCCTGATGTAGATCTTCTCCGTAGATGCAGCACAATTGATAGACTTCTCTCTGGATACCTCCACCGGCTTCCTCTCACACTGAACGGCTGAGAGAGAGGAAGAGAACAGTTAACTTTAATCCGCCATGCTTATGTGCATTTTGTGATCGACTACATTGCAGTCAGACTACACAGAACCAATGATTTACAAGTCACCTTCCATCCCAAATAACTACTAATTATGGCTGTGTTTACACAGGCAGCTAAATTCAGATCTTCCAACAATTCATTTGCATATTTGAAATTTTCTTAATGTGTAAACAGCAAACAAACAAAAAAAACACATGGAATCTGAGTAATCTGTGTAAAAATAGTCTAAAGCTTTGGTCACACTGCAGGCCATAATGCTCAAATAAGTTTTGTTTTACAAATCAATTTTTGAATACTGACTATCCAAACAGCAAGTTACAAGTGACCAAACAGGATTTGGGTGTGTTCAGACAGCAGTCATTTGCGGACATGTCTACGCAAGTTGTCATAGCAACAATGGATGTGTGCGCAGTGGTGTAGGCTGATTGGTGGTGGTGCTCGTGCTTCCTATCACTCAGAAGTTATCAAGCTAAGGTGACAACAATGCCAGCCATGGACATTTCCCAGTTGCTTTGAATGTTAAAAATCATAGTGTAAGAACGCTTTTAAAGTTTCAAAGGATAAGATGATCCAACTTTTTGGCTAGCCACAGCAGTCAACTAGCTAGCTAGGTAGGCCTAGCTGTTTAGCACATTCACTCATTTGTTTGTAAACAATTAACATCCTAGTTAACTACCACACGTTTTTGTCAAAACTGTCAACAACATAGCTAGGAAGCAACAAGATATGCCAAATAACTAATAAATCAGACTTGACTGTTCAGACAAGCCGCGTGGCCAGTAATCTGATTTGTATCCGATTTCAAACTACCTACAAATGTGGTTTGAAATGTGGCTTGAAATATCTAATTCCATGTGCTTTTTGGCTGTTCAGACCGCAGAAAAAAGAATAGATTTTAAATCAGATATGCAAAATAAATGTTTTGAGTCACTTCAAACTGCCAATGTGAACAAGGCTTTAGTAGATCCGAATCCTGATACAAAACCATTCCTCCATATGCGACCTCTGCCTTGACCGCTCAGATCGAAAAATAATTGCTCGGAAGTGTCTTTTTTGCACATGACATGCCGTTATCATGAAAACCATCCCAAAATGTAAAAGTGACAGGATTTTAGCATTGCAACTGTGTGCTACTATGTGGACAGTCAGAAAGAAATATTGGAATATACAAATGAAATAAGATGATTTGGGTTCTTAGAGTGGGTGTGTAAAACAGCCTAGTAACAACTAGTAACAACACGGGGTATTGTGGAACATTGCAGATGTTGACAAACTGACACCCTTTCTTAAATGACATGTTAGAGAAGCATGTTTGTTTAACATTATATACCTATGTGAACGTCAGTAAGTGATTGGGGCAGGTACTCACAGTCCTGTTTCATGCCCAGGACCATGCAGCGCTGAAGTCTGCAGTACTGGCAGCGGTTCCTGTGGTGCTTGTTGATGACACACTCTCCGGACCCCCTGCATG
The DNA here is from genome assembly GCF_057628025.1 of Oncorhynchus mykiss. Lineage (NCBI taxonomy): Eukaryota > Metazoa > Chordata > Actinopteri > Salmoniformes > Salmonidae > Oncorhynchus > Oncorhynchus mykiss. The sequence continues at coordinate 55,399,031 of NC_143022.1, read as the reverse complement.
TATAAACCAGGTTCTTCCTGATGCTGCGCTTGAAGAAACCCTTACAGCCCTCACAGCTCACTGCCCCATAGTGACGACCTGGGCAAGGAGAAGGGAGGGCGACAGGATCAGTCACACAACGAGAAGAGAGGGTTCAAGAAGGGTCAGACCAGTTCAAGTGCATTTCATTCCTACCTGAGGCCTTGTCTCCACACACCACACAGTACTCCACCACGGGCTTGGAAAGGGCCTGGTCTGACCCTTCCGTCACAAACTGGAAATACAACGCACACAAAAAGCAAAAGAGGCATTCATATCAGATGTCAAAGATACTTCTAGGGGCCTGTTTCCCTCACAGATTAAGCATTGTACTGGACTAAATGGACTGTCAATCCTTGCATATAGAGTGCTGTCTAATATGAATTTGAGAGGGGTTACATTTCCCTAACCCCATCCCTCAGCTGTATACCAAAACAAATGGCGGGCGGTTGTTTGACTGAAAAACTGATCAGAGATCGTAGCTTTAATCTATGCTAGGGGAACCAGAATTTTGTGGATAGCAATATTCTGAATAGAAGGTAGTAAGAGACTAGAATATTGGTGGTGCAGGCCGAGGCCTCTACCTGGATCTGCTGGCCAGCCAGGTCAGGGGAGGCAAACAGCAGCTGATTTACCCCTGAACCGTCTGGGGCCGCCAGGATCACCTTGCCCAGGGACGAGGCCTCTTGTTTGGCTAGGATTACCTTGCCTGCCGTGGAGTAGTCTGCGTTAGCCAGGATGAACTGCTGCTTCCCACCAGAACCCTGCTCCAATGCAGTGACGATCTGGATCTTCTGGCCCGTGGACTGGTCTGTCACAATCTGGAAGGAAAGGAGAATATTCAATATATATGAGAATAACAGAAATACTTCAGCCAAATTATGTTGGGTTAGTATACTGTCTGGAATCTAACCCTGATGCTGTACGTTCTGCTATTGTTTAACCTTGAAGTCATATGAAGGTACTAGTCATGCGGATGTTGACAAATAATAGCCTTGACCAATAGTTTAGGGGTAAGGGATAACCTGAGACGTGGAGGTCACAGCCATGTCTCAGGGCAGGAAATGACCTGTCCGTTACACTACCTGGATACGGTGTCCCATCATGCCACCATCAGCTGACACCAGCTGAATCCTCTGAGTCTGTCTGTCCATGACGCTGATTCTGTTTCCTTCTGCTGCTGCTCACATCAAAGCCCCAGGAGGCACATCAAACTGTGTAGGAAGGAAGGAATGTTTCAGTTACTGGGTATGCATTGAAAATCGATGATAAACATATTTGCATCAGAACAAGTTCTCAGAGAGTGAGATGTGTAGCAAATGGGCTTATTAATATCATAGCAAAACACAAAATAGACAAAATATAGTTAGTACTAGGCCATACAGATGGGCCAGTAACAGGTCTATACAATGAGAGGACAAACATAGGCCTACATTCTTACATACCATAATTATGGACGTCAAATGTTCAGGCTGCTGCACAGACACTATGGCTCTAGTGTAGAGCGCCCGGTAAAACGTTGTTTGAGAGCCTTTTTAAACTCTCTAAATGGTTAAATTAGTGAGAAAACCACGTCATTGTTGCAATGGTTTGTGATTGGGCAACATATACTATCATCTTAATTGACATGTTGAATTATTTTGCCATATAAACGTATTTTGAATTGCGCTAATTTCCCTAATGTGGACCGTTTGTGTTACTACCTTACACAAACTTGCATTTTCACCCCATAAAATTTTGTGGAATGACATCCTATTTTGCAGATCAGATTGGTGATGTTAGAATAAAAGTTTAGTCATCACGATAACATAAGATCGATTACTTTAAAAATATATATCAATATCTTTGGTGTTGTACCGTTAATTTTGTCACATGCTGGGGTGCGCAGGACTTGCATGCTGACCAAACCGGCCACATAGCGTACACGAATGTTGCAGAATAAATGTTATTCAATCATTTCATCCAAACTGCTCGCGCGCGTAGGACTGTGACGGTCATGAAATTGTCAGCCTGTGATTGTCAAGCTAACAGTAACTGCTGGTCTCACGGTAAATTTACCTTTAATTAACAAACATGTTTAGCAGCTCTTGGCTTCCACACAAAAGCTACAAGCCGCTGATGCATACCTTTGGAACATCTACATTTTAAAAAGTCTAATAAATACATGTAATATAGCCTACACCATTACAATAAATGTATTATTTATTTTAGACAGGTCTGAAGAAACACTCTATGAAGAAAATGCAGTCTATTTCAGAAGAACAGAATAGCATACTGTGAGTTGCGCTTATGTTAGGCCCTGATCTGGCTATGACATGTGGCTGTGGGCTACAGTAGATACAAATCCCCTTGTGGCCGTAATGCCCCCTAAAAAAAAAACATTTTTAATGCCTTTTGCAGCGAAAGTGGCCGTTGTGCCCTTGGGCTGAATATAATAATTATAATCCCCTTCGCCCGGCTGCCAATCACCGTGCTCCGAAGCACCGCTCAGATATCTCAATTTTGATTAGCCAATACCCGTCACGTGATCGGTTCCTTCTCACAGGCATATCAACTCCGAAGTAGGCTACAAGTGAAGACAGACACATTAGGGACGCAACTGCGTGCGTCCTTCTTATCGAATTCCGAGGTGCATATTGAAGATGTTAGAACTGTCCACATTTACTTTGTCAGCTAACAAGATGTGTAGGCCTAACGAACAGCAAAAACACTAGCCTATGGGGTGGCAGGTAGCCTTGTGGTTAGAGCGTTGGACTTGTAACCAAAAGGTTGCGAGATCGAATCCCCGAGCTGACAAAGGTAAATATTCTTCCTAGGTCATCATTGAAAATAAGAAGTTGTTCTATACTGACTTGCCTAGTTAAAAAAAATCTGCTAGTACAAAAGTCGACCTATTCTATTGGTCAACTTGTGCAAGAAATAAATACTCCAAACATACTCTGGGATGTGATAGATTCCAAATGAAGGCAATGAGGCTAATAAACAGATCAGAACATTTAGCTTAATGTTGATAAACTACTGGGCCATTTCTTCACATTATAAGAGCAGCAATGTGCACACAAGCGTGAACGTTCCAAGAAGCAATTAGCAGGAAAACACTTTTCTTAAAAGTGACTGCAAATGCGATTATGCGAAAGGCGGTAAAAATGATCTTCCCTAAATTGCATACCAGTTAGGCTCTACACCGGCTGTAAAGCAAATTAAATGTGCTTAAGTTATTTGACCACTTTAGTTGTGATACAAACCGTATCAGCATATAGGTCTATGGGCTAGGCTACATGAGGTGTGCGACTATGATTTGGAAAAGTTGTAAAAAATAAAAAAGGCATGCACTGTTTCTTGCCTTACTGCACACGCTGGGAATCATTCACAACTGATAGGCTAATAGTCACCCATCAGACTATTCTTAACTTCAAAACGAACTTTATTTGTATTGAAAATGAATACAACAACTGTAGACTTTACTGTGAAAAGTGCTTACTTTACAAGCCCTTAACCAACAGTGCAGTTCAAGAAGAGTATTCATTTAATATTCAAGAAAAACATTTACCAAGCAGACTACAATAAAAAATTAATAACAATAACGAGGCTATATACAGGGGGCACCGGTACCGAGTCAGTGTGCTGGGATACTCAATGTAAATTGTCCGGTGGTGATTTTATTTATTGTTCAGCAGTCTTGTGGCTCGGGGGTAGAAGCTGTTGAGGAGCCTTTTGGTCATAGACGTGGCGCTCCGGTACCACTTACTGTGTGGTAGCAGAAAAAACAGTCTATAACTTGGGTGACTGGACTCTCTGACAATTTTATGGGCTTTCTTTTGACACCTTGTATAGGTCCTAGATGGCAGGGAGGTTGGCCCCAATTATGTGCTGGGCCGTTCTCACTACTCTCTGTAGCGCCTTATGGTCAGATGCCGCGCAGTTGCCATACCAGGCGATGATGCAACTGGTCAGGATGCTCTCGATGGTGCAGCTGTAGAACCTTTTGAGGATCTGGGGACCCATGCCAAATATTTTCAGTCTCCTGAGGGGGAAAAGGTTTTGTCGTGTCCTCCTCACGGCTGTTTTGTGATGTTTGGACCATAATAGTTTGGAACTTTAAACTCTTTAAACTCTGGATTTTTGGGGGCCTGTTCGGCTCGCCTTTTCCTGTAGTCTACGATCAGCTCCTTTGTCTAGATCACACTGAGGAAGAGGTTGTTGTCCTGGCACCACACTGCCAGTTCTTTGACCTCCTCCCTACAAGTTGTCTCATCGCTGTCGGTGATCAGGCCTACCACTTTTGTGTCATCAGCAAAAGTAATGATGGTGTTGGAGTCGTGTTTGGGCACACAGTCGTGGGTGAACAGGGAATACGGCAACTGCTCCGCCCTCAACCGTAAGGCTCTCCAGAGGGTGGTGAGGTCTGCACAACGCATCACCGGGGGCAAACTACCTGCCCTCCAGGACACCTACACCACCCGATGTCACAGGAAGGCCATAAAGATCATCAAGGACATCAACCACCCGAGCCACTGCCTGTTCACCCCGCTATCATCCAGAAGGCGAGGTCAGTACAGGTGCATCAAAGCTGGGACCGAGAGACTGAAAAACAGCTTCTATCTCAAGGCCATCAGACTGTTAAACAGCCACCACTAACATTGAGTGGCTGCTGCCAACACACTGACACTGACTCAACTCCAGCCACTTTAATAATGGGAATTGATGGGAAATGATGTAAATATATCACTAGCCACTTTAAACAATGCTACCTTATATAATGTTACTTACCCTACATTATTCATCTCATATGCATACGTATATACTGTACTCTATATCATCGACTGTATCCTTATGTAATACATGTATCACTAGCCACTTTAAACTATGCCACTTTGTTTACATACTCATCTCATTTGTACATACTGTACTCGATACCATCTACTGTATCTTGCCTATGCTGCTCTGTACCATCACTCATTCATATATCCTTATGTACATATTCTTTATCCCCTTACACCGTGTACAAGACAGTAGTTTTGGAATTGTTAGTTAGATTACTTGTTGGTTATTACTGCATTGTCGGAACTAGAAGCACAAGCATTTCGCTACACTCGCATTAACATTTGCTAACCATGTGTATGTGACAAATAAAATTTGATTTGATTTGAATACAGGAGGGGACTAAGTACACACCCCTGTGGGGCCCCAGTGTTAAGGATCAGTGTGGCAGATGTGTTGTTACCGACTCTTAGGAAGTCCAAGTTGCAGAGGGAGGTGTTTTGTCCCAGAGTTCTTAGCTTAGTGATGAGCTTCGTGGGCACTTTGGTGTTGAACGCTGAGCTGTAGTCAATGAACAGCATTCTCACATAGGTGTTCCTTTTGTCCAGATGAGACAGGGCAGTGTGGAGTGCGATTGAGATTGCGTCATCTGTGGATCTGCTGGGGCGGTATGCGAATTGGAGTGGGTCTAGGGTGTCCAGGAGGGTGGTGTTGATGTGAGCCATGACCAGCCTTTCAAAGCACTTCATGGCTACCAACGTGAGTGCCACGGGGCAGTAATCATTTAGACAGACTTCCTTGGGCACAGCGACTATGGTGGTCTGAAACATGTCGGTATTACAGACTTGGTCAGGGAGAGGTTGAAAATGTCAGCGAAAACACTTGCCAGTTGGTCCGCGCATGCTTTGAGTACACAGAGTAATCTGTATGGACAGCAGGTGCTCTCGTGCATGCTTCAGTGTTGCTTGCCTCGAAGCGAGCATAAAAGGCATTTAGCTCATCTGGTAGGCTCACGTCACTGGGCAGCTTGCGTCTGGGTTTCCCTTTGTAGTCCGTAATAGTTTCAAGCTCTGCCAGATCCAGCGAGCGTCAGAGCTTGCCTTTACATATACTATATTTGTGAAATTAGTTTCAATTTAGAATGGACCATTTTGTCTCGGAACAGCAGAAAGAGAAGGGGATAACTAGTCAGTTGTACCTGTTGTAAAGCAAAGGAATGTGCTTAATATTAGGAAAGTTGAGAAATAAATAAAGTAGGTCTAGCCTATAGAAAGTTGATGGGATTTGCATTGCAGTGAGAGTGATTAGCGGGACAATAGAGTGCTGAGTACCAGACAGTTAGCAAGTTTGGTAGGCTGCTAATGAGCATCAAAGCTTGAGCATGTGGAATTTGACTGGAGTCATGACTCTTGACCGCTGGTGTGGCGGTAATAGGGTCACTGTAACAGCCCTACACATGCGTCAACAGTCACTTGAGAACTTGGTTCTATTTTAGACGCTTGGTGTGCTGCAAGTCCTGCCTCTCCCATCGACTCATTGGTTTTTACAAGCATCACATTGGTGATTGAACGATGAACAAGATCTACACACTCCAGTCCAGTTGGTGGCAGTAATGCACCTTAAAGTTGGTTGCCATCCACCTGTCAGGTGTAGCATTTCAAGAAGCTGATTAAACAGCACTATCATTACACAGGTGCACCTTGTGCTGGGGACAATAAAAGGCCACTCTAAATGTGTCGTTTTGTCACAACACAATGCCACAGATGTCTCAAGTTTTGAGGGAGCGTGTAAGTGGCATGCTGACTACAGGAATGTTCATCAAGAGCTGTTGCCAGATAAAGGAATGAATATTAAATTACCATAAGCTGCCTCCAACTTTGTTTTAGAGAATTTGGCAGTATGTCCAACCGGCCTCACAACCGCAGACCATGTGTATGGCATTGTGTGGAAGAGCAGTTTACTGATGCCAACATTGTGAACAGAATGCCCCTTGGTGGGGTTATGGTATGGGCAGGCATAAGCTACAGACAACAAACACAATTGCATTTTATGGATGACAATTTGAATGAACAGAGATCCTGTGACGAGATCCTGAGGCCCATTTTTGTGCAATTCATCCGCCTCCATCACCTCATGCTTCAGTATGATAATGTCGCAAGGATCTGTACACAATTCCTAGAAGCTGAAAATGTCACAGTTCTTCCATGGCCTGCATACCATTGAGCCTGTTTGGGATGCTCTGGATAGACGTGTACACCAGTGTGTTCCAGTTCCCACCAATATCCAGCAACTTCGTACAGCCATTGAAGAGGAGTGGGACAACATTCCACAGGCCACAATCAACAGTCTGATCAACTCTAAGGGAAGAAGACGGGTCGCGCTGCATGAGGCAAATGGTGGTCAGACAGATAATGACTGGTTTTCTGATCCACACCCCTACCTATTTTTTAAAGGTATCTCTGACCAACAGATGCATATCTGTATTCCCAGTCATGTGAAATCCATAGATGAGGGCCTAACAAATGTATTTCAATTGACTGATTTCCTTATATGAACTATAACTCAGTAAAATCTTTGAAATTGTTGCAGTAAAATTTTTGTTCAGTATAGATAAGCCCCCTAAAGGTCTCCTCTAAACAACCAAGTAGATGTTATTCCAAGTTTCATTGTGGCCTTTGAATAGTGTTAGTTTAAACAGTGCTACACCCCGAACGTTTGCCTCCTGTCCTATTGATTTCAACCTCACATCGATGGATTAACAAAAGTGTTGAGTTACACTTAGCCTACCGCGTTGGAGACCCACTTGAATTTAAAAAACTAAATTACATGATGACAGTGTTCTGAAGGTTGTCCTCTAACCAGTTGATGTATAAAAAAAAAACATCTCCAGTTTCCGTATGTTTTTTTGAGCACATTTCTGAGTGATTTATTGCCATTTGTCAAAACTGGGTTTTCGGTGTGTGTGCAGTTTATAAGGTCTTCATTTTTAAACAAAAAAAATGCAAGTAATATTGTTATTATTGTGGCACATGTGTAGATTGATATTCTGAAACCTAAACATGAAATCTGTTTCTGCATATTGGTCATAGATTTGGACACAAACTGCGGTTTGACATTAGGATATTTATCAAAATGTCTTGTCAACTTACATTTTAGATATAGACATTGAACTTTGAACATTCATTTCCAATGGCATTCTACTTAATCCGGTAAAACGAGTCCAAAAACGAGCTGTGATTTATTTGGATCATAACAGACATCACCAAATCGGGTTTGCCCTGCCAATAACAATAACGAACGTTACATTTGTTAGTGAATATGGGTCCGTTTTACTAGCTAGCAAGCAACATGTTTTTGAAATGCCTGCCCATGTCCTATGCAGGAAGCTAGCTAGGTCGTTCGTTGCTACTAATGTGAGAAAACAGGAGGGTTAGTCAATCTAGTACAGACTATTTTTGTTTTGACTTAACTTCGTGAGAGTAACGACGTTAGGGGTTGATCAACTCGGAATGTGCATGCTAGCCGAGTAGCTAACTATGGGACACACCGTGGTATAATTGCACGGCCTAGCATGCTTGGTATCTGCATTTGTGGCCGTCTTCACCAAGCTGAGAAATACACAACATGTAGTTCGTTAACTAGCCTTACATTAATATCGATGGTTGTAAGTACAACAAACACGCTCTGGTCTAGTAGCTAACTATTTAAAATCGATACGGAAGATAAAGGTATTTCTTTTCCTGTAGGTGAAAGGTCAACATTGAAGGGTTAAAGCACGCTAGGGTTCAAGGCCCATACCAAAACGCAGCCAGCGAGTGGCGGGACTTCGCGGTTAACAACAAGGAATAAGAACGCACAAATGTAACGGTAGCTAGGAATTGAAAATCAATTTGGAACCGTTTCAAATTGTTGTTGGTCCAATACAAACGAACATTTAGCTAGGTGTTCATATTTGAACATCAGCTTCGGAAATCGAACCAATTTCTTCGCGCTAGGTAATTTTAGTTAGCATTCTCGTACAGGATTCACAGCTAGCATACACGTTTTAGCTAATAACTGATTTGTTATTTAGCTAATTTAGCTAATAACCGATTTGTTTGAGTTAGCTAACTACACTGTAGTTTAGTGCCAAATAACACCGAGTATCCGTATGGTTTTGATATCTCATTACTTGCCGGTTTTGGTGCACTCTTGGTCCGGAATCAATAGCAAAGTCTACGAACTAGCTACGTTAGCTAATGGCAGCTTCCCCTCGGGCTGCTGGCTTGGCAAATGTATTCTTCATTATGTGATGCATGACGTGTTTTTTCATGGCAGCTTTCGCGCACAATTCAGTTGTCTTACCTGCTCTGCTTGTTGTACGCTGTTTGTATAGGTAATACATTAATGTTATTTTTCTGTCTTTTGCTCCTGCTTCAGGCAGGGTCAGAGTTCGTGACCTTTTTCCTCAAAACACGTTGTGATGCTTCTGCGCATTAGCTCAAACACCCGGGCATCGCGAGTCGGAAGGCTTGCAAAATGTAGCGTATTCTGTTGAATATCACAACTGAAGGCTTTTAAACCGAAGTTGTGGCCTTTCCGTGATCCGCATGACTTTTTGTTTTGAGTCCTGGTGTATCCTCAGTTCAACCATGTCATTCGAGTTTTGCAATTAATGACAATGTAGCTAATGCCGTAGTGTGTCACCTGCTGTTACACAATTTCTTATATTATTTCATCCCCTGCTGTTGGTCAACTGTGTTTACAGTAACTGTCCAGTGTTTCCAGATGTATGGCCTATAATTAACTACAATATGACTTAAATAGTTTTCCTGGAATTAAGTATGTTTAATAAAAAATAAAGCTTTTCTATGTTGGATTGGCTGATTGGCCAGCTCCTCCTCAGGAGGAAATGCAAGTGATTTGTTTGAGGTGGGGTTTTGTAAAAAAAAAAAATAAAAAAAAACGTTTCTCAAATGTATTCTTTGGCCACCAATACGAGTATAGGATGAGTCAACACCATTATTTGGATATGAATATGAACTTTTAAACTTCATTTCAATTTTTAATTGAACCTTTAACTAGGCAAGTCAGTTAAGAACAAAACTCTCTCCCGAGCCCGTACGGGAGTTGTAGCGATGAGACAAGATAGTAACTACTACAACAATTGGATACCACGAAATTGGGGAGAAAAAGGGGTAAAAATAATCTGAGATACCAGAAATATTTCCCGTCCACACTTGCGTGGAATAGCTCAAATAGAGTTATTGCTGTGGGTTTGAATTAGACCAATTGCCTTTGTGACACTTTCACTCTCCATCTATCTTTCCCACTACAGTATCTCTCCTCTCTCCAATGAAACACACAAATTTGTTTAATCCTTTAAATGTATATATATATTTTTTTTTAAAGCGTATGGGTCCCTTTACATAGAAGGGAAAAAAAATGACAAAAAGAGCAAGAAAAACCTCTCACTATGTCACCTTAGAGCTTTTTATGTCTCTATTTTGGTTTGGTCAGGGTGTGATTTGGGTGGGCGTTCTATGTTCCTTTTGTGTATGGTTCTCAATCAGGGACAGCTGTCTATCGTTGTCTCTGATTGGGAACCATACTTTCCCCACATGGTTTTTGTGGGTAGTTAATTTCTGTTTAGTGTTTTGCACCTTTCAGGACTGTTTCGGTTATTCTCTTTGTTATTTTGTTATTGTGTTCAGTTTTAATAAAGAAAGCATGAACACTTACCACGCTGTGCTTTGGTCCGATGATTCCTCTTCTTCAGAAGACGAATACCGTTACACACTATGCTTCCCGCTGTTGATGTTCAGTGTGTTTCTCCAGGGGATGGTACGGCTCCCGTTCCTCGTATATATTATCATAATACAGGTGGTTGTGCCAGTCCGACTGGTCCGGAGGTGTACCCACCGGCCCCCTACTCCCCAGTCCCAGAGGTAGGATGACATACTCTGGCATCTCCTCGTAATACCACACATTCTCATGCTCCATCTCCGGAGCCTGTGCCGCTCCGAGGTAACGGAACTTATCCACGCTATGCTCCACCCCCACCTCAATCACCCCAAGCTGGGGACAGGAGAACTTGCGTGAGCCCGACATCCCCAAGTGATCTTGAAAATGTATATCTTGGCCGCCACCATTGACATACTGCTCAGCTTCTGCGTCAGCTGCAGTGCAGTCTAAAGACTGGCCTGCCTTGGCTAGCAGCTTGGGCAGCGTCTTGACAGAGAGCTTCAGCTCCAGGGGCCAGAAGGAATTAAGTTTCTGTCCATCGGAGCGGGTGAAGTTGGCAGAGGAGAAGGACTTGGTTCTCCCTTTCCCCCGGGTGGAGCGAGGTGGCTTGGACAGCATCAGTGTTTCACCAATGCTGTTCTTACTGGTGATAGGTGATACCAGCATCTGCAGGATGCTCCTTCCTGGTCACTCCCCAGGGGTTGCAGCTAGCGCTCTCATAGCTTTCATATTTAGAGCCCTGCCATCTTGACTGCCCTTAGCGAGTACACGTCCATCATCATCACTGTCTGAGGTCTTTCCTTTCTCCACTTTTCCCTCTTCTGACAGTCCCTTCTTCAGTACCAATGCTGACGGGAGCTGTGTCCCTGTGGTTTCTTGGGGACAACGGCCATCTTGCTGGTTGCCACGGTGTTTTTTGCCACGGTTTCTTTCTGGAAGGGGCTGCAGGTGGAGGGCAGGGTGTACTGGACGATGGAAGACCCTCCCAGCTTTCACTGGTCCTGGCAGGAATGTTGTGTGCGTGACAAGCAGGTGTGCGTTGGCAGACAGAGACGGGGTGTTCTTCCTCTCCAGTGACACCTTCACCTTTCTGACCATTGTTTCCCTCCACTCCCTCCCCTCCGTCTGACCCCTCCCCTCCTCTGGGTCTTCCTGTCTAACCAGGGCAGACTTCCTGGGTTTCCGTGGTACAGAGAGGGGGAGAGGCTTCCTAGGTACAGCTGGGTTTTGATTGGGCTTGCCAGTGTCTCTACCAATAGAACAAGAGGAGGGGATGGTGTCACCACCACCATTGGCGTCATTGCTCTGGGTGCTCTCCTGAGGAAGAGGGCACTATGTCAGGGTGTACTGACGTCACAATGTCTGATTTGACGTTCTGATTTGTGTTTAAGAGGTGGTTATTAGTGGACAGCAACACAGCCTGTACACAAACATCTGGTAAAGTGTTGTTTAGTGCTTGGCTCTTGTTGTTGTCGTCTCCTTTGTTCTCTCGAGATCGAGATTTGGGAACAAGCTCTATTCTGGATTCCTCCATTTTGCTATTGTTATGCAACGTTTTCAAGTCTCTACATCCGGTGTGTTACCGTTCCCCACACACAGACAGTTCTTCTGGCTACACTGACAAATTGGAATAATCACAATCTGTTTTTTTGTTCTCTTGATGCTGTATTCCATTTCTGCAGTTCAGAAGACCTATACTTCTGGACATTTCGGATGGTCTCTGACCATCGTTCACTGTGGTCTGATTGTGACTTACAGTCTTTGATGAGAGTGGTTTGGACTCCAATGCTGTGGTGAGGCATGGTTTGGGGAAGCATGGTGGTTTGGGGGCTACAGCCGAGGATGGAGAGGGCAATGGCTTCTGGGGCTGAGTGATCTTTGGTTTGGTGGCCACCGGTGGCTTCTGCATGCCTAGAGAGAGAGAGAGAGAGAACAGGCATTAAAAACATAGGAAAAGTGACACCATCACCCTCATACATGTCAAACAGTCCTAACTGAAAGTAAAAGTTAGAGTTCTAAAGATGACATTTTTATTGATCATTCTAGTATAAGAAAATCCTGGAACTCTAGAATACAAATGACAGTTAAATGCTCTGTAAAAGCTAACAGATGCTGGGTTAACAAGGGGGTGTGTGCCTCCGCTCAGAGGGTTGACATATGGGTAAATCCATTTGAATTCAATCACTTTTTGAGAGGATCCCTTTTGATTTTAAAACAAAACTCTTTATACATTTGGCCGTGAAAGAAGTGTTCAAAAAGTGACTTTTTAGACCTGAATGCCAAAACACTCAGGGGATAAAAGTGAACCCATTTGCATACCCCACCATACCATGAGACATCCATGTCTTCAACACTGGAAAATAGAAACGGTCGACTTTGCTTTTTGTAAAATCCTTTAAACATCAATTATCTAACAGCACACATACTCCATGTTTTTACATGTTGCAGCCTTAGACCTTGTTTTACATCTTCTGAGTTGTTTGTGTTGTCCCCCGCCATCAGTTGAGACACAACATGCTCTTGACTACAGGGTGGGTCTCATTTCAATCATATATTTTTTTGTTAATTACCTTTATTTAACTAGGCAAGTCAGTTAAGAACAAATTCTTATTTTCAATGACGGCCTGTTCAGGGGCAGAACGACAGATTTGTAGCTTGTCAGCTCGGTGGTTTGAACTTGAAACCTTCCGGTTACTAGTCCAACGCTCTCACCACTAGGCTACCCTGCCACCCCAATATAATTCATAGAATGAACCCATCCATTCGGACCACTGCAATTTACCATTGACATATAAATTGAAAATGTTTACGTATAATTACTACCACAAAGATGACCGCTGGTCCACCCACCGTCGAATGTCAACTTCAAAGGTCATGTGTATTCTATTATCTATATTTCAATAGGTTTCTATGGAGGGTTTCTGTGGGGGTACTGAGAAGCTGGCTCCCAAGTGGGTGGGCCTATGTCCTCCAAGGCCCAGTCATGTGAAATCCATAGATTAGGGCCTCATTTATTTCCTTATATGAACTGTAGCTTAGTAAAAACTTTTACATTGTTGCATTTAAATTTTTGTTCAGTATAGATCTGAACTGCTGACAGGAATAGAGATAGGCATACAAAGGGAGAGGGGCAGTGGTTTGGCTTGTCCTTCAGCAAAATCAGCACTGTCTGAAAACCAAACTGCTATTGTGCATTATTTATTCCCACTCAGTTTGGCCTGATCGGTGTGCCACTTTTCTGAACAAAACAATGCAATGTAATACAGTCAACTGAAAGCAAAGAGAACAGTTTCCTTTTCTTTGAATGCAACGCCAAAAACAAAGAGTATGCTGTGATGAATGGACATTATATTAAGAATCTCTTGGTTAATTAATTTTTACTCATCACAGACATTTGGGAGTTAACCCCTAAACTACCTGCTCTGTAGTTGTTTGAATTTAACTTCGTCGTTGTGCCTGCAGTATTGGGACAATCAAAACTAGCCTACACTGTAGTGTAGGCCTATGCACTAGGGCCACCAAATCGCTCCAACAATGTGGTGATTCATATGTTTTACTTAATTAAAAAAAAAAATATATATATATATATATATATATATATATATATATATAATCCCAAATGTATCATTGTTTAAGGTTTGTGTAATGCCTAATCTCTACCCCAATCGAAATCCATTAATACGTCTCATCAACTACAGCCTGTCAATTCCCCTGCGGTCATGATGATGATTCATGTCGCACACACATTCCTCCGGCTGACTTTTAAAATATTTTCTTCCAATGGAAACCGCCCGCTTTCTTCTTTCAGGTGCATTGTCAAGACTCGAGTGTGGTGTCAAAACTTTGTAAGTAATCTTGCTATCCACCGGTTAGATTTGGTAACGTTTCTTCTTTTGATCCTGAACAGGCAATGGTTGCGCTGCACTGATCCGCTCCGATGTTATCAACTCTGCCTGTGAAGTCTACGCTGTGAGCACCGATGTATAAAGGAGTTTATTCACAACATATCCACTAGGGGGCACACAACTCCACAAATCAAATATACATCTGTAGGGTAGATTGAGTGCTATGATTTGGGGCAAACTCAAAAACCTCACATACAAACATTTAATTAACATTTAACAAAACGTTACAAGCTACTATTTCAATGAAGAACTATCTATACAGGAACTTCACAGGGACTTTAAGGATGTGCTCAGGTCGTGGACATTCATTACTGATATGGTCAGAGAGTTGCAGTGGATGCCTTGCATATGTTTTTACATGTATTTTTTTTAATTAATTTTTGTTTTATTTGTATGCAATCGCTGTCAGTGTTTACGTTTCCAATCGGATGTCTGTAAAGCCTATTGTATTTGTCAATCCCAGTATTTATTCATATGTTTAATAAAAAAAGCTTCACAAAAAAATTGCCTGTGCTCAACAATGGTAGTAATAGGCCTATATATTTGTTTGCTGAATATTGTATGTACCATCACATATTGTGTGCTGAAGTTGAATATAATTCTCCGTCATCAGTGCTAATAACAGCAACTAAGCAACGGAGTTGTGTGGAAAAATGAATACGCTGGAGTTCAGTATGCAAGTTAAGAGATTTGTGTCAGGAAATACGTAAGGAACTAAAGTCTTCATTCATATCTTCAGTATCTTTATCACTGTGAACATTCCACAGAATAGGCTATTCTAAAACCATTATTGCTCTACACACTGACTGTTATGGTGAGTGAATGAGGACCCAAAAGCGAACTAACTTAAACAGACGTTCTTTAATAACCAAACATAGGTAGGCTCAGATAGACCGGCAGATTCCGACAGGACAGGACAAGGTTACAGCAAACATGACGATAGTCTGGCTCAGGCATGAAACACAAACAAACAAGAATCCGACAAGGACAGGAGCAGAAACAGAGAGAGATATAGGGACCTAATCAGAGGGAAAAAAGGGAACAGGTGGGGAACGGGGTGAATGGGTAGTTAGAGGAGACAAGGGACAGCTGGGGGAAAGCGGGGGAGAAAAGGTAACCTAACACGACCAGCAGAGGGAGACAGGGTGAAGGGAAAGGACAGAGACAAGACAACATGACAGTACCCCCCCACTCACCGAGCGCCTCCTGGCGCACTCGAGGAGGAAACCTGGCGGCCACGGAGGAAATCATCAATCAGCGCACGGTCCAGCACGTCCCGAGAGGGAACCCAACTCCTCTCCTCAGGACCGTACCCCTCCCAGTCAACTAGGTACTGATGACCACGGCCCCGAGGACGCATGTCCAAGATCTTACGGACCCTGTAGATAGGTGCGCCCTCGACAAGGATGGGGGGGGGGGGGGGAAGACGAGCGGGGGCGCGAAGAACGGGCTTAACACAGGAGACATGGAAGACCGGGTGGACGCGACGAAGATATCGCGGAAGAAGAAGTCGCACTGCGACAGGATTAATGACCTGAGAGATACGGAATGGACCAATGAACCGCGGGGTCAACTTGCGAGAAGCCGTCTTAAGGGGAAGGTTCTGAGTGGAGAGCCAAACTCTCTGACCGCGACAATACCTAGGGCTCTTAGTTCTACGCTTATTAGCAGCTCTCACAGTCTGCGCCCTATAACGGCAAAGTGCAGACCTGACCCTCTTCCAGGTGCGCTCGCAACGTTGGACAAAAGCCTGAGCGGAGGGGACGCTGGACTCGGCGAACTGAGATGAGAACAACGGAGGCTGGTACCCGAGGCTACTCTGAAAAGGAGATAGCCCGGTCGCAGACGAAGGAAGCGAGTTGTGGGCGTATTCTGCCCAGGGGAGCTGTTCTGACCAAGACGCAGGGTTGCGAAAAGAAAGACTGCGTAAGATGCGACCAATAGTCTGATTGGCCCGTTCTGCTTGACCGTTAGACTGGGGGTGAAAGCCGGAAGAGAGACTGACGGAAGCCCCAATCAAACGGCAAAACTCCCTCCAAAATTGAGACGTGAATTGCGGACCTCTGTCCGAAACGACGTCTGACGGAAGGCCATGAATTCTGAAAACATTCTCGATGATGATTTGTGCCGTCTCTTTAGCAGAAGGAAGCTTAGCAAGGGGAATGAAATGAGCCGCCTTAGAGAACCTATCGACAACCGTAAGAATAACAGTCTTCCCCGCTGACGAAGGCAGTCCGGTGACAAAATCTAAGGCGATGTGAGACCACGGTCGAGAGGGAATAGGAAGCGGCCTGAGACGGCCGGCAGGAGGAGAGTTACCGGACTTAGTCTGCGCGCAGACCGAACAAGCAGCCACGAAACGACGCGTGTCATGCTCCCGGGTGGGCCACCAGAAACGCTGGCGAATGGAAGCAAGCGTACCCCGAACGCCAGGGTGGCCGGCTAACTTGGCAGAGTGAGCCCACTGAAGAACGGCCAGACGAGTAGGAACGGGAACGAAAAGAAGGTTCCTAGGACAAGCGCGCGGCGACGGAGTTTGAGTGAGTGCTTGCTTTACCTGCCTCTCAATTCCCCAGACAGTCAACCCGACAACACGCCCCTCAGGGAGAATCCCCTCGGGGTCAGTGGAGGCTACTGAAGAACTGAAGAGACGAGACAAAGCATCAGGCTTGGTGTTCTTAGAGCCCGGACGATAAGAAATCACGAACTCGAAACGAGCGAAAAACAGCGCCCAACGCGCCTGACGCGCATTAAGTCGTTTGGCAGAACGGATGTACTCAAGGTTCCTATGGTCAGTCCAAACGACAAAAGGAACGGTCGCCCCCTCCAACCACTGTCGCCATTCGCCTAGGGCTAACCGGATGGCGAGCAGTTCGCGGTTACCCACATCATAGTTACGTTCCGACGGCGACAGGCGATGAGAAAAATACGCGCATGGGTGGACCTTGTCGTCAGAGAGGGAGCGCTGAGAAAGGATGGCTCCCACTCCCACCTCTGACGCGTCAACCTCGACAACGAACTGTCTAGAGACGTCAGGTGTAACAAGGATAGGAGCGGATGTAAAACGATTCTTGAGGAGATCAAAAGCTCCCTGGGCGGAAACGGACCACTTAAAGCACGTCTTGACAGAAGTAAGGGCTGTGAGAGGAGCTGCCACCTGACCGAAATTACGGATGAAACGACGATAGAAGTTCGCGAAGCCGAGAAAGCGCTGCAGCTCGACGCGTGACTTAGGGACGGGCCAATCAATGACAGCTTGGACCTTAGCGGGATCCATCTTAATGCCTTCAGCGGAAATAACAGAACCGAGAAATGTGACGGAGGAGGCATGAAAAGTGCACTTCTCAGCCTTCACAAAAAGACAATTCTCTAAAAGGCTCTGGAGGACACGTCGAACGTGCTGAACATGAATCTGGAGTGACGGTGAAAAAAATCAGGATATCGTCAAGGTAAACGAAAACAAAGATGTTCAGCATGTCTCTCAGGACATCATTGACTAATGCCTGAAAGACAGCTGGAGCGTTAGCGAGGCCGAAAGGAAGAACCCGGTATTCAAAGTGCCCTAACGGAGTGTTAAACGCCGTCTTCCACTCGTCCCCCTCCCTGATGCGCACGAGATGGTAAGCGTTACGAAGGTCCAACTTAGTGAAAAACCTGGCTCCCTGCAGGATCTCGAAGGCTGAAGACATAAGAGGAAGCGGATAACGATTCTTCACTGTTATGTCATTCAGCCCTCGATAATCTATGCAGGGGCGCAGAGACCCGTCCTTCTTCTTGACAAAAAAAAACCCCGCTCCGGCGGGAGAGGAGGAGGGGACTATGGTACCGGCGTCAAGAGCTACAGACAAATAATCTTCGAGAGCCTTACGTTCGGGAGCCGACAGAGAGTATAGTCTACCCCGGGGGGGGGTGGTTCCCGGAAGGAGATCAATACTACAATCATACGACCGGTGTGGAGGAAGAGAGGTGGCCCTGGACCGACTGAACACCGTGCGCAGATCGTGATATTCCTCCGGCACCCCTGTCAAATCACCAGGCTCCTCCTGTGAAGAAGAGACAGAGGAAACAGGAGGGATAGCAGACATTAAACATTTCACATGACAAGAGACGTTCCAGGAGAGGATAGAATTACTAGACCAATTAATGGAAGGATTATGACAAACTAGCCAGGGATGGCCCAAAACAACAGGTGTAAAAGGTGAACGAAAAATTAAAAAAGAAATGGTTTCACTATGATTACCAGAAACAGTGAGGGTTAAAGGTAGCGTCTCACGCTGAATCCTGGGGAGAGGACTACCATCCAGGGCGAACAAGGCCGTGGGCTCCTTTAACTGTCTGAGAGGAATGTCATGTTCCCGAGCCCAGGTCTCGTCCATAAAACAGCCCTCCGCCCCAGAGTCTATTAAGGCACTGCAGGAAGCTGACGAACCGGTCCAGCGTAGATGGACCGACAAGGTAGTGCAGGATCTTGAAGGAGAGACAGGAGTAGTAGCGCTCACCAGTAGCCCTCCGCTTACTGACGAGCTCTGGCCTTTTACTGGACATGAAGTGACAAAATGACCAGCGGAACCGCAATAGAGACAGAGGCGGTTGGTGATTCTCCGTTCCCTCTCCTCAGTCGAGATGCGGATACCTCCCAGCTGCGTGGGCTCAGCACCCGAGCCGGCAGAGGAAGATGGTAGTGATGCGGAGAGGGAGGCGACGGAGAGCGCGAGCTCCTTTCCACGAGCTCGGTGACGAAGATCAACCCGTCGCTCAATGCGAATAGCGAGTTCAATCAAGGAATCCACGCTGGAAGGAACCTCCCGGGAGAGAATCTCATCCTTTACCTCTGCGCGGAAACCCTCCAGAAGACGAGCGAGCAAGGCCGGCTCGTTCCAGCCACTGGAGACAGCAAGAGTGCGAAACTCAATAGAGTAGTCTGTTATGGATCGATTGCCTTGACATAGGGAAGACAGGGCCCTGGAAGCCTCCTCCCCAAAAACAGATCGATCAAAAACCCGTATCATCTCCTCTTTAAAGTCTTGATACTGGTTAGTACACTCAGCCCTTGCCTCCCAGATTGCCGTGCCCCACTCACGAGCCCGTCCAATAAGGAGAGATATGACGTAGGCGACACGAGCAGTGCTCCTGGAGTAAGTGTTGGGCTGGAGAGAAAACACAATATCACACTGGGTGAGGAACGAGCGGCATTCAGTGGGCTCCCCAGAGTAACACGGCGGGTTATTGATTCTGGGCTCCGGAGATTCGAAAGCCCTGGAAGTGGCCGGTGGATCGAGGCGGAGATGGTGAACCTGTTCTGTGAGGTTGGAGACTTGGGTGGCCAGGGTCTCAACGGCATGTCGAGCAGCAGACAATTCCTGCTTGTGTCTGCCTAGCATCGCTCCCTGGATCTCGACGGCTGAGTGGAGAGGATCCGAAGTCGCTGGGTCCATTCTTGGTCGGATTCTTCTGTTATGGTGAGTGAATGAGGACCCAAAAGCGAACTAACTTAAACAGAGCTTCTTTAATAACCAAACATAGGTAGGCTCAGATAGACCGGCAGATTCCGACAGGACAGGACAAGGTTACAGCAAACATGACGATAGTCTGGCTCAGGCATGAAACACAAACAAACAAGAATCCGACAAGGACAGGAGCAGAAACAGAGAGAGATATAGGGACCTAATCAGAGGGAAAAAAGGGAACAGGTGGGGAACGGGGTGAATGGGTAGTTAGAGGAGACAAGGGACAGCTGGGGGAAAGCGGGGGAGAAAAGGTAACCTAACACGACCAGCAGAGGGAGACAGGGTGAAGGGAAAGGACAGAGACAAGACAACATGACACTGACACTACATAGTCACGATATCAGTTAGTGAATCACTCAGTGAGGAAGTAACTCTCTCCATCCCTCTCTCTCAATTCAATTTCAATTTAAGGGCTTTATTGGCATGGGTAACATATGTTTACATTGCCAAAACAAGTGAAATAGATAATAAAGAAAAGTGAAACAAACAATACAAAATGAACAGTGAACATTACATTCACAAACATTCCAAAAGAATAAAGACATTTCAAATGTCATATTATGTTTATATACAGTGTTGTAATGATGTGCAAATAGTTAAAGTACAAAAGGGAAAATAAACATAAAATATAGGATGTATTCGCAGTATTGTTTGTTCTTCACTGGTTGCCCTTTTCTTGTGGCAACAGGTCACAAATCTTGTTGCTGTGATGGCACACTGTGGTATTTTCAGGGAGTTTATCAAAATTGGATTTGTTTTTTCAAATTCTTTGTGGGTCTGTGTAACCTGAGGGAAATATGTGTCTCTAATATGGTCATATATTTGGCAGGAGGTTAGGAAGTGCAGCTCAGTTTCCACCTCATTTTGTGGGCAGTGTGCACATAGCCTGTCTTTTCTTGAGAGCCATGTCTGCCTTTGGCGGCCTTTCTCAATAGCAAGGCTAAGATCACTGAGTCTGTACATAGTCGAAGATTTCCTTAATTTTAGGTCAGGAATTCTGCCACTGCATACTTTCTGTTTACAGCCAAATAGCATTCTCGTTTGCTCTGTTTTTTTGTAAATTCTTTCCAATGTGTCAAGTAATTTTCTTTTTGTTTTCTCAAGATTTGGTTGGGTCTAATTTTGTTGCTGTCCTGGGGCTCTGTGGGGTCGGTTTGTGTTCTTGAACAAAGCCCCAGGACCACCTTGCTTAGGGGGCTCTTCTCCAGGTTCATTTCTCTGTAGGTGGTGGCTTTGTTATGGAAGGTTTGGGAATTGCTTCCTTTTAGGTGGTTGTAGAATTTAACAGCTCTTTTCTGGATTTTTATCATTAGCGGGTATCGGCCTAATTCTACTCTGCGTGCATTATTTGATGTTTTACATTGTACACAGAGGATATTTTTGCAGTCTCAATTATGTGTTTGTCCCATTTTGGGAATTATTGGTTGGTAAGCAGACGCCAGACCTCACAACCATAAAGGGCAATGGGTTCTATAACTTTCAATTATTTTTAGCCAGATCCTAATTGGTATGTCGAAATTTATGCTCCTTTTGGTGGCATAAAGGCCCTTCTTGCAAAGTCTCTCAGATCATTCACAGCTTTGTGGAAGTTACCTGTGGAGCTGATGTTTAGGCCAAGGTATGTATAGTTTTTTGTGTGCTCTAGGGCAACTGTGTCTATATGGAATTTGTATTCGTGGTCCTGGCAACTGGACATTTTTTGGAACACCATTATTTTAGTCTTACTGAGTTTTACTGTCAGGGCCCAGGTCTGACAGAATCTGTGCAGAAGATCTAGGTGCTGCTGTAGACCCTCCTTGGTTGAGGACAGAAGCACCATATCATCAGCAAACAGTAAACATTTGACTTCAGATTCTAGTAGGGGGGGCCAGGTGCTGCAGACTGTTCTTGTTCCCTCGCCAATTCGTTGTTATATATGTTGAATAGGGTGAGGCTTAAGCTCCACTTTTAAGTCTCCACTTTTGTGGACTGGGGTGATCAGTCTTGGTTCTAAATATTGGTTCTAAATATTGGGGAATATGCCAGAGCTGAAGATTATGTTAACGAGTTTAAGTATAGCCAATTTAAATTTGTGGTCTGTATATTTTATCATTTCATTTAGCTATCCCACAAGCCTTTTTGGGTTGGAGGGTTTGTATTTTGTCCTGTAGTTCAGTCAATGTAATTGGAGAATCCAGTGGGTTCTGATAGTCTTTAATAGCTGATACTAAGATTTATATTTAATCATGTATATGTTTTTGCTGTTTGTCCTTTGTTAAAGAGCCAAAAAGATAACTCTTCGTGTTGTTGTTTGTTTGGAGTTTTCCAGTTTTCACAGAAGTGGTTAGATTCTATGGATTCTTCAATTACATTGAGCTGATTTCTGACCTGCTGTTCCGTCTTTTTCTGTAGTGTATTTCTGTATTGTTTTAGCGATTCACCATAGTGAAGGTGCAGGCTCAGGTTTTCTAGGTCTCTATGTTTTTGGTTGGATAGGTTTCTCAAATTATTTCTTAGTTTTTTTTTATTCTTCATCAAACCATTTGTCATTGTTGTTAATTTTCTTAGGTTGTCTGCTTTACATTTTTTAGATTTGATAGGGATGCTGAGAGGTCAAATATACTGTTTAGGTTTCCTCTGCTAAGTTTAAGACTTCACTATTACAGTGAGACATTTTGTCCAGGAAATTGTCTAAAAGGGACTGAATTTGCTGTTGCCTAATTGTTTTTTAGTAAATTTCCACACTACTTTCCTTCCATCTATTGCATTTCTTAATATTAATCAGTTCCTTTGGCTTTGATGCCTCATGAATGGTATAGCACTGTTCAAGTAGATTGTGATTTTGCTGTGATCTGATAGGGGTGTCAGTGGACTGACTGTGAACACTCTAAGAGACTCTGGGTTGAGGTCAGTGATAAAGTAGTCTACAGTACTACTGCCAAGAGATGAGCTACCGTAGGAGTCCCCTCCCAGCCTACCATTGACTATGTACATACCCAGCGTCCAACATAGCTGTAGGAGTTGTGACCCATTTTTATTGGTTATGTTGTCGTGGTTGTGTCTAAGGGGGCATATGGGGGAGGAAATGCTGTCACCTCCAGGTAGGTGTTTGTACCCCTGTGTGCTGAGGGTGTCAGGTTATTGTCCAGTTCTGGCATTTAGATTGCCACAGACTGGGCCTGGAAATTGTTGATCTCCCCTATAGTATAGAGAAGCTGTCATCGTTAAAGTATGGGGATTCTATTGGGAGGATATAGGTAGCACACATAAGGACATTTTTCTTTGTTTTGATCATTTCCTTATTAATTTCTAGCCAGATGTCAAATGTTCATGTTTTGACTAATTTAACAGAGTGGGTTAGGTCTGCTCTATTTCAAATGAGCATACACCCTGAGTCTCTTCCCTGTTTCACACCTGGTAGTTTGGTGGATGAGACTACCAGCTCTCTGTAACCTAGAGGGCAACCAGTGGATCCGTCTCCTTTATACCATGTTTCTTGTAGGATGACAATGTCTGTATTTCTAATTTATTTGATGAAGCCTGGGTTCCTGCTCTTTAGGCCGAAGGCAGATGACCTTGTATATTCCAGGAAGAGATAGTAAAAGCTTTGTGTTCCATAGTGTCTAGATTTGTTATGGTGTGGTTTAGGCACGGACCATCACAGTAGGTGTGAGCAGAGCATGTTGAGCATCTGATACATACCTCTTGTCGAAGGATGAGGCTTTGGCGGGTGTAATAGTGGGGGTTGGGCCTGTTGCTCTGCTCACGACCTGGCATATGTCCTGCTGTCATGTTGAGGTCCTTTTCGCACGGGCGGGGGTCATGGGGTGGGCAAAAGGGGCATAGGTCTGATATGGGGGGACCTATATAGGTTGTGGCTGGTGATGCTGTGGTCTGGGTGTAGGTCCTTTTGACGTGGGTTCTCTCTGTGCAGGTCCTTTAGGAGGTGGTCTTGCTGGTCTGGGAGGGGTGTCCATTGCTCTGTTGCTCCTATGTGAGATGCTGGGGCTACAGTTGAGGGTGATGTTCTTCAGGGTCCTGGCAAAAATTGGGATTGCTGCTTTGTAGAGGTGGACCAGGTTGACATTAGGTTTTGAGACACAGTCTCGCGAAATGCTTGCTTTCACCCACTGTATGGTGGCAGGGTGAAAGTATTTCGTGGTAGCAGGGCAGAGATAACCACTTGTGCGTTGGGGAAAGTGGAAGAAGCTTTTTCAATCACTCCCTTGACTGCTGTGGCCACCCTTTCCTGCTGGGCCCTCAGGTAATTTGTGCCCATGTGAATTATGATGTGGCTGGGAGACCCTAGTCTGTCCTCTGACAACAGCTCCAGGGCATGCCTAGTGTTTGTGCACCAGAGTTTAACCACTTTGTGTTTGGGAAAAAGTTTATCCTCTTGAATGTATTTGCCATTTGAGTCAATGAGGAGCACAATCTCTGGCTTTTGTGTGTTCTCAGTGGATGTGGGGGGGTCGTCAGGAGGGGCTATCGGGGGAGCTGACACGGGGGCTGTTAGGAGGGGTGGGGTCTGTTGGGTTGGTGGGTCCTGTGTTGTCTGTCACATTGTGGTGTTGAGGTTGTGGTCCGGGTCTGAGGTGGGCTGGTCGGCTGGCTTCTCTGGGGGAGTGTTCTGCTCTCTGTCACACCTCAGCTTTATAACCTCCTCCTTCAGTGACACGTGTGCCTCTTTAAGTTCTCTCACCTCAGTCCGTAGAGCAGCCAGCTCTCTCAGACAGCCGTCCATCTCCACCTTCTGCCCCCCGGGTCTTGTGAGGGGGTGTTGTTGTTCTGGTCTGTTTTGTGTGTTTGTTCTGTCTGGATTGTTTGGACCAGCTCTCTGAGCTCCACCATGTCTCTTTCCAGCTCTGGGAATTTATCCCTCTCAATGATGGAGGAGCAGTGCAGTTGTAGGACCTGGGTGTGTTCAGGCCAGAGCCCAGTGCACCTAACTCCCTCACTGAGTCACTTAGTCAGAATCAGGAAGTGTCTCTCTCAGCTGATGTTTACCTACCATATTTGGTAGTGAGTGGAAACGCCAAGCGGATGCTTCACATTAATACCTCCAGTGAAATATCTGTCTCATTGTTCTATCTGTGATACTATTATCTTTGGAATACACGGATACAGTAAAATAACAAGGAGATTACAGACAGATGATCCCTCTTGGTTCTTTCCCTTTTGAACATTGACGTCTTTATTTGCTAACAGAAATATAGTAGCATCCACTAAGTTACGTACATGATGAAGTGCAAAAGTTCAGTAAGAATACATCATTGTGATAAAATAAAAAAAATCACCAGTGGTGACACAACAGTGGTAGGCTTGATCACAGACAACAACGAGACAGCCTATAGGGAGGAGGTCACAGACCTGGCCGTGTGGTGCTAGGACAACAACCTCTCCCTCAACATGATCAAGACAAAGGAGATGATTGTGGACTACAGGAAAAAGAGGACTGAGCATGCCCCCATTCTCATCGATGGGGCTGCATTTGAGCAGGGAGAGAGCTTCAAGTTCCTTGGTGTTCACATCACCCACAAAATTAGCATGGTCCAAGTACACCAAGACAGTCGTGAAGAGGGCGCGACAAAACCTATTCCCCCTCAGGACACTGAAAAGATTTGGCATGGGTCCTCAGATCCTCAAAAGGTTCTACAGCTGCACCATCGAGAGCATCCTGACTTGTTGCATCACTGCCTGGTATGGCAACTGTCCAGCCTCCGACCGCAAGGCACTACAGAGGGTAGTGCGTATGGCCCAGTACATCACTGGGGCCAAGCTTCCTGCCATCCAGCATCTCTATACCAGGCGGTGTCAGAGGAAGGACCTAGAAATTGTCAAAGACTCCAGCCACCCTAGTCATAGACGACAAGTGGTACCGGAGCGCCAAGTCTAGGTCCAAGAGGCTTCTCAACAGTTTCTACCCCCACGCCATAAGACTCCTGAACAGCTAATCAAATTGCTACCCATACTACTTGCATTGCCCCATCCCTCACTCCCTATTGTACGCTACTGCTATTCTCTGTTTATTATTTATTCATAGTCACTTTAACTCTACCTACATGTACATATTACCTCAATTACCTCAAATAACCGGTGCTCCCACACATTGACTCTGTACTGGTACCCCCTGTATGTAGCCTCGCCATTGTTATTTTACTACTGCTCTATAATTATTAGTATTTGTTACTTTTGTTTCTTGTTTTTTTACTCATCTATTTTTTACTTAACACGTATTTTTCTTAAAACTGCATTGTTGGTTACCTGTTGTATTCGGTGCATGTGACAAATAACATTTGATTTGATTTGGTCCTTCTGGTTCATCTTTGGTATTTGAGGCATTCCATTCCACCATGAACGCCAGGCCATCCCTCCTCCTCCTTCTGCTCCTCCTCCTCCCCCTCCTTCTCCTCCTCCTTACTTGTGGCTTGACGTCTCCTTAGGGGCGGAGGATGGGTGGTTTGTTTAGGCCATTCTCTACTTGCTTGGTTGTCTGCAATTTTCTGTATTAAATGAAGTCATAGTTTGTGAGAAAGAGCCCCACCTAACTCAGAGTGAAGTGAGAGGTCACACACATATTGATAAATTGACACACTCAAGTAATTGAAACAGCAACTATGGGAAATATGGATATATTGTGTTGCAGGCAAAGGTATAGAAATAGATCAAATAGAGTAGAATTGAATATAATAGAATACGAGCCAGTCTGGAATACAATACCTCCTCGCTCCTCTGGTACTGTAGAAGCAAACTCCCCCAACTCACTCAACAACTGAGGGGCCACATGCTTGTATACATACATTGGGATCATGTCATCCAGCCAGTCCAGACTCCTCCCACCACCCATGTTCATTAGTCCGTTAACAGTGGGGAGATATGAGGTTTATCACTTATGAAGGTTTTATTTTGCACTTTGTGTGCATTATCGTTGTTTTTAAAAAACTTTTGATAACTCATCCTTGTCCTCAACACACTCACTGTGCGTGCAAAGGCTATCAATACATGAAAATAATAGCAAATATAGAAATGCAAAAAAATAACAACAATATTATTAACCACTAAGCAACAACAACAAAAAACACAGACTTAATGCTCTAAATGCGTTACCAATAAAGACCTATTTTGGATAAAGGACATACCTTTGTTTGTTGCCAAAAGTGCACCAGCATTTGCAGTGGTGGAAAAAGTAGGCTTACCCAATTTTCATACTTGGTTAAAAGTAAATAGAAAATGACTCAAGTAAAATTTAAAGTAATCCATTAACTTGGTTTTAAATATAATTAAGTATCAACAGTAAATGTAATTGCTCAAATATTCTTAAGTATCCAAAGTAAAAGAAAAAGTATAAATAATTTCAAATTCGTTATTTTAAGCAAACGAGGCAGCAGGATTTTCTGTTTTTATTCTATTTACAGATAGCCAGGGGCACACTCAAAAACTCAGACATAATTTACAAACAAAGCATTTTCGTTTAGTGAGATGACCAGGGAGTGCATGAATTGGACCTGTCCTGCTCTGCATTCCCCTTACAAAAAAAGATTGCAGTCAGTTAGAGTGCAGTATAGCTGTAGTATGCTGCAAATACTGTGTTCAAAATAACACCTTTTTTTCAACTGCAGTACACTGTAGTTATTCTGTAATCACTGCATCCAAAATATCAAAGTCGACTGCAGGTACTGCACTTTATCTGCAGTTTCAAAACTGCAATATTTTTTTGTACGGGGCAAAATGCAACAAGTACTTTTAGGTGTCAGGGAAAATGTTATGGAGTAGAAAGTACATTATTTTCATTAGGAATGTAGTGGAGTAAAAGTAAAAGTTGTCCCAAATAGAAATACTAAATAAAGTAAAGTACAAAAATAAATAACATGTAGCCCTTTTCTACAGTCAAATTACCTCATGGGTGGAATGTTATTCATATTTTTATTATTTCATAATTAATAAACATTATTTCAAAAAACCTGCCAAAAATCCAGTGTTTCTATGCCAAACGGTTTTGCTATATTTCAGTCTTCTATGATGTATATAAAGTGTAATATTGGAACGCAAACTCAAAATTGAATGCATTTCATTCAACTCTTTATCTGACATGGTAAAGGTGACTTATTTCCTTTAAACCCATAACCATGTGTGTGAGGTGTATACTTTTGTTTCACACTAGATTTGTTTAAGACTACCAAGAAACACCCTGATTTACCCCTCTGCAGTAAATGGTTATTAAGTAGTACTACTTTAGAACCACTGTTAAGTAGAACTACTTTACACCACTGTTCATTTGCCAAATCAAAGGAATGGTCCATTCATGTACATTCTCAAGGCCTCCTGCATCCGTGTCCTGTTCGCAAGAGATGTGTAAAGTTATGATACGCCTAATTATCCCATGTTTCCTCTATATTGCAGAATTACAGAACAATAATAATGTCCATTGGTTACCTCACCTGGTCAAAGAAATACAGTGGTCGGGGTCTTAAATCTGTCATTATTAATAATTCCACTCAATTACAAACTCAACATATTGTCTAGATCTGGTGCAAAATACACACATTTGAACCCAAGTAGAAGAAGAGAAGCGAGTGCAGGTGTCCGTCAGAATAACATTGGACAAACCTCCCTTTTCATCTAGCTATTAGTGTAAATGTAACCTTCATCCTTTTAGTTTTATTTTGCGGAAACGTGTTGCCTGGATACACTGCACAGGGCGGTCTATAAATGTGTTCACGCACCAGAAATGATAAAAATCCTGTAAACAATCTGAAAAAACAACATCGACAATTACAAACCACCGGATCACTCCTCTTCTACAAGTAGAATGTGGCTCGAGCACGTGATAACTTGCAAACACAAGTTATGCGAAACAAAGTGGTCCCTGTCCCCCAGTGCACAGAGAGAGCCCAGCAACTTGAGATGGACGCGCTAGCACATATTTGGATGATAGTTTAGATCAAGGGCTCTCTTTATTATTTATTTGTTACTCATTTAAACGACTAGTGTCATAGTGATAATGTGTATGCACATTTGATCATCTATTTGACTTTGATAATACATCATATTCCATTTCATACTATATATTGAAATGGGTCAACAAAGTTAATATAGAATCGCAAACTCAGACTCTCCAAACAGCATTTATGCACTAGCCTACACTCATTTCTTGTCATTAAGATCGGACGTGTTTAGTTTTCTCTTTTGAGGTCAAGAAGTAGTGCAACTTCTTGACCTCAAAATAGAAAACTAAACACGTCCTATCTTTGTGACAAGAAAAGAGTGTAGGCTAGTATATAAATGCGGTTTGGGAAGTCTGAATCATTAATGGCTCAGCAGCCTCTACCGGGGCAGGAAGGCAGGCAGGCTATCCCTTGAGCACAGCCAGCCACAGGCTGCAGCTGATGACTGTTTCAGAATATGTCCACTGGAGGCTCCCAGCAGTTCATGCGTCACTTCATTCCTGCCGCTGATCATGGCGGAGCTCGAGACAATGCAGTCTGAACTGGAGGCGCCCGAAGTTCTCAATGGGGACGCCGGCGAGAACGATGAGAAAGAGTACGAGGAGCCCTCGGAATCAGGGAAGAAAAAGAGAAGAAAAAAGAAAAAGAATAAGACTGCTGCTCCAGGTAAGACGCATGACATTGTGGATAAATGCCGTTTTGAAAATAGCCAATTATTGAGGGCTCCCATTTGTGCCATAGCGTAAAAAAGCAGTAAAGCACAGTTGTCCCGTACCTGTGAGGGAAAACCTGGTCCCTGTCCCGTTATGAGGGCAAACTGGCAGATGCACATCTGGAAACTGGGCAATGCCTCTCTCGAGGCTTGACATGTCTCTTCTTCTATTGGTTTGATGGAGTGTTGTCCAATTCGAATATTGAAGGATGTTGCTTTCAACAGTAATAGGCAGATACCAGATCAATTGTCTGTGCGTGACCGTGATATTCCAGGAGTTTTCAGCACTTGCCTTGCCTTATAAAAGAGCTCCACTAGGGCTAAAAAATAAAGCATGCTCTAGCATTACATTAATTGCTGACAAAACTATGTGACAAGCAAAGGCTATCTTATCTTGTCAAAACACATGTGGACTTGATCTTATTTTCTGGAGCACGTTTAACTATTTCTCTATAGACTAGAGAAGTCCCGTTTCAGAAGGGCTAAATGGCATGGCATAATCCTGCAAGGTACCTACATATGCCCTTGGGATATTGATTCCTAAGGTATAGATTGAAATTATGCATGGCTCCTGCCAAGTTCTGATCACAGTCTATGCACTTTCTCAAAATGACTCAGAACCATGAACAATTTACTCAATGAGTGTGTGTGTGCGCGCACATGTGTGTATGTGTGTATGACTTTGCAGCAGGGACAAATGAGGCTGAGGGGGATGGAGATACCGGAGGAGGTGTTGGTGATGTGACGAAACAGTTGGAGCAGCAAGCTCTGCTGGAGGACAAAGAGAAGGAGGACGATGGAGTGGATGGTAACGACTCTTTGACTTCAACTTCATCATCCTCATTCACTATCATCATTCACTATCATCATTCACTATCATCATTCTCATACTCAAACTCATGTGACACGGGCTTGGTGTCATTTAGTGTGGTGCATTAACAAACTACATCAACTGCAAGAACGGCACTGGGTATTGTGACTGAACCACTTCTCAAGTCCTCTTTAACGTCATTATCACCATCATCATTGTCGTTATCATTCTCATACGGATCTTGAAGGCCCGATTTGCTCCTTTAATCCTACAAACTCCGAATTTGACGTGACATGAGTTTGCATCTGCTGTGGTGGTGCATTAATGTAACTTCTTAAGCGTAAACAGTTAACTGCAGGCACTGTGAATTGTGACTGAACACGTCATGTTTGCTAAGAGAATAAGCCATGTGTTTTCAACAGATGGAGAAGATGTTGAGAACTCAGCAGGGAAAAAGAAGAAGAAGAAGAAGAAGAAGAAAGGAGGTGAGTTTGTTCTTGCCATTGACGTTGGCATTTTTTCCTCCGCTGCATGGTTTGAGTTCCTTCTGTTACATCAGTGGATACACAGACAACCTTTGATGGCTCACAGATGGCATAAAAAAACATATTGGCATTTGTTTGACCCAAGGAGGTTTGTTTCTTGAGAAGAGATTGCCTCTAGAACACTGTTTGTACACCTGTAATGTTATACACATGACATTATACGTTATTTTACCTTGTAAGCATATACTGTCATACTGCTTGTATAACAGGGATCCCTAATTACATTCAGCCGTAGGATGATTTTTCCTTCAGCTGATGGCCAGGGGGCCGGAACATAGTTCTAAATAATTTGTACATTGCAAATTGGCCTCAATAATCCCAAACAGACATAATATTTGACATAAACAGAATCATTTCAATCCTGCATTACATTAGGATACGATCAGATATAGTTGAAGTCGGAAGTTTACATACACTTTGGTTGGAGTCATTAAAACTTGTTTTTCAACCACTCCACAAATTTTTTGTTAACAAACTACAGTTTTGGCAAGTCGGGTAGGACATCTACTTTGTGCATGACACAAGTAAAACAGATTATTTCACTTATAATTCACTGTATCACAATTCCAGTGGGTCAGAAGTTTACATACACTAAGTTGACTGTGCCTCTAAACAGCTTGGAAAATTCCAGAAAATGATGTCATGGCTTTAGAAGCTTCTGATAGGCTAATTGACATAATTTGAGTCAATTGGAGGTGTACCTGTGGATGTATTTCAAGGCCTACCTTCAAACGCAGTGCCTCTTTGCTTGACATCATGGGAAAATCAAAAGAAATCAGCCAAGACCTCAGAAAAAAAAGAAGAAAAAAGCATGTACTGTGACAATATGTTACCATGTGTTGCTAATAGCAACAATGGGTTGGACATCTGCAGAGGCTAACCTCTCTCTACTTCTCTTCCCCTGTCCTCCTCTCTTCTCGTCCTCCCCTCCCTCCTTCCTCTCCCTCCTTCCCTCTCCTATCTGGGCCACAGTGAAGGGACAGACTGACCCTCCCTCCATCCCTATTTGTGAGCTGTATCCCAGCGGAGACTTCCCAAAAGGAGAGGAGTGTGAATATCCCCCATCTAAAGACGGGTATGTCACCTCTACCAAGTGCATTGGCTTTATGCAGTGCGGTGGTCATAGATCCTATCGAGGCCTCTGTGGTTTACACTCCATCATACTTCATACTCTGATACCTAATAAAAATATTGGATGTGCCTCAATTCTGTCTTTATCCACTTTATTGGTTTGATCAAGGTTAAATATAATAACGAATTAGACACAAACTCATCTATAGCTGCATACACTGCATTAAAATGTACACACACTACCGGTATGTTCATCTATACCTGCATTATAAACTGCAGTGTATGCTGCATCATTTCCTGAACGTTTTGTTTGATATCATAATCCCATTAGAAAACATTTGCATAATGAGATGATAAAGAATGTGCTGTCTGTGGGGTGTGTGTACAGAAAGTGTGTGTGTGTGTGCATTTGTGACTGTTCATACATGTCTGTGTGTGTGTATGTCTCCGTGTGACTCCATGTGACACCGGCGTGTGCGCACACACACACACGCACACACACACACATACGAAAACGCACATGGAGTGTGTGTTCCTCACCACCAGGCGCAGTGCAGCGTGGAGGACCACCCACGAGGAGAAGAGGGTCCTAGACAAGGCTAACGAGGAGATGTGGAATGACTTCCGTCAGGCTGCCGAGGCCCACAGACAGGTCCGAAACTACGTCAATACCTGGATCAAACCTGGGATGACCATGATTGACATCTGGTGAGGTTCATTCACAAATCATATAGGCCTTGGTACTTTACAAACTGTCATGTTATACTACTTGCCTGTTATTCACTTCAGTCATATTGTTTATTGATGCATTTGAGATTCTTGAGTGATTCTCAGTCCTGCACCCTGAGAGTCGTCGTAACTGTAGGTTTTCTGTCCTAGATCAGCAGTGAAACACCTGATTTCGTTCATCAACGGATCTTTAACACCTTGATTAGCTAAATCAGGTATTTCACTGCTGAGCTGGTTCTGGAGCACTACAGGGGCAACATTGAAGATCATTGAGTGAGACTTTATTAACCTGCATGGTTAACCTGTGTTGCTGAAGTGAAAATATCCTGAATGTGACACCTGTCCATGTCTGCCGTGGTCCCTGTCTGTCAGTGAGCGGTTGGCGGACTGTTCTATAAGTGAGACTTTATTCAATTGTACAGTTAACCTAAAAAAATACAAAATAATGGAAACACTTGAGGAAATGAGGGATACAAATTACATTGAAAGCAGGTGATTCCACACAGGTGTGGTTCCTGAGCTAATTAAGCAATTAACATTCCATCATGCTTAGGGTCATGTATAAAAATGTAGGGCAGGTCATTATTTTGCCTACCATGGCTATGCCCCCATAGGATAACAATTCTTCCATCCACAGGGCACTAGTGGTCACTTTATTGTTTGATGAGCATGAATACTATGTAAACCATATGCCATGGCCGTCTCAGTCACCAGATCGTAACCCAATTGAACACTTATGAGAGATTCTGGAGCGGTGCCTGAGACAATTTTCCACCACCATCACCAAAACACCAAATGATGGAATTGCTCGTGGAACAGTGGTGTCGACACTTGTAGAATATATGGCAAAGTGCTTTGAAGTTGTTCTGGCTCGTGGTGGCCTAACACTTTATGTTAGGTGTTTCCTTTGTTGTGGCAGTCACCTGTATGTTGCTGAAGTGAACATATCCTGTATGTTAAACCTGACCTCTTGTGTCAACAGTGAGCGGTTGGAGGGTTGTAGTAGGAGGCTAATCAAGGAGAATGGTCTGAAGGCTGGCCTGGCATTCCCCACTGGCTGCTCCATCAACCACGTTGCTGCCCACTACACACCCAACGCTGGAGACCCCACAGTACTGCAGTATGACGACGTCTGCAAGATAGACTTTGGCACGCACATCAACGGTCAGTTAACACGCTGACACTCAGTTTCTGTTCAGTCTGTAGTTTTGTTTTGTGTTACTTCAATCAATCAATCAATCACATTTATTTATAGAAATAAACTTTGTCACACACCTAAATGGTCAGCACTGGCACTGAGTTCTGTCAATCTCTCAATAAAATGTTTTTAGAAAGCTTGTTTCAAATCAAATGTTATTTTTCACATGTGCCAAATACAACATTTCGGTGAAATGCTTACTTATGAGCCCTTAACCAAGCATGCTAAGAAAAAAAGAAAAAATAAGTGTAAAAAGTTGAAAATAGAAAATTAAAGTGACAAATAATTAAACTGCAGCAGTAAAATAACAAGCAAGGCTATATACAGGGGGTAACGGTACAGAGTCCGTGTGCGGGGGCACCGGTGAGTTGAGGTAAAATTGCATCAGCAGTTGTCACAAAGTGCTTTACAGATACCCGGCCTAATGTATGTATCTGGTTGCACTTGCATTTTAAAGCAATAATAGTCCATCCGCAATACTGCAGGTTTTTGTTCCAGCAATTGAATCCCATCACATCTGATTCAACTAATCAACTGATCTTCAACACCTTGATTAGCTGAATCGGGTGTTCGTTCCACTGCTGAGCTGGTACATAAACCTGGAGTACTGCAGTCTCTCCAAAAGCAGGATTGAGGATCCCTCTTTTACTGTCTGCCTTGCCTTGCCTGATACACTTGTTTAAGTATAAAATGGTAAAATGGTACGGTAGTTGCATGATAATTAGCTAGTAATTACACTCCTTGAATATCAGAATAACAGCTGAAACAAGCCGTCAGAAAAAGCATTACCTCCTCATGTCCTTTATGTTCATGTTGTTGGTGTTTTAGGTCGAATCATTGACTGTGCCTTTACCGTGACCTTCAACCCAAAGTATGACAGACTACTGGAGGCTGTGAGAGATGCTACCAACACAGGCATCAAGGTAACTCAGCCCATTCATCCATGACTTTGGTTCCAATGGCTCAGTGGGTTAGAGCATGATGCTGGCAACACTATTTGGGTTTGATTCCCACATGGGCCACAAATACTGAATATACTGTATTCTGTCACCGTTAATGTTGACATGTCTGTAAGCCGCATGGATAAAAGCTTCTGCTAAATGACCACATCTTGGATACTAGCTAACATAAGAGGATGTGCGATGTAACTCTCACTCATCACTCGTCTGATAATAAGCTCTGTGGAGATGGTTGATGAATGCTTGTGTACGTGTCAACTCTTGTCCATTTGTGATCCCTGTGGAGAGAGCTCGTTTAAGTTTAAAGCATTTTCCCAGTGTGCAGGGATAGATGTGCGTCTATGTGACGTGGGTGAAACCATCCAGGAGGTCATGGAGTCTTATGAGGTGGAGATAGATGGGAAAACATACCAAGGTATCAGGCTCCTTCTGTTTGTCTGTCTCTCTGTTTGTTGGTTTGTTTATATAGGAAACTGTTTGCCTCTTTTTACGTTTGCTGGTTTGATTTGGGAAATTACAATGACAGATATATAAAGATATATTTATATATAAAGATATATAAATATGAGAACTATAGAAATACTGCAGGTATATTAATACATATAAATGATTGCTTTAAAAAAATCTTTCTATATATATTTTTTTCCCCTATGTAGTAAAGCCAATCAGGAACCTCAATGGCCACTCCATCGGACAGTACAGGATACACGCAGGCAAGACTGTTCCCATCGTCAAGGGAGGAGAAGCTACCAGGATGGAGGTAACCTTAATCCTCTAATGCTCATTTGTACTGAAGGTTTTTCAGATACTTCAGTACAATTTAATCAAACAGTCTTTTCAGAGGCGTGGGTTCAAATTACACTACTGCCACCAAATGTAATAGGGACTGGATGTTAAATAGGGACTGGATGTTATTCATTTGAACAGAAGGTTTTTTGAGATGTTACTTCGGGTAGAATTTAGTAAAACTTCTTATTTTTTCCCTGCCATGTTTGCAACAACAAACTCAAGGTACACATCTCCTCTCTTGCAAGTTTGATCAGTTCAGAATGTCTATCTTTTAAAAACGTAGCATATAATTAAAACCCTTGATTAAGTGTTATTGAAAGAACATCTCTAGACTATGTAGAGTTACAACACAGTGGCGAGATGAGCTCGGATTCACATCTCTCTCTCTCTCACACACACACACATACACACACACTCCAACACCTCCTTAGGCACCCTCTTCGGGGCTTTAATTACACCTTTAATCACATTACCAGCCAGAAGCATCAAGTAATGAGTAGCGCCACTTGTTGAAACTCCTCATTGCATCTCGAAGCACATTGCGTTTTCACCACTCAAAGTCAATTAATGACCATTTACCTCACTAAAGGAGAAGATATCGCCTAGATACCTGCATAGATACCTGCCCCAGGAAACGTACCTTGGTCCCAGACCTGTGTGTGTTGTCTAGTATTCCTGTGGTCATTGTTGGTTGAGGTGCACTAGCCTAAGGTCACAAATCTAGGCTAGTGGACCCCCCCACCCCCCACCCCACCCACCCCCGCCAAGACAGCTGCAATGCTTAACTCAGTTTGGACAGAATTGAACCTTTTTAATTGGCAAGCTGCTGAGTGGTGCGTTTTGCTGATGTTTCCAACGGAAGCCAGGGAGAGAGGCAATGAGTTGCTGATGTGGCATGTTTGAGGGTTATATTTTTAGCCGGAGTGAGTGTTGGTGCGTTAGGGCCATTACCCTCTTTGTGTGAGGGTGTGTGTGTGTGTGTGGTGTGCTTGCTTACATGGTGGTGTGTGCTTGTCTCTCTATGTGGAGTGTATTGGTGTCAGCGGGGCGTGCCACGGGGCTGCTCTCATTTTGAGTGATTATCTGAGCAGACAGAGAGGGAGGGAGGGTGTCGCAATGTTATCAGCTAATACCACAGGGCCTTGAACAACCACAAAGACCTGATAGAGAGCTGATGAGCTCTGTGTGTTTGAGCGGGGAAAGAGGAGGTAGTGTGTGTGTGTGTGTGTGTGATAAAGACCTCTTCAATAGATCACACCCAGATTGTGTGTGTGAGAACACTTTAAGAGATGATGGAGTAACTGTAATGACATTGAGAAAAATGTTTGCTCATCTATCATGTTGATTCTTGTAAAAAAAAGGTTATCAATGGTATCTCTCCCTGTTTCCTTGTGGCTGTTCCCAATTGCCAGTAGTGGCTTTCAGTTTGAAGAACTTTGGTCTTATGTAAATTGCAGATGGATTACGGTCAATCAGTTGTTTCTAATCTGCTGAGTTTACTGTGTCCTCTTCTACCCTTATGCTCCACAGGAAGGTGAGGTGTACGCAATCGAGACATTTGGCAGCACAGGAAGGGGAGCGGTTCACGATGACATGGAGTGCTCACATTACATGAAGAACTTCAATGTTGGACACGTGCCAATAAGGTTGGTCGTTCGGTTCGGTCGGTGCTCGCTGAGTGAGAGCCTCACCTGATTTTAATGCTGATTGATGATACGGAACATCAATGCTAAGTAGAATGCTACACTGAGTGTACAAAACATTACGAACACAGGCATAGACTGACCAGGTGAAAGCTATCCCTTATTGATGTCACCTGTTAAATCCACTTCAATCAGTGTAGATGAGGGAGGAGACAGGTATACACAATCCTTGAGACATGGATTGTGTAATCTTGCCATTCAGATGGTGAATGGTCAAGACAAAACCTTTGAATGGGTTATGGTAGTAGGTGCCAGGCGCACCAGTTTGAGTATTAAGAACTGCAACGCTGCTGGGTTTTTCGCGCTCAACAGTTTCCCATGTGTATCAAGAATGTTTTAAATGTACCTTTATTTAACTAGGCAAGTCAGTTAAGAACAAATTCTTATTTTCAATGACGGCCTGTTCAGGGGCAGAACGACAGATTTGCACTTTGTCAGCTCGGGGGGTTTGAACTTGTAACCTTCTGGTTACTAGTCCAAAGCTCTAACCACTAGGCTACCCTGCCGCCCCGAATGGTCCACCACCCAAAGGACATCCAGCCAACTTGACACAAATGTAGAAAGCATTGGAGTCAACATGGGCCAGCATCCCTGTGGAACGCTTTCAACACATTGTAGAGTCCATGCCCTGATGAATTGAGGA
Organism: Oncorhynchus mykiss; assembly: GCF_057628025.1. Lineage (NCBI taxonomy): Eukaryota > Metazoa > Chordata > Actinopteri > Salmoniformes > Salmonidae > Oncorhynchus > Oncorhynchus mykiss. The sequence continues at coordinate 55,361,032 of NC_143022.1, read as the reverse complement.
TGTTCTGAGGGCAAAAGGGGGTGCAACTCAATATTAGGAAGGTGTTCCTAATGTTTTGTATACTCTGTAGATTTAATTTGGTCTTGACTCTGTTAAAGACATCAGAGACACTCATGGCACTCAAGGGCATTGACACTGTGCAGAATGACAGCTTACCAAATAACTACTCATTATTGCGATCAAGATTTGTGAATTATTCTTACACTATGACTACACCGGGCCCTGAGCGTGTGTTGATTTTGTTTATCCCCACCAGACATGATCTTGACACTCAGCTTAAAATACCAAAACCAACTGTGAACCAACTGTATTCACTTGGGGACAGGTCGAAACACACATGAAACATGCATGGACATTTAGGTGGATAGCTGTTGCTAGCAGTTTGTCCTGGCAGATGAACATTGGGTTGTTATTTTACCTGATCATGCACATGTTCCCCTTTTTATCAGGTTCTTTGTAGAATTTTGACCCGGATCATACAAAAATGGTGTGTTTCTCATCAATAAAAAAAGGAACCTAGTTAGTTGTTAGTTGTCTCTGATTAATATCTCCTCGTTCGTCTTTCAAGCAAACGAGTGAGGTTGTATCTTCGTGAAAACCAATAAGGAGATGGGAGAGGCAGGACTTGCAGCGTGTCAAGCGTCTCAAATTAACCTAACGTAGCAGGCAAAATAAGGAATGCCTGAACGGGGTACACATCCAGTTTTCAGGGATAAAGAAAGCTAGGTTGAAGATACTGTATCCCTAAAAGCCAGATGTTTCCGACTTGTATCATTCCCGCTGAGGGTGGTCTCAAATAGAACCAAGTTCTATTTTAGCATTTGTCATAGCATAAGCTCATTGGCATGTACGAGTAGTGTAGATGAAATGATTGACTAACATGTATGTATACATTCATTTTTGCAACACTCACGCATACAATGTGGCCGATGTAGTCAGGGTGTTAGGACTGTACTGACCTGTTATTTAAAAAAACATACTTATCACTGAAGGGCATTGGTGCACGCCTCACATTTTCTACTGCTTGAGTACCGGAATATTACATTAAAATGAGTACTATTAAACTAAATTAAAATGAGTACTGGCACCTTTTTCATTCTACTTCAAGCGTTGCTGAAGGGTTACTGTCACGCCTTTCCTGTGTGTTCCCTCTCCTCTCTCCCTGTTCTGCGTCAAGACTTCCCAGGGCCAAGCATCTGCTAAACGTGATCAATGAGAACTTCGGGACATTGGCGTTCTGCCGCCGCTGGTTGGACCGGCAGGGAGAGAGCAAGTACTTGATGGCCCTGAAGAACCTGTGTGACCTGGGTATCATAGACCCGTACCCGCCGCTCTGCGACACAAAGGGCTCCTACACCGCTCAGTACGAACACACCATCCTGCTCAGGCCCACTTGTAAGGAAGTGGTGAGCCGCGGGGATGACTACTGAGCATTTTCCGTAGGCCGGCTGACCTCAAACCAGGGAGAACGGGAAGAGAAAGAATGAGAGAAGATAAATCAGGGTCCTGTTCATTAGGGCACAGAACTTTTGTAAATGTTTTGCAACAGAAAATGATATTGAGTGTTTCTTATTGGACAAATCCAGTTAGTCCCTCTGTGTTGTTTTTTCTTCTTCTTCCGTTTGGTGCCTAATGAACACAACCCAGTAAAACACAGACAGGAATCCTCACTAGACATTTATTCAACGTTGTTGTGACGTAATTTTAAGTTGCCTAAATCCAAACCTTCAGTAGCTTCAAGAGTTTTAGCAAGAGCATGAGACTGGTGTCAAGGAAGTAGCTAACTTATGACATGTATTATTTCAAAGGATCAAGCCAATAAATAAGGGCATATAAAAAGCAAGAAATATAATCTTGACATTTTCTTTATCATACTTACTTGATTGCTATATTGCTTATTTAGAATAAAATGAAATATGCAAAATTGCTCCCTCTGTTTTGGGTGGACACCTCAATATATGACTTAATAGTGCAAAGCTTCAATGCCTTGGAAAGAACCTGAGGAAAATATATATACCTGCTATGAAAGTATTTATATTTCTATATTTTGTTTATCTGCTGTATTTTTATTTTGAGGCCATTTTTTTTTTTTATAAATAAATTGTATTGTTACAAATCTTATATTGGTCTTTGTTTCTATGGTCTTCACATTTGACTGCGTCATCAGACAGCCACTGTGGAAGAGAAGAGTTTCAAATGGTTCACATTGTGTCATAGAAATATTGTATCCTCATTTTGAACCAAAGGAGGGCGATATTCTTACATGTACTCTCCATTCGGGCTCACAGGCGAGAGAACTAACAGAATTTCGCGTTACACAATTGCGCTTCAAAGAGACAGACTTGTTACTCACTATGAAACTTAATGCATATACAGTAGTACGCAAGAAAGTATGTGGAGAAAACTTATGCTATGATAATGGCATTCATAACCATTGGATCCCATTGGGCTAGCTGTGCACGAGTAAACAGCATGCAAATTCCAACCCATTTATGTCCATTTAATACAAAAATATAGGACATAGGCCATGAGCATGACACTTAATGCATACAGTTACAGTATAAGGCATCACATTTTATATACAAGACATACAGCTGATATGATTGGGACACTGAATTCATTCATGTATCCCTTCACAACTTTATCCACCACATGCAAATTCTAGCCCATTTATGTCAAAACTCCCTCCCGTTAATAGTCTGGTATAAGGACATAGTCTAACTGGGTTAAAGGGTTGCATCATGTCTCTCCAGTCAGAACAGGCCAGCAGCTACAGACCTAGCTTACTCCTTCGAGGCAGCAACACAGGACTCCTTATGCCTGTTGTCTGTGTCAAATACTATGGCATTGTGTCTATCTAGATCTAATACTATCTAGATCAGACGCACAGTCACGTCAATTCATCCCTTACTTTAAGTGGCTCATTGTTTATTTGGAGATGAATGAGGGGTTGTTGGGTTGTTTACTAATGAGAGAATCACATGGGGGTCAGTTTCTGTAAGCAAACTTAAGTCTCCCACAACAACCTGGTATGGAGTGGAATCGGTGTTGAGAGCTGGAGGGTAAAACTCAGGTAAACTCAGTGCACCGTTCAAATGCTGAGTACATGGTCATCTCCCAACTTGGCCAGAGTCCTTCTTCTGCAATGAATCATATGATTTGGCCACAATTGCACCCAATAAAATAGTATTATTGAAGTATTGAATTAGGGTTTACCCCTATTTTTAGGCACTGTGTTTATCCACCAGTTATCTACCACTACATCCCTGAAAGAAATAGAAGTGGGCCTTATGGAGATATACCACCATGAAAGTAAGTGTCCCTCGTTATGTCATATTTCGATATTGAACCTGACAAAGATCCATCAGATGCAATGGTTGATAGAGGACATGAGTGGAGTCAGTTCATTTCTAAACTGGGAGCGTGTTTGTAAGTTTGGCGCTCTAGAGTCCAGTCCAGAGGGCAGATTCAGCGCTGGATGTGTGTTCCCTCTGTCAGGCAGACAGGGGACTGGGGGAGCACACACACACACACAGGCAAGAGGGAGAGCTCAGGGAACTGAAGAGATTAGCCAATTTATCCCTTTAATGTTGTTTTTTTATTCTCTCTTCTGTTCTCTCTCTTCTACCTGTTTGGGCCTACTAAGTTCCAGTCGGAACTCGGTTCCCGAGATTTTCCGAGATCTACCTTCCAAAACCACTTCCTTTCCCCAGGATAAATAACTGAAAAACCAGTCAATTATAATAAATGATTTATATCAACAACATGATGTGAAATGGAAATGTTAAATTCTATGCAATGTCTAAATATGCCTTCTCTACAGTCTTTTCTCTCTGCTCTCTGCATGATCAATCATCAATGCTCATGTTGGGGACAGGCAGACCATCTCAGTATGGGGTGCAGTTAGCAATGCATGCAGACCTATCATCTCACCATGGTAACTTTTTTTATTGTGACAGGTATGCCTACATTTGCTGCAGCATAGACTATGCCACAGTTACAGTGCCTTGCGAAAGTATTCGGCCTTTTGCCACATTTCAGGCTTCAAACATAAATATATAAAACTGTATTTTTTTGTGAAGAATCAACAACAAGTGGGACACAATCATGAAGTGGAACGACATTTATTGGATATTTCAAACTTTTTTAACAAGTCAAAAACAGAAAAATTGTCAGTGCAAAATTATTCAGCCCCCTTAAGTTAATACTTGTAGCACCACCTTTTGCTGCGATTACAGCTGTAAGTCGCTTGGGATATGTCTCTATCAGTTTTGCACATCGAGAGACTGAAATTTTTTCCCATTCCTCCTTGCAAAACAGCTCGAGCTCAGTGAGGTTGGATGGAGAGCATTTGTGAACAGCAGTTTTCAGTTCTTTCCACAGATTCTCGATTGGATTCAGGTCTGGACTTTGACTTGGCCATTCTAACACCTGGATATGTTTATTTTTGAACCATTCCATTGTAGATTTTGCTTTATGTTTTGGATCATTGTCTTGTTGGAAGACAAATCTCCGTCCCAGTCTCAGGTCTTTTGCAGACTCCATCAGGTTTTCTTCCAGAATGGTCCTGTATTTGGCTCCATCCATCTTCCCATCAATTTTAACCATCTTCCCTGTCCCTGCTGAAGAAAAGCAGGCCCAAACCATGATGCTGCCACCACCATGTTTGACAGTGGGGATGGTGTGTTCAGCTGTGTTGCTTTTATGCCAAACATAACGTTTTGCATTGTTGCCAAAAAGTTCAATTTTGGTTTCATCTGACCAGAGCACCTTCTTCCACATGTTTGGTGTGTCTCCCAGGTGGCTTGTGGCAAACTTTAAACAACACTTTTTATGGATATCTTTAAGAAATGGCTTTCTTCTTGCCACTCTTCCATAAAGGCCAGATTTGTGCAATATACGACTGATTGTTGTCCTATGGACAGTCTCCCACCTCAGCTGTAGATCTCTGCAGTTCATCCAGAGTGATCATGGGCCTCTTGGCTGCATCTCTGATCAGTCTTCTCCTTGTATGAGCTGAAAGTTTAGAGGGATGGCCAGGTCTTGGTAGATTTGCAGTGGTCTGATACTCCTTCCATTTCAATATTATCGCTTGCACAGTGCTCCTTGGGATGTTTAAAGCTTGGGAAATCTTTTTGTATCCAAATCCGGCTTTAAACTTCTTCACAACAGTATCTCGGACCTCCCTGGTGTGTTCCTTGTTCTTCATGATGCTCTCTGCGCTTTTAACGGACCTCTGAGACTATCACAGTGCAGGTGCATTTATACGGAGACTTGATTACACACAGGTGGATTGTATTTATCATCATTAGTCATTTAGGTCAACATTGGATCATTCAGAGATCCTCACTGAACTTCTGGAGAGAGTTTGCTGCACTGAAAGTAAAGGGGCTGAATAATTTTGCACGCCCAATTTTTCAGTTTTTGATTTGTTAAAAAAGTTTGAAATATCCAATAAATGTCGTTCCACTTCATGATTGTGTCCCACTTGTTGTTGATTCTTCACAAAAAAATACAGTTTTATATCTTTATGTTTGAAGCCTGAAATGTGGCAAAAAGTTCAAGGGGGCCGAATACTTTCGCAAGGCACTGTATATACTGTAAGGACCGAATGCGCGTCTAATTTACACATCTCCTTCTGGCTTTTATTGTAAAGATTTTTTTATTGTAAAACAGCCTCTCACTTGAAAATTGTTGCTTTAAATCAGAGCATGCGTGACATCAATTCCATTCAAATTGCATCCAAAATAGATAATCCTGTTCAATATATATATGTACAGTTGAAGTTGAAAGTTTACATACCCCTTAGCCAAATACATTAAACTCCATTTTTACATTTAAACTCAGTTCCCTCTCTTAGGTCAGTTAGGATCACCACTATATTTTAAGAATGTGAAATGTCAGAATAATAGTAGAGAGAATTATTTATTTCAGCCTTTACTTCTTTCATCACATTCCCAGTGGGTCAGAAGTTTACATACACTCAATTAGTATTTGGTAGCATTGCATTTCAATTGTTTAACTTGGGTCAAACGTTTCAGGAAGCCTTCCACAAGCTTCCCACAATAAGTTGGGTGAATTTTGGCCCATTCCCCCTGACAGAGCTGGTGTAACTGAGTCAGGTTTGTAGGCCTCCTTGCTCGCACATGCTTTTTCAGGTCTGCCCACAAATGTTCTATAGCATTGAGATCAGGGCTTTGTAATGGCCACTCCAGTACCTGACTTTGTTGTCCTTATGCCATTTTGCCACAACTTTGGAAGTATGCTTGGGGTCATTGTCCATTTGGAAGACCCATTTGCGACCAAGCTTTGACTTTCTTTACTGATGTCTTGAGATGTTGCTTCAATATATCCACATAATTTTCCTGCCTCATGTTGCCATCTATTTTGTGAAGTGCACCAGTCCCTCCTGCAGCAAAGCACCCCCACAACATGATGCTGCCATCCCCGTGCGTAATGGTTGGGATGGTGTTCCTTGGCTTGCAAGCATCTCCCAAGAATAAACCAGACTTGTGGAGGTCTACCATTTTTTTTAGCTGATTTCTTTTGATTTTCCCATGATGTCAAGCAAAGAGGCACTGAGTTTGCAGGTCGGCTTTGAAATACATCCACAGGTCCACCTCCAATTGACTCAAATTATGTCAATTAGTCTATCAGAAGCTTCTAAAGCAATGACATCATTTTCTAGAATTTTCCTACCTGTTTAAAGGCACAGTCAACTTAGTGTATGTAAACTTCTGGCCCACTGGAATTGTTTGTTAAGAAGAAATGTATGGAGTGGTTGAAAAATGAGTTTTAATGACTCCCAACCTAAGTGTATGTAAACTTCCGACTTCAACTGTATACACAGTACCACTCAAAGGTTTGGACACACCTTTTCATTCAAGGGTTTTTCTTTATTTCTAGTATTTTCTACGTTGTAGAATGATAGTGAAGACATCAAAACTATGAAATAACACATATGGAATAATGTAATAACCACAAAAGTGTTAACCTAATCAAAATATATTTGAGATTCTTCAAAGAAGCCACCCTTGGCCTTTATGACAGCTTTGCACACTCTCTCAACCAGCTTCATGAGGTAGTCACCTGGAATACATTTCAATTAACAGGTGTTCCTTGTTAAAAGTTCATTTGTGGAATTCCTTTCCTTAATGCATTTGAGCCAATCAGTTGTGTAGTGACAAGGTAGGGGTGGTATACAGAAGATAGACCTATTTGGTAAAAGACCAAGTCCATATTATGGCAAGAACAGCGCAAATAAGCAAAGAGAAATGACTGTCCATCATTTATTCAAGACATGAAGGTCAGTCAATACGGAAAATTTCAAGAACTTTGAAAGTTTCTTCAATTGTAGTCGCAAAAACCATCAAGTGTTATGATGAAACTGGCTCTCATGAGGACCGCCCCAGGAAAGGAAGACACTGAGTTACCTCTGCTGCAGAGGGTAAGTTCATGAGAGTTATGAGCCTCCGAAATGGTAGCCAAAATAAATGCTTCACAGAGTTCAAGTAAGACACATCTCAACATCAACTGTTGAGAGGAGACTGCGTGAATCAGGCCTTCATGGTCGAATTTCTGGAAAGAAACCACTACTAAAGGACAGCAATAAGAAGAAGATATTTGTTTGGGCCAAGAAACACGAGCAATGGACATTAGATCGGTGGAAATCTGTCCTTTGGTCTGATGAGTCCAAATTTGAGATTTTTGTTTCCAACCGCCGTGTCTTTGTCAGACACAAAGTAGGTGAACGAATGATCTCCGCATGTGTGTTTCCCACCATGAAGCATGGAGGAGGAGGTGTGATGGTATGGGGGTGCTTTGATTGTGACACTGTTAGTCATTTATTTAGAATTTAAGGCACACTTAACCAGCATGGCTACCACAGCATTCTGCAGCGATACGCCCTGCTATCTGGTTTGCGCTTAGCGGAACAATCATTTGTTTTTCAACAGGACAATGACCCAACACACCTCCAGGCTGTGTAAGGGTTATTTTACCAAGAATGAGAGTGATAGAGTGCTGCATCAGATGACCTGGCCTCCACAATCACCCGACCCAATCAACCCAATTGAGATGGTTTTGGGATGAGTTGGACCGCAGAGCGAAGGAAAAGGAGCCAACAAAGCAGAGCAACAAAGCAACAAAGCAGCCAACAAGTGCAGAGCATATCATTCAAGACTGTTGCATTCTAGTTGAAGCTGGTTGAGAGAATGGCAAGAGTGTGCAGAGCTGTCAAGGCAAAGGGGGGCTACTTCAAAGAATCTAAAATATATTTTGATTTGTTTAACACTTTTCTGGTTACTACATGATTCCATATGTTATTTCATAGTTTTGACATCTTCAATATTATTCTACAATGTAGAAAATAGTAAAAATAAATAAAAACTCCTGAATGAGTAGGTGTGTCCATATATATAAAAGAAACGTCCCTTTTTCAGGACCCTGTCTTACAAAGATAATCCAAATAACTTCACAGATCTTCATCGTAAAGGGTTTAAACACTGTCTGTTCAATGAGCCATAAACAATTCATGAACATGCACCTGTGGAACGGTCATTAAGACACTAACAGCTTACAGACAGTTATGAAAACTTAGGACACTAAAGAGGTCTTCCTACTGACTCTGAAAATCACCAAAAGAAAGATGCCCAGGGTCCCTGCTCATCTGCGTGAATGTGCCTTAGGCATGCTGCAAGGAGGCATGAGGACTTCAGATGTGGCCAGGGCAATAAATTGCAATGTCCATACTGTGAGACGCCTAAGACAGCGCTACAGGGAGACAGGACGGACAGCTGATCGTCCTTGCAGTGGCAGATTATGTGTAACAACACCTGTACAGGATTGGTACATCTGAACATCACACCTGCGGGACAGGTACAGGATGGCAACCACAACTGCCCGAGTTACACCAGGAACGCACAATCCCTCCATCAGTGCTCAGACGGTCCGCAATAGGCTGAGAGAGGCTGGACTGAGGTCTTGTAGGCATATTGTAAGGCAGGTCCTCACCAGACATCACTGGCAACAACATCACCTATGGGCACAAACCCACCGTTGCTAGACCAGACAGGCCTGGAAAAAAGTGCTCTTCATTGACGAGTCGCGGTTTTGTCTCACCAAGGGTGATGGTCGGATTCGCATTTATCGTCGAAGGAATGAGCGTCACACTGAGGCCTGTACTCTGGAGCGGGATCGATTTGGAGGTGGAGGGTCCATCATGGTCTGGGGCGGTGTGTTACAGCATCATCGGACTGAGCTTGTTGTCATTGCAGGCAATCTCATCACTGTGCATTACAGGGAAGACATACTCCTCCCTCACGTGGTACCCTTCCTGCAGGCTCATTCTGACATGACCCTCCAGCATGACAATGCCACCAGCCATACTGCTCGTTCTGTGCGTGATTTCCTGCAAGACAGTGTTCTGCCATGGCCAGCGAAGAGCCCAGATCTCAATCCCATTGAGCACGTCTGGGACCTGCTGGATCGGAGGGTGAGGGCTAGGGACATTCCCCCCAGAAATGTCCGGGAACTTGCAGGTGCCTTGGTGGAAGAGTGAGGTAACATCTCACAGCAAGAACTGGCAAATTTGGTGCAGTGAAGAGGAGATGCACTGCAGTACTTAATGCAGCTGGTGGCCACACCAGATACTGACTGTTACTTTTGATTTTGACCCCCGTCCTCTCACATGTCTGTGGAACTTGTTCAGTTTATGTCTCAGTTGTTGAATCTTGTTATGTTCATACAAATATTTACACATGTTAATTGTGCTGAAAATAAATGCAGTTGACAGTGAGAGAACGTTTCTTTTTTTGCTGAGTTTATATATATATATATATATATATATATATATATATATATATATATATATATATATATATATATATATATATATATATATATACACACACATACATACAGTACATACATATACAATACATACATATACACAGAGGCAGTTTCAAACTGCCTCTGGAAGCAACGTCAGCACAATAACTGTTCGTCGGGAGCTTCATGAAATGGGTTTCCATGGCCAAGCAGCCGCACACAATCCTAAGATCATCATGTTCAATGCCAAGCGCCGGCTGGAGTGGTGTAAAAATCACGTCATTTTACTCTGGAGCAATGGAAACACATTCTCTGGAGTGATGAATCACGCTTCACCATCTGGCAGTCCAACAGACGAATCTGGGTTTGGCGGATGCCAGGAGAACACTACCGGCTTGAATGCATGGTGCCAACTGTAAAGTTTGGTGGAGGAGACTGCGTGAATCAGGCCTTCAGTGTCGAATTGCTGCAAAGAAACCACTACTAAAGGATAGACATAAGAAGAAGAGACTTTCTTGGGCCAAGAAGCACTAGCAATGGACATTAGACCGGTGGAAATATGTCCTTTGGTCAAATGAGATTTTTGGTTCCAACCACTGTGTCTTTGTGAGACGCAGCGTAGATGAACGGATTATGTGTGTTTCCCACCATGAAGCATGGAGGAGGAAGTGTGATGGTGTGGGGGTGCTTTACTGGTGGCACTGTCAGTGTCATTTAGAATTTAAGGCAGACTTAACCATCATGGCTGCCATAGCATTCCAGCATACGCCATCCCATCTGGTTTGCGCTTAGTGGGACTATAATTTGTTTTTCAACAGGACAACACTCCTCCAGGCTGTGTAAGGGCTATTTGACTAAGAAGGAGAGTGATGGAGCGATGCATCAGATGACCTGGCCTCCACAATCCCTGAACCTCAACCCAATTGAGATGGTTTGGGAGGAGTTGGACCGCAGAGTGAAGGAAAAGAAGCCAACAAGTACTCAGAATATGTGGGAACTACTTCAAGACTGTTGGAAAAGCATTCCAGGTGAAGCTGGTTGAGAGAATGCCAAGAGTGTGCAAAGCTGTCATCAAGGGAAAGGGTGGCTACTTTGAAGAAACACAAAAATAAAATATATTTTTATTTGTTTAACTCTTTTTTGGTTACTACATGATTCCATATCTGTTATTTAATAGTTTTAATGTCTTCAGTACTATTCTACAATGTAGAAACAAGTCAAAATAAATAAAAACCTTTAGATGAGTAGGTGTGTACAAACTTTTGACTGATACTGTGTGTATATATATAAATTATAGAATGCTCTGATGAACCAGATTAAGGTTGCGGTGAGTCATCTAATGTAAATAAATCTAGCGTGCGAGGGCCAAACAAGGCAGGCATGCATCCGGAGTTAATAATGATTGGGTAGGAAGCAGTCAAGGTCCAGTTGCCTGACCAACTACCTGTGCAAAATGCAAGCGTTCACCTGGGTTGAGGGGGCAGATGCACCCATGGTTGGTCCAGGTCTCTGGGAAAAGGGTGATGTGACCTCTCTGGATCCTCGCCTGGCTGCTGTAGTACAGGACCTTCTTTACCTTGACCTCCACCTCAGCATGGGAGCCCTGATCATGGGCCGCCACAATCCTCACCTTCAGCACTATGGAGAAGAGATCAATCGATCTCTGTTCAATACTGTTGGTATCAATCCCTTTTAAATTCTGCTGGCACCATCTACTACTGCCTCAAACATGCAGTGTACTAGCATTTCCTTTTCAATTCTGTTGGCATCATTCACTACAGACTGGTCCCAGATCTGTTTGTACTCTATAGCTAACTCCTAGGGTTGTTGTTATGCATACCACCAACCATAAAATAGTAGTTGGCTAACCTCAAACATGCAATGTATTAGATTTCAATTTTAATCTACAGTGTTATCTTTACATATGCATTGTCTGAGATTAAAACAATCTCTTTTTACAGTAAATTCTCAGAGAAAGAGGAGTACAATGCCAGGTGGAGCCACAGGAGACAATGTATGACATCATTCATGGCTAATGCTAAGATTATGTAGTTGTGAAGGCTTTTCCCAGGAACCTTTCCCACTTTTCCCACGCGCATCTTTCTTAATCCCACCTACCATAGTCATACTCCTTGGCACAGAAGAGTTTGGGTTTGCCAATAGTCATCTCCTTACACTCACATTTTTCTGGGAAGAAAGAGAGAATATGTTCATGTCTGTGTGTGTATGTGTGTCTGCTTGCTTGCGTGTGTGTGTAATGACCCATGGGTTAGATAAGATCATATATATCTTAACATAATGTCAGAGCTGACAATTGGCATAACTAACCTTCTACTACTGAATGTTTTTGTTACAGCTTAGTGACTTCATCACACCTGATTCAACTGATATTCAACACCTTGATGAGCTAAATCAAGTGTTTCATTGCTGAGCTGGAGAAAAAAACGTTCACACAAATAAAACCTACTCAAGACCACGATTGACAATCACTGCTGTTATGTTGACCATGGCAACCCATACCAGGCAATAGTAACAACATAGTAACAAGTCAGACATAAAAGGGAGGGAGACGTGGATACCACCACAATGGACACCATTGTCATCACCATGGAGATAGTTGCCCATGTCAGGCCAAAGTAATAACAAATAAAACAAATAATTCCCTTTCTCTCTTACTTGTGCAAGAGTCAGAGGCTGAGGGTTAGGGTTAAAAAACAAGTAACAAATCATAACAGGGACAGACAGAGGGATAAGTGTGTACTCTTACATAGACAGAGCTGGGTTACAACATAGTAACAAAGAAGATATAACAGGGTCATAGAGGGATAAGTGTGTACTCTTACATGGACAGAGCTGGGTTACAACATAGTAACAAAGAAAATATAACAGGGACAGAGAGGGATAAGTGTGTACTCTTACATGGACAGAGCTGGGTTACAACATAGTAACAAAGAAAATATAACAGGGACAGAGAGGGATAAGTGTGTACTCTTACATGGACAGAGCTGGGTTACAACATAGTAACAAAGAAGATATAACAGAGACAGAGAGGGATAAGTGTGTACTCTTACATGGACAGAGCTGGGTTACAACATAGTAACAAAGAAGATATAACAGGGACAGAGAGGGATAAGTGTGTACTCTTACATGGACAGAGCTGGGTTACAACATAGTAACAAAGAAGCTATAACAGGGACAGAGAGATGCAGGCAGAAGTACAGTGCTTTCGGAAAGTTCTCAGACCCCTTCCCTTTTTTCCACATTTTGTTACGTTACAGCCTTATTCTAAAATAGATTAAATAAATGTTTTTCCTCAATCTACACACAATACCCCATAATGACAAGGCGAAAATAGGCTTTTAGAAATGTTTGCACATTTATTAAAAATAAAAAACAGAAATACCTTATTTACATAAGTATTCAGTAAATCATTCTCCCTGTGCAGCGACACTCCCCATCCAACCTGACAGAGGTTGAGAGGATATGCAGAGAAGAATGGTAGAAACTCCCCAAATACAGGTGTGCCAAACTAGTGTCATACCCAAGAAGACTTGAGGCTATAATCGCTGCCAAAGATGCTTCAACAAAGTACTGGGTAAAGGGTCTGAATACTTATGTAACTGTGATATTTCAGTGTTTAATTTTTAATACATTTGCAATAAAAAAAAATCTATCTACACACAGTAACCCACATTATCGGGTACTGTGTGTAGATTGATGAGGGGGGAAAACAATTTAATCAATTTCAGAATAAGGCTGTAACGTAACAAAATGCGGAAAAAGTCAAGGGGTCTGAATACCTTCCAAATGCACTGTATGTTCTCTTGCATGTGCAGCAGTCGGGGGCAGAGCTGGGTCTGTTGGGGTGTCTGTAGAACCCTCTCTTACAGATCTGGCACTGCCTGCCCTCTGTATTGTGGCGGCAGGAGTCACACACCCACCCACTATGCCATCCTGATGCCAGCCACACACCCTGGTCAAAGTGACAGCTGTCTGCATGTCTGCACACTTACACTCTAAAAAGAAAGAGTAAACACATTTCTGTTTTCCTATAGACCTTATTCACACTGCGACAATGATCGACGTGAAAATATGTTGATCCGCACAGGAAAAATAACAAGATGTTTGACAGCGTTCTAATCCAGTGTGATTCGGGTTCAATCTGTTTTCTCAAAGGTACAGATAATAGGTTTCACTAATATTTGCATCGATAAATCAATGGCATCCTGACTAACAAAAATAAAATGTACTGTACCTATTGAATCATACATTTACTAGTGAAGATGTCTGGCTGTGGCTGTCTATATTGTGCAATGTACGTGGTTTTGCCTGTTGACCTTCCTGGCCCTGTAAGACTCCCTCTTGCATTCATGCGGTGCTCCTATGATACCATTGGCAACTTGCCAAGGCTGTTCGTTGTAGAGGGGAGCACAGCGCTCACAGTGGTCGCCGGCTGTTTTGTGTCTGCACACACACCTCCCGTGGACCTGCCACAAGGGAGGGAGGGAGCAGTGTCTTACATATGTATTACTGGATTACTGTTACAGACAGATACACACAGCTACACGCACACCCCCTGTGGATCTGCCACAGGAGTAAAAGAGGGAGACAGAAAACAGTGTTCACAGGGGAACGCTCCTGAGAACTTGGAGGTACAGGCTGCCACACTCTCCCCCATCCTCGGCCAGGCCGAAGGTGCCCTCACAGTCCCTGGCAAAGTACCTGGGTTAAAAGAAAATAGGTGTATTTTGACCCCAGAGCATAACACATCAAAGTATGAATTAAGACACTTATTTCCAAAGTGGTCCTCGATGGTGCCTGAGGGTCTTCCAGGTCTGTCCGTGGCCCTGGGAACGTTCCAGCAGCATGGCAGAGAGGCGGGGGGAACGGAACACCAGGATCAGGTGGGTGAAGTAGAACTCTGTCTCCAGGTCTAGTTGGAGGGTCTCGGTCTCCACCCTCTCTGCAGACTGCCACCATGTATCTGGGTATTCAAAGGACGAGTAGGTCATGGCAGTGGCTAGGTGGGCCTGGTGGGGGAGGGCTGCGTTGCACTTGCTGCATTTGGGTACTGCTGGGCAGGAAGACTCCTTGTGGGGAGAACTAGAAGTCTGTTGGTAGGAGCAGTAGGACTCTGTGGAGTTGGATCCACACACAGACTGGGTGAGTAGTCCTCGAACCCAAGGCTAGGTTCCCCATGCGAGGGTTACAGGCCCTGCCAGCACAGCTCTCCACTGCTGGCTCTCCACTGCTGGCTCTCCACTGCTGGCTCTCCACTGCTGGCTCTCCACTGCTGGCTCTCCACTGCTGGCTCTCCACTGCTGGCTCTCCACTGCTGGCTCTCCACTGCTGGCTCTCTACTGCTGGCTCTCCACTGCTGGCTGGCTCTCCACTGCTGGCTGGCTCTCCACTGCTGGCTGGCTCTCCACTGCTGGCTCTCCACTGCTGGCTGGCTCTCCATCCTCCCTCAGCCCTTTTATTAATATGATACAATCTCAAATGGCACCCTATTCCCTGGTGCACTACTTTGACCAGGGTTCGTAGGGCTCTGGTCGAAGTAGTGCATTGAAGGGAATAGGGTGCCATTTGGGACTAAACATGTATCTTGGTCATTCCCAACACTCTACACATGACTGAGTAGATTGTATCAGAAGTAGAAATTAGAGCAGAATATTATCTCATTATGAAAATTCTGAAATTAAAGTAATAAATTATTGATAAGATGTTTGTTTTATTAAATGTGTATATTAATAAGTGTATGACAATACAATAATTATTTCCCTTGATAAAATACTCCTACAAGTCTTTGATATATTCCTACAAGAAAAATAAAAAAATACAAGTTTTCTGTATGCTAACCTCTGTAAAGGTGCATCCACCCAGTAAGTCAGCTGGACTTTTGTTTGAAGGCCAGTGTGTCATTCTGGTGCATTCCTGCTGCATACCACCGCTTATTACCAACTGTCACTTATTATCACACCTACACTGAACAAAAATATGAACGCAATATGTTAATTGTTGGGCCCATGTTTCATGAGCTGAAACGAAGTTCTGAGAAATGTTCCATATGCACAAAAAGCTTATTTATCTAAAGTTTAGTGCACAACTTTGTTTACATCCCTGTTATTGAGCATTTCTCCTTTGCCAAGATGATCCATCCACCTGACAGATGTGGCATATCAAGAAGCTGATTAAACAGCATGACCATTACATAGGTGCACCCTGTGCTGGGGACAATAAAAGGCCCCTCTAAAATGTGCAGTTTTGTCACACAACACAGTGTCACAGATGTTTCAAGTTGAGGGAGCGTGCAATTGGCATGCTGACTACAGGAATGTCCACCTGTTGCCAGTGAATTGAACGTTCATTTCTCTTCCATAATCTTCCTCCAACGCTGTTTTAGAGAATTTGTTGTGCCATTCATCTGCCACAATCACCTCATGTTTCAGCATGATAATGCACAGCTCCATGTCGCAAGGATCTGTACACAATTCCTGCAAGCTGAAAATGTCCCAGTTCTTCCATGGCCTCACCAGACCAATGTCACCCATTGAGCATGTTTGGGATGATCTGGCTCGACCTGTACGACAGCGTGTTTCAGTTTCCGCCAATATCCAGCAACTTTGCACAGCCATTGAAGAGGAGTGGGACAACATTGCACAGGCCACAATCAACAGCCTGATTAACTATGCAAAGGATATGTGTCGCGCTGCATGAGGCAAATGGTGGTCACACCAGATACTACACTGGTTTTCTAATCTATGCCCCTACCTTTTTTAAGGTATCTGTTACAGATGCATATCTGTATTCCCAGTCATGAACTGTAACTCAGTAAAATCTTAGAAATTGTTGCATGTTGCATTTATATTTTTGTTCAGTACACACACACACACACACACACACACACACACACACACACACACACACACACACACACACACACACACACACACACACACACACACACACACAAACATCACTTGACAGTTGTCAGCCAGACTACCCTGGACCTGGGGTTATCTGACCCTTGACCACAATAATCAGCCATTTGTGAGCCAGTTGTCTAAGTCATGATAATATCACCAGAGTAAAGGGGGAAGAAAGAGAGAAAAAGAGAGCTTTCAACAAGAGGTGATACACTGTATGTGCGTATTTGGATGTGTGCAGGTGTGTTTGCTTAAGTTCAACTGCATTGTCATGAATAGGTTACTACTTTGATATATCACAACAGTGCCTTCAGAACATATTCATACCCCTTGACTTATTCCACATTTTGTTGTGTTACAGCCTGAATTCAAAATGGATTAAGTATATGTTTTTCTCACTCATCTACACACAATACCCAAAAATGACAATGTGCAAATATGTTTTTTGATTTCTTTGAAAATGAAATATCACATTTACATACGTATTCACCGCCCCTGAGTCAATACATGTTAGAATCACCTTTGGCAGAGATTACAGCTTTGAGTCGTTCTAGGTAAGTCTCTAAGAGCTTTCCACACCTGGATTGTACAATATTTTCACTTGATTCTTTTTTAAATTCTTCAAGCTCTGTTAAGTTGATTGTTGATCATTTTTATACATTTCTAGACATCTATACCAATTTCAAGTCTTGCCATAGATTTTCAAGCCGATTTAAGTCAAAACTGTAACTAGGCCACTCAGAAACATTCAATGCCGTCTTGGTAAGCAACAGACTGAACCAGGTTTGTCTCTAGGGTTTTTCCTGGGCTTAGCTTTATTCCGTTTATTTTTATCCCCAAAAAACTCCCTCCTTGCCGATGACAAGCATAGCCAAAATATGATGCAGCCACCACCATGCTTAAAAATAAGAAGAGTGGTACTCAGTGATGTGTTGTGTTGAATTTGCCACAAACATAACGCTTTCTATTCAGGACAGAAAGATAATTTCTTTGCCACTCTGTCATTTAGGTGACTATTGTGGAGTAACTACAATGTTGGTGACCAATCCTCACTTCTCCTATTACAGCCATTAAACGTTGTAACTGTTTTAAAGTCACCATTGGCCTCATTGTGACATCCCTAAGCAGTTTGGAAAACCTCCCTGATCTTTGTGGTTGAATCTGTGTTTGAAATGCACTGCTCGACTGAGGTACCTTACAGATAATTGTATGTGTGGGATACAGAGATGAGGTAGTCAGAAAAAAATCATTAACCTATTATTGCACACAGAGTGAGTCCATGCAAGTTATTATGTGACTTGTTAAGCACATTTGTGACCGACCGGCTCAATTCTTATGTAGCAAAATTTGAAATTGTGTTTTTCACATTGGATAAAAGTAGAGACCCAGAGCTACAAAATGGTATATAAAACACTGAGGAACAATGGGAAAGGAACAATAGGAATTTTTGAGGAACAATGGGAAAGTAATTCTGCTTTGAAAGTTGATCAACTTGTAAACTCACTTTTGAGAAAATGGTCTTTAAATGTTTTGGTACCTGGTGAAGAGCTCTTCTTTGTCTACAACCATTTAGCACCATTCACACCCTCTTAAGCTTTAGCCCCACCATCTCCGTTCGCTCTTGGAGCATTCAGAGCGCACACTTGATGCTCTGGCCGATGTTTTGTTTACCTCTGTATAACAGGAAAACAGCCTAACCAGCAACAATTTCATTTAGCTTTTTTGCCAACGTTTACTTACTGGTTTCTTGCATAGTGGAGTCTTTCGTTAAGACATGTAGCTAGCTAGGTAAACAATGAACCTAGCTAAGTAAACAGTGTGTAAGACCATACAATGTGTAAGATCATACGTTAGCTAGTGAGCCAGCCAGCTAACTTTAGCTAGTTAAACAACAATGAACATAGTACCAAATCATGTCATTACTACCCTGCATGAATCTGCTGGGAGTTAACCAACCAGGCTCAAAGAAAATGGCTCTGAGATACGAATAATAACACCATACATGTAACGTTAGCTAGTGAGCCAGCCAGCTAGCTTGCTAACAGTACACTTTAACTTGAAATTAAACCACTTTGTCAAAATTAGAAACATGTAATATCTGAAAATGTAGCTAGCTTGACTATCACGGATGCCATGCCATGGTTGCCCTTAGTTTGAAGATGAAATCCAGAGACAGGTGTTTTCTCCATCTCTTTAGTTATCATACTCTAATTCCACTGATTTCAAAACTCAACCCTCCAGAAAGTGGAGATCAACACTTATGCAGTTCCACTACACGATAATACATTTAAAAAAAATACCAACACAGACTAACCAGTTCAAATAGACAGAAGTCCTCTATGTGGCAGAACAATCTGAACTCTTCTCTCGGCATGTCCAGCCCACTCATTATCTCAGCCAATCATGGCTAGTGGGAAGGTTGCTGACTTTGTCTGTGGCTTAACCAACTAGGCTCTAATTTAACAATTTTGTTCGTATTTACACATGGCATACAAGTGTGTTATTAAAGCACATGAAAGTTCACATGTTCCAGAAGGCATTTCTGCCAAAAAAACACATTTTGATCAATCAAAAAAGTTTATGTTCAAATGGCTCCTGTGAAGTAGTGACCCACTTCATACGCCTAGATTCCTGAAACAAGTCACATTTTTACTCCTGAACTTATTTAGGCTTACCCTAACAAAGGAATACTTATTGACTCAAGACATTTCAGCTTTTAATTTAATTAAATGTGTAAAAATGACAAAAAACGTGATTCCACTTTGACATTATGGGGTACTGTGTTTATGCCCGTGACAAAATCTCAATTTAATCAATTTTAAATTCAGGCTGTAACACAACAAAATGTGGGAAAAGTCAAGGGGTGGGAATACTTTCTGAAGGCACCGTAGATGATTGATGATGAGAGTGAGTCAGAGAGAGTGCGAAAGGACGAGGGACTGATGGGCTAAGATAAATAGGTGAGGGTGTCAGAGTTCAGGTCATGGCTGTAAATACATGAGGTCAGGAGTAATTGCTTCTCACTCTGAACACGACTCGCCACTGTCTCACTGAATCATCCGCACTCTCTACGTTTTCTCACTTTGGCCTGACTCTTTGTCGTGTGTACTTAGTACACAGGGGTCAAACTCATTCCATGGAGGCCCGAGTCTCTGTGTGTTTTCACTCCTCCCTTGTACTTGATTGATGAATTAAGGTCACCAATTAGTAAGGAACTCCCCACGTCTGGTTGTCTAGGGCTTAATTGAAAGGAGAGAAAAAAACCTGCAGACACCAGGGCCTCCATGGAATGAGTTTGACACCCCTGTGTGAGTTCATATAATGTTGGAGGGAGGAGTGTGTGTGTGTGTATGTGTGTGAGTGAATCATTATTTCTTTGAGCCCGACCTGTCACTGGCTCACTGAATCATTCTCTTTCTGTTTTTCTTACTTTGGCCTGACTCGAGCGTGTGCTCGTCTCCATGCACAATTTGTTTTGTTTACGAAAGCATTCAACAATGTTGTGTGTCCTATGTTGTAAGGTTTGTGTTCATGTTTCAGTGTGTGTGCGTGCGTGTGTTTTGTGTTGGAGGGAGAAGAGAGAAGCATTCTGTTTTTCCCCCCAGGTGTCCCAATCCTAGCGGATCAGGTTCAGGACATTCTTCGAATGATTGTGACTCTCTCTCGTCACTCTGACTGACGGGATTCTGCTTTATGTCTCTGGGGAACGGGGTTCATGTCTGCATGTTTGCATTTTCATGGGTTATGTTCAGAGTCCTCTAATGATTAGATGGGTCAGGGCTGGGTTGATGCACCTTTAGCCGTTGACTAAGCATCAGCAACGTGTTTTCAATCCACACAAAAAAAATCCCAAAGCATGGAAAACTGTTTCTGGAAGGATGTCTAATCTTCGTCTGTCTTTTCTGCTCTCCCTCATTGGCAGCAGGATGAAAGAAATACAGAACAAAGAGAAAGGCCTCTATTCTTGTTCATCCCAATTGTTTGTATTCTGTTGTCCTTCTACTATGCTGAACTTGTGTATGTGTTAATACGACAAAGGAAAACCGAGGAAAAAGGTGAAGGGAGCTTAGTGACGAAACGCTGGTGAATAGACAGACAGACGGAAGGACGGCGGGCAGACAGACACAGGCAGCCTGTTCCTCTACTACTGCCGTGCTTTATTTCCAGACTTTAAAAGGATACTCCCTGCCTCTCTCTCCTCCCTGCCCCCAGTACTTCCTGTCACCTAGTGACCCATGCTTACTGAACTGGAGAGACCCTTGGAGGGAATCCGTCTACGTCCCTGTAAAAGTCAGACAATCAACCAGGCATGCTAGACAGCTAGGGTGAAATGTAAAGCCTTGTATAATGCTATATGTGGAATGCTATAGGGCACTTGAAATGACCCCTTCTATATTCTCCTCTGTTAGAATGGGTAAGGTTGAAGCAGGTTTCTAATGTAACATGGCGTGTGTGGCCCGGCCTATTATGGCACAGTTCATTAGATTCCTGCCTCCACACCTCAAGACCCACAGTCCAAGTCCAGGTTTCAGCCACCTTCTTCCTCCCTAGACAGTGTCTGTAGTGTTTCTCAATGAGGAGATAAATCATTACTAACATCATAGAAGGAGTACTGCAGGTTAAAGGGCAGTATTGATTGTTAATAAGGGAACTTGATGACAGGGTGGATGACAAAGTGTCACTGTATTAAGAACCAATTACAAGGTGAAAGGGTCACATGATGAGAGACAAGATTGCAGATGGGCTGTGACTGAAAACATCACTAGCCATCAAATCCTTGCTTCCTCCATCCTTGATAATTCCATTCCAACCTCAGACCTCCTCCTCCTCCAAAGTTTAACAGCTAACATTTTCAGACATAGCCAGCGTGTAGAAAAAGCAAAGTGCATGGGCTTTGTTTTCCTTGTGCTTTCAGTAGCGGATATGTGCCCAGCACAACACTGGGTGGATGTTGTTCCTGTTTCTACGGGTCAAGGCCATGCACAGCATGAAGACGTGATGGATACCGCCAACCTTATGACCATGGTGTTAAAAGCATCACAAATTCACGTTACTGAAAGAACCTGATATTATTTATGTAGTGATTGAATATTATTTGCAGCTGTCAGGTAATGTGAAAACAGTAGAATACCAGCAACCAAAAAACAGGTGTTTACTTAGATATTACATGGTAAAATTATAATTGCACAATAATAACCTATAAGTTTGTTTCTTTGGGGTGTTGGGTGGTATTGAAGTGTTTTGTTGAAGTCTGTTGAAGTGACAGATGGATAACTCAAGCTGTTCTGAAGTAACTGTAGCTAGGTGAGGACATCCGTTTGTTTTATGGATGCTGTTCTCCCCCCCCCCCCCCCCCTCACCCTCCAGAGGGTAATCAGGACCTCTCCTGGACCCTGCAAGGAGCACTGAGGACCAAACAGGAGGATAATCTGGTAATGCGTATGTCTGTCTGTCTGTCTGTCTGTCTGTCTGTCTGTCTGTCTGTCTGTCTGTCTGTCTGTCTGTCTGTCTGTGGCCATGTGTAGCATGTGTAGACAAACAACATATTTTATTACATGTTTTGACTGCTAATTACATGCTGGCCTTCTGTCAAGCAGGTCAAAATAAGGTAAATGCTGTATATTTGCATCATTGACACAACCACAATATCTGGTTAGTCAACACCTTCAGTACTGTTATGGAACCAACTAGACAGCCTACTTTTAACACTGTACTTGCTAAGTGTAGGGGTTCTAGGCTTGTAAATCTTGCTCAATGTTCTGTGTGTACCAGGTTGCCTCAGGCAGTATCATATTCAGATGCTACAGTAGAGTAGCGTTATCCTAACAGATTGGTCACTCTCCATCAATAACAGGTGCAGATCAGGAAGGGTTTTCATTATGTTGTTGGTTTTCATTATGTTGTTCTAATGGATCCTTATTACATTTCTCTTTAATGATACAGATCGTTTCTCAGGTTGTCCTTTCCACTGATAGAAGATGAATGTACAATAGGATTACTGACCATGGTAGAAACATGTCCTAACAATAGGGATCAATGCTGCTGAGCGATATCCTGTGTCTGGGTGGGAATTATACCTTCGTATACGATATCTGTGATTTATTAATCTTGCCTGTTGCAACGGGAACCATTAGAACAGTTCATAAAGTACAAACCCTGTCCACCTGTCACTCCAGGCAGGTTAAAGCATTCGCTTTAATAATTGAACAAATTTTTAAAGTATTTGAATCCAGGTCTGGTAGGAATTGATGAGTCTCGCAGGACTGCAGCCAACTTTTTCCAGCTCTGATTTTGGGCACCCTAACTGAATCCATTGCTAAGGAATTCTGCAACATTGTCAATGTTTTTTTTAAAGTCATCATCAGTAGACTAGGCTCTATCACTGTCACGGCTCAGGAGAAGACCCAGATGCAGACAGTTTCGAAGTAACATAGGTTTATTACAAAAACGGGGGCAGGCAAACGACAGGTCAAGGGCAGGCAGAGTTCAGTAGTCCAGAGCAGAATCCGAAGGTACAGAACAGCTGGCAGGCTCAGGGTCAGGGCAGGCAGAGGTCAATAATCCAGGGTGGTATAACAAGGTAAAAAATGACAGGCAGGCTCAGGATCAAGACAGACAGAATGGTCAAAAACCGGGAAAGCTAGAAAACAGGAACTAGAGACGGACAGGAGCACGGGAAAGAACGTTGGTAGGCTTGACGAAACAAAACTAACTGGAAACAGACAAACAGAGAACACAGGTATAAGTACACTGGGGATAATGGGGAAGGTGAGCGACACCTGGAGGGGGGTGGAGACAAACCCCCCCCCCCCCCCCCTCATACCTGGTTGACCAGGGTGCCGGCGTTGGAGTGAGTCAGTGATGAAGCCTGGGTCCAGGATGTCCCTGACGGGGACCCAGCACCACTCCTCCGGGCCATAACCCTCCCAGTCAACCAGGTACTGGAATCCCCTGCCCCTCGGTCAAACCTTCAGGAGGCGCCTCATGTGTACACAGGTTGGCTGTCAATGAGACGGGGGAAGAGAGGTGGGCCTAGAAACAGGAGACAAAGGGCTGTGAGACATAGGTTTAATCCTAGACACATGAAAAGTGGGATGTATACGGAGGGTACGGGGCAACAGAAGACGAACAGCAGAGGGGCTAATAATCTTGGAGATGGGGAAAGGGCCGATGAAGCGGGGGGAAGGTTTGCGGGACTCCACCCAAGGAAGGGCAGGTCTCAAGTGGATAGCCATACCCTCTGCCCGAGACAATACCGGGAGCTGGGGTCCGGTGGTCCGCTTGTCATCGATACTTGAAGGTGGTCTTGAGAAGAGCCGACCGGGCTCTCTTCCAGGTACGGCGACAGAGGCGGACAAACATCTGTGCCGAGGGTACGCCAACCTCTTCCTCTTGCCCCGGGAAGAGTGGGGGCTGATAACTCAGGGAACACTCAAAAAACAAGAGCCCAGTGGTGAGCAGGGCAGGGTGTTGTGGGTGTATTCAACTCACATGAGTTGCTGGCTCCAGGTAGTGGGGTTGGCAGAGACAAGGCAGAGAAGAGTTGTCGCCAGGTCTTGATTGGCTCACTCCGACTGGTCGTTGAACTGAGGGTGGAACCTGGAGGACAGGTTGGCCGTTGACCCAATGAGCATGCAGGACGCCTTCCAGAACCAGGATGAGAACTGAGGACTCTAGTCGGAGACCATGTCCACCGGGAGTCGATGGATCCGGAAGATGTGCTGCACCATGAGCTGGGCAGTCTCTTTGGCAGAGGGTAGCTTGGGGAGAGGAATGACGTGGGCGGCTTTTGAAAACAACTACTGTCAGGATGGCGGTGTTGCCTTCTGACGGGGGAAGATCTGTGACGAAGTCCAGGGATATGTGAGACCACGGACGGTGAGGGACAGGTTGAAGGGGACTAGCCGGAGCTTGCCGAAGAGTCTTGTTCTGCACACAGACCGTGCAGGCAGCGACGAACGCAGAGACGTCCGGGACCATGGTAGGCCACCAAAAGCGTTGTCGCACAAAGGCCAGGATCCGACGGGAGCCTGGGTGGCAGGCAAGCCTGGAGGAGTGGGCCCACTCCAGGACCAAGGAGCAGACCACGTCAGGAACAAACATCAAGTTATCTTGACCCCCGGGGTTCGGCTCAGAACGCTGCTCCTCACGAACCTATTCCCCAACTGAGTGCCATCGCCAGGCACAAGGTGGGAAGGATGGTCTCAGGTTCCTGGGTTGTAGCCGGGGGGCTATAGCGGCGTGACAGCATATCTGGTTTGACATTTCTCAACGGCTGGTCATGCCTTCCTCCTGGCTACTCCTACCTCGGCCAATAGCTCCGCCCACCCCGCAGCTACTCGTCCAAGCCTCCCCAGCTTCTCCTTTACCCAAATCCAGATAGCAGATGTTCTGAAAGAGCTGAAAAACCTGGACCCGTACAAATCAGCTGGTCTTGACAATCTGGACCCTCTATTTCTGAAACTATCCACCGCCATTGTCGCAATCCCTATTACCAGCCTGTTCAACCTCTCTTTCATATTGTCTGAGATCCCCAAGGATTGGAAAGCTGCCGCAGTCATCCCCCTCTTCAAGGGAGAGGACCCTGGACTGCTACAGACCTATATCCATCCTGCCCTGCCTATCTAAGGTCTTCGAAAGCCTAGTCAACAAACAGATCACTGACCATCTCGAATCCCCTCGTACCTTCTCCGCTGTGCAATCTGGTTTCCGAGCCGGTCACGGGTGCGCCTCAGCCACGCTCAAGGTACTAAACGATATCATAACTGCCATCGATAAAAGACAGTACTGTGCAGCCGTCATCATCGACCTGGCCAAGGCTTTCGACTCTGTCAATCACCATATTCTTAATCGGCAGACTCAGTAGCCTCGGTTTTTCTAATGACTGCCTTGCCTGGTTCACCAACTACTTTGCAGACAGAGTTCTGTGTGTCAAATCGGAGGGCATGTTGTCCGGTCCTCTGGCAGTCTCTATGGGGGTGCCACAGGGTTCAATTCTCAGGCCGACTATTTTCTCTGTATATATCAATGATGTTGCTATTGCTGCGGGCGATTCCCTGATCCACCTCTATGCAGACGACACCATTCTGTATACTTCTGGCATTCTGTAACTCACCAGCATTACCAGCATTACGACCAGGAATACGATTTTCCGAAATGGATGCTTTGTTCCCAGGGCAATTGAACTGATTCCAGAGGCTGATCCAAAACACCACCGGCAGAGAAGAGGTACTCAGTGTGGACTCCTAGTCCGACTCAGGAGGCGCGCACACCACCCACCACTTCTGAGATTATAACTTGCTAATGTTCAGTCTCTGGATAATAAAGTTGACGAGCTCAGGACGAGGATTTCCTTCCAGAGAGACATCAGGGATTGTAAAATACTCTGTTTCACAGAAACATGGGCCTCTCGGGTTATGCTGTCTGAGTTCATACAGCCAGTTGGGTTCTCAGTTCATCGCGGGAATAAAGATCTCTCCGGGAAGAAGAAGAGTATGTTTCATGATGAACTACTTATGGTGTGATTGTGATAACATACAGAAACTCAAGTCCTTTGGTTCACCCGAACTAGAATACCTCACGATCAAATGTCATCCGTGTTACCTACCAAGAGAATTCTCTTCGGGTTATAGTCACACCCGTGAATATTCCCCCTCAAGCCGATACCACGACGACCCTCAAAGAACGACACTGGAAACTCTATGCAAACTGGAAACGACATATTCTGAGGCCGCATTTATTGAAGACAGGAATTTTAACAAAGCTAATCTGAGGAAAACGCTTCCAAAGTTCTACCAACACATTGACTGTAGCACTCGCTCTGAGAAAACATTGGACCACTGTTACACAGCTTTTCGAAATGCCTACAAGACCATCCCCCGCCCTCCCTTTGGCAAATCACGACTCCATTTTGCTCCTCCCTTCCCATAGGTGGAAACTCAAACAGGAAGTACCTGTGCTACGAACTATTTAACGCTGGTCTGACCATTCGGAATCCATGCTTCAAGATTGTTTTGAGCACGCGGACTGGGATAAGTTTTCCGGGTAGCCTATGACAATAATATCGACGAATACATGGATACGGTGACTCAGTTTATCAGGAAATGTATAGGAGATGTTGTACCCACTGTGACTATTAAAACCTACCCAAACCGGGATAGATGGCAGCATTTGCGCAAAACTGAAAGCACGAACCACAGCATTTAACCATGGAAAGGTGACTGGGAATATGGCCGAATACAAACAGTGTAGTTATTCCCTCCGTAAGGCAATCAAACAGGCAAAACATCAGTACAGAGACAAAGTGGAGTTGCAATTCAATGGCTCAGACACAAGACCTATGTGGCAGGGTCTACAGGCAATCAAAGACTACAAAGGGAAAACCAGCCACGTCGCTGACACCGACGTCTTGTTTCCGGATAAGCTAAACACCTTCTTCGCCCGTTTTGAGGATAACACAGTGCCCCCAACACGGCCAGCTACCAAGGACTGTGGGCTCTCCTTCTCTGTTGCTGACGTGAGTAAGACATTTAAGCGTGTTAACCCTCGCAAGGCTGCCGGAACAGACGGCATCCCTAGCTGCGTCTTCAGAGCATGCGTCTCCCTATCCTAGTCTGCTGTCCCCACATGCTTCAACATGTCCACCATTGTTCCTGTAGCTAAGAAAGCAAAGGTAACTGAACTAAATAACTATCGCACTGTAGCACTCACTTCTGAAGAAAGTGACTGAAGACACCTAAAACCCTCACACACTTTTAGAGATTCACAATTTAGAGCATCCTGTCGGGCTGTATCACTGCCTGGTACTGCAACTGCATTGCCCGCAATCGCAGGGCTCTCCAGATGGTGGTGTGGTATGCACAACGCATCACCGGTGGCAAACTACCTGCTCTCCAGGACACCTACAACACCCGATGTCACAGGAAGGCCAAAAATATCATTGAGGACAACCACCACCCGAGCCACTGCCTGTTCACCCCGCTATCTTCCAGAAGGCGAGGTCAGTACAGGTGCGTCAAAGCTGGGACCAAGAGACTGAAAAACAGCTTCTATCTCAAGGCCATCAGACTGTTAAATAGCCATCACTGGCACCTTAGAGGCTGCTGCCCTAAATACATAGACTTGAAATCACTGGCCACTAGTTACTTTAATAATGTTTACATATTTTGCACCAATCATCTCATATATATACTGTATTATATTCTATTCTACTGTATTTTATTATATGCTGCTACGACATTGCTCGCCCAAATATTTCTAAATTTGTATGTGACCAATACAATTTGATTTAATTTGAATAGTAGATATTTGCCAGAAAAGAGGGATTGGCCAATGAGTGATATATGTTTCAGTTAGGTTGGCTTCTTAGTGTTCATAGAAATGGTTATCAACTGTACCGCAGAGATGGAACGTAAGTCACAGAAAATAGATGTTGTGGTGGCAGCTGCAGAAAAGTACTTGGGGGTACGAGAAAAGTTACAGGGTGTATTGAGTGGTAGTGAGTGTCCCGTCCTCTCAGATCGTTGGCCTAGGGTTGGATCAGATGAAGAAGAAGAATGTACACTCCAGTCCAGTTGGTGGCAGTAGTGCACCTTTTGGTTGCCAACTGCCATTTTTTTTAAACATAAGAGTTCACCATTACTTCCTGCAACCAACAACAGCGTGTAGTTTTCGTTGGAGCTCATACAAAATCAAAATGGTAAATATAGACTATACTATGAGGTGTTGGATGAGTATTGATAATATGTAGTGAAGGGTCAGGCTATCATAAATTGAATTTGAGTAGCTATCATAAATTCGCATTGTGCCCTTTTGTTGGGATTATTCATATAGCTAGCTAGTTAGCAGCTAAGTTAGCTAGCTAACTTGTTAGCCGCTTTTGCTTTGCACTGTATGTGAAAGGCTAGTTTGACTAGCTATGAATATAAGTAGAAAGCTGTGAGATGGAGCTAATGTGATCAAATGTAAACTAATGCTAGCTAGTCTCAACAACACGTGTGAATGATATAATTTCAGAGTTTACCGCTGAATCCCAAACCGTTTCTGAATGGTCTTACTGGTAAGCCCGTGATGGTGAAGCTGAAGTGGGGTATGGAATACAAGGGATACCTGGTGTCCGTGGACAGCTACATGAACATGCAGGTACGTGGACCAGACGATGTCTAAAATGTGTGAACATTATCATCCTCAAATGGTAAAATGCACCATTGTACAGCAAGTTCTGGAATGATTACCCAATGCACACAATTACATCCAGAGCCATACAAATGTACACGTCTGGTTTTGTATTGCCATCTGTAACATATCTATAATAATAGTCAATATCTATAGTCTAGCTATAAAATCTATTGTCTCTGATTATAGTTGGCCAACACTGAAGAGTATGTAGATGGAGCGTTGGCTGGACACCTAGGAGAGGTGCTTGTCAGGTAAGCTCAGTGGAATGCTCATTGGTTTACTTGCACTTCACATAGCTTATGATTACACACACATTAGCCTGGTCCCAGATCTGTTTGTGCTGCCTTGTTAACTGCTATTATGGTCATCATAGTTTGGTGTGACAATGACCATAGGAGTTTCAAGACAACACAAACAGACCTGGGACCAGGCTACATCCATATCTCCTCTGATTGTAGAATTAGCCCTTCTCTCTGTCATAGAACCAGCCTGCACTGAGCTAACAGTTTCCATGTGTTTCCCCTCCACACAGATGCAACAATGTCTTGTTCATAAGAGGAGTAGAAGAGGAAGAAGAAGATGGGGAAATGAAAGATGCTTGAAAGCTGAATGCTTCAGCAGGCTTCTTCTACTTTCTTTAGTTTATATTTTTTTTCATCCGGTCGCTAATCTTGTTCACTGGATTAGTCCTCATTTTTTAATGAAAAACATCTTGTTGTGAAAACAGTTATGTATTTTTTTATATGATGATGATGATGAACCAAGCTGTTGTGCCCCTCATGGCACAAGGATAATAAAATTGTGCATATTGCACTTTTCAAGAACATCTTTATGATATTTTGTGGTGAGGCAAGAATATTAAACAATTGAGCTATTTTATA
Source organism: Oncorhynchus mykiss (assembly GCF_057628025.1). NCBI lineage: Eukaryota > Metazoa > Chordata > Actinopteri > Salmoniformes > Salmonidae > Oncorhynchus > Oncorhynchus mykiss. Next base: position 55,331,220 of record NC_143022.1, on the reverse strand, counting down.
ATCAAGGTATACAGGACATTTAATTATAGATCTAACTGAAATAACAGACAATGACACTTATGAGTAGCGCATTTTTGTAAATCCTTCTTTGGCTTAAGCTAGCTAAAATATAGACCTAACATAAAAGCTCATTTATAATCAGTAAATGTCTTCAGACGCCAACCTTATGGCAATTCGATCTGAACTGAAATTAAGAGCGGTCTGTCATGATCATTCAGAGTGTATGTCACTGTTTCTCATAATTTTTCACACAGGGTGGCTTTCCTTAGCCTGGTGGGCTGTTTGGGAAACGTTAGGTACAATTAAAACTATACTTCAGGTACCACTGAATACTCTCCCAGGTATTCAAATACTAATGTCCGTTCAGATATTCAAATAACCGTGCCCATCCTTATGTCAGCCCTGTACTCTCCAAAGGAGAAGATCCTGAACTTATGCTCCAATTCAGAGGTCTTTTCCTCCTCCCTCTGAATGGTGTTTTTCACAATGTCTATCTGCTGCACCAGTATGCGGGTCTCACTCTTCCTGTATGTTACACAAGTAGATGGACAGTGTTAGCAGTTACGCTGAGTGCCAGTCTGCTTTCATATGCCTACTCCAAATGTAGTTAGTTGTATTATGTATTCAAAATAAACTTATCACATTTACATAAGTATTCAGACCCTTTACTCAGTATTTTGTTGAAGCACCCTTGGCAATGATTACAGCCCCTAGTCTTCTTGGGTATGACGCTACAAGTTTTGCACACCTGTATTTGGTGGCTTCCGTCTGTCCATAAAGGCCTGATTGGTGGAGTGCTGCAGGGATGGTTGTCCTTCTGGAAGGTTCTCCCATCCATAGAGGAACCCTGGAGCTGAGTGCCAGCTCTAGGAAGAGTCTTGGTGGTTCCTAACTTCTTCCATTTAAGTATGATGGAGGCCACTTATGATGGAGCACCTTCAATGCTCCAGATCTTTACCCCGACAGAATCCTGACTCGGATCTCTACGGCCAATTCCTTCGACCTCATAGCTTGGTTTTTGCTCTGACATGCACTGTCAACTGTGGCACCTTATATAGACGGGTGTGTGCCTTTCCAAATCATGTTCAATCAATTTACTTTACCACAGGTGGACTCCAATCAAGTTGTAGAAACATCTCAAGGATGATCAATGAAAACAGGATGCACCTGATCTCAATTTCGAGTCTCATAGCAAATGGTCTGAATACTTATGTAAATAAGGTAATTCTGTTTATTTTTAATACATTTGCAGACATTTATAAAAACCTGTTTTCGCTTTCTCATTATGTGTATATTAATGATAGTTTAAAAAAATAAATGTAATCCCTTTTAGAATAAGGCTTTAATGTAACAAATTGTGGAAAAAGTCAAAGGGTTTGAATACTTTCCCATGCACTGAACATCTTGGATCAGGCTAGTTAGCAGTCACATATGCAAAGGATAAGGCCTTGGTCGTGTTCATTAGGCATGAAACGGAAGAAAGGGACTGCTTGGATTTGTCCAATACGAATTGTATGCCCAACTGCCCTTCCTTACATTTTCTCCTGTGTCAGCTGGACGGTTTTGTGGATCTCGTCCGTGGCCGCCTCCTGGAAGTTCGGGATGTAGGACAGGTTCTGCTCATCCAGGTCAGTCAGTACGTTCAGCTTGTCCCTGGGGTTTACTTTGAGTAACACAACTCTGGCTGCATGGAGGAGAGGAGACCGCAGAGAAAACAAAATGGAAGAGCTTATAACACAAATATTAGTCTGGTCCCAGATCTGTTTGTGCTGTCTTGTCAATTCCTATGGTCATGTAGTGGAAGGTAAACCCAGTTTCAGTCTTATTTTGAGAATAGGGCTATGAATTTATTATGGTAGATATGTTCATTATTACTTTTTTTTGCATTAAGGGGTTTACTCAAATTTACCTCAGGTTCATCCACCTTTTTTAACCACTACCCTGGTTACATATGTCAACAAACACCAATACAAAAAAATGGTTTATCAATAAAAACAGGAAACTTACATCCAAACCTCGTCACTGAGGCCTCTGCATTCTCTGGCACATCAGGGATGACGGACGCTTGTCTCCTAGTGGAGGATGATGCTTGCTTTTGCACTGAAGGAGTCCAATTAAATACACACAGTAGCACTGAACTATTTGCAATTTTACAACTAATCAATTGATTGACTAATATATTGATCTTATGATAATATAATCAAATTGACCGGTAAAAAAAACATGATCCCCATCCTCTTTCCTTCCAATCTGACGTCTCAGCTGTGAAATTTTTGTGACTCTTGAATTGCGTCGGGCATAGGATGGACATTTTTTGTTATCCACTTGCTCGATAACAGCAGCAATGTCTCAAGTTCCCCTAATAGCATAGCAGAAACCTCCACAAGGCGGGGGGCCCACGAGATCTGGAGGCCCATGATCTGTCATCTCATACCTATGTTAAAATGTTTGTTTTTTGTTATAAATACCTTTGAAAGCAACCACCCTTTTTAATTTCCACATGTAGCAACCGTAGTGTTTGTGTTGTCCAATCTACATGGATAGTAGGTGAGTCAGACAGACAATATAAACTCAGCAAAAAAAAAGAAACGTCCCTTTTTCAGGACCCTGTCTTTCAAAGATAATTCGTAAAAATTCTAATAACTTCATGGATCTTCATTGTAAAGGGTTTAAACACTGTTTCCCATGCTTGTTCAAGGAACCATAAACGATTAATGAACATGCACCTGTGGAACGGTCATTAAGACACTAACAGCTTAGAGACGGTAGGCAATTAAGGTCACAGTTATGAAAACTTAGGACACTAAAGAGGCCTTTCTACTGACTTTGAAAAACACCAAAAGAAAGATGCCCAGTGTCCCTGCTCATCTGTGTGAATGTGCCTTAGGCATGCTGCAAGGAGGCATGAGGACTGCCGACGTGGCCAGGGCAATAAATTGGACGGACAGCTGATCATCCTCGCAGTGGCAGACCACGTGTAACAACACCTGCACAGGTTCGGTACATCCGAACATCACACCAGCGGGACAGGTACAGGATGGCAACAACAACTGCCCGAGTTACACCAGGAACGCACAATCCCTCCGTCAGTGCTCAGACTGTCCGCAATAGGCTGAGAGAGGCTGGACTGAGGGTTTGTCACCAGTCATCACCGGCAACAACATCGCCTATGGGCACAAACTCACTGTTGCTGGACCAGACAGGACTGGCAAAAAGTTGTCTTCACTGTAGCGGTTTTGTCTCAGCAGGGGTGATGATTGGATTCGCGTTTATCGTCGAAGGAATGAGGCCTGTACTCTGGAGTGGGATCGATTTGGAGGTGGAGGGTCCTTCATGACTGAGCTTGTTGTCATTGCAGGCAATCTCAGTGCTGTGCGTTACAGGGAAGACATCCTCCTCCCTCATGTTGGACCCTTCCTGCAGGCTCATCCTGACATAACCCTCCAGCATGACAATGCCACCAGCTACACTGCTCGTTCTGTGCGTAATTTCCTGCAAGACAGGAATGTCAGTGTTCTGCCATGGCCAGCGAAGAGCCTGGATCTCAATCCCATTGAGCATGTCTGGGACCCGTTGGAGTCGGAGGGTGAGGGCTAGGGCCATCCCCCCCCAAAATGTCCGGGAACTTGCAAGTGCCTTGGTGGAAGAGTGGGGTAACATCTCACAGCAAGAACTGGAAAACCTGGTGCAATCCATGAGGAGAAGATGCACTGCAGTACTTAATGCAGCTGGTGGCCACACCAGATGCTGACTGTTACTTTTGAGTCTGTGAAACTTGTTCAGTTTATGTCTCAGTTGTTGAATCTTGTTATGTTCATACCAATATTTACACATTATGTTTGCTGAAAATAAATGCAGTTGACAATGAGAGGACATTTCATTTTTTTTGCTGAGTTTACATTATATATACAAAAGTATGTGGACACCCCTTCAAATTTGCTGACAGGTGTATAAAATCGAGCACACAGCCATGTAATCTCCATAGACATACATTGGCAGTAGAAGGGCCTTTCCAACAAGTCAGTTCATCACATTTCTGCCCTGCTAGAGCTGCCCCGGTCGACTGTAAGTGCTGTTACTGTGAAGTGGAAACATCTAGGAGCAACAACGGCTAATCCGCGAAGTGGAAGCTCACAAGCTCACAGAAAGGGACCGCCGAGTGCTGATGCGCGTAGTCCGTAAAAATCATCTATCCTCAGTTGCAACACACTGAGTTCCAAACTGCCTCTGGAAGCAACATCAGCACAAGAACAATTCTTCGGGAGCTTCTTGAAATGGGTTTCCATGGCCAAGCAGCCACACAGCCTAAGATCACCATGCGCAATGCCAAGCGTTAGCTGGAGTGGTGTAAAGCTTGCCGCCATTGGACACTGGAGCAATGGAAACAAGTTCCCTTCAACATCTGGCAGTCCGACGGACAAATCTGGGTTTAGCGGATGCCAGGTAACGCTATCGACCCGAATGCATAGTGCCAACTGTAAAGTTTGGTGGAGGAGGAATAATGGTCTGGGGCTGTTTTTCATGTAGTTCCAGTGACGGGAAATCTTAAAACTACAGCATAGAATGACATTCTAGACGATTCTGTGCTTCGAACTTTGTGGCAACAGTTTGCCCCTTTCCTGTTTCAACATGACAATGCCCCCATGCACAAAGAGAGGTCCATGCACAATGAGAGGTCCATGCACAATGGTTTGTCGAGATCAGTGTGGAAGAACTGCATTGGCTTGCACAGAGCCCTGGCCTCAACTTCATCGAACACCTTTGGGATGAATTGGAACGCCAACTTGAGCCAGGCCTAATCGTCCAACATCATTGCCCGACCTCACTAATGATCTTGTGGCTGAATGGAAGCAAGTCCCTTCAGCAATGTTCCAACATCGAGTGGAAAGCCTTCCCAGAAGAGTGGAGGCTGTTATAGCAGTAAAGGGGGACCAACTCCATATTAATGCCCATGATTTTGGAATGAGATGTTCGACGAGCAGGGTTCCACATACTTCTGGTCATGTAGCGTAGTTGCATCTAATTAGCCTGTCTCAGAGCTGTCGGCGGCAGCCCGCCTAGGCCTTCTCACCGATTTTGGCCATCGAGTTCAAACAAGTTAAGTGAATCAGGTGGAGAGTGGGTGTGTTGTTCAAGATGGATTAAGGCAAGACCAAGTGGTGCACATAAACACCACAAAAAAAGCTTTATCTGATTACCGAAGAACCACATCAGCAAAGCTGCTATCTTGTCCTCGACTGACGAAACACCATTGCAGGTGGAATCTAGTAGGCCTACAATCTAGTCCCGACAGAGACCTCACTGCCCGGGCCGGCCATTGACAGTGGCCTTTACTCCTCGTCTTCTGGACAATTCCCCTCGAGAATAGTGACAGTTACTCTAATGAGAGTGCCGGCCCAGAAAACCAAGTTAATGACTGCCAGCGACCGAGCTGCGACCCCTTCCTGTGAACACTGTAAAGCCTATGAGGGATGAGACGGATAGCCCCGACAGCATGGAGTCCAAGTTACAATGTGTATTATAAACCGATGGTTCGAGCCCTGAATGCTGATTGGCTGAAAGCCATGGTGTATCAGACCGTATATCATGGGAATAAATAAAGAAATACTATTTACTGGTCCAATTACGTTTGCAACCAGTTTATAATAGCAATAAGGCACCTTGAGGGTTTGTGGTCAATATACCACAAGTAAGGGCTCTATCCAGGCACCCTGCGTTGCGTCGTGCAAAAGAACAGCCCTTAGCCATGCTATATTGGCCATATACCACACCTCCTCGGGCCTTATTGCTTAAATATACACTGAGTGTACAAAACATTAGGAACGACTGCTCTTTCCATGACATAGACTGACCAGTTAAATCCAGGTGAAAGCTATGATCCGTTATTGATGTCACTTGTTAAATCCACTTCAATCAGTGTAGATGAAGGGGGCGACAGGTTAAATAAGGATCGAGACATGGACTGTGTATGTGTGCCATTCAGAAGGTGAATAGGTATGTGCCAGGCGAAATGGTTTGAGTGTATGAAGAACTGCAATGCTGCTGGGTTTTTCATGCTCAACAGTTTGCAGACTGGCAGCTCTGGCTGCTCCATGCAGACTGGCAGCTCTGGCTGCTCCAGGCAGACTGGCAGCTCTGGCTGCTCCATGCAGACTGGCAGCTCTGGCTGCTCCATGCAGACTGGCAGCTCTGGCTGCTCCATGCAGACTGGCAGCTCTGGCTGCTCCATGCAGACTGGCAGCTCTGGCTGCTCCATGCAGACTGGCAGCTCTGGCTGCTCCATGCAGACAGGCAGCTCTGGCTGCGCTGAACAGGCAGGAGACTCCGGCAGCGCTGGAGAGGAGGAAGGTTCCAACTGCGCTGAACAGGCAGGAGACTCCGGCAGCGCTGTAGAGGAGGAAGGCTCTGACAGCGCTAGATAGGCGGGAGACTCCGGCAGCGCTGGAGAGGAGGAAGGTTCCAACTGCGCTGAACAGGCAGGAGACTCCGGCAGCGCTGTAGAGGAGGAAGGCTCTGACAGCGCTAGATAGGCGGGAGACTCCGGCAGCGCTGGAGAGGAGGAAGGTTCCAACTGCGCTGAACAGGCAGGAGACTCCGGCAGCGCTGTAGAGGAGGAAGGCTCTGACAGCGCTAGATAGGCGGGAGACTCCGGCAGCGCTGGAGAGGAGGAAGGTTCCAACTGCGCTGAACAGGCAGGAGACTCCGGCAGCGCTGTAGAGGAGGAAGGCTCTGACAGCGCTAGATAGGCGGGAGACTCCGGCAGCGCTGGAGAGGAGGAAGGTTCCAACTGCGCTGAACAGGCAGGAGACTCCGGCAGCGCTGTAGAGGAGGAAGGCTCTGACAGCGCTAGATAGGCGGGAGACTCCGGCAGCGCTGGAGAGGAGGAAGGTTCCAACTGCGCTGAACAGGCAGGAGACTCCGGCAGCGCTGTAGAGGAGGAAGGCTCTGACAGCGCTAGATAGGCGGGAGACTCCGGCAGCGCTGGAGAGGAGAAAGGCTTAGGCAGCGCTGGACAGGCGAGGCGCACTGTAGGCCTGATGCGTGGTGCTGGCACTGGTGGTACTGGGCCGAGAACACGCACAGGAAGCCTGGTGCGGGTGAGCTGCCACCGGAGGGCTGGTGTGTGGAGGTGGCACAGGATGGACCGGACCGTGAAGTCGTACTGGAGATCTTGAGAGCAGGGCTGGCACAAGACGTGTAAGGCTAGGGAGGTGCACAGGAGGCCTAGTGCGTGAGGCTGGCACAATCTTCACCAGCCGACTAACACGCACCTCAGGACGAGTATGGAGCACTGACCCAAGTGCCATCAAATCCCCGACACGCTCCGTCGGGCGAATATCGTACCTAAAGCACCAACACAGCAACTCCCTCATAACTCTCTCCTCCAATTTCCCCATTAACTCTTTCACAGTCTCTGCTTCGCTCACCTCCAACACCGGCTCTGGTTCTGGTCTCCTCCTTGGCTCCTCACGATAAACAGGGGGAGTTGGCTCAGGTCTGAACCCTGACTCTGCCACACTCTCCCTGAGCCCCCCCCCCCCCCCCCCAAGACATTTTTGGGGCTGACTCTCGGGCTTCCTTCCACGCCGCCGTGCTTGTCTCTCCATATCCATTCTCCTATAACGCTCCTCGCACTGCTCCAGCGAATCCCAGGCGGGCTCCGGCACTCTCCCTGGGTCAATCGCCCACCTGTCTATTTTCTCCCAAGTCGTATACTCCAGACTTCGTAGCTCCTGCTGCCGCTGCCTGTCACCACGCCGCTTGGTCCTGTTGTGGTGGGTGATTCTGTTACGGTTTTCTTTAGGTGAAAGAGAGTCGGACCAAAACGCAGCGTGGTATTCTTGAAACATGTTTAATGACGAAGGAAAAAAACGAACAATACAAAAACAACAAACGTAACGCGAAAACCTATACAGCCTATCTCGTAACAACAAAGACAGGAACAATCACCCACGAAACACTCAAAGAATATGGCTGCCTAAATATGGTTCCCAATCAGAGACAACGATAATCACCTGCCTCTGATTGAGAACCAATTCAGACAGCCATAGACTTTGCTAGAGAACCCCACTAAGCCACAATCCCGATACCTACTAAAACCCCAAGACAAAACACACCACATAAAATAAACCCATGTCACACCCTGGCCTGACCAAAATAATAAAGAAAACACAAAATACTTCGACCAGGGCGTGACAGTGATCCACTTTTCTTTCAGGACCTGGACACTCCCACCAGCAGTGGCATCAAAGTGTTTTTCTCAAAGTTGCCTGGATGTTACGTGTCCTACTTACTTCAGTACACTCATAACAACTTAAGCATTACGGACTTCTATTCGATCAAATAAACCTTGATCAAATAAACCATAAATCAAATAAACTATAACATTTTTATTGACCAAATTCGACAATCTCTCATTGACCATACAAAACTCCTTGCTGGTGGGCGAAACAACAACAAAACGTCACCTGCCGGAGGGAGACAGATTTTCCCACCGAGTTGGGCCTCTCTTCCTCTTCCTCACTTCCTCCTCGAGGATGACAGATTGTGTCTTCAAATGAACAATAGTCTTAGAAACAACATGGGTTTGCATGTACCTCCTACACAGGATGAAAACATTTTCAGGGATTAAGATGTCATCTTAAAAACAAACAAATGTTTTGTTAAGACAACTGAAACCAAATATATTATTTGGTATTAACAAGCTACCTATCTTGTATTTAACTAGGCAAGTCAGTTATGAGCAAAATCTGATTTACATTGATGGCCTACCAAGGAACAGTGGGTTAACTGCCTTGATCAGGGGCAGAACAACATATTTTTTATCTTGTCATCTCTGGGATACGATCCAGCAATCGTTCAATTACTGGCACAATGCTCAAACCACTAGGCTACCTGCTGCCCCATGCTATATCAGCACAATACAAGGGTATTTATTTTTTCAGCAAACATTAGCTATGTCAACTTCAGTCTAGCTATCTGAGGTGGAGATCACAAAGCAATGGCAAAAACAAATCTTTCAGCCAAATGTATTAATTGACTATCTGTGTTAAGGTGAGTGAATGAGGACCCAAAAGCGAACTAACTTAAACAGAGCTTCTTTAATAACCAAACATAGGTAGGCTCAGATAGACCGGCAGATTCCGACAGGACAGGACAAGGTTACAGCAAACATGACGATAGTCTGGCTCAGGCATGAAACACAACAAACAAGAATCCGACAAGGACAGGAACAGAAACAGAGAGAGATATAGGGACCTAATCAGAGGGAAAAAGGGAACAGGTGGGAAACGGGGTGAATGGGTAGTCAGAGGAGACAAGGAACAGCTGGGGGAAAGCGGGGGAGAAAAGGTAACCTAACAACGACCAGCAGAGGGAGACAGGGTGAAGGGAAAGGACAGAGACAAGACACAACATGACAGTACATGACAGTACCCCCCCACTCACCGAGCGCCTCCTGGCGCACTCGAGGAGGAAACCTGGCGGCAACGGAGGAAATCCTCGATCAGCGCACGGTCCAGCACGTCCCGAGAGGGAACCCAACTCCTCTCCTCAGGACCGTACCCCTCCCAATCTACGAGATACTGGTGACCACGGCCCCGAGGACGCATGTCCAAAATTCTACGGACCCTGTAGATGGGTGCGCCCTCGACAAGGATGGGGGGGGGGGGGGGAAGACGAGCGGGGGCGCGAAGGACGGGCTTGATGCAGGAGACATGGAAGACCGGGTGGACGCGACGAAGGTATCGCGGAAGAAGAAGTCGAACTGCGACAGGATTAATGACCCGAGAAATACGGAACGGACCAATGAACCGCGGGGTCAACTTGCGAGAAGCCGTCTTAAGGGGAAGGTTCTGAGTGGAGAGCCAAACTCTCTGACCGCGACAATATCTAGGACTCTTAGTTCTACGCTTATTAGCAGCCCTCACAGTCTGCGTCCTATAACGGCAAAGTGCAGACCTGACCCTCTTCCAGGTGCGCTCGCAACGTTGGACAAAAGCCTGAGCGGAGGGGACGCTGGACTCGGCGAACTGAGATGAGAACAGCGGAGGCTGGTACCCGAGGCTACTCTGAAAAGGAGATAGCCCGGTCGCAGACGAAGGAAGCGAGTTGTGGGCGTATTCTGCCCAGGGGAGCTGTTCTGACCAAGACGCAGGGTTACGAAAAGAAAGACTGCGTAAGATGCGACCAATAGTCTGATTGGCCCGTTCTGCTTGACCGTTAGACTGGGGGTGAAAGCCGGAAGAGAGACTGACGGAAGCCCCAATGAAACGGCAAAACTCCCTCCAAAATTGAGACGTGAATTGCGGACCTCTGTCCGAAACGACGTCTGACGGAAGGCCATGAATTCTGAAAACATTCTCGATGATGATTTGTGCCGTCTCTTTAGCAGAAGGAAGCTTAGCAAGGGGAATGAAATGAGCCGCCTTAGAGAACCTATCGACAACCGTAAGAATAACAGTCTTCCCCGCTGACGAAGGCAGTCCGGTGACAAAATCTAAGGCGATGTGAGACCACGGTCGAGAGGGAATAGGAAGCGGCCTGAGACGGCCGGCAGGAGGAGAGTTACCGGACTTAGTCTGCGCGCAGACCGAACAAGCAGCCACGAAACGACGCGTGTCATGCTCCCGGGTGGGCCACCAAAAACGCTGGCGAATGGAAGCAAGCGTACCCCGAACGCCAGGGTGGCCGGCTAACTTGGCAGAGTGAGCCCACTGAAGAACGGCCAGACGAGTAGGAACGGGAACGAAAAGAAGGTTCCTAGGACAAGCGCGCGGCGACGGAGTGTGAGTGAGCGCTTGTTTTACCTGCCTCTCAATTCCCCAGACAGTCAACCCGACAACACGCCCCTCAGGGAGAATCCCCTCGGGGTCAGTGGAGGCTACTGAAGAACTGAAGAGACGAGACAAAGCATCAGGCTTGGTGTTCTTAGAGCCCGGACGATAAGAAATCACGAACTCGAAACGAGCGAAAAACAGCGCCCAACGCGCCTGACGCGCATTAAGTCGTTTGGCAGAACGGATGTACTCAAGGTTCCTATGGTCAGTCCAAACGACAAAAGGAACGGTCGCCCCCTCCAACCACTGTCGCCATTCGCCTAGGGCTAACCGGATGGCGAGCAGTTCGCGGTTACCCACATCATAGTTACGTTCCGACGGCGACAGGCGATGAGAAAAATATGCGCATGGGTGGACCTTGTCGTCAGAGAGGGAGCGCTGAGAAAGGATGGCTCCCACGCCCACCTCTGACGCGTCAACCTCGACAACGAACTGTCTAGAGACGTCAGGTGTAACAAGGATAGGAGCGGATGTAAAACGATTCTTGAGGAGATCAAAAGCTCCCTGGGCGGAAACGGACCACTTAAAGCACGTCTTGACAGAAGTAAGGGCTGTGAGAGGAGCTGCCACCTGACCGAAATTACGGATGAAACGACGATAGAAGTTCGCGAAGCCGAGAAAGCGCTGCAGCTCGACGCGTGACTTAGGGACGGGCCAATCAATGACAGCTTGGACCTTAGCGGGATCCATCTTAATGCCTTCAGCGGAAATAACAGAACCGAGAAATGTGACGGAGGAGGCATGAAAAGTGCACTTCTCAGCCTTCACAAAAAGACAATTCTCTAAAAGGCGCTGGAGGACACGTCGAACGTGCTGAACATGAATCTGGAGTGACGGTGAAAAAATCAGGATATCGTCAAGGTAAACGAAAACAAAGATGTTCAGCATGTCTCTCAGGACATCATTGACTAATGCCTGAAAGACAGCTGGAGCGTTAGCGAGGCCGAAAGGAAGAACCCGGTATTCAAAGTGCCCTAACGGAGTGTTAAACGCCGTCTTCCACTCGTCCCCCTCCCTGATGCGCACGAGATGGTAAGCGTTACGAAGGTCCAACTTAGTGAAAAACCTGGCTCCCTGCAGGATCTCGAAGGCTGAAGACATAAGAGGAAGCGGATAACGATTCTTCACTGTTATGTCATTCAGCCCTCGATAATCTATGCAGGGGCGCAGAGACCCGTCCTTCTTCTTGACAAAAAAAAACCCCGCTCCGGCGGGAGAGGAGGAGGGGACTATGGTACCGGCGTCAAGAGCTACAGACAAATAATCTTCGAGAGCCTTACGTTCGGGAGCCGACAGAGAGTATAGTCTACCCCGGGGGGGGGTGGTTCCCGGAAGGAGATCAATACTACAATCATACGACCGGTGTGGAGGAAGAGAGGTGGCCCTGGACCGACTGAACACCGTGCGCAGATCGTGATATTCCTCCGGCACCCCTGTCAAATCACCAGGCTCCTCCTGTGAAGAAGAGACAGAGGAAACAGGAGGGATAGCAGACATTAAACATTTCACATGACAAGAGACGTTCCAGGAGAGGATAGAATTACTAGACCAATTAATGGAAGGATTATGACAAACTAGCCAGGGATGGCCCAAAACAACAGGTGTAAAAGGTGAACGAAAAATTAAAAAAGAAATGGTTTCACTATGATTACCAGAAACAGTGAGGGTTAAAGGTAGCGTCTCACGCTGAATCCTGGGGAGAGGACTACCATCCAGGGCGAACAAGGCCGTGGGCTCCTTTAACTGTCTGAGAGGAATGTCATGTTCCCGAGCCCAGGTCTCGTCCATAAAACAGCCCTCCGCCCCAGAGTCTATTAAGGCACTGCAGGAAGCTGACGAACCGGTCCAGCGTAGATGGACCGACAAGGTAGTGCAGGATCTTGAAGGAGAGACAGGAGTAGTAGCGCTCACCAGTAGCCCTCCGCTTACTGACGAGCTCTGGCCTTTTACTGGACATGAAGTGACAAAATGACCAGCGGAACCGCAATAGAGACAGAGGCGGTTGGTGATTCTCCGTTCCCTCTCCTTAGTCGAGATGCGGATACCTCCCAGCTGCATGGGCTCAGCACCCGAGCCGGCAGAGGAAGATGGTAGTGATGCGGAGAGGGAGGCGACGGAGAGCGCGAGCTCCTTTCCACGAGCTCGGTGACGAAGATCAACCCGTCGCTCAATGCGAATAGCGAGTTCAATCAAGGAATCCACGCTGGAAGGAACCTCCCGGGAGAGAATCTCATCCTTTACCTCTGCGCGGAAACCCTCCAGAAGACGAGCGAGCAAGGCCGGCTCGTTCCAGCCACTGGAGACAGCAAGAGTGCGAAACTCAATAGAGTAGTCTGTTATGGATCGATTGCCTTGACATAGGGAAGACAGGGCCCTGGAAGCCTCCTCCCCAAAAACAGATCGATCAAAAACCCGTATCATCTCCTCCTTAAAGTCCTGATACTGGTTAGTACACTCAGCCCTTGCCTCCCAGATTGCCGTGCCCCACTCACGAGCCCGTCCAATAAGGAGAGATATGACGTAGGCGACACGAGCAGTGCTCCTGGAGTAAGTGTTGGGCTGGAGAGAAAACACAATATCACACTGGGTGAGGAACGAGCGGCATTCAGTGGGCTCCCCAGAGTAACACGGCGGGTTATTGATTCTGGGCTCCGGAGATTCGAAAGCCCTGGAAGTGGCCGGTGGATCGAGGCGGAGATGGTGAACCTGTTCTGTGAGGTTGGAGACTTGGGTGGCCAGGGTCTCAACGGCATGTCGAGCAGCAGACACTTCCTGCTCGTGTCTGCCTAGCATCGCTCCCTGGATCCCGACGGCTGAGTGGAGAGGATCCGAAGTCGCTGGGTCCATTCTTGGTCGGATTCTTCTGTTAAGGTGAGTGAATGAGGACCCAAAAGCGAACTAACTTAAACAGAGCTTCTTTAATAACCAAACATAGGTAGGCTCAGATAGACCGGCAGATTCCGACAGGACAGGACAAGGTTACAGCAAACATGACGATAGTCTGGCTCAGGCATGAAACACAACAAACAAGAATCCGACAAGGACAGGAACAGAAACAGAGAGAGATATAGGGACCTAATCAGAGGGAAAAAGGGAACAGGTGGGAAACGGGGTGAATGGGTAGTCAGAGGAGACAAGGAACAGCTGGGGGAAAGCGGGGGAGAAAAGGTAACCTAACAACGACCAGCAGAGGGAGACAGGGTGAAGGGAAAGGACAGAGACAAGACACAACATGACAGTACATGACAATCTGAGGTGGAAGCTAGCTAGCTAGCTATCTAATAACAGGGCTACACTTAGAAACTGTGTTGCCATTTTAGTTGCAGTTGAGATGCTTGCTAGTTGCTGGAGGTGACACACAAAGTGGCGCTGACCACAGCTCAATAAACCCTGTTGACGATCAAAATACTAAATATAGAGATGTTTTCATGTTAATAAATGCACATGTTTGAATACATCTCTTTGCTTAGCTTCACTTCCTAACGTGCTTCCATTCCCCATTTATAGCTGCTCTGTGGATTGTAAATACTGTACTGTGTGAGAGAGAGAGAGGGTCCCTTATGAAAAAAGATTGCAGTCAGAGTGCAGTATCACTCCAGTTGAAATGCACTATAACCGCAATATGCTGCAAATGCTGTGTCCAAAAGAACACCCTTCTTTTACAACAGTAATTTTGCAGTATAACTGCAGTTCAACTGCAGTACACTGGAGTTATTCTGCAATTACTGCGTTCAAAAAACCACAGTTGACTGCAGTTACTGCACTTTTAATGCAGTTTCAAAACTGCAATCTTTTTTTGTAATGGGTGTCTTTATTTAGTATGGTCAGGGCGTGAGTTGGGGTGGGCAGTCTATGTTTGTGTTTCTATGTTTTTTCTAGTTCTGTGTTTGGCCTGTATGGTTCTCAATCAGAGGCAGCTGTTTATCGTTGTCCCTGATTGAGAACCATATTTAGGTAGCCTGGGTTTCACTGTTGGTGGTTGGGTGTCTGTTTCCGTGTCTGTGTTTGTCACCACACGGTACTCTTTCGGTTTTCGTTCATGGTCACATTTATGTTTTGTATTTCTTAGTGTTCAGTTTATGTTTCATAATAAACGATATGGACACTTGCCACGCTGCGTATTGGTCCGATCCCTGTTACACCTCCTCAGAAGAGGAGGAAGAATGCTGTTACACACCCGGACAACTGATGAAACTGTGGGTTTGCACAAACTGTTAGAAACCATCTTGGGGAAGCTCATCTGCGTGCTCGTCGTCCTCACCAGAGTCTTGACCTGACTGCAGTTTGGCTTCAGTAACCAACTTCAGTGGACAAATGCTCACCTTCGATGGCCACTGGCACGCTGGAGAAGTGTGCTCTTCACAAATGAATCCCGGTTTCAACTGTACCGGGCAGAAAGCATGTATGGAATTGTGTGGGCGAGCAGTTTGCTGATGTCAACGTTGTGAACAGAGTGCCCCATGGTAGCAGTAGGGTTATGGTATGGGCAGGCATAACCTACGGACAACGAACACAATTGCATTTTAGCGATGGCAATTTGAATGCACAAAGTATCCGTATCTGGTGTGAGAAGATCCTGAGGCTCATTGTCGTGCCATTCATCCGCCGGCACCTCATGTTTCAGCATGATAATGCACGGCCCCATGTCGCAAGGATCTGTACACAATTCCTGGAAGCTGAAAATGTCCCATTTCTTCCATGGCCTCACCAGACCATGTCACCCATTGATCACGTTTGGGATGATCTGGAACGACGTGTACGACAGCATGTTCCAGTTCCCGCACAGCCATTGAAAAGAGGAGAGGGATGTCATTCCACAGGCCACAATCAACAGCCGGATTAACTCTAAGCAAAGGAGATGTGTCGCGCTACATAAAGACAAATGGTAGTCACACCAGATACTGATTTTTGTTCAGTATAGTTTTGGTGACGATAAAAATTACAAGTCTACTGTCTAGCCTCAATCAATGCAGGAGTTATCCGACAACTCCTTATTCAAAACTAATATAGAATAAATTATTATTATTGCAGTGGCTGGGGTTGCAGAAGGAAGAAAACATTTATCTGAAATACATTTAGACAAAGATGATATTGATATGAATGATATTAACGATGATTTCACTCGAGTCGGACTCATTTCCATGGTGATGAGAAGGCAGTAGGAACTCCATTTTATACTTAAGCAATAAGGCCCGAGGGGGTGTGGTAAAGGGCCAATATACCACGGCTAATGGCTGTTCTTATGCACAACGCGGAGTGCTAGGACACAGCCCTTAGCCGTGGTAAATTGTCCATATATCACAAACCCCTGAGGTTACTGGTTACCAACATAATTAGAGCAGTAAAAATAAATGTATACCACGGCTTTCAGGCAATTAGCATTCAGGGCTCGAACCACTCAGTTTATACTGTAATTCTCAATGTATGGCTGTGCCACGTTCCACACCTGGAAAATGACATCAAATACACAAACCTGGTTAAAAGCGTCCTGCTAAATGACAGTCTTCATATTTATTGAATAAATATAGGCTCAGAGTGACATCTATAATGACCACACACTTGCCTTCTGGTCTAGAAGAAGATGATGGACAGCATCAATGTCTGGTGACATGAACCTATCCTTGATCCAGGGCCTGAGAAGAGGGGAGAGACAGAGAGGGTGAGGAGACGGTGTGGGAGACAGAGGGTGGAGTAGAAGAGATGGAGAAGAGGGAGGATAATTGATGGGAGGAGAAGAGACAGAAGGCAGAGGGTGTAGGAGAAGAGGGGGAGCGATTCAGGGGAGTAGGAGGCAGAGAATGATGAGAAGAGGGGTCACAGGAAGAAGAGGGACATTGGATAAATATTAACCAATGTGCTCAATCATTTCAGGGGACTGAGATGTGTGTTACAGTGTGTACACACTGGCCCGATCTGTTGGACTTACTTTGGTTACACTGCGTACAAGGTCATAGACCTTCTCCAATGGTGTTGTGGTAAGCAGGGGGTGGAAGAACTCGATGCCCTGGCAGGCAGCTAGTGTAACGGATGTGAAACGGCTAGCTTAGTTAGCAGTGTGCGCTAAATAGCGTTTCAATCGGTGATGTCACTTGCTCTGAGACCTTGAAGTAGTAGTTCCCCTTGCTCTGCAAGGGCCACGGCTTTTGTGGAGCGATGGGTAACGATGCTTCGTGGGTGTCAGTTGTTGATGTGTGCAGAAGGTCTCTGGTTCGCGCGAGGGGACGGTTTAAAATTATACTGTTACATTGATGCTGTTGACCCGGATTACTGGTTGCTGCGGAAAAGGAGGAAGGTCAAAAGGGGGGTGAGTGTAACGGATGTGAAACGGCTAGCTTAGTTAGCGTGGGCGCTAAATAGCGTTTCAATCAGTGACGTCACTTGCTCTGAGACCTTGAAGTAGTAGTTCCCCTTGCTCTGCAAGGGCCGCGGCTTTTGTGGAGCGATGGGGAGCGATGGGTAACGATGCTTCGTGGGTGTCAGTTGTTGATGTGTGCAGAAGGTCCCTAGTTCGCGCCCGGGTGTGGGCGAGGGGACGGTCTAAAATTATACTGTTACACTAGCAGCTCCATAGCAAGAACTGTAGGGGGAGGTAGAGGGACAGTTTAGGGACCATTCATCACAGAATAACACATCATTCACATTAAGACTTTTTTTTCCTGACTGGATGAGTATCATCCGGAAGGGTATTGAACCAGTTATTATACAGGATAAAATGTAATACAATTCCTATTTCATTTCGTATTAATGGTCAACGCACAGAAATATACCAAAATAGAGAACAAAAAAAAGTATTTTAACTCCGTAATTGTTTCTGTTTGTATGAACTCCGCTACTGCTGTTGTCAGAGTCACTGTAAAGTTACATACTGAGAATATCCACTGTCAGTAGAAGTCAGCCTAGGAAATTTTCAAAGTAACTGGATCAATGTTTCCCAATTCAGACTAAGCTGAGCAACCCTTCAACTACGTAAACATCAGTATGAGCCTCATTAGCTTCCAGTTGTTTGCTGCTCACTATAATGTTTTGGTTTTGAATAGGTGATCAATTTGATACTCACAGCTCGTGGCGGGAAAACTATTCAACAATTAATTGAAACCTTGTGCAGACATGCCCCAGCCCAGACTAGAACCAATTAAAATATGTCCTTATTTTTTTTTGCTGCTTGTATATGGCACACCCTGATTTGTTTCACCTGTCTTTGTGCTTGTCTCCACCCCCTCCAGGTGTCGCCCATCTTCCCCCGTGTATTTATACCTGTGTTCTCTGTTTGTCTGTTGCCAGTTTGTTTTGTTCGTCGAGCCTACCAGCAGTTTTCCCCTTGCGCATGTCTGTTTCTAGTTACTGTTTTCCTGGTTTTGGGCATTCTGTCTTCCCTGAGCCTGCCTCCTGTCCTGTACCTTGTCACATCACACTGGATAATTGACCTCTGCCTACTCTGACCCTGAGACTGCCTGCCATTCTCTATCGTTTGGACTCTGATCTGGATTACCAACAACTGCCTGCCCTTGACCTGTTCTAGTAGTAAACATTTGTTACTGGGTCTTCCCTAAAACGTGATTTTTCACAATTCCTGACATTTAATCGTTGTAAAAATTCCCTGTCTTAGGTCAGTTAGGATCACCACTTTATGTTAATAATGTGAAATGTCAGAATAATAGTAGAGAGAATTATTTATTTCAGCTTTTATTTCTTTCATCACATTCCCAGTGGGTCAGAAGTTTACATACACTCAATTAGTATTTGGTAGCATTGCCTTTAAATTGTTTAACTTGGGTCAAAAGTTTTGGGTAGCCTTCCACAAGCTTCCCACAATAAGTTGGGTGAAATTTGGCCCATTCCTCCTGACAGAGCTGGTGTAACTGAGTAAGGTTTGTAGGCCTCCTTGCTCTCACATGCTTTTTCAGTGCTTCAATATATCCACATAATTTTCCCTCCTCATAAGCCATCTTATGAAGTGCACCAGTCCCTCCTGCAGCAAAGCACCCCCACAACATGATGCTGCCACCCCCGTGCTTCATGGTTGGGATGGTGTTCTTCGGCTTGCAAGCTTCCCCCTTTTTCCTCAACATAACAATGGTCATTATGGCCAAACAGTTCTACTTTTGTTTCATTAGACCAGAGGACAATTCTCCAAAATGTACAATCTTAGTCCGTAGTCTGGCTATTTTTATGGCGGTTTTGGAGCAGTGGCTTCCTTTCTGAGCGGCCTTTCAGGTTATGTCGATATAGGACTCGTTTTACTGTGGATATAGACACTTTTGTACCTGTTTCCTCCAGCATCTTCACAAGGTCCTTTGCTGTTGTTCTGGGATTGATTTGCACTTTTCGCACCAAAGTACGTTCATCTCTAGGAGACAGAACGCATCTCCTTCCTGAGCGGTATGATGGCTGCGTGGTCCCATGGTGTTTATACTTGCATACTATTGTTTGTACAGATGAACAGGGTACCTTCAGGCATTTGGAATTTTCTTCCAAGGATGAACCAGACTTGTGGAGGTCTACAATTTGTTTTCTGAGGTCTTGGCTGTTTTCTTTTGATTTTCCCATGATGTCATGCAAAGAGGCACTGAGTTTGAAGGTAGGCCTTGAAAACATCCACAGGTACACCTCCAATTGACTCAAATGATGTCAATTAGCATATCAGAAGCTTCTAAAGCCATGACATCATTTTCTGGAATTTTTCAACCTGTTTAAAGGCACAGACTTAGTGTATGTAATCTTCTGACCCACTGGAATTGTGATACAGTGAATTATAAGTTAAATAATCTGTCTGTAAACAATTGTTAGAAAAATTACTTGTGTCATGCACAAAACCGACTTGACAAAACTATAGTTTGTTAACAAGAAATTTGTGGAGTGGTTGAGAAACGGGTTTTAATGACTCCAACCTAAGTGTATGTAAACTTCCGACTTCAACTGTATGTCCTCTATCGTCTCACTTAGTTTTAAAACGCAGAAAAACTCAGAACTAGGTCCACCAGAATCCTTTGATGCCTTTACTGGGTAAAGGAAGGAAGTTCCCTCCAGAGATGGTCTCCCCTCTCTCTGCAAACACTATTTGATTCAGACATTAGGGTTAAAACTAGCACTGAAGGTAATAATTGTCAAATTTGGTTTGGGGAATAGTTGGTGAATAGCTCACACACACAGCGAAGGGCACAGGGTTGGCAGAGGCACTGTTGATTTCTATTGATAATTTTCTGGGCAAAGTCTATTGTGTTGTTGACAATATCGTGGACCTTGTGATGCAAGAAGAGAATACAGACAAAGTTGAGTGAGAATGGTTGAACCATTGAAATAAAATGGGATATGTCCATTCTAGTCATTCTATTTCTATTGGTTGAACTCTGACCCCATGTTATTAAGACACCTGAGGAGTATAGTGTAGGCATCCTGGACTCCAGAACCGATGGCTCTCTGCATAGAGAAAGACGAATAAATATGACTTTATTGTCCAATGATTACTTTATCCCAACTCCTCTAAAAGACACACACATGGACGCACAAACACAAACACACACAGATCGGAGAGGTTGGAGCAGAGGGTCTGCTTTAGTACAGCACCCTAATCCATTCACTCACCTTCGATCTCTGAGGGGTGGTGGTCTGAGTCCAGTAGGGTGTGGAACCTCCTGGCCATTTCTATCTGTCCTGGATGGCGCCACAGGGCGTGGATATCTGGAATGATGGAGGACTGAGTTAGCATAGCATAAGAAAGTCTCTATCCTGATGTTTTAGATCGGCTGTTGTGGTTGGCAGTTGCTAATAGCGTTAGAAATGTCCAAGTTATGGGTTTATGTCCCGCAGTGATTACTTACACACACTAAGGGCTAGATTCTATAGATCCATGCTAACCGACAACCACATAGCGGATGTTTTGGCAGTGTCGGAGGTGGAACTGCACTAGAGCTGTCAAATCCACAATCCTTGCATTACCTTATCGCGGACACTGCTATTAGATGCAATGAAACAACACCCAACTTTATATCCAACAAATCCCATGCAGCCACGTCAGAATTTAATGCAGCCGCATTAAAAGTTCCAAAATGTGTGATGTTCTATTGTCTACACCTCGATTAGACTGATATATAAATCCTCCCATTAAAATGAACATGGAAACATATGCATTATTTAATCAATACCTCTAACGAGGTAGGGATAATAAGGACGAGAGTGGTGACACACGAGCAGACTCTCAACGATTTCACAGCTCATACCACAGTGACACCCTCAACACTGCCGAAACATACGCTATACGGATGTAGACCAATGTTGGTTCTGATTGATTCGTGGTCTAAAGATGTATGCACTAGGGTTGAATGGTGGAAACCCGATTACTGATATTTACCAAGATTTACCACCTAAAACCACACCCTTTTCCCAGGGTAACTGTGAGAAACCAGTAAATTATAATAAATTATTTATATCAACAGCATGACATGAACGTGAGATCTTGCATGGAGCCCCAGACCGAGGGTGATTGACCGTCATCTTGAACTCTTCCATTTTCTAATATGTGCAGGTCTACAATTTTATCCCTGATGTCCTTACACAGCTCTCTAGTATTGGCCATTGTGGAGAGGTTGGAGCCTGTTTGATTGAGTGTGTGGACAGGTGTCTTTTATACAGGTAACGAGTTCAAACAGGTGCAGTTAATACAGGTAAAGAGTAGAGAACAGGAGGGCTTCTTGCAGAAAAACGAACAGGTCTGTGAGAGCCGGAATTCTTACTGGTTGGTAGGTGATCAAATACTTATGTCATGCAATAAAATGCAAATGAATTACCTAAAAATCATACAATATGATTTTCTGGATTTTTGTTTTAGATTCCGTCTCTCACAGTTGAAGTGTACCTATGATAAAAATTACAGACCTCTACATGCTTTGTAAGTAGGGAAACCTGCAAAATCGGCAGTGTTTCAAATACTTGTTCTCCCCACTGTATGTATGTCCTAGCCTACCTCTTTCAGGTAATACATTCAATGCAGTATTAGCCTTATAATTAGCTAATGAATGATGGGTTACGCATAATAAGCTTCTAACTTACAGTCTCTGTCTCTTGCGCAATACGCACGCACCTGTGATCTGCTGGCCTCTCTCTTTAAAAAAAAACGCTCCTTAGCTCTTAGAGTCCCATTCAGGAAAAGCTAGACTAGAATAGCTTGCTGGCCCTTCTTTTTTTTTAGCATTTCTTATACCAATAGATTATTTGAAAAGGGACACAAGCTCTTGTTTTCTGAATGTTAAAGACAGCAGCCAACAGAACTTAAGGTAGTTTGAAAGAAGAGTGAACATGCGATGGCAGTAGGCTATAGCAGTTATTTATTCAGACCCATTCAATCTTTGTGAAGAGAAGTGAAAGCCGTCTGCATCTCATTCTAGTCATATTTTATTTACGCATGTCATTAGAATGATCAAGATAAGGACAACAAAACGTATTTAATTTAACTGTTGAAAGCGAGGAAGGAATTGAGCAACAATAGAGAAAGGAGGCAGGCTAATAACATTAATTATACAAATAGGCCAATATTTCAAATTCAAATGTAATTTGCTAGCATAAACTTGTAGCTTTGTAGGCCGCATGTGCTGCACCAGAATCACATGTTCTCTCAGCTTTATCATGGTTTGTACAAGGTGCATAATTCCAGTTCATATAATACAGTATAATGCAATACATTACATTAATACAGTTCACACTCAAAAAGATTAGCCTACTGGAGCTAGTTTCATTTATTTACCCAAGGGAGCATAGAGCTAGCTAAATCTATGGGCTTTTATGTTTTTCTATCGTGGGTAATGTGCAGTAGCCTATAAGGCTAGTATATAACACACAGTATGTATTGGATAAAGGCACAGTCACAGTTTGTGCTTTTTTGGGCTTGTGCTCATAAAATGTTTTTAATGTAGGGCTCATAAAATGTATTTAATGCATCAGGCTCAGGTAGCATCAGGCTTGAATGTCCGATCAAAGCTCTAATCAAATCCAGACATAGGTCTATTTATATGCTTTGGAATGACATTTCTGCTTTTGGCAGGAAATTCTGGGTTACCCAGGAGAAGAGTGATCTATTCTCGGGATGGAACATTTGTAAAATACATGGAAAATATTCAACCGTAGTATTCACTCACTGTACTCACTGGTCCGATTTAGCATCTCAGCAGGGCTAACTGTAACCATAACTCTCGATTTAACCCTAACCCTCCCTGCTCACCGCTGTCGAAGGCCTTAGAGGTCCCCTTGAGCACTTCCAGGGTGATAGCAGCGATGATGTCCGCCTGCCTGGCGATGGCCAGCAAGTCTTGTGTTTCTTTGATGCCTCTTGTGCCACTGCCCCTGTTCTGTAATGCCAATTGTGACAACTGTAATATACATTGTTTGTCATGTAATTTCTAATGTCTGTTGTGACTATAATGCCTCTTTTTGTGGACCCCTAGTGGTCATAAGCCATCAGCTGATGGCGATCCAAAGAATAAAGAGGGATAGAGAGGAGTGGAGCCATAAGAAAGGAGCAGTGAGTGGACCACATAGTTCAATACAGAGTAACATGGGAGTAACATACAGAGTAACATGTTGTAAAACATGGGAATGTTGTACAGAGTGACATGGGAATGTTGTAAAACATGGGAATGTTGTACAGAGTAACATGGGAATGGGTAGAGTTGACTTGAAGAGAGTACACTGATCCAACACAAGACACACTTGTGTACTATTGACAAGTCAAACATTGGTGTATTATCCCATCAACCAACCAAGCCGGAGTTGGAGACCCATGTTTGGGAGCATCAAAGACAGAGGAGGCTGGTGGGAGGAGCTATTGGAGGACGGGCTCATTGTAATGACTGGAGTGGAATAAATGGAACAGAGCCAAACAGAGACCGAAAAACAGCTTCTATCTCCGGGCCATCAGACTGTTAAATAGCCATCACTAGCACATTAGAGGCTGCTGGCTTTGTACATAGACATGAAATCACTGGCCACTTTAATAAATGGAGCAAATCAAATTGTATTTGTCACATGCTTACTTACAAGCCACTAACCAACAATGCAGTTTTAAGAGAATGCAAAAAAAGTAAGAGATAAGAATAACAAATAATTAAAGAGCAGCAGTAAATAACAATAGCGGGGCTATATACAGGGTGTACCGGTACAGAGTCAATGTCAATGTGCGGGGGCACCGGTGCCGAGGTAATTGAGGTAATATGTACATGTAGGTAGAGTTATTAAAGTGACTATGCGTGCTTCCTGCTTTAATTTTTTCTTGAAAGCAGGAATCAGGAGGATAGAATTATGGTCAGATTTGCCAAATGTAGGGCGAGGGAGCTTTTTATGCGTCTCTGTTTATGGAGTAAAGGTGGTCCAGAGTTTCTTTCCCTCTGGTTGCACATTTAACATGCTGATAGAAATTTGGCAAAACGGATTTAAGTTTCCCTACATTAAAGTCCCCGGCTACTAGGAACGTTTTCTTGTTTGCTTATGGCGGAATACAGCTCATTCATTGCTGTCTTGGTGCCAGCCTCTGACTGTGGTGGTATGTAACACAGCTACAAAGAATACAGATGAAAAAATTTCTCGGTAGGTAGTGTGGTCTACAGCTTATCATGAGATACTCTACCTCAGGCGAGCTATAGCTCAAGACTTCCTTAGATATCGTTCACCAGCTGTTATTTACAAAAATACATAGTCCGCCGCCCCTTGTCTTACCAGACGCCGCTGTTCTATCCAGTCTGTACATCGTATAACCAGCCAGCTATATGTTGATATTGTCATCGTTCAGCCACGACTCTGTGAAGCATAAGATGTTACAGTTTTTAATGTCTCGTGGGTAGTTTAATCTTCCGCGTAACTTGCCGATTTTATTCTCCAAGGATTGCACGTTTGCTATCAGAATGGAGGGAAGTAAGGGTTTATTCGATCGCCTACAAATTCTCAGAAGGCAGCCAGCCCTTCGGCCCCTCTTTCTCTGCCTCCTTTTCACGCAGATAACGGGGATCTGGGCCTGTTCCCAAGGAAGCAGTATATCCTTCGCATTGGGCTCGTCAGAGTCATGAAAGGGAAAAAAAGGATTTAGCTAGTCCTTTGTGAGTAATTGCAGTCATGATGTCTAGAAGTTATTTTTGGTCACAAGAGACAGTAGCGGCAATATTATGTACAAATTAAGTTTAAGTAAGTTACAAACAACGCAAATAAACGAGAAAAACCCACACAATCGGCTGGGGGCATGTGAAAGTCTGCCTTCTTCTTCGGCGCCATCTTACAGTGATGTGGCTTACGTATGTGGCGTTGGCTCATCTACACTTGGGTGACCATATCTTGCCTTCTCCCAGAGTCAAATGAAAGAGAGGGGGCAGATCTCCACTGGCACCAACTGTCCCCTTCTCAGGGACGAAGGACAGGCAGGACACTACGAGGACAAACAATCAGAGATGTTAGAGACAGACCCCACTCAACAAAGTTTGTTTTATTCAATGGCATAATCTACAAAGACCCTTCTCTGACCCATTTAATGGAAGCAATGGAACCAAAATAACTAACGGAACCAGCGGAACCAATAGAATCAATGGAACCAATGGAAGCAAAATAATTAATGAAACCATTAGAACCAATGGAACCCAAATAACTAATGAAACAAACAGTACCAATAGAAACAATGGAAGTAATGGAACCAAAATAACTGGCACTGGCTTTCTTCTGTTGAAGGAGAGGCGGACCAAAACGCAGCGTGGTTATTGTGATACATCTTTAATGAAGATGATAAATGAACAATATACAAAACAAGAAATGTGAAAAACCGAAAACAGCCCTTTCTGGTGTAACAAACACAAAGACAGGAACAATCACCCACAAAACCCAACACCAAACAGGCTACCTAAATATGGTTCCCAATCAGAGACAATGACTAACACCTGCCTCTGATTGAGAACCATATCAGGCCCAAACACAGAAACAGACAAACAAGACATCCAACATAGAATACCCACTCAGATCACACCCTGGCCAAACAAAACATAGAACATACAAAGCAAACTATGGTCAGGGTGTGACAGTACCCCCCCCCCCCCCCTGGCTGACTGGCGGTTCTGGCAGATCCTGGCTGACTGGCGGCTCTGGCAGATCCTGGCTGACTGGCGGCTCTGGCAGATCCTGGGCAGACTGGCGACTCTGATGGCGCTGGGCAGACGGGTAGCTCAGGCGGCGCTGGGCAGACTGGCGACTCTGATGGCGCTGGGCAGACGGGTAGCTCAGGCGGCGCTGGGCAGACTGGAGACTCCAGCAGCGCTGGAGAGGAGGAAAGCTCTGGCAGCGCTGGAGATGCGGGAGACTCCGGCAGCGCTGGAGAGGCGGGAGACTCCGGCAGCGCTGGAGAGGAGGAAGGCTCCGGCAGTGCTAGACAGGCGGGAGCACCTGTAAGAATGAGACGGAGAGACAGCCTGGTGCGGGGGGCTGCCACCGGAGGGCTGGTGCGTGGAGGTGGTACCGGATAGACCGGACCGTGCAGGCGCACTGGAGCTCTTGAGCACCGAGCCTGCCCAACCTTACCTGGTTGAATGCTCCCGGTCGCCCTGCCAGTGCTGCGAGGTGGAATAGCCCGCACTGGGCTATGCAGGCGAACCGGGGACACCATGCACAAGGCTGGTGCCATGTAAGCCGGCCCAGGGAGACGCACTGGAGACCAGATGCGTAGAGCCGGCTTCATGGCACTTGGCTTGATGCCCACTCTAGCCCGGCCGATACGAGGAGCTGGTATGTACCGCACCGGGCTATGCACCCGCACTGGGGACACCGTGCGCTCCACAGCATAACACGGTGCCTGCCCGGTCTCTCTCACCCTCCGGTAAGCACAGGAAGTTGGTTCAGGGCTCCTACCTGGCTTCGCCATACTTCCTGTGTTCCCCCCCCCAAGACATTTTTGGGGCTGCCTCTCGGGCTTCCTTGCCAGCCGTGTTCCCTCATATCGCCGGCTACTCTCTCCGGCTGCCTCTGCTCTCCTAGCTGCCTCCACCTGTTCCCATGGAAGGCAATCCTGGTCCTCAACAACATCCTGGTCCTCTCTGGGTTAATTAAGTGGGTTGCCCACACATAAACACCAGAGTGGAATGGGGAAGTTTAAAATCACTGATGTTCTGTCCATGGTATAGACCAGACCAATGAAAATAAAAGTGAATATATAAGAATGGATATGTGCATAGGGAATATTCAAGAATTACAAAACTACATAATTTGCATGATTTGAAATCAGGTTTTTGAGCTATGTGCTTTCTTAGTGGAAAACTTGGGCCAGTTAGATATCAATGTACTGTAGCTATGTTATATATTAGGTCACTAACCTGCAGAGTGTGATCGCACCAGATTCTCCTATAGCTCCCTATGGGAATACAACACATGGCCAAATAATGCACCAATATCGTAAGAAAATGTTCAGTGAAAAAGGAGAGAGTACTGTAGCTTGTGGACAGGAATGACAGTCCGAGTTAATATGCCAAACCCTAGTGGCTCCATAGACAATCAGAGAGACAGAAAGATGGTTGCATATAGGTTAATTCTCTGATTATTCTATACCCAGGATAGCTTTAATCTTGTGAGGACAGACGCTGGGAGACGAGAAGCAAGGGAGTGGATATTTTTATTTATTTATTTATTTTTTGAATTTTACCCCTTTTTCTCCCCAATTTCATGGTATCCAATTGTTGTACTATCTTGTCTCATCGCTACAACTCCCGTACGGGCTCGGGAGAGACGAAGGTTGAAAGTCATGCGTCCTCCGATACACAACCCAACCAAGCAGCACTGCTTCTTAACACAGCACGCATCCAACCCGGAAGCCAGCCGCACCAATGCGCCGGAGGAAACACCGTGCACCTGGCCACCTTGGTTAGCGCACACTGCGCCCAGCCCGCCACAGGAGTCGCTGGTGCGCGATGAGACAAGGACACCCCTACCGACCAAGCCCTCCCTAACCCGGGCGACGCTAGGCCAATTGTGCGTCGCCCCACGGACCTCCCGGTTGCGGCCGGTTATGACAGAGCCTGGGCGCGAACCCAGGGACTCTGATGCAGTACAGCGCCCTTAACCACTGCGCCACCCGGGAGGCCGGGAGTGGATATTTAATGAATAACCGACAAGAAACAAACAAGGACAGCATCTGGACAGGGGAAACATAGCGACACTAATGCTGACACGGGGATCAAACCGAGGAACAGATAGATATAGGAGTGGCAATCAACAAAGTAATGGGGTCCAGGTGAGTCCAAAGATGCGCTGGTGCGTGTAATGATGGGGACAGATGTGCGTAATGATAGGCAGCCTGGCGCACTCGAGCGCCAGGGAGGGGGAGCGGGAAAAGGCGTGGCAAATCTGGTGTTTACCATCAGTGTATTGAATATGCTAAAGTATGTTAAAATAAGTGCAAGGTTCATTATATACTGTATGTAAATAAGGTATTTCTGTTTTAAATATGTATAAATTAGCAAAATTAAAAAATAAAAAAACTGTTTTCGCTTTGTCCTTATGGGGTATTGCGTGTAGATTGCTGAGGATTTCTTAAAAAATAAAAAATAAAAATAGAATTAAGCTGTAATATAAAGTCAAGAGGTCTGTATACTTTCCCGAATGCACTGTATCTAATATCAATCCAAAATGACTATTTACATCAGCAGTTGATCAAGCACAATAAGGATAGAGGTGTGAAACTCCAGGCTGGTATGGAACAAAGTCTGGAGACATGTCATCCCTTTCGATAGCTACAAATAGATTGTATAAATTGTATTATAACAATATGAACTGCACAACAGATAATATCAGTCATAGACAATATTCAAAAGAAACACACCCTGCTGGCTGGCTTAATTGGCTCTATCCCCTACACTTTTCTATATCGCATTCATTTTATTAGTACACGTGGAACAGGGTCATGTTTTCGTTTCCCCTAGGGATATGTACAGTAGTTGTTCTATTCCATGTTTATACCTTCTTTAGTAATTTTCCCAACTACTGTAATTGATACGCAACAAATTATTTGATAAGGGTTTTTAGTTTATTTACCAATTTTGATAAAGTCATTGTATTAGAGGACATATTTGATGGATGGTGTCATCACCGTCCAACAGCCCC
The DNA here is from genome assembly GCF_057628025.1 of Oncorhynchus mykiss. NCBI lineage: Eukaryota > Metazoa > Chordata > Actinopteri > Salmoniformes > Salmonidae > Oncorhynchus > Oncorhynchus mykiss. The sequence goes on along the minus strand of NC_143022.1, from coordinate 55,302,274 downwards.
TGGCCTTGCACCTCCTCGCGAGGAAGCGAATGTCTTTCACCGCCTTCATGCCCCCGTTGCACGGCATGTTCTTGGTGTAGCGTTTGAGCGCCTCATACCCCAGCCATTGGATAGTGTAGGTCGGGTCCCAGACAGGGAATCGCCAGCCATTCGTCCCGAATGTGAACAGCATAGCGAGGCGCGTCACTAACGATTCCGTTACTGTAGTAAAATGATTCCCGAGCGTCGCTATCCAAGGTACCAGGTTCAGGTTCAGGGAGCAAAGGCAACAGCAAATCACGCCTCATTGTTTACCTTTCTCCATGGTGCGGTGGAATTTACTGGATTCAAAGAAACGTTTTGGTGTGCTGTATATTTTCCATAGCTCCGTGGTAGCCTACTGCCAATGGCTGAAGCTTACATGTAATAACAAAAAACCACCATGGTAATTTTATCAAAAAATCTGTTGAAATTGTAGGCATTGCAGCCATTTTTCTCGTTTTGTAGGTGTCTAATTGACACCTATTTATTTGTCAGTTATCTTCCGGTATTCCTATTCCATTTATCTGCACATAGGTTCTGTTTGTGAGAAGAAGAAAAACAGGCTTACAGGGAATATGTTAGGCGTTTGACTCCAAACCCCATTAATCATGATTTCTTCAAATGTTGGCTATGGTTTTCAATAGGCTTGCTGTCACGTATTAAATCGATGTTTGTCACAGAGGATGACTAGACATTTGCCCTATGCGCCCACTCTGGTCTAAGCTAGTTCCAAAATCAATGTATCTGCCCTGACAATTATGCACCATTACGCACACAACCTGGAGCAGCGGACATCGTGTTAACGTGTTACTTTTAAATCAGTGCCAATAGTAAAGAATAAAGCCTAACTAAACAATCTATTCACTACAGACTATCCCATTTTACCTCAATAACTTTCTCTCTCACACACTCATATGCGTTAGAATTAGCCATGACGTCACATCAAATGTAGAGTAGTTGGAGAGTTACAATATTGCCATGGCCATCGGCGAGTAGATAGATGGAGAGAGAGAGAGAGAGAGATAGAGAGAGAGAGAGAGAGAGAGAGAGAGAGAGAGAGAGAGAGAGAGAGAGAGCCAAGAGAGAGCCAAGAGAGAGAGACAGAGAGAGAGACAGAGAGAGAGAAAGGAGGGGAGTAAAGCGTATTTACACAGACGGTGAACCGCCTGGGGAATCGTAGGGGAGAGGAAGTCGGCCGGCTCTCTGTCTGCCTGCTCCAACTTCCTGCAAAAAAAAAAGAAAAAAAAGCCTGGATCTTATTTCAGTCCAGCAGAGCTGTGTAGCCTAGCTAGACGACAGTCAGCATGGAAAAACAAGGGATCATACCAATTTAATCATAAAAGTTTTGCAAGGAGGGGAAGGAAAGGCAAACAAGGTATCGCAGGTAATGTGAAAACAAGGGATTAGCGTTTATTATTAGGTTATTATGTTTTTTTTATGGATGGCTTTGATAGAGAAAAGGGGACATACATTTGAATGTGAGTGGTTGAATTAGGTATTAGGTCTGTTATTGTAGATGATAGTCTATATTTGGTGTGAGCAGGAGAATGACATAGTTTGTTTGTAGCCTAACCAAAGTTCGACGGACATAAACTTGTACGTAATTGTTGCTGTTTATTCACATTGCTGTGTATTCCTATTTATTCAACTGTAAACTCAATATGCCAGAGGAAAAGTTTCTGGTTTGTCTGGTATGGAGTACACCACATTTCTAAGAGCTTCCGGTTTGAATCTGTCTGGTAGTGAACATCTTGAAAATGAATCAGTAAGGCCGAAAAAGAAATAGACAGTCTTGGAGAGTCTGCTTATTTCTACTCCGTATAATCCTATCTCCCTTGTGAAATATATTTGAATAGTCTATTCTAAAGGAAGAGAACGAGACAGACAGACATATAAATAGATCATTTAAAAAATGAGGTACAACAGCGCTACCTAGATTCAACTGAACATACAGCAGCTTGTGCTTCGCCTTCTGAAGCCATGCAAAGACTACGGCGCTTGCTCGCGATGTCTGGTTGGATATTCCAGCGACGGACTGTGAATGTGAACAGGAAGAGAGCAGATTTAGTCATGGCTAAGTAATGTCTGCACACAGCACCTAATCACATTAGGAGTTTCCGTTCCCCAAACACTGGATGGCTTTGTACGGCGGCGCACCAGCAGTGTGACTTTTCAATCGTAGGCGACACTCTGAGCATCTGCAAAAGAGGCAAAGGATATTCACAACTCACAGCTTTGTGTGGGGGGGCTAGGGTGAAGGGACAGGGGCTGGCTGTCGCAATTGTCGCATCAGAGAAGGGGAGAGAGAGAGACAGGAGGGAGATAGAGAAAGAAAGGGAGGTGCGACAGGGGCGTTTTAGAACATGCCATTAATGTCAAAAGTTAAATAAAATTGATTAATTTAGTACACAAGAACTCTGACTAACCAGAGAACCATGATTCTTATTACAAAGATGTCAGATGTGTTGTAATAAGTGCTGAGGTGATGTGGATAGTACAACTCAAATAACCTTGAACATAGAACACTCTACCAAACAGTAATGTGTTGTCCCAGTATATGTCCCAGGGGTGGAGTGGGAGGACAGTTTGACTTGATCTCATGACCCAGGCAGAGTCGGAAGTGGAAGAGGATTGGGGAAATGTGCCTCATAGTGCGGGATCCCCCCCTCCCTACCATACATATGCCCTTGAAAGTAGAATAGGAGGAAGTCCTGACTTTGACAGTTTTGTGTGTGTCACATGGCAGATAGAAAACACTAGGGATCGATTGTGCCAGAAACATGTTGAATCAGCTTTGACAGTGTGTGTGGAGGACGGTTTCAACCTGGTCTCAGAGCATTTCATATTACTCTGTATGTAAATCTGAGAAATGCCATTTAGTATGATATGTTGTGTTTCGTATGGTATGGTATGTATTAATTTGTGGATGTCCATCACCCATTTCGTATGATATGTTACGAATTACGATTCGTATTATGTTGCAAATTTGCAAAATGCACAATATGTTACGAATTTGCGAAACATAAGATATGTCACGATTTTGCAAAACGTATGATATTTTACAAATTGTAGCTAGGTGGTAACTTTAGCTAGACTAGGGGTTAGGATTTTGAGTTTGGGTTAATGTTAAGGTTTAATTTAAGCGTTAAGTTAAAGGGTTAAGGTTAGGGGAATGGTTAGCTAAAAGGGTTAAGGTTAGGGTTAGGTGAAGGGTTAGCTAAAATTGTTAGGGTTTGGGGAAACATGCTAAGTAGTTGCAAAGTAGCTAAAAATTAGTAAGTAATTAAAAAGTTGCTCATTAGCTAAAATGCAAAAGTTGTCCGTGGTGAGATTTGAACTCACTAGACATTCGCGTCATATGCCCATCTATCCACCCCAACCTTTTTTTTGCCTTAAGTAACCACCTTTTTTTGTCTTATGTAACCATACAAAACGTAACATATTCACTAAATTGGGGTGTCTCAGATTTACGTACAGAATAATATGAAAATGCTTTGAGACCAGGTTGGGGTGTGTGTGTGTGTGTGTGTGTGTGTGTGTGTGTGTGTGTGTGTGTGTGTGTGTGTGTGTGTGTGTGTGTGTGTGTGTGTGTGTGTGTGTGTGTGTGTGTGTGTGTGTGTGTGTGTGTGTGTGTGTGTGTGTGTGTGTGTGTGTGTGTGTGTGTGTGTGTGTGTGTGTGTGTGTGTGTGTGTGTGTGTGTACAGTGTCTTCAAAATGCATTCAAAACCCTTGACCTTTTCCACATTTAGTTGTGTTACAGCCTGAATTCAAATTGAATGAAACTGGCCAACACACAATACCCTATCATGTCAAAGTGGAATATTGTTCTTCTACATTTTTTCAAATGAATTCAAAATGAAAATCTGAACTGTCTTGAGTCAATTAGTATTCAAACCCTTTGTATGGCAAACCTAAATATGTTCAGGAGTAAAAATGTGGTTAACAAGACACACAATCATTTGTATGGACTCACTCTGTGTGCAATAATAGTGTTTAACATGATTTTTGAATAACTGCCTCATCTCTGTACAACACATGTACAATTATCTGTAAGGTCCCTCAGTCAAGCAGTGAATTTCAAACAGATTCAACCAAGGTATTCCAATGCCTTGCAAAGAAGGGCACCTATTGGTAGATGGGTAAAAAAAGAAAAAAGCAGACACTGAATATCCCTTTGAGCATAGTGAAGTTGTTTATTATACTTTGAATGGTGTATTGATACACCCAGTCACTACAAAGATAGAGACGTCCTTCCTAACACAGTTGTCGGAGAGGAAGGAAACCGCTAAGGAGTTTCACCATGATGCCAATGTTGACTTTAAAACAGTTACAGAGTTTAATGGCAGTGATATAAGAAAACTGAGGATCGATCAACAACATTGTAGTTACTCCACAATACTAACCTAATTGACAGAGTGAAAAGAAGGAAACTTGTACCTAATAAAAATATTCTCAAACATGTATCCTGTAAAGTAATACTGCAAAACACGTGGCAAAGCAATTCACTTTTTGTCCTGAATACAAAGTGTTATGTTTGGGGCAAATCCAATACAACACATTACTGAGTACCACTCTCCATATTTTCAAGCACAGTGGTGGCTGCATCATGTTAAGCGTATGCTTGAAATCGTTAAGGACTGGGGAGTTTTTCAGGATAAAAAAGAAACGGAATGGAGCTAAGCACAGGAAAAGTCCTAGAGGATAACCTGGTTCAGTCTGCTTTCCACTAGACACTGGGAGATCAATTCTCCTTTCAGCAGGACAAAAACCTAAAACACAAAGCCAAATCGACACTGGAGTTGCTTACCAAGAAGACAGCGAAGGTTCCTGAGTGGCCGAGTTACAGATTTGACTTAAATCTGCTTGTAAATCTATGGCAAGACCTGAAAACGGTTGCCTAGCAATGATCAACAACCAATTTGACAGAGCTTGAAGAATTTTGGAAATAATAATGGCCAAATGTTGCACAGTCCAGGTGTGGAAAGCTCTTAGAAATGTACCCAGAAAGGCTCACAGCTGTAATCGCTGTTAAAGGTGCTTCTACAAAGTATTGACTCAGGGGAGTGGGGAGTGAATACTTATGACATTTTCATACATTTTCAAACATTTATAAAAACATGTTTTCACTTTGACATTATGGGGCATTGTGTGTAGACGGGTGACAAAAAAAATCAAATTAATCCATTTTGAATTTAGGCTGTAACACCACAAAATGTTGAATAAGTAAAGGGTATGAATACTTTCTGAAGGCACTGTATGTACTATGAACGTGTGTGTACGTATGTGTGTGTGAGTAAGTGTGTGTGTACTATGTTCATGTGTAAGTACGTTTGTTTGTACGTACATGTGTCTGGGTGTGTATGTGTACGTGTGTGGTGTACAGGATGTGTGTGTTTAGTTGATAAGGCATTAATTGATCAGGGTCACTGGCATTTCACTTTTCTCATCACAACAACAGTCATTGAGCTTGCCTGTCTCAGATGTTGAAAGAGAGACAGATGAGACCAATTTCCCAGGTAATATCCAAAATGGCACCCAATTCCCTATGAAGTGCACTACTTCTGATCAGACTAGTCTGTGTGCTAGTCTCGGTTCTACCAGGCAGACAGGAGCTCATAGGGATACACATTCCTTTACTGAACGACAAACCCACCCTGGTCTCTCTCTCTCTTTCTCTCTCTCTGGGCCCGTCATACTTCCTGTAGCCTCAGCCAGGTTGGACCGCACATACTTCTGGTTTGAGCTGTTGTTCCTGCTTTTCTTTTTCTTTTTTTCTCTCTCATCTGCTAGCCTGTTACTTTACACTCCACGCTAATCAGTACTGCTATATTCCACACTATGACTTTTCTTTACATTACACATATCACAGTACAGGCTACTACAATGTAATACCACAGATAGAACAATGAGAGAGATATTTCACCGGAGGTATAAATGTGAAGCGTCCGCTTGGCTTTTGCACTCACTACCAAATATGGTAGTGAGAGGAAGCCCAGTGCCCCGGCAGTGGGAGAAGATGGAACGAGATGGATGTTGGCCGACATTCTGCAAATTTTCTCATCGATGAAACATTTGATCTCAATACAGTTATCTGTTCCCAAAACTAAAATCTGTTATGAACAGAATGGATTCAGTTTTGTAGACTTTACCCTTTGCAAAAAATCGCGTTGTTTAGAAGGAGTGCAAAGGCGAATTGAATTGCACAATCGGACTTCACAGAAGAGGTGTTCCCTAACGGAAATATACAGACGCATGTTATAATGCGCCAATAGGATCTCGCCAGCTCATGCTTGGCTCTGCCTACTGTTCCCATTGGAAACAACAGGTTATGGTCTATCTTGTTTTAGTTGTAAAGAAATATTTGATAATACTTTAGGTGTACAATACAGTAAATGTTTATTGATCCATTATAGAAACAACAGAAAATTGTATGTTATACATAGACACCTTACAGTGGCTGTTCGTCACTCTCCAGTGGCTAGCCGGCTTACCGCCGCCCATGAACAGTACCATAACCCTGGTCCCATGTTGATGATGTCAGTTGTGTTTGAGAAAGGTCCCCACTGGCAGATAGTTCATGTCCCTCTAGGTATGACCAGTGCCATCAAGGTTGTGGCAGTTCTTGAACTTGCCAACAATTGTTGATGTTGGTGATTTAAAAATGACGGCCTAGGAACAGTGGGTTAACTGCTTTGTTCAGGGGCAGAACAACAGATTCGTACCTTGTCAGCTCGGGGATTTGAACTTGCAACCTTCCGGTTACTAGTCCAACGCTCTAACCACTAGGCTTCCCTGCCGTGATGTTGATGTTGTCGCAGTCCCATTATAGAGGATGTCGGGTGTGTCCTTCTAACCATAGCCCTTCTAACCCTTGCTGTAGGTATGGACAGCGCCATCACGTTGTGGCAGTTCCTGCTGCAACTTCTCCTGGACCAGAGCCACAAGCACCTGATCTGCTGGACATCCACTGACGGGGAGTTCAAACTGCTCAAGTCAGAGGAGGTGGCCAAGCTGTGGGGGCTCCGCAAGAACAAGACTAATATGAACTACGACAAGCTGAGCAGAGCACTGAGATACTACTATGACAAGGTGCAATACACTCTCGCTGGAGTTACGCCTACACACACATAACAACACCACCCAGACACTACACTAACTGTACCACACATACATAACAAGGCCGACATGAACTATGAGAAACTAAGCAAGAGCGCTCGTATACTACTATGGCAAGGTGGATTACAATCATGTCACAATACATTCTTATATAAAAAAAAAAGGATTCTCAAAAGGTTTCTTTGGAGAGGTTCTTTCATCCAGATGATTTTTTGGTTCTAAGTAGCCTATTTCTTTCAGACATTGTTCTCAAGTACACACAAGTATCTATAAACGTTTTTATTTTAATTTTACATTTTTTACATTTGGGTCGATGTGACCTTTCTCAAAACATTACTTGAGTGAGCCCATTCACACCAGTGTTAAACACTCTCACATGGGGGACAATCTCACTTAGTTGTTCTTCTTTTTCAACCCAAAGATCCACACTGGGAGATAGTTCCACTTCCTCTTCTCACCTTACCAACAGCACAGCCATATACAGTGATGCATCTCTCAAACACATGTAAGGGCCATTTTGCAATCCTTTTGGGTGGCTTTGCTAGAATATTTCTATGACAGAAATGTGGTGAAATCAAAATGGCCCCATCAACACGGAACATTCAGGGTTCTGTTATTCATTGACAAGAGAAGTTCAAATGTATATTGTTGTTATCAGCTTATAAATGTGTAATAGAGCTTTTGATTATTAACGAAGGAATAGGATGTATGAAGAAAATACTAGGTAAATCAGGGGGTCATTTTAAGGTTCAACCTGCACACTAATCCCACCCTCCTCTCTGTTCCAGAACATCATCAAGAAAGTGATCGGCCAGAAGTTTGTCTACAAGTTTGTCTCGTTCCCGGAGATCCTGAAGATGGACCCTGCGGCGGTAGAGATGGGCTTGACGTCCGGCATGGTGACCCTCCATGAGGATGACGTCCAGGACATAGACGTAGAGGAGGAAGAGGAGGAGGCACAGCAGCAGAGAAGAGCCGTGGGGGCAGCGTTGGGGGCGGCTGCTGCGGCTCAGCAGGCTGCGTGTCGTAACGACTACCTCCGCTCTGGTCTCTACTCCTCCTTCAGCGTCAGCTCCCTCCATCATCCTCCAGAGGAGCTGCTCAGAGCCTTGAGGGAGAGGCAGGAGAGACAGCAGGATGAAGCCCGGTCCGGAGTCATCCGCTTCGGGGCTGGTACCACAGAGAGAACTCCACCCTCACCCTCCCACATCAAGCCTTCATCACAATCCTTCAGCATCCACAGTCCATCTAAACCCTCCCCCCTCCACCACCATCACCACCGGCGCTCCCCGTCCTCCTCCCCACCCAGCCCTAACCCCCAGCCGGGACCAGGGCGAGGAGGCTGGAGCCCAGAGGCTGAAGAGGAGGAGGGGGAGGACTCTGACCAGGGGGCCCAGCCCTTGAATCTCTCCTCTGGGCACAGAGAGAGAGAGAGGGCTCTGCAGCCTCCGGAGAAGAGGACCAGTGGTGGTAGTAGGGGTAGTGGTAGTAGTCATGGATACAGGGAACATGGACTCCCACCCAAAACAAAGAAGCCCAAAGCCCTAGAGATTCCTGCCCCCTCCCTGCTCCTGACAGGAAGTGACATTGGCTCCATAGCCCTTAACAGTCCCGCCCTGCCGTCCGGGTCCCTCACCCCGGCCTTCTTCACTGCACAGGTGAATGCTACTGCTATATAGCATGTTATAGGCTACTTGGCAGAAGCTTTTATCTAAAGCGTATAGTGTTGCAGTGATTTTCTGTTTCCATCTCATCTGTACTGTTGCCTGCCTGGTCATGGGGGGGATGGGCTATATATTTTCTCAATTGTCAAAAAAATAACTGAAAAAACTGACCAGGTAGAAGCCAACAGCTTAGGTTCTAGGGATCACCTTTTGTTCTAATAATGACTTCCCAATATGATTGTTTTCAGTCTTTTCCAATCAGTGTAGATTAAGGAAAGGAGACGAGGAGAGGACAGATTTTTAGACAGAGGAGAAAGAGCCATGGATCTTATCCAGACCTGAGGTCATCAAGTCTCCCCAAAGCCCAGCTAAAGTAGCAAGGCTCTGCCACTGGTTACAGTCTGGCTCTGGAAACACTTATAGATGATATGGGCCATGGAAGATCATGGACCACTCTTCAGTACAATTTTATTGAGCATACTCTCTGTTAAAAAGTTGCTTTCCAACTCAAGCAGCAGTGAAAATCCACATCACAAGAAACATTTTTTTACAATGTATTTATTTTAGTTAAAAAGATATCATTATCCCTGCTAGACCACATTTGCATCATCGTTACACCAGAACAGAAAACTTCAGCACACAGTGAGATACAGCCTATACTGCAGGGATCATCAACTAGATTCAGCCGCGGGACGATTTTCTCATGAGGGGATGGAGGGTGGGCCAGAACAATTACAAATCATTTGTAGACTGCAAATTGAAGCTCAAACAGATATAATGTAATAATTTCAAACCTTGCTAAAATTTGTATACAATCGCGTGTCTCTTTATTATGTGGGGAATTCTTGGTAACCCATTTCTTAAAATAATGTCACTTGGAGATTATTTCCTGGTGTTCTTACAGTTGTTTTTGTCCAACAATGATTATTTATTTATTTTAATTAAAAAATTAAGAATTGGGGGGGGCAAATAAAAAACGCCCACGGGCCAAATTCAGCCCGCGTGCCGCCAGTTGGGGAACCCTGCTATACAGCAACAACAGAGCTGAACAACACCAACAGTTTATTGGGGTGCAAAGTGAGATCAGAGGAAAAACCCGAGATTTATACAAATCCTGTCCTCATTAGAGAGAGAGGGAGCGAGAAAGAGAAAAAAAAATGAGAAAGACAGAGAAAGAGGGGAAGAGGCCCTAATTGATGCCATATGCTCCAATCATTCCATTAATAGTGAAGGAAAAGGCAGGCAGACCAGGCAGGGTCCCTCCGCTCTGCTCCCCCAACAAAACAGGCTTATTTCTCTCTCTGGAGGTGAATTGATTTGAACATATGGTGCTCTCTAGCCTCTACAAGCGTTCCAAGGAAGGGCTGTGATGCCTAAGGAGTGAAACCGTAATCCACAACATCACCCCTCTCCCCACTACCTCACCCCTGTATCAAAAGGAGAATCCACAGACATTTGTTTTTGCTGTTCATAATAACACCAAGCTGAGAGAAATTACCATTTTAAGTTTCAGGATGTTTTCACATTGAGTCACCTTATAAAAAAGTGAATAATACTTTCAAAATATATTAAACCTCAAGTGAAGAAGTGGTTTCATTTCAAACAGTCATCATTGCTGTTATTATCACTGATCCAAATCTCACATACTCTTTACTATCTCTGCACCCCCCTCCCCCTCTTCCTTCTCCCTCCCTAGACTCCGTCTGGCCTGCTGCTGGCTCACAGCCCTCTGTTATCAGGCATCCACTTCTGGAGCAGTCTTAGTCCCATAGCCCCTCTGAGCCCTGCACGGCTCCAAGGACACGGATCTCTGTTCCAGGTAAGCAAGAGAAGGGAAAGAGGGGAGGGAGGGAGAGGGAAAGAGGGAGAGAGATAAAGGAAGGGAGAGAGCAGTCTGTGTCCCCGTAGCCACTCTGGAGCCCGGCCCGGCTGCAAGGGCATTGATCACTTGTTCCAGGTAAGAAAGAGAAGGAGCGAGGGAGGGAGACATTAGGGGAAAGAATAGAGAAGTGCTGAGTGGACTGTTCGTTTGTTCGCCGAAGCTTGTTTGTTTACTCCCAAAGACTTGTTCCTCTATCTGTTGACATTCTCCATCCAACAGCATAATGTATGCAAATGTGTGTCAGGTAGAATAAATGTTGGCTTTTCTCCCCATGTCTCCCTTTCTCAAGACCCTTGACCTGCCCTGGTAATGTTGCCACGAAACGTTTTCCACGTCCCTCTTTATCCATTTGATCTTAAGTACACTTACCTGTTACTCTACATTCCAGGTCATTTTTCAGATGTTCTATTATGGGGTACTTAGTGTGTGTATAAAGTAGACAACAAGATGAGGCGACATGAGCGGTCTTTGTTACTGACTGAGTTTGACTGCAATAACAGAGTCTGACCTGGCGAGGTTTGTTACATTAGGAGAAGTTTTCTCGTCTCTCAAGTCAGTATACCTCAGTCCAGCGGTTCCGGAGGTGTCCCGTTTCAGGACCCTGCAAATGCAGAGAGGGAGAGGATATCCTGTGAATACTTCCTGTTTGAGCCCAAGGGAGCCGAGGCAGACTGAACAGTGTGGACAGGTTTCTGAGGGGGCGGATCCTGGACTGCATCCAAAATGGAACCCTATCCTCTGTATAGTATGCTACTTTTGAACAAAAGTAGTGCATTATGTAGGGAAGTGTGCCGTTTGGGACGTAGACCTGCTCCTCATTTGTGCATCTAGGCTGCTAGCTAGCCCCCTCTGCTCCCATCAACACACGCACGCACACAAGCCTAAGTGGCCTCTTTATGTACAATGCACTCACTTCTCCCTCCATACAGCCTGTTGTGGTAGAAACGATCAGAAAGGAGTGAGAAGGAAGGGAAGGAAGGAAGAGGCACATAAGAACAACAGGAAAGCGGGAAACTGGGCCAGTGACAACACTACAGTTCCTCTCGTGATAGGAGCATTGGCAGAAAGACCTGGCAAAGGCTTCTGCGAAGTGAAAAAAATGGTGAATTTGTTGGAAGGGATAAAGCACTCGAGGGCAGCATTAAATACAGTGTACACGCCTCTTTTTTCTTCATCCACACTTCTGTTTGCCAAGCACTAGTTTTAGAAAGTTTGGGATGTACAGCATACTGACACTGCAGTAGCATTGGCTGAACCTCCACCTCGCCCCCCCCCCCGCTCTCTCTCTCCACAGTTTCCCAGTCTAATGAATGGACACCTCCCTGTCCCCTTGCCAAACCTGGATGGGTCCCCCTCCCCCCTGCTCCTGTCCCCTGCCAATCACAAGTCCTGATTCAGACTCTCAAAACCCAAACCAGCCTGTTGGTTCTACTTTGACCATCTTCATCAAGCATCTCTTCTCATCGCCTATAAAATCCTCATTAGTCGTCTGTTTATTTTACAGGCAAACTTGCTTTTGATTTTTGGGGGTCTCAAAAACTCCACATCATCCACATCTATAAGTAGTAGTATTATCATCATCTTCATCATTAGCCTTCAGTTTCTGCAAAATTATTTGACGGTGTAAATACTCATGATTGACTCCACATTTACATGGCATGTTGACCTCACTTTTTATTGCACTTAAGTTGGTTACAATTCCAGGTGCGTTGTTGAAAGCACTCGGTTAAAGCCATACACCATGAGGTCTGTGAGACCTCTGGCGTGTCATAATTAAGTGCATTTCCACAGCAGGACCCTGTCCAAGTGGACAGTAGTTGGGGTTAGCCCGTCTCTAGGTCTGTTTGTTCCATCTTGACAAATGGTGTGACAAGGAAGATGACGGCAAGACAGCACAAACAGGTCTAGGACCAGGCTAGTTAAGCATAGCTTAGCGATGTTTAACAACATGTAAGACAGGATCCACATGTCAGCTACCAACTTCCCTCTCCATGCACAGGGCTTGGTTGTTTTAATCTTGTAAAAAAATTGTTTCTTGTCGTCTTTTTTAAAGATTTTCATAACAGAATGTGAAACATTGTTTCCATTGAATTGAATTGTATTATATGCAGTGTGCTTTTCAAATAGTACCGGCTGTGCCTTTTCAAAATGTTCGATTTTTCCTTCTTAAAAAAAAAAAAAAAAGAAAAAAAGTTATATAAAGAGGAGATTCCAAATCAATTGCAAAAGATTTGTAACACTTTGTAATGTTTTTTTGTTATGCAGTATATATTCTGTATCATTTTATATTGGTGAAAAGTCTTGTTGTTTTGAATAAACCTGAAGCATTGAATGCTGCAACTCTGCCTTCTGGTCTTCATATTATCAAATCAAATCAAATTTTATTTGTCACATACACATGGTTAGCAGATGTTAATGCGAGTGTAGCGAAATGCTTGTGCTTCTAGTTCCGACAATGCAGTAATAACCAACAAGTAATCTAACTAACAATTCAATATTATACGATGTACAGTATGTATGTATGTGTGTATGTGTGTGTGTGGTGTGTATGCATGTGTGTATGTACAGTGGGGCAAAAAAGTATTTAGTCAGCCACCAATTGTGCAAGTTCTCCCACTTAAAAAGATGAGAGAGGCCTGTAATTTTCATCATAGGTACACTTCAACGATGACAGACAAAGTGAGAAAAAAAATCCAGAAAATCACATTGTAGGGTTTTTTAATAAATTTATTTGCAAATTATGGTGGAAAATAAGTATTTGGTCAATAACAAAAGTTAATCTCAATACTTTGTTATATACCCTTTGTTGGCAATGACAGAGGTCAAACGTTTTCTGTAAGTCTTCACAAGGTTTTCACACACTGTTGCTGGTATTTTGGCCTATTCCTCCATGGAGATCTCCTCTAGAGCAGTGATGTTTTGGGGCTGTTCCTGGGCAACACAGACTTTCAACTCCCTCCAAAGATTTTCTATGGGGTTGAGATCTGGAGACTGGCTAGGCCACTCCAGGACCTTGAAATGCTTCTTACGAAGCCACTCCTTCGTTGCCCGGGCGGTGTGTTTGGGATCATTGTCATGCTGAAAGACCCAGCCACGTTTCATCTTCAATGCCCTTGCTGATGGAAGGAGGTTTTCACTCAAAATCTCACGATACATGGCCCCATTCATTCTTTCCTTTACACGGATCAGTCGTCCTGGTCCCTTTGCAGAAAAACAGCCCCAAAGCATGATGTTTCCACCCCCATGCTTCACAGTAGGTATGGTGTTCTTTGGATGCAATTCAGCATTCTTTGTCCTCCAAAAAGTTATATTTTGGTTTCATCTGACCATATGACATTCTCCCAATCTTCTTCTGGATCATCCAAATGCTCTCTAGCAAACTTCAGATGGGCCTGGACATGTACTGGCTTAAGCAGGGGGACACGTCTGGCACTGCAGGATTTGAGTCCCTGGCGGCGTAGTGTGTTACTGATGGTAGGCTTTTTTACTTTGGTCCCAGCTCTCTGCAGGTCATTCACTAGGTCCCCCCGTGTGGTTCTGGGATTTTTGCTCACCGTTCTTGTGATCATTTTGACCCCACGGGGTGAGATCTTGTGTGGAGCCCCAGATCGAGGGAGATTATCAGTGGTCTTGTATGTCTTCCATTTCCTAATAATTGCTCCCACAGTTGATTTCTTCAAACCAAGCTGCTTACTTATTGCAGATTCAGTCTTCCCAGCCTGGTGCAGGTCTACAATTTTGTTTCTGGTGTCCTTTGACAGCTCTTTGGTCTTGGCCATAGTGGGGTTTGGAGTGTGACTGTTTGAGGTTGTGGACAGGTGTCTTTTATACTGATAACAAGTTCAAACAGGTGCCATTAATACAGGTAACGAGTGGAGGACAGAGGAACCTCTTAAAGAAGAAGTTTACAGGTCTGTGAGAGCCAGAAATCTTGCTTGTTTGTAGGTGACCAAATACTTATTTTCCACCATAATTTGCAAATAAATTCATAAAAAAATCCTACAATGTGATTTTCTGGATTTTTTTTCTCACTTTGTCTGTCATAGTTGAAGTGTACCTATGATGAACATTACAGGCCTCTCTCATCTTTTTAAGTGGGAGAACTTGCACAATTGGTGGCTGACTAAATACTTTTTTGCCCCACTGTATGTGTCTGTCTGTCTGTCTGGGATAGAGGCTAACTAGAGGAACAGATGGAGCAGAAGTAACACATCAGAAGGAGAAGTGTTTTTCATCTTCAGTTTAATTGTATTTTCTCAGATTTTTTTTTTTTTTAATCAAGCTCAAATATAAGGAGGGCATCCCAACAATATGCCACACCAACAATAACAATGATCCACAAATAAACCTAAACGGAATAGTATCATAAAAGGTAACAGGTAACACTGTTAAGTAGACCGTACGCAAACTCAGTACTGTATTCACTAGGAAAACTGGGCCTGTATTCATAAAGCGTCTCTGAGTAGGAGTGCTGATCTAGGATCAGGTCCTCCCTGTCCATGAAATGTTACTCACAGTCTCTTCTCCGAGCCGCTGGAGCGCACAGAGCCGAGTACCCAGAGTCTTATTCATTACGATCATAAATGGTATAACTGATCCTAGATCAGCACTCCTATTCTGAGAGGCTTCATTAATATGGGCCGTGGACGAGTACTAAGAGCACCCTGAATATAATTGGAAGGTTCCATCCGAAATAGCACCCTATACTCTACTACCTTTGACTAGAAGCACATAGGCTCCGGTCAAAAGAAGTGCACTATATAAGGAGTAGGATGCTATTTCGGAAGCATCCGAGAAGTTCAGTGACTGTATGTGTGCTTCTTTTCCCATACAGAGCATGCGTGCAACACAATTATGATGAATGCAATTCAAAATAAGGAACCATTTTACAGATGGTTGAAGGAGGGTTCGGGAATGAATGGATGGATGGATGGATGACAGTGGCTGGACAGTGCAGTGGGATTTCAGCTCCGCTCACACACCCTTCATGACAGACACAGGAAGTTTGGTGCAGTAAGAGAGAAGAGTTGTCATCATGCGTTCCAGGTCGCCCACGGTACACTGTAGTCACGTTGTGCAGGGTATTAGATTGTCAGGTCATATTGATATATTATCTGAAATTTAAATAATGCAGTACAGTGGAAGCTCCAGTTCTAACAACTATGTGAACCTGTTTTCACCAAAGCCAATCACTGTTCCCATATCTTCTATCAAAATGGAGGTACAGTATCTCAGGTTGACAGCAGGTGGATATGGTCAGGGCTGAACTGGCCTCAACAGTATCTTGTGAAATGAAAGGTCCAGAAATATGGATGACGTTTGAATACATCCCCGTTGCACGTCAACAGGTGAGAGAAAATCCAAAACGTCAGACTGCAACAGCGAAGATGTCGGTCGGGTCAGGGTCCGTCGGGGTCCGTCTGTCTGTCTTACACTCACACACACACAGAGGAGTTTTGAGGTGGAAATAATAGAGATGAATGATGACAAAATCACAAAACGAATAAAACACCACTTCAAAATAATGAAAAATCTATACACATTGCATGTTTTTGTTTTTTTAAAGTGACTGAGCCAGTTAGAATCTTCTAGACAGTAGTTGGATTTTTAGCAGCAAATTCTCTCTTCCCCAATAAATATAAATGTATAAACGTCTCTTATATGGGGCCAGTTTCACTGGGCCAGAACCCCAGGGGCCAAACTGTAGTGTAGATAGGGGACCCTGGCAGGTGGAGGGGGGGCCACACAGAGGGAGGAGGGGGGTATCCTACCCCCCTGGCCCTAGTAGACATCCATCTCTGGGACTGAACTATCTCTGTCTGCATGACTATACAGTTAGCTGTTGAACAGGAACCTAGAAGAGCAGGCTCTGCCTTCTGTTCTTGCCGTTGCCTGAGAGATAAAACAAAAGCAAAGCACAAATGAATCATTTTAAGGGACTGGTTTTATCATTAACCACTAGGTTAATGAAGACTATTAGGTGATAATAAATAAAACACCCTTTTCAAGGTATTAATGTGTATTGAAATATTTTTTTAAAAAAATCGTTTTTTGAAAAAATGGAAACATAATAAGTATTAATATTGATCCCTGGTGGACTCCACTCACCTGACTCGGGATAGTTAGAGTTCCTATAGCCAGGATCTCTCTGCAATTGGACCTCCTTCAGCGTAAATAGGGATATGCCTGTCACGCACACACACACAAAAAGAGAGAAAAGGAAAAAAGATAAGGAACCCACACCCCGCAGAACAGCATTACCATAGCCAGAACAATTAGATTTCCATATTTAGAACACTCCGGGCTTTGTTACACAGTTGCAGCTGACTACTTGAGTGTGCAGACTGCAGACTAATATCACTAGAACAGTAAGCAGAGCCTGCCAAGTCTCCAGCCCTGCTTCCATCTCATCACTCACTCTCTGGCAGTGTGTATGCTTGCGTCCCCAGGCTCCTGAAGTAGGGCTGTCTCATTGACTCGTCTGCAGACATCCGCTTCTTGGACTCGTACTGGAAAAGCAACGACAGAGAAACATTACAGTGTGTGTGTGTGTGTGTGTGTGCCCCTCTATTGGAGAACATGTGACAGACAAACATCACCACTCTGCAAATCAACTCCTGCCTACAGGAAGCTAAATATTAAGTAATATGAATTAAATCATGTGCTGTACACATCTGCCTTCGGGTGAAGTTAGGATAGACCCTATGTTCACTAAGTTTTCCCTTACAATTCTATCAGTTTTGTGCAAGTACATTGTCCCAATGTAACAACAGCATGTTGCTGTTTTTCAGATACGAATGTTGGAACAGTGGTGCAACGCTTCAGACGATTGTTGTTGTTATCCGTCCCTAATCAACTACAGTGGAACTCACTTTTAGAAATGAAAGCAGCAGGTCAATGCCGTCAGTGTCCAACCTGAGAACAGAGATTCACAGAGAGAGAGAGAGTTAGAGAGAGTTAGAGAGAGAGAGGCAGAGAGAAACAGGGAGAGAGAGAGAAATACAGAGGGGGAAGAGACAAGGGAGAGAACAGAGGGATAGGAGAGAGAGAAACAGAGGGAGAGAAAGACAGTGGGAGGGAAAGAGAGGCAGAGAGACAGAGAGAGTGGGGGGGGGGGTAGAGAACTGAGGGAGGGGTGTTAGATCAGTGGGAGGGAAAGAGAGGCAGAGAGACAGAGATAGTGGGGGGGGGGGGGGGGGTAGAGAACTGAGGGAGGGGTGTTAGATCAGTGGGAGGGAAAGAGAGGCAGAGAGACAGAGAGAGTGGGGGGGGGGGGGTAGAGAACTGAGGGAGGGGTGTTAGATCAGTGGGAGGGAAAGAGAGGCAGAGAGACAGAGAGAGTGGGGGGGGGGGGGGGGTAGAGAACTGAGGGAGGGGTGTTAGATCAGTGGGAGTGACTCATAGTGGTGTAGCAAACTATAGGAAGGAAGCAGAGTTGACTATTCCACAGGATTTACTTCACAGGAAGTGAAGCACAAACACACAAGAAAGCAGCACAGCACAAAAGCACAGCATACACACACTTTTAGAAAACGTTTCTCTTACAAAGTCTTTTTTTGAAAGCAGAACGGCCAAGGTACTTCACTAAAAAAGAAACCTGGATTTTACACATAAGCCATTTACTTTGGGAGCTGACAAGAGACGTGGTGTAGCCACTTGTTTGTGGGAATCTGTGGATATCGCGTTGGAAAAGGCGTCTGATAAGGGGTAAAATCCTAACTTACATTCAAGTCAAATGTTCACTTAGTCATACATTGATGACAATTTGAGATGTTGTTAGGACCATATTTATTCATATTAACCCTCTTAGCTCCAACCCCAGGCAGGCAGCCCTACATACCTGGGTGCATGGTTGATAAGGGGCTGTGTCTTGTACTTTGGGAACTTGTAGGACTTGAACTCGTCCATGGAAGCGATCCCAGGCCAGCTGTCCTCTGTAGGTGTGCCTGGTTCAGGGGGGTGGGGGAGAAGATTTTCAGACATGCAGGAGAGCTTAAAGACCCAGTGCAGTCAAAAACATGATTCTCCTGTGCTTTATATCCATTCCAACACTATGAGGTTGGAATAATACTGTGAAATTGTGAGAATTATGATAATGCCCTTTTAGTGTAAGAGCCGCTTGAAAAGACAGCCAGAAATTTCAGCCTGTTTGGGTGGGATGGAGTTTGCAGTTCCAAACCTCTGTCAATAACAGCAAATTTTCTGTTTTCCTCTCCTCACTCAGACCAGTCCAAGACAGTGCTAGCTAAATTAAACAATCACAGTACGGTACTTAATTGTTACCCACAAATTATTTGATATTGAGATAAAACAAACGGCTGCATTGGAGCTTTAATCATAAAAGATGACTGCCTCGGTTAAAAATCGACTTAGATAAACTACTTTTCCAAAGACAATTGTACGTGTGGTGCTGTGACATATACAAGCAAACTAAAATGATTAACAACACACAACAGTGCACAACATTCAATTACATATGCAAGAGAGAGCAGAGAGCAAACTGATTCAATCGTAGCAAGTCATGTGGTATTTGTGTTCCCGCCACCAGGTGGCAGCACTCACCCAGCGGTAGCACTCACCCAGCAGTCTAAAGATGAGATGCAGTTCGTCCTCCACAGTCGAACCAGGGAACAGCGGCCTCCCGGCAGACATCTCATAGAATATACACCCCACACCCCTGGGGTCAGATGGATTAGGTTAGGGTTCAAATAGATGTAAAACAAGTCAATGCATGTCTTTATTAGGGGAGTCTATTTCACTTAACTATCCCTGCCCTTCACTGTAAATTAGGTGCATGGCTATTCTCATTATTCAGGGCGTAACATAAGGACCGCCAAAAGTGTGATAGATATAGGAGTCAAGATGGCTTTCAGTTTTGCATATATATCATTCAGATTAGATTAAAAGATCAATGGCTCATTATCGCCCTCAAGCAACGCTCACGGTTCCTATGTTGGTTCTCTCATGGTTCTAGATCACCTCAGCCCACTCACCACATGTCTATCGGTGTGGAGTACTCTGAGGAGCCCAGTAGAACGTCAGGAGGCCGGTACCAGAGCGTCACCACCTCGTTGGAGTACGTCTTAGTGGGGACTGACTTGGCCCGGGCCAGACCTGGAACAAAATAACAACGAGGGACATTTCAGTCAGACTTTACTGAATAGACAGGCTCAGTGTCAGCAATCATGCCAAGCTGACCTGGACTGCGCTGGCCTGGTTCCGCCTCCACCATAGTTGCTGGAACCAGACCCATATGAAAAGAAAAACATCCGAGCCAGCTCAGTACGGCTCAGGTTAGCACGATAGTGTGAAAAGCGTACTTGAGGAACAACCAGCGTTTTCAACCCCTAGAACCCAGGGTAGAATGAGAACAGATCTCTCACCGAAGTCTGCCAGTTTGAGCTCTCCTCGGTCGTTGATGAGCAGGTTCTGAGGCTTCAGATCTCTGTGAAGAACCTTCCGTTTGTGACAGTACGCCAGCCCTCGCAAGATCTGGAACAAGAATATCTGAGCCAAAACAACCAAGATGTCAGCTCTCTCAAGGCAGCCAGATACTCGCAACTGTGTAAACACCAGCAAAATTATTTTTTTCTATCTTAAGCTATGTGAGTGGGGGGAAAGAGTGTAGTAGTTTCCCAAAAATCTTCATTGGATAACAATGACTTTATTTTTACAGAGAGAACTTCCATTTGAGGTGTGACACATTTCAATTCTTCGAGTTGACGTTGCGCTAGTCACCAGCAGAGAGCAGAGCGAGGATGTTTTCTACTACAGAAGGAGCCTGGTCTCTGTGGAAACAGGGAGGCCTTGGCAGGCAAGCCTGTAGTGTACTGTAGACACTCACCTTGACGTTCTGCATGCTCAGGATGTTCCCACAGTCGTCCATGTACTGCTTCAGGTCCTTGTCCTGCAGGAGAGAAGACAAGATGAGTCACTGAACGAAGCAGCAACTCAGAAACACCACAACCCAATTACCTCGTACCCTCCACATCAACTCGGTACAGGTACCCTGTGAGTATAACCAAGTTTTCGTTTACTCATTGTGTATTTATTCCTCGTATTTCTATAATTTTTTCTGTTTTTCTCTCAGCATTGTCGGGAAGGGCCCATAAGAAAGCATTTCCCTGTTAGTCGACACCTGTTGTTGACAAAGCATGTGAGAAAAAAAACATTTGATTTGATTGATTGGACCAGGCTGTACTGTCCCTGAAACTATCATGTGCTGTCACATCATATTCTATCGTCAGTGATATGAGGCGTCAGAAAGAGGATGTTGTTCTCACCAGGTACTCGAAGACTAGCGTCAGGGACTTGTCGGTGTGGATGATGTCGTGCAGGGTCACTATGTTGGCGTGTTTCAGGTCCTTCAGTAAGGACACCTCTCTGATAGCAGTGCAAGGTGCTCCCTCCTCGTGCTCCAGTCTGATCTCCTTCAGAGCCACCAGGTTGTCTGTCAGTTTACTCCTTCCTTTAAACACGGTAGCATACGTGCCCTGGGGGGAGAGAGGGGAGAGAGAGGTTGTCTATCAGTTTACTCCCCCCCTTAAACACCGTTAGCATGCATACATCCCCTGGAGGGAGAGAGGGATGGATAGAGAGATGGGTGAGAAACTTTAAAGCGAGACCTCACTTACTTTGGGGTCAAGATCATTTGAGATTTCTGTGCTTTGCTCAAACGGATCCCCTCACACACTGATTATCAGCTAAGAGGAGAGGTCAAGGTCTCTATTAATTCAATGACCAGGTAAAGGGGCAATGACTGAGTGTCTAAGTCTAATTAATGACCATGGGAAACTAGCAGGTGTGGCCTTTAAGATAGCGTGAGATTTGGGAGTGGAAACACACACAAACACACAGATACACACACACACACAGACACACACAGACACGCAGACACACAGATAGACACACACAGACACAGACACACAGACACACACACACACACACAGATAGACACAGACACACACAGATAGACACAGACATACACACACACATATAGACACAGACACACACACACACACCTCTCCTAATTTGTCCAGTTTGATGTAGGTCTCCAGCTTGCCGAATCCAATTTCTGACTAAGAGAGAAAAAGAAAGGAGTAAACAACATTATTAAATGAGGCTTATGTCCTCGTTAGCAGTGACGGGTTCACACACACACACACACACACACACACACACACACACACACACACACACACACACACACACACACACACACACACACACACACACACACACACACACACACACACACACGCAGGCAGGCACACACTTCACAAATCCTTCTAACGGCCTCACGTGTGCGTGTGTGTCAGAGAGAGAGTGTGAGTGAGTGAGTGAGTGCGTACACATGTATGTGCGTGCTCTATATGTTTCCATCCCTTCCCTTCCTCCACAGACTGGGGCTAAATCCATCTAACACTGGACGGACCATTAGCCTTTATGGCACGAGAGGGAGCAGAGGAGAGGCCGTTTGGTGCATGTGAGTGGAAGCATGTGATTCTCTCAACAGAACAGAGAACCGTACTGTTCCTCTCTTCTCATCCTGACAGAGGCAAAAGCATTAACACATACACTCACTCACACACACAGAACACAATTATGCAGTGTGCTCGCTGACAGATGCCCCAAGCATAAACACTAACATGGAGCACAATTATGCAGCGGTGCTGACGCAGGTCACTCTGAGGCTAGATGTAAACAGATGACAACAGGCAGAGTAGAAGAGACAGTCCAGCTGTGAGCCCTCTCTCATTTTCAGTCTCTCTTGGTCTTTCTTTCGCTCTCCCCAAAAGTCTCTCTCAATCTGTTTTTCTCCTGATTGACTTAGTCTTCTCTCACACAGTTTTTATCGACATGTTGTCTGTCTATTTCTCGCTCTCTTTTGCTCGGTTTCTCTCCTAGAGGCGGCGTCTCAGGGGCTGGTCGAAGGAGGGGCTTATATATATGTATATATATGTCTCTCCTTTCCCTCCATCTCCCCCATCCTTCACATCTCCCCAGTGTGTGTCTCTCACCAGTGATGCTCTTCGGGAGCGGCGGCTGAGGGGCTGGTCAAAAGAGGGGCTCGTCAGCTGTAGTTTCTCCAGGTAACCGTCTGGGATACGGATGTCAGCAGGCAGGGACAGACGCTTGTTCAGATCCTACACACACAAAGAGAGAGAGAGAGAGAGAGAGAGAGAGAGAGAGAGAGGGAGAAAGAAAGAGAGAGCGAGAGAAAGAGAGAGAAAGAGGGAGAGGGAAAGAGAGAGAGAGAGGGAAAGAGAGAGAGAGAGAGGGAAAGAGAGAGAGAGGGGGAGGGAAAGAGAGAGAGAGGGGGAGGGAAAGAGAGAGAGAGGGGGAGGGAAAGAGAGAGAGAGGGGGAGGGAAAGAGAAAGAGAGGGGGAAAGAGAAAGAGAGAGGGAAAGAGAAAGAGAGAGAGAGGGGGAAAGAGAAAGAGAGAGAGAGGGGGAAAGAGAAAGAGAGAGAGCGGGGGAAAGAGAGAGAGAGGGAGAGGGAAAGAGAGAGAGAAAGAGAAAGAGAGAGAGAAAGAGAGAGAGAGAGAGAAAGAAAAAACAGACAGCCAGCCAGAGAGAAAGAGATGGTAAAAACAGTGAGTAAACATGCTAGTGTAAATCTTGAACACACAGTGTTAAACCTTAGATAAACAGAGCAAGCTCCAAACAAATACTGTGGACCCTAAACTAAATGGTGGACGAGACCCTTGGACCAACACAGCCGCTGCTAGCCTCATTGAACAACCTACTTTAGACTCCATTAGCCCAGGGCTTCCCAAACTCGGTCCTGGGCCCCCCTCTGGGTACACGTTTTAGTTTTTGCCCCAGCACTGCACAGCTGATTCAAATCATCAAAGCTTGATTGGTTATTTGAATCAGCTGTGCAGTTCTACAGCAAAAAAACAAAACGTGCACCCAGAGGGGGGCCCAGGACCGAATTTGGGAAAATCTGGTTCGTTTGTGTGTGTGTGTGTGTAATGAAGGGTGGCCCCTGAGGCTGTGTAACAGACATGGGATCATGTTATCCCCAGAGGAGCCTTGTCCCAAAACATGAGCCTGATGATGTGTTATATAAAAACTACTAAAACACACACACCCATCCACCCTGGATAACTTCCCGTAATGCAATTCCTCTATTTGTTAGATTACTGAATGTTAATATCTTTGCCTGTGTAAAATCCACTCCCACCCCTTCTGAAGCAACACTGAAGTCACACCGGGAAGCATTCAACTACATCTACTGTATGCAACACCATAAGTACTGAAACTTTCAACAAATGACCAGTGTTGACTCATATAAACCTAGTGTTGAGATAATCTACAATTTATTGGCGTTGACTCCTGTATATACTATTTAGACACTGACTGACTTGACCCTTTGTGTTTGTCTGACTGAACGTGACTGTATCTGCCCTTTGGTTGTATGTTGTAACTAGCGGGATGTTGATTTATACTCCATATGTTAATAGAATATTAGTATGTTTATGCCTTAGGGAAGTGTTATTGCTGCTATTCCATTTGTTTAAATGACAGAATCCTATTGGTCTAATTTGATCCCTCCAATGCCAGGATTGGCGATATTGGGGGAAGGGGGTGTTGACCTCTGAACCCCCCCCCCCCCTCCAGTCGTCCAATCAGCCGGTCCTAATCCTGTACAACGGTGCCCATCTGGAACGTATTACAGTCTGTAATCCCAGGCAGTGATGTAATCCCAAAACAGCCATGCTTCCTCCCTAGTCTAGCACTACATGAGTAGGGTAAGAAATCCCGCTCAGCGCTCAAAGTCCTTTCCAACCGCTCTGCTAAAAACCGTTCCACAGTCACTGGGGAAAAAAACTGCTGCTCCAAATTCACTCCATTCATTAAAATCACAATTTAACCAACACCCATCCATTTTTGTGACCACCTCGACCTAAAATTTGGTTTTGAAGTACTGAAACCAAACCTTGTGATTTGAAAGAAAAGTACTTGAACAAACATGAAAAGGTGAATGTAAGAAGTGCTCATCATTTCAAATAGGCTACATGTCATATTAAACAGCATATAAACACTCTAAATAGGTCAGGAGCCAGACATGGGAGACTAAGAAGGAACGAAGATGAATTATTTAGGCTACATTATCTCAATTATTTCAAGGCTTTAGCCTACAAAGAAATACATTGTGAAGCATTTACGAGTAGGCTGGTAGGAAGTCAGGGGTATTAAGCGCAACATTTTATTTTATTAAATCATTATAGTCTATAAATTGTGCATATAGGCTGTGACTTACTTAGAATGAAATACAAATTAAACAAACAGTGCCTTTGAATTGACTTAGATTCAAAAACAACTTTTGCCAGAGTCTGTGGTTTCAGGCTCATGCGACGGAGATCAGGCCAGCAGCGGAGAATATCCTCTCCACACTTGCAGAGCCACTGGGGATGCTAAACACCCTTTATGCCACTCTTGCCAGGCTGGTCAGGAATGCAGAGTTATTTTTTTTATATATATACTGTATGTAGCCATAAAGGTTTTTTAGGCAAAATAACCCAATCAACACATAAAACTCCATGAAAGTTGGAATATGCCAGGCCTATTGGGCCAAAATCAATTATGTCCTTTTGTATAGATAATAGAACAAAAATGAAGGAAACTTTTAAGAGATCAGATTTTGTTTTGTTTATAATGAGACAGTGAATTATCTCCCCACCTCGTTCCTGTCTTTTAGCATGTACTGTAGTAAGTCCACCGTCGTGCTTTCGGGATATGTGTCTTTTCAGATTTCACAATCATTCTTTAGGTCTGGACATTATTACATCACATGAAATGGCTCTTGGTTCTCATCTTTGTAACTCACCTTGATTTAGCACCTGTGTGTTTTAAATCAGTTTCTTTATGAAAATATTTAGCGAACTCCATGACAGTAGCTAAAGCAAGGGGCTATTGGCAGCACACAAGTAGCCTACAAATACATGCTGGGGCGGGCATACCCTGAGCTTGTGAAGTGAGCACTACTGGGGTGCTATTGGAGCGAAATTGGAGCGGCCGAGAAGGCCAACGTTCCAGCCTTTGGGAATCTCGCTCCGTGCTCCAGTCAAATTGGGCACGCTCCTCGCTCCTCTCCAGCTCCACTCACAGACTCTGCCACAGACACAGCGGAGGCGAGTCACGGAGAACAGGGAATCCCCTCCTGCTATTTGGACGCTACGTGTTCTAAGTGTATATGATCAGCCTGGGTACCAGTCTGTTTAAGTCATCATGCCACTCCTTGGAGTGAAATGTTAGCCAAACAGTTTCTGGATTTCAGGCTAGTGTATGATGTTTTATACATTCTGTATGGTGGAGAATATATTCTATTCTTCTCCTCTGTGCCTTACGGGCAACGTCACCCAGGCGTGCTGGTAGGAGCTGTGTGATAGGCCCCAGGGAGCACGGCAGTGTGTACTGTAAGGATCTGCTATTGATGGAGCAGTGGGACAGAAAGGCTCCTAGTGTGTATGGCTCCTTCCTCTCTCCCTAATGACACTTGCGCCACTCACCAGGCATGTGATGTGTTGTGGTGCTCTGGGCTGAAGCTGTGCTGCCTGAAGGGAGCCAATCGGAACGGCTCAAACCAACACACAAAAAGCAGGACTCTGTGAGTATATTCAAACATCAGCTAGTTAATCTATTGTGGATCACCTACAGGAGGCAGAAAGGAGAGAAAGGTGGTAGAGCCTGTGGTGTTTCACGTTACAGTGTAGCCCCGCTGAAATAAACTGCTTAACATTTTTGGAGGGTTTGGTCGTTTTTAATATGGCCTGAACACTTGGCCTGCATCCCAAATGGCACCCTAATCCCTTATGTTGTGCAGCACTTTTGACCAGGGCCGTAGAGCGGACTTTATAGGGAATAGGGTGCAATTTGGAATTCGGTGACAGGAGCCCCTGACAAATCTCCAGAGGTCCTGTGGTCAAAACAACCAATAAACACAGCTGGAGTGGACCTCCAATAAGACGCTCCCCCTCGGACCTCTCCCTGGTGATGGCCCAGCAATTTGTAAAGAACATACGGTGGGTTTCCCTGTCTCAGAGTTTAACCAGTGCACCGCACAACCAGACTCAAACCAGTCATATAGTACATTGACAGAATATAATCTCTCTCTCTCTCTGTACTGTCATACTACACTATTTTGATATAAAATCAAATAAATACATCTTATCAAAGTTTTCTAGTCGCTCACACAGATTTTCAGAAATCAGAAATGCTTGTGTTTCTCGTTCCAACAGTGCCGTAATACCTAGCAATAGAAAATAAATAAAACAATACACACAATTCAGAAAAATAACAAAATAAGTTATATAGGATGAGCCATGACGAGAATACAGTATATACACATATAAAGTGGTGGAAACAGTATGTAAACATTATTTAAGTGATCAGTGTTCTATGACTATGTACATAGGCCTGCAGTCTCTACAGTGCAGGGTAGAGTACTGGGTGGTAGAACAGTGACAAGGTTCAGGCAGGGTATTGGGCAGAGGCCGGCTAGTGGTGACTGTTTAACAGTCTGATGCGCCTTCTTCATCTCACTGTCTGTGTGAAGGGACCATTTCAGGTTGTCACTGATGTGCACGCCAAGCAACTTAAAGTTTTTGATCCTCTCCACTGCGGCCCCGTCCATGTGAATGGGGGCGTACTCTCTCTGCGGTCTTCTGTAGTCTACGATCAGCACCTTTGTTGACGTTGAGGGAGAGGTTATTTTCCTGGCACCACTCCGCCAGGGTTCTCACCTCCTCCATGTAGGCGGTCTCATCGTTGTTGGTAATCAGGCCTACCACCAATCAGGCCTCTGTCGTCAGCAAACATGATGATCGAGTTGGAGACGTGCTTGGCCACAAACAGGGAGTACAGGAGGGGGCTGAGCATGCACACCTGTAGGGGCCACCATGTTGAAGATCAGCATGGCGGAGGTGTTGTTGCCTTCCTTCACCACTTGGGGTCGGCCCGTCAGGAAGTCCAGGACCCATTTGCACAGGGCGGGGTTCAGACCCAGGGCCCTGATCTTAGTGATGAGCTTGGAGGGCACTACTGTGTTGAAGGCTGAGCTGTAGTCGATGAACAGCATTCATAGGTCTTTTCTCTTATCCAGGTGGGATAGGGAAGTGTGTAGTGCAATGTTGATTGCGTTGTCCATGGATCTGTTGGGGCAATATGTGAATTGTAGTCGGTCTAGGGTGCCGGGTAAGGTGGAGGTGATATGGTACTACACCAACCTCTAGTTAAGGTGAGTGCTATGGGGCGATAGTCATTTAGTTCAGTTACTTTCACTTTTCTGGGTATATGAACAATGGTGGACATCTTGAAGCTTGTGGGGACAACAGACTGGGTTATGGAGATTGAATATGTCCGTAAACACTCCAGCCAGCTGGTCTGCACATGCTCTGAGGACGCGGCTTGGAATAACGTCTGGGCCGAAAGTCTTGCACACTTAAAAACACACTTCAATGACTTACTCACGTTGGCCAAGGATGTTGTTTTCCTCGAAGCAGGCGAAGAAGGTGTTTAGCTCATCCGATTAATTAGGGCCGATTTCATGTTTTCTTAACAATCGGCCGATTACATTGCATTCCACGAGTAAACTACGTGGCAGGCTGACCACCTGTTACGCCAGTGCAGCAATGAGCAGTAAGTTGCTAGCTAGCATTAAACTTATCTTATAAAAAACAATAAATCTTTACATAATTGCTCGTTAACCTAGTAATATCATCAACCATGTGTAGTTAACTAGCTTGTCCTGCGTTCCATATAATCAATGCGGTGCCTGTAAATTTATCATTGAATCACAGCCTACTTCGCCAAATGGGTGATGTTTTAACAAAAGTGCATTCGCGAAAGAAGCACAATCGTTGCACGACTGTACCTAACCATAAACATCAATGCCTTTCTCAAAATCAATACACAGAAGTATATGTTTTTAAACCCGCATATTTAGTTAAAATAAATTGTTAGCAGGCAATATTAAACTAGGGAAATTGTGTCACTTCTCTTGCGTTCATTGCATGCAGAGTCAGGGTATATGCAACAGTTTGGGCCGCCTGGAACTTTGCAAACTAATTTGCCAGAATTGTACATAATTATGACATAACATTGAAGGTTGTGCAATGTAAAAGCAATATTTAGACTTAGGGTTGCCACCCGTTCGCTAAAATACGGAACGGTTCCGTATTTCACTAAAAGAATAAACATTTTGTTTTCGAAATGATAGTTTCCGGATTTTACCATATTAATGACCAAAGGCTCATATTTCTGTGTTTATTATATTATAATTAAGTCTATGATTTGATATTTGATAGAGCAGTCTGACTGAGCGGTGGTAGGCAGCAGCAGGCTCGTAAGCATTCAAACTTTACTGCGTTTGACAGCAGTTCTTAGCAATGCTTGAATCACAGTGCTGTTTATGACATCAAACCTATCAACTCCTGAGATTAGGCTGGCAATACTAAAGTGCCTATAAGAACATCCAATAGTCAAAGGTATATGAAATACAAATGGTATAGAGAGAAATAGTCGACACGTCATAATTCCTAAAATAACTACAACCTAAAACTTCTTAACTGGGAATATTGAAGAACTGGGAATATTGAACCACCAGCTTTCATATGTTCTGAGCAAGGAACTGAAATGTTAGCTTTTTTACATGGCACATATTGCACTTTTACTTTGTTTTTGCATTATTTAAACCAAATTGAGCATGTTTCATTATTTATTTGAGACTAAATAGATTTTGTATATGTATTATACTAAGTTAAAATAAGTGTTCATTCAGTATTGTTGTAATTGTCACTATTACACACATATATATATATATATAAAAATAATTGAAAAATTATCGTTATCGGCTTTTTTTGGTCCTCCAATAATCGGTATTGAAAGATCATAATGAGTCGACCTCTAATATGCACACCTCTCCCCTTCCACACACACACACACACACACACACACACACACACACACACACACACACACACACACACACACACACACACACACACACACACACACACACACTCCCATAATCATCCGACCACAAGCTCAGTTGTTAATCAGTTGTTCCATCACCGAGCCCAGTTTAATAATAAGACTTGCTGTGTGAATGTGTATACCGCTGTAGCTGTTCATGAGGAGTGCCAAATTGAGCAGGGATGGGAAGATTTGATTACCCAATGTCTAGTCCTGGCTCAAACCTCTTTGTATGCATACAGTACATCAATAGAGAATAGATGTGCTCTCTGTCAATATGCTACAGTATGAAAGCCAATACATCATGTGTTGACGTCATGAGAATAATCACCCGAGGCTTTTGATGTTGTGTGAATGCCCACTGATTTTTCTTTTCAGTTTTTGTTTGTTCCCAAGGCAGGTCTTGTTGCTATGTACTTGGCTGGAAAATCACCACTCTCTTTTCCTAGTGGATATCCCTCAGCATACGCACTTTATAGTCTAATGTTTTTCAAAGCCAAACATCCACATGCAATAGGAAGACTTGAAACCACCCCATGTTAAGCTGAGGTGAGAACATCTGGATAGTTTGATGATAAACAACACTAATAGTCGGGTCTGTCACACGGATGGCTTCATGAGGCATATGAGGACCTGTGTGTGGTGTCCCAGCAAACCATAATTGGTTTTGTAAAAGTTCCCAGAACATTCGTTAGGTCACGGCAAATGTTCTCATAACACAAAGAATGTCCAGTCGTAATGACGATTTATAAAATGTTTGTATAAAACACTCACCTGACGTTGCAAGAACGTTCCTAGAACACATTTAAATGTGTTCTTTAAAGGTATACAAACATTGTCTAATCATCAGCGTGACTGGACAGTTTTTGTGTTATGAGACCATTTGCTGCCACTGAACAAATGTTCTGAGAACTTTCACAGAACAAATTTTAGTTTGCTGGGAAAACATTACTGGTCCATTGTGTTATTATTTCCAAACTGAAATGGTCCACCCACACAGACAGCGTGGTGAAGAAGGCGCAGCAGCGCCTCTTCAACCTCAGGAGGCTGAAGAAATTAGGTTTGTCACCAAAAACAAACTTTTACAGATGCACAACCGAGAGCATCCTGTCGGGCTGTATCACCGCCTGGTACGGCAACTGCTCCGCCCACAACCGTAAGGCTCTCCAGAGGGTAGTGAGGTCTGCACAACGCATCACCGGGGGCAAACTACCTGCCCTCCAGGACACCTACACCACCCGATGTCACAGAAAGACCATAAAGATCATCAAGGGGAACAACCACCCGAGCCACTGCCTGTTCACCTCGCTGTCATCCAGAAGGCGAGGTCAGTACAGGTGCATCAAAGCTGGGACCGAGAGACTGAAAAACAGCTTCTATCTCAGGGCCATCAGACTGTTAAACAGCCATCACTAACATTGAGTGGCTGCTGCCAACATACTGACTCAACTCCAGCCACTTTAATAATGGAAAAATTGATGTAATAAATGTATCACTAGTCACTTTAACCTCTTAGAGCTCTAGGGGCGCTATTTCATTTTTGGATAAAAAACGTTCCCGTTTTAAGCGCGATATTTTGTCACGAAAAGATGCTCGACTATGCATATTCTTGACAGTTTTGGAAAGAAAACACTCTGAAGTTTCAGAATCTGCAAAGATTTTGTCTGTAAGTGCCCCAGAACTCATTCTACAGGCGAAACCAAGATGATGCATCACCCAGGAATTAGCAGAATTTCTGAAGCTCTGTTTTCCATTCTCTCCTTATATGGCTGTGATTGCGCAAGGAATGAGCCTACACTTTCTGTCGTTCGCCCAAGGTCTTAGCAGCATTGTGACGTATTTGTAGGCATATCATTGGAAGATTGGCCATAAGAGACTACATTTTCCAGAGGTCCGCCCGGTGTCCTTTGTCTAAATTTGTGCGTAATCTTCAGGTGCAGGCATTTTCTCCTGGGATTCAGGAGAGAAAGCATGTTTCCAAGAACGATGTATCAATGAAGAGATATGTGAAAAACACCTTGAGGATTGATTCTAAACAACGTTTGCCATGTTTTCAGTCGATATTATGGAGTTAATTTGGAAAAAAGTTTGCGTTTTGAGGACTGAATTTATGGATTGTTTTTGGTAGCCAAATGTGATGTATAAAACGGAGCTATTTCTAATACACAAGGAATCTTTTTGGAAAAACTGAGCATCTGCTATCTAACTGAGAGTATCCTCATTGAAAACATCAGAAGTTCTTCAAAGGTAAATGATTTTATTTGAAGGCTTTTATGTTTTTGTTAATGTTGCGTGCTGGATGCTAACGCTAATGCTAACGCTAAATGCTAACGCGAAATGCTAACTCTAGCTAGCTACTTTTACACAAATGATTGTTTTCCTATGGTTGAGAAGCATATTTTGAAAATCTGAGATGACAGTGTTGTTTACAAAAGGCTAAGCTTGAGAGATGGCATATTTATTTCATTTCATTTGCGATTTTCATAAATAGTTAACGTTGTGTTATGCTAATGAGCTTGCTGATAGATTTACACAATCCTGGATACAGGGGTTTTTTCATAGCTAAACGTGACGCAGAAAACGGAGCGATTTGTCCTAAACAAATAATCTTTCAGGAAAAACTGAACATTTGCTATCTGAGAGTCTCCTCATTGAAAACATCTGAAGTTCTTCAAAGGTAAATGATTTTTTTGAATGCTTTTCTGTTTTTTTGTGTAAATGTTGCCAGCTGAATGCTAATGCTAAATGCTACGTTAGCCATCAATACTGTTACACAAATGCTTGTTTTGCAATGGTTGAGAAGCATATTTTGAAAATCTGAGATGACAGTGTTGTTAACAAAAGGCTAAGCTTGAGAGCTAGCATATTTATTTAATTTCATTTGCGATTTTCATGAATAGTTAACGTTGCGTTATGGTAATGAGCTTGAGTCTGTATTCACGAACCCGGATCCGGGATGGGGAGATCAGAAAGGTTAAACAATGCTACTTAATATAATGTTTACATACCCTACATTACTCATCTCATATGTATATACTGTACCCTATACCATCTACTGCATCTTGCCTATGCCGTTCTGTACCATCACTCATTCATATATCTTCATGTACATATTCTTCATCCCTTTACACTTGTGTGTACAAGGTAGTTGTTGTGAAATTGTTAGGTTAGATTACTCGTTGGATATTACTGCATGGCCGGAACTAGAAGCACAAGCATTTCGCTATACTCGCATTAACATCTGCTAACCATGTGTATGTGACAACTAAAATTTGATTTGATTTGTTACATTACCTGGTAACCTAATGAGAACATTTGGGGAATGTTCTGTGGTGGCTGTTAATGTCAATGTTGAAAAAATGTTTTCATCCTACTGATAGATAAAACAAACCCCTAACTAAAGAAATGCTACTGTTAAAAACATTTGAAAGGATTCAAAACCTGTCCTCCGAGAGAGTATGAGTCGCTCCCAAACAACACTTCCTTTCCTCCGTATGAGTTGGTGAAGCAGTGATGGAGGGATGAAGGGAGTGTCAGACTCACCTCTGCGGAAATGCGTCGGTTGCCCCTGTTCCTTAGACACACCCCTGTGGGAGACTGCACCTCGTCTGAGCTCGTCCCTGACGCCTGGTCACTCTCTCCATCAGAACTCATCTTCATGTTCTCATGGACAATGTCTGAGAGAGGGGGAGAGAAGGGGAGGCGGGGCAGAGACAGCGAGACACAGATTTTTTTTATACATGAAGTCCTGGATAACTGTTCGATCAGTGGTTGATAAGACCAGGGGGCCCATAAATGTATGAGTGAGGTTATTCTTTCCATCAACTCAACTTGATGTCATCCACAGCTGCTGCTGCTGCTGCTGGGAACTATAGCAGCCACTCCCTGGTTAGTTTCCACTGTCCTGCCCTCTCCCCTGACTCAAATGACACTGTGTGTGTTTCTGTGTCCATGCCTGTGTGTGTGTGTGTGTCTCACCGAGGCGGCTGCCGTTGCGGGGCATGGCCATGAGAGACCCTAGCCCTCCTCCTCCTATGACACTCTGAGGTCTCCGTAGCGGGGGCTTCTTAAAGGGACCAGTGTACTGGTGCAGGAATGAGTTAACACTGTGGGCTGAGGGGGGGAGACCATGACCGTTCCTCACCATGGGCTCTGTGGAGGGGGGAGAGAGAAATCTATGTGACAACCAGTTCAGTTGAGTCCAGTACATACAATACAGACACCTTGGCTTGGGGCACCATCTATCATACTGTAGTTAGGGTCTGGAGGCTACACCCTGTTTTAGTCAGGTCATATGGTCAGACTGAAAAACAGCTTCTATCTTAAGGCCATCAGAATGTTAAACAGCCATCACGAACATAGAGAGGCTGCTGCCAACATACAGACTCCACTCATTAGTCACTTTAAATAATACCACTTTAATAATGTTTACATATCCTACATTACTCATCTCATATGTATATACTGTACTTTATACCATCTATTGCATCTGTGTACATATATTTATATGTACACATTCTTATTCCATCCCCTTACATTGTGTGAATAAGGTATAAGGTCATCGTGAATTTGTTAGATTACTTGTTAGATATTACTGCACTGTCGGAACTAGAAGCACAAGCATTTCGCTACACTCGCATAAACCATGTGTATGTGACCAATTTTTTTTTATTAGACCTGTCAGGGGGATTGATGGTTTTGGCGAAGGAGAAATTCTCCATAACAGCAATGTAAACAAATTTGTGCCCAAAATGTGTTTTTGTGCATATGGAATATTTCTGGGATCTTTTATTTTAGCTCATGAAACATGGGACCAACACTTTACATGTTGTGTTTATATTCTTGTTCAGTGTATATTGTTTCTCCACAGGGAATCCATGTGGAATCCAGGGAACACAATCTTTTTTCTTTGGTTTAGACACAATAAACTCAACTGAAAGAGTAGACTAGACAAATGTGTTTCTTACTAGATTACTAATACACCGCCTTTCCTCAAAGTCCCACCCACAGAGATTGATTGACAGGTCTGAAACTGTACCAACTCTGTGACTCACACACATTCTGCCACCACACCTGACAATCCCACCCACAGTGATTGATTGACATAACTGTTAAAGGGATAGTTCACTCAAATTACAAAATTACCCTAAGCGAACATAGTAGCTCAGCCGATAAAATACATAATTTGAAGAACAAACATCTTTGTGGCAATTCATATCTTAGAACTAAAACTGTAAACATCACCTCAATCTATAGTCCTGATCATATAGGACAATGACAATAGGTTAAATATCAAAGATCGAGGAAGAACATTACATTAGAGAGGAAACAAACAATGTCCATCAACACAACAGATGACCACAAACAAACTCCCTCCCAAAGTTACTAGATAACACATATACAGGCACACACAGGCGCACACATTACATCTCGTATCCCACTACTACTGCTGTGTGCCCCTGTTATGTTGTTGTGTTACACAATCAGATCAAGGCTAAGCCATTAGGATTCATCCCAATGATTGACACCATGGTGGGTTCATCTGATCTCATCTGGCCACTCCATTCTGTCTCTTCTCTCTCTGAGACTTGTACTGTCCCACACACTGCAGACAGCCCAACGCAATCCCTCTCCGCACAGAATACACAGGTGCGTACACCATGCTCATGGGCAAACACAATCGCACACACACAAGAAGAGAACACACACACACACACACACAAAACAACATCCTCTGTAGGACAAAAGGAGAGGGGAGCCGGGGAAAAGGAGAGGGAAGCTGAAGCTGTTGAAGAATTTAAGGAGAGGGGATCTGGGGAGAAGGAGAGGGAAGCTGAAGCTGTTGAAGAATTTAAGGAGAGGGGATCTGGGGAAAAGGAGAGGGAAGCTGAAGCTGTTGAAGAATTTAAGGAAAGGGGATCTGGGGAAAAGGAGAGGGAAGCTGAAGCTGTTGAAGAATGTAAGGAGAGGGGATCTGGGGAAAAGGAGAGGGAAGCTGAAGCTGTTGAAGAATTTAAGGAGAGGGGATCTGGGGAAAACCTGAAGAAAGCCAGGAGAGGAATAACGAGATAAAACGGAGGAGGAGGACGCCCAGCTGCTCTCACAGTCCTCCAAGTCGCCATGGCAATGTCATGGAAACCCTTGAACGTTCCAGACCCTGAACAGGCAGCACCATAGCAACGTCATGGCAGCCACCGTCAACAGCAGGCGCTAGACCATCCCAAGCTCAGAGATAACTAACCAGCTATGTCACCTTATCTTTTGTTTTGACGCCTCGCCGGCTACAGCCTTCACTGGACTCGAACATGAAGAAGTAACACCGATGATGATGTGTGTGTGTTTTCCCGGATGTTAAAGAGAAGAAAAAAAGTATCTGCTGTGTGCAGTGAAACGACACACAAGCCAGACGTAGGCTTATCCATCGACTTACGGGTACATTCGCAAAAGTATTCAGACCCCTCTACTTCTTCCACACTGTTACGTCACAGCCTTATTCTAAAATGGATTCATATTATTCATATTTATCTCCTCCCTCTACACACAATACCCCATAATGACAAAGCAAAAACAGGTTTTTAGACAACAACAAAAAACAGAAATAACTTATTTAATAACTCATTTGCGATGAGACTCTAAATGGATTGATTGGACTTGATTTGGAAAGGCACAAACATGTCTATATAAAGGTCCCACAGTTGACACTGCATGTCAGAGCAAAAACCAAGCCATGAGGTCGAAGGAATTATCAGCAGAACTCTGAGACAGGATTGTGTCGAAGCACAGATTTGAGGAAGGGTACCAAAAAACATTTCTGCAGCATTGAAGGTCCCCAAGAACAAAGTGTCCTCCATCATTCTTAAATGGAACAAGATTGGAACCATCAACACTCTTCCTAGAGCTGGCCACCGGGCCAAACTGAGCAATCGGGGGAGAAGGGCCTTGGTCAGGGAGGTGACCAAGAACCCGATTGGAGCTCTGTCAGAGTGGCTGAGTTCCTCTGTGGAGATGGGAGAACAAGCATCTCTGCAGCACTCCACCAAATCAGGCCTTTATGGTGGCCAGACGGAAGCCACTCCTCAGTAAATGGCACATGAAGGCCACTTGGAGTTTACCAAACAGCACCTAAAGAACTCTGACCATGAGAAACAAGATTCTCTGGTCTGATGAAACCAATATTGAACTCTTTGGCCTGAATGCCAAGCATCACGTCTGGAGTAAACCAGGCACAGCTCATCACCTGGTCAATACCATCCCTACAGTGAAGCATGGTGGTGGCAGCATCATACTGTGGCGATGTTTTTCAGCGACAAAGACTGGGAGACTAGTCAGGATGAAGGAAAAGATGAACAGAGCAAAATACTTGATGAAGAGCTGCTCCCCATCCAACCTGAAAGAGCTTGAGAGGATGTGCAGAGAAGAATAGGAGAAACTCCCCAAATACAGGTGTGCCAAGCTCATAGTGTCATACCCAAGAAGACTCGTGGCTGTAATCACTGCCAAAGGTGCGAGTAAATGTCTGAATATTTGCAAAAATGTCTAAAAACCTGTTTTTGCTTTTTTGCGTCTGAATACTTTCCAAATGCACTGTACATTACATCCACATAACCACACATACACTCTCCCTCACACAACCCCCCCCCCCCCCCCCCACCCCCACACACACACACACCCTCACCGCTGTCTTTGATGCCGTTCTCCTCTATAGTAATCTGTTCAGCCAGTTCAGACAGAGACTCGTCGATGGTCTGACTCCCTCTCAGAGTCTGGGACAGCCTCCTCCTAAACCGCTTCATCTTCTCCATGGAGCTCTCTGGAAGGGGAGGCCTGGGGATGGAGAGAAGAGGGGACAGTCAGTTACACACACACACACACACACACACACACACACACACACACACACCAGGCCTGGGGAGAAAAAGATACCCCACACACCGTTACTGTTAAATGGCCCCACTGTTTATTCTGTTGGCTGTAATGTTAACGCAGAGAGAGGAGTTGGACACAGAGCGGCAGTGAAGAAAAGCTACGGAGGACACACACACACTCTCTCAAAAAAAGAAAAGAGGGACGATAAAGTATTAGAATACATATGGCTGGGAGTTCTTCTTGATCAGCCCTGGAACATGATATAAGGCCTTCAAAAGTGAACCAGAGGGTAAACAGTGGGTCTTTCTTGGACAATGACTGCCAGTATTCCTTGTGCTTGAGGAAGCTTGACAAATAGTGTATCTTGTCATACAAGTGTGCGTGTCAAAAGGTGTGCTTCTTTTGAAAAGCACTCCCTGTGTGAGTGAGGTCTGAGCAGGCCCCAGCATGTTCCTGGGCAGGTCCCCTAATAAATATTGCTTTTAAAGATTTCACAGAGAATATAGCCATCAAATCACACCTCAAGCTATACACACTAATTCCACATCTACAGTAAAATGAGTTTATGAAAAATAATAACCATCAAACACCAAACTACCGCAAGATAAATATCCTAGTAATCGCACATCTATAGTTAAATGAAGACAAAAAGACGACAAGATTTATAGCTACTGACTGGAGCGAACACAAGAACCTATCAACACTCAAGGGAAACAGGCCTAATTTAGGAGTCAGTAATATAGAGCCTAATGAATTTCCCACACTGGAAAAACCAATGTATTGGGAGAGATAATTATTCATGTAGCTCCGGGACGGAACTAATCTAGTGTGAAGAAGAACCTAGAGATCAAAACATACACACATCATTTAGACCAGTTGTACGTCGAGTGTACAAAACATTAGGAACACCTGCTCTTTCCATGACATAGAGTGAATCCAGGTGAACGCTATGATCCCTTATTGATGTCACCTGTTAAATCCACTTCAATCAGCGTAGATGAAGGGGAGGAGACATGGTTAAAGGAGGATTTTTAAGCCTGGATACAATTGAGACATGGATTGTGTATGTGTGCCATTCAGAGGGTGAATGGGCAAGACAAATAATTCTAAGTGCCTTTGCACGGGGGTATGGTAGTAGGTGTCTGGCGCACCGGTTTGAGTGTGTCAAGAACTGCAACGCACCAAAGGACATCCATCCAACTTGACACAACTGTGGGAAGCATTGGAGTCAACATGGGCCAGCATCCCCGTGGAACGCTATCGACAACTTGTGGAGTCCATTGCCCTGGCGAATTGAGGCTGTTCTGAGGGCAAAAGGGGGTGCAACTCAATATTAGGACGGTGTTCCTAGTGTTTTGTACACTCAGTGTTTAACAGTCCTCATGACTTGTTTCCAACAGTGGGTAAAACATGATGTATTGGGAGAGATGTTTTATTCATAGGGGATGGAATTAATGTGAACTGGAGCGAAACAAGAACGAACCTACCAACATTCAGGGAAAAATAGATAATTTTGACATTAGTTAAATAGGCTAATGAATTTCCCACACTGGAAAAAAAAACGTGATGTATTTGAAGAGATTGATGGAGTGATGGCGCAGCCCATGAACTGTGGTGGATTCGTGAGAGAATGG
This sequence comes from Oncorhynchus mykiss, assembly GCF_057628025.1. Taxonomy (NCBI): domain Eukaryota; kingdom Metazoa; phylum Chordata; class Actinopteri; order Salmoniformes; family Salmonidae; genus Oncorhynchus; species Oncorhynchus mykiss. The sequence continues at coordinate 55,263,111 of NC_143022.1, read as the reverse complement.
CGGAACAGGACTAGCATAGGCTGCATCCAGTTCATGTCACATTGCATCACCATTCAGTGTGAGAGAGAGAGAGAGAGAGAGAGAGAGAGAGAGAGAGAGAGAGAGAGAGAGAGAGAGAGAGAGAGAGAGAGAGAGCAGAAAGATTTCAAGTGTATTTGTGTGAGAGAAAGTGAAAGCAAAAGAGAGGTGGAGAGAAAACAATTGACAGAGAAGGGAGTGAAAAGAAAAGGACATGCTGGTGCAAGAGAGGGTGAGAGAGAGAAGTGAATGAGGGAGGTTGCTTTTCAACCTGCTGATTCAGACACCTCCCTCCCTGCCAATGTTCTCTGACCTTAGTGAGGGGGAGATTACAACACTACTACACTTTAACAGATATGGACATGTGTCCGTTTGTCTGTCTGTACTGGGGATGAGTAAGAAGAGACATGAGGCCACATGAGTTAGGCCCTGAAGGTCTGTCTGTCTGACTAATACTCTCCATTACAAGCCTTTGTCTTCCCAAACATCACTCAGGAGCTGGAGAGAGATGTCAAATACAACACGAAGTAAGGCAGGGGGGGGGGGGGGGGGGGGGAGTTGTTTTGAAGGAAAGAGCAGAGCTACTAAACTAAGCTACCATCTATTCACTGTCTGACACATAGCTCCCCATTCATTCCACTGATCAGGGATAGTCGGTGACGATTCCTGCCCTTCTTTCGCATTCTATTATTGCTCCTTGATTTAGCTCTGACAACTCTTCCAGAATGTTACAGCCTGCTCCTCCGGTCATAACAAAAGGCCATTTCAGGACAGCGGAGATGAGGGAGTCAGTCGGACTCTGGAGTCATCACTGCCAACGGAACAGCTCATAGCCTTCTTCTCATTTCTCACAGTTGAGGGTACAGCTCAGCCTCGGAGCACACTGTGTTCCATGGAGAATGAATGGATGGATGGATGGATGAATTTCACTAGACTAAATTAATGAATTTGACTAGAGTTTTGATGGCAGTTTCTAACCCATCTCGTCCTTGTTCGCATCCCCTCATCCCATTCTGTCCCCTTTCCATGGCTTGGCTCTGTGATCTAGTCTGGAGCCCTGGAGAGTTGGATGTGATCCCTGCTCCCATGAGTAAGTAGGCTGTGCAGAGGACTGAGCTCCAGATCCACTGGGTTAAGGTCAAAGAATTAGTCCCATTCAAGCACTGATTCGGATTTGTTGCCGTGGCAACATTCTCTACCCAATGTCTAAATGTAAAGTCCCTGCAGGAGACTAGGATGATATTCAGTCTCTCGGTCTCTTTTCATCAAACCACCTGGCTTACGGTATACACACACACACACACACATAGTTAACCATGATTTCCCCAGATGGACAAACTGATAGTTCCAGCTGTATGTAAAATTGCATTTCACACATACGTTTGACTGGCATGGACAGTGGGGATAGGAGGGGGTAGGGGAAAGACTAAGAGAAGCAGGGGAAAGACTAAGAGAAGCAGGGGAAAGGAGGGAGAGGAGGAAGAAGAGGATGTAAGCAGAGAGTAGAAGTAGGTTAAGCAGCTCAATAAGACCGGGCCTTATGCGACAAATATGTGGTACGTAAACTTGCCACCAGGCACACAACTATTATTTGACTGTGTCCCGTTCAGGAAATGTGTCTTGCATCTCAAACATAACAGCATCACCACATGAAGTGCATGTCGGGCAATTCCAAGGTGACGGTGACGAGGAGACTCACTTTAAAATGTATGACAAGCAAAAACCATTGACTGCAAAGTTTAACAAACCATACACCTATATGCAGTCTACTTTTAACAATTCCCACTGGACATTTTACTAAAACATTAACTTGACGAACAATGCAGATACAAAGTTTAGTAAAGGAATGACAGTAAAATCATTTTTTATATGACCACGTTTTTTCCAAAAACACGTAACACTTAACACACGAGTTAAAACTAAAAGACTGCAGAAAGAATGGTGTGTCAGCTATATGACATGACCCTTTGAGTTGGAAAAATATATATATTTCTGTTATTAAACTACAGTTAGTGAAGTGGATTAACACCCGGTAACAGAATGACATCATGGGTCCCTGATCTGTACAATACAGAAATGCATAATTATGAACGTCAGTCTCTTCATGGTGATATACCCTGAATAGATACACAAAACTAGACATATGTAATATCTTCCTTTGCATACTGGGGTATTATTCTACACACGGGCTATTATTCTAATGAGCTCAACCCCAAACAAGACCAAATTTGGTTGGTCCAGACCAGAACAAATCTGTACCAATCCTAGATGTCCAAACTTGTGAAACATAGACATTACAATACAGTACAGTAGAGAAAAGTATAGTACAGTTCAGTACAGTAGACTACAAATAAGAAAATAGTATATTTCCATACAGAAGAATACAGTACAGAAAAGTATAGTTCAGTACAGAAAAGTCCCGTAGAGTACTATTATATTGTACTTCACTCATGTGTACTCTAAGCTACTGAACTATACACTACTTTTCTGTTCTCTACTCTACTGTGCTCTACTGCAACAGTGGTTTGTGACTCCTCGATGTGGCCAATTCAATTGAAGTCATTCTGTTACTGATTTTTTTGGTAACTCTGCTACCGTTGTGGTAGCAGAGCGACGCGTTTTAATCACTTAATAATTCATAATGTAACCCAGGTCAAGAAATGGGGTAAAATCATGTGAAACATGAGAGAAACGACCAACTAGAATGTCAGCCAATCAAAAGTGCACAAATCCTTTGACAGTTCAAACGTTGCAATCTCGAGCAAGCAGTCTAGAGGAAGCGGCATTTTTATGACAAACTTTCTCCTTGTTGTGAAGTCAGAAAACTGCGCTAAAGTTAGAAATAAAACCTAGACATATCTTCAGAGAAACACTGACAATTGATGATCCATTCATCGCATCGTCTTGAGAAGAGGTTGAATGGGTTGATGGACCAATTACTTGGTGAGTTTTATTTTGCATGAATGAAGCCACTGTATTAGCGCTGTGTTAGCAGGCCAATGCTAACTTTTCTATATGTTAGTGAATATAAAATAGTGTCATTTATGCTAATTGCTAAGCAAACTTTTGTAGAAGTAAAAATACTTTTTCCATGTGAACAATATTGTAACACTACAGATGCATTTCAAATCAAATCAAAGTTTATTTGTCACGTGCGCCGAATACAACCTTACAGTGAAGTGCTTACTTACAGGCTCTAACCAATAGTGCAGAAAATGTATTATGGGAGTAAGTAAAGAAATAAAAACAACGGTAAAAAGACGACAGTGAAAAATAACATTAGCGAGGCTATATACAGTAGAGAGGCTATATACAGTAGAGAGGCTATATACAGTAGCGAGGCTATATACAGTAGCGAGGCTATATACAGTAGAGGCTATATACAGTAGAGAGGCTATATACAGTAGAGAGGCTATATACAGTAGAGAGGCTATATACAGTAGAGAGGCTATATACAGTAGAGAGGCTATATACAGTAGAGAGGCTATATACAGTAGCGAGACTATATACAGTAGAGGCTATATACAGTAGCGAGACTATATACAGTAGCGAGGCTGCATACAGGCACCAGTTAGTCAGGATGATAGTATGTACATGTAGATATGGTTAAAGTGACAATGCATATATGATGAACAGAGAGTAGCAGTAGTGTAAAAGAGGGGTTGGTGGGTGGTGGGACACAATGCAGATAGCCCGGTTAGCCAACGTGCGGGGGCAGTGGTTGGTAGGGCCAATTGAGGTAGTACGTACATGAAATGTATAGTTAAAGTGACTATGCATATATGATAAACAGAGAGTTGCCATGCGGTAGTAGAGAGAACAGTCTATGACTGGGGTGGCTGGGGTCTTTGACAATTTTTAGGGCCTTCCTCTGACACCACCTGGTGTAGAGGTCCTGGATGGCAGGCAGCTTAGCCCCAGCGATGTACTGGGCCGTACCCACTACCCTCTGTAGTGCCTTGCAGTCGGAGGCTGAGCAATTGCCGTACCAAGCAGTGATTCAACTCTCGATGTTGCAGCTGTAGAACCTTTTGATGATCTGAGGACCCATGCCAAATCTTTTTAGTTTCCTGAGGGGGAATAGGCTTTGTCGTGCCCTCTTCACAACTGTCTTGGTGTGTTTTGACCATGATAGTTTGTTGGTGATGTGGACACCAAGGAACATGAAACTCTCAACCTGCTCCACTACAGCCCTGTCAATGAGAATGGAGGCGTGCTCGGTCCTCCTTTTCCTGTAGTCCACAATCATCTCCTTAGTCTTGGTTTTGTTGAGGGATAGGCTGTTATTCTGGCACCACCCGGCCAAGTCTCTGACCTCCTCCCTATAGGCTGTCTCGTCGTTGATCAGGCCTACCGCTGTTGTGTCGTCTGCAAACTTAATGGTGTTGGAGTCGTGCCTAGTCATGCAGTCGTGGGTGAATAGGGAGTACAGGAGGGGACTGAGCACGCACCCCTGGGGGGGCTCTGTGTTGAGGATCAGCGTGGCAGATGTGTTGCTACCTACCCTCAACACCTGGGGGCGGCCCGTCAGGAAGTCCAGGATCCAGTTGCAGAGGGAGGTGTTTAGTCCCAGGATCCTTAGCTTAGTGATGAGCTTTGAGGGTAATATGGTGTTGAACGCTGAGCTGTAGTCAATGAATATTATAATACACATTCTCACTTAGGTGTTCCTTTTGTCCAGGTGGGAAAGGGCAGTGTGGAGTGCAATAAAGATTGCATCCTCTGTAGATCTGTTTGGGCGGTATGCAAATTGGAGTGGGTCTAGGGTTTCTGGGATAATGGTGTTGATGTGAGCCATGACCAGCCTTTCAAAGCACTTCATGGCTACGGATGTGAGTGCTACGGGTCTGTAGTCATTTAGGCAGGTTGCCTTCGTGTTCTTGGGCACAGGGACTATGGTGGTCTGCTTGAAATGTTGGAATTACAGACTCAATCAGGGACATGTTGAAAATGTCAGTGAATGCACCTGCCAGTTGGTCAGCACATGCCCGGAGCACACGTCCTGGTAATCCGTCTGGCCCCGCAGTCTTGTGAATGTTGACCTGTTTAAAGGTCGTACTCACGTCTACAGAGAGCGTGATCACACAGTCGTCCGGAACAGCTGATGCTCTCATGCATGTTTCAGTGTTGCTTGCCTCGAAGCGAGCATAGAAGTGATTTAGCTCGTCTGGTAGGCTCGTGTCACTGAGCAGCTCGCGGGTGTGCTTCCCTTTGTAGTCTGTAATAGTTTACAAGCCCTGCCACATAAGACGAGCGTCGGAGCCGGTGTAGTATGATTCAATCTTAGCCCTGTATTGACGCTTTTCCTGTTTGAGGTTCGTCGCAGGGCATAGCAGGATTTCTTATAAGCTTCCGGGTTAGAGTCCCGCACCTTGAAAGCGGCGGTTCTATCCTTTAAATCAGTGCGAATATTGCCTGTAATCCATGGCTTCTGGTTGGGGCACAGTCACTGTGGGGACGGTTCAAATCCGGGCTCTGGCTTGGCCACTCAAGAACAATGAGAGACTTGTCCCGAAGCCACTCCTGCGTTGTCTTGGCTGTGTGCTTAGGGTCATTGTCCTGTTGGAAGGTGATCCGTCGCCCTAATTGGAAGTTATGAGCACTCTGGAGCAGGTTTTCATCAAGGATCTGTCTGTACTTTGCGCCGCTCATCTTTCCTCAATCCTGACTAATCTCCCAGTCCCATGCCTCTGAAAAACATATCCACAGCATGATGCTGCCACCACCATGCTTCACCATAGGGATGGTGCCAGGTTTCCTCTAGACATGACACTTGGCATTCAGACCAAAGAATTCAATCTTGGTTTCATCAGACCAAAGAATCTTGTCTTTAGGTGCCTTTTGGCAAACTCCAAGCGGCTGTCATGTGCCTTTTACTTTATATTGGCAGGTGTGTGCCTTTCCAAATCAGGTCCAATCAATTGAAATTTTTCACAGGTGGACTCCAATCAAGTTGTCGAAAATCTCAAGGATGATCAATGGAAACAGGACGCAGCTGAGCTCAATTTCGAGTCTCATGGCAAAAGGTCTGAATACAGTTTTTTTAATCCATTTGCAAAAATGTCTAAAACCCTGTTTTTACTTTGTCATTGGGGTATTGTATGTAGATTGATTAGGAAAAATAAATATTTAATCAATTTTAGAATAAGGCTGTAAGGTAACAAAATGTGGAAAAAGGGAAGGGTTCTGAACTTTCCGAATGCACTCTAATGTATAAGTTTATTATTTCAGATATCTATTATATGAAAAAACCATAGACAATGGTGTCCAACAAATGTGCAATTTTTATGTTCTTACCTTTCGCTATTGGATAAGTTTTGGCCTGCTTATTCAACATCCAGGGCAGGTTTTTGATGGAGTTTGAGTATTCTTGGAAGGCGAGCGAGAGATCAAGATTTTCTATTGCATGCAGAAGAAAGAAGACATCTGAAGACATGGGTAAACCAAAAGGTCGCTGGTTCAAATCCCAAGCAAGCTCTGTGCAGGCCAGTCAAGTTCTTCCACATCAAGCTCGACCAACCATTTCTGTACGGACCTCACTTTGTGCACAGGGGCATTGTCATGCTGAAACGGGAAAGGGCCTTCCCCCAAACTGTTGCCACAAAGTTGGAAGCACAGAATTGTCTAGAATGTATACTGTAATGTTAAGATTTACCTTCACTTGAACTAAGGGGTCTAGCCTAAACCATACTCCCCCACCAAACTTTACAGTTGGCACTATGCATTGGGGCAGGTAGCGTTCTCCTGGCATCCACCAAACCCAGATTCATCTGTCGGACTTCCAGATGGTGAAGCGTAATTCATCATTCCAGAGAACGTGTTTCCACTGCTGCAGAGTTCAATGGCCGTGAGCTTTACACCACTCCAGCCAACGCTTGGCATTGCGCATGGTGACCTTAGGCTTGTGTACAGCTGCTCGGCCATGGAAACCCATTTTACGAAGCTCCCGACGAACAGTTCTTGTGCTGACATTGCTTCCGGAGGCTTTTTGGTAATGAGTGTTGCAACCGAGGACAGACAATTTTTATGCGCTATGCGCTTTAGGGAGAGAGAGAGCATGAGAGAAGGGGAGTGAGAGAGAGGGAAGAAGCGACAAAGCAGGAGAGAGAGGGGGAGCGACAGAGCTGAGAGAGAGCAACAGAGCTAAGAGACAGGTTATCATGGAGCTTGACTTGAGTTGAACAACAACCTCTGTTTGTACTGCTACAGTGTCCCAATACTGAATGAGTTTCAGGGGACAATAAATACTATGCTAATTGTACTTGATCTCTCGTTAGCGCTTTTCTGTTTCGTCTGTCGAGTCTTTCCCCTCTATTCTACTCTTCTCCTCCCCTCCCCACCGCTCCTCTCTGGCTCGATCGTCACCTGTGTCAGAGGATCTGAATGGATCTGGCACTAAGCGTGCTGATGTTTTGGCAAAAATTGGAATACAGTAGACAGAGCACCCACGCGTGTGTGGCCAGCAGGACAGATGATGACAGACAGGGTTCTATACGATCATCAAACACAATGAGACTCAACGTTGATTTAACACCGCTGCAATGACAATGACCACTTTGATTGACAGCTAGGGTCGCCTGTCTGGACACAGACTGCTCTCTCTCTCTTCCTCGCTCTCAAGCCATATTTTGTGACCTAGTAACACCATCGGTCAGCGGGTCTTCAACCAGACCTCTACTATCAAAGAAGACATACACAGCTCCAGCAGTGGGCCAATAGCCATGGCCATGACAACACTGTCTGTAACCACCATAGCTGTCTTTGGATACCTCATAGGCAGGTCCAAGACATGCAAAGACATCCTGAATCTGTATAAAGATATTTCCTTTATACTGTGCTCTTCCCACCAATTGACATCCCCACACAAAACCGCACCCCCCCCCCCCCCACAAAATAAAAAATGTTCACGATACAATCGTATATATCAACGCTGTTTGAACAGGACAATGGGATGATGTCATTCCAGACATCGCCCAACCCAAGTCGGCACGGTTCTAGTCTCTACATTAATTTTTCCATTACATTCACCCCTGATGAAGTACGCCTACATTGTATCAAGATCAATACATGTGCTCATACTGTTACTAACACAGTAGCTAGATAATATAACTCCTCTCTGGTTGCTACTACAATCGCTGTGTAGCTGGCACGGTTCTAGGTTCTACATTCTGATCCATTATTACACAGAACCTGATGAGTCACTCTGAGAAGGGGATCCCAGTTTCCACTAATAAACAAAGCACACTGACTTTGTCTAGGTATTATGTTATTACTAAGTACTTAGGCTTAATATCAAGTAATTACACTAAAGCATCCTAATATGACCAGCTATGCAGACTAATGCTTTGGACTTTACAGAGGTAGATGACTGGCTTAACGATCAAATATATAATTGAAGTCGGAAGTTTACATGCACCTTAGCCAAATACATTTAAACTCAGTTTTTCACAATTCCTGACATTTAATCCTAGTAAAAATTCCCTGTCTTAAGTCAGTTAGGTCACCACTTTATTTTAAGAATGTGAAATGTCAGAATAATTGTAGAGAGAATTATTTATTTCAGCTTTTATTTCTTTCATCACATTCCCAGTGGGTCAGAAGTTTACATCCGCTCAATTAGTATTTGGTAGCATTGCCTTTAAATTGTTTAACTGGGGTCAAACGTTTCGGGTAGCCTTCCAGAAGCTTCCCACAATAGTTGGGTGACTTTTGGACCATTCCACCTGACTGGTGCAACTGAGTCAGGTTTGTAGGCCTCCTTGCTCTCACACACTTTTTCAGTTCTGCCCACAAATTTCTATAGGATTGAGGTCAGGGCTTTGTGATGGCCACTCCATATATATATGACGCCCTGTTAAGAATTATTTTTTTTAAATATATATATATATATATATATATATATATTGACTTTCAATGAAATATATATTTTTAAAAAATTAAAAAATAAAAGAGTTCTTAACAGGGCGTGTTTTTCTTTTACCCTCGCAGGTGTCGTCTCCTTCAGACATTGAAATATCCGATAAATGTCGTTCCACTTCATGATTGTGTCCCACTTGTTGTTGATTCTTCACAAAAAAATACAGTTTTATATCTTTATGTTTGAAGCCTGAAATGTGGCAAAAGGTTGCAAAGTTCAAGGGGGCCGAATACTTTCGCAAGGCACTGTAAATATGCAGATTTAACAAAATATACTTCTGTGTACTGATTTAAAGATAGGCATTGATGTTTATGGTTAGGTACATTCGTGAAACGATTGTGCTTTTTTTGCAAATGCACTTTTGTTAAATCATCCCCCGTTTGGCGAAGTTGGCTGTCTTTGTTAGGAAGAAATAGTCTTCACACAGATCGCAACGAGCCAGGCGGCCCAAACTGCTGCATATAGCCTGACACTGTTGCACAGAACGCAAGACTAGTGACACAATTTACCTAGTTAAAATAAATTCATGTTAGCAGGCAATATTAACTAAATATGCATGTTTAAAAATATATACTTGTGTATTGATTATATGCAACGCAGGACAAGCTAGATAAACTAGTAATATCATCAACGATGTGTAGTTAAGTAGTGATTATGTTAAGATTGTTTTTAATAAGATACGTTTAATGCTAGCTAGCATCTTACCTTGGCTCCTTGCTGCACTCGCATAACAGGTAGTCAGCCTGCCACGCTGTCTCCTCGTGGAGTGCAATGTAATCGGCCATGATCGGTGTCCAAAAATGCCAATTATCGATTGTTATGAAAATCTTGAAAATCGTCCCTAATTAAATCGGCCATTCCGATTAAAATCGGTCGACCTCTACTCCAATACCTTGACTTGGTTGTCCTTAAGCCATTTCGCCACAACTTTGGAAGTATGTTTGGGGTCATTGTCCATTTGGAAAACTCATTTGCGACCAAGCTTCAACTTCCTGACTGATGTCTTGAGATGTCGCTTCAATATATCCACATAATTTCCCCCTCCTCATGATGCCATCTAATTTGTGAAGTGCACCAGTCCCTCCTGCAGCAAAGAACCCCCACAACATGATGCTGCCACCCCCATGCTTCATGGTTGGGATGGTGTTCTTCGGCTTGCAAGCATCCCCTTTTTCCTCCAAACATAACAATGGTCATTATGGCCAAACAGTTCTATTTTTGTTTCATCAGACCAGAGGACATTTCTCCAAAAAGTACAATCTTTGTCCCCATGTGCAGTTGCAAACCGTAGTCTGGCTTTTTTTATGGTGGGTTTTTGAGCAATGGCTTCTTCCTTGTTGAACGGCTTTTCAGATTGTGTCGATATAGGACTCGTTTTACTGTGGATATACAGTGGGGAGAACAAGTATTTGATACTTGTAGAGGCATGTAGAGGTCTGTAATTTTTATCATAGGTACACTTCAACTGTGAGAGACGTAATCTAAAACAAAAATCCAGAAAATCACATTGTATGATTTTTAAGTAATTAATTTGCATTTTATTGCATGACATAAGTATTTGATCACCTACCAACCAGTAAGAATTCCGGCTCTCACAGACCTGTTAGTTTTTCTTTAATTAAGAAGCCCTCCTGTTCTCCACTCATTACCTGTATTAACTGCACCTGTTTGAACTCGTTACCTGTATAAAAGACACCTGTCCACACACTCAATCAAACACACTCCAACCTCTCCTCAATGGCCAAGAGCTGTGTAAGGACATCAGGGTTAAATTGTAGACTTGCACAAGGCTGGGATGGGCTACAGGACAATAGACAAGCAACTTGGTGAGAAGGCAACAACTGTTGGCGCAATTATTAGAAAATGGAAGAAGTTCAAGATGACGGTCAATCACCCTCGGTCTGGGGCTCCATGCAAGATCTCACCTCGTGGGGCTTCAATGATCATGAGGAAGGTTGAGGGATCAGCCCAGAACTACACGGCAGGACCTGGTCAATGACCTGAAGAGAGCTGGGACCACAGTCTCAAAGAAAACCATTAGTAACACACTACGCCGTCATAGATTAAAATCCTGCATGGTGTTTATACTTGCGTACTATTGTTTATACAGATGAACGTGGTACCTTCAGGCATTTGGAAATTGCTCCCAAGGATGAACCAGACATCTGGAGGTCTACAATTGTTTTTAGGAGGTCTTTATTTTGATTGTCTCATTATGCCAAGCAAAGAGGCACTGAGTTTGAATGTTGGCCTTGAAATACATCCACAGCTACACCTCCAATTGACTCAGGCTAATTGACATAATTTATCAGAAACTTCTAAAGCCATTACATCATTTTCTGAAATTTTCCAAGCTGTTTAAAGGCACAGACTTAGTGTATGTAATCTTCTGACCCACTGGAATTGTGATACAGTGAATTATAAGTTAAATAATCTGTCTGTAAACAATTGTTGGAAAAATGACTTGTGTCATGCACAAAGTAGATGTCCTTACCGACTTGCCAAAACTATAGTTTGTTAACAAGAAATTTGTGGAGTGGTTGAAAAACGAGTGTTAATGACTCCTAAGTGTATGTAAACTTCCGACTTCACCTGTGTATATGTGTGTGTGTGTATATATATATATATATATATATATAAGTAATACATCGCATGATCACTTAGTCTGTGTCCAAAATTGCACCCTATTCTCTATGTACATGTAGTGCACTACTTTTGACCAGGGCCCATAGGGATGTGGTAAAAGGTAATGCACTATATAGGGAATAGGGTGCCATTTGGGATGCATACTTAATTAATGCTTGTGCCAAAACAGTGGAAAGGCTAACACTGCACTCTTGTACCTGTGTAGTAACAATAGTGTAAACAATATTATATTAACCATAGACAATATCTATATTATTAACATGTAATAATACCTTAGAATCATTGAGTGTAATGTCTACATTCATCCATTTAACCTCCCTAACCAAATAGGGTCTTAACCAGCTGACACTCGGTGTAGGGTGTAGTTATCCTTAAACACTGATCTTGGGTCGGTTTTCCATTTCCCCCACTAATGCGTCAGGTGAGAATTGGCAGAGGGAATGCTAATCCTAGATCTGTCCTTAAGGGGACACTTCACCCCGAAGCCTAACCCTTTGACTGCTGGGTGGCTACTGTATGCTGAGTGAGACTTCCACTTTCAGCCTGACAGTAAAGTTATTTTTTTTAAAAAGAGTTCGGTGAGAGTTCGGGAGGCCACTATTAGGCCAGGGAACAAAATTTGCTTACACTAGCATGTGTTGTCTATAGCAACTGCATTTCAGGAGGGGCCGCTTTCGGAGCCTGAGTGCCAGAATTCCGATGTTAATACTGTAGAGAAAGAGGAAGAGTTTGTATGAATGGCTATGTATAGACCAGAGTTACGGGACGGGGGAGTGTGTGGTGTGGATTCTGTGTGTGTGTGTGTTTCATGGCACCTGCTCAGTGAGGACTAGGGAGAGGCGGACACTAACCTTCAGCCAGCTGTCCTTGGCCTGGTCCCTTAAACATGAGCCCTGTCCACCACACACACACGCACCCCCACATTTATGCTCATACACAAACACGTATTTATGCTCATACACAAACACGTATTTATGCTCACACACAAACACACACACACACACACACACAACACACACACACACACACACACACACAGGAAGGCACTCAAACATGCATTCACAGAATGCATATATGCACTTACTGCTGGCATTTCAAACACACACAATCTCACAATCACACACTTCCCTAAAATAAAATTAGGCACCGAGCAAATTCCAGGTCTGCGCAAATTTGAACATTGTGTGTTTACTGTGAACACTGAGGATGTACTCACTTTAAGTTACAGTTTAACCGTGGCCAAATGGCTTCTGTGGCTATTTGATCATAATGTAGGCCTCCTAGAGTGGCCTATCATAAAATAATCTGGAGAAAATGCATCCCATAACATTTTAACATGGAAATAGCTGTTATGTCTAGAAATGTACAGGTTTTGTGCTCTTGTAAGAAGCTATCTTCCCCCTATTGCTAAGTACAAATTATCTATAACTAGGCTAATAACTCACTAACTAGCAAAGGATATGAACAAAATGTGCACACGTGGCTACATGCAGCTCTCGCTTTGATCTCAAAACAAGCACATTCATTCTGTAAACACAGTCCAGTTCAAAGTAAATGGCACAGGTCCATATATGGCAATGGTCTATTTGCATTCAGTGCATTCGGAAAGTATTCAGACCCCTTGACTTACACTTATACTAAAATTGATTCAATATTTTTTTTAAAATGTATATATTTTTATAAACCAGAAATACATTATTACATAAGAATTCAGACCCTTTGCTATTAAATTTGAAATTGAGCTCAGGTGCATCCTGTTTCCATTGTTCATCCTTGAGACGTTTCTACAATTTGATTGGAGTCCACCTGTGAGAAATTCAATTGATTGGACATGATTTGGAAAGGTACACGTGTATATTAAGGTCCCACAGAGCTTGCCTCCTGGCCAAACTGAACAATCGAGGGGGAAGGGCCTTGGTCATTCTCAAAACCCCGTTATTTACAAGAGGAAGCGACGCAGGTACATAGGACACAGAGCCGGATGCCTGGTCAGGACCCGGAAAAGATGAGTGGGAAAGCTGCCTTTACCATCAATACTACTCGCCTACTCGCCAATCATTGGACAATAAACTAGACGAGGTACGATCACGAATATCCTACCAACGGGACATAAAAAACTGCAATATCCTATGTTTCACAGAATCGTGGCTGAATGACGACATAGATATTCAGCTAGCGGGATATACGCTGCACCGGCAAGATAGAACAGCACCCTCTGGTAAGACGAGGGGGGAGGTCTGTGCATATTTGTAAACAACAGCTGGTGCACGAAATCTAAGGAAGTCTCTAGATTTTGCTCGCCTGAAGTAGAGTATACTGTGATAAATTGCAGGCCACACTACCTACCTAGAGAGTTTTCAGCTATACTTTTCGTGGCTGTTTATTTACCACCACAGACAGATGCCGGCACTAAGACCGCACTAAGTCAGCATGTACTCTGTATAAGGAAATAAGCTAACAGGAAACCACTCACCCAGAGTCGGCACTCCTAGTGGCCAGAGACTTTAATGCAGGGAAACTTAAATCAGTTCTACCAAATTTCCATCAACATGTTAAATGTGCAACCAGAGGGAAAAGAAATTCTAGACTACCTTTACTCCACACACAGAGACGCGTACAAAGCTCTACCTCTCCCTCCATTTGGAAAATCCGACCACAACTCTATTCTCCTGATTCCTGCTTACAAGCAAAAATTAAAACACGGCCTATAAAACAAGTGGTCAGATGAGGCAGGTGCTAAACTACAGGACTGTTTGCTATCTGACTGGAACATGCTCCGGGATTCTTCCGATGGCTTTGAGGAGTACACCATCAGTCACTGGCTTTATCAATAAGTGCATTGAGGACGTCGTCCCCACAGTGACTGTACGTACATACCCAAACTAGAAGCCATGGTACAGGCAACATTTGCACTGAGCTAAAGGGCAGAGCTGCAGCTTTCAAGGTACGGGACTCTAACCCGGAAGCTTACAAGAAATACTGCTATGCCCTGCGATGAACCATCAAACAGGCAGACTAAATCACTTTTTTGCCCGCTTTGAGGACAATACAGTGCCACTGACACGGCCTGCAACAAAAACATGCGGACTCTCCTTCACTGCAGCCGAGGTGAGTAAGACATTTAAACGTGTTAACCCTCGCAAGGCTGCAGGCCCAGACGGCATCCCCAGCCGCGCCCTCAGAGCATGCGCAGACCAGCTGGCCGGTGTGTTTACGGACATATTCAATCAATCCCTATACCAGTCTGCTGTTCCCACATGCTTCAAGAGGGCCACCATTGTTCCTGTTCCCAAGAAAGCTAAGGTTAAGCTAAGCTAAACGACTACCGCCCCGTAGCACTCACTTCCGTCATCATGAAGTGCTTTGAGAGACTAGTCAAGGACCATATCACCTCCACCCTACCCGACAGCCTAGACCCACTCCAATTTGCTTACCGCCCAAATAGGTCCACAGACGATGCAATCTCAACCACACTGCACACTGCCCTAACCCATCTGGACAAGAGGAATACCTATGTGAGAATGCTGTTCATCGACTACAGCTCGGCATTCAACACCATAGTACCCTCCAAGCTCGTCATCAAGCTCGAGACCCTGGGTCTCGACCCCGCCCTGTGCAACTGGGTACTGGACTTCCTGACGGGCTGCCCCCAGGTGGTGAGGGTAGGCAACAACATCTCCACCCCGCTGATTCTCAACACTGGGGCCCCACAAGGGTGCGTTCTGAGCCCTCTCCTGTACTCCCTGTTCACCCACGACTGCGTGGCCACACACGCCTCCAACTCAATCATCAAGTTTGCGGACGACACAACAGTGGTAGGCTTGATTACCAACAACGACGAGACGGCCTACAGGGAGGAGGTGAGGGCCCTCGGAGTGTGGTGTCAGGAAAATAACCTCACACTCAACGTCAACAAAACTAAGGAGATGATTGTGGACTTCAGCAAACAGCAGAGGGAACACCCACCTATCCACATCGATGGAACAGTAGTGGAGAGGGTAGCAAGTTTTAAGTTCCTCGGCATACACATCACAGACAAACTGAATTGGTCCACTCACACAGACAGCATCATGAAGAAGGAGCAGCAGCGCCTCTTCAACCTCAGGAGGCTGAAGAAATTCGGTTTGTCACCAAAAGCACTCACAAACTTCTACAGATGCACAATCGAGAGCATCCTGGCGGGCTGTATCACCGCCTGGTACGGCAACTGCTCCGCCCACAACCGTAAGGCTCTCCAGAGGGTAGTGAGGTCTGCACAACGCATCACCGGGGGCAAACTACCTGCCCTCCAGGACACCTACACCACCCGATGTTACAGGAAGGCCATAAAGATCATCAAGGACATCAACCACCCGAGCCACTGCCTGTTCACCCCGCTATCATCCAGAAGGCAAGGTCAGTACAGGTGCATCAAAGCTGGGACCGAGAGACTGAAAAACAGCTTCTATCTCAAGGCCATCAGACTGTTAAACAGCCACCACTAACATTGAGTGGCTGCTGCCAACACACTGACACTGACACTGACTCAACTCCAGCCACTTTAATAATGGGAATTGATGTAAATATATCACTAGCCACTTTAAACAATGCTACCTTATATAATGTTACTTACCCTACATTATTCATCTCATATGCATACGTGTATACTGTACTCTATATCATCGACTGTATCCTTATGTAATACATGTATCACTAGCCACTTTAACTATGCCACTTTGTTTACATACTCACCTCATATATATACTGTACTCGATACCATCTACTGTATCCTGCCTATGCTGCTCTGTACCATCACTCATTCATATATCCTTATGTACATATTCTTTATCCCCTTACACTGTGTATAAGACAGTAGTTTTGGAATTGTTAGTTAGATTACTTGTTGGTTATTACTGCATTGTCGGAACTAGAAGCACAAGCATTTCACTACACTCGCATTAACATCTGCTAACCATGTGTATGTGACAAATAAAATTTGATTTGATTTGATTTAGTATGATTCGATCTTAGTCCTGTATTGACACCTTGCCTGTTTGATTGTTTGTCTGAGGGCATAGCAGGATTTCTTATAAGCTTCCGGGTTGGAGTCCTGCTCCTTGAAAGCGGAAGCTCTAGCCTTTAGCTCAGTGCGGATGCTGCCTGTAATCCATGGCTTCTGGTTGGGGTATGTACGTACGGTCACTGTGGGGACGATGTCGTCGATGCAGTTATTGATAAAGCCATTGACTGATGTGGTGTGCTCCTCAATGCCATAGGAGGAATCCCGGAACATATTCCAGTCTGTGCTAGCAAAACAGTCTTGTAGCTTAGCATCTGCTTCATCTGACCACTTTTTTATTGATCTAGTCCAGTGGTTCTTAACCTTGTTGGAGGTACTGAACCCCACCAGTTTCATATGCGCATTCACCGAACCCTTCTTAATTGGAAAAATAAAATGATTTTTTCAAATTCAAAACAGGTATATATTTGACTGGTGCACAAAATGAACCGTGCATCAACATCACTGTGTTCAAAGAACAAAATCATCAAAATCTAAGTGCGTGGCAATTGCTTGCTTCAGTTCCGCGGGTAAAGAAATGTCTCCGATTCCAGATACATCTTCGATCTTACTTACACAGTCGTCCAGCAGGGGAAAGTTTGCGAAGTTATTGTTCTCTGTCCGCCGTTTCCATAACGGTAGCCTTTTTTGAAAAGCCTTCAGGTTTTCCTCCGCTTCGATGATGTTGACTCCACCGCCCTGCATCTTTTGATTGAGATGATTGAGAGCTGCGAAGATATCGGCCATGTACGCTAAAATGAGAATGAACTCAGAATTTTTAAAGCAATCTGCATGACAATGTTGGTGCTCTTGCAAAAACAGGGCTAATTCCACACGCACGGCAAAAACACGATTCAGCACCTGTCCCCGGGATAACCACCGAACGTTAGAATGGTACAGAAGTACCTCGAATTCAGAGCCCATTTCTTTACACAGCTCACTGAAGATGCAATGCCGCAGAGCACTAGTTCGCACATAGTTCACGCATTCCACTACAATTTTTAATACTTCTGCCAGTTTTGGAGGCAAGGTTTTTGTTGCCAACGCATGCCTGTGCAGAATACAATGCGTAACAATGATGTGTGGTGCATCGGCTTTCACTAGCGCACCAAAACCAGACTTTCTTCCCAGCATGACTAGAGCTCCGTCAGAACAAACTGCAGAAACCATATCCCACGAAAGATTGTTGTCTTTGAAGAAGTCATCCACAAGTTTCTTCACATCGGCTGCCTTAGTTGTTGTTGTAAGAGGCTTCCAAAATAAAAATGTGTCCTTTATCATGTCGTCTTTCACATAGCGCACGAATACAGCAAGCTGGCTTAGATTGGAAACGTCTGTGGTCTCGTCCAGTTGAAGGCTGAATTTTGCAGGGCTTGAAATCAGATCTGCAACTACTTGAGCCAAGATGTCGTTGCTCATGTCCTCTATTCTGTCGCTGATGGTGTCATTTGAAAGAGGAATTTGAGATAACTTAACTTCTGCCTCTTTTCCCAGCATGATATTCGCCATCTTCAACACAGCAGGTTTTATGAGTGTTTCACCAATGGTGTGTGGTTTGCCCTGCTTTGCGATCAGGTAAGCAACTTCGTACGATGCTGTGAGGATCGGTTTGTTGATGGGTACAAAGCCGAGAACAGGCAGAGTAGCCTTTTCATCGAATCTGGCTCTTTTCACCTTGAATTCAGCGAGCGTTGTGTTCTTGTATTTTACATCTCCATGCAGCTTAAGGAAGTGTTCTCTTAGTTTTGCCGGTGCTAGACTAGAATTGCTCAACTTGGCATTGCAAATCATGCAGTTAGGACACTGACTCCCATCACGTTCGATTTGATCACAATTACCGAAGTAAAGGAAACGTTGATAGTGTTAATAGGGAAAACTCAAACAGTTGTCACCAACCTTTTCTGAGTCAACATCACTTTGAGTCAAAATGCAAGCCGAGATCTACCGCTCAGATTTGGATGTTTACATTACTTAAAAAACGTAAGCCTATGCAACATTAACCAATTAAAAACCGTACTGTAGCAATGACGTTTGTGAAGTAAGCTATAGGCCCAATACATGATCACCGCATATTGACTTTGCTTGAATTGCCCTGCTAATGCATGGTTGTTCGGGTCATTTAAAAAAATTATATTTCAAAATTTGAGGTAGGCTATTATGATCACACTGGTAATAGATCTGTTGTTGTATTACTTGTGGGCCACAGCTGAGTGAGCACACATTTAAATAATTAGATTTTTATTTACTGGGCTGATGGTGCCTGCATCTGATGGTCAGTCTCAGCAGATGGAGAGAACAGCAGACTGAGGGTCCGCTTCTCAACATCCCTCCACTCTCTCTTTCCTCCACTGACACTGACCAAAAATGGTCTTCCAGCTGATTGCGTAACTCAAGTTGCACCACATTATTTGTGCCTCATTCACAAATTCATGTTGTTACTCCTATGAACAGAGAAAGTGAAATATTCCTTGATATTAAAAAAGACCCAAGCCACTAATAATAACAACAACACAAGCCTATAGATACATTTTCCTCCTCATTCATTACTGCTGCAGTGCTTGTTGCAGCGCTGAGTGGAAATGGGAAGAATGTGCATTTTATGGATTATAAAAGTGTTGAATACAAAGTGTTGACTGTGCTGAGTAAGAACTTAAACCTGAACTCACTCATTAAAACAGCAGCTCTTTGCTGTATCCGTTGACAGTCTCGCTCCTAGTCATGGTTTTAAACGTTTTAGAAATCTCACAGTAACAACTTTGCTGTAGCTTTCTTTTATGCCTTGCTACATTACTGCAGACACGGTCCTCTGAGACAACCGAGTGGCCAGCGGAAGGCCTATAGTGCACTTGATTTGCTCTCCGGGCCCGCCGGGAAGGTAGAGTGTGTACCTTCAGACACATGAAATAGTTCAAATGGCAACAGTTCGCCTACCCGGCGAGCAGGGCAACTAATCGGGAGCACCTACCAATACAAGGCTTTATCACTGGGGTTTGTACAGAAATGTTTGGCAATCGTGTAGGAATGCCTTGGAGATCAACAAGTTGGTGACCACTGCTCTAGAAAGTTGCAGGGAAGTTCAATCTCGCACTTCTCTCAGTGGGCTAATATTTCTTCTGCACTGCAGTCCCGGGGGAGTGGCGGAGACAGTCTCGGGCAACTGCGCACCCACGCACATGTGCAGCTACACTCCTTCACAAGCCAACCGCATACACACCCAACCACACACACCCCCTCAGAGAGCACAATCTGATATATCCTACCCTACCCTGTGGGGATCAGTGCTGCGTGGCTACAGCTGTTTCACAGAAGGTCACGCCTTACAATTCCACCACCATCTCAAAGGTCTTCACCAAGGTAATACAACAACGTCAAACACACACACACACACACACACACACACACACACACAGGAAAGACTCAACTCCACCTTGGTGGCAACCTTCTCCTTACAACCTCAGTGTGGCACCATGTAACACACAGGGGTATTTACACACAAAACCTTGACATTACTGAACCAAAAAGAAGAAAGAGCCCATCAATCTGATCTAAACATGAGTTAACGTTTGAATCACAGGCTGACACGAGAGAAACTACAACCAACCACTGAGAAGGACTACAACTATTTACACATTAGTTATTACAACTCTACAATGCCGGTAATCAATAACACTATAATGATCAGCTCCAGACTAAACTAAACTTGGAGCTAGTGGCTGCTCTGGGTCAGCAGTCAGTTCGTGTGTGTACTGTTCCTCAGGGTGAGTGAGCTTGCATTCAGAACAATGACGTCTTCCTTCAGGACATCCTGCCAACACACAGAGGGTCGTATAACGGGTGAAGCCCAGTCAAACAGTAACCATTAAAGGAAGAGGAATCCCACCAAAAGGAAGGAATGCCATGAAAACAACTGACTGCCACTTGCGTCACCCTTGAAACCACAGACACGTTCCTGCAGTCTACTGTAAACGTACTCTACGAGGTTCTGTCTGCCACATGGCAAGGCTCCATCATGCCAACAATGTATTGGCCATGTATCTATCTCCACACAAATATAATTCAAAGGTTTTCAAGTGTAATGAATCCCCACTATTTCAAAAACTTATTTACAGGCCCTTCCCAACAATAAATATAAAAATAATAACACAAGGAATAAATACATGGACACTTGTTGCAATCCATTGAATACCACTGCGATAGCTTCCTGTGATATTTTAACTAGTAAATCCTATGGGTCAAATGTAATACTATTTCATTCAAAAATCCCCCCCATTATGTAACTTAAAAATATTCCAAGCCTGGTTTACAGCAGAGATTACTTTGTTCTATAAATGTTTTGGAAAACACAAACATGTAGATGGATTTGAAATGTAGGTCAGTAAATTAATTTGGGGTATCACTTTACAATAGGGAATACAAGCCATCATACCTGTCATGCCTGCATACTGTAGCGTACAATCACTAGTAGGGACAACGTGGTGTTTTTGGTGGTTGTTTTTGCCAAAAATATTATTTTCAATTAATAATTTTGTTTAGTTCCTCTTAAACCCTGTGCTTTCCTCATTAAACGACAACATACAGTATTTCTGCGAATTCAGCACTTCCAAATAGCGCACGCTTACCTATCCCATATATTTTTTAAACATGACAGCAGTGGCTTAGCTCCTGTCTGTGTGCCTTTTAAATGTTTAATTATTTTGTGTGAAGAGTATCCAGTTTACCTTCCACAGCCTAATAGGCAGGACGGGGCAACGCCAATTTGAATAGAAACAGCCTGTCCACCACAATAGAAAGCTATTCACACACACACACGCATGCATGCACACACACACACACACACACACACACACACACATACATACATACATACATACATACACATAGGGGAGCGCTGTGAAATAAACATTGCAACATTGTTACCCCATTTTGTGACAACGCTGGGTGGAATGTGTCTTGTTGTGGCCGCAGCAACTCGTTGCTATCATCAAACCACTTGCACAGGAGGCATTTGCTGCAATATCGTAAGGACCCATCAGACAAATGTTACCATAGCGCTCACCAGAAACGATTTGCGTTGTTCCGACCGGTGTCCCCGTCCCCGGAGCTTCTTTTCATGCCGGATGCCGTCTTTCCACCCGATGTAAAAAGAGGAATGCTTTGTTGTCTCGGTGTAGTAGTTTCTTATCTCCAATAATGTCACCTAAATCCGCGAGGATGTTGCTCACGCCATGGCTATCGAGGACTCGAAGTTAGAACCTTTGTGTGGGGGGGGGGGGGGGGGGCAGTAGCGAGTGAACTGTTCCCTTTTCGGTTGGAGAACATACCAGCGTGAGAAACCGATGATGACGATGGATCGGTGTTGAGGGGTGCGAGCTCAGCTGTGTGCGCCTGCCTGACTACTGCTTGCTGACGGTGCCACCGCCGCCGTGTCATCGAACGTATTTTTTCAGACAGAAGAATTTCAACCCCGATCACCAGGGGAAATAGCGCCACCCACTTCGCTATGATCGCCAGTTCATTGTTAGAAACTTCATTAAATTACCGAACTGTTTTTTTTTTTAAAGTATACTTTGAGAAACAGACGCCTCACAAATCCTCAACTGGCAGCTTCATTAAATAGTACCCACAAAACACCAGTCTCAACGTCAACAGTGAAGAGGAGACACCAGGATGCCGGCCTTCTAGGCAGAGTTCCTCTGTCCATTGTCTGTGTTCTTTTGCCCATGTTAATATTTTCTTTTTATTGGCCTGTCTGAGATATGGCTTTTTCTTTGCAACTCTGCCTAGAAGGCCAGCATCCCGAAGTCGCCTCTTAACTGTTGACGTTGAGACTGTTTTGCGGGTACTATTTATTGAAGCTGTCAGTTGAGGACATGTGAGTCGTCTGTTATTCAAACTAGACACTCTAATGTACTTGTCCTCTTGCTCAGTTGTGCACCGGGCCTCCCACTCCTCTTTCTATTCTGGGTAGAGCCAATTCATACTGTTCTGTGAAGGGAGTAGTACACAGTGTTGTACGAGCTCTTCAGTTTCTTGGCAATTTGCTTTCATTTCTCAGAACAAGAATAGACTGACGAGTTTCAGAACAAAGTTCTTTGTTTCTGGCCATTTTGAGCCTGTTATCGAACCCACAAATGCTGATGCTCCAGATACTCAACTAGTCTAAAGAAGGTCAGTTTTATTGCTTCTTTAATCAGAACAACTGTTTTCAGCTGTGCTAACATAATTGCAAAAGGCTTTTCTAATGATCAATTAGCCTTTTAAAATGATAAACTTGGATTAGCTAACACAGCGTGTCATCAGAACACAGGAGTGATGGTTGCTGATAATGAGCCTCTGTACGCCTATGTAGATATTCCATTAAAAATCTGCTGTTTCCAGCTGCAATAGTCATTTACAACATTAACAATGTCTACACTGTATTTCTGATCAATTTGATGGTATTTTCATGCTTTTCTTTCAAAAACAAGGACATTTCTAAGTGAGCCCAAACTTTTGAACGGTAATGTACGTCTCAAGAGAACATTCCTGGCCATCCCCTGTGGAATGTCCATGTTGATCCTCTTGGTTATCTTGGTCCTCTTGATCCACCCACCTGTCTTCATTGTTAGTCAGGCCTGACCCCTTCATCCCGTAGTTTTTTCCTGTAATCTAATTTAATATGACTGAAGATGTAGAATTTTCTGCCAGGCCCCTTCTAATAGGGTATAACAGACTTGTTAGCACCTTGACCACATGCCCTCTAGACAGACTACATGCCCTCTATAAAAAAAAACTGATTTTTTTTCCTTAAAACAAAGGTTGTAAAAGTATGCTAGACATGTATAGAATAAATCATATATAGTTTGATGATCCTGTGACAAACGGACAAAAGTAATTGATTTTTACATTTTTAAATGGCTTTTGGCGAACGTCTGTTGAACGTCTGTTAAATGTCTGAATGGGTGAACATAAAACCAACTTTATCTCGGTAGAAAGCCATCGGGAGAGTTGAAAATGCGATGGAAACACATTGAACTTTAGATGACGTCATCTGGGTTTTAAAATGCAGTCGTGGGTTTTCATTGGAAGCGTCTTTGTATTATTTACTTGTTGGTAACAATTTGTATTTTTTGTCAACTTCATTCTGAAGTGAAATTATTTGCGGTAACAGTCAGAGGAGGTTTCCTGTGAATAAAAGTGACGTTGAAGAGCAAATAAGCATCTAACGGCCAGTGGTGGAAAAAGTACCCAATTGTTATGCTTGAGTAAAAGTAAAGATACCATAATAGAAAATGACTCTTGTAAAAGTCACCCAGTAATTTTACTACTTGAGTAAAAGTCTACAAGTATTTGGTTTTAAATGTACTCAAGTATCAAAAGTAAATGTAATTGCTCAAATATACTTAAGTCTCAAAAGTAAAAATCGCTTCACGTTCTTTATGTTAAGCAAACCAGGCGGCACCATTTTCATTGTTTACATTTTTTTTGTCTGTCAGATCAGAGGCAGTAGGGATGACCAGGAATGTTCTCTTGAGAAGTAACTGTGGAGATAAGGAAAACTAAGAGTGAACCTTAACATACCTATATACTCTATATATATTAGCATGGGAATGAAAATATACCAGAGGGTGGATAACAAAAAAAAGAACTAAAATAAGAAGTAGACGGTACGTTTGGTTTTTGGGCTGAATGTATACAGTCGTGGCCAAAAGTTTTGAGAATGACACAAATATTAATTTATATATCATTTATATATTAAGATATATATAAACTGTCCCAAATCAGCTCTACATAATTCAGCAGGGAGGTGTGCAACTACTACACATGATACCCATTATAACAGTGTAGAAACTGAGTTGTAGTGGGAGGACCACACGCCGTATCATCTCGTGACAAGTTAACTTCGATAAAATGGTTATTGTTTTGTAGCGAATGCAGGGGATAGCCCCGACCGGGACTCAAACCCAGGTCCAGCGACTGTCAAACCAACACCTTCATCGTTATGCCAAAAAGTCCAAATCTTTTGACGAGGTCACTAGGTGTTGGGTTAAGGTCGCAACAATATCAATATTTGCGCATACAGGAGTTTCCACCGCCATAATTCATTTTACAGACACAAAAAGATTCCACCAACAAATGATATGTAGGCATTTATAAAATGTGTCCCAAACTTCCTATTTCCATCACAGCTGTGGTGTTTTTTTTAATATGGTATGACTACATAAAAACTGTGGATGGAAACAGGGTTATATAGGCGGTAGTTTATTATCTCTCTAGGTCTACTAGTTGATGCTAATCCGTCGTCAGTATTGTGGAGTAATGTTAAAGTGAGATTTGAATGTTGAAAGCTGATCCGAGAGCAGCGTTGCTTTTCTTTCCAGCATATAGGTATCGACACTGGCCAGTGACAAACACATAAAAAAATATATATATTTTATTTTTTGGGGGGGGGGATCTCAGTAGGGATCTCAATTTGGGGTAAATTGGGGTTAAACGCCCCCTTCCTGTAATTCTCACAGAAACCCCTTTATGTCGAAAGCTTTATGTGGGGCTCCCGAGAAGCACAGCGGTCTAAGGCACTGCATCTCAGTGCAAGAGATGTCACTACAGTCCCTGGTTGTATCACATCTGGCTGTGATTGGGAGTCCCATAGGGGGGTGCACAATTGGCCCAGAGTCGTCCAGGGTAGGCCGGACGACTTTAAGCTTTGAAGTGTCTGTCCTATATCTGAGAGATCTAAAAAAGATCAGAAAATTATTTATATTTTTTTTCTACACATATTTAACCGCTCTTTTAAGGCACTAAACTACTTCCATACAGTATATTCTGTACTTTCATTTTTTTTAACAGGTACCGGACTACCTTCAGATGAGTCTTGTGTGGCTTGTGGGCTTCCTAGAGCCAAACAACCGACATGTACAGTATGTGTTCTTAGAGAGTAGCCCAAACTGTACGGACGCTACTGACAGAAGTTGGCAGCTCGGTGGTACCGACATCGACGGATTCAGACACAGCCCATGAAAGAAAATCCAGATATCCCTAGTTTAAACAGACAGATTTATATGAAGATTTTTGGAGTACGCTAACTTGACTTCCACGGAGGCGCAGACATTGATTCTGGTTGGTTTATTAACACATTAAATCAGGTGTGCTAGCTCTGGAACGGCTGAAGGTCCCCTGAGGAGAGAATTAAAAACCAACGACTGATTTAGTCGAACATTCTCAAATGACTGAAGGCCATATGTGAGTCTTTCACAATACACTGTCACTGGCCATAGTCATATGTAACATGTAACAGCATAACACAACAGATTAGATCAACTGGGATGACTCTCTGACTCACAGTTGCAACAAAAAAAAGAGCTGTGCGTAAAACACGCCCCTGAATATGCCCATGAGCCACTGCCCTTACATTTTAATTATCACTAGAAGAGGAAAGAACCTTTTTTTGAACTGCAAAGAGCCGTTGAAGTGCTCAAATGGTTCTTTGGGTCAATGTGGTTCGCACATAGAAGCATCACCCTTCTCAAAGAACCCTTGAGGAACCCTCATTCTTTTGTGTGCATAGAGATGATATGGAGTTGTGTTTACTCAGCTAATGTGATATAATCCTAGCATCTTTCTAACATAATACCCACTAGTTTGATTTACTGGTGTCTCATCTCTATCTATTTGGCACAACATCTATTTGTGTCTTTCTTGATAAGCTTTACAGTATAAGCCGAGTATCGGGCACATGATTTTCCTTATAAATCCCAACTTTGTAGGAAAATAGCAGTCCATCTGTGTGTGAGATAGAGAGGGATGTTTTTTTGTGCTCTATGTCGATGTACAGTAAGTCTGTACACCAGAATCTCCTTACCACTAGGTTGCTGTTCATTCTCACCACAGAAAATACTTGTTCCCTACCTTGTCAGGACATTTAGGTGAATTGTTAAGACACTGGAGTCCTGATAAGGTAGGACAACAACTACACACACACACACACACACACACACACACACACACACACACACACACACACACACACACACACACACACACTATATCCTTCCTCCCTTTACTCCAACTTACTTTGGACCCCTGGGAGATAATCCATAAAGTCCCTCCATCCTGGATAGCCTAGCATACTTCTCTCTCTCAACAATTTACACATTCACTCCGACCTGTGTCGAGCCAGCTATTCAGGTGGGGAAAAAGTCAAGCAAACAAAAGTCTGCATACTTTCTGCTGAGCAGAGAGGGTAGCCTTGTTAAAGGGGCCAGCTCAGTTCCATCTGGATGGAGAGATCTGGCAGTGTGTGTGTGTGTGTCAAATATTTTTTTTTGTCAAATGCTTCATAACCAACAGGTGTAGACTAACAGTGAAATTCTTTTTTACGGGCCCTTTCAAACAATGCAGAGAGAAAAAAATGGGAAAAAAAGAATAGAAAGATAATAACACGAGGAATAAATACACAATGAGTAACGATAACTTGGTTATGTACAGAGGGTACCAGTACCAAGTCGATGTGCAGAGGTACGAGGTAATTGAGGTAGATATACACTGCTCAAAAAAATAAAGGGAACACTAAAATAGCACATCCTAGATCTGAATGAATGAAATATTCTTATTAAATACTTTTTTCTTTACATAGTTGAATGTGCTGACAACAAAATCACACAAACATTTTCAATGGGAATCAAATTTATCAACCCATGGAGGTCTGGATTTGGAGTCACACTCAAAATTAAAGTGGAAAACCACACTACAGGCTGATCCAACTTTGATGTAATGCCCTTAAAACAAGTCAAAATGAGGCTCAGTAGTGCGTGTGGCCTCCACGTGCCTGTATGACCTCCCTACAATGCCTGGGAATGCTCCTGATGAGGTGGCGGATGGTCTCCTGAGGGATCTCCTCCCAGACCTGGACTGAAGCATCCGCCAACTCCTGGACAGTCTGTGGTGCAACATGGCATTGGTGGATGGAGCGAGACATGATGTCCCAGATATGCTCAATTGGATTCAGGTCTGGGGAACGGGCGGGCCAGTCCATAGCATCAATGCCTTCCTCTTGCAGGAACTGCTGACACACTCCAGCCACATGAGGTCTAGCATTGTCTTGCATTAGGAGGAACCCAGGGCCAACCGCACCAACATATGGTCTCACAAGAGGTCTGAGGGTCTCATCTCGGTACCTAATGGCAGTCAGGCTACCTCTGGCAAGCACATGGAGGGCTGTATGGCCCCCCAAAGAAATGCCACCCCACACCATGACTGACCCACCCCCAAACCGGTCATGCTGGAGGATGTTGCAGGCAGCAGAACGTTCTCCACGGCGTCTCCAGACTCTGTCAAGTCTGTCACATGTGCTCAGTGTGAACCTGCTTTCATCTGTGAATAGCACAGGGCGCCAATGGTGAATTTGCCAATCTTGGTGTTCTCTGGCAAATGCCAAACGTCCTGCACGGTGTTGGGCTGTAAGCACAACCCCCACCTGTGGACGTCGGGCCCTCATACCACCCTCATGGAGTCTGTTTCTGACCGTTTAAGCAGACACATGCACATTTGTGGCCTGCTGGAGGTCATTTTGAAGGGCTCTGGCAGTGCTCCTCCTGCTACTCCTTGCACAAAGGCGGAGGTAGCGGTCCTGCTGCTGGGTTGTTGCCCTCCTACGGCCTCCTCCACGTTGCCTGATGTACTGGCCTGTCTCCTGGTAGTGCCTCCATGCTCTGGACACTACGCTGACAGACACAGTAAACCTTCTTGCCACAGCTCGCATTGATGTGCCATCCTGGATGACCTGCACTACCTGAGCCACTTGTGTGGGTTGTAGACTCCGTCTCATGCTACCACTAGAGTGAAAGCACCGGCAGCATTCAAAAGTGACCAAAACATCAGCCAGGAAGCATAGGAACTGAGAAGTGGTCTGTGGTCACCACCTGCAGAACCACTCCTTTATTGGGGGTGTCTTGCTAATTGCCTATAATTTCCACCTGTTGTCTATTCCATTTGCACAACAGCATGTGAAATGTATTGTCAATCAGTGTTTCTTCCTAAGTGGACAGTTTGATTTCACAGAAGTGTGATTGACTTGGAGTTACATTGTGTTGTTTAAGTGTTCCCTTTATTTTTTTGAGCAGTGTATATTGTACATATGGTTCTGCCTGGATGGAGA
This sequence comes from Oncorhynchus mykiss, assembly GCF_057628025.1. Classification (NCBI taxonomy): domain Eukaryota; kingdom Metazoa; phylum Chordata; class Actinopteri; order Salmoniformes; family Salmonidae; genus Oncorhynchus; species Oncorhynchus mykiss. The sequence continues at coordinate 55,234,356 of NC_143022.1, read as the reverse complement.
GATTTGGCGGGAGGCAACACAGGCAAGTCGGTGCCCTCAAAATCAGTTTTGTCATTGCTTTCCAGGACTGTGAATTGCAGTGTTGTAGTAGTTGCAAGTCATCCATTGCTTTCCTGTCTGATAGGTGTAAACATAAAAAATATACTGTGCATGTCAGTAAGTCTCTGGTGTACAGCTGTATCCTGGAGTCCTGCCCAGCAACGAGCCTCCACACATGGCAGTTATGACAAAATAACACATTTGTCAACGTCAAACCCAATCAAAGCTTTATACAGCTCTCCCTTAAATATGTATGGAGAATTATGTTGAGTGGAAAGATGTACAGCACAAACTCGGGTAAGACTTTGCTGCAGGTATACTTTATGAAGCTGTAATTAATATTGCAACATAATACTTGTGGCATGAATGATCTCTCATTGAGTCCTTCCCATTTGAAATCTCTAAATGATGTCACAGGCAACTAAAAGGAGCTCCCAGAGCATGTGCTCATGAGCCTGTGCCACCTGAGACAAGGTGAAAGGTCATCTGGACCGTTTATCATATATTGTGTAAGTTCAGCTCCAAAGATTAAGGGTCGGGGATATATTACTTTTGAGGGTTTTCAGATCAAACTGTTTAATTACTTGAAAAACTGAAATGATGTGGCTTATGTGAGGAAACCTTGATGTTTTTGTGGCGCTGCTTCCATGGATCCTCTCTTCCCCTCCCTGACCAACAGTTTGTCAAAGCCTCTGAAATTCCATCCAGCTGATCTTCTCCCAGGCCCCCGGTCCCCCCCCTTCCAGGGTGCCATCTGCTCTCTTTTAACCTCTCTTTCTCCCTCTCTCTCATTCTCACCTCCTTCCTCTCTTACACGCCTCCTTCCTCCCGCCCTCTCTCTCTCTCTCTCTCTCTCTCTCTCTCTCTCTCTCTCACCTCTCTCCTATCCCTCAACGGCTCAGACACAGCTCTCAAGATGTCCTGGTCGCATGCAACCTTCCTTGTCGCTGTGCTCCTGTCACTGTCCTGTGAGTGAGTCTGCCTGCAGGGGGACTGTATTGTCAGGGAATAATATATACTTACAAGATGTGAATGAATACTTGAGGAGGATGGTGCATGTCATATTGTCTGTGATATCGCTAGAGAAACCTAGAGTGCAGTCTGAGGGCAGAGTGACTCTGTTACTAGTGATAGTGGTATGGGAACATTGTGATAGAGAGCTCAACGCTGATCTGATGTTTTGTCCTATGATCATGTACCTCTGAACCCCTGCAGTATCTCAGGAGGTAGACAATGCAGCTGTTCCCGATGATAAGGGCACTACCAAGGCAACCGACCCGAGAGGTAAGCAGCGCGACCTTCACTGAACCCTCTTCGTCTTCTGCAGCACATACAACCTAATTTCTTGGTGCGGGCTGAGACTTCAAACCTTACTGAACTCCCTCTTTTTTTGCCTGCTGTTAAATCTACCCTCCTCTCATCTCTTATGCGATTGTAACAGAATGGAAATGTTTTGTTGTCTTTGTTTTCCCTGATCTGGGAGCGAACTCACCACCCTCTGCATACCAACACAACGGCTCTCAACTCAGTCTTTCCTTTATCTTTTCTTCTCAGGTCCACTGAGGGAGATCTTCATGCCCGAGGCCGACGCAGCAAACTTCTTCAGACGCCGCAGCAGAAGAGCTGCCAAGTCTCAGGACGAAATTGACGGTGATTGAAGCTTTCTCTGTTTGGATCTCTTTCATGTTGCTTGGATGTTTTTGGGGTTGTTTTTCCACCAACGGTCAGTGGTGAACTGGAAATGGAGGGTGTGGTGTTGCGTGCCTCTGTCTGTGGATGCCTGAATGAAGCATAGCTTGTGTGTGTAGGCATAGATGGATGGTTTGGTCCCACATCTTCTAGATCGATCAATACTTTTTAAGGTCAGCTGAACGTTTTGGTTGCAGAGGTAGCCTACTACTCCACTACGCCAGAGTTTATATTACTGGATGGAGTTTATATTGCTGCAGTTGAATTCAGCAATGGCTGAAGTCCCAGTGTTCTATCCGTCTTTGCAATGATTCGGTCCCGTGTGGCTCAGCTGGTAGAGCAACACCAGGGTTGTGGGTTTGATTCCCATGTGGGACCAGTAGGTACAAATATGAACATGTATGCACTGACTACTGTAAGATGCTCTGGATAAGAGCGCCTGCTAAATGGCAAGAATGTAAAAGGATTCAGCCGAATAGGTCATGTTATGACACTGAGTGAATACCGTTATGGCTGGACTGAGCTGGAGAATAGTCCTTTTATCCTACTCAGCTAAAACCGAGGAGTAGACAAAAATCTCCACTTTCACAAGTACATGTATAATGCAGGGAAAGGTGATACTTACTGTAGTCAGTTGCAAAACTGAATGCATTTTCCACAACCCCTCTGAATCAGAGAGGTGCGGGAAACTGCCTTAATTGACATCATCAAGGTCGGGGGAGAAGTTGTTGTGGGGTTAACTGCCTCGTTCAAGGGCAGAACGGCAGATTTTTCCCACTTTAGGGATTTGAACAAGCAACCTTTCAGTTACTGTCCCAACGCTCTAACCGCTAGGACACGAGAGGAGACCTTGTGAAAGTTCCCATGAGGGAGATGTTTGATTGTTCTCTTTAACTACTCAGTTGACGGCCAGGTGAGAGTTTAGCTGGAGAAAGAGAGCCGTTGAGAGGCGAGTTACTTAATGCAGAAACCCAAGACAAATTGAAGTGTTAGCTGAAAAAAGTTAGAGCAAGAGAAGAAAAAGAGAGAAAGAGAGCGAGGTGGAGTGATGTTTGTATCCAGTCTGGGTATGGAGAGAGCAGTTAGAAGTTGAGTGTGGAATGTGCCAACACACAGGCACAGTGGAGGGAGGGGGGTCAGAGAGATGGACAGAGTGAGAGAAAAATATGTTTACTTTTTGAAAGCCCCTTTGGCAGCCAGATGTTGACACTACTAAACCACAGTAAGTCATATGAGAAAATGTGGATAAACCTATAGTGTGAGACATCCACATTGCTTGCTGTTTGGGGTTTTAGGCTTGTGTTTCTGTATAAGCACATCTTTATACATGTATTTGATTGATTGTGTGTGTGTGTTTTTGGTTTTACTATCCTTGTGGGGATCAGAATTCCCCACTAGAATAGTAAAACATGGAAAATGTAGTCAAGAGGGGACGTTTCACCGGTCCCCACAAGGAAAAAGGCTTTTTTAAGCTTCGGGGTTAGGGTTAGAGGTTAGGTCAGTTAAGGTCAGGGAAATTAGGATTCTGAATGGGAATCAATTGTTTGGTCCCCACAAGGATAGTATAACAAATGTGTGTGTTAGTTTGTGTTATCTGTGTGACCACTGAGTGGTTACAGTGAGGTTCAGCTCTGTTGCCAGGTAGGTATAATCAACATCAATGTGGCTTTCACCTGTATTCAAATGGGTGAACCTGTTTGACTTTGGGCTTTTATGTGGCGAGGTTATGCCAGGTAAAGTGAGTGGGTGGGTCAGATACTTTGACAGGAGTCAGGAGCATATCACTCATGGGCCCTGTCACATTATCCTCTCGATGTGTAAACAAGTGACGTGCATACAGTGCATTATCCCAATTGATTGACATAACACTTGGTTGACGATATTGGTGGTCACCTTTTTGAGTTTTATTTACACTGGGTCATTAGTTCACAGCTCCCTGACCACCGACCTGCGAAGGAACGCTGCAAGCTTTACCATTTCAACTGTTCATCTGATTGCTTTTCCATTTAGTTGTTATTTACAACTACCTGACCGACCTGAATTCCCAAAATCAAATTCCAAAGGGAGTCGTTATGCAGGCAAAGACCTGTCCCATGGAACAACAATGAAGAAAAGGTCAGAGGTTAGGTGTCAGGACTCGAAGAGGATTCCATGGCCCAAACCCAGCGTCTGCCTGTACTCTGCAGAGATCCAATCCTACGTAACGTTGTCGGTGCAGTTTGACCGCAAGTGATACAATTGAATTGACTTCCTTTTTCTCCTCCCCTATAGCTGAACAGAGGCAGGTGCTGGCTGCAGATAAGCGGAAGAGAGAGAACCATGAGGAACAGAGGAATGAGTTTGAGAACTACGCTGAGGAGGAGCATGACGGTATAATAATACACAGTGTACAAAACATTAGGAACACCTGCTCTTCCCATAATAATAATGTATTCAATTTCTGTAGCGCTTTTCAAAATCTCAAAGCGCTTCATACAAAAACAAGCAATGCATCACCATGAGTAGCTTTAACTATAGTTAGGTCGACCAATAGGGGCCAGGTCTTTTGAGTTCATGCATCCTCCAAAGATAGAGAGAGGCAGTTCATCATGGCTTGAGAAGAGGGATGTGTTCAGGGAGATGGTTGATGAAGAAAGGGTCTAGTGGCGATCTTATAGAGGGTTGCTCTGGGAACCAGCCTGATTCATATAGCGACCGGACTTCTCCTCCTTCATAATGCATGTCACCCACTTGAGTGATGCCTCGGCAGCCAGAAAGCTCACCACACACCGTTCAGAGTAGTAGCCAGTTGTCCTCACTATGAGCCCTCTGCCTCAGCACTGCATTCCTCTACTGCATCTCCCATTCCTCTCAAGCTTCAGGTGACTCTTCAATTGATGCTTTCAAAAGATCAGGAACCAGCAACCAAGTGACACAAAAAAGCTGATAGTGTCCAGATGAATCATTCGAACAATTAGCCAGCTAGTTAGCTAGCTAAGCCAAAAAGAGTTGACCTGCCAGTCCATCTGCAAATCTGTGGATCAAAACCACCACAAACATGCAATAAACATGCAATAAACATGCAATAAACATGCAATAAAAATCAATGTTTTCAAAAACAAAACAGCTGATAAAAAAACAGTACATATTTACAGGAACTCTTTGCTTAGAGGCTGCTACTAGGGCACCATGGCAACTACCATGACATAGGGGGGCAGTTTAAAGAAGGATTTTTAAGCCTTGAGACATGGATTATGTATGTGTGCCATTCAGAGGGTGAATGGGCAAGACAAAAGATTTAAGTGCCTTTGAACGGGATATGGTAGTAGGTGCCAGGAGCACCGGTTTGACTATGTCAAGAACTGTGGCGTTGTTGGGTTTTTCCACTCTCAACAGTTTCCTATGTGTATCAAGAATGGTCCACTACCCAAAAGACATCCAGCCAACTTGACACAACTGTGGGAAGCATTGGAGTCAACATCCTTGTGGAACGCTTGACACCTTGTAGAGTCCATGCCCCGACGAATCGAGGCTGTTCTGAGGGCAAAAAGGGGTGCAACTCAATATTAGGAAGATGTTCCTAATGTTTTGTACACAGTGTATAATACCCTAACAAGTTATTTTGTATTCTACTCCTGTAACAGTTTCTCTTTTATTGTTGGTGTATAATCAGAGCACAGTATGGCAGTAGCCTATGTGTATCAGTGAATTGATCCAGTAACACTTCATCCAGTAGCGTGATCTGTCTACCCTCGTCATTCCCTCCCATAACTTACCTCTGGCCTTAGAGCAAGACGAGAGGACACGGGAGAGCACCGAGCAGTGGCGAGAGTTCCACTATGACGGCCTGCATCCCCCCCAGGAGTACAACCGCCAGTCTACCTGAGACATCACCGCCCTACTGGAGAACAGTGGTATTACAGCAGGCAGGACACAGAGGGCTACGCCCCCTACTATAATAGTAAATGTAACATTTTATAATGTCGTGTACGCTTCCATAAATACTTTGGAAAGACTTTAGGTAGGTGTTCTCTTTTAGATATGCCTTATAAATAATATTTTTAAAGAAGCAAATTAATGTTATTCTTCTGTACTGGTTTGAATGTTTGCATGTGTGTTGCATTTTCGCATGCTGTGTGACGATGCAATGATGTAGATTTGAACATGTTAATACTTATATACAGCTTTAGTCTAAAGTTTACTTTGGTTGGAGTCATTAAAAGTCATTTATCAACCACCCCACAAATTTCTTGTTAACAAACTATAGTTTTGGTAAGTCGTTTAGGATATCTACTTTGTGCATGACACAAGTAATTTTTCCAACAATTGTTTACAGACAGATTATTTCACTTATAATTCCCCGTATCACAATTCCAGTGGGTCAGAAGTTTACATACACTAAGTTGACTGTGACGTTAAACAGCTTGGAAAATTCCAGAAAATGATGTTCATGGCTTCAGAAGCTTCTGATTGACTCATTTCAAGGCCTATTTCAAGGCCTACCTTCAAACTCAGTGCCTCTTTGCTTGACATCATGGGAAATTCTAAAGAAATCAGCCAAGACCTCATAAAAACAATTGTAGACCTCCAGAAGTCTGGTTCATCCTTGGGAGCAATTTCCAAACGCCTGAAGGTACCACATTCACCTGTACAAACAATAGTATGCAAGTATAAACACCATGGCACCACACAGCCGTCACACCTCTCAGGAAGGAGATGCATTCTGTCTCCTAGAGATGAAGGTGCTTTGGTGCAAAAAGTGCAAATCGATCCCAGAACAACAGCAAAGGACCTTGTGAAGATGCTGGAGGAATCAGGTACAATAGTATCTATATCCACAGTAAAACGAGTCCCATATCGACATAACCTGAAAGGCCGCTCAGCAAGGATGAAGCCACTCCCCCAAAACCACCATAAAAGAGGCAGACTTCGGTTTGCAACTGCACATGGGGACAAAGATCGTACTTTTTTGGAGAAATGTCCTCTGGTCTGATGAAAGAAAAATAGAACTGTTTGGCCATAATGACCATCGTTATGTTTGGAGGAAAAAGGGGGAGGCTTGCAAGCCAAAGAATACCATCCCAACCGTGAAGCACGGGGGTGGCAGCATCATGTTGTGGAGGTGCTTTGCTGCAGGAGGGACTGGTGCACTTCACAAAATAGATGGCATCATGAAGAAGGGAAATTATGTGGATATATTGAAGCAACATCTCAAGACATCAGTCAGGAAATTAAAGCTTGGTCGCAAATGGGTTTTCCAAATGGACAATGACCCCAAGCATACTTCCAAAGTTGTGGCAAAATGGCTTAAGGACAACAAAGTCAATGTATTGGAGTGGCCATCACAAAGCCCTGACCTCAATCCTATAGAAAATGTGTGGACAGAACTGAAAAAGCGTGTGCAAGCAAGGAGGCCTACAAACCTGACTCAGTTACACCAGCTCTGTCAGGAGGAATGGGCCGAAATTCACCCAATTTATTGTGAGTAGCTTGTGGAAGGCTACCCGAAACGTTTGACCCAAGTTAAACAATTTAAAGGCAATGCTACCAAATACTAATTGAGTGTATGTAAACTTCTGACCCACTGGGAATGTGATGAAAGAAATACAAACTGAAATAAATAATTCTCTCAACTATTATTCTGATATTTCACATTCTTAAAATAAAAGTGGTGATCCTAACTGACCTAAGACAGGGATTTTTTACTAGGATTAAATGTCAGGAATTGTGAAAAACTGAGTTTAAATGTATTTGGCTAAGGTGCATGTAAACTTCCGACTTGTGTGTGTGTGTGTGTATATATATATATATATATATATATATATATATATATATATACTGCTCAAAAAAATACACTGAACACTAAAATAACATCCTAGATCTGAATGAATGAAATATTCTTATTAAATACTTTTTTCTTTACTTAGTTGAATGTGCTAACTACAAAATCACACAAAAATGATCAATGGAAATCAAATTTATTAACCAATGGAGGTCTGGATTCGGAGTCACACTCAAAATTAAAGTGGAAAACCACACTACAGGCTGATCCAACTTTGATGTGTTGTCCTTAAAACAAGTCAAAATGAGGCTCAGTAGTGTGTGTGGCCTCCACGTGCCTGTATGACCTCCCTACGAAGCCTGGGAATGCTCCTGATGAGGTGGCGGATGGTCTCCTGAGGGATCTCCTCCCAGACCTGGACTAAAGCATCCGCTACCTCCTGGACAGTCTGTGGTGCAACGTGGCGTTGGTGGATGGAGCGAGACATGATGTCCCAGATGTGCTCAATTGGATTCAGGTCTGGGGAACGGGCGGGCCAGTCCATAGCGTCAATGCCTTCCTCTTGCAGGAACTGCTGACACACTCCAGCCACATGAGGCCTAGCATTGTCTTGCATTAGGAGGAACCCAGGGCCAACCGCACCAGCATATGGTCTCACAAGGGGTCTGAGGATCTCATCTCGGTACCTAATGGCAGTCAGGCTACCTCTGGCAAGCACATGGAGGGCTGTGCAGCCCCCCAAAGAAATGCCACCCCACACCATGACTGACCCACCACCAAACCGGTCATGCTGGATGTTGCAGGCAGCAGAACATTCTCCATGGCGTCTCCAGACTCTGTCACATGTGCTCAGTGTGAACCTGCTTTCATCTGTGAAGAGCACAGGGCGCCCTCATACCCCCCTCAGGAAGTCTGTTTCTGACCATTTGAGCAGACACATGCACATTTGTAGCCTGCTGGAGGTCATTTTGCAGGGCTCTGGCAGTGCTCCTCCTTGCACAAAGGCGGAGGTAGCGGTCCTGCTGCTGGGTTGTTGCCCTCCTACGGCCTCCTCCACGTCTCCTGATGTACTGGCCTGTCTCCTGGTAGCGCCTCCATGCTCTGGACACTACGCTGACAGACACAGCAAACCTTTTTGCCACAGCTCGCATTGATGTGCCATTTTGGATGAGCTGCACTACCTGAGCCACTTGTGTGGGTTGTAGACTCCGTCTCATGCTACCACTAGAGTGAAAGCACCGCCAGCATTCAAAAGTGTCCAAAACATCAGCCAGGAAGCATAGGAACTGAGAAGTGGTCTGTGGTCACCAGCTGCAGAACCACTCCTTTATTGGGGGTGTCTTGCTAATTGCCTATAATTTCCACCTGTTGTCTATTCCATTTCCACAACAGCATGTGACATTTATTGTCAATCAGTGTTGCTTCCTAAGTGGACAGTTTGATTTCACAGAAGTGTGATTCACTTGGAGATACATTGTGTTGTTTAAGTGTTCCCTTTTATTTTTTTGAGCAGTGTATATATATATACACACACAATTACACACACAGTTGAAGCCGGATAACCTTCCATTTATATATATATGAGCATATATGTAGTATGTCATGCAATAAAATGCAAATGTATTACTTAAAAATCATACAATCTGATTTTCTGGATTTTTGTTTTAGATTCCGTCTCTCACAGTTGAAGTGTACCTATAATAAAAATGACAGACCTCTACATGCTTTGTAAGTGGGGAAACCTGCAAAATCGGCAGTGTATCAAATACTTGTTCTCCCCACTGTATATATACACCTACTCATTCCAGGGTTTTTCTTTATTTTTACTATTTTCTACATTATAGAATAATAGTGAAGACATCAAAACTATGAAATAACACATGTGGAATCATGTAGTAAACAAACGAAAGTGTTAAACAAGTCAAAATATATTTTATAATTGAGATTCATCAAAGTAGCCACCCTTTGCCTTGACAGCGTTGCATGCTCTTGGCATTCTCTCAACCAGCATCATGAGGTAGTCACCTGGAATTAATTTCTTTCCATCTTAATGAGTTTGAGCCCATCAGTTGTGTTGTAACAAGATATACAGAAGATAGCCATTTTTGGTAAAAGACCAAGACCATATTATGGCAAGAACAGCTCAAATAAGCAAAGAGGAAGGATAGTCCATCATTACTTTAAGATATGAAGGTCAGTCAACACGGAAAATTTCAAGAACTTTGAAAGTTTCTTCGAGTGCAGTTGCAAAAACCATCAAGCACTATGATGAAACTGGCTCTCATGCGGACCGCCACAGGAAAGGAAGACCCGGAGTTACCTCTGCTGCAGAGGATAAGTCCATTAGAGTTACCACCCTCAGAAAACGGCAATTAACGGCTTCTCAGATTGCAACCCAAATATATTCTTCACAGAGTTCAAATAAGACATCACAACATCAACTGTTCAGAGGAGACTGAGTGAATCAGGCCTTCATGATTGAATTGCTGCAAAGAAAGCATTACTAAAGGATGCCAAAAAAACACGAGCAATGGAAATTAGAGCGGTGGAAATCTGTCCTTTGGTCTGATGAGTCCAAATTGGAGATTTTTGGTTCCAACCGCTGTGTCTTTGTGAGACGCAGAGTAGGTGAACGGATGATCTCCGCATGTGTGGTTCCCACCATGAAGCATGAATGATGAGATGTGATGGTGCTTTGCTGGTGACACTGTAGGGTATTTATTTAGAATTCAAGGCACACTTAACCAGCATGGCTACCACAGCATTCTGCAGTGATACGCCATCCTATCTGGTTTGCGCTTAGAGGGACTATCGTTTATTTTTCAACAGGACAATGACCCAAAACACACCTCCAGGTTGTGTAAGGGCTATTTGACCAAGGAGAGTGATGGAGTGTTGCATCAGATGACCTGGCCTCAACAATCACCCGACCTCAATCAGAATGAGATGGTTCGGGATGAGTTGGACTGCAGAGTGCAGGAAAAGCAGCCAACAAGTGCTCAGCATATGTGGGAACTCCTTCTAGACGGTTGGGAAGCATTCCAGGTGACTACCTCATGAACCTGGTTGAGAGAATGCAAAGAGCGTGCAAAGCTGTCATCAAGGCAAAGGGTGGCTACTTTGAAGAATCTCAAATATATTTTGATTTGTATAACACTTTTTTAGTTACTACATGATTCCATATGTGATTCATAGTTTTGATGTCTAGAAAATAGTAAAAAATAAAGAAAGACCCAAACTTTGGACTGGTACTGTATGTGTGTATACATACATACACACACACACGGTCAAAAGTTTTAGAACACCTACTCATTCAAGTTTTTTTTTTTTTTTTACTATTTTCTACATTGTAGAATAATAGTGAAGACATCGCTATGAAATGATGTAGTAACCTAAAAAAGTGTTAAACAAATCAAAATATATTTGAGATTTAACTCTTTTTTTTTTGGCTACTACATGATTATTTCATAGTTTATGTCTTCACTATTATTCTACAATGTAGAAAATAGTCCCCCCAAAAAACCCTTGAATGAGTAGGTGTTCTAAAACCGTTGACCGGTCGTGTACACACCGGTGTAATATTTATGTTTTATTAGACACTGCTTTGCAATAGCACTCCACAGTAAGCCCCCTGGAGTTAAGTATGTTCTTACTTTTTATTTGATTGTATTCAAGACTTAGTCATCTTGTAGTCCACTTTATCACAACCTATATACACAGTATCTCTCAAACAAAGTGCTTTTCATGCATGCTTTGTAAAAGCTTTATATTTCATGCTTTGTATCATGCTGTTTTTGAAGAGAACATACAGTATTTGTAACGTAGAAAATCAATAAACACCGCAATCCAAGCAAATATGGTTACTGAGATGTATATCTACAAAAGGACAAGAGGATCTACATCTTCATGAACATATATCTATACTCATAGTTTACTGCCCCTGAGAAGTAGTTTTTCAAGTCCTTTTACATCAACATTGCACATTGAGATCTACAATTGTGCTCAACATCGAAACATACTAATTTCAAGCTTTTAAGTTGCATCCAGGGTTGGGGGTCAATACCATTTGAAATAAAGTCAATTCAGAAAGTAAACTGAATGAAATGAAATCAACCCTGGTTCCATCCATGTCGAACAGTGAAATATTAAGCAGTGGTATATCACAGGTAAAAACGCTTGCTAGACAGATGTCCCTCCTCCTTGCAGCGTGAAGACCGTTCGTTTTGGGAGAGAGGAGCGAAGACAGAGAGTGAGGACAGTGAGAGAGACAGCAACTGGCTGCTAAATTCAAAGGACGGGTATGAAAGTACACTGACCAAACAGTGTGTGAGCACTTCTGGGAACAGCCAGCGCCTGGGGGGGAAAAAGCAAAGCAGCAAAAGGTAACTAAAGTTGGCTATACTACACAAGCTACTACAAAATTATTCTGCAATGGCGCACTGACTATCAAATGACTTCAATCTTTATTTCTTAGTTTGTCATTTGTGTTTAAATTGAACTCTATTGCAGTGGTCATTGTTATAATACGCATCATTTCAGTCTCATCCCATTTGTTTGATTTTTAAACAATGCCCCCAAAATGGGATATATCAAACTGTCCATTCCACGTAAGGTTCATCCCCACCAATTTTTTTTAAAAATGATGAGCTGAACTGTCCTGACGGGACACGTAAGAATATGCAAAGCTTGCTTTAGTTAATATCATGCATCATCATCATAAACGTCAACCTCAGCATCAGAACTGGGATTTCATTTCATCAAATTGTCAAAGTATCTCCCTGAGAACAGGTCACAAAGCTATGCTATCCTTATGCTAAGGATGGCGTCACAGTTACATCGCAATTATTCACAAGTAACAACTATACATTTGAACCTACTACTGACAACATATCTGACATATTGTGACACATTTACAAGTTTTTTCCCCTGTAAGTAAAGTTCTTACAAGAGTCAGAATAAGAAAATAAATAATTCAATACCTTTCAATCAGGAAAAGTGTACGATGAATGCATAACTGTCACAACCGTCATTACCGTCACAACCGGCCGTCATTACCGTCACAACCGTCATTACCGTCACAACCGTCATTACCGTCACAACCGTCATAACTGTCACAACCGTCATTACCGTCATTACCGTCACAACCGTCATTACCGTCACAACCGGCCATCATTACCGTCACAACCGTCATTACCGTCACAACCGTCATTACCGTCACAACCGTCATAACCGTCACAACCGTCATTACCGTCACAACCGGCCGTCAAAACTGCTCTTGCCAGTTGTCTCACACTAGTAAAGCACTTCATTCACAGGTGTGTGCATGATTCTGCAGATAGATGTGTTTCTCTGACATTATATATCCAGAAAACATAAAGCAAATATATATATATAACCGCTATGCCCTACAGTTGGGAATAATGAACCAGTGATTTTACTCAACCTTAACTGCAGCTAAAAATGAAAACTAGAAATTAGGATAAGAAGTCATCACTATTTTAGTCTTGAATGCTGTTTCAGTTTCATAAAAGTAACTCCTCACAATGGTTTCAGGGTGCAATTTTGAACACAAGGCATAGAGGGCGTGATGCCCCTGACACTCACAGTCTCAGAATTACAGCAGTCTCAATAACAAAGACTAATAAAAACATGGTGAGTTCCCATAAGGAGAAGAAAACGGAATAATTCCATGCGGCAGCATTTGAAAAGAAACACATTCATTGGACCAGCGCTGTTTCTGATTTTACAGGAGATAAGCATTGAAAACGTGACCAGCAGTTGGGAAATCAAGTAGTAAAGTGTCTGTAGCTCATTTGGGAAAGAAAAAAAACATTTAACAGTTACAGTTAAGCAGTTAAGTTATTTGTTGGCTGAGTAGTTAACAGATATTCTCTACGATTGTGTTTATTGTCCACTTTGATGACAAACTTTCTGTACTGCTAACATTCACTTCCAGTCATTTTCGCTCCAGCGCTGGTCCAATGAATTTGTTTATATTCGAACGCATCTTGCACGGAATTATTACGTTGTCTTAACCTTCTCCATCTTCAACCTAGCATAGTGTGGCCTCATAACACCACCAATGTCCCATACAAAACAGGTCTTCTTGTCTTCTGGAGGACAGTCGTACAACACGGCCGTGCTTGAAGTGGAATGACAAAGATGCCGGTATTCATTTCAGGAGCCATTTTCATTTTACAGTACAATATTTTCAATGTCCGTGTTCATATTTTAGAGTGAACATTCTATAAGAGGTGAACATTTTGTGTTGCAATTACTCCGTACCGAGTCCACCAACCCAATTTAAACACTGGGAAACTAAACCCTCTGGTCAGTAGACAGAGAGAGAGAGAGAGAGAGAGACAGTGGTCTTCCTCATCTCTTCACCACCAGACCTGTGGTCCGTTAGGAAGTAGAATGTTCAAATAGGCATGTATCATGTAGAACAGATATGATTGTCTGTTTGATAGGAAATAGGAAATCCTGTGAGCTCTCTTCATTTTATTTCACATCTCTGAATACACTTACTGTGGTTGGGTACAGACAGAGTGCTGCCCTGAGAACGCAGTAAGTGCTGAGCCATGGTCCTCAAGTTCTCAATCCCAACAGCTGATAATGGGCGGGATGGGCAGACTAGGAGAGAAATTCTGGAATTCTGAGGGGTTGAATTAAGAATACCAACTCAAAGCTCTGTGGTCTCCCAACTGACCTCCCGCGGAACCTGACGTCATTTAGTCCCCATGTGGATGGTGGTGACTGTGGAGGGGCGTGGCCGGGGTGGCTCCACCACTGCAGCTGTAGCCACCACCTGTGGTTCTGCCTGTGGTTCCCCTCTGATGCTGGCAGGGGCACTGCAGGCTGCAGTGGAGAGAGGCAGAGTGGGCAGAGGTTGTGGAGGACCTGAGGGGAGAAGATCACTAGAATCACTCAAAAGTTACACAGGCTCCATAGATCCAAAATACCAGACTAAACCGGTAAAGTAACATAAAGGCGTCATTCAGTCACCATCTTTGCGTGAGAGGGTGGCACAGTCTACAGACATGCTCTTGGCCAGCATAGAATTCGGTCCCTGTTGGTCAAAGCTCATACTGCTGCCAAAGCTGCTGTTCAGACTACTGCCCAGCTGCAAGCGCCTCATATGACGAATCACTGCCGTGGCGTTAAACGCTTGCTGTGGAGGAAACAGAGAGAGAGAAGGAGGGAGAGGAGGCAGGTGAGGAGAGATGGCGAGAACAGACATGCAAAATAGGAAGGATAACTATGTTTATGTTGGACACAATTTAAAATGTGTACATTGTAAATTGGTACTTTTTGCATGCTTGGGTGTTTAATATGAATGTGTTATTTAATACATTTCATATGGGATGGGCTACAGGGGGTGACTGAACCCCCCCCCCCCCCAAAAAAAAGAGAGAAGAGTAAATTGTGTACCCACCCTCCATTTGCTTTTGGCAAAATTTTTCCTCATCTGCCGACTGACTGATTCATGGATGTTCTTGCAGAGAGCCGTGTCCCCAGCAATCCTGAAATACAATGTCTGTTTATTGGTTAAAAAGTATTGATAAAGAACATGCAGTGTGCAGATGTTTTTCATTTTAACATGGTAAAAACAAATCCTGGCCTGGGTACCTAGCACCAGCTCCAAGCTGGTGCTAGGATGTGTACTGACCCGTCTCACGTTATATAATACCCACCTGTTACAACCACCCTTTGTGAGTCTATATAAACTCTATCAAGCCACCTGCCCAAGTCACAATAGGCCCAAGACGCAATGGCTCAAATGGCGCAACGGACAGGCATCATTTATCCTGCAGGATCCCGCTGGATTTCTTAAAATGCTACTAACATGAGATTACGTGCACCTGCGGGCTAAACTAAGCTTGATTGCAACAAAAAAAAACACTAAGGATAAACCAGCAGATCAGTTGATCTCTCGTTGTTACCGTATGAAGTGGTTAGGATTACCAGACAGCTAGTCGAGGTGCTCTGTTTCAAATATCGACCTATCAGGAGCATTGGAAAACGTAAGGCTGATGAATGTGAAAATACTTGTAGTGGTCCTATATTTCATTCAAACATTTCACCTTAAATATTGCAAAGCAATATAATATATGCCAATCGAATTAACTTTAGACGACATTTTCCTTTGATTAAAAAAAAAATAACATGTTCAATTTACTTGATTTAGTTACACATTTCAAATAAGGACTGTCCAGGGATATTTTACCCCCAATCTTGATAAGAATTTACCATATCAGACTATTTTATTTTAAAGACAGTTGTATTTAATGGACTATATGAATTGGAAACAAATAAAAGAATGAGTAGGCTACACCGTCAACATTAGTATTCCGTTTCATACACAGTGTCGGTAAACTGCCATAGTAGACTTGCCGTGGTAAAGGAGGAAATGCTTTATCTCAGTTGTACGGAATGATTGTCAAATATAGAAATCGTCCTTAGTCTGCTCATAAAGTATGACTAAGTTGTTCCAATGATAATACCAACCAGAGGGCAAAATTGTCTTGGCAATGTAATCATGACTAAAAGACAACCTCGACATCCCCGTTAGGGAGAGGTAAATCGCTGGCCAATGTTGGTTGCAGTTGAGACCAGCTGTGTGCGTGATTTTAGCACGTATTGATGGTTTAATGAGACATCAGCTGGTAATAACCTGGTGGCTTTTGATGGTTGCGATTTTGCATAATTTGCATCTGTGGGTCTCTGTCTTCCCAACCCCAGTCTGTTTCCCCTCCAGTCTCAGACCAGGAGAGGAGAGAGTTTAGGAGGCGGGGAGGGAGTCATGGTGACAGATGACAGTGGGAGGACACGCATGGCACTGCTCTACGTAACACCTGCATCATCCAGGCATCCTCTATCTGCGTCAGCTTTCACCACGGTGCATTGTTCCCTTTGATTGTTTGGTCCCAATTCACTTACCACCCCTTCCCATTGTTCCTAACACGTTGATGTTTACAGATCGGTAAGGTGGAAGAGATATGAGGAGGCTTTAACGGGCTCTACCTACCCAGACCCTTCAGATCTGCAAACATCAATGGGTTAGGGCAAAGAGAAAGGGGTATGGAGTAAATTGGGACCAGCAGCTGTATGACGGTGCTCAGTCAGTCTGGTGGCAATCAGACACTCACCAGGGGTGGGCTAGAGCCTGGTCACAGGTGAATCTCTTCTGTGGATCCTTCTCCATCAGAGAGCTGATGAACTCTTTGGCTGTATGTGGAAGATACACACAATCTCACTCATGGGACTGTATACCATGTGCCATTAATTCAAGATGGCAATTACACACAAACAATTGTATACGTGCACACACATTCATATACATGCCCAGCTATGTCTTACTATACTCGTGTGGAGTTTTTGGGGACCAACAATTGATTCCCCATTCAAAATCTTATTTTCCCTAACCCCCTTTCCCTTTCCCTCACCCCTAGTCCTTACCCTGACCCCTAAACCTAACCGTAAAATCTCAATTTTACAAGTGAGGACCGGAGAAATGTCCTCACTTCACTGAATTTCAGTTGGTTTACTATTCTTATGAAGACATTGGGTAGGTACTGGATCCCGTGTGGCTCAGTTGGTAGAGCATGGTCCTTGCAATGCCAATGTGGTGGGTTCAATTCCCTCAGGGGACTAGTTTGAAAAAAAGTATGAAAATGTATGCACTCACTACTTAGTAGTAGCTCTGGGTAAGAGCGTCGGCAAAATGACTAGAATAGCAAATGTGCACGCGTACAGATGCAAACACACACAGCTCACCTGAATCCGATATATCATCCCAATAGGGTGCATCAAACTCATAGTCTGCCTTGAGTATCTGCTCAAACAACTTAGAGTCATTCTCGTCATAGAATGGAGGGTAACCACACAACCTTGGGGACAGATAACATATCAATATACATTGCCTACAGAAAGTATTCACACCCTTGACTTATTCCACATTGTGTTGTGTTACAGCCTGAATTCAAAATGTAGCTATTATTTATTTCTTTACATAAGTATTCACACCTTGTAGCCCATAAATGTTAGAATCACCTTTGGCAGCGAATACAGCTGTTACTCTTTCTGGGTGAGTCTCTAAGAGCTTTGAACACCTGGATTGTACAATATTTGCACATTATTCTTACAAAAATATATTTAAGCTCTGTCAAGCTGGTTGTTGATCCTTGCTAGACAGCCATTTTGAAGTCTTGCCATATATTTTCAAGCCGATTTAGGTCAAAACTGTAACTAAGCCACTCAAGAACATTCAATGTCATCTTGGTAAGCAACTCCTGTGTAGACTTGGCCTTGTATTTTTAGGTTACTGTCATGCTGAAAGGTGACGTTGACTCCCAGTGTCTGTTGAAGAGTGGTAACTCAGTGATGTGTTTTGTTGGATTCACCCCAAACATAATGCTTTGTATTCAGGATATGAAGTTCATTTCTTTGCTGCAGTTTTACTTTAATGCTTTATTGCAAACAGGATGCATGTTTTGGAATATTTTTATTCTGTACAGGCTTCCTTCTTTTACTCTGTCATTTAGGTTAGTATTGTGGAGTAACTTCAATGTTGTTGAGCCATCCTCTGTTCTCTACTATCACAGCCATTCAACTCCGTAATTGTTTTACCTCTCTGGTCTTTGTGGTTGGACCAGTGTCTGAAATTCACTGCACGACCTTACAGATAAATGTATGCGTGTCGTACAGAGATGAATTAGTCTTTCAAAAATCACGTTAAACACTATTATTGCACACAGAGTGAATCCATGCAACTTATTATGTGACGTTTTAAACACATTTTTACTCCTGAATTTATTTAGGCTTGCCTTAACAAAGGGGTTGAATACATATCGACAAGACATTTCAGCTTTTCATTCATTTGTTAAAAAAATATCTAAACACATCATTTCACTTTGACATAATGGGGTATTGTGCCTAGGTCAGTGACACACACACACAAAAAAACGTTGTTATGAGGTACTTACAGAATGTAGGCGATGACTCCGATAGACCAGCAGTCCACTGCCTTGCTGTAGGGCTTCTGAGCCAGAACCTCTGGGGCTGTGGGGAACATCATAAGGTTCAGAGAGAGATTTAAAACATTGAGGCCTTGCATAACAATCCCTGCGTCGAGCTTGTACTGACACTAGCAAAGTATGTTCCAAACATACTGGTGTGGATAGAAAATAAGGCTTCTTCCACATTAACCCCTAAGTAAACAAGGACACAATAGAAGTAAGGGAGAACCAAAGCTCTGCTGCCATATGTTCTTATGGAGTGTTGTTCAGAAACCACCCACTACTTCACCACTGTATCTACCAAACTCCTATTCATTTTGTTTGGGTGAGGTTTCCTCCGGTCCAATTAGGTGAATTATGTTTAGGTTAACCCAGAAGTAGAGATATGTTTAGATTATGTCACTACTGCAGACTTCCTTATGTCATGTCTTCCTTCCGTTTTACCTAATGAAACCCAGAGCAGGTTGCACTGACACACGTGACGCTATATCTCAACTAACCCGTTAAAGGGCGATAAACTGCAACAAGGCTCAAGATTCAAGGCCTGGTTATTTCATGTTCACGAATGTTGCATTTTACCTAATGAAGCCCATAGCGGGTGGTAACTGTAACAAAAGTTCTACCCGTTAAAGAGATTACGTGCTACCCCAGGAAACCCATTGTGAGTGGTAACCGTAACAAAAAAAAAAAAGGTCTATACTTTACTCCAGCATACCCATTACGGGCGGTAACTATAGAAACAAGGTTGCTATATTCACGTCAGGGGAATTTAGTGAAGTGTCATCCTAATCGCAACGCACCTGCTTGTTATTGCATTTCCATTTCCTTTTGAGCGTGTTGCACTTGCATTCAGTAGCGTGTATGAATCACATGATAATGAAGGCATAACTGAAAGCATGCATACTTTTTTTCATTGCATTTATGTCGTTTTGTCTTTGTGATGTACTTGTCTATTCACATTCTGTATTAGGTCATGTTTCATGTTCGGTGTGGACCCCAGGAAGAGTAGCTGCTGCTTTAGCAGTAGCTAATATGGATCCTAACAGCCCAGAGGGTAGAGAGAACAGCCTCACCCACATATCCTGGCGTCCCACAGGCAGTGGCCATCACGTCTCCTGTCCCCTCCATCTTAGACAGACCAAAGTCACTGATCATGATCTTGGCCTCGTCATGGGGGTTGTAGTAAAGCAGGTTCTCTGGCTGAGAAAAGAAACAATCAATATTGGGAAATACGCGATTTGAGCTCTGTGTATATGTGTCTCACTCAGTACCTTGAGGTCTCTGTGTACGATGCCCATGTCGTGGAGGTAGTTGACAGCGTCAAGCACCTGTTTAATGAGTCTGCTGGCGTCCATCTCTGTGTAGAAACCCTTCTCTACGATGCGGTCAAACAACTCACCACCAGACACCCTGAGACAGAGACAGAGGTTGAGTCAATCTAACCCAACCGTAACCCTAGCATCATGTCTATATCTGGGGTTCAACTTCAACCCTTACCATAACCCTGGCTTCATGTTCAGTTCCTGGTTCAACCCTAGCCTCAACCCCAACCCTTTACGATGCAGTCAAACAGCTTCTGTTCAGATGCTCTGATGAGATTGAGGACTGAATGAACCTAACCCTCAATTAGGGCTGGTTCTCCAGATACTTAAAACACATGTCACCCTAACGAAGCTTCGTGTCGAAATGTTGGTGAATAAATGATTGCATCGGAGCTAGTGTGCAGCTTTTATCTTTTCTTTCAAACTTTTCAGACACTTATTCTTAGTCCTGAATGAAAAGGCTATTTCAATAGAGATTCTCCATTGATCTTGCCTTTCTTAAAATCAGTCAAGGCTAAATCCATGTCTGGGAAACTGACCCTAGAGACACTTTTTAAATTAGTATTTTGCCAGACTGTGTTTGCTACAGTGTTACAACCATGACACAAAAGAAACATAGAAGCAACTTGTTGGGAATGCTTACATCCACACAGGTTTGCTTTTGTATTGCCAAGGCCAAATGCACCTCGATAGTCCCTGAACGCTTACTGCAGCAAAACATGATACGTTATCACAGTGATTTGATTTGGACCGGTGCTCACACGGACACAGAGTACCGGCACATCTTATTTTCATTACAGACACCTCTTGTAGAAATATGAACACCGGTCCTGCATTATCAGAAAGACAGACAGACATATACAAGATGCAGACAGACAAAATGGTGGTTGAGGTACTGTACTCACAACTGCATGATGAGGTATAGGTGGTTGGAGCTCTCATAGATGTCCTCCAAAGCCACAATGTTCTCATGTTTTATCCTGAAGAGGGGAAACGTATTTAATTGGCTTACTGTTCTACTAACCTCTGATCATTTCAATGCACAGCACAATAAAGCACAATTTCCTCACCAAATAGTTTTATTCATTGCATTCATCACAACAAAGCAATGTCAGTCCCAAACAGCACCATATTCCCTATAGTGCACTACTTTTGACCAGAGTCCATTTGAAACGCAGCTTATTTTCATGTTAAATTGCTTTGAATCATCAAGTGTTTTCAATTTTTTTTTCTGTTCTCAATAGGCCATAGAAAAAATCTGTGTGGGCGAAAAGTGTGTGTGTGTGTGTGTGTGTGTGTGTGTGTGTGTGTGTGTGTGTGTGTGGTTGTGTGTCTGGTGACAAGGCAGACAATTAACTTGTTGAAACCTCTACTTCAGTGTTTCACCAGTAGCAAGGAGAAATGTCTTAATCCCAAATTGCACCCTATTCCCCATATTGTGCCCTACTTTTGACCAAAGTCCATTGAGCTACATAAGGAATAGGGTGCTATTTGAGACACACTGAAAGAAAGTCCCTATGCTCAGAGTTCTAACTAATCATAGGGTGTCCTATCTGCCCATAGTGGGTAAAACATGGACTTGGTGATGAAATTTCACTTCCTTACGTTATAAAACACACTTTACCAAGACAAATATGATAATTCATGTTCTGAATTGTTCAGAGGGGTCTTTCTCGAACATTTCATAAACATATCTAAAAAAAAGTCAGATTTCGTAACCTGATACATCCCATAATAAGCAACGAGCTCTGTTGATAGCAGTGCAGGTTTCTCGGAACAACTTCAGTCGATTTCATATTTTGTGGTTGTTGTCTTTAAATTTGTTTCTGTGGGTCGCAAAAGGCTAAATCTGTGTGACACGAGCTGAAGTCAATGTAAAAGGCTTTGAAAATAAAAAGCTTAGTATGCGCTCAGAAATGTTAGAAAAACAGGAATTTTAAATTAATCTGAAAAGTGCATATAGTACTAAAATATGAAAACACTACATGTCATGTCTCAAAATCAATATCCATCTTACCTCTAAATTGTTTAATGTCCTACAGATTCGAGAAGATATATGACAAGTTTATTTAAAATCACTCAAAATCATGGCAAAGCATATTCTGTAGGAGGGGTTAATATGAATTTCTAATAATTTCACAAGATTTCTATGAATCGGGTCATGAACATATAGACTTTGAAATTAACATTTGGTTGCTCCCTGCCTATAGGCAGAAACTCAAACAGGAAGTACCCGTGCTAAGACTATGCAATGCTGGTCTGACCAATCGGAATCCACTCTTCAAGATAGTTTTGATCACGCGGACTGGGATATGTTGCTGGTAGCCTCCGAGAACAACATTGATGAATACATTGATATGGTGACTGAGTTTATCAGGAAGTGTATGGGAGATGTTGTACCCACTGTGACTATTAAAACCTACCCTAACCAAAAAACGTGGATATATGGCAGCATTCGCGAAAAACAAAGCGCGAACCACCACATTTAACCATGGCAAGATGACTAGGAATATGGCCGAATACAAAACAGTGTAGTTATTCCCTCTGTAAGGCAATCAAACAGGCAAAATGTCAGTATAGAGACAAAGTAGATTCGCAATTCAACGGCTCAGATACGAGACGTATATGGCAGGGTCTACAGATAGTAACGAAAAACAAAAAGAAAAGAAGCCACGTCACGGACACCGACGTCTTGCTTCCAGACAAGTTAAACACCTTCTTCGCCCGCTGTGAGGATAACACAGTGCCACAGGCGCGGACTGCTACCAAAGACTGTGGGCTCTCCTCCTCCAAGGCTGATGTGAGCAAGACATTTAAGCGTGTTAACCCTCGCAAGGCTGCCTGCCCAGACGGCATCCCTAGTCGCTTACTCAGAGCATGCGCAGACCAGCTGGCTGGAGTGTTTACAGACATATTCAATCTCTCCCTACCCCAGTCTGCTGTCCCCACATGCTTCAAGATGGTCACCATTATTTCTGTACCCAAGAAAGCAAAGGTAACTGAACTAAATGACTATTGCCCCATAGCACTCACTTCTTTCATCATGAAGTGCTTTGAGAGACTAGTCAAGGACCATATCACCTCTACCTTACCTGACACCGTAGACCCATTTCAATTTGCTTACCACCCCAATAGATCCACAGATGATGCAATCACCATCACACTGCACAGTGCCCTATCCCATCTGTACAAGAGGAATACCTGTACAGTAGGAATGCTGTTCATTGACAATAGCTCAGCATTCAACACCATAGTACCCTCCAAGCTCATCATTTAGCTCGAGGCCCTGGGTCTGAACCCCACCCTGTGCAACTGGGTCCTGGACTTCCTGACGGGCCACCCCCAGGATGTGAAAGTAGGAAACAAACCTCCACTTCGCTGATTCTCAACACTGGGGCCCCACAAGGGTGCATGCTCAGCCCCCTCCTGTACTCCTTGTTCACCCATGACGGCGCGGCCACGCAAGCCTTCAACTCAATCATCAAGTTTGCGGACGACAACAATAGGCCTGATTACCAACAATGACGAAACAGGCTACAGGGAGGAGGTGAGGGTCCTGGGAGTGTGGTGCCAGGAAAATAACCTTTCACTCAACGTCACCAAAACAAAGGAGCTGATCGTGGACTTCAGGAAACAGCAGAGGGAACACCCCCCTATTGTCATCGACTGGACCGCAGTGGAGAAGGTGGAAAGCTTCAGCGGCGTACACATCACTGACACACTGAAATGGTCCACTCACACAGACAGTGTAGTGAAGAAGGCACAACAGCGCCTCTTCCACCTCAGGAGGCTGAAGAAATTTGGCATAGCACCTAAAACCCTCATAGATGTACAATTGAGAGCATCCTGTAGGGCTTTATCACCTCCTGGTAAGGCAACTGCACTGCCCGCAACTGCAGTGCTCTCCAGACACATCACCGGGGGAAAACTACCTGCCCTCCAGGACACCTACAGCACCCGATGTCACAGGAAGGGCAAAAAGATCATTAAGGACAACAACCACCTGAGCCACTGCCTGTTCACCCCGCTATCATCCAGAAGGCGAGGTCAGTACAGGTTGGGACCAAGAGACTGAAAGCTGGGGCCGAGAGACTGAAAAACAGCTTCTCTCTCAAGGCCATCAGACTGTTAAACAGCCATCACTAGCACAGAGGCTGCTGCCCTATATCCATAGACTTGAAGTCACTGGCCACTTTAATAATGGAACACTAGTCACTTTAACAATGTTTACATATTTTGCATTACTCATCTCATTTGTATATACTGTATCGTTGTCTATGCCGCTCTGACATTGCTTGTCCAAATATTTATACATTCTTAATTCCATTCCTTTAGATTTGTGTGTATTGATGTGAAATTGTTAGATATTACTGCACTGTTGGAGCTAGAAACACAAGAATTTCACTACACGGGCAATAACATCTGTTAAACACGTGTACAGTGCCTTGCGAAAGTATTCGGCCCCCTTGAACTTTGCGACCTTTTGCCACATTTCAGGCTTCAAACATAAAGATATAAAACTGTATTTTTTTGTGAAGAATCAACAACAAGTGGGACACAATCATGAAGTGGAACGACATTTATTGGATATTTCAAACTATTTTAACAAATCAAAAACTGAAAAATTGGGCGTGCAAAATTATTCAGCCCCTTTACTTTCAGTGCAGCAAACTCTCTCCAGAAGTTCAGTGAGGATCTCTGAATGATCCAATGTTGACCTAAATGACTAATGATGATAAATACAATCCACCTGTGTGTAATCAAGTCTCCTTATAAATGCACCTGCACTGTGATAGTCTCAGAGGTCCGTTAAAAGCGCAGAGAGCATCATGAAGAACAAGGAACACACCATGCAGGTCCGAGATACTGTTGTGAAGAAGTTTAAAGCCGGATTTGGATACAAAAAGATTTCCCAAGCTTTAAACATCCCAAGGAGCACTGTGCAAGCGATAATATTGAAATGGAAGGAGTATCAGACCACTGCAAATCTACCAAGACCTGGCCGTCCCTCTAAACTTTCAGCTCATACAAGGAGAAGACTGATCAGAGATGCAGCCAAGAGGCCCATGATCACTCTGGATGAACTGGAGAGATCTACAGCTGAGGTGGGAGACTCTGTCCATAGGACAACAATCAGTCGTATATTGCACAAATCTGGCCTTTATGGAAGAGTGGCAAGAAGAAAGACATTTCTTAAAGATATCCATAAAAAGTGTTGTTTAAAGTTTGCCACAAGCCACCTGGGAGACACACCAAACATGTGGAAGAAGGTGCTCTGGTCAGATGAAACCAAAATTGAACTTTTTGGCAACAATGCAAAACGTTATGTTTGGCGTAAAAGCAACACAGCTCATCACCCTGAACACACCATCCCCACTGTCAAACATGGTGGTGGCAGCATCATGGTTTGGGCCTGCTTTTCTTCAGCAGGGACAGGGAAGATGGTTAAAATTGATGGGAAGATGGATGGAGCCAAATACAGGACCATTCTGGAAGAAAACCTGATGGAGTCTGCAAAAGACCTGAGACTGGGACAAAGATTTGTCTTCCAACAAGACAATGATCCAAAACATAAAGCAAAATCTACAATGGAATGGTTCAAAAATAAACATATCCAGGTGTTAGAATGGCCAAGTCAAAGTCCAGACCTGAATCCAATCAAGAATCTGTGGAAAGAACTGAAAACTGCTGTTCACAAATGCTCTCCATCCAACCTCACTGAGCTCGAGCTGTTTTGCAAGGAGGAATGGGAAAAAATTTCAGTCTCTCGATGTGCAAAACTGATAGAGACATACCCCAAGCGACTTACAGCTGTAATCGCAGCAAAAGGTGGCGCTACAAAGTATTAACTTAAGGGGGCTGAATAATTTTGCACGCCCAATTTTTCAGTGTTTGATTTGTTAAAAAAGTTTGAAATATCCAATAAATGTTGTTCCACTTCATGATTGTGTCCCACTTGTTGTTGATTCTTCACAAAAAAATACAGTTTTATCTCTTTATGTTTGAAGCCTGAAATGTGGCAAAAGGTCGCAAAGTTCAAGGGGGCCGAATACTTTCGCAAGGCACTGTAGATATTCTTACGATCCTAATGATATGTACGTTCAACCTTTTGACAGGTATTTGGCTCCATACCTACAGCTGAAGTCGGAAGTTTACATACACCTTAGCCAAATACATTTAAAAACTCAGTTTTTCACAATTCCTGACATTTAATCCTAGTAAAAATTATCTGTCTTAGGCCAGTTAGGATCATCACTTTATTTTAAGAATGTGACATGTCAGAATAATAGTTGAGAGAATGATTTTTCATCTTTTATTTCTTTCATCACATTCCCAGTGGGTCAGAAGTTTACATACACTCAATTAGTATTTGGTAGCATTGCCTTTAAATAGTTTAACTTGGGTCAAACATTTTGGGAAGCCTTCCACAAGCTTCCCACAATAAGTTGGGTGAATTTCGGCCCATTCCTCCTGACAGAGCTGGTGTAACTGAGTCAGGTTTGTAGGCCTCCTTGCTCAGCACACACTTTTTCAGTTCTGCCAACACATTTTCTGTAGAATTGAGGTCAGGGTTTTGGTGATGGCCACTCCAATACATTGACTTTGTTGTCCTTAAGCCATGTCGCCACATTTTTGGAAGTATGCTTGGGGTCATTGTCCATTTAGAAAACCCATTTGCGACCAAGCATCAACTTCCTGACTGATGTCTTGAGATGTTGCGTCAATATATCCACATAATTTCCCTTCTTCATGATGCCATCTATTTTGTGAAGTGCACCAGTCCCTCCTGCAGCAAAGCACCCCCACAACATGATGATGCCACCACCGTGCTTCACGGTTGGGATGGTGTTCTTCGGCTTGCAAGCCTCCCCCTTTTCCCTCCAAACATAACGATGGTCATTATGGCCAAACAGTTCTAATTTTCTTTCATCAGACCAGAGGACAATTCTCCAAAAAGTACGATCTTTGTCTCCATGTGCAGTTGCAAACCGTAGTCTGGCGTTTTTACGGTGGTTTTGGAGGAGTGGCTTCTTCCTTGCTGAACGGCCTTCAGGTTCTGTCGATATAGGACTCGTTTTACTGTGGATATAGATACTTTTGTACCTGTTTCCTCCAGCATCTTCACAAGGTCCTTTGCTGTTGTTCTGGGATCGATTTGCACTTTTCGCACCAAAGCACGTTCATCTCTAGGAGACAGAAGGAGTCTCCTTCCTGAGCAGTATGACGGCTGCGTGGTCCCATGGTGTTTATACTTGCGTACTATTGTTTGTACAGGTGAATGTGGTACCTTCAGGCATTTGGAAATTGCTCCAAGGATGAACGAGACTTGTGGTAAAATTACTTGTGTCATGCACAAAGTAGATGTCCTAACCAACTTATAAAAACTATAGTTTGATAACAAGAAATGTGTGTAGTGGTTGAAAAACAAGTTTTAATGACTCCAACCAAAGTGTATGTAAACTTTTGACTTCAACTGTATACTATGTACCTGGTTTAGAGTAGTTAGCGAGGTAACTTTTGTCAACTCTGGATAACCGAGTGGGAAAAAAGGTGCTTATGCATTGATAAACACACTAAAGGTGGCATCAACAATAAGTAACACCATAGCCTGCTGAATTAGTAAGATAACTTTTTTCTCATTTTGATGTCGGCACAAATGATAATGTGGCACCCAGGGATAGGTGTTTCAGTATTGTCTCAATGAAGAGTCCGGCGTTCGACATGCACACGCAGTTACAAGCCTGCGAGTGTTAGTGGCAGGCGGACGAGAAATATCCACCGTCGTAATATGGATGAAGCCTGAGCTAGAATGTGAAGCTAACTGAAGCTGGCTTGCTTAAGAAAACCCTGAGTAAATCTAGCTTGCATTGTAGTATACCACTCTGGTGTCCAAGCAACAAGGTGTGGGTGATCAAAACACAAACACCATGGAAAAGAGAAAATTACGAGCCTCGTTTAGAGAGACAGGTGGGTGAATGAGGGGCAGGCGGAGCGTATGTGTGCTGGGTCATTAGATAAAGGAGCAAGAGAAAAAAGCACTGGTGAGAAGGAAGAGAGAAAGAGAGGATGGCAGGGTGGAAGGATGGCAACCGTAACCAAGCAACTACCTCCCCCCTTTGATCCCCCTCAGGACGCCCGGTACCTACTTCCTAAGCACGGCGATTTCATTCTCAATGCTGGTCTCTTTTCCCTTCAGTGCTTTCTTAGGGATGCACTTCACTGCAACCATCTTCCCTGTGGCCTTCTCCCTGGCCATGATCACCTCAGAGAACGCACCACTGTGGAAACAGAGGGAAAGAGAGATAGAGATAGAGGGGAGGGGGAGAGGGAGAGGGGTAGTGTTAAAATGGCGGCAGAAGAAATGGCAGCAGTTTTACGGGCGCCCAACCAATTGTGCTATTATGTGGGGGTTTTTCACGTTATTTGTAACTTATTTTGTACATAATGTTTCTGCAACCATATCTTATGGCAAAAAAGAGCTTCTGGATATTTGTACAACAGCTGGTGCACGAAGGAAGTCTCTAGATTTTGCTCGCCTGAAGTAGAGTATATTGTGATAAATTGCAGGCCACACTACCTGCCGAGAGAGTTTTCAGCTATACTTTTCATGGCAGTTTATTTACCACCACAGACAGATGCCGGCACTAAGACCACACTTTGTCAGCATGTACTCTGTATAAGGAAATAAGAAAACAGGAAACCACTCACCCAGAGGCGGCACTCCTAGTGGCCAGAGACTTTAATGCAGGGAAACAAATCAGTTCTACCAAATTTCTATCAACATGTTAAATGTGCAACCAGTGGGGGAAGAAAATTCTAGATCACCTGTACCCCACACACAGAGACACATACAAAGCTCTCCCTCTCCCTCCATTTGGTAAATCCGACCACAACTCTATCCTCCTGATTCCTGCTTACAAGCAAAAATTTTAATCAGGAAGCACCAGTGACTCGTTCCATAAAAAAGTGTTCAGATGAAGCAGATGCTAAACTACAGGACTGTTTTGCTATCACGGACTGGAACATGTTCCGGGATTCTTTCGATGGCATTGAGGAGTACACCGCATCAGTCACTGGCTTTTATCAATAAGTGCATCGAGGACGTCGTCCCCACAGTGACTGTACGTACATACCCCAACCAGAAGCCATGGATTACATTCAACATTCGCACTGAGCTAAAGGGTAGAGCTGCCGCTTTCATGGTGCGGGACTCTAACCCGGAAGCTTACAAGAAATCCTGCTATGCCCTGCGACGAACCATCAAACAGGAAAAGCATCAATACAGGGCTAAGATTGAATCATACTACACCAGCTCCGACGCTTGTCTTATGTGGCAGGGCTTGTAAAATATTACAGACAACAAAGGGAAGCACAGCCGCGAGCTGCCCAGTGACACGAGCCTACCAGACGAGCTAAATCACTTCTATGCTCACTTCAAGGCAAGCAACACTGAGGCATGCATGAGAGCTGTTCCGGACGACTGTGTGATCACGCTCTCCGTAGCCAACGTGATTAAGACCTTTAAACAGGGCAACATTCACAAGGCTGCGGGGCCAGACTGATTACCAGGTGACCAACTGGCAGGTGTCTTCACTGACAATTTCAACCTGTCCCTTATTGAGTCTGTAATACCAACATGTTTCAAGCAGACCACCATAGTCCCTGTGCCCAAAAACACAAAGGCAACCTGCCTAAATGACTACAGACCCGTAGCACTCACGTCCGTAGCCATGAAGTGCTTTGAAAGGCTGGTCATGGCTCACATCAACACCATTATCCCAGAAACTCTAGACCCACTCCAATTTGCATACCGCCCAAACAGATCCACAGATTATGCAATCTCTATTGCACCCCACATTGCCCTACCCACCTGGACAAAAGGAACACCTAAGTGAGAATGCTAATCATTGACTACAGCTCAGCATTCAACACCATAGTGCTCTCAAAGCTCATCACTAAGCTAAGGATCCTGGGACTAAACACCTCCCTCTGCAACTGGATCCTGGACTTCCTGACGGGCCGCCCCCTGGTGGTAAAGTTAGGTAGCAACACATCTGCCACACTGATCTTCAACACTGGAGCCCCCCCAGGGGTGCGTGCTCAGTCCCATCCTGTACTCCCTGTTCACCCACGACTGCATGGCCAGGCACGACTCCAACACCATCATTAAGTTTGCAGATGACATAACAGTGGTAGGCCTGATCACCGACAACAATGACGAGACAGCCTATAGGGAGGAGGTCAGAGACCTGGCCGGGTGGTGCCAGAATAACAACCTATCCCTCAACGTAACCAAGACTAAGGAGATGATTGTGGACTACAGGAAAAAGGAGGACCGAGCACACCCCCATTCTCATCGATGGGTCTGTAGTGGAGCAGGTTGAGAGCTTCAAGTTCCTTGGCGGCCACATCACCAACAAATTAGAATGGTTCAAACACACCAACACGGTCGTGAAGAGGGCATCGACAAAGCCTATTCCCCCTCAGGAAACTAAAAAGATTTGGCATCGGTCCTGAGATCCTCAAAAGGTTCTACAGCTGCAACATCGAGAGCATCCTAATACATCCAGGCAGTGATGCAACCTGACTGGTTGCATCACTGCCTGGTACGGCAATTGCTCGACCTCCGACCACAAGGCACTACAGAGGGTAGTGCGTACGGCCCAGTACATCGCTGGGGCAAAGCTGCCTGCCATCCAGGACCTCTACACCAGGCGGTGTCAGAGGAAGGCCCTAAAAATTGTCAAAGACCCCAGCCACAGACTGTTCTCTCTACTACCGCATGGCAAGTGGTACCGGAGTGCCAAGTCTAGGAGAAAAAGGCTTCTCAATAGTTTATACCCCCAAGCCATAAGACTCCTGAACAGGTAATCAAATGACTACCCGGACTATTTGCAAATTGTGCCCCCCCAACCCCTTTTTTACACTGCTGATACTCTGTTTATCATTATGCATCGTCACTTTAATTATACATTCATGTACATACTACCTCAATTGGGCCGACCAACCAGTGCTCCCGCACATTGGCTAACAGGGCTGTCTGCATTGTGTCCCACCACCCACCAACCCCTCTTTTACGCTACTGCTACTCTCTGTTTATCATATATGCATAGTCACTTTAACCATATCTACATGTACATACTACCTCAATCAGCCTGACTAACCGGTGTCTGTATGTAGCCTTGCTACTTTTATAGCCTCGCTACTGTTATTTTTCACTGTTGTTTTTATTTCTTTACTTACCTATTGTTCACCTAATACATTTTTTGCACTATTTGTTAGAGCCTGTAAGTAAGCATTTCAGTGTAAGGTTGTATTCGGCGCATGTGACAAATAAACTTTGATTTGAGAGAGACAGAGGCGGCAGAGAGAGGAAATGAAAGAGAGAGTACCTAGATCCTCTTTGGACTGTTCCGAAGGATCATGCCATTGCCCCGACTCCCCAATTACCCTCTGGACATCCCACATCTCCTGCCAAGTCACCACACCTTAACTCCCTCTGATAATCACCATTCCTCTGGTACAAAGTAGCCTGTGTTTCCGTAGTGTTTGTTCAGTGTGTGGTGGCATGGGGCGGCCCAAGTCCTTTGTTGTGCGTCCCTCACTCTTAAGCAAGTGCCCTTTATGTGTACGGAGAATTGTACAATGCCAACTTTCTAGCCTGTATGTTTATCGCCAATCAGACCATTTATGATGCTATACTTTCCTTAGAATACTTCCTATGTTGTCTTGCATATCCTGTTCCATAGATATTGCGAAATGCCCTTTGATTGGTTAGCGTGCAGCCTCCTATCATAATTTGTATCGCAAACCTACCTACCAGCCTTACAAGCCCTACAAGCCATGTCATTGTGCTGTGCCGTTTAAAGTTAGTTAATAAAAACCCTGCATTGATCGTGTAGCCAGCTTCCTCCATTATGTTTCCTCTCCTTCCCTCTCTGGCTTGCCCTTTCTCCCGCCTATACTCGCGCTTACTTTTCTATATTCCCTTTACTTTTGTGTCATTTTCTTCTGTGTTCCCTGCTCTTTAACCGCACAACAGAAATAGGTGCCTGAATGTTAGTCATTATCATACCCCTATACACACCATCCATTCACACACACACACGAACACACGCGCACACACACACGCACACACACGCGCACACACACGCACACACACGCGCACACAGAGCAACCTCCGTGGCACTGCTGTTTTTAAAGCCTTGGCTCCTGTCGAGGGTCTATTATAGGGATGGACCACTGGCTGTAGGCCAGCGGGTCAATCCAACCCCACTGCCAAAACGACGGGGTCTCAACTTATTATTGAGAGTAGAATACACCAGGAGCAATTTCGAAATGTGGTTGTGCATCAGCAGTTTATTTTACGTCAGTCACTGAGTCACTCAATTAGCCCATGTCAGCATTTTTGACCTTTTATTAATTGGTTAGTCTAGCCAGCTACCTAAACCTGTAGTCATGGTCGAATTACCAATCGTGGGGCTCCCATTGATTTTGTTACTCACTAAGATACCATATTTAAAAACTGCAAGCGTTCCTCTCCACCCGGTGGAGAAATGTGTGAAGAATTGCAGGAAATTCATTACAAAAACAGCTATTTTTTTCTCTGCCTCATGGCAAAATGAGTATAATTGCATCAAACCTGCTTTAAAACTGCAACATTTTCTCTATGCCCCATGGCAAAATATGTAGAATTGTAGGAAAGTAAGAAAACTGTAGCTGTCAAGAGGAGAGCTACTAAAATGTTTAAATCGCAAGGTGTGTGGGGGGGGGGCACCCAAAAGGCTAGCGCTGACTCTGACTCCATGTGTGGGTATGAATGTGTGTATGCAGACCTGCGAGCCACTGTGTGTGTGTGTGTGTGTGTAAATCGGCTCCTTTCAGCAGGCTCTAAACTCAGGTGTAGTCGGCCTGCTAAACCTCCCTTGGTCATCAAATCCATGCTAATCCTGCTCTCCTCTACACACTCCATAGATCATAGATACAGTAACACACGCACAGTCACACACCCTCCAGATACACATGCACGCACACACACACAAACTGCACAGCAACAGGCCGGCCTCTACAACCATCCAATAACCCTCCTTTAACCCTCTACCATCTTCTCTCTGCTGCAGCATTGAGACTTTAGTGAGAAAGAAAATCTGACTCATACGCAGCTGCGTGAATGTAATGTGTGTGTGTGTGTATTTGTGTGTGAGAAAGGTGTTCCGTGCATGTCTATACCAGAGCATCGTATAGCTTGCGCTATGCTGCAGTCAGAGTGAAAGGAACACAATGATTAAAACCACAGGAAGCTTGGAGGGGATTGCACAGAAGCAAGCGTTCACCACACACACGGTTAGAAGACGGTTGCTGCAGTGCAATTCTACCTTCACCTCGCACAGGGTGAGCCAGCATCATTTCCTGCTGGTAACTAAGAACGCCGCAGAGACTTTTGTCTCACTGCCACTACATGACACACACACGGTACATGATACACAATAGGGGCTCCCGCAATATAGGCAACTCTTTACGGGTAGAAGTAAGGACGCATATTTTCTGGAGGTTAAAAGAAAACATTTGGGCGTACACACAGTCAGACGAGAGAGCGACTGCCTGTTTTACTTGACACCTTATGTGACTGACTCTACCCTGTTTGACTATAATCCAAGGTGTGAGCTGGAACGTAAGCACAGCATTAATTGAGGAGAAAAGCTTTTCTAAATTTGGCTCGAGTAAAACTCCTTTCAATCCATTACTGGATTTAAAAATGACAGCGTGGCTCTACGAAATGGCTTTGAATAAGTGTCACAATCTAGTAGTGCTATCAGTGTTTCTATGTCATAGACTAGTTGGCTTTGACCTTGAGCGCTTTACTGCCATGAATACGATGGCTCTCTTTTGCTCTGCTTTCGTGGAATAAGTAGCTGATTAGCTCCTAGTCGGTTACCTCAACAGGTCCTTCCAGAGTGAACAGGTACTTCCCTCTGTGAGCTACACTTGCAGGATAAGAAATCTTGTCCGAGACCTGAAGACTTACGTTGGCTTCCCGGGCTAATGCCTCGGGCTTTAGCAGTGGCCTAACCCAGTCTTGTGACACACGAGATCCAGTTTCAAACCACAGTGGGTCACACCTGCATTGTTGTGTACGACTTGAGACCAGGCTACGATGCTAGCTAAGCTGACAAATGGATATTCCTCCTCTGTGAAACCCATTTGACAGCTTCTGTAGGCAATAAGCCTGTAACAAGACACCTAACTCATCCAGTACTCTCAGGCTCAGGGCACTCAAACATGAAAAGCACTTGCACATCCTAAGATTCCTTTAGCGAGTCTGCTTAGGAAATGTTTCAAATGTAACTTTAGAGAAAGAAATAACCTGAGACGGGTGCAGTGTGACGGTTTTTCATTTTCTCTAAAGAGCACGGGGCACTCGCATAATAAACCATTGGCAATTATGCGAATATAGAGTGAGTTTAAGTAAATGTTAAAAAGTGTGGAGTGGTTTTGGGGGTCACGGGGGCCGAGCTAGGCTAGAGTTGGTGTGTGTGTGTGTGTCTGTGTGTGTGTGTGTGTGTCTGCGTGCATGCCCTAGTCATGGCCTGTGCTGCTGCGGTAGCTGCTGAGTCAGAGTAAATCACAGAGAATCATGTTGTGTAAGACGCATTAATGCTCCGCTTATGTCATCTATTGGATGGAAAGTCATTGCCAGCCAGGCTAGATAATCCAGATGGGGTAGAGCATGTACTGGTCTAATGGAATTACAATTCCCTTTTAGGGGTCGAGTTCATGGTCATCGTTCGGCTGCAGAACAGTCCACGGACCACAACCTTGCTCGAGTACGGTCACTGGCGTCCTTGTCCCGTCAGGACTATTCAGTTACCCAATACACAGTGTTGTATGCCGACAGTCACCAAGACGAGCAACGGCTCAGGCGTATGACACGTCATGTCTCTCCAGTAGGACATTTACAAAGCGGCTGTGATTTAGTCAGGATCACAATGAGATGATAATGTTGTTATAAGCGGACACGCATGCTTATGACAGGTCTTACAGTGTATTGTAACTGAATCATAATAGCTGCAGGCTAAAGTGTTGCCAAAATTCCCTCAAAGTGATGATTACATCAATACTAGTGGGATGTCAAAGTTGGAATCCATTGTGGTGAAACTGCCATGTCCGTTTGCGATATTACATCAACAGACATTATTTTAAGCAACGGACACTGTGGGGCGGCAGGATAGCCTAGTGGTTAGAGTGTTGGACTAGTAACCGGAAGGTTGCAAGTTCAGATCCCCGAGTTGACAAGGTACCCTGAACAGGCAGTTAACCCACTGTTTCTAGGCCGTCATTGAAAATAAGAATTTGTTCTTAACTGACTTGCCTAGTTAAATAAAGGTTAAAAATATATATATAATTCCCTTGGACAGTACTGCACGTGCGTCACAAGAGCAGAGAATGTATTATGATTTGAACATTTGTTTTTACTACGTTGCTAGATACTCATCTCCTTTTCAAAAACATGTTTTTTTTAAATGCGCCTGGGGCAACCAGTGGCACCTACATGTTGGCCTACATGAGCTCCCATGAATTGAAATAGAATTGAAGCCAACACTGTAGACAGTGTTATGCCAACATTCACCAAGACAAGCAAAAGGCACCATCTCATCTTAAGACTGGCAATGTGGCATAGGCATTCATAAGCGTGTCAATATACGACGTGAATCAGATTATGATCACTTTAAAACAGGCATTATACATACTGTACAGCAAATTCTGTTTTGGAAAATGTTGCCTCTATTATTCCTGAGAATAATATAACATTCTCTCATACTGATGATTACTAACAACTTCTGTCCAGTGTCTGCTACTGCATCAACACGGAACGTTAGGCCTACATGTTGTTGTTATGAGCACTGGCTAGGGCCTGGGGTTGCTTTCCTGGAATGTAAGCTCTGTGCTCGGCTCGCCAGACTCTTGATTAAATGGTAGAAATAATCATTCTAATCTTTCTTTCCTGGAGGTTAGTTCAGCTGAGGCGAGAGAGAGAGAGAGAGAGAGAGGGCGGGCGGTCGGGCGAGATGGAGTGAGGGCGGGCGAGAGAGAGGGAGGGTGGGCGAGAGAGAGAGAGGGAGGGCGGGCAAGAGAGAGGGAGGGTGGGCGAGCAGGCGAGAGAGGGCAGGCGAGAGAGAGGGAGGGTGAGAAAGGGACGGAGGGCGGGAGAGAGAAAGGGAGGGTGGGCGAGAGAGAGAGGGTGGGCGAGAGAGAGAGGGAGGGCGGGAGAGAGGGAGGGCGAGAGAGAGGGAGAGAGAGAGGGAGGGAGGGAGGGAGAGAGAGAGGGAGGGCGAGAGAGAGGGCGAGAGAGAGGGAGAGAGGGAGGGCGAGAGACAGAGGGGAGAGCAAGAGAGAGGGGGGGGCGACAGAGAGGGGGGTGAGAGAGAGGGGGGCGACAGAGAGGGGGGTGAGAGAGAGGGGGTGAGAGAGCGGAAAAGAAAGAGACTGTAACTCGCCAAAATCTATTCTAAAGATTGCAGCTAAGCCTGAAATTCCATGTAAGTGTCCGACTGTTACTGTTTTGAAAATACAATTATTAAATTACGAACCTTGTTGGATTAGCCACGGGAAAAAAGACAGCTAGCCATGATTGGCTGAGATAATGAGTGGGCTGGACATGCCAAGAGATTCATTCGGATCGGTCTGCCATGTAGCATGCTTCTGTCTGTAATGAGCTGGTCAGTATGTGTATGTAATCCTTTATATAGCTTTTTTATATTATTTGTATCTCAGGTCCATTTGCATTGCTGGTTATAGCCTAATGTTATCTAGCTTACATTGAACCTGGTTGGTTAGCTACCTGCAGATTCATGCAGGGTAGTAACGAGTTGGGATGATGCTTCATTGTTTAGCTAGCTAGCTACATGTCTTAACAAAAGACTCTACTATGCAAGTAACTATTTCAATAGAATGTTTATGTTGTCACTGCGACAATTGTTGCTAGACGTAGCTGGTAAATTCACTTTGGTTATCTATTCCGATTTCAGAGCACTCGTCTGAGTGTGCCAGAGAGCAGAATAACTGACAAATTTACAAACGCTCAACACCCGTTGAATATGGCCGGTGTCAGTAAACGTTGGCAAAAATGCGTAATCAAATTTGCCAGCAGCACAGTTGCAGTCAGCAACGCTTTGGTTAACATAAAAACAGCCTAACCAGCTCTGCTAGGGCGAGTAAAATGGTCAGATTGAGCCGTTCTCTCATTGTGTCTGGAAGAAGCTAGCAAGCTAGCCAACGTTAGCCAGTTAGCTTGACTGCTGCTGTTAGGTCAGAACGCTCAGATCAATGCTACTCCTCGGCCAGAGCGTCAAGTGTGCTCTATGAACGCTCTGAGAGCGAAACACTCGGAATTTACGAAAGACAAATCTGACAAACGCTCTGAGTTTACGAACACCCAGAACACACTCTGGCACTCCAGATTAAATTTACGAACACACCCGTAGTATATACCAGACTTTAGATCTCGAAATCTTTGGTTGCTTAGTACATATGTGAATCCTTAAAGAGATTGGTGGGGTTAAAGCGTAAGAGGGTGTGAATGATGCTGAATGGGTGTAGACAAAGAAGAACTCTCCAGTAGGTGTACCAAAACACTCAAGGGCCATTTTCTCAAAAGTGAGGTTACAGGTTTATCAACTTTCAAAGCAGAATTACTTTTTTCTAGCTGAGTCTTTACTTTTATCCATTGTAAAAAAACATAGGATATTTTGCCTCAAGACGGTCGGTCACAAATGTGGAAAAAGTCAAGGGGTATGAATACTTTCCGAATGTACTGTAAATTATGTGTATGTATTATGCAGGTACCTGATCTGAGCCATAAGGGAGACTAAGCATCTACAATATCAGATGGGGGGGCTGCAATGTAGCCTATTTGAAAATCACCATCATGTTTAGAAATCACCATCACCCACTAAAAAAACATATCATTTTTGCAAGATTAAGTGTATGAGCTAGTCATGTATCAATGTTTATGAATTAGGTATGACATAGCCAATGAATATGTAGCACAAGTTTGGATTTCACCCCTCTCAAAATGAAATGGTTTTGACCGTTTGAAGATGCACATTGGCCATGCAGTGCGCATCATAAAAGTGATTCCGCATGATAAATGTATCAAATTTACCCTGTATATCTAAAAATAACAATATTGACTGATTGTTTAAAGCAAAACTACCAAAACTGATGGTGAATCTTAACAATCAAAATAAAATCAATTGTAAACACTGTTCAACAAGTATAGCCAAATGAGAGTTGTTTCTGGTAGCTTACTTTTATTCCGGTAAAACAATTTTCAACAGCTCATAGATATGAATAACCTAGCAAATTACATACAGTGCCTTCAGAAAGTATTCATACCCCTTGACTTATTCCATATAATATTGTTGTGTTACAGCGTGAATTCAAAATGGATTAAATAGATATTTTTCCCTGCCTATCTACACACAATATCCCATAATGACAAAGTAAAAACATATTTTTAGAAATGTTTGCAAATTTAATTTAATGAAATACAGAAATCGAATTTATGTAAGTATTCACACCTCTGAGTCAATATGTGTTAGAATCACCCTTGACAGGGTTTACAGCTGTGTGTAACTTGGCCACTCAGGAACATTAAATGTTGTACTGTGTACAGTATATTTGCTGTTGTATTTTAGATTATTGTCCTGCTGAAAGGTGAATTTGTCTTCCAGTGTCTGTTGGAAAGCAGACTGATGAACCAGGTTTTTCCTCTGGGGCTTTGCCTGTGCTCAGCTCTTTTCCATTTATTTTCATCTTTAAAAAACGAGTCCTTGCCGATCACAAGCATAGCCATAACATGATGCAGCCACTCTGTCATTTAGGTTAGTATTGTGGAGTAACTACAATGTTGTTGATCCACCCTCAGTTGTTTTCTGCCATCACAGCCATTAAACTTTAAGTGTTTTAAAGTCCCCATTGACCTCGTGGTGAAATCCCTGAGGGTGTATTTGTAACGGATGTGAAACGGCTAGCTTAGTTAGCGTGGGCGCTAAATAGCGTTTCAATCAGTGACGCCACTTGCTCTGAGACCTTGAAGTAGTAGTTCCCCTTGCTCTGCAAGGGCCGCGGCTTTTGTGGAGCGATGGGTAACGATGCTTCGTGGGTGTCAGTTGTTGATGTGTGCAGAAGGTCCCTGGTTGATACACCATCCATAGTGTAATTATAAATTCATCATGCTCAAAGGGATATTAAATGTCTGCTTTTTTTTGTCTTTACCCATCTACCAATAGGTGCTCTTTTTTTTGTCTTTACCCATCTACCAATAGGTGCTCTTTTTTTTGTCTTTACCCATCTACCAATAGGTGCTCTTTTTTTTGTCTTTACCCATCTACCAATAGGTGCTCTTTTTTTTGTCTTTACCCATCTACCAATAGGTGCTCTTTTTTTTGTCTTTACCCATCTACCAATAGGTGCTCTTTTTTTGTCTTTACCCATCTACCAATAGGTGCTCTTTTTTTTGTCTTTACCCATCTACCAATAGGTGCTCTTTTTTTTGTCTTTACCCATCTACCAATAGGTGCTCTTTTTTTTGTCTTTACCCATCTACCAATAGGTGCTCTTTTTTTTGTCTTTACCCATCTACCAATAGGTGCTCTTTTTTTTGTCTTTACCCATCTACCAATAGGTGCTCTTTTTTTTGTCTTTACCCATCTACCAATAGGTGCTCTTTTTTTTGTCTTTACCCATCTACCAATAGGTGCTCTTTTTTTTGTCTTTACCCATCTACCAATAGGTGCTCTTTTTTTTGTCTTTACCCATCTAC
The DNA here is from genome assembly GCF_057628025.1 of Oncorhynchus mykiss. Taxonomy (NCBI): domain Eukaryota; kingdom Metazoa; phylum Chordata; class Actinopteri; order Salmoniformes; family Salmonidae; genus Oncorhynchus; species Oncorhynchus mykiss. The sequence continues at coordinate 55,194,702 of NC_143022.1, read as the reverse complement.
CAATAGGTGCTCTTTTTTTTGTCTTTACCCATCTACCAATAGGTGCTCTTTTTTTTGTCTTTACCCATCTACCAATAGGTGCTCTTTTTTTTGTCTTTACCCATCTACCAATAGGTGCTCTTTTTTTTGTCTTTACCCATGTACCAATAGGTGCTCTTTTTTTTGTCTTTACCCATCTACCAATAGGTGCTCTTTTTTTTATCTTTACCCATCTACCAATAGGTGCTCTTTTTTTTGTCTTTACCCATCTACCAATAGGTGCTCTTTTTTTTGTCTTTACCCATCTACCAATAGGTGCTCTTTTTTTTGTCTTTACCCATCTACCAATAGGTGCTCTTTTTTTTGTCTTTACCCATCTACCAATAGGTGCTCTTTTTTTTGTCTTTACCCATCTACCAATAGGTGCTCTTTTTTTTGTCTTTACCCATCTACCAATAGGTGCTCTTTTTTTTGTCTTTACCCATCTACCAATAGGTGCTCTTTTTTTTGTCTTTACCCATCTACCAATAGGTGCTCTTTTTTTTGTCTTTACCCATCTACCAATAGGTGCTCTTTTTTTTATCTTTACCCATCTACCAATAGGTGCTCTTTTTTTTGTCTTTACCCATCTACCAATAGGTGCTCTTTTTTTTGTCTTTACCCATCTACCAATAGGTGCTCTTTTTTTTGTCTTTACCCATCTACCAATAGGTGCTCTTTTTTTTGTCTTTACCCATCTACCAATAGGTGCTCTTTTTTTTGTCTTTACCCATCTACCAATAGGTGCTCTTTTTTTTGTCTTTACCCATCTACCAATAGGTGCTCTTTTTTTTGTCTTTACCCATCTACCAATAGGTGCTCTTTTTTTTATCTTTACCCATCTACCAATAGGTGCTCTTTTTTTTGTCTTTACCCATCTACCAATAGGTGCTCTTTTTTTTGTCTTTACCCATCTACCAATAGGTGCTCTTTTTTTTGTCTTTACCCATCTACCAATAGGTGCTCTTTTTTTTGTCTTTACCCATCTACCAATAGGTGCTCTTTTTTTTGTCTTTACCCATCTACCAATAGGTGCTCTTTTTTTTGTCTTTACCCATCTACCAATAGGTGCTCTTTTTTTTGTCTTTACCCATCTACCAATAGGTGCTCTTTTTTTTGTCTTTACCCATCTACCAATAGGTGCTCTTTTTTTTGTCTTTACCCATCTACCAATAGGTGCTCTTTTTTTTGTCTTTACCCATCTACCAATAGGTGCTCTTTTTTTTGTCTTTACCCATCTACCAATAGGTGCTCTTTTTTTTGTCTTTACCCATCTACCAATAGGTGCTCTTTTTTTTGTCTTTACCCATCTACCAATAGGTGCTCTTTTTTTTGTCTTTACCCATCTACCAATAGGTGCTCTTTTTTTTGTCTTTACCCATCTACCAATAGGTGCTCTTTTTTTTGTCTTTACCCATCTACCAATAGGTGCTCTTTTTTTTGTCTTTACCCATCTACCAATAGGTGCTCTTTTTTTTGTCTTTACCCATCTACCAATAGGTGCTCTTTTTTTTGTCTTTACCCATCTACCAATAGGTGCTCTTTTTTTTGTCTTTACCCATCTACCAATAGGTGCTCTTTTTTTTGTCTTTACCCATCTACCAATAGGTGCTCTTTTTTTGTCTTTACCCATCTACCAATAGGTGCTCTTTTTTTTGCGAGGCATTGAAAAACCTCCCGTGTCTTTGTAGTTGAATCAGTGTCTGAAATCCCCTGCTCAACTGAAGGACCTTACAGATAATTGTACCTGTGGGGTATATAGGTAGTCATTCAAAAATCATGTTAAACACTATTATGTTATTATGCATGCAACATATGTGACTTAAGCAAATGTTTCATGCTGAACTTATTTAGGCTTGCCATAACAAAAGGGAATGAGTAACTTGACTCAAGACATTCCAGCTTTTTATTTTTAATAATGGGGTGTGAATACTTTCTGAAGGCACTTTAGGTTGTGAACTAATGCTGCCTAATATCACACAAACTATTTTAGCATTTGAATGCTGAACGTGTTGCTCAGATGAGCAAGATCAGGAACAGGCCACCTACCAGACATTGGTCTGCATGCGAAGCTGGCACAGTGCGCAGTTTGACTAGGTTACTGATATTCCCTAGGTTGTTGGGCATGACTGTCAAGACAGTTACATTCTTAGTTTGACCATGAACGAGAGAACACATCAGTTGTACAAAAAATGATATTTTTTGGAAGGTAGAAACAAAGAAATAGGAGCAAAACATTTGTGAATCTGTGTATCGTAACTTTTGAATACATTTTCTGACGGATGCATGCTACATTTGGATCGGTTCGGGGTCCGCGGACCTGAATCGTTAAATCCCTACTATTAACTTGACCCGTGTTTCCAGACCTAAACCAGCTCCCCTTACTATATCCTGTACTACTATCACGTCTGGGTGTCGTTATAAAGCGTCTTAGAACAGGAGTGCTGATCTAGGATCAGGTGAAGAAGTCCTATGAATACAGGACAAGATTCAAGTAATCAGGGATTCAACGAATGCATATGAGGAGGCAGAGACACTTCTGCGCCCACATACGGACACACATACACTTACAACAGCCACAGCCACATCTAAAGGGTCCCCATCATCATACCAATTTCCTAGCTGCAGCTCAACTCAATCCCCTCTCCCCCAAGAGCCAGCCACTCATTTGAGGACCGACTGTGTGTACACACACACACACACTTTACTCCACAATCCCTCAGTGCCTGCCTGAAAGGAGACTAGCTACACTACAGCACTTTCCCTGAAAATAGGACTGGGTAAAGGAAGGTAATAAGAGAAAACCCTTGAAAGTGGTATTAACGCTACAGAGCAGTCCAGTTACAGTGAATATGGTTATGGTGGTCTAATTGTCCTGCACAGATGTGATAAGTAAGGAGGCACTGTAGAAGTATTTGTTTGTTTCTGGTACTAAATGCATCTCTGACATCATCATTGAGAGCACCATCATTGAGTGCGAGCGAGAGCGAAATGCCGGCCAAGCAGCAGTGGATCTGACTGACTGATGTCGACAGGATCCGTGCGTGGGAAAAAAATCCCTGGGGAAGCCAAGCCAGAACAAAAGCCTTATTACAACCTGTGTGTTCTATAACAACCTATGTGTTCTTATTACAACCTATGTGTTCTATAACAACCTATGTGTTCTTATTACAACCTATGTGTTCTTATTACAACCTGTGTGTTCTATTATTACAACCTATGTGTTCTTATTGCAACCTATGTGTTCTATAACAACCTATGTGTTCTATAACAACCTGTGTGTTCTATTATTACAACCTATGTGTTCTATTATTACAACCGATGTGTTAATTTGTTCTATAACCTGTTAATTCATATACATTGCCACTGTGATATATAGGCCTAAGGTTAGAGACAATAAGACATAAATAAATTCAACCACACCTTTGTTCCATCATAAAACCGTCCACAAAGCATATTGCATGTAACAAGTAGACTGAAAAGATTTGGCATGGGTCCTCAGATCCTCAAAAGTTTCTACAGCTGCACCATCGAGAGCATCCTGACTGGTTGCATCACCGCCTGGTATGGCAACTGCTTGGCCTCCGACCGCAAGGCACTACAGAGGGTAGTGCGTAAGGCCCAGAACATCACTGGGGCGAAGGACCTCTGTATCAGACAGCGTCAGAGGAAGGCCCTAAAACTCCAGCCACCCTAGTCATAGACTGTTCTCTCTGCTATCACATGGCACGCGGTACCGGAGCACCAAGTCGAGGTCCAAAAAGCTTCTTAACAGCTTCAACCCCCGAGCCATAATACTCCTGAACAGTCAATCAAAGGGCTACCCTTGACCCCTCTTTTACACTGCTGCTACTCTGTTTATAATCTATGCAGTCACTTTAACTCTACCTACATGTACATATTACCTTAATTACCTCAACTAACCGGTTCCCTCGCACATAGACTCTGTACCGGTACCCCCTGTACATAGCCTTGCTTGTTATTTTACTGCTGCTGTTAAATTATTTTTCACATAACTTTTCTTAACTTCTTAAAGCATGGTTGATTCAGGGCTAAGTATTTGGCGCATGTGACAAATACAATTTGGAATACCTGGAATTCTATCCATGAGCACACTTCCCAGAATGCCAGTGACCATCAAAGGTGAGCATTTGCCCACTGAAGTCGGTTACTGCAGTCAGGTTAAGACCCTGGTGACGATGACGAGCAAACCCACAGTTTCATCAGCTGTCCGGCTGGCTGGTCTCAGATGATCCTGCAGGTGAAGAAGGCAGATGTGGAGGTCCTGGGCTGGCGTGGTTACACGTGGTCTGCGTTTGTGAGGCCGGTTGGACAAATTCTCTAAAACGACGTTGGAGGCAGCTTATGGTGGAGAAATAAACATTCAATTATCTGGCAACAGCTCTGGTGGGCATTCCTGTAGTCAGCATGCCAATTCAACACTCCTCCAAAATTGAGACATCTGTAGCATTGTGTTGTGTGACAAAACTGCACATTTATGGGGTGGCCTTTTGTTCCCAGCACAAGGTGCACATGTGTAATGATCATGCCATTTAATCAGCTTCTTGATATTCTACACCTGTCAGGAGGACTAATTATATTGGCAAAGTAGAAATTCTCACTGACGGGGATGTAAACAAATTCGTACACAACATTTGAGAAGCTTTTTGTGCATTGGAACATTTCTGGGATCTTTAATTTCAGCTCATGAAACATGGGAGCAACACTTTACATGTTGCACTTATTTTTGTTCAGTGTGATATATATTTCTCATTCAAAGAGCACACATCAGATGCTTGTTTAACACAACTTTTATTCTATTGTAATCAAAAATCTAAGCTTATCTATCCTTCTGTTTGTATTGGGAAACAAAATGGATTACACCTGCCTGCCAAACATTCAATTGAGCTGTAGTAAAGGAACAATATTAGAAAGTGTGATGTCAGGGTCCGTGGATCAATAGCAGATTCTCCCTCTCATAGCTATGCATTGCTGAAGGGTAACAAGGAAAAGACTATGGCCAGAAGCAGCCCTATTAACCATAAGGACTTCACCTCGATTCTTAAAGGATTAAATAGGTATGTGCAATATGGTGGTAGTGCCACATTTCCCTCTGGTAGGCTAGTTGGAATTTCTGGAGAAGCCTGAAATGAAGGAGGGGAAGGAAGAATCTGAGAATCTGGGTCTCTTCCTGTCCCACACTCCTTTGATAAATCTATTCTTAATTCCCAAGCAAAGGGTCTAGGCTGAATGAGGGATTGGGAAGAGGAGGAGAGAGGACCGTGCTGTGTGTGTGGGTGCTATAGCTGGAAGGGCTGACTCATCCTGAGTGACCCGACCACCACACCAGCTCAGCAGGCAGCTAGCTGACTGAATACACCACACCTGCTGTCTCTGCTTAAACACAACACAGCAGGAGCCCCAACCAGGGCCTCTGCTGTGTTGGCATGGGCCTGTGTGTGCGTGTGTGTGTGTGGGTGTGGAAGAAAGTTTTACAGAACAAAACTGAGCACGACCGAGCTACAGCAGATGTAGGTGGGCAGACAGGCAGAGGCATGGTGAGCTGTTATGTAGAGATGACTGGTTTTCAACCTATCGACTGTTCAGACAGTGACTCATTATGACGACATTCACAGGTAACAATAAAAAGAACAGATGAGGGCATCGTAACCTTCTGCCGTTACGATCACCCACTCCGTGAATACTGTACGACAGGTTCCACTGTACTTAGTGGGGCAAAAAAGTATTTAGTCAGCCACCAATTGTGCAAGTTCTCCCACATAAAAAGATGAGAGGCCTGTAATTTTCATCATAGGTACACTTCAACTATGACAGACAAAATGAGGGGGAAAAAAATCCAGAAAATCACATTGTAGGATTTTTAAGGAATTTATTTGCAAATTATGGTGGAAAATAAGTATTTGGTCAATAACAAAAGTGTTTCAATACTTTGTTATATACCCTTTGTTGGCAATGACAGAGGTCAAACGTTTTCTGTAAGACTTCACAAGGTTTTCACACACGGTTGCTGGTATTTTGGCCCATTCCTCCATGCAGATCTCCTCTAGAGCAGTGATGTTTTGGGGCTGTTGCTGGGCAACACAGACTTTCAACTCCCTCCAAATATTTTCTATGGAGTTGAGCTCTGGAGACTGGCTAGGCTACTCCAGGACCTTGAAATGCTTCTTACGAAGCCACTCCTTCGTTGCCCGAGCGGTGTGTTTGGGATCATTGTCTATCTCAAGGCCATCAGACTGTTAAACAGCCACCACTAACATTGAGTGGCTGCTGCCAACACACTGGCTCAACTCCAGCCACTTTAATAATGGGAATTGATGTAAAATATATCACTAGCCACTTTAAACAATGCTACTTAATATAATGTTTACATACAATACATTATTCATCTCATATGTCTACGTATATACTGTACTCTATATCATCTACTGCATCTTTATGTAATACATGTATCACTAGCCACTAACTATGCCACTTTGTTTACATACTCATCTCATATGTATATACTGTACTCGATACCATCTACTGCATCTTGCCTATGCCGTTCTGTACCATCACTCATTCACATATCTTTATGTACATATTCTTTATCCCTTTACACTTGTGTGTATAAGGTAGTACTTTTGGAATTGTTAGTTAGATTACTTGTTGGTTATTACTGCATTGTCGGAACTAGAAGCACAAGCATTTCGCTACACTCGCATTAACATCTGCTAACCATGTGCATGTGACAAATAAAATTTGATTTGGTTGTCATGCTGAAAGACCCAGCCACGTTTCATCTTCAATGCCCTTGCTGATGGTAGGCTTTGTTAATTTGGTCCCAGCTCTCTGCAGGTCATTCACTAGGTCCCCACGTGTGGTTCTGGGATTTTTGCTCACCGTTCTTGTGATCATTTTGACCCCACGGGGTGAGATCTTGTGTGGAGCCCCAGATCGAGGGAGATTATCAGTGGTCTTGTATGTCTTCCATTTCCTAATAATTGCTCCCACAGTTGATTTCTTCAAACCAAGCTGCTTACCTATTGCAGATTCAGTCTTCCCAGCCTGGTGCAGGTCTACAATTTTGTTTCTGGTGTTCTTTGACAGCTCTTTGGTCTTGGCCATAGTGGAGTTTGGAGTGTGACTGTTTGAGGTTGTGGACAGGTGTCTTTTATACTGATAACAAGTTCAAACAGGTGCCATTAATACAGGTAACGAGTGGAGGACAGAGGAGCCTCTTAAAGAAGAAGTTACAGGTCTGTGAGAGCCAGAAATCTTGCTTGTTTGTAGGTGACCAAATACTTATTTTCCACCATAATTTGCAAATGAATTCATAAAAAATCTTACAATGTGATTCTTTTTGATTTTTTTTTCTCATTTTGTCTGTCATAATTGAAGTGTACCTATGAAAATTACAGGCCTCTCATCTTTTTAAGTGGGAGAACTTGCACAATTGGTGGCTGACTAAATACTTTTTTGCCCCACTGTATATGACTGTGACACATATTACTTCTTAACTGTATACTAAATTGTGTGTCTTACGTGCCCCCGGAAGCACAATGAATTTCCCCGCCAGGACAATATAGTTGGATGGAACGGAATGAATTACGTAAGGTCTCTTGGCGTGACCCAAATCAATGTGACTGAGCATTGATGTTTTCAATGGTGACCAATTTGGCCGTTCCTTTCTTTTTCCCAAGCTTGCTTCCCATCTCATCTCAATGCATTGTTGAAGGGCAACGGGTGGAGATTATGGCCTCATCCAGAAACAGCCTTTCACCTAGATCTTAAAATATTGAACAGGTATGAGCAATACTGTTTCAATTTAACTAGGCAAGTCAGTTAAAAATGTGTTCTTGTGCTAATATAGTGCTAGTTCCACATTTACCTCTGATAGGCTAGTTGGAATTTCTGCCATATTGCTTATACCTAATAAACAATCCAATCCGTTCTGATGTAAATGTGTCTATGGGCTAGTGGGTAAATTCGAGGGTCGGGGGAAGGGGTTGAAGGTTATTCAGTCAGGGAGACCTAAAGTGAATGAGTGAGAAGGGATGATCCCTATTGGACACTGATGGGAAAGCCCGAAGTAGAGGAAGGGAAGGAAGAGGAGGAGAAGAGATAATCTACATCTCTCTGTCCCTGTCACCTCCTTCCTATATCAGTATATTCTTAATCCCCAAGCAAAGTGTCGAGGCTGAGCGCTGAATAAGGGGTCGGGAGGAGAAAAGACAGCGCTGTGTGTATGTGTGTGCTAAACCTGCCAGGGTTGGCTCACCCTGAGTGAACCGCCTGCTGTCAGCCTGTGACAGCAGCTCAGCAGGCAGCAAGCTCACTGAATACAACACACTACACACACCTGCTGTCTCTGCTTATACACAACACAGCAGGAGCCCAACCAGAGCCTCTGCTGTGCTGACATGGGACAGTGTGTGTGTGTGTGTGTGTGTGTGTGTGTGTGTTAGAAAAAAAGGTTTACAACAGAACAAAACTAAGCACGACCGAGCTACTGAAGACATTGGTGGGCAGACAGGCAGAGGCATTTTTAATTCATTTCTTGTTTTCATTTTAACCTTTAAGTAGGCACTTTCGGTTACTGGCCCAACACTCTAACCACTAGGCTACCTGCCGCCCCCAGGCATGGTGGGCTGTTATGTAGAGATGACTGGTTTTCAACCTACAGACTGTTTAGACAGTGACTCATTTTTTTATTTTTTCACCTTTATTTAACCAGGTAGGCCAGTTGAGAACACGTTCTCATTCACAACTGCGACCTGGCCAAGATAAAGCAACGCAATGCGACAAAAACAGAGTTACACAAACAAAAACGTACAGTCAATAACAAAATAAAAATATTAAAATCTATGTACAGTGTGTGCAAATGTAGAAGAGTAGGGAGGTAAATGCAATAAATAGGCCATAGAGGCAAAATAATTACAATTTAGCATTAATACTGGAGTGATAGATGTGCAGATGATGATGTACAAGTAGAGATACTGGGGGGCAAAAGAGCAAGAGGGTAAGTAATATTATGGGGATGAGGTAGTTGGGTGTGCTACTTACAGATTGACTGTGTACAGGTACAGCGATCGGTAAGCTGCTCTCACAGCTGATGCTTAAAGTTAGAGGGAGATTTAGACTCCAGCTTCAGAGATTTTTGCAATTCGTTCCAGTCATTGGCAGCAGAACAAAATGGAAGGAAAGGCGGCCAAAGGAAGTGTTGGCTTTGGGGATGACCAGTGAAATATACCTGCTGGAGAGCATGCTACAGGTGGGTGTTGCTATGGTGACCAGTGAGCTGAGATAAGGCGTGGCTTTACCTAGCAAAGATTTATAGATGACTTGGAGCCAGTGGGTTTGGCGACGAATATGTAGCGAGGGCCAGCCAACGAGACCATACAGGTCGCAGTGGTGGGTAGTATATGAGGCTTTGGTGATAAAACGGATGGCACTGTGACAGCAAATTGGATGTAGTCTGAGTAGAGTGTTGGGGGCTATTTTGTAAATGACATCGCCAAAGTCAAGGATCGGTAGGATAGTCCGTTTTACAAGGGTATGTTTGCAGCATGAGTGAAGGAGGCTTTGGTGTGAAATAGGAAGCCGATTCTAGATTTAATTTTGGATTGGAGATGCTTAATGTGAGTCTGGAAGGAGAGTTTACAGTCTAACCAGACACCTAGGTATTTGTAGTTGTCCACATATTCTAAGTCAGAACCGTCCAGAGTAGTGATGCTAATCAAGCGGGTGGGTGCGGGCAGCAATCAGTTGAAGAGCATGCATTTAGTTTTACTAGCATTTAAAAGCTGTCGCAGGCCACGGAAGGAGTGTTGTATGGCATTGACGCTCGTTTGGAGGTTAGTTAACACAGTGTCCAAAGAAGGGCCAGATTTATACAGAATGGTGTCGTCTGCGTAGAGGTGGATCAGAGAATCACCAGCAGCAAGAGTGACATCCTTGATATACACAGAGAAAGGAGTCGGCCCGAGAATTGAACCCTGTGGCACCCCCATAGAGACTGCCAGAGGTCCTGACAACAGGCCCTCCGATTTGACACACTGAATTCTATCGGTGAACCAGGCGAGGCAGTCATTTGAGAAACCAAGGCTATTGAGTCTGCCGATAATAATGCGGTGATTGACAGAGTCGAAAGCCTTGGCCAGGTCGATGAAGACGGCTGCACAGTACTATCTTTTATCGATGGCGGTTATATCGTTTTGGACCTTGAGCGTGGCTGAGGTGCACCCATGACCAGCTCGGAAACCAGATTGCATAGTGGAGAAGGTACGGTGGGATTCGAAATGGTCGGTGATCTGTTTGTTAACTTGGCTTTAGAAGACTTTAGAAAGGCAGGGCAGGATGGATATAGGTCTAACAGTTTGGGTCTAGAGTGTCTCCCCCTTTGAAGAGGGGGATGACCGCAGCAGCTTTCCAATCTTTAGGGATCTCAAGACGATATGAAAGAGGTTGAATAGGTTTCGCAACAATTTTGGCGGATCATTTTAGAGAGGGTCCAGATCGACTAGCCCAGTTGATTTGTAGGGATCCAGATTTTGCAGCTCTTTCAGAACATCAGGGGGGGCAGCCAGGTGGAAAGCATGGCCAGCCGTTGAAAAATTATTGAAATTCTCGATTATCGTAGATTTATCGGTGGTGACAGAGTTTCCTAGCCTCAGTGCAGTGGGCAGCTGGGAGGAGGTGGTCTTATTTTCCATAGACGTTAGTGTCCCAAAACTTTTTGGAATCAGTGCTACAAAGATGCAAATTTCTGTTTGAAAAAGGAACATTGGTCCCTAAACTCATGACACTCACAGGTAACAATAAAAGAAGAGATGAGGGCATTGTAACCTTCTGCCGTTACGATCTTGAATACAACGGGAGCCTGCAAGGAAATATAGTTGAATGGAATGGAGTGAATTACGTAAGGTCTCTCGGTGTGACCCAAGTCAGGGGTTACAATCACACTAAAGCCATGTGTTCAAATCAAGAGGCTGATGGGAACATTGAGCTCCTCTCCTCCTTGATGGTAATGAGAGGCACAGCCTGTACCTCAGGAGGACAGGGTCGAACACGGATCCATATGGGTTTAGGGGGGAGGACATTAAGGGCTTTCACGCTGCATGTTCTTTCTTAGCCCTGGGCTAAGCCAAAAAGTGTGCAGACTGAATGTGACTTAGCCTAAGAGATGTAGCATTTTGAGAATGATCTTAGACTCTCAACAACAAATAGGATATGCCGTGATGAAGGGATTCCATTTATTTCCTGAATTGACTGAATCAAAATGGAATTGACCCCAATCCTGATCCCCATATTGTCCAAGTTTACACAGTTGAATGGAGACCAGCATTGCCAGTTTACTGAAGCTAAGAGTGGCCTACCTTTCCAGCTTGACACCGTTCTCCGAGGGCTGGCCAAAAACAGCCCCCGAGAATTCCCTTCTTCGACACAGGCTTCCTACAATACCCGATCAAATGACATTCTCCCCAAAAGAAGGAGTGCTGATGCATGTGTTGCTGCTTACATTGGAGGAATTAAATAGAAAAACAAACATCTGAAGGTCAAAGGACTTAGTCTCGTTTCCTATAATACACAGCTTATCAATTCAACCTCTATCAATCATGTTGACAGATTTTCACTTCACGTTCAAAACACACACACAAAAAAAAACTAGTTAGCCGAACCAAATCAAGCTTTATTTATACAGCACATTTCAGACATGAAATGCAACGCAATGTGCTTTACAGTAAAAAAATTAAATAAAAGCGGAAATATTTAATACACAAAAAGATAAAACAAAAAGAACGGCAGGTTATTCCAGAAGCTTGAGGGCATAATAACTAATAGCTGCCTCTCCCTGCCTCTTGGTCCTAGACGTTGGGAAAGTTAAAAGGCCAGAGGACCTGAGGGACCTACTGGCTACATAGCTTAAAAACATGTCTGACATGTGTTGGGGTGCACAATCGTGGATTGATTTAAAAACCAATACAATAATCTTAAAATGAGTTCTAAAACCAGTGAAATATGTGTTCTCCGCCTGGCCTCGGTCAGTACCCGTGCTGCAGCATTCTGTATGTTTTGCAGTTGCCCAATGTCTTTCTTGGGTAGACCAGACAGGAGAGCATTACAGTAGTCAAGCCTGCTTGTAATAAAAGCACGGAGGAGTCTCTGTATCAGCCGGAGAGAGAAACGGCCGCACCGTGGAAATGTTCCTCAGGTGGTAAAAAGCTTCTTTGATCACATTCCGAATGTGTGAATCGAAATTTAGTTCAGAATCTCAAATAACACCTAGATTTTGTACCTGGTGTTTTATCTTTGCCTGTGAATTAAAGTGTGGCTAGATTATCAATCTGTGCTTTGGCTCCAACAACAAGTAACACCTACAGTATGCATGTAACACCCAGGCCATTGATGACAATCTTGAAGAGGGAGGGAATCTTTTTGAAGAACTGTCTTCCAGTCTTCCATTTGGGGAATATGCCCTTCAAAGTGAGCACTAACATGCTCCCCGTGTGCATCATAATAACGCAGCCACAGCAGAGCGGGCTTAAGTTGAGCGGCACTAACTGTAGGGCAGAAATAAACTCTGCTAGAATGTGTCTGCACTGAAAAAAAAGTGTAGTAGTTCAAGCATGAGAGAATACGTTGCGAGAATAACAGAACTGTGAGCTGGACTTTTGTCCCAAGTACAACAAACAGTACTAACGGGATGAAACCCTTCCCCATATCTGTGTGTCTGTTTCGTTTCCCAGTTCAATGGTCAATCTAGCTTTAATAAAAGCATCTCTTGGAGTGCCCCAGTAGCTATACATTCGAGATGTCCACGATGAGTATGATGTGTCTCCTCTAATGCCCAGGAAGCTCCGATTCAAACTACCATTAGACAGCTCTGCAAGCATGTCAAAACATGTTTGTTGCTCAAATATGGAGTTTTGCTGAGCAACTATCCTAATTTACTCCGGTTATGGCCAACGCTTATATCCAAAAGAGGTCTAAATAAAACTGTTTACAAGCAACCAAATAAAAGCCCTTTCAGCACCTCTAATGTTTTGAGCTTTTGTAAACCTCTGACCTGTGAGACCGTAATGAGTGATTTACAGGAGCAAAAGGAGCAAAATAGGCATTTGTTTTTGAGTTGCTTGCACATTTTTATTTAGACATTTTTTTAGAAGAATATAACGGACGTAAATGAAGATTGTTGCTCAGCAAAACTTCATAATTAGTGAGTAATAAGTATTTTGACATAACGCTTGCAAAAGCTGTCCAATGGGAGTTTGAAATCGGAGCTTCCTGGGCGTTAGACAGGAGACACATCATACTCATCTTTGACATCCTGAACACACAGATTCTGGGGAACTGAACACCATAGATCTGAAGTGATAATGAAAATGGTACATATGCCCAGAGTGATCTTAAAATCGCCAGGTAACTTAGACGATAGATGAAGTGATAGCAGTGCTTTCATGACTGCTGATGAAGAGGATAACATTACATGCATTGATTGACATGAATGGTTGACTTATTGCCTGGGGAAAGTGACCTGCGCACTGAGCAGTCTCATAAGTTGTGCCTGTTCTAAAGTTGCCCTATGTGGGGCAGGTAATACTTTTTTTTACTGACAAACAAAATGCAAATAATTCCAGTAGTCTGCTCCAGACCTGGCACCAGGATAAAGTGACTAAGGGGGCAGTGGAAAGAGGACAAACATTTTCAGGGTGCTTACATTCAAATGACATTGGATTCTGCTTATATCAAGCTATACCACAATAAACAAAAGTTCAAATGCCGAGACCAATGCCGAGATCAGAGTGCTTTTGAAGTGACAGGTTGGCGTGAAATCTGTAGCCCATATCCACTGCGCTGTATCAGCATAAAACAGGGTCCTTCTAGCAGTCGTAAGAAGAAAGATTCAGCAGGAGGCAGATGTGCAAATGAGTGTTGGATTTACTTACACAGAGCTGGTGTTTAAATATCACCATCATATTTGAAAGTATGTTTTATACCCCTTCAAATTAGTGGATTTGGCCATTTCAGCCACACCCGTTCTGACAGGGGTATAAAATCGAGCACACAGCCATGCAATCTCCACAGATAAACATTGGCAGTAGAATGGCCTTATTGAAAAGCTCAGTGACTTTCAAGGTGGCACAGTAATAGGATGCCACCTTTCCAACAAGTCAGTTCCTCCAAATTTCTGCCCTGCTCCAGCTGCCCCAGTCAACTGTAAGAGCTGTTATTGTGAAAGAGAAACATCTAGGAGCAACAACGGCTCAGCTGTGAAGTGGTAGGCCACAGAACAGGACAGCTGAAGCACGTAGTGACCTGTGCACAAAGCGAGGTCTATATAGAAATGAATGGTTTGTCGAGATTGGTGTGGAAGAACTTCACTGGCCTGCACAGAGCACTGACCTCAACCCCATTGAACACCTTTGGGATGAATTGGCACGCCGACTGCGAGCCAGGCCTAATCTCCCAACATCATTGCCCGACCTCACTAATGATCTTGTGGCTGAATAGAAGCAAGTCCCTGCAGCAATGTTCCAACATCTAGTGGAAAGCCTTCCCAGAAGAGTGGAGGCTGTTATGGCAGCAAGGGGGTGGGGGACCAACTCCATATTAATGCTCATGATTTTGGAATGAGATGTTCAAAGAGCATGACTTTTGGTCATGTAGTGTGCATACATACACACACACACACACACACACACACACACACACACACACACGCACACGCATACACATGCATGCATACACATACAAGGGTCTGACTTAAGAATGTCAGCATTCAAAAGAAAAAGCCTTTCATTAGGCAAAACCTGTCTTAACCAATAAGCTACAGATACAACTTCCCTTTGAGTTACCCAAAAGGTGAACTAACTAGAACATCCCCAAACTCTTAAATACATTTGGCAACACCTAGTCTTGGCACGCAGGCCAGGTATATGTATGCATGCTACAGTGCGTGCAGTCACACAACATTAAACATGGAGAAACCAAAACACACGCTCTCCAAACAAAGACTACGAAGAAATTGACAATAAACTGGTAAAAGCAATTAAATTAACCAAAAGTTCTTCATAATTGTTGTGTGGTTTCCACTTGGAGAATGAAAATGGTAGGAATGTATTATATTTAATGAACGATCAAAACGACCATAACCCAACAATTGACACAAGTAAACAAATAGTGCGCACGAATTGGAGTGAGTTGGAAAAGTGGAGAGAGAGACGTGCCTATATCGCATCTTCGCCACACAACCATACCCTTATTCTGATCAACATTTTAAAAACTGTTTGAGACAACTTCCTCACACATAAGCAGTAACCTCATACATTGTCAGGACGTATCAGTGGTCATTTTCCCTTCAACTGAAATCATTATGGTTCAGTATTTCTAACCACCCCATTAAAAACTCACACTACCCAAACATGTGACAGCAAGGCAGAATGACACATTCCAAATGAGCACTGGGTACATCATACATATTGACTAGAGGTCAGCCGATTAATCGGAATGGCTGATTAATTAGGGCCGATTTCAAGTTTTCATAACAATCGGAAATCGGGATATGTTTGGGCGCCGATTTTGACGATTTTTTTTTTTTATACCTTTATTTAACTAGGTGAGTCAGTTAAGAACACATTCTTATTTTAAATGACGGCCTAGGAACGGTGGGTTAACTGCCTTGTTCAGGGGCAGGACGACAGATTTTTACCTTGTCAGCTCTGGGATTCAATCTTGCAAGTTAACTTGTCCAACGCTAACCACCTGTCTCTCATTGCACTCCACGAGGAGACTGCCTGTTACGCGAATGCAGTAGAAGCCAAGGTAAGTTGCTAGCTAGCATTAAACTTATCTTATAAAAAACAATCAATCATAATCACTAATTAACTAGTGTGTCCTGCGTTGCATATAATCGATGCAACGCTGGGGGATGATTTAACAAAAGCGCATTTGCGAGAAAAGCACAATCGTTGGACGAACCATAAACAATGACTTTCTTAAAATCAATACACAGAAGTATATATTTTTAAACCTGCATATTTAGCTAAAATAAATCCAGGTTAGCAGGCAATGTTAACCAGGTGAAATTGTGTCACTTCTCTTGCGTTCATTGCACACTGTCGCAGGGTATATGCAACAGTTTGGGCAGCCTGGCTCATTGCGAACTAATTTGCCAGAATTTTACGTAATTATGACATAACATTGAAGGTTGTGCAATGTAACAAGAATATTTAAACTTAGGGATGCCACCCGTTAGATAAAATACCGAACGGTTCCGTATTTCACTGAAAGAATAAACGTCTTGTTTTTTAAATGATAGTTTCTGGATTCGACCATATTAATGACCAAAGGCTCGTATTTCTGTGTGTTACGTTATAATTAAGTCTATGATTTGATAGAGCAGTCTGACTGAGCGACGGTAGGCAGCAGCAGGCTCGTAAGCATTCATTCAAACAGCACTTTCGTGAGTTTTGCCAGCAGCTCTTCGCAAGCACAGCGATGTTTATGACTTCAAGCCTATCAGCCTAATGGCTGGTGTAACCGATGTGAAATGGCTAGCTAGTTAGCGGGCTGCGCGCTAATAGCGTTTCAAACGTCACTCGCTCTGAGACTTGGAATAGTTATTCCCCTTGCTCTGCAAGGGCCGCGGCTTTTGTGGAGCGATGGGTAACACTGATTCGAGTGTGGCTGTTGTCGATGTGTTCCTGGTTCGAGCCCAGGTAGGGGTGAGGAGAGGGACGGAAGCTACACTGTTACACTGGCAATACTATAGTGCCTATAAGAACATCCAATAGTCAAAAGGTATATGAAATACAAATGGTAGAGAGAAATAGTCAGATAAATACTATAACTACAACCTAAAACCTCTTACCTTGGAATATTGAAGTCTCATGTTAAAAGGAACCACCAACTTTCATGTGCTAAGCAAGGAAGTCAAACGTTAGCTTTTTTACATGGCACATATTGCTCCAACACTTTTTTTTTAGCATTATTTAAACCAAATTGAACATTTTATTTTTGAACATTTATTTGAGGCTAAATGGATTTTTATTGATGTATTATATTAAAGTTAAAATAAGTGTTCATTCAGTATTGTTGTAATTGTCATAATTACAAATAAATTAAAATTGTCAGATTAATCGGTATCGGCTTTTGTTTTTGATCCTCCAATAATCGGTATCGGCGTTGAAAAATCATAATCGGCCAACCTCAAATATTGACCAACATGGTATGTTAATTTGGTAAATATAGATTAGTGGAGCAAATAAAGTAACATCATAGCAGTTTCCCCAAGGCAGATGAAGACTTTGCGCAGGCCCTAAACACAGTCCACTAACCTTTTGGTGATGCGGGGGTATAAACTTCCCTGCATGGGCCTTTGTTGAAGCAGGTAAGGGAGCATTCTCTGCATAAATGACGCACAGTGGACACGGGTTGTCGCCAGACCCCCCACCCCCCAGTGACAACTTCCATGCAACACCCATTTTGCGGTACAGTTATTTTCTCTCCAAGCCCGGGGAAAGGGTCAACAGCACACCGCTCGGGCAAAATCAATTCAGCATCCGTCAGTAACCAGGCTTCCATCCAATTGGCCACAGATTTTCATGCGAATATTCAAATCTCCATAAATCAGTGTGATGACGTAGTGCACAAAATGCACATTTTTCTTAACTTTTTATTTGGTACGTAAAAACGTAAGTATTTCCATCAGACTTTCAACTCTACTGATAGTTGGTCACAAAAACCGTTGCGTTAAAATACTGACCAGCTCAATTCAGTCTTATGTAGCAACAAAAAAAAAATTATTAATTTTTTACATTGGATAAAAGTATAGCATACACTACAGGAACAATGGAACACTTGAGGAACAATGGGAAAGTAATTTTTTAAAAGTTGATACAGAGATTTTTTTTCAAGCCAACCTGTCAATCATGTGACCTTTTATTATATAGGGGCAAACTAAAACTGAGGGGGCACAGGTTTGAACTGAGGGTGCTGAGCCCCCTTTCCGCCCCTCTTGAAGCCGGGTACAGTCTGTGTAGGTGAATTTATCCACTTAAAATTTTCGGGACAAGTGATCATAATCTTCTGGCAACCAAAAAACTAACCCTGACTTTCCCAATGGGCAAGTGCCTTTTCGTGCACAGGAGGCTGCCGAGGGAAGAATGGCTCATAATAATTGCCGGAACTGGACCAATGGAATGGCATCAAACACCTGGAGACCATGTGTGTGATGTATTTGATACAATTCCACTCATCAAGCCCGTTCTCCCCAATTAAGGTCCCACTAACCTCCTGTGCTTTTGTGTTATCATAAATGAAATACGGCATAGACATGATCTTAAATCAGCACCAGGACAAGATTAGAATCTTCTGCATATATTCAATGTTATTAACGTTTTTTCTGCGTATAGACTCAATTTGATGTACATGAATAAAGAAAACTTCAAGAGAATCTATTCTGTAATCCAGGTGCATTGAGCTGAGGCACCACCTTGGGCAAGCGCCATAACCTACCAGAACTAATCTCGGACCAAAATAACCTTCTTTTCTATGAGAGATACATTTAGATGTCGTATTATATACGGTCGTGTCCGATTATCCGTCAAACACCTGCCACCATAGAATATACCAATCATTTACCGTTTTCGCACGTGCGTCGAATAGTTGCATCCAGAAAGTAACTTTCGATTTCATAAACATTTGTAGGAAATCATAAAAGCATAATTAACATTTGTAAAAAAAATAATAATAATCGCAAGTAGGCTGGCTATTGGTTATCACAAGCCATATTGCCTATACATCGTTGACAACAGTGGAAATCCAACTGGTTCATCTAATGTGCAACAGAACACGAGGACAATTGCATTTCCGCTACAGTTACATTGTATCACTGCCTTGTCTGTCAAGTAAACTGAGTCGACGACAAAAGTTAAGTGTAACACCCTAGGGTTCTAGAACTGAGTAGGATAAACCACGTGACTCACGTTCCAAGGACTTCTTTGAACTCGAATACATGCTTGATATCGTCGACATTCTTCTTCCAAGATCCATCCCCGCCCGACTCTCCGTTCTCCCTCGCCATGTCGCCGCCAGGGAAGACCGAAGTGATTAGATTAGAGACACCGTTTTTCACCTCCTTGTGCTGACTCAGTGAGGAAATACGGTCCCCCCGTCTAGTGCCGACTGAAGTCGGACTGATATCACAGAGTTTCTTCCTGAGTGTCGCCCAATTCTACCTTGCATCGCTCAGCCAATCCGTACAACCCGCTGCGCCGCCAATGCAAAAGGTCTCCTACAGTAGCCCTACCACCAATCACGCGTAGCAGCCTACCTGCAGGTTATCAGAATAGTCTAATATCTTTGACGTAATTGAACGGGACCTTCCTCGTTATCCCGTCTCTTTTTGGTTTATAACAATTAATTCTACCTCTTCAGATTATGTTTAGGCTATGCTACTTGATCGAAAGATGACTACGGTTGGTGTGTGTGTGTCTGAACTGAACCGCTATTCTAGTGAGTCACGCTGCCTGCTGGCCGCCCCCTTTGTTGTTACCAATAACGGGGAGTGGGAGGCTGCTCTCCTCTATTGTCCATGTAGCCGGCAGAGTGCGTGGGGATGAGGGGTAGGCTACGAGTGAACGATTGGTGTTCGCATTGCACCAAATCCATCACCCACTGACTTGGCAAGTTAAATAAAATATTAAATAAAACAAAAAAAATTGTAGTACGTAATGGCTATAGTTGACATGCAAGTGGGCTTTTCCATGAATACAACTATGGTGACAGTAAACTAACTCCTAACAACAACATGATTGCTCTGATCCCCCAGCATTGCCTTATGATGCCCTTATAGGCCTGTTCCAACCTACATAACCTCAGCCAAGCCAAAAGGTGTGTAGCAGTTTTTTTGCATGTACAGTATATGCATGTGCCTGGTCTATGTTATCACATTCAGTAGTCATCCTTCTCTACTATACCATTATGAGACAGATACTTTTTATTTCCCCAAAGCAAAAGGGACATCGCCATTGCTGTTAGCCGAGATGGTTACATAGAAAACCAATTCAATCTGTTAATTAAAGTGTCAGAGATTCTGAAGGAAGTGCAATTGGTCTTCTTGTCATTACAATGTGTTAATGAGATGGTGGAGCCTCAACGGTCCGTCTCCCTGGACAGACTGGTTAATCTCAGAGTGGAGCACTGAAGATCACAAATCAATCCTAATGTAGCATCCTTAAGCCTGACACACCATCCTGACCACTGCACACAGTTTAATAGCCAAACAGAGAGATCAGGATGGCCGAACAAGGCTACCTTATCCCTGTCCAAAACACGACCTCTCGCCCCTAAGCCATGGTTTTGCATATGCACAAAAAGCTTATTTCTCTCAAAATGTGTGCACAAATGTATTTACATCCCTGTTCGTGAGCATTTCTCCTTTGCTAAGATATGCCACAAATGTAAGGTGAATGGATTATCAAGAAGCTGATTAAACAGCATGATCAGGTGTACCTTGTGCTGGGGACAAAGGCCAAGCTAAAATGTGCAGTTTTGTCATCACACAATGCCACATATGTCTTAAGTTGAGGGAGTGTGCAATTGGCATACTGACTGCAGGAATGTCCAGCAGAGCTGTTGCCAGAAAATGTAATGTTAATTTCTAGGGATGCACGATATAACGGAATAGGCTGATATTAGCTAAAAATGGCAACATCGGCTCTATGTGTAGTTTAACGCCAACGTGCAAAACCGATGTCAAGGCTGACGTGCTGTATAACGTAGGTAGATGACGTACTGACGGCACGGAAAAAAACAGCGCTGCACGTGCGAAACACAGCATTCCTAACCTTGCCCACAATGTCTGCTGTGTGGATATATTTAAGTTTCAAAAGGAAGATAACAAAAAGGCCATATGCAAAGTTATTCTGCTATTATTTCCAGAGGGGAGAAAGTGAAATCTTTCAATACCACGAATCTAATTACTCATTTGAAAGTGCATCACCCCCAGACGTTCAGCAACTACTTAGAACAAAAGCAGAAGAAAACTAAGCGCTCACGTCCAACAACTAAACAAGTTAAAGTCGAGCAGTCACTTGAAAGAAAAATACAAATTCAGCGAGACACCTCAAAGGCGAAATCCATTAACGTCAAGATAATGGAAATCATTGCCTTTGACAATCAACTGTTCTCTGTCGTGGATGATGTTTGCTTTCACTGACTGGTCGAGTATCTCAAGCCCCGGGAACACACTACCAAGTAGGCTCTATTTTTCAGATGTTACCCTACAGGAGTTACACAGTATAGTTGAAACGCACATCCTTGAGCTACTTGCTATGGGAGTCACTGCTATAAGCTTCACGACTGACATTTGGACCAGCGATGTCAGCCCCATGAGCATGCAGAGTCTGACAGCACATTTCGTACTGAGGAACGCTGTATTGCATGCTCAAGAATGTGCTGGTTCTCATACCGATGCTGCCATTTCAATGGCATTTGAAAACATGTTTGAAACTAGGAAAATCTCCAAGAACAAAGTACACACGGGCTACGTGATAATGCACGTAACATGACAAAGGCTTTGGAAGAATGTGGAGTCGCCAATTTGCCATGCATGGCACACGCTGCAAATGGTGCAACACAGCATATCTGACGCAGCGGCAACAGGAAGGAAGATAGGGGGTCATTTTAAACACTCACCGCTAGCTTACAGGAGCAGCTTGGAGTGAAAACGAAAAGACTTAAGCAAGACGTTTCCACCAGGTGGAACAGTACTTTTTACATGATGAAGAGCCTGCTGGAACAAAAACGAGTGCTTGGCGTGTACTCAGCCGCCTAGGAGTTACAGGCAACAATCAGTACAAACCAGTGGACTCTCATTGAAAACAAACACACACCCCTAGCTCCAACTGACTCGAGAAATAACCTCATCAACTGCGTCTGCCACAGATGTGAAACCCTCTGTCAAGACATTGAAACGCCTGCTCAACAAAACTGCTGACACAGACCGTGGGGTTAAAACTTGCAAAAGAAGTCCACTAGAGGATGTGAACAAGCGATTCGTTGGCAGTCTCTCTGAGCCTCTTGACAGGGTCGCCACCATGCTCGATGCTAGGTACAAGGACCACTACTTCGATGCAGACAAGAAACGGGGTTTACATGAAATGTTAGACAGCTGGACAAGATGGAAAACGGACACACTGACAGTGCGCAATGAGGAAGAAAGGCCAAGGACAGAGAGCTGAATCTTCACTGCTTGACATGTATGAGGAAATCCTGGTTGAGAAAGAACAATGAAACAGCACAGCAAGTAAGTGAAATAAATAGGTTGATTATGTTTTACTGGTAATGGGGACATACATAAATGCCAACAAAATAACTTTTTGGTCAGTGCATGTACAGTTGAAGTCAGAAGTTTACATACACTTAGGTTGGAGTCATTAAAACTCGTTTTTCAACCACTCCACAAATTTCTTGTTAACAAACCATAGTTTTGGCAAGTCGGATAGGACATCTACTTTGTGCATGACAAGTCATTTTTCCAACAATTGTTTACAGACAGATTTCACTTGCATACTGTTTGGTTCTAAATATCAGAGTAAGAAATTGACAGACACTATATAAGCTCCAACCAAGTTTATTCACCCATTGGGTCAATACAGCTGCATAAGACAAAAACAATTTCCACCAGTGGTAATAAACTCATCAAAAAAAGAAACGTCCCTTTTTCAGGACCCTGTCTTTCAAAGAGAATTAGTAAAAATACAAATAACTTCACAGATCTTCATTGTAAAGGGTTTACACACTGTTTCCCATGCTTTTTCAAGAACCACAAACAATTAAGCTTAGACAGTAGGCAATTAAGATCAGTTATGAAAACTTAGGACACTAGAGGCCTTTCTACTGACTCTGAAAAACACCCCAAAAAATGATGCCCAGGGTCCCTGCTCATCTGCGTGAATGTGCCTTAGGCATGCAACAAGGAGGCATGAGGACTGCAGATGTGGCCAAGGCAATAAATTGCAATGTCCGTACTGTGAGACGACTAAAACAGCGCTACAGGGAGACAGGACGGACAGCTGATCGTCCTCACATTGGCAGACCACATGTAACACCTGCACAGGATCGATACATCCGAACATCACATCTGCGGGACAGGTACAGGATGGCAACAACTGCCCGAGTTACACCAGGAACGCACAATCCCTCCACCAGTGCTCATACTGTCCGCAATAGGTTGAGAGAGGCTGGACTGAGGGCTTGTAGGCCTGCTGTAAGGCAGGTCCTCACCAGACATCACCAGCAACAACGTCACCTATGGGCACAAACCCACTGTCGCTGGACCAGACAAGACTGGCAAAAAGTGCTCTTCACTGACGAGTCACGGTTTTGTCTCAGCAGGGGTGATGGTCGGATTTGCGTTTATCGTCAAAGGAATGAGCGGTACACCGAAGCCTGTACTCTGGAGCAGGATCGATTTGGAGGTGGAGGGTCCGTCATGGTCTAGGGCGGTGTGTCACAGCATCATCGGACTGAGCTTGTTGTCATTGCAGGCAATAGCAACACTGAGTTACAGGGAAGACATCCTCCTCCCTTATGTGGTACCCTTCCTGCAGGCTCATACTGACATGACCCTTCACCATGACAATGCCACCAGCCATACTGCTCATTCTGTGTGTGATTTCCTGTCAGTGTTCTGCAATGGCCAGCGAAGAGCTTGGATCTCAATCCCATTGAGCACGTCTGGGACGTGCCTTGGTGGAAGAGTGGGGTAACATCTCACAGCAAGAACTGGCAAATATGGTGCAGTCCATGAGGAGGAAATGCACTGCAGTACTTAAAGCTGGGGGCCACAACAGATACTGACTGTTACTTTTGATTTTGAACCCCCCCCTTTGTTCAGGGACACATTATTCCATTTCTGTTAGTCACATGTCTGTGGAACTTGTTCAGTTTGTGTTTCAGTTCTTGAATCTTATGTTCATACAAATACTTACACATTAAGTTTGCTGAAAATAAACACATTTGACAGTGAGTTAACTTGTTGCTGAGTTTATGCATCTCCTCCTCTCTAAACATGACATCTTTATTGCTAGGCAGGAAGTTAAGTGATACGGGCAATAAACTGTTCCTTCTTCCTTAATGTGACCTGACCTCGACCCCCGTTTCCTCACTAATCCACAGCTCTCCACCCTTATCGTGTGTGCCTGCCAACGTGATCGTCTTCCCTGAACTTAGTACATTCCAAGCTTAATTGCTTCTACCATTTACAATCCTCCTAGATACCCATTAACTTCTGGTGTATAAACCAGACTATGGCACTCCTCATGTCTCTAGTATAAAGATGAACAATATTTAAAGTTTAGAAATCCAAACCCATCAATACTCACCAGACATGTCATCAATTGAGCATGTTCGGGATGCTCTGTTGACAGCATGTTCCAGTTCCCGCCAATATCCAGAAACTTCCAAAAGCCATTGAAGAGGAGTGGGACAACATTCCACATGTCACAATCAACAGCCTGATCAACTTTATGCAAAGGAGATGCATGAGGCAAATAATGCATGAGGCAAATAAATATTGGTCACACCAAACACTGACTGACTGACTGATCCACACCCTACTATTTTTTTTTTTACAGGTACCTGTGACCCAGTCATGTGAAATCCATAGCTTTGGGCCCAATTTATTTATTTAAATTGACTGATTTCCTTATAAGAACTGTAACTCAGTAAAATCTTTGAAATTGTTGCGTTTATATTTTTGTTCAGTTTATATGAAAAGGAGAGGCGCTATGCAGGTGTGAATGGCTTTAAAGTCAAACAAAAAGGTGAAAATATAGTTCATTTATTTGAGAAGATTGAGTGTTGCCATTTCCTTATACTGTTGTACAGTGCATTCAGAAAGTATTCAAACCCCTTGACTTTCCACATTTTGCTATGTTATAGCCTAATTCTAATGATGGATGAAAAAATATTACCCTCATCAATCTAGACAATGCCATAATAACAAAACAAAAACAAGTTGACATTTTTGCAAATGTATAAAAAAACTAAAAAAACAACTGATGACATATATAAGTATTCATACCCTTTACTCAGTACTTTGGCAGCGATTACAGCCTCGAGCTTTCTTGGGTATGATGCTACAAGCACGGCAAACCTGAATTTGGGGAGATTCTCCCATTCTTCTATGCAGATCCTCTCAAGCTTTGTCAGGTTGGATGGGAACTATTTTCAGGTCTCTCCAGAGTCTTTTCCCGAAGCCACTCCTGCATTGTCTTGGCTGTGTGCTTGTCCTGTTGGAAATCAAATTGTATTGGTCACATAGACATGGTTAGCAGATGTTATTGCGAGTGTAGCGAAATGCTTGTGCTTCTAGTTCCGACAGTGCAGGAATATCTAACATGTAATCGAAACAATTCCAAAAAACTACCTAATACATACAAATCTAAGTAAAGTAATGGGATAAGAATATATACATAAATATATGGATGAGCAATGACAGAGTGGCATATGCAAGATGCAATAGATGGTATAAAATACAGAATATACATATGAGATGAGTAATGCAAGATATGGTGAACCTTCGCCGCAGTCTGAGGTCCTGAGTGCTCTGGAGCAGGTTCTTATCAAGGATCTCTGTACTTTGCTCCGTTCAGCTTTCCAGGATCCTGACTAGTCTGAGTCCCTGCTGCTGAAAAATATCCCTGCAGCTGAAAAATATCCCTGCAGCATGATGCTGCCACCACTACTCTTCACCATAGGGATAGTGCCAGGTTTCCTCGAGAAGTGACACTTGGCATTCAGGCCAAAGATTTCAATCTTGGTTTCATTAGACCAGATAATCTTGTTTCCTATGGTCTGAGTGTCCTTTCGGTGCCTTTTGGCAAACTCCAAGCGGGCTGTCATGTGCCTTTTACTGATCAGTGGCTTCCGTATGGCCACGCTACCATAAAGGCCTGATTGGTGCAGAGATGGTTGTCCTTCTTGAAGGTTCTCCCATCACCAGAGGAACTCTGAGCTCTGTCAGAGTGACCATCGGGTTCTTTGTTACCTCCCTTCTCCCCGATTGCTCAGTTTGGCCAGGCAGACAGCTCTAGGAAGAGTCTTGGTGATTCCAAACTTCTTCCACTTAAGAATGATGGAGGCCACTGTGCTCTTGGGACCTTCAATACTGCAGATATTTTTTGGTACCCATTCCCAGACCTGTGCCACGAAACAATCCTGTCTCGGAGCGCTACGGACAATTCCTTCGACCTCATTGCTTGGTTTTTGCTCTGGCATGCACGATCAACTGTGGGACCTTATATAGACAGCTGTGTGCCTTTTCAAATCATGTCCAATCAATTGAATTTACCACAGGTGGACTCCAATCAAGTTGTAGAAACATCAAGGATGATCATGGAAACAGGATGCACCTGAGCTCAATTTCAAGTCTCATAGCAAAGGGTCTGAATACTTATGTAAATACTTATGCAGATTAATGAGGCATTTAAAAAAAATAAAAAAAATTAGAATAAGGCTGTAACTTAACAAAATGTGGAAAATGTCAAAGGGGTCTAAATATTTTCTGAATGCACTGTATGGTAGCCCTTTTCTTGAACCACAATATGAGCATACAGAGCAATGGCATTGGTTTCTTACCACTTTAAATAGTAAGTTAGAACTCAAATCCAGTGGTAGTCAACTTTCACATATTTTTGAAATCGTACATGCAGCAGTAAAGACAGAATTCACAACAAACTCAACCTTTTGAAATGAAAACAGAAATGTTAAGACCGAACCAATATAACTACCAAGTTACCTTGTAGAGAAATGGTAACCCTTACTTTTCTGCAGAAATATGAACTAGTTGTGGTGCTAATTTGTGCAGTTGTTGTTCTGAAATATTAGTGTTGTTTTTCTTTCAAAATCTAAAACAAAATTAGAAGCTTTGAATTTCTACACAAACAAAAATAACCAAAATAATATTTCCAACATTTTAACAATATTTGGACTGATGTTGATTTAAACAGTAAAAACTATAACACCTCATGAAGAGAACACTAAAGAATTCCTCAGCCCCCAACCTGAGCCAATCTTCTACTTTGAAGATAAACTAGATGATAGGTCACAGAAATTAAATCATAATACTGTATGGCTACATATGAGCAACTAAAAGTGCCTTCATAATACGATAAATGTTGTAAACTTAAGTGTCTAAGGCAGGGGTGTCAAACTCATTTTGTGTCATGGTCCGCATTTGGTCCTCAACGAGGTCTGGAGTGCCGCACTGAAAATGTATTATATTCAGCGATGTAGTGGTAACAAAAAAACAAAAAAAGTTGGTGGGTAAACTCTGTTCGCCAGTCACGGTGAAGAAAGTAAGGCTCCCAACACTTTCAATGCATTTTTCCTCAAAAAGGTGGGTATGCAGATAATCATTTCTACAGAGTTTTGATTTGGTTTTAGTCATTTGAAAGAATATTGAGTTTGTCTTCGTCGTCCCCCAAAAATGTTATATGATTTAGTAATTGTTTAACTCAAACCACCCACGGGCTGTATGTTTGACACCCCTGGCCTTGATTTAAACTTAGAACCATATTATGGTTGCGCTCTCTCTCAGTACGGCCCCATATCTACACTGAACAAAAATAGAAACGCAACATGTAAAGTATTGGTCCCATTTTTCATGAGCTGAAATAAAAGACCCCCAAAAATGTCCATACGCACAAAAAACGTATTTCTCTCAAATTTTGTGCACAAATATATGTTTACATCCCTGTTAGTGAGTGTTTCTCCTTTGACAATATATTCCACACCTGTCAGAGGGCTTGATTAGCAAGAAGCTGATTAAACAGCATGTTTATTACACAGATGCACCTTGTGCTGGGGACAATAAAAAGGCCACTCTAAAATGTGCAGTTTTGTCACACAAGGCCACAGACGTATCAAGTTGAGGGAGCGTGCAATTGGTATGCAATCTGCAGGAATGTCCATCAGCGCTGTTGACAGAATTGAGTGTTAATTTCTCTACCATAACCCTACGTCGTTTTGGAGAATTTGGCATTACATCCAACCTGCCTCACAACCACTTGTATGGTGTTGTGTGGGAGAGCGGTTTGCTGATGTGAACAAAGTGCCCCATGGTGGCTGTGGTGTTTTGGTATGGGCAGGCATAAGCTACGGACAAACACAATTGCATTTTATCGATGGCAGTTCGAATGCAGAGATGGTGAAGAGTTCCTGAGGCCCATTGTTGTGCCATTCATCTGCCGCCATCACCTCATGTTTCAGCATGATAATGCACAGCCCCATGTGTACAGATCCGTGCTTGCGTCAATTCCTGGAATTCCTGAAAATGTCCCAGTTCTTCTATGACCTGCATACTCACCAGGCATGTCAGCCATTGAGCATGTTTGGGATGCTCTAGATGGACATGTACACCGGTGTGTTCCAGTTCCCGCCAATATCTAGCAACTTCACACAGCCATTGAAGATGAGTGAGACAACATTCAACAGGCCACAATCAACAGCCTGATTAACTCTATGTGAAGGAGATGTTGCGCTGCATGAGGCACATGGTCACAACAGATAATGACTAGTTCTGTTTCATGCCCCTACATTTAAAAAAAAAAAAGGTATTTGTGAGCAACGGCTGTATATCATATTCCCAGTCATGTGAGATCCATAGATTAGGGCCTAATGAATTTATTTCAATTGACTGATTTCTTTATATGAACTGTAACTCTGTAAAATCTTTGAAATTCTTGCATGTTGCGTTTCTATTTTTGTTTCAGTATAGTAAATTGAATGCAATCATATTGCATGTGAAACTAACTCTTGCATAAAGTTAAAAACAATAAAAATGAACACTCAGGGCAATATTGAGTTGCTTTCCGATGCAATCTCAGACCATTTACATCACATTGTTTTTAGACAGCTACAGCTCCATTTCATAATGCGCGATAAAACAGCCCTTCCAAACCATCAAACAGTCTTGTTCCACTCAGTACCTGAAGCCCCCTCCACATTGAAGAAGCAACCTTTAGCACTTGTGTTTTTGAGAACATTTAAACATACAGGAAGAAAAGAGATCCTGGACTCACTATTGTTTCATCTCACCAATTCATAGAATGTTGAGTGAAACAAATGTGAAACAGAGATAAATTCAGCCTGGAGGTCCAGGCTAGAGAAGAGATGTAAATGTGGTTTTACTGGAGGAGGGAGGGTGCATCCATTCTGGGGCCCACGGGAGCAGCCATCTTGGGGCCCGGTGGCTCAAGAGGAGAAGGTGGCAGTTAGGATGGCCTCGTTCTGCTGGTGGTGGAGCGTTCCGATGCCCACAGCCGGGGCGGGCAGAGTAGGCCGACTCACCGACCGGAGCTGGAGGAAGAGTAGAGGGAGAAAGAAGGTGGGCAAATGAAAATGGTCGGTTAATATTTTATTTTTTAAATCAAACCCAGTCAAATATACGCAGTGTACAAAACATTGGGAACACCTTCCAAATATTGAGTTGCACCCCCTTTGGCCTCAGAACAGCCTCAATTCGTCAGAGAATGGACTCTACATGGTGTCGAAAGCTATCCACAGGGATGCTGGCCCATTTTGACTCCCATGCTTCCCACAGTTGGGTCAAGTTGGCTGGATGTCCTTTGGGTGGTGGATCATTCTTGGAAAACCCAGCTGCGTTGCAGTTGTTAACACACTCAAACAGGTGCGCCTGGCACCTACTACTATTCCCCATTCAAAGGCACTTGCCCATTCACCCTCAATGGCACACATACACAAATCATGTGTCAATTGTTAAAAATCCTTCTTTAACCGGTCTCTTCCCCTTCATCTACACGGATTGAAGTGGATTTAAGTTGACATCAATAAGCACTCATAGCTTTCACCTGGATTCACCTAGTCAGTCTGTCATGGAAAGAGCATGTTTTGCACACTTAGTTTATTGTGCATGTTTGATATCCACTACATTGCAGTCGGAATGTACAGAATCACTGATCTACAAATCACCTTGCATCCCAAATAACAACTCATTATCTGATCAAATTGAACAATTCTGAGCTTCCCCTTCCTTGCTCAAACTGATCCCCTCAAACACAAACAGTTTTTCTCTGATCATTCAGTCAGGGGCAGGACTCACCTTGCAGGCCAGCTGCTTCTCAAACCTAGGGGCCACGAAGGACCAGGGGCCCATGTTCTGGGGCTCCTCCTGGCTCCAGACGAACTCTGTATGGGACACAAACACATGAAGAAGATTACATTAAAACATGATCTTGAAGATGGCAAAATACTAGTGATGGGGACAGTTAAATCAAATATCTTAAATAATATCATGACATTTTTCGAATTGTGAAATCATTTCAAATTCCCACCCCTACCAAATACAGATCACGAATTGATCCGATGCTGCTGCACAATCTCTGGTAAGCAGTGTTGAACAGTAAAAGCCTAAATCTCAATTTTTAAACCAGGGTTAATGTGTGTCTGGGAAACAGGCCTATAGCGTCTGTGGTAAGAAGTGAAGACCAGTGCAGGCCAGGGGTCACTTAAATACATTTATTGTTGGTATACTTGGATAAAAGCGACTGCAAAGTGGCATTTTAGATATTAGATGTTTTGAGGAAAATAGTGACCAGGTCAGGTATAGCCTACCATTGGCATTGGTGTACTTGGTGAGCTCCTGCTGCAGGGCTTCCAGAGGGAAGGGACACAGCTCCTCCAGTCTGATCAGTGCTGTGGTCTGAGTGGCTGCGGATGCATCCCTCTGCTTCAAAAGGGCATAGTAGTGCTTCCCTGAACACAGCACCACCCGCTGGACACTACAGGTATAGCAGGAAAGGACAGTTTTTAAAGCAGTTGGGTACATACAGTAATGGGTTGGGTCGATTGCTTTTGAGTTCAGCCAACCCTGGAAGGTGCAGCATGTACAGATGTAGCTACACTTTACTATTTGATCTCGTAAATAAAGTGACACCATAACACAAATGACAACATTTTTAAATGGAGATACACTTAACAGGAAGCAGAAGAGAGGGTGTAATGTCGTGGATACTTCTTTACCTGGCTGGTGTGACTGAGGTGTCACCAATCACAGGTTTGAAAGAGGTTCCAGGAGCCATGTCAGCCAGACTGGATGTTGCTCCCTACAGGAACTCATCAACTCAGTCACCAAATATCACCATAAACATGTTCACAGTAGCCCTGTTTGAATACCTTCAAATGAACCCTTCCTTTTTTCTTTCCTTGAGGAAATCATTGCTATGACATGGTAAGATTGGGGGCAGCAATACAGTGGAAACCATGCCTTCACCTAACCACTCACTCACCTACCGATCAGTGATTACCCGAAGGGGGAGAGGAAGGATGCATTTTAAAGGTATTCAAAACAGGCCCATTTAACTCTAATGGCTTGAATTAGATGTGTTATTGAGTAGCTTACAGAGAATCGGAGCAGAGTCTTGGGCCCAGCAACGATGAGCGGCTTGCGGAAGTTGCGTATCATCTGTCGTCTCAGCAGGTGGAAGTACTGTGCTGGAGTCGTAGGGTTGACCACGCCCATGTTGACATTGTCACCATCCACCCCCTCCTCCTTACTGTCACACAGCTGGGAGAAAGAGAAAGACGAGAAGATTTAGACACAGATACAATAAATATTACAAGAGACAGCGAGAGAGTAGACAGCGGTATACAGTAGCTATAACAGAGGTAATTGTATCTGGTATTTGTTTCCAAAGAGTAGCCCTGGGCTCTTAAGTCTGTTCTCCTCATTTCCCATTGCCACAAAATGCAGAAGAAGATCAGAGGTTCCCCCGCTCCCTTAAAATTATTTCCATGCGATTTGTGTTCCCCTCTTCACCTGTAGGAACCTCTCCATGCGGCAGGAGGAGTGTTCAGGTCCTGCTCCGTCGTAACCATGGGGAAGCAGGATCACCATCCCACACTGCAGCAGCCACTTCGCCTCGCCTGGAAGAGAGACATTTCAAATCAACACCGAGTGGAGCCAGAATGTAGAGTCTAACGTTTATGAAGGCTTTATGAATGCTCTATAAAGCTTTTATATTGAAGTGTAGAACATGATTCACTGATCATGTTGACCAAATACCCAGTTGAATCTTAAATGTATACTAAACAAAGTGTTGGCTCCATTCCATGTAGCCCCTTTCCCCTAGCCCTTGTTAATCTGTGTTCACAGAACTGAAAGGACTTGATAGGTGTTCGCCAGGGGCTAGAAGGAAACTGGTTTATGATATTCAATTATCTGCAACCTCAAAGGAGGTGACCTAAAAATAGCCCTTGGCTGACTTCAGAAAGTTATTGACCAAAGCATTAGCATTCATTACCTCCAGAGAGAAAGGTGTCGAATATGATTTGAGCTCCGTTGAAGAAGTCTCCAAACTGAGCCTCCCAGATAGGCAGAAGTTTAGGCTGGGCGATGGCCATGCCATACTCAAAGCCCAGCACGGCCTCCTCAGACAGGGCACTGTTGCACACCTAGCACACACACACACACACACACACACGCACACACGCACACACGCACACACGCACGCACGCAGAAGAGTGCACGCCGTATTACAGGTGGGTGTCCATGACACTCTTATACAACTTAGAAGTAAAGCAAGTAAACAAGTTATGAGGTCCAAGTCTCAAGTGAGTAAAAAGGGTTGAATCTCAAGTCCCAAGTCGTGCATTGTAAGTGCAAGTTGAGTCCCAAGTTATTTTGTATCAAGTCTCATTGTTTTTTGTCTCTCGTTGCAATAACTCATTATTTACCTCCATGAATCCTTTCTGTTCAGGGTCTATGTGATTGAGGGGGATGTACATGTCATCTGTGTCTTGACAAACTATCATGGCATGTCTCTGACTGAAGGTGCCCCTACCAACATCCTGTCCACTGATACGAATGTTGAACCCTGCAAAACAAATTGAAAACAAAACACATTCTTACAGCCAGAGACATGAGAATAACATATACAAATGTATAGTCATTTTTTGTCATTTATAAGTATTGACATAGTATGGTAATAACAGGCCTGGAAAACACAAATCTATCTAACAAGCAATTTCTGTAAAAATGGTTATCTATGAAGATCAATCCTTTTACACATTCCCATGCAAACCCTTACCAAATTGTGCTGCCTAGGATACTCCAACAACTAAAGTGGATGCGGAACCAGGCCAGCTCAGTACAGCTTGGTTTGGCTCAGTAGTGTAAAAAGCTGTTGACTGACCTTGGCAGAGCAGAGAGCCAAACGCCATGGCCTCAGCAGTGGACCAATCCAGATTAGTTCCATTCTCCACCTTCGCGCGGCGACCCTGAGAGAACATAACAGATCTGTTTATTTGAGCTTCAGAGAGTCTTTAAAACAAGGGGGAAAACAACGGAGCCCTTTATCCCTTTTCCCCCCCAGAGTCAGATGAACTTGTGGATACCACTGTCTCTGAAATCCCAAACTATCCCTTTAACTCAACACCTAGCAAACTTGTAAAGAGGTTGAGATCTGTTGGCGTAATGGCTAAGGTGTTGAGTTGATAGTCGGTGGACCTGGGTTCGAGTCCCGGGCAGGACCCCCCCAACCCGAATTAGCTACAATATATATATCCTGTAATTGTTATTACCGCCACATGCATCTTCCCAAGGTGGCTGTGTAGCTGGACCTCTTCGGGTATCTCCACAGACTTAGCCCCTACATACTGCAGCAGGGGGACAGGCACCCCTGTGTCCCAGTGGGTGACTCTGGCCTGGGGCTCCTCCAGACCTCCCCAGCGACCCTGTAACAACAACAAAAACTTTATAAGTTACAGCAAAGAATGGAATTCGGTCTCCTGTTAGTTTCTCAACACTCCAAAAAGCACTCCTCACCAGACCTGGGAACAAACATTTTGAGCGTTCGCTTGTAGTGCCAGATGGGTGGGGTTTGCACTTTTGCAACACAATGATTCCATTGTGCCAGGTAAACTCAATCAATATACAGCTTATACAGCTAAAGTATGTGAAATGAGTGCACATCACAGACCTGCAGGTTGGTGGGTGGTGGGCTGTATAAGGTCATGTTGGCCAGCTTGTCGTTCAGCATGCCGTAGTGGGCTGTCCTGATGGCACTATACTCCTCCCCTGTCATCAGGCCCTCTGAGATCAGCTGGTCAGCGTAGGAATCTGGGATGCTCTTCCTGGAGCTGGGGGGGGTGGTGAGAAGAGGGTAGGATGTCATGTTTAGTTATTGGTTGTTATTTCGGCATTGTTCTGTAATTAAGGGAATATCAACGGCAAATAATGTAAAGCAAATATGCAATTGTAGGTAAACAATATATGCTTTTGTTTATGGTTGTGGGGTGTTCGTTCCCCGTTCAATACAATGAGGTAGTTTCTAGACAATATTTCTGTCCATTTAGTGGACCCCTTTTGGCTCAAGATCAGCCAGAGAGGGAAAAGTATAGCAAATAAACTGAACTCACCGGATAATCTTGTACATGGCAGGGTTAGTGAAACCAGGTTCGTCTAGCTCGTTGTGTCCCCACCGTCTGTAGCAGAGCAGGTCCAGGATGACATCCTTCCTGAAGCGTCTCTGATACTCTACCGCCAAACGTGTGGCACGCACCACCTCCTCCGTATCATCACCATTCACATGGACCACAGCACAGCCCACCATCTTACCTGGAGAAGGGAGAACACACACATAGTGAGATAGAGTATTGAAATTCCCATAAAAAAAAATGGATTTGTGATTATAATTCCCATAAAGAGCTATTATAGATAAAGCGATAGATTTCACATACCAACATCACTGCAGTATAAAGACGATCTCCCTCTCGCAGATGGAGTTGTATAACCCACTTGGTTGTTTACAATGAGGTGGATGCTCCCACCGACTCTGAAGTGGGGGAGTAGTGAAATGGTGAATGTCTCTGGAACAATCCCTTGACCCGAGAATGAGGCATCCCCATGGACCTGAGAAAAGTAAGCAGTTTCCACAATGATCACCAGGCTTGAAATTCTGAAAATATCTTAACAATGGATATGTCCCTATAAACTGTACTTCAGCGTAATAATCCCTTCCTACTATCCCTCTCTTTTACATATTGTACTACACGTGCAAGAGAAATTCACGAGAAGGCAATTAAGTATACTATTCTATAGCAGTGTTACTCAGTGAATGCATTTCTAGTTCAGGGGTGTCAAACAAATTGGCATATAAATGTTTTTTTTTTTTAATAAAAATAAATAAATATATAGTACACATAGTATAGTATATATACACACACACACAATACCTGGAGACATACGACTTTATTCCCAGGCTGTGCGTTCTCGTCTGGTGAGTAGTCTCCCTCCTTTTTGAGCTGCTGCCGGGCCCTGGTCTTCCCCTGGGTGACTGGGTTGATGGCCTCCAGGTGGGAGGGGTTGGGCAGCATGGTCACTTTGAGGAGGTGGGCAGCACCGAAATCCAGCTCTACAGAGGAGGTAAGGTGGGAGAGGACGTCACCGATGGAGGGAGAGTCCGCTGGGAACTCACTGAGGCCACACATCTTACGGAACATCAGCTGGGGGTGGAGGGAGAGAGGCACATTAAATAAATAAATGTTATACTGGGGTTCCATATTTCACCTCTCTCAAAACCTGTTCACCTCAGTAAGAAAAACAACAAAATTCAAGATCATCATCCACAGAAACTTTTTACGGTCACTTTCTGAAAAGGTAACTAACTGTATTCTCTCATCTTCACACTGCATACGGCATTTCAGCTGACAATTACATGGAGTTTATTGGTAATCCCCAGTAAGTGTGGTTAATTCAGGTAATTACATTACAGTCATGAATTTGACCTGAAAGTGATCAACAGTGTCTGAACCCTGACCTCTGGTGGGAACTGCAGCAGCCCCGTGAGGAGGTTGAGTCGCCCGCGATGAGGCATCCCCATGACGATGTCCGTCACCCCACTGTGGGACAACAGGCGGAACATCTCATAGAACACTCCCATCATGCTCTCTGCTCCCTCACCACCGTAACGCTTCACCGTGGAAAACTTGTTTGCCAGGAAATTATCAAACTCCTGAGGTAACAAGATGAAACCGGTAATTTCAGGTTATTGTAAAAAGAGAATGTGTTCTCAATGACTTCTGGTTAAATAAAAGCAAAATACATAAATAAGTCAGCAAGATCAGTCGTTCTTGGAAATAGGATTTTTTTAAAATTAACATTGATAAAACCAGTACCATCACATTCTCGCTGATAAGATCATGACTTTATTCCCACCGAAAAATGTTAAACAAGATGCCAATTAGTCTGTTAGATAAGATACGCATTTTCATTAATTAGGCTATGAAAAGGTCATTTGGCTGTAATACTGTGTGCCGACGTCGACCTTTGACCCATCTACCTGTGACTTCGGCAGGAGCTTAGCCAACTGTCTCCTCTCCTCTGTGGAGGTCTCTTTCTCTACCCACTTTTACTTCCCCCCTCGCTCTCTTCATCCCCATCCATCCACCCATCTACCTGCGACTCCAGCATGAGTTTGGCCAACTTTTTCCTTTCCTCCGCCGCAAATGTCTCCTTCTTCAACTCCTCGAAGCGGTCGGCGAGCCACTCCCTTTCCTCCAGACTGGTCAACTGACTAGTCTCTACGGAAATGCGGCCACAGTAGGCCCCCTCCAGGTAGGCAAGCACCTCCTCCACTGAGGCCTCAGCCTTACCAAAGTGACGCAGTCCTGGAGAAGAAAGGAATTTATGTAGGAGATAGTGAATTTCAGGTCAGTTGGAAAATAGCACTTTTTTTTTTTAGGAGGACCTGGTTGGTTGCAAATGCGTTGCAGTATGGGACATGCTAGTCTGCCTGCTTGACAAAGAAACACATGTGCATAATTCTTTATCTCCATGAACACAGACTAAAGACCAAGAGCTCTGATAGTCTGGCAGGATGAGGCTTGTGTGTGTGTGTGGGACATAATTCCTTATCTCCATGAATGGGTATCATAGGAACCCTCAATCAATCAAGTGTATTTTTCACATCAGCAGTCACAAAGCGCTTTTACCATCTAAATCATATCCACCAAGTCACATGCACTTTCATTTGATTGATCTACTAATTTGTGAGTGATGACAGTATCTCATACCGCAGTAATTACTGTCATTGAAAATGCCTCATCCCTGGAGACACCATCCACTCAAACCGAGTGCCTGTGTTAAACACATGTGCTGTGAGTGAGTCACCACACAAATTAGCAGTTTGGGGCATTTAAAGGCAATGATTTCCTTCAAATTGTTATTGGTGCCATACCATTGCAATGGGTGGTTTAGCAATTCAAATGTTGGGTGATGGGTTTTACATTGACTTAAAAGGGTAGGAAACATGAGTTTTTACTCACCAAAGTAACAACACTGTGGTCAAAGACTTAGTAATTTGTAGTCACATTCTGGTTACCTATAACTAAAAAAAATAGTTATGTTTTGGGGTTTATACATATTTATTAACTTATTTCTGGATATCTTCTACCCATAATGCACTATTTCTTAACGTCATATAGAGAATCTACTCTGCGTTAGCTATCTTGAGCTGGCTAACGTTAGCCACTAGCCATGCAAACAGAGTGCTGGCAGTGGTGAGCTAAAACAATTGTCCACCACACGGTTCAGTTGTCAGAGTATTGAGCACTAAATGCATCTGGGCATTGCATGCATATACAGGGCCTTCAGAAAGTATTCATACCCTTTGACTTATTGCTAATTTTGTTGTGTTACAGCCTGAACTCATTATTTTCCTCACCCATCTAAACACAACACCCCATAATGACAAAGTGAAAACTTAAGATATTTTTGCTAAATTATTGAAAATGAAACAGAAATAACTTATTTCACCTTTATTTAACCAGATAGGCTAGTTGAGAACAAGTCCTAATTTACAACTGCGACCTGGCCAAGATAAATTAAAGAGTTTGACACATACAACAACACAGAGTTACACATGGAATAAACAAACATAAAGTCAATAATACAGTAGAAAAAGTATATATACAGTGTGTGCAAATTAGGTAGGATACGGGAGGTAAGGCAATAAATAGGCCATGGTGGCAAAGTAATTACAGTATAGCAATTAAAGACTGGAACGGTAGATGTGCAGAAGATGAATGTGCAAGTAGAGATACTGGAGTGCAAAGGAGCAAGATAAATAAATACAGTATGGGGATGAGGTAGTTGGATGGGCTATTTACAGATGGGCTATGTACAGGTGCAGTGATCTGTGAGATGCTCTGACAGCTGGTGCTTAAAGCTAGTGAGGAAGATAAGTGTTTCCAGCTTCAGTGATTTTTGCAGTTTGTTCCAGTCATTGGCAGCAGAGAACTGGAAGGAAAGGCGGCCAAAGGAAGAATTGGGTTTGGGGGTGACCAGTGAGATATACCAGCTGGAGAGCGTGCTGCTATGGTGACCAGTAAGCTGAGATGAGGCAGAGCTTTACCTAGCAGAGACTTGTAGATGAACTGGAGTCAGTGGTCACCCCCCAAATATGAAGCGAGGGCCAGCCAACGAGAGCATACAGGTCGCAGTGGTGGGTAGTATATGGGGCTTTGGTGACAAAACGCGTGGCACCGTGATAGACTGCATTCAATTATTGAGTAGAGTGTTGGAGGCTATTTTGTAAATTACGTTGCCAAAGTTGAGGATCGGTAGGATGGTCAGTTTTACGAGGGTATGTTGGCAGCATGAGTGAAGGATGCTTTGTTACGAAATAGGAAGCCAATTCTAGATTTCATTTTGGATTGGAGGTGCTTAATATGAGTCTGGAAGGAGAGTTTACAGTCTAACCAGACACCAAGGTATTTGTAGTTGTCCCATATTCTAAGTCAGAACCGTCCAGAGTAGTGATGCTGGACGGGCGAGCAGGTGCGAGCAGCGATTGGTTGAAGAGCATGCATTTAGTTTTACTAGCGTTTAAGAGCAGTTGGAGGCCATGGAAGAAGAGTTGCATGGCATTGAAGCTCGTCTGGAGGTTTGTTAACACAGTGTCAAAAGAAGGGCCAGAGGTATACAGAATGATGTCATCTGCGTAGAGGTGGATCAGAGAATCACCAGCAGCAAGAGCAACATCATTGATGTATACAGAGAAGAGTCGGCCCGAGAATTGAACTCTGCGTCACCCCCATAGAGACTGCAAGAGGTCCGGACAACACGCCCTACGATTTGACACACTGAACTCTATCTGAGAAGTAGTTGGTGAACCAGGCACGGCAGTCATGTGAGAAACCAAGGATGTTGAGTCAAAACCCTTGGCCAGGTCGATGAAGACGGCTGCACAGTAATGTCTGTTATCGATGGCGGTTATGATACCGTTTAGGACCTTGAGCGTGGATGAGGTGCACCCATGACCAGCTCTGAGACCAGATTGCATAGCGGAGAAGATACGGTGGTATTCGAAATGGTCGGTAATCTGTTAACTTGGCTTTCGAAGACCTTAGAAAGGCACAGTAGGATAGATATAGGCCTCTAGCAGTTTGGGTCTAGAGTGTCTCCCTCTTTGAAGAGGGGGATGACCATGGCAGCTTTCCAATCTTTGGGAATCTCAGACGATATGAAAGAGGTTGAACAGTCTAGTAATAGGGGTTGCAACGATTTCGGGCAGATCATTTTAGAAAGAGCCCAGCTGATTTGTAGGGGTACAGATTTTGCAGCTCTTTCAGAACGTCAGCTGTCTGGATTTGGGTGAAGGAGTAATGGGGAGGCTTAGGCAAGTTGCTGTGGGGGGTGAAGGGCTGTTGACCGGGGTAGGGGTAGCCAGGTGGAAAGCATGGCCAGCCGTAGAAAAATGCTTATTGGAATTCTCAATTATAGTGGATTTATCGGTGTTTCCTAGCCTCAGTGCAGTGGGCAGCTGGGAGGTGGTGCACTTATTCTCCATGGACTTTAGTGTCCCAGAACTTTGACTACGCTACAGGATGTAAATTTCTGTTAGGAAAGCTAAGGCTAGCTTTTTCAAACTGCCTGTGTATATTTGTTCCTAACTTCCCTGAAAAGTTGCATATCACGGGGACTATTCAATGCAGAACGCTACAGGATGTTTTTGTGCTTGTCAAGGGCAGTCAGGTCTGGAGAGAACCAAAAGCTACTTGTGTTCCTGGTTCTACATTTTTTGAATGGGGCATGCTTATTTAAGATAGTGAGGAAAGCACTTTTAAAGAATAACCAGGCATCCTTTTCTGACAGGATGAGGTCAATATCTTTCCGTGATACCCGGGCCAGGTCGATTAGAAAGGCCTGATGGCTGAAGTGTTTTAGGGAGAGTTTGACAGTGATGAGGTGTGGTCGTTTGACCGCAGACCCATTACGGATGCAGGCAAAGAGGCAGTGATTGCTAAGATCTTGGTTGAAAACAGCAGAGGTTTATTTGGAGGGCAAGTTGGTTAAGACGATATCTATGAGGGTGCCCGTGTTTACAGATTTGGGGTTGTACCTGGTGGGTTCATTGATAATTTGTGTGAGATTGAGGGCATCAAATTTAGATTGTAGGATGGCCGGGGTGTTAACCTCTTGAAGCTAGGGGGCACTATTTTTATGTTTGGAAAAATAACTTTCCCAAAGTAAACAGCCTATTTTTCAGGACCAGATGCTAGAATATGCATATAATTGTCAGACTAGGATAGAAAACACTCTAAAGTTTCCAAAACTGTCAAAATATTGTCTGTGAGTATAACAGAACTGATATTGCAGGTGAAACCCTGAGAAAAACCAAACCAGGAAGTGGCTTCTATTTTGAAAACTCCATGTTCCATAGCCTCCCATTGCTCCATTTAAAGGGATATCAACCAGACTCCTTTTCCTATTGCTTCCTCAAGGTGTCAGTCTTCGGACATAGTTTCAGGCTTTTATTTTGAAAAATGAGCCAGAACGATAACATCGCGTCAAGTGGTCACATGAGTTTTGCTCACGCAACAGAATTTGGACAGCTATTGTTTTTCCCTCTCCTACTGTGAAAGACATTTGCGGTTGATATATTATCAATTATATATTTTAAAAACAACCTGAGGATTGATTATAAAAAACATTTGACATGTTTCTGTGGACATTATGGATATTATTTGGAATTTCCGTCTGCGTTGTTGTGACCGCTCTTTCCTGTGGATTTCTGAACATAGCGCGACAAACAAACGGAGGTATTTGGACATAAAAATAATCTTTATGGTTTTCGTGACCTAGCTACTTAATGCTTAGTGTACATAATGTTTTGTTATGCTATCGATAAACTTTCACAAACGCTTGGATTGCTTTCGCTGTAAAGCATAATTTCAAAATCTGAGACGACAGGTGGATTAACAAAAAGCTAAACTGTGTTTTGCAATATTGCACTTGTGATTTCATGAATATGAATATTTTTTAGTAATATTATTTGACTGTGGCGCTATGCTATTCAGTTGATGATGACAATTATCCCGCTTAAGGGATGGGTAGCGTCAAGAAGGGATGGGTAGCGTCAAGAAGTTTGCATGTCCCAGTTTAAGTCACCTAGCAGCACGAGCTCTGACGATAGATGGGCAATCAATTCA
The DNA here is from genome assembly GCF_057628025.1 of Oncorhynchus mykiss. Classification (NCBI taxonomy): domain Eukaryota; kingdom Metazoa; phylum Chordata; class Actinopteri; order Salmoniformes; family Salmonidae; genus Oncorhynchus; species Oncorhynchus mykiss. Next base: position 55,153,164 of record NC_143022.1, on the reverse strand, counting down.
CATATGGTGTCCAGGGCACATCTGGGGGCAGAGGGTGGTCTATAGCAAGTAGCAACAGTGAGAGACTTGTTTCTGGAAAGGTAGATTTTTAAAAGTAGAAGCTCGGATTGTTTGGGTACAGACCTGGATAGTAAGAGAACTCTGCAGGCTCTCTCTGCAGTAGATTGCAACACCGCCCCCTTTGGCCGTTCTATCTTATCATAACATTTTTAAGTTAGGGATGGAAATGTCAAGATTTTTGGTGGCCTTCCTAAACCAGGATTCAGACACGGCTAGGACATCCGGGTTGGCGGAGTGTGCTAATGCAGTGAATAAAACAAACTTTACTGTTTGATGGCTCGTCTGAGGTCGTAGCAGGGTTTCTTATAAGCGTCCGGGTTAGTGTCCTGCTCCTTCAAACTGGCAGCTCTAGCCTTTAGGTCAGTGCGGATGTTGCCTGTAATCCATGGCATCTGGTTTGGATATGTACAGTACAGGTCACCGTGGAGATGACATAGTCAATGCACTTACTGTATTAATGAAGCCGGTGATTGATGTGGTAAACTCCTCAATCGGATTAATCCCAGAACATATTCCAGTCTGTGCTAGCGAAACAGTCCTGTACCTTAGCATCCGCTTCACCGGACCACTTCCACAGGTACTTTGTGTTTGAGTTTTTGCTTGTAAGCAGGAATCAGGAGGACAGGGTTATGATCAGATTTGCCAAATGGAGGGCAAGTGAGAGCTTTGTATGTGTCTCTGTGTGTGGAGTAAAGGTGATCTAAAGTTGTCACCTCTAGTTGCACAGGTGACATGGTGGTAAAAATGAGGTAAGATGGATTTCAGTTTCCCTGCATTAAAATCACCGGCCGCGTCCGGATGTGCATTTCCTTGCAAGGATCGTTGAGTGTGGTCTCCGTGCAAGCATTGGTTTGTGGTGGTAAATATACAGCTATGAAAAATATAGATAAACTAAACTGAACAAAAATATAAAAATGCAACAATTTCAAAGATTTTACTGAGTTACAGTTCATATAAGGAATTCAGTCAATTTAAATTAATTAATTAATTAGGCCCTAATCTATGGATTTCACATGACTGGGAATACAGATATGCATCTGTTGGTCAAAGATATCTTCAAAAAAAAGTAGGGGCGTGGATCAGAGAACTAGTCAGTATCTGGTGTGACCGCCATTTGCCCCATGCAGCACAACACATTTCCCTCGCATAGAGTTGATCAGGCTGTTGATTGTGGCCTGTGAAATACTGTCCCACTCCTCTTCAATGTCCGTGCAAAGTTGCTGGACATTGGCGGGAATTGGAACACGCTGTCGTACCCGTCAATCCAGAGCATCCCAAACATGCTCAATGGCTGACATACCTGGTGAGTATGCAAAAATGGGACATTTTCAGCTTCCTGGAATTGTGTACACATCCTTACAACATGGGGCTGTGCATTCTCATGCTGAAACATGAGGATCTCGTCACAGTATCTCTGTGAATTCAAATTGCCATCGATAAAATGCAATTATGTTAACTAAGCTTTTTGTGCGAATGGAAAATTTGGGACCAACACTTGACATGTTGCGTTCAAATTTTTGTTCAGTATAGTCCACAGCTTATCATAAAGTAGTCTAACAGAGAATGCACTCCAGCTGTTGTTACCAAAGAGACAAACAACTACCCCCTTAACCTTACCCAGCTAGATGTACAGTACCAGTCAAAAGTTTGGACACCTACTCATTCAAGGGTTTCTCTTTATTTTTACTATTTACATTGTAAAAAAAATTATGAAGACATCAAAATTATGAAATAACTGATATGGAATCATGAAGTAACCAAACTTTTTAAATGTTAAAGAAATCAAAATATATATTATATTTGAGATTCTTCAAAGTAGACACCCTTTGCCTTGATGACAGCTTTGCACGCTCTTGGCATTCTCTCAACCAGCTTCATGAGGTAGTCACCTGGAACGCATTTAAATGAACAGGTCTGCCTTAAAAGTTAATTTGTGGAATTTCTTTCCTTCTTAATGCATTTGAGCCAATCAGTTATGTTGTGACAAGGTACAGTACAGGTAGTATACATAAGATAGCCCTATTTGGTAAAAGACCAAGTACATATTATGGCAAGAACAGCTCAAATAAGCAAAGAGAAACGACAGTCCATCATTACCTTAAAACTTGTTAGGGATTGGGTGCAGTTTTCAGAAGTTAGGGATAGGGTGCAGTTTGGATGACTGAGGTTCCCAAAGTAAACTACCCGCTACTCAGGCCCAGAAGCTAGGATATGCATATGCAGGGTAGTATTGGGTAGAAAACACTCTAAAGTTTCTAAAACTGTTACATTTATGTCTGAGTATAACAGAACTGATTTGGCAGGTGAAAACCAGAGGACACTTTTTTTCTGTTGACCTGCCAGCCAATTCAAAGGTTAAGCTATTGAAAACAAAGACTTCCGCCTCCCAAATTGCAGTTCCTATGGCTTCCACTAGATGTCAGTCTTTATACATTATTTCAGGCTTGTTTTTAGAAAAACCAACGAGGAATAGTTGTTTGTCCTCAGGGAGCTCTTTGGCAAAGCTAGTCTCATTGCGCACGTGACCGAGGGAGCGCGCTGCGTTCTTTTCCTTTCCTATTGAAAATAGTTCACTCTGTATGAAATATTATCGTTTATTTAGATATTAGAGTACCAAATAATGAATTAGAAACGTTGTTTGAATTGTTTGGACAAAATTTACTGGTAACTTTTGGAACTCCTATGTCTGCATTCTGAACGGGTGGATTACTGAACTCAATGACGCCTACTAAACTGACTATTTGGGATATAAAGAAGGAATTTATCGAACAAATTGACCATTCATTGTGTTCCTGATACTCTTGTGATTTTGATCAGAGGAAGATTTGATATAGTGTTCGTTTACCAGAGATGGTAATGTGCACCAAAATCAAATTAGGATAGAAACGCTAGGACAACGAGTGTCCAAGTCCTAAAATTCTCAGGTAGAATGCCCCGCTTTTATTTAATCACACTCACAACCATAAGCTATTGTCTGTAATTTTCTTGCCATTAACTTTGCCAACTAACGTAACGTGTCTTTAGTATTATGCCCATTAAAAAAAAGATTGTGCACAGGAGGTTCCGCGCTCCCTGTAAAAAATTTTTTTTTTTTTTAATTGTTCAGCTGTGCGCTTCTTTATTGACAAATTTGTTATATGCAACATTTTTGGAACACGTTCTAAAGAACATTATTGAGAGGAATACCATCCTCATATGAATCTCCCAATAGACCGCATAGCCTACCAGATGTGTTGAGAGGTCCTTGTACAGCCCCAGTCAACATGTTGATCTCTGGCACAGTGTCCTCCACAGGGTCCTCTGGCAGTAGAGGGTTAATTTTAGCAGCCTTGTGTCCATGTGCTCGGTATGCCTCCACCAGGCGCATGAGACCATGATCTGTGTAAACAGAACAACCTTTTTAAATTGATGTGAAAACTGATGTATTTAAATGAATTTATCTATTATTATTGTAAAATGTGTGGAAAAAGTCAATAAAGATGAAAAAAAAAACATAAAAAAAGACATGGGGTAGGAGGATATACCTCTAGGCTATGACAAACGTTAGTCTACAGTTAAATGCAAATTAAAGCAAGAAGTCAAAGTGTATGATATGCAGTGACAATAAGGAATATAAGAACAACTCAACACTTAATCTCTTCTGCAATTACAATAGGTGAATTGATCAGTTATAAATGTAGAATTCACTTTGTGCAAAGGATGCTTAGTTGTTTTCCCATTGAAAAAGACAATGATTTGAGTTTAATGTTCATTATCTACAAAACATGAGCTGTGTTCGAATACCCATACTAATATACTGTTTCTTCATTTTAGTATACTGTAAACAAACAGTACTGTTTCAGTTGAGTGTACTAGAGCTTCGCCTGTCTACTGGAAGTTGATGTTGTTGTTATGCAACCTCTTGCTAACTTGATTGCATAACAAATGACTAGGTAAAAATTTTACGATTTCGTGTGTGTTCATCAATTCAATCTGGAGTGCCAGAGTGCGCTCTGGGCGTTCGCATATCCAGAGCATGGTCAGATTGTCTGCTCGTAAATTCAGAGCGTGAGTAGAGTTGATCCGAGCATTCAACGGCAGTCAAGCACCCAAACTAACTCGCTAATGTTTCGCTAGCTACTTCCAGAAACAAATGAGAGAACATGTCATAACTAGTAAAACGAATGAATTTGTATTCGCTCGTCGAACTTCGGCCACAATTTTCTTCCAATGTGAAAAGCTATGAAGCCACGCCCATTTTCCGAAGAACGAATTATACGGAACCCAAACCAGCTGCGCACATGCGCCATCGTGCATAAATGTATTTTGTCCCCCCACACCAAACGCGATCACGACACACAGGTTAAAATATTTTAAAAACTCTAAACCAATTACATTAATTTGGGAACAGGTCGAAAAGCATTCAACATTTATGGCAATTTAGCTAGCTAGCTTTCACTTGCTAGCTAATTTGTCCTGGGATATAAACATTAAGTTGTTATTTTACCTGAAATGCACAAGGTCCTCTACTCCGACAATCAATCCACACACACGGTCAATCGAATTGTTTCTAGTCATCTCTCCTCCTTTTAGGCCTTTTCTCGACTTAATATTTCGATTGGCAACTTTCATAAATTAGGTGCATTACCGCCACTGACCTAGTTCGTCTTTCAGTCACCCACGTTGGTATAACCAATGAGGAGATATGCTTCTATAAACCAATGAGGAGATGGGAGAGGCAGGACTTGCAGCGTGATCTGCGTCACAAATAGAACTGAGTATTTTAGACCTTGGCAACGCAGACTCTCGTTGGCACACGAGCAGTGTGGGTGCAATAATTTCTACATTTATTTGTAACGCTCGCGTCACGAAGTCAGCCTGTTATGGGTCCTAAACGCACGGAAACAGCATCCAGTGCATGTATTTTTTCTTAAACAATAACATGCAAAACACAAAAAAAAACATTACATCCAGAGGAATTAAAGAAAGAGATCAAAAACAAATTATACATAATATCAAATCAAATACAGACATGTAGCGAATAAATGTTTGACATTTTGCTTTGTAAACGTTTTAATGATTCTAAATAGTTTTCCCAAATCAGACAAACATTTTTACAAAGGGGTCTTTTTCTTCATAAATTGATTTGGGTATGAAAAATTTTCCTAATAAAGAGATTTATGACAAATTGACAGTCAATTGTAGAATCAGTGTAGTAAAATAACATGTAACACTTGGATATTTCAATAGTTGTATGTAATTTTGTTGCCAAGATATAGTTTTACATCAGTCCACTGCATGAATACTTCGTATTTTGGCGAATTTAGTACGATATCAGGGAACTTTTGGCATACTAACTATACCATACTATGACCAATTAGCATGCTATATACTCAATTCACGTCACAAATAGTACGGTTAGTAGGAGTATTTGAACAGAGCTCTAACTGACCTTGATTGAGTGTAGCGATATGGTCGCTCTGCAACTTCGGGTCCCCCTCGATTTTTTGGGGTCGGTAACCGTAGACTCCTTTTTCGGTGTGATATAGACAACCGACGACCGGGCGCGCGACACTCAGAGGAACTTTGTTAACGCAGTGCAAGTTTTTCAAGAATAATAGCACTGACATGATTTAAAATGAATAAAATAGGTCAACACGAGTTAGAAGCTTACACACACTACAGAACGTCAGCCATACTGTTTGACAAAGATGGGAGGTGACACCCCACTGCAAGCTGATTGGTTGAGCCATCAGAGTACTTCGCCGAAGACAATTCAATATGTTCTGTGATTTGGCCAAAGCGCAGAATGGTCAAAGACAGACAAATATTCTAAAATAAGTTAATATTTTCTAGAAATAAGCATGGAATAATTGATGAGAGAACTCATTTTCAAGAATAGCTTAGGAAAGTAACCCAAACTAAAACCATTTTTTCTAAATTACCTTGCTTAAACAGAGTGATGCTTTGTGCCTATTCTGAAGCTTAATTAAGGAGCGAAACGGGGAGGCTTTGACTGGGGTTGCTACCCAAACGAGTCACTTAAAAGACCTTCGCTTGAAAAACGAAAAAAAAGCGGTAATTTGACAAGCTACACTAAGATAACTCAAGAAATCGGTCAATGATTTTTAACGTTTTTGCGGAGGAGATATTAGTGACGCAATTTTAAATCTAAGATGTTTTGTGCAGTAGCTTTCTCAATAAAAAAATGTGCATGAAAACGAGTCCTCTCGTTTAATGACAACAAATACTTTATTTAAGAATCCCTACTGTTGACCAATCACCGAAGAAAGGGCGTAGACTTCGGCTTCTTCTGCTTGCCTCGAGAGAAAAAATGCATTGGTTGCGGGTTTTTAGGCTATTTCTAAGTTGCCCTGCGTTCGCCATGGCATTTATATTAAAATATATATATTTCACTGTGACCTGCTGCTAACTGTCAGCCAGTGAGGAAAGATGTTGAGGAGTAAGCGAGTGAGAAGAAAAATATAACTTTTTACCAGTTGTAGGAAGGTTATTTAGATTGACATTAAGGAGACGCCTATTTCCAAACCTTTTTCATAAAACATATTAATACACTGGAACTGGTGCACATAAAAAAACAAAACAATGGAAAACAACTATGTGCGCACTAGAGCGTACCCAATTGTCATACTTAAGTAAAAGTAAAGACACCTTAATAGAAAATGTTTAAATTAAAAGTGAAAGACACCCAGTAAAATACTACTTAAGTAAATGTATTTGGTTTTAAAGATACTTAACTAACTTAAGTACTTTTGGGTGCCAGGGAAAATGAATGGAGTAAAAAGTGCATTCTTTTCTATAGAAATGTAGTAAAGGTTGTCGAAAAAATAAATAGTAAAGTAAGGTACAGATACCCCAAAAAACTACTTAAGTAGTACATTAAAGTATTTTTACTTAAATACTTTACACCACTGTATATATATATATATATATTATTATTTAATTCAGTGATTGAAATTATAACCCCATCCTCAGTAGCCTATTCCAGCAGGCTATTGGGAAACAGAAGCACTTCTTAAATTAGTCTGTTAATTTGAACTAAGCAAGCTGCTAAAACGTTCAGTTTACATCTTGCCAACATATTTTCTAGGCTACTGTAGACTATCTGAAATGAGATGAAAGCCTATTCAGGGCTATAGGCTACCTGTCTTTATATAAGCATGCTATGCCAAAATTAAATTTTAATCATAAACCCAGATTTGAGCTTGTAGCCTATGCTTATTGAAATGATAAATCAATCTCGCAAACGGGCCATTTATAACGGTTTGTAGTCTTAACATCTGGCACATAATAACAGCACAATTGCCAGAAAACATACGTTTTTTTATGTTCATCCAAGTGTTTCTTGCTCAGAGATTTCGAGATCCATCACTCAAACTCTCCTGTCAGATTTATCTATAGTTATGAATATGCGCACAGGGGATTTATTTACAATCAAACCTGGTTCGAGCCCTGAATGCTGATTGGCTGAAATCCGTGGTAAATCAAACCTTATATACTACAGGTATAACAAAACATGACTTCTTGCTGTTCTAATTACATTGGTAACCTGTTTATAATAGCAATAAGGCACCCAGGGGGTTTGTGGTATATGGCCAACATACCGTGACTAACGGCTGTATCCAGGCACTCCACGTTGCGTCGAGCTTAAGAACAGCCTTTTTCCGTGGTATATTGGCCATATACCATACCCCCTTATTGCCATACCCCCTTAGTGCCTTATTGCTTAATCATAGTTAAATTGACATCCATTGATGGAAAATGATCTGGTGAGTTTAATAAGGGCGAATAATCTTTTCTCTTGGCACATATTCAAATTATTTTATTACACCATGTTATAGCTTGCAATAATTATTATTTTGAGGAAACCCAAATTTAGCTTCTAACTTCATTACAAGTTACTATGATATCCCTTATTACTTGGCTTGCTAAGGTTATGGAAAGGGGTTTATTGTATAGATATGACCAGTGGAAATTTTAGCATGTAAATCTTGGTGGTGGGGGGGAAATTAAAAAGTGGGATGCATGCCAGCAAAGCCACAACGCAACACTAAACAATACATGAATTGCACTATAACTGTGACAAACGGTGCCCACAAGCTGTTAGGGCCTACTTAAAGCTGTCCCAACAGCAGTCCCAACATCTTGCCACTGCTACACCTGGCTATCAGCGGAGCCTTGTCTGGCAGCGAAACAGTTCATTCAGCTTTAAAAAACATAGCTAATATGGCTAACTTGCTTAAACAAATGTGATTTCTAATGACAATTGAGATGTAAAAACTATGGCATAAGGGGACGACAAGTGGATAAGAGGCAATCCGTAATTTTGATTAAGACATTAATGAGCGAGCTAGGACGGACGTAGTCAATATAACTATTTGTTTAGCACTTTTGAAATGTACATCGACAGAATTCAGAACATGGGCCGCTCTGACAGTGTTCTCCCTGTATACCAAGTCAGAACCGTAGGATAAATAAAGGGGGCATATAAGCAGACAATAAAAGCTCTTACAATATTAGATGATTACATTTCTCTAAAAGAGGTTGTAGGCTACATGTGCACCACCAAGTCAGACTTGTAGGCAAAGTTAAGAGGGGTAATTAGACCAAATTATTAGGGTGAGGCACATAGGCTACTAACATCTTACTACACAACATACACTTAGTATTACTTTCTTAGCTACAGTATACTGTACATACAGTGGGGCAAAAAAGTATTTAGTCAGCCACCAATTGTGCAAGTTCTCCCACTTAAAAAGATGAGAGAGGCCTGTAAATTTCATCATAGGTACACTTCAACTATGACAGACAAGATGAAAAAAAAATCCAGAAAATCACATTGTAGGATTTTTAATGAATTTATTTGCAAATTATGGTGAATAATAGGTATTTGGTCAATAACAAAAGTTTTTCTCAATACTTTGTTATATACCCTTTGTTGGCAATGACAGAGGTCAAACGTTTTCTGTAAGTCTTCACAATGTTTTCACACACTGTTGCTGGTATTTTGGCCCATTCCTCCATGCAGATCTCCTCTAGAGCAGTGATGTTTTGGGGCTGTTGCTGGGCAACATGGACTTTCAACTCCCTCCAAAGATTTTCTATGGGGTTGAGATCTGGAGACTGGCTAGGCCACTCCTGGACCTTGAAATGCTTCTTACAAAGCCACTCCTTCGTTGCCCGGGCGGTGTGTTTGGGATCATTGTCATGCTGAAAGACCCAGCCACGTTTCATCTTCAATGCCCTTGCTGATGGAAGGCGGTTTTCACTCAAAATCTCACGATTTTTCCACCCCCATGCTTCCCAGTAGGTATGGTGTTCTTTGGATGCAACTCAGCATTCTTTGTCCTCCAAACACGACAAGTTGAGTTTTTACCAAAAAGTTATATTTTGGTTTCATCTGACCATATGACATTCTCCCAATCTTCTTCTGGATCATCCAAATGCTCTCTAACAAACTTCAGACGGGCCTGGACATGTACTGGCTTAAGCAGGGGGACACGTCTGGCACTGCAGGATTTGAGTCCCTGGCGGCGTAGTGTGTTACTGATGGTAGGCTTTGTTACTTTGGTCCCAGCTCTCTGCAGGTCATTCACTAGGTCCCCCCGTGTGGTTCTGGGATTTTTGCTCACCGTTCTTGTGATCATTTTGACCCCGCGGGGTGAGATCTTGCGTGGAGCACCAGATCGATGGAGATTATCAGTGGTCTTGTATGTCTTCCATTTCCTAATAATTGCTCCCACAGTTGATTTCTTCAAACCAAGCTGCTTACCTATTGCAGATTCAGTCTTCCCAGCCTGGTACAGGTCTACAATTTTGTTTCTGGTGTCCTTTGACAGCTCTTTGGTCTTGGCCATAGTGGAGTTTGGAGTGTGACTGTTTGAGGTTGTGGACAGGTGTCTTTTATACTGATAACAGGTTCAAACAGGTGACATTAATACAGGTAACGAGTGGAGGACAGAGGAACCTCTTAAAGAAGAAGTTACAGGTCTGTGAGAGCCAGAAATCTTGCTTGTTTGTAGGTGACCAAATACTTATTTTCCACCATAATTTGCAAATAAATTCGTTAAAAATCCTACAATGTGATTTTCTGGATTTTTTTTCATCTTTTTCTCATCTTTTTAAGTGGGAGAACTTTCACAATTGGTGGCTGACTAAATACTTTTTTTGCCCCACTGTATCTCCCTGGCATATTACATAATTTATGCAGCAGTATACAATACATTTTTGGACTCACCTTGTTGTGCTCTGCTCACTTGAACAGGAAGGTGGCGCTGCAGTCCTTCATGGGCAAATTTTGTCATCAAAGTCTGGCATTCAATGGATTTATGGTGCTTCAAAACAAATGGGAACTCTGAAAAAACAAGATTGAATCATGATGATGTCATTGATCTTCAGGTCGTAACTCTAGAAAGAGGCCGGATTTACAATTCTGAGTTGGAGTATTTTCACAGTCAGAGCTCATTTATTCCCAACTTCCCAGTTGTCTTGAACTCACTGAAGTCAAGTTTTCACCGGTTTCGAGTTAACAGTTGTTTTGAGCACAGCACAAATCATGCTTCATTGGCAGCATGGTCAATGTTGAATGTTTAGAATTTAACATTTGAAAAAGAGCCACTTAATCCAAGATTTGGGACCACACAGCTACTCCACTGAATAGCAGGCTAGTGATTGCTTTGCAATGCTTGCAGTTAGCCGCTGTCGCTGATTCCTTCCAAACCACTCATTGTTGAATTTGTGATTTCCAACTTGTTGTGTAATGTTTATGTCCAATGGCTGATGAGCACTGATACGTTTCATCTATAATTTCTCTTCATTATTTATCTTCATATGACAAGGATAAGAAAGGATTTGCCAGTAGATTGTCGACTTGGTTCATGATGATTACTTCTAGCTAAGATTTTGAAAGTATGATGTTGACATGATCAGTCCAATCAAAGCTACTGTACATATAACGTGATTTGATGTAATTTTATTTGTGGCCAATGACCTTGAGCCTTCCTGGATGGGTACTTCTAATGTAACTCTATGGCAGCACCCAAGAGGATATAATTTTCTAGCTCTACCCTTAGACTTGGTGGTGATGTAGGGTCCCCATGAGTGACAGAACACTGAGCCAATCACAGCACAACACTCTGCATTTTCTGCTTGCTTGCACCACCACTACAGAAAGCACTGAGCTAGGCTGAAACACCTGCATTTTGGAGCTGCCTTACTCAAGAAAACAAAAAAGAGACCATGTTTGTATGCAACTTTATTAACTGAATGATATATATATATTTTACATTGTTTGCAAACATGTATTAATGCCAGAATAGCATGCAAAACATGTGAGTCTCAAAACAGTGGCGACCCGTCACCCCCCTGAATGACGGGTCACCACTGAATATGACAACTCTCTTGCTGTGAAATAAAAATTGGGTTTGTTTTCAGGCCTTTTCTGTGGGTTTTGAGTGGTCATTGGGCTATAATTTTTCTTGACCTGGCAATCCTGTATACCCAGCTAATTTCCCCAGATTTAGGGTGACCACATGGCCCGGATTGTGCGGGACAGAAAAGCATTTTGGCGCTTTGTCCCTCAACCTAACAATTATGTCCCACATTTTATTAATAAATTAAAACACAACTCATTTGGAAAAAAGGTTGATTTGTTCAGTACTTTAGTCAGACTTCCTATTCATTTGATGACAATTGACATTCCAACCTATATTTTGCAGTCACGTTACATTTATGACAATATATTATATAAGGATGTGACGCTGGTGATGTTAATCATTTCTCCAATCATTGTTGAGATCTCATATTCGGCGCAGCTCAAGAAACGTAGGCCAATGTCATACCAATCACATTTGTCAAATCCTTTTAGGCTCAATTCCAGCTAAACTTGGAGAGGACAGTTAACTACCAGTAATTTCAAAATGTGTACGTCTAATGAAGAGCTCTCCATAACATTCTCTAGACCAACCAGAAATGTTTCATGGGCCACATATTCCCAGATTTTCATAAAACAGTCACACAAGTGGTCTCTCGTTTCTAGCCCAAATTTTGCGGGAGGCATAAAAAGAGTAGGTTACGTGTGCTTCAATATTCATGTGTTGGCTACACTATACTTCGAATGTCCCTCAAAATCTTTCCATTGTCCAGTGGTGTAAAGTACTTAAGTAGTACTTTAAAGTATATTATTTAAGTAGTTTTTGGGGGTATCTGTACTTCACTATATATATTTTTGTTAACTTTTACTTTACTACATTCCTCAAGAAAATAATGTACATCTTAATCCATAAATTTTCGCTGACACCCAAAAGCACTCATTACATTTTGCCTGGAAAATTGTCCAATTCCCTACGGCCTCTGATCTGGCACTCATTAAACACAAACACTTTGTTTGTAAATTATGTCAGTGTTGGAGCGCGCCCCTGGCTATCCGTCAATAAAAACAAACAAGAAAATGTTGCCGTCTGGTTTGCTTAATATAAGGAATTATCTAAATCTACCAATTATATGCATATCCTAGCTTCTGGGCCTGAGTGACAGGTAGTTTACTTTGGGCACGCTTTTCATCCGGACGGGAAAATACTGCCCCCTATCCCAAAGAAGTTAATATAAGGAATTTTAAATTATTTATACTTTTACGTTTACTTTTGATACTTAAGTATACTAAAAACCAAATACTTTTAGAGTTTTACTCAAGTAGTATTTTACTTGGTGACTTTCACTTGAGTCATTTTCAGTTTAAAACTTCTTATTGCTGCAGGGGCAGTATTGAGTAGCTTGGATGAAAGGTACCCAGAGGTGCCCAGAGTCAACGGCCTGCTCCTCAGTCCCAGTTGCTAATATATGCATATTATTATTAGTATTGGATAGAAAACACTCTGAAGTTTCTAAAACTATTTGAATGATGTCTGAGTATAACAGAACTCATATGGCAGGCAAAAACCTGAGAAGAAATCCAAACAGGAAGTGAGAAATCTGAGGTTGGTCGATTTTCAACCCAGCCCCTATTGAATTCACAGTGGGATATGGATGAAGTTGCACTTCCTAGGGCTTCCACTAGATGTCAACCATCTTTAGAAACTTGAATGAGTGGGGTGGCAGAGAGCCAAGGGCTGGTCACACGCAATTCACATGATAGCGATCTGCGTTCCATGGCTTCTCTACACACAAAGGAATTCTCCAGTTGGAACTTTATTGAAGATTTATGATAACAACACCCTAAAGATTGATTCTATACTTAGTTTGACAAGTTTCTTCGACCTGTAATATAACTTTTTGAAGTTTTCGTCCGACGTTCGGATGGACCTGCACGAGCATTTGGAGCTGTGTACTAAACGCGCTAACAAAAGTAGCTACTTGGACATAAATAATGGACATTATCGAACAAATCAAGCATTTATTGTGGAACTAGTATTCCTGGGAGTGAATTCCAATGAAGATCATCAAAGGTATAATTTATAATGTGATTTCTGATTTGTGTTGACTCCAACATGGCGGATAATTGTATTTATTTTCTGAGCGCCCTCTCAGATTATTGCATGGTTTGCTTTTCCCGTAAAGTTTTTGGGAAATCTGACACAGCGGTTGCATTAAGGACAGGTATATCTATAATTCCATGTGTATAACTTGTATTTTCATCTACATTTATGATGAGAATTTCTGTTGAATTGATGTGGCTATGCAAAATCACTGGATGTTTTTGGAACTCGTGAACGTACGCACCAATATAAACTCAGATTTTTTTTATATAAATATGAACTTTATCAAACAAAACATACATGTATTGTGTAACATGAAGTCCTATGAGTGTCATCTGATGAAGATCATCAAAGGTTAGTGATTAATTTGATCTCTATTTGTGCTTTTTGTGACTCTTCTCTTTGGCTGGAAAAATGGCTGGGTTTTTCTGTGAGTTGGTGGTCACCTATCATAATCGTTTGTGGTGCTTTCGCTGTAAAGCCTATTTGAAATTGGACACTGTGGTGGGATTAACAACAAGATTACCTTTAAAACGGTATAAAATACATGTATGTTTGAGGAATTTTAATTATGAGATTTCTGTTGTTTTGAATTTGGCGCCCTGCACTTTCACTGGCTGTTGTCATATCATCCCGTTAATGGGATCAAGTATGACAATTGAGGGCTTTTTACACTACTGCAGTTGTCCTGCATTTGGGTATTTTAAATGTGGTTACCCTACCCGGGGGCTGCCGTTTCAAAACGAATGCAATCAACTCTAACCAGGTTCACCCGGGGTATAGGCCCATGGCATTAATCGAATCCCACATGTGGCTCGATAGCGTTATGTTGAATATATCATGGGGCATTTGTATTCTGTAGAGTGTAGTGTATAACTTTCACGTTCGTGCTGATCACTTATGATTTACCTCCTAGATTATGCGCAACACTTGTCTTCTCCGTCATGCACGTCTTCTAAACCCTCCCATTTTGCCCAAAGGCCACTTTCACAAGCAGTCACTGACATGCGCTTAGAAGCAAGCACATATTGCAGTAATAGGACCACAGTAGAAACACAGATATTTGGCCAGTAATTCCCTTTTTATGATTGAAATGTATGTTTTGCATGTGATGCTGTTCTAAAAGCCTGACGATAATTATAGGCCTAACCCCTCAAAAATGCACTAAAAACGCATTGATACGTCAAGTAATTAGAAACGCTACTTTTTATAATTATGAAAAACAATGAGTGTCTGGGTTTTCTACGTGATAACAGATCAACTGTCCCTCTTATTCAGTAGCATGTCGTTATGATTCTTGCATCAATGAATAACTGTATATGAAATGTAGTTACACTAGTGAGCACTAGATGGTGCCACTGCAGCTTATTTTGCCTCAGTCTTTCTAAGTGATGTATAAACACAATAACCTTTTTCAATAGTGTGGCAAAGGGGACTTCAGCTGTTCCTGGCCATCAGTAGTACTTACACTGATGTTCTTGCAGTTCAGTTGTTAGTAAACATCTTGACACCAAGAAATTTGGTAGCATCCTCAGAACCGGTCCCAAATCTGAACCTGCAATGTTCCTTTTCAGACAGAGTACTTACACTACCGGTGGTGCTTCTTTTGATCAAAATCAAAACACAAAAATAATCACACACTCATAACCTGCAAAAAACTAATGTGTATACAGGCTTCTGTATATTAGACAATTAATATACTAGTAAACCTTTCATCCATAAACTACAGCAGCTTCTTTCATTACAACCCCCAAATCCATGGTGTGCAATTAGGCTATTGTATATTAGAAAATCAATATACCAATAACCTCAAATTATATCAGCTATTGATTGCTTGAAAGAAAATAAATAAGCGAAGAGAACGACAATGGAGAGAAACAAGTTAGGGAGACAGACACTGGGGAGTTTGTAAATGTCTTCACAACACTGGACAGGTACTGGGACTACACAACAGACAAAGACACATTCAATATTAGGGGAAAATGGTTTAATTTTGGAGACAGAGGCAAAGAAACACCACACATGAACAAACATTTACCAAATAAAACATCGACTTGGCTTTCCAACTACACACCACTCATTCTATGGCAAAAACAGAAAAATCTAACGACACAGGTAAAAAGCAAAAAGCCCAGAACTAAAACAACAAATAATTAACTTTCTATTAAACTAATACATTTATTTATCCATCCACACAAGTTGCCTATAATCAATCCGGATGGTAATTTATAATAACCATGTGGACAGAGCACAATACTACTAACACAATACTACCCCCCCCCCCCCCCCCCCCAAAAAAGTGAATAACAAAGTGAGGAACACGTAGAGAGCAAGTTGATGAAATCAAAATTAAGGTTGTTTTAAGAAATAAAACATACTACCAACACTGTTCTCATTGACGACCACCAAGAAGCCTAACTCAGGACCCACATTCAAGGCGAGGCCTTATAGAGAGGCCAGACATTTTTTTCCAATATAGATTTTTTTTCTTTAATTATTTCCAATATAAAAAAGCTTCACTGGTACAAAATACATATGAACAACCAGTATTGTAGAAATTGGAAAGAGCCTGTTTTTGTAATTTTGTTATTTTCAAATCCCACCCAAGTTTTAAAAAAGTTTGTTAATTAAAACAGAAAATCACTACTGTAATAATGCTTTACAGATCAGATAACATCAAGATGCACCGCGACTTTGGTTTTTCTCAAGACAACACAAACATCTATCAAATCATTTATGTGGAGAAGAACATGAACAAAGAATTCATATCAATTATTAATCAGACAATAAAAATGGTACATGACGAGGACAGATAGATTGTTGACCAAGACAATATCTAAGAGACGCAAAGCTACCACATACCTTTGTCAAATAGCACTTCAGAGTATGAGAGAGCAGTGAGCAGTGACAGAAATACTGAGACTACATCCAATATGGCACCCTATTCCCTATCTGCCCTGGTCAAAATTAGTGCACTATGCAGGGAGTAGGGTGCAATTTGGAACGCACTCCAAAAATGGTGGTTGTGACGGAAGCCCCCGAAGTGAGTCTCAAGTTCCTATACCCTGACCCATGTGTGATTTTATATTGTGCTTATATTTCAACATTTTCAGTAACACTTCTTTTAACAATAGTTTTAGAACTAACTACCTGTTATAATCAATTCAATATTAACTAACATTGGTTATCAGTTTCTTGTAGCCTACATACAAAATTATTTTTTAGAAAACTGTCATAAAGACAAATCAATGTTTATAATATGGCACACTTCCCAGGTTTTGGTTGATGCAAAAAATGATATTTCTATTATAATCAATAAATCAATATACAACCACTACCATTTTGCCAAATAACAAGCATTCATAATATACATCGTCTGTAACCGTACCGTAAAGTACTCAACTCTGTCACTCACCAACAAGGGGATTTGTCTTCAAAAGTTAAGGGTTGTTTCTTGTATAATCATTTTTAAAAATTACTTGCCAATGTGTTCAAATTCACACATCACATTAGAACCAATAACTCGACACAAAGTGGGGGAAAAAAACAGAGGGTGATTTAGCCTTAATGACACACTGGTATCAATATAATAACAAGCATGCCAAAATAAAAAATAAAAGAGCGTTACCTAACTTCAGCAATCTCTAATAATAACAACCAAGGCCTAATAGTATCTGTGTAGGCAGTTTCTAGACATATAATATGGCACTTTGATTATTGTATTGCATTTGGATATAAAAACACACTGCAAAAAGCACATGCTCCATCATATTGAACGCAAAATATTTTTTTATTAGTAGTACCTTGGTAGTTCTGGGAAGTGCCACCAACCCATGCTTCAAAGACAAAAAGATTAGCAAAAAAGTGAACATTTCCCCTAATATTTCTGCTAATAACTGACATAAACCACTCCCATTCAACAAACAAAACTCCAAACTCCTCTCAACAAGTGCTGCTAGAACTCCCAAGCTAAAACTGGTGCCATCTGTGGTGATTTAAAAAAATAAATGAAAGTGTTTAAAATGGCAACAATTGTGCATTTTGTGTCTTGTTAATCCCAAATCTGTTGCGAAAGACACCTTACGCAGTGCTTGCATCTTCCACACAGAGCTGAATCTCAAACACAAAGGACCCTGAGTTGACAACCCTTGTTTAGAACCATTTGGGTCGTAGTCAATAGGGCACACCGTAGCAAACCGGAAAATGAAAACAAGCAGATTTTATTGGGCAAGTTCAGATAGTCTCCCATGCTTGATTCTGTTTTGTGCCTAGTGAATACAACCCCGGTACACTTTTTTTCTTTTTGGGGAACCTTTCTTTGGGGGGCTGGATGGAAATGATTTGAGCTGACCCATCAGCTTCGCAGTTCAACTGACAGAAAGTAGGCTAGTCCATTATCACCCCTATAAAAGACACACTTCTGTTTGGAGTAGTAAACTTTTATGCTGAAACATGGAATGCTTTTGTAAACCAACACTGTTTTGGTGGGGGTGAGTTGAGCAGTGTTAACACATAGATACTGTGCGTAAGTTTTGAATAGAAAAGTTTTTTTTAATGTGTGATAAACTAATATCTTATCACCAACAAAGAAATTCAGTGTGTGTGTGTGAGTGACCAAATAAAAATTCTCGCTCACATTCAGGGGCTCCGAGTGTTTTTACTGTCACAAAACAAAGTGTGTGTGTGTGTGAGAAAATGGGCACCGTCACATATTGTAAGAGGTTAAAATACTGTGTGTGTGTGAGTTTGACACATGGGCACTTTAAAAACAAAAAAGCATCATCTGTCTTCTGTGTTAAGAGACATTATCTTTCAATACAAGGCATCTACACTAAACAAAAACTCAAACATCCATTTATCAAATAAATTCTCATCAAGAAGAAGAAGTACCTTAAGTAAGAATTTAATACTAAGTTTTAATCGTTCTCTTTTTTTAAAGTAGGAAAAAACAAATTCAGTCTATATACTCCCCAAGATGACACAATGACAATCTATTATCTGATGTATCCAAAAAAAGCTAATAATCCATAAAGGAATTCTGACAATACAGTGACTTCAGAAAGTATTCACACCCCTTGACTTTTCCCAAATTTTGTTTTGTTACAGCTTGAATTTCAAAATGGATTAAATATAGATTATCTTGGTCCATGGCCTACCCACAATACCCCATAATGTTATTAGAAATTGACAAATTAATTAAAAAATATATAAATCTGAGTATTCAACCCTTTTGTTATGGCAAGCATAAATACGTTCATAAAATAAGTTGCATGGACTCACTCAGTGTGCAAAGTGTTTAACATGAATTTTGAATGACTCTCTCTGTACCCCACACATACAATTATCTGTAAGGTCCCTCAATTGAGCAGTGAAGTACAAACACAGATTCAGCACAAAGACCAGGGAGATTTTCCAATGCCTTGCAAAGAAGGGCACCTATTGGTAGATGGGGCAAAAACAACAGACATTGAATATCCCTTTGAGCATGGTGAAGTTATTAATTACACATTGTATGGTAAATCAATACACCCAGACACCACAACTCAGTTGCCGGAGAGGAAGGAAACCGCTCAGGGATTTCCCCATGAGGCCAATGGTGACTTTAAAACAGTTACATTTTAATGGTTGTGATAGGAGAAAACTGTAGTTACGCAACAATACTAACCTACTAATTGAAAGAGTGAAAAGGAAGCCTGTACAGAAAAATAATATTCCAAAACATGCATAATGTTTGCAACAAGGCACTAAATGAATACTGAAAAAAATTGGCAAAGCAAATCGTTAAGGACTGAGGAGTTTTTCAGGATTAAAAAAAACAGACAGAATGGTGCTAAACACAGGCTAAATCCTAGAGGATAACCTGGTTCAGTCTGCTTTCCACCAGACACTGGCCGATTAATTCACCTTTCAACCTCACACACAAGGCCAAAGGTGCTTCTACAAAGTATTGAATCGGGTGTGAATACTTACTTAAATTATATATTTTTGTATTTAATTTGTGCCAACATTTCTGAAACCATGTTTTTCACAGT
This sequence comes from Oncorhynchus mykiss, assembly GCF_057628025.1. Lineage (NCBI taxonomy): Eukaryota > Metazoa > Chordata > Actinopteri > Salmoniformes > Salmonidae > Oncorhynchus > Oncorhynchus mykiss. Next base: position 55,133,600 of record NC_143022.1, on the reverse strand, counting down.
CATCTTATGGGACATTGTGTGTAGATGAGGGAGGAAAAAAATCTAGTCATCCATTGTGAATTCAGACTGTGGAATAAGTCAAGGGGTATGAGAACTTTCCGTTGGCACTGTACATGTAAATAAGTAGGAATTACATCACCACTCGTAATGACATTTATTTTTTCGAATGGTTGTGTTGATCGAGCAAACAGTTGTTTTTTTAATCCTCTTTAAAAACTTGAAACACTTAGACCCTAGCAGATGACATTACAACATAATCTACAAAATAACCCCAAAGTTAACCTAAACATCTATAGATTCAATGGTATAAAATATAGGTAATCTAAGTGTGCATTTAAACCACAGATTGTCTATTTGTGAATCGGTTCTAAAAAGTTCATGTAGGTAGTCATAGCAAATCTACCTTTTAATTGTGCCGTAAATATTTTTTGGAATAAAGAATAAAGCTAAATAGGTAAATAAACTGTTATATTTTCATTAATGAAAACCAAGTCACCAACAGCCTTAGCGAGAAAATTGAAAATCTTTACAATGCCTTCTTGAATATTAAATGTGAAAAGCCATAACAACGCACTGAGGGGAATTCTGGTTGATAATCAGACTTGTTTTGAAAATTGTTTTGCTAGTCGAGTGGTCTTAGTGTGCAGCCGAAATGGCACCCTATTCCCTACATAGTGCACTACACTTTTGACTAGAGCCCTGGCGGCAAATACAAATCTGTGCACTAAATGGGGAATAGGGTGTCATTTCAGACACAACCTTATAGTATGTTGTTTCAGAAGCCAGCATATTGCTAAATGGCACAAAGTAGCACTGTGCCGTGCTAGTCCCTGTATTAAAACTTTCAAGTGAACTTTAGACCGAGAGAAGAGGTTAAAAGAAACAACATAAAAACAAGCAAATTACAAAATTTAAAAAAGAAAGAATAAACTATCCCACAGGCTTTTAAAACAATGTTTTTTTCTGCATTTGCTAAATAGTCTCTTAAATGAAATAAGCGCAGGTAAGATTTCACATTGATTTTGCTTGTCCTCCCTCCCTTCCCTCCCATTACATTTATACAGAAAAACTAGAGAAAAATGAAGTTACATGCAAAAGAAATTGGACTTATCCAAAATGGCAGCATATTCCCTATATAGTGCAGCACCTAGCACTGATCAAAAAGGCTTTGGTCAGAAGTAGTGCACTATACAGGGTGCCATTTTGGATACAACCAATCAGGTTGAGCTATGGTCAAATTTCATATGTCAAAGGTCAGTGGGGGGGGGGGTGTGTGGTCAGGTAGCCTATTGGTCAGGCGAGCTTTAGCGAGACATCAGAGACAACAATGGTGGGAGGATGATGAGGAGTAGCCGGGAGGAAGAGGAGGAGTTTTGGGTTGGCTTTCAACACCATGAGGACATGCTAGGCTAACGATGAGCAAACAGGCATGGAGATTTTTTCTAAAAAAGGGAAGAAAAAACACGAAAGGAGAGAGGTAGAGAGAGCGAGAGAGAGAGACAGAGAGGGAGAAAGAAGTTAGCCACAGCACAATAACCTTTCAAACATGAGGCACCAACAACAATGACAAACAATGCCAACCACCACATATAACATAATGACAATTGGGGATGTTTCCCCACACACACACAAAACAATACAGTTTGATACAGGAAATGACATCATCAGATTAGGAAATGACATCACTAGACGTATGTTAGACAGTCAGACATGCACATACACTTGGCACTCAAAGTGATCCATCTCTAACCAGTCAGTCCCTTCAGGAGAGACATGGATGGATGGAATGATTGGAAGAAGTTAATTATGAAAAGAAGTGAGCAGAGGTAGCCCCAGCAGCTTGACATTGCTTGGTTTTAAGAAAGAAAAATAATGAGAGATGGAAGCAGAGAGAAAAAGTGAAAGAGCTTCACATATTAAGAGGTAACAGATCAATGCAACAGACTGAAGAAGCCCAAGAGCTCTGATAGTCTGACAGGATGAGGCGTGTGTCTGATCCTTAGTCAACCCGTCTATTTTAAACCTAGTAAGTAGATATAATGAAATGGTACAGAAATAATCAAACCTGGTGTTCCCTCTTATATATCACAACACAAAATACCCTTTTGAACACTGGCTCTAGTGATAGCTATAAATAATCATATAAATTAACACACTTTATACCACTCTTAAAAATTACATGATGAAACTGTAAAAGGAATGGATGCAGTAATAATAGACATGTAAAGAACATAACCGGTTTAAGATAACAAGACCCCAGTGGAGTGAGTCTGAATGACACCCACGATAGTAGTACGGCGCCCCTGGGGCCAATTAGGGTTAAGCGCCTTGCTCAAGGGCACATCGGCAGATTTGTGACATTGTCGGCTTGGGTATTCGAACCAGCGACCTTTCGGTTACTGGCCCAACGCTCTAACCTCTAGGCTACCTGCCACCCTATTAATTAAGTCTCTGCTGTGGTGATCAGATGGCCTTGGCTTTAGTCGTGGGTTGGGTAGACTTAGACTTACCCGTGTAATGCTAACATTGAGCCTGGGGAAAATGGCCCCTGCCCTGGGTAAGATCAGTAGGGTTTGCTGTCGTTCTTAGAGCGCTTCAGCTGCACCTTGAGCCTCTTCATGCCGATCTGGAAGCCGTTCATGGCCTGGATGGCGGCCTGTGCCGACACCGGATTGTCGTAGCTGACAAACCCTGAGGAATGGAGGAAGGAAATTAGGGCTAGTGATATACCAAACTCAAACCAATGAGGCAAAAAAAACAAGTCTTCAGAGATTTCCATGACATACCAGGGGGCTGTGATCAATGAGTTGATAACAGATAACAGTCCTAAATAACCCTAATCTTTTCCAGAAATACAGACTCCAAATCGGAATGGTATAATTGGTTTGACAACCAATAACGCATATTCAATAAAGAAAATCAAGCGATGACTGTTTATCAAAATGTACAGTGCATCCAGAAAGTATTCAGACCCCTTGCCTTTTCCACATTTTGTTAAGCTAAGCCTTATTCTAAAATCGATTAAATAGTATTTTTTTCCTCATCAATACCCCATAATAACAAAGCGAAAAACAGGTTTAGAAATGTTTGCAAATGTATAAAAAAAAAAACTTATTTACATAAGTATTCAGACCCTTTGCTATGAGACTCGAAATGGAGCTCCGATGCATCCTGTTTCCATTGATCTTCTTTGAGATGTTTCTACCAAGCCATGAGGTCGAAATAATTGTCCGTAGAGCTCCGAGACAGGATTGTATCGAGGCACAGATTTGGGGAAGGGTACCCCAAAAAAATCTGCAGCATTGAATGTCTCCAAGAACACAGTGGCCTCTATCATTCTTAAATGGAACAAGATTGGAACCACCAAGACTCTTCCTAGAGTTGGCCACCCGGCCAAACTGAGCAATCAGGGGAGAAGGGCCTTGGTCAGGGAGGTGACCAAGAACCCGATGGTCACTCTGACAGAGCTCCAGAGGTCCTCTGTGGGGATGGGAGAACCTTCCAGAAGGACAACCATCTCTGCAGCACTCCACCAATCAGGCGTATATGGTAGAGTGGCCAGACTGAAGCTACAACTCAGTAAAAGGCACATGACAGTCCGCTTGGAGTTTGCCAAACGGCACCTAAAGACTCTGAACATGAGAAACAAGATTCTCTGGTCTGATGAAACCAAGATGGAACTCTCCTGCTCCAGAGTGCTCAGGACCTCAGACTGTGGCGAAGGTTCACCTTCCAACAGGACAAAGACCCTAAGCACACAGCCAAGTCAACACAGGAGTGGCTCCGGGACTCTGAATGTCCTTGAGTGGCCCAGACAGAGCCCGATCTAACATCTCTGGAGAGACCTGAAAATAGCTGTGCAGGGACACTCCCGATCCAACCTGACAGAGCTTGAGAGGATCTGCAGAGAAGAATGGGAGAAACCCCCCAAATACAGGTGTGCCAAGCTTGTAGCGTCATACCCAAGAAGACTCGAGGATGTAAAAAAAAATGCCACTGCCAAACATCCTTCAAAAGAGTACTGAGTAAAAGTTCTGAATACTTACGTAAATGTAATTACATTTTTTATGTTTTTTTATTTTATTACAAATGAGCAAAAATGTCTAAAACCCTGTTTTGCTTTGTCATTATGAGATATTGTGTGTAGATTGATGAGGGGAAAAAAACGATTTAATACATTTTAGAATAAGGCTGTAATGTAACAAAATGTGGAAAAAGTCAAGGGGTCTGAATACTTTCCGAATGCACTGTAGCTGGTTAATGATCCTGCTTTCTACCCCAGCGGCCATTGAGCCAGTTATTTCTCATGTTTGGAGGCAGCAGACTACATACCGAAGCACTTGCTCAGATTGGTCTGTTTGTCGATGAAGACTTTGGCAGAGACGACACTTCCAAAAGGCATGAACATCTGCAGGACATCCTGGTCTCCAAACTCCTGGGGCAGGTGGTAAATGAACAGGTTGGCTCCCTCAGGACCTGAGGGAGAGAAAGCAGAAAGAGCAGGAGGGGAGAGGATCGCAGGGGAGGAGAGAGAGGGGTGGAGAGGAGAAAAGGAGAGGTAGAGAGAAGACAGATAGACAGATCAACAGATCAAAAAACATAATCATGTGGCATGACGCACAGCTGTGGCCAGCAGACTGACCTGGGTTCAAAATTGTATTTGAAATCTTTCCAATACTCAATCTGTGCTTGATTGAGCTCGCCTGGAACCAATGGAATAGTCCCAAGAGCACCAAAGCCTGCCAATCTGGCACTTGAGGGCCCTGAAGTTCCCCTTAGGTGCAGATCTAGGATCAGCTTCTCCCCTCCCACAATCCTAACCACTACGAAACTGACCCAAGATCAGCTTCCAGGCCGGGGCAACTCATCTTATTCCCACTAGTGGCAAGCTCAAGCAAATGCTCAAAGTATTTGAAAGAAAACCAATACTACCTGACCACACATTGTGGTTAGTGTGTGGACTGAGACTCACCCTCCCTCTGGCTCCCAGCTGAAGGAGCAATGAAGGAGAGGAGAGGATGGAGTTTTAGATTTGTTTTTTGAGAAAGAGAGATACTGGTACTAAGTAAACATATGACACTGCGCCCTATGGTTAGTCGATTATTTTCTTTCAATGTCATACATCGTTTACTTGCAAAGCCCATTTGGGCTTACAAGAAACTAGTTGAGACACACATGGCCAAAACATTGATATTTGCATGACATTTTTGGTAATTTAGCAGACTTACAGTCAATGCATTCCACTTAAGGTAGCTAGGTAAGGCAACTATATATCACAATCAATGTAAGTTAACAAGACAACATTTGCAGCCTAACTGGTGTGTGGACTGAGACTCACCCTCCTTCTGGCTCCCGCCGGCTGCTCCCTGCAGTAGGGACTGGCTGTAGAGGGAAGGCAGGGCGGAGGCCGTGTACTGCTGCATCCCTGAGTAGGCCTGAGTCAGTGCGTCCATGGAACTCGCCCCCGAGCCATTCGCCATCGAGGCCCCCAGCCCTCCGTTCATAGCCGCCATTCCTAACACAGTAGACGTAAAGATATCATTTATTTTGACAATTCAAAAATACAGATTACATCCATGCAACTGGATACAACAGCCAGAAGAAAGGCCTCGACACCTAAAGTTCTCTCTACCATACAGACTCAAATCAAATCAAATTTTATTTGTCAAATGTTATTTGTCACATACACATGGTTAGCAGATGTTAATGCGAGTGTAGCGAAATGCTTGTGCTTCTAGACTGGCATACACTTGGGATTAAAATGACACTAGTCTAATCCTAAACTAAATAGCTATTTCAATGGATATTCTCCCAAGCATTCTTTTCAGTCCAAACCAGGCAATGTGTCCGTAAAACCAGCCGTTACTCCAACATTTGACAATCATGGACTACCATACAGGTAAAGAAGCCTGAACATCACCAGAACACAGCGGCTTCATCAACACAATTAAGGTATGATTTGTGTGGCCGAAAACAAAAAAGGTTGAAGAAAAGGTAGTGAAGTCATTGTTTTTAGTGCAGTACTCACGGTTGGAGTACTCACCGCTGACACCCCCAGTGAGGGCGTTGAGGTTGTTGAGACCCATGGAGGTCCCCGTCAGGCCCCCGCCGAGGCCCTGGGTCAGGCCCAGAGAGGCCAGGGTGTTCATGGCTGCACCAGCGCTGGAGCCTGCCGTCTGGCCTGCTGCTGGGGAGGAGAGGGGTCAGAGGTTACTATTAGGTGTCGTTTAAGCCTAGCAAAGATGTGGTATAGTGGAGTAGATAGAGCAGGCCAAGCAATTGAATACGAAGCAGGTGCACTCGTAGGTGTCTTTTCTGGGGACACAGAATCTTAATCCTGGACTAAAAAGCAAGTTCAAGGGGGAATCTCCATTAAAAAGTTTTTAGTTCAGGACTATGTTAAATCTGTGTCGTAAGATTAAGCGCCGTAGATTTTTTTGTGAGCAGTACATTTTTTATAGAGCGAAAAATGAAGGGAGAAACTAACATTGGCCTCAGACTGCTAGATTACCTGGACTATAGAGAGACTGGGCTATAGTTACCTGAGTTATAGAGATTACCTAGAGCTCCGTTGGCTGACAGGGCGTTGGAGCCGCCGCCTGAGTTCTGGGCTGCAGAGGCAGCAGCAGCTAACGTGGCCAGGTTCTGCAGCTGCAGCTGGTTCACACCTGGAAGAGGTGAGTGAGAGAGAGGTTGTTTTATTTCAACTTTATTTATTCAAGTATGTCAATTAAGAGCAGATGCTTATTTGCAATGACAACCAAGAGGGGGAAATGGAGCTGCATTAGCTGTTCTTATGGGAGACCAGAAGAGCGGAATCACCGCATACAGAAAGAAATGGGAAAAACAAGAAGACTTCATAGCATTGCCATATAACAGGAAAATAAGTGGCCCTGGCACCCTGCCTTGAGGCACTGCACCGGTTCTTGATTTTCACCCCTATAAATTTGTCCCCAGCAGACTTGTATCTCCTAGAATAGATACTCTGATTAATGTTCCAATCTTATTCAACGGTAATGCGATTTTAGTGGTTGTGAAACTATGTGGGAGTAAAGCATCGTGACAGAAGGTTATTTACATGAACAGTTGTATGTTTATCAGAGTGGGTATGGGTTGTGGAGGACGGGAACAGGGACAGGAAAAAAAATGAGTGACTCACCTCCTAGCCTCTGCATGCCACCAAAATTACTCTGGTTACCAGTAGATGTCGCCTGTTGGAGCAACTGTAAAAGAAAGAGAGCGTTCTAGAACAGAGTAAAGTAGACTTGTGCTCTTTCCCAATAATTTTAGTCTTTCCTTGATTCCCCACGTCCTCTCTCCTCGTCTTTTTCAAAACTCATTGAAGGTCTGCGGGTAGGGCACTTCTCAAATGCGGTTTGAGAAAAAGGCGAGGAACTTCTCCTCCAATGTAGAGACAGAGAGGAGGTGACAAGGACCTGAGGAAAACTAATTGAGAAAGAGTACGACTTCTCAGAATGTCATGCTTTCCCAACAATGATAAACATGCATGTAGCCTATATTTATGAATATGTATGTCAATGGTTTCAATTTACTGCCAGGTACTGTACTGTGAGGCCTCCAAGCCCTGCCAGATTACTGTGGCGTACTATGGTGTATTAAGGTGTACTTACTGCCAAGTACTGTGGGGTGAGGCCTCCCAGCCCTGCCAGGTTTCCCCAGGTGGAGGCGCTGTTGAGCTGCTGCATCTGTTGGGCCATCTGCTGCTGCAGGCGCCGCTGCTCTTTGTCCCTCTGAGTGTCCGCAAACTTACACACCATGGGAGAGGAGCAGCCCTGTAGTGGGGGAGGAGCGAGAGTTAGATTTCACCCAGTCAAGTTCACACACACACACACACCATCAGAAACACAGACACTATCACAACAGTCAAATCTGCAGGGCCATTTTTCAGGAAGAACTATCGTGGAGGATATACTATGCCCTGTGGTAATCTGGGGAATGTATTTCTTTAAGTGTTGCATTCAAAATAGGAAATAAACAATTAGAACATTGTCATGCACGACTAAGCCAGGCTACATTCCACAGACAGAACCAGGAAGGGATCATGTTTAGACAGAAACAAGACAGCCAGTTACACTTTATAACACTGGAGGGTATGGCTCAAAAGGAGGATTGGGGCGGGGTCGGTTGGGAGGCACTGAGGCTGAGGAGAGTCAACGCAAAATACACACACACACACACACACACGGGAGGGACATAACAGAAACATATAAACAGAGACAGTCAAACAAGGAAGGACGTGTATGCCAAGTCAAGACATAACGAGAAAAGACATTTAGCTACAAAACACATACATAGGATAGCGCTGTAACAAACAGACAAGCCAGATATTGACATATCACTGGACAGACCAGACGTAGACATGTGGTATCAATGTTGTGAATTAGAGAGAGCCAGACAAAGGGACCAGGCTTGACAGGGAATTACTTTCTACACTAGTAGCACCTCCCATAGCATCAGGGGGATACAGTAAAGACTAATACACTAGTAGCACCTCCCATAGCATCAGGGGGATACAGTAAAGACTAATACACTAGTAGCACCTCCCATAGCATCAGGGGGATACAGCAAAGACTAATACAATAGTAGCACCTCCCATAGCATCAGGGGGATACAGTAAAGACTAATACACTAGTAGCACCTCCCATAGCATCAGGGGGATACAGTAAAGACTAATACACTAGTAGCACCTCCCATAGCATCAGGGGGATACAGTAAAGACTAATACACTAGTAGCACCTCCCATAGCATCAGGGGGATATAGTAAAGACTAATACAATAGTAGCACCTCCCATAGCATCAGGGGGATACAGTAAAGACTAATACACTAGTAGCACCTCCCATAGCATCAGGGGGATACAGTAAAGACTAATACACTAGTAGCACCTCCCATAGCATCAGGGGGATATAGTAAAGACTAATACAATAGTAGCACCTCCCATAGCATCAGGGGGATACAGTAAAGACTAATACACTAGTAGCACCTCCCATAGCATCAGGGGGATACAGTAAAGACTAATACACTAGTAGCACCTCCCATAGCATCAGGGGGATATAGTAAAGACTAATACAATAGTAGCACCTCCCATAGCATCAGGGGGATACAGTAAAGACTAATACACTAGTAGCACCTCCCATAGCATCAGGGGGATACAGTAAAGACTAATACACTAGTAGCACCTCCCATAGCATCAGGGGGATACAGTAAAGACTAATACACTAGTAGCACCTCCCATAGCATCAGGGGGATACAGTAAAGACTAATACAATAGTAGCACCTCCCATAGCATCAGGGGGATACATTACTGACTGTAAAGGGTGTAGTAGGGTTGCAAAATTCCCAGAAACTTTCCCCAAATCTCCAGAAATCGCCATCGGAGGATTCCCGGATTCAGGAGGAGCAGAAAAGGAATACTCCAACATGGATTTCTGGAAATGTCTCCAACCCTAAAATGGTGCCATCACTACTGGGACCTAGTTCTAAATTCCGAGGCCCAGAGCTGAGCTAGTTTTATTCTGTGGTTCCTAATTTAGGGATCGGTTGGCTGCTTCCCTAGGGAGCCTCTGACCTGTTAGCAGTCATATCACTCTTGCTCCAGTTCCTGAACACTGAACTGATTCAACGGGAATACCAGCCCAGTTTTGAAGGGGCTTAGTGGGACAGTTACTCTTATACGGTACACGCATGCCTACAGTGCATCTCAGTTGATGCCTAAACGATAGTGGAGAACCTAGGTTCCCTGACCTACAACGTTTTGAAAGGACCCACTAAGACAGTTGCTCTAATACTGTAGCCTTTATCTCTGTTTAGTTAAAGTTCATTCAGTATAATGAGCGGCGTAATGATTTACTATGCAGGTTAAGCATGGGTAAATAAACACTTTGTAATGCAAGAGGTTATACAGTTGCTCTAATATAGGACTATATCTCAGTTAATGTTTATTGAATATAGTAGTCTCTATGCTTTACTATGTAGGCTAAACAATATGGGTAAATACTTTGTAATGCAAGGTTTAACACATTGCCGGGCGCGTTGCCGCTTTGCAACTGGCACGTCACAAATAAATAAAATGGTGTAAATAAATTAGTGGGATATTATTGATTCATTCGGCTTCTGCTAAAATATAGATTCAAAAATATGTTTCTCTCCATGTGTGCCCTCTTAAAGCTCCAATATGTAACTTCTTGGGCGACCCGACTAAATTCACATAGAAATGTGAGTTCTAGATCTGTCAATCATTGAAAGCAAGTCTTAGAAGCGGTATATCTGTTGTATGTGAGCTAATTCTATGCTTCCCATTACAAATATTTATATAACAACCACCATACAAAAGTAAACTTAGAGTCACGCGATGACAAGTTGTGTGGTCCTTCCTCTACGACTCGTCGGGAAAGCATGCAGTTTATTAGGCTACAGATTAAATAAGTTATGATGAACTTCACAGGCTGGCGAAAGTGCAATGTGATTAGCTTGATGCTCCTCTCCAATAAATATTGAGGGTCTTACACTGGCGACATGATGATCGATGCTTGGCTGCTGTTTAACAAATTTGTAAAAAATCTTGCTCTTTTGGCCATAATAATCTCATCATGTAGGCTATACCCGCGAGCTGGCTTGAGCACACTTGCCAATAACAAAATGGGCATACTGCTATATAACGATAATTATTTTGTGAGAAAACCATCGGTAGAGTTAAAAATGTGCTGGAAACCAATTTATTAAGTTAATTTTTTTATTCGGTTCATGGGAATTTAACTGCAAAATCTATTTTTATGTGCACTAAGTCATCATGCACTGCCTTTTATCTCAACAACAAAATGAGATGAAAACACATCTCAGGTGGGAAAATCGTTCTCGTTCTGTGCGTGACTTCCTGCAAGACAGGAATGTCAGTGTTCTGCCATGGCCAGTGAAGAGCCCGGATCTCAATCCCATTGAGCACGTCTGGGACCTGTTGGATCGGAGGGTGAGGGCTAGGGCCACCCCCCAGAAATGTCCGGGAACTTGCAGGTGCCTTGGTGGAAGAGTGGCTTAACATCTCACAGCAAGAACTGGTAAATCTGGTGCAGTCCATGAAGAGGAGATGCACTGCAGTACTTAATGCAGCTGGTGGCCACACCAGATACTGACTGTTACTTTAGATTTTTTTCAGGGACACATTATTCCAGGTCTGTTAGTCACATGTCTGTGGAACTTGTTCAGTTTATGTCTCAGTTGTTGAATCTTAGGTTTATACAAATATTTACACATGTTAAGTTTGCTGAAAATAAACACATTTGACAGTGAGAGACGTTTTGTTTTTTTGCTGAATATATATTTTTTAAAACACGGCTTTAAAAAAACAACATACGTTTATGCAACATTAACCTATTAAAAACAGGTTTGTGCAGTAGGCTATAGGCGCAATACCTTATCCATGCATATTGGCTATGCTTGAATTGCCCTGCCAATGTTGTTCTTCTCAGACCATTTAGAATTTACATTTCACAATGTTAGGTATATGACCATACTGGAAATAGATGATTTGTTATATGACTTGTGAGGCACAGCCAAGTGAGCGTAACAATTTGCTTATATTTTTTACTGGACTGATGGCCTGCATCTGGCGGTCAGTCTGCGGGGAGGGAGGTAACAGCAGTGAGGCTGCCTCTCAGACTCACAGTCCCTTCCTCTCTTCTTCCCTCCGCTGAGAAAAGGGGAGATACGTTTTTTAAGTCGCACTGTATTATTTCTGCCTTAAGCACCAATTAATGTTGTTACTCCTGTGACCAGAGAAAGTGTCATATTCCTCTATTTAAAAAAAGACAAGCTGCTAATAATAACATTGCAAGCTTATCGGAACACTTTGCTATACTCCTTCATTGCAGTTGCAGTACAGGTTGTAGCGTGAGTGAAAGTAGGGAGAACGCACATTTTATAGCTTATAAAACTGTTGAACAAAGTGTTGACAGTGCTGAATAACAACTTAAACATGAACTTACAGAAAATAACTGCTGTTTTTGAGTACTTGTTGAGTCTCTAGTCACTGCATCGCAGAGCTTGAGGCGTCACTACAGCCCGGGTTCAATTCCCAGGATGTGTCACAGCTGGCCGTGACCGGAAGACCCATGAGGCAGCGCACAATTGGCCCAGCGCTATCTGGGTTAGGGGAGGGTTTGGCCTGCCGGGATGTCCTTGTCCCATCGCGCTCTAGCGACTCCTTGTGGCGGGCTGGGCGCCTGCAAGCTGATAGCTTTTGCCACTTTTAAGGCGTTTCCTCCGACACATTGGTGCAGCTGGCTTCCGGGTTAAGCAAGCAATGTGTCAAGAAGAAGTGCGGCTTGGCAGGGTTGTGTTTCGGAGGACGCATGGCTCTCGACCTTCGCCTCTCCCGAGTCCGTACAGGAGTTGCATCAATGGGACAAGACTAACTACCAATTGGGGGGAAAAAGGGCTTGAGGCTTCATTTTACGGCAATGGCTCGAGGAAACTGGCGCAAACTGTGTAGACACGGTGAGCTGATCTATCTGATTGGCCAGCGGTAGGCCTATAAATGCACTTGATTTGCTCTGTTCTACTTTCAGACATATGAAATGGTTAAAAATGGAAACACTTTGCCTTCCCGGTGCTAGGGCAGCCGAATCAAGTGCACCTACCACCAACAGCGTGAAAATAGATTAATTAATTAACGCATGGCTTTATAGTTTTTTTTTTATACAGATATGTAAATGAATGGGCTTAACTTGCTGTATTATTTTCCCTTCCGTACAGACTAATTAGCATATGAAGTATATAATTTGCATAAAGTAGTATAACAAGTTTATTCTAATTTCATAAATTGTTACAAACTCCCAGTTAGGCATTAAGCATAAAAATGTGTTAATAATAGGACCAGCCTACTTTAAATTATTGGCCTGAAATTACTGTAATTATGTTTTCCGTAGTGCCTAATTTGCATCGCAGTCCTATCCTTATAAAATGAGATGCTTCTCTATAACATGGAATACAAAGTATAACACCAGAACTACAGTTTCATTTTGTCTTCCAACACCCTAGTAATATTGGCCAAGTATGCTTTGCGTTGGTGTATGACTAATGTTCTGTGATATGACGTCTGCTTCCCAAATGGCACCTTATTCTTTTTATAGTCCAAAGTCCAAAGTAGTGCACTATAAAGGGAATAAAGTGTGATTTGGGACAACCTATAAAAATCAACCAACATGTGTTTCCTTGTGAGATACAATTCTCAATCCGCACTTAAACCACAAGGAGGCAGCAGACTGCATAGAGGGAGAGGGGAGAGATGAGAAATAGGTGCTAAGGGGTACAGTACCTCCATAGTCTGAGAGTGATGCATGGTTTTGATTGCATTCGCGGCCTGAGCCCTGGTAGAAAATGTGATAAACGCACAGCCTGTAAGGGAGGGGAGAGGGAACAAGAGGAGGAGGAAGGGAGGGACAGACAAGAGGAGGGAGGGTAGGAGGGAAGGACAAAGAAGAAACAAAACAAGACAAAAGGTTTTGGGACACGTCGTTATGAAATCCCAAATAACACATTACAGTAACATAGAATGAACGGCACTCCAAGCACACAGAAGAACAACCGCTCTCACTGGTTAGCACATGGAAGTAACATAACAATACAGTCACAACAACAACCACATGAGCACAGTAACACAACATTGATTGACGTATTGTACCACATTCAAGAGAAGCTGTGGATGGATTGGGCTAGTTGGGGATGTGATTACTGGGTGGATGAGACAGTAATTGAGATAACTACAGAAAACACACACTCCTCTCACACAACACACACACTAAATGGCTATTATGGCAATTTTCTAGTAAAAAGAGAAATATTCATTTTAAAATGACATAGCAACACATGCTACAACTATGATGACAGAGACTACAGGGTGAACCGCTGCACTGTCAGTTGAGCTCTGCATATTCTTCTATTACTTAGGGATGGGCATTTTGACTGTTCGAGTACACGCATGATTTCTTTCTGTACTTGAGTACACTAATATATATATATTTTAACACTGGAAAGAAATGAGCGCATTTATCTATAAGCTTATGTAAAAAGTGCGTGACAATGCCTAATTTATAACCATTACAGAGAACAAACCATAATTGTCCCTTATAAATACACTATATATGGAAAGTATGTGGACACCCCTTCAAATTAGTTGATTCGGCTATTTCAGCCACCCGTTGCTGAAAGTTGTATAAAATCGAGCACACAGCCATGCAATCTCCATAGACAAACATTGGCCGTAGAATGGCCTTACTGAATAGCTCAGTGACTTTCAACATGGCACGGTCATAGAATGCCACCTTTCCAACAAGTCAGTTTGTTAAACGTTTTACCCTGCTAGAGCTGGCCCGGTCAACTGTAAGTGCTGTTATTGTGAAGTGGAAATGTCTAGGAGCAACAGCGGTTCAGCCGCGAAGTGGTAGGCCACACAAGCTCACAGAACGGGAATTCCGAGTGCTGAAATGCGTAGCGTGTAAAAATCTGACCTCGGTTGCAACACCCACCACGAGTTCCAAACGGCTTCTGAAAGCAACTTCAGCTGTTCGTTGGGAGCTTCATGAAATGGGTTTCCATGGCCAACCAGCCGCACACAAGCCTAAAATCCCCATGTGCAATGCCAAGCGTTGGTTGGAGAGGTTTAAAGCTTGCCGCCATTGGACTCCGGAGCAGGGGAATGCGTTCACTGGAGTGATGAATCACGCTTCACCATCTGGCAGTCCGACAGACGAATCTGGGTTTGGCAGGTGCCAGGAGAACGCTACCTGCCCCAATGCATAGTGCCAACTGTAAAGTTTGGTGGAGGAGGAATAATGGTCTGGGGCTGATTTTCATGGTTTGAGCTATGCCCCTTTAGTACCAGTGAAGGGAAATCTTAACGCTACAGCATACAATGACATTCTAGACAATTCTGTGCTTCCAACTTTGAGGCAACAGTTTGGGGAAGGCCCTTTCCCAACAGAAATGGTTTGTCGAGATCAGTATGGAAGAACTTGACTGGCCTGCACAGAGCCCTGACCTCAACCCCATTCGACACCTTTGGGATGAATTGGAACGCAGATTGCAAACTAGGCCTATTCACCCAACATCATTGCCTGACCTCACATATGCTCTTGTGGCTGAATGGAAGCAAGTCCCCGCAGCAAATGTTCCAACATCTAGTGGAAAGCCTTCCCAGAAGAGTGGAGGATGTTATAGCAGCATAGGGGGTACCCACTCCATATTAATGCCCATAATTTAGAATGAGATGTTTGACGAGCAGGTGTCCACATACCTTTGATCATGTAGTGTATATTCAGTCAATAAAAAAGCAAGTGACATTTCAGGCGAATTTATTGAAATCATAATATCAACTGGTTATATATTACACAATCTCCAAAAAGGCAGTAACCTTAGCAGTGGTGCGAGCTTGTAGAAGCTTATGGCTGTGTAATGGCATAGCCTTGCTTTGTTCATTTAGCAGACAAGACACTCTTATTTCCAGAGCCCTTACCACAGTCAAGTCACCTATTTTATAGTAAAAAAATGTAATAACAGACTAAAAACATTTTTGAAAAAGTTGTAATAGTGACTATTTGAAATGGGGCTCAATTTGGTGAGTTGAAAGACCATTTTTTTCAGGGTTACAAAACAAAAATAGTTTTCTTTTCGATATACAGATGTTCAATTTAGTTTATTCTGCCTGTTCTTTGGAAATGTCTAAATGGATTAACAATTCCACGTTGAACACTGCATGGTGATGAATTACGGCCATGACATCGGTTTGGTGAGAAGGCCGAGCCTTAATGATTCTGATGAAAATATGGCTCTCTGTCTTTATCAAACTAATGCCTTTTGTGTATTCACAGTGTGGAACCTGTCTATGTTTAGAGGGGTTATAGCCTGGGCCAGGGTTATTCAACGCTTACCCTACGAGGTCTGGAGCCTGCTGGTTTTCTGTTCTACCTGAATTAAATTGCACCCACCTGGTGTTACAGGTCTAAAAATCCGTCCCTGATTAGAGGGGAACAATGGAAAAAAAACACAGTGGAACTGGCATTGAGATCCAGTGTGGAGTTTGAGAGGCTAACCTATTCTAAATGGCACAAGCAGTTCGCAAAGTAGCCTAAGCGGAAAATAGACAGGACACAATTTTTCCTAAACTGCAGCAACGGTTGTTGGAACACATTTTCCTACTTCAATCTACCAGTCCATTTGAATTTGTGATAAAACTGTCGTCATTTGGTAAGAAATGTAGCTTTTGTATCCCATCAGTTAGATCCGTTTTATAGGCATTTACTTCTGTAGGCCTAACAGGAGCTTAACAGGAGCTTGTGAGCGCGCTCAGCATGCGTATGTGTAGGGAGCGGTCGGAACGCAATTGAGTGAATGAGACACAGGGGGAAAGGACATTTAGGGAGAAGAACTGTGTGATCCTTAAGGCTTGGTTTCTTTTTTGTTGTGCCCCGCAAATGCACATGTTCAAAATGGAACACTTCGAGTCAAAGCAAATTAACGTCGTCTTTAAGACAACATAAAACATTTAAAATTTGGGACAAAATTTCACTTGTACGAGCTGCTACAAAGCACATCCACCAAATAGTTTTACAGTATTTTTTTCCCCCTCTGGTTAAAGATCGAGCTCCGTACTCGATAACTCATGCCCGCCCATACTATTATTGCATTTGTCGGTCTCACTTGCTTTTATGGCGTCTTATGCGGCACAGATAGAAGTTGAGGCAGGCAGAGGTGGAGCAGTGGAATAATTCCATCCTTTGTGGAGCACGGTGGGGGCGGTGCAGTACTGATTGTGCATGTCCTGTGTTGCCTGCCAGCTGAGGCCGGCCTAGAACACCAGCAGCCATGGGGTTGCCATGGCGATGGCTGGGACTATTGTTACAGGCGGCGTTGAGAGCTGCGAGTGTTGATGCACCCCCTCCCTCTGCTGCAGAGATGTAGGAGGTGGTGAGTGTGTCACGGGGAGAGTCATATCAGGGTGGATTGGGGGGGGGGGGGGGCAAGAAAGAGCGAAGAGGGGGCGAACTTTGGGTGAATAGGATATGACTATCGGGGAAGGGTGGAAATAAAAGGTTTGGGAGCAGTGTAGTAAGGCAGGCACTAGGCAAGTCTGTGTTCTTTTATCGGCGGGTGTAGTCGAGGACTACTCTAGTGGTGAATTTCAAATCAAACGTGAGCTCCTATTCCCTACCCACTACTGTGATCTGAGAAGATTGGATAGGTGGAAGCAATATAGCAACATTTAAAGAGGAAGCCACTACCATAAATACCATATATCTGGGCCTCCCGAGTGGCGCAGCCGTCTATGGCGCGGCGCACAATTGGCCCAGCGTCATCCGGGTTAGGGGAGGGTTTTGGCCATGGGGGCTTTACTTGGCTCATCGTGCTCTAGCGACTTCTTGTGACGGGCTGGGTGTCTGCAGGCTCAGTGTTTCCTCCGACACATTGGTGCGGCTGGCTTCCGGGTTAAGCGGGTGGGTGTTAAGGAGCGCGGTTTGCCCAGTCATGTTGTTTGCCCGGTCGTGACTCGACCGTCGCCTCCCGAGCCCGTTGGGTAGTTGCAGCAATGACACAAGATCGAAATTGGGGAGGTGAAGAGGTTAAAATACTAAAAATATCTATCTAACAAATCTCATCATATATACAGGATGGCCTAGGGTGCGTTTTATCTAAAAATGACTTTCAGTACATTTGACATACATTTCTGGTATGTGCATTATGATCCCTGTAGGAATTGAACCCAAGACCTTTGCTTTGGTTCCTAGTGCCACGCCCTTACAAACCGATCCACTAACACAGGACCACTTAGTATAACGGGAGCGTGGAGCGGAGTGACACGGCGTTACCCACAACCCACCTCTGCTCAGACCGTCAGGTCCTCTGAGAATTCGGCATTCCTCTATCTGTCCAAAAGCAGAGAACATCATTCGGACCTCGTTCTCGCCGTATTTCTTTGTTACCATTCCAATGAAGAGCTTTCGGTCTTCCACCGCTGAAATGGAGAAAGAGAGGAAAGAATGAGTGACAGCAAAACAGCGAAAGCAAAATGGGCTATGCAACCTTCCACCTCTCTTTTTGCTAGTTCAGTCCCTCCTCTCCCCTCCTTGCAACCCTCTCACTCAATGTGTCAGCTCACCCCTTTTCGTTCTCTAAATCTCTATCTTACTGCTTCATCTCCCCCTCCTCCCCAATCTCTTTTTCTTCAGACGGATGACTGCTTTATCTTCCCCTTATCCTCCCACCAGATCCCTCTGTACCCGCCTTCCTCTCACCCCCCCCCCCCCCTTCATAAAGCTCCTTTAAATCCTAGTAACCCCTGACACCCCTGAAATACTCCCAAGAAATACTGAATTTACAGCACAGAGCACCGTTTCGGCAGTCTCGTCCCAGGTCTGTTTGTTCCATAACAGCCAACTTCTATGGTCGTTGTCATGCCTTGGCAGCACATACAGACGAGTACCATTTGGGCCACCGTGTGGGAACTAAAATATAGAGACAGTCTCCTTTTTATTTCCTTTCCCAATCTTGATTCTTTGTGGTGCAATTTCCTCACGTCCTCAGGGACTTCATGGTAGCTGTGTTCTGTTCTCAGGTTGTGACCCAAATGGCACCCTATATAGCCCACTACTTTTGACTACAGCCCTGGTCAGAATTAGTGCACGATATAAGGTGCCATTTGGGACGCAACCCTTCCCTGTAACCGGCCAGCCGCTATGCTTTGTTTATATACATTTTAGCCTGTGTCACATCGTATCTGCAATGATGTCACTCACCGTTTGTTTTCTCACTGTCAGCGGGTTTCATCTGGATGGGATGATGCATCTGGAAGGAGGAGAACACGGAAGAAACATGTTAAACATCAACCTATCATCAGGCCTGTCATCACCTGGCCTGTTCATTGTCACGTTAGTTACCGCGACGATGAACAGGCCAGGTGCTTGGCTATGTTTTTTGGTTCTCTTGCTCCCTTGCCCTTTAGCAATGGTTTAAACAGTTCGTTCACTCCTAGCCTCCTCTCCTTGACTGATCTGAAAGAACTGACAAGGTGAAAGCCACCCTAATAATGAGCTCGACTCCATATTGTTTTCACCTGTCAAGTCTCACCTGTCAAGTTACCTTTTCCAATCAGTGCAGATGAAGGAAAGGAGGTGAGGATGGATTTTGAGACTAGAATTGCTCTCTTGCTCGTTATTAAACTTCTTCCTCCACCTCATCCCCCTCTGTCAGCATTTCTCATTCGCTCGCCCCCTCTCAGATTCGATTATCCCTCACACTATAGTGAGCTATAGAAAAGGATATGTCCACTAGTATTTGGGCTCAAATTCTCTCCCCTTTCTTTGGGTTGGGCCAGAGCAGTAGTCATATGATCGCAGTTATTGATTCTCCCCATCATCATCCTTTCAGGATCTATTTAAGTCCCCCCCCCCAGTGGACTGATCCATTGTGGAGGCTGTGGGGATGGCACAGTCCATCAGTCTAAGACATGTGCTACTGAAATTGTATATGGTTATATTATGTAAGAACAATGTTGCAACAAATCCAAAATTATATATTTTTTATTAACAAATGAGCTTTCTCCCGCGCTGGATATTGGTCGCTGTCCACGGTTCTGAAACGCATCAGTGCGCTGTTGAATTGGTGCCTTTTTCTAGACCATGCTGCTATGTGCATAATAGAGCAAAGTTAACCCGCATATTGGTGTTGAGAACAATGAGGTGAAGGCAACAGCAGATTTAGGAGACGAGAAAACAGCCCTTGGCTTAATTGTCTAAGAAAAGTGAGGTTGGAAACCAACTTAATTACGTCTAATCAATAGCCTAACTGTTAAATGTGCCTGGCTTTATAAATCATCCATTTATATCTACAGAAATAAGACAGATCCTGCTTCTGTTGCCTGTTTGAGTGTTTAACAGCCTACTGATTCCGTGAGCGCCAAGCCTCACGCAACAATATCACAAATTCCGCAGCTTTTTCCTTGATCTCATTGTTAATATTGCCATTATTATAATCATTAATAGGGTTAGTATACCAGCCTTGTATAACCACCATCGAGCTGTAGGCCTAAGAGCACATCCTAAATACTGTAACTTACTTACAGTAGCTTGTATTGCATTGAAATAGGCTACGGTATCAATCATTTATTTGTTCATGTCATTACACAGAATACAAAATCATTCATGATGTGAAATGCAATCAAGCATTTTAGTTTTAAAATAAAATAAAGCGACCATTGAATAATTAGCATAAACCGTTCCATTTCGGAAATTGCATTCACGACTCCATGAGACCGTTTTTAGTCTTTGCTGTAATAAAAGCTTTACAAAAAAACAACGGTACACTCTGGTACGCCTGTAATTGATTTAGTGTTGTTTACAATGTATTTCTGACCGTCTGGAACAATGTAACGTTCTAGGCACCTGTTTGGCACCTAGAACATGCACGCATCGCTTACTCCATACTTTTATTTACAGTATTTTCTACAACTAGTCAAAATTATTCCACACATCCGACTTCCCCTTTACCAACCCGCGCACCCAGTAAACATTCCCCCGGTTTGAATTGATTTGTCACGTCCTCTCTGCATCCATTTTGTTGTCATGTGTTACGGTGTTCAGAGTTTGTTATAACCAATTTATTGATGTGCTGTAGGTCAGGCCCTATTGGTCACTTGCATGCGAAGCATACATGTGTCACGCATAGAGAGCAAGCGTTGATGGGATAGGGAACGATTTTCCTAAACAAATGAGGGATTTCACCAACATAACTTTTCAGTCAGAAATGGCTGTAATTATGTTGCAGCTTCAGCAACACTGACAGCGCTATACACATTGTTGATGTGTGATGGTCCCTGCAGCAGGGAGGAGAGACACACAATGGGTGCTAGTCAAAGTCACTAAGTGACTTTTGTATAATATATATATATATATATTTTTTTTACAATGCAGCAAGTCTGAGCCAGGGGCCACAATCAAATCAATTGCGGTCGGACTCCCTCTAGTCATTTGTATGTCTTAATTATTTAATCAAACAGTTAGCTTAAAGCATCAGACAAGCTCAGTGCATATAGTTGATTTGATTAAAAACACATAGGACTCGATTTTGGGGGGGTCAGGGAGAGCCCTAAAACACACAGTACTATACAGAGCCATGGTTGCATGGAACTCCCTTCCATCTCATATAGTGCAAATGAACAGCAAACCCGGTTGAAAAAAATAAAAATAAAGCAACACCTCTCGGCACAACACCTCTCCCTCCGTGTGACCTACTTTTTGTGTGCATGTATTGACATTTATGTCTAGCTGATAGATGCACACACACAGCCACCACCCACACCCCCTACATGTTATTGTATGTGAATTGTAAAGTATTTTGTATATAATGTCTTTTTCGTTATGTGTCGGACCCCAGTAAGACTAGCTGTCGCCATTGGCGTCGGCTAATGGGGATCCTAATCAAATCTAACAGTGCTGCTCTCTTCTGGCCTGCTTCTTAATGGCTGCATCCCAAGTGGCACCTATATTAGTCTTTTCACATTACCAACGTTTTACTAATGATACAATAACCAGGCCTAGTATCGAGATAACAAGAAAGGAAAAATTCAGTGGCATAGCGTACTGTTCACCCATCTCCAGGACACTTGTTCCCGTTTAGAATGTGCCTATGCGCCTATGCTACACACAAAAAACAGCCACTCATATTCACACTTATTGAACTGAATTGCACACACATTACATTTCACACTCACTCTCCCACACACACACTTGCTCTCTCTCACTACCTCACATACTCCCCCCCCCCCCCCCCAATACTCCCACTCCCCCATACCTCCCCCCCCAACTTTAAAAACATTAGACACCGAACAGAATGTGTGGATCAGAAAGAGGTAGATGTTTGATCTAGTTAGGCCTAGTGGTTAGAGCGGCAGGAAGCCTAGTGGTTAGAGCGTTGGGCCAGTAACCTGAAGGTTGCTGGATCGAATTCCCGAGCATTCTTCCCCTGAACAAGGAAGTTAACCCACTGTTCCCCAGTAGGCTGTCATTGTAAATAAGAATTTGTACTTAACTGACTTGCTTAGTTTAAATAAAAAGGTAAAATAAAAATCCTACATTTGAAGCACATATCATGATATTTTCCTTTCTTCCAGTGCCACTCAAATTTACCTAAACCTACTGTCAAGTTACCATGTTGTTAGCTAGCTAGGTAACATGACAAACAACGTTGTTCAGTTTAGAGGTCGACCGATTGATTAGGGACGATTTCAAGTTTTCATAACAATCGGAAATTGGTATTTTTTGGGCGCCGATTTGCCGATTTTTATTTTATTTATTATTTTAATACCGGTGGGTTAACTGAACGACAGATTTTCACCTTGTCAGCTTGGGGGATCCAATCTTGCAACCTTACATTTAACTTGTCCAACGCAATAACGACCTGCCTCTCTCTCGTTGCACTCCACAAGGAGACTGCCTGTTACGCGAATGCAGTAAGCCAAGGTAAGTTGCTAGCTAGCATTAAACTTATCTTATAAAAAACAATCAATCATAATCACTAGTTAACTACACATGGTTGATGATATTACTAGATATATAATCTGACTGAGCATACAAGCATCTAAGTATCTGACTGAGCGGTGGAGGGCAGAAGCAGGCTCGTAAACATTCATTCAAACAGCACTATAGTGCATTTTGCCAGCAGCTCTTCGTTGTGCGTCAAGCATTGAGCTGTTTATGACCTCAAGCCTATCAACTCCCGAGATTAGGCTGGTGTAACCGAAGTGAAATGGCTGGCTAGTTAGCGCGCGCTAATAGCGTTTCAAATGTCACTCGCTCTGAGCCTTGGGGTGGTTGTTCCCCTTGCTCTGCATGGGTAACGCTGCTTCGATGTGGTGGCTGTTGTCGTTGTGTTGCTGGTTCGAACCCAGGGAGGAGCGAGGAGAGGGACGGAAGCTATACTGTTACACTGGCAATACTAAAAAGTGCCTATAAGAACATCCAATAGTCAAAGGTTAATGAAATACAAATGGTATAGAGGGAAATAGTCCTATAATAACTACAACCTAAAACTTCTTACCTGGGAATATTGAATACTCATGTTAAAAGGAACCACCAGCTTTCATATGTTCTCATGTTCTGAGCAAGGAACTGAAACGTTAGCTTTCTTACATAGCACATATTGCACTTTTACTTTCTTCTCCAATACTTTGTTTTTGCATTATTTAAACCAAATTGAACATGTTTCATTATTTACTTGAGGCTACATTTATTTTATTGATGTATTATATTAAGTTAAAATAAGTGTTCATTCAGTATTGTTGTAATTGTCATTATTACAAATACATTAAAACAATTTTAATAAAAAAAATAATAATAATAAAAAAAAAAAAATAAAAAAAAAAAATTGGGCGATTAATCGGCATCGGCTTTTTTTGGTCCTCCAATAATCGGTATCGTGCAGGAAGAGCGGACGGAGAGAAGCAGGTGAGTGAGGACACACGTGATATGCGCATGAAAGTGAAGTGGACATTGGACCGGCGCATAGCATGCAAGAGACTAATTGCAGTTGCATAAGCAACTGACTTTCTAAACATTTACTGTTTATGAAGTCACCTGCGGGTGCTTTAGATCGGTAGGGCCAAAAAAGTTGGTAGTATCATACGGAACGGTACTATGGTATTCTAAAAATGTTGGTGCCATGACGTTTTGGTAGCACGATATTAACGTGGTACTGGATTTCCATGCAACACTACCCTATACACTACCTTTGGTCAAAAGTAGTGCACTATATAGGGAATAGGGTGCCATTTGGGGTGCAAACAATGTCCACTGGTCTTTAAAAGTTGTCATTTTTCACTTAGGAATGGAATGCTAGCCATACCGTCCAGCATTGCTAACATGTTCCAGAAATGAGGGGCCATATCTGAGCAACAGCTTGAGCTTCAACAAGAAGTTGGCAGAGAATCCAGTCCATCTGCAAATGACATATTTCCACCTGCGATTTATTTCCCCTGGCTCTTCCACTAGATCCCTTAATACGCTGAGGAAGAAGTGGATCTGAAGAGCTAATCTTTTGGATTAGATATCTACACCTGCCATATTGACACAAAGAAGCCAGAAAGGGAATAAGAAAAATATGGAGTGAAGTGGCTAGATTTTAAGCAAGGGGAATTAGGATATGAGCAGAGGGCAAGGTTTCAAGTTAAATTTATTTGTCATGTGTAAAGACTAGATATTTTACTCACTTCTTGCCATTTCTATAAAAACAAAAACTGGGGAGGCTGGCTGTATGTAATGGTGTTATTATTCAAGAGAAGGGGACCAAGAGAAATAGACAGGTGAAATAAAGAGATCATGGAAGTTGCTTGGCTTCAAGTTTATTTACCAGGTGTTATGATGACGTGATAACATGGGAAATCTTACTCCCTCATTTGAGTGCTCACGATAAAAACAAAAACAGGAGAGGCAGTTATGAAATGTGTTGTTTTTCAGAGAGAAGGGAACTAAAAGAAATAGACAGATGGCCCTCTCGGTATGGGGACTGGCATCACTTGCCAAGGAGAGGAAGGCACAGGAGGAGGGAGTCCGTGCGACAGACCTACTTGGGTTCAAATACTATTTAAAAAAATAATTCAAATACTTATTGTATAGGATTTAGCCTGCCTGGAGGGCCAGATAGGCGGGGATCCGGGATGTGCACTTGTGACTTTTCTATTGGTTCCATTGCAATAGGCAAACTCAACCATGCAGAGATCAAGTATTTGAAATGATTTCAAATAGTATTTGAACCCATGTTTGGCGACCGAAAGGGACGCAAGCTTTTCCACCAACGAGCCGTCGGACTTCAGTCAATGCCAGGAGCAGCATGACTGGCTGTAGTAGGGTTCGGGAGCAGCTGTCAAAATACATGCACTTGATTTAAAAATGCGTTAACTGATTAATGACACCAAATACAGTGCTATTTATACTCTAGGTTTGTACAGTATGTGTTCTCTAGTCGCACTTCGATCATCACGCTACTGACAATTTCAGGGTTGGGGTCAATTATTTTTCAATTCAGGACTCAAATGGAATTCACCCCAACCCTGAATGGTATAATTAGTACAGGTCTCCCTTTGCTTATCACACAGGTACAAATTCTTCAACACTTAGTCATTCTCCTCATTATTGGAAACTGAAAAAAGTCAGCAGAGTGGAGTTATTGATTTAATTGAAGACTGAGGTAGTTTAGTATTGATTTAATTGAAGACTGAGGTAGTTTAGTATTGATTTAATTGATTGGAAGCAGATAGAGTAACATAGGGGACAGGGGAGGCAGATTTACGAAGCTTTAACAAGCAATTGCACTTGTTCCAGTTGACTGAGCTTTAATCTCTATCAGATAAATCAGGTTAGAATTAAGACTCCCTCTGTTTCTCTATACAGCTGTCGCCCTGTTTTCTCTTTCCTTCTCACACTCCCTCCATCGCTCTCAGCAGATTCCATTGTTAGGAGCAATATTCTTCAAACACTTTCCTTTTGTATTCCTTTTTAAATATTAAATGTGGTTTTGCATCTATGATTCATGAGGACAAGCACAATGAATAATTTGTTCCACTTTATGACTGGGTAGCTATGTGTGTGATTCAGTGAGTTGGCTAGCTGGGCTCCCCTCGTGCAAAGCACCCTTTACCTGACTCTATGTGTTTGGGTCTTGGTGTGCACACAACTGTGTGGTTATTACTTCATCAGAAGAGGGAGCAAGGTTCAGGTCAGTTCTTGTGGATGGGAATGGCATGGCAGTGCCTATACGGTGTGTGTGGGCTGTAGCTATAGTGAGCTCATTAGGTTACATCCATCCAAGTGCAGTCCACAGCAGCAACACAGGGGAGCAATGAGGGGCTAAAGGCGGCACGCACACAAACACACACACTTCCTGCTTACTCACCCCTGTTAAGGTCTTTATGTTGTGCAATGCATTCTGGGCCTCCAGGGCGGCTTTTCTGGTATAAAACGTTACAAAACAGCATCCTGCAGAGAGAGAAGGGGGGGGGGGAATGTTGTATTTAATAACAGAACAATCAGAATAACGCAACATTAAACACAAGGAATGGAATCACTATTAACTGTTGTACATACAGTACACATACTGCACAGCATGCTAGGTGCCTATACAGCACATGCACAGCATTTGCAGTGAGAGTAGGCTATGGGCAAGATAAAGAGATGGGCTGATGGATCAGGGTCATAGTTGACACTCATGACTGTACAGTACTGCCACAGAGAACAGAGCAGGAGACCAAGAGGCTATCTGTCTGTCAGGGTCACTGAGGTGTGGCAGAGAAAGGCTACAGTGAGGCTACTCAGAGGCAGGCAGCCACTGTACTGACAAAACTATTGAATGGCTCTCCGTTACATAGGTGTGCATACACACATAGACAATACATCCACAGACACGATAAGAATGGGAGAGGGAAGGAGAGAGCAAGCAAGCAATAGAACAAGAGAGGGCGATGGGGAGGGGTAAGAGAGGAGAAAAAAACCCACAAAAAAATACTCTCATCCTTCAGTCCCAGCAGACCGCCAGTGGCGTTCCAGCCTGTCAGTTTCTCTGGGCTGGCAGAGAACACAAAACACACACAGAAGTGGAGAGTGCGCACACACACACACACACACACACACACACACACACACACACAGGGAAGTAGAGTACTGCAGCGTCTCTGACCTACATAGTGTTGTATTGCTGCTGCTTACTGTAGAACTCCCTCTCAGGCTGTGCCGTGCCGTGCCGTGCCGTGTGCGTGAGTTATAATGCTACTGTGGAGTGGAGTGGAGCTCCCCCTCTCTCTCAAGCCTCGACTGGGAGCTGCGATATGGTAATATGCATCGAGCTGCTCCGTTCTCATCTCTAAGAGGCTGCTTCAGTGTTTCCCCTATATTTATTTAGCAGCGGTGGGTGGCATATGAAGATGTTTTATATACAGTACCAGTCAAAAGTCTGGACACCTACTCATTCCAGGATTTTTCTTGATTTTTACTATTTTCTACATTGTAGAATAATAGTGAGACATCGAATCTATGAAATACCACATATATGGAATCTTGTAGTAACCAACAAACTGCTACACAAATCAAAATATGTATTATATTTGAGATTCTTCAAAGTAACCACCCTTTGCCTTGATGACAGCTTTGCACACTCTTGTAATTCTCTCAACCGGCTTCATGAGGTAGTCACCTGGAATGCATTTCAATTAACAGGTGTTCCTTGTTAAAAGTTAATTTGTGGAATGTATTTCCTTCTTAATGGGTTTGTGTAAGTTGTGTTGTGACATGTTAGGGTTGGTATACAGAAGATGGTCTTTTACCAAGTCCATATTATGGCAAGAACAGCTCAAATAAGCAAAGAGAAAGGACAGTCCATCATTACTTTCAGATATGAAGGTCAGTCAACATGGAAAATTTCAAGAACTTTGAAAGTTTCTTCCAAGTGCAGTTGCAAAAACCATAAAGCGCTATGATGAAACTGGCTCTAATGAGGGCCGCCACAGGAAAGGAAGACCCGGAGTTACCTCTGCTGCACTGGAAGTTCATTAAAGTTACCAGCCACAGAAATTGCAGCCCAAATAAATGCTTCACAGAGTTCAAGTAACAGACACTTCAACATCAACTGTTCAGAGGAGACTGTGTGAATCAGGCCTTCATGGTCGAATTGCTGCAAAGAAACCACTACTAAAGGACACCAATAAGAAGGGCCAAGAAACATGCGCAATTGACATTAGACCGGTGGAGTGTGCAAAGCGGTCAAGGCAAAGGATGATTATTTGAAGAATCTCAAATATAAAATATTTTTGATTTGTTTAACACCTTTTGGTTACTGCATGATTCCATATGTGTTATTTCATAGTTGATGTCCACTATTATTCTACAATGTAGAAAATAGTAAAAATAAAGAAAAACCCTGAAAAGAGTAGGTGCTCTAAAACTTTTGACCGGTGAGTGAGTGTGTGTCTGTATATACACTACCGTTCAAAAGTTTAGGGTCAGTTAGACATTTCCTTGTTTTTGAAAGAAAAAGGAACATTTTTGTTCATTAACATCAAATTGATCAGAAATACAGTGTAGACATTGTTAATGTTGTGAATGACTATTGTAGCTGGAAACGGCTGATTTTTAACAGAATATCTACATAGGCGTACAGAGGCCCATTATCAGCAAACATCACTCCTGTGTTCTAATGGCACGTTGTTAGCTACTTTGAGAACTAACAATTGCCCAAATTAAAAACTAGACAGGGAGAATCCAAAATTCCATAAATTAAATGGCATGGGGCTCCCATTGATTTCGTTAAAATGGTTGAGTCACTGAGATGGCAAAATGTGTAGAAATGCAGGCCCTTATCTTTATAACAGCTAAATTGTGTCATGGGCCCCCCCCCCACGCTAACTTTGCCACCACTGCAGAGTTGCACCACCTTTCCTCTCTGTGTCGCTCTCTCTCCCTCTCCGCTGTTCAGTGCGACCCCCTAGCACTCTGCTGATGCTAAATAAACCATGAATCTTTCTCGCTCTTTCACTGTCTTCCCTCCGCTCTCTCACTGTGCTTCCCCTCCCTGCTGCATAGAGGCTAAATAATCCATAGGGCTAAGAGCTAAGCATGATGGTTATCGTGTATTTATACCCTGCAGTCAGATACCCTGGCATCATCATGACCTAAAAAAACAACGCTACAAATTTGACCATTCTCAAAATAGATAGGGGCGAGAACAAACAGACCCAAATTGAAGTGGGGATTTAAAATGGATTGATTCCAACAGAATCAGGAGGACTCATACAAAAGCAAGATGGATGACACAAAGAGAAGGGGGAAAACGGCATTGAGGGGTGTATTATCGACTCACACAATGTGCTTTATATTAGGCTTCGGCAGTGTATCGTATATACCGGGATATTTGGAAATAGCCACAGGGTGGTTTTTCAATACATTTTCATATTGGTAGTTAGTTACTTTTTAAGTAAATACCTGCAGTCAACTTGTGCAATACGTAAGGGGATAAAGATTGCGTTCTTCATTTTCGCCTGTCACATTATTTTACATTATGAAGCTTACCGTAGTTCCCCAGAACAGTGTAGCCAGTAACGTGTTTGTTTGTAAATAGCACAACGGGAGAAAGTGGGAGCAGGTCCAGCAGTGTATTGTCAGGGTCACGTTTTAGATTCAAGTGTTTTTTTGCTTCAATAGAGTGATCAGGGACATGCAACTAGTTTTCCTTCACAGAAAATACATTAATGCAACACATTCGGCAGAAAATAGCTTCATTTTCATTAGATGACAACAGAAGAGCAAAGCTATTTGGCTGGCAGCAACACAAGTAAACGAGCGTACAATGAAAGAGCAAAGCTATTTGGCTGGCAGCAACACAAGTTAATGAGCGTACAATGAAAGAGCAAAGCCTTCTTGGCAAAAACGATGCATGGCCATCATATTTCTAATGTTTATCATAGAACAAAATGTAGCTGGCTACATTTCCTTACGTTTTGCTTAAAAGTTCACCTGGCATTTTACCAGAGAAGAGTTGCCTGGCTACAGCGAGAAAAGTAGTTACACATCAGTCAGAGAGCCGGAGAAGATGGCTGCCATTTTATGTGCTCTTAACCAACCTTTCTATTTAGTTTGTTTTTTCACTTTGTTTTGTTACTTATTTTGCACATAATGTTGCTGCTACCATCTCTTATGACCGAAATTAGCTTCTGGAAATCAGAACAGCGATTACTCACCTTGAACTGGACGAAGAATTTCTCTTTAATGAGTGGGACTAGAGGGATTTACTCCTGACAGCCGAACAGGCCCTCATCTTTTCATTCTCTTTCTCCTGCGAATGACAGGGATATCGGAAATGGGGGTGCCTTGTGAGGATCCGCCGACGAGTGGCTAATCTGCCGTTGCCATCAGTACTATTGGCCAACGTACATTCGGATAATAAATTGGACAAACTAAAAGCACGTATATCTTACCAACGGGACACTAAAAACTGAAATATCTTGTTTCACTGAGTCGTGGCTGAACGACGACATGAATAAACATACAGCTGGCGGGTTATACACTGTATCGGCAGGATAGAACAGCAGCTTCTGGTAAGACAAGGGGATGTCTATGTGTATTTGTAAACAGCTGGTGCACGATATCTAAGGAAGTCTCGAAGGTTTTGCTTGCCTGAGGTAGAGAATCTCATGACAAGCTGTAGACCACACTATCTACCTAGAGAATTTCTGTATTTTTCGTAGCTGTCTACATACCATATCTACATACATATCGATGCTGGCACTAAGACTACACTCAAACGCTCATCCAGAGGCGGCGCTCCTAGTGGCCGGGGACTTTAATGAAGGGAAATTAAAATCAGTTTTACCAAATTTCTTCCAGCGTGTTAAATGTGCAACCAGAGGGGGGAAAAAACAACAACTGTAGACTACCTTTACTTCACACACATAGACACATACAAAACTCTCTACCTCGCCCTCCATTTGGCAAATATGGCCATAATTCTATCCTCCTGATTCCTGGTTACAAGCAAAAATGAAAGCATGAAGCACCAGTGACTAGATCAATAAAAAAAGTGGTCAGATGAAGCAGATGCTAAACTACAGGACTGTTTTGCTAGCACAGACTGGAATATGTTCTGGGATTCTTCCAATGCCATTGAGGAGTACACCACACCAGTCACTGGCTTCATCAATAAGTGCATCGATGACGTCATCCCCACAGTGACCGTACGTACATACTAGAGGTCGACCGATTAAATCGGAATGGCCGATTAATTCGGTCCGATTTTCCAGTTTTCATAACAATCGGAAATCGGTATTTTTGGGCACCGATTAATTTGTTGTTGTTGTATACCTTTATTTAACTAGGCAAGTCAGTTAAGAACACATTCTTATTTTCAATGACGGCCTAGGAACAGTGGGTTAACTGCCTCGTTCAGGGGCAGAACGACAGATTTTCACCTTGTCAGCTCGGGGGATCCAATCTTGCAACCTTACAGTTAACTAGTCCAACGCAATAACGACCTGCCTCTTTCTCGTTGCACTCCAGGAGACTGCCTGCTACGCGAAAGCAGTAAGCCAAGGTAAGTTGTTAGCTTGCATTAAACTTATCTTATAAAAAACAATCAATCATAATCACTAGTTAACTACACATGGTTGATGATATTACTAGATATTATCTAGCGTGTCCTGCGTTGCATATAATCTGAATGAGCATACAAGCATCTAAGTATCTGACTGAGCGGTGGTAGGCACTTTCGTGCGTTTTGCCAGCCGCTTTTCGTTGTGCGTCAAGCATTGCGATGTTTATGACTTCAAGCCTATCAACTCCCGAGATTAGGCTGGTGTAACCGGAGTGAAATGGCTAGCTAGTTAGCGAGCGCTAATAGCTTTTCAAACGGCACTTGCTCTGAGCCTTCTAGTAGTTGTTCCCCTTGCTCTGTATGGGTAACGCTGCTTCGATGGTGGCTGTTGTCGTTGTGTTGCTGGTTCGAGCCCAGGGAGGAGCAAGGAGAGGGACGGAAGCTATACTGTTACACTGGCAATACTAAAGTGCCTATAAGAACATCCAATAGTCAAAGGTTAATGAAATACAAATGGCATAGAGGGAAATAGTCCTATAATTCCTATAATAACTACAACCTAAAACTTTTTACCTGGGAATATTGAAGACTCAAGCTTTCATATGTTCTCATGTTCTGAGCAAGGAACTGAAACGTTACCTTTCTTACATAGCACATATTGCACTTTTACTTTCTTCTCCAATAATTTGTTTTTGCATTATTTAAACCAAATTGAACATGTTTCATTATTTACTTGAGGTTACATTTATTTTATTGATGTATTATATTAAGTTAAAATAAGTGTTCATTCAGTATTGTTGTAATTGTCATTATTACAAATAAATGTACAAAAAATAAAATAATAATAAATAAACACTTTTTTTTTTTGTTAAATCGGCATCGGCTTTTTGGGTCCTCCAATAATCGGTATCGGTGTTGAAAAATCATAAATCGGTCGACCTCTAGTACATACCCCAATCAGAAGCCATGGTTTACAGGCAACATCCGCACTGGGATAAAGGGTAGAGCCGCCACTTTTAATTAAGGAGCAGGACACGAACCCGGAAGCTTATAAGAAATCCTGCTATGCCCTCCGACAAACCATCAAACAGGCAAACCGCCACTACAGGACTAAGATCGAAACGTACTACACCAGCTCCGACGTTCGTATGATGTGTCAAGACTTGCAAACTATTACAGACTACAAAGGGTAGCACAGCCGAGAGCTGCCCAGTGACACGACGAGCTAAATTATTATTTCTATGCTTGCTTTGAGGCAAGTAACACTGAAACGTGCATGAAAGAACCAGCTGTTCCAGACGACATTCCATAAGCAAAGAGCGTAACAGGAAAAGGCAGCCATACCCAACTCTCTGGAGAACGCATGGGCCTCAGGTTTAATCCATGCTTGAGACCTGGTTTTAGGAATTATAATTCTAATGTTGATGAGTGATGATAAATAAGGTAGATTATTCAGACGTGCTTTGTAGACAAACACGAGAGCATGTTGTTCTTGTCTCATGGACAACAAAGTCCAACCCACATGTTGATATAAAAACAGTGGTGAGTTCTGTAGCGCACCCGTAATAAACCTAAGTGCGCAATGATAAGTAGCATCCAGCGATTTAAGTGTGGATGCCGTAGCATGCGGGTAGATAATATCCACATAATCTATAACAGACATAAAAGTAGCTTGCATAATTTGTCTTCTATTTGTAGAGGACAAACATGTCCTGTTTCTATGGAGGAAGCATAGCTTGATTTTTTACCTTGACTAACCGGTGCCCCCGCACATTGACTCTGTACCGGTACCCCCTGTATATAGCCTCACTATTGTTATTTTACTGCTGCTCTTAGTTACTTTTATTTATTTTTTAAGGTATTTTACTTAAAACTGCATTGTTGTTTGAGTAAGCATTTCACTGTAAGGGCTGTTGTATTCGGCGAATGTGACAAATGAAAATGGATTTATTTTGCCTGCTGATACGATTGCCCATTAGTCTGATGCGGAGCAGAAATTACAATAAGAAACATTTTACATCTGAATTAACTTAACCCCTAAGTTTAACTTGCTAGTTATCTAAGTAAGTGGCTAAATCAATAAGGAGACGGGGCATCATATAGTGTTAGTTTTCTGCTTTGTTTGAGAAGTCACAGCCCTTTGGATGAGTTATTTCTAGAGCTGCCACCACCTTGATTTCCTTGTGTTTTTCCTCCTCTCCATTGTCAGTCGGTCTTCTCCTCTACACTCTTCCTTGAGCAGAGCAGGCAGGTCCGTTGCTCTAGCGACTCCAGACTCCACACAGACACTCCACACAGTGTAGCCTACACATGCTGCTCCAGAGCCAGTACTGTTCTTCCTTCAGAGAAGCATGCGTCAAAACTTTGTTCATTTACACAATGTCTCTCATTCAAATTCGCTTGTAAATGTCCAAACTCACCAAAAATGACATTCGGTAGCACCTACACACACCTTTATGTGCTGGATTGCCTGTCTTTAAAATTAATTTATTTTCATTGGCGCTTGTTAGCATACTTAGCTAGCAGCCTACATTGAAATGAGCTATCACTTTAATTTTGCTAATTTTGTTATCATTCAGATAGACACTACACAATTGGCTTGTTTTTGAGGTTTTTGGCATCGCCTTGTGTACTAAGACGGTAGTACAGTATATCCCGTATGAGAGAAGGACAGTACGGTGATATGAAAATGTGGATACCGCCTCAACCCTACTCTATATTAAACAGCACCCAGGAGACACTGGTCTAAGTACACAGACGACTCATTTGGTGTTTTTGACAGACGCCTGGGTATACATGTACTTACAAGTTTATACAGAGGTCTAATAAGCAGATGAATTCTCATTTCAATGGGGGGTAGGGGGTGGTTCAATTTCAATGCAGTCTCTTGCTTAGAACAGTGCAGTGTAATATCACCACAGCTCAGAGGTACAAAGTTGGGAACGTACCTGAGCAAATTCCAATGACAACTCTCCAGCCTGCAACTGTGAGATTAGGCCTAGCTCCCCCCTCCATTCATCCCTTCCTCCCAGCTCTGAGCACTGGCAGTAACAGATAGACCAGACACAAAGTACCAACATCAAAGAGAGGGTTCCACAATCCACATCAAAACCACCAGTTGGAGGATTAAGGCTTTCAATCCTTATTGAATCCCTCACATCAGGTTTGAGACAGTGAATTAAATAATGGGAATACGCCTGGCCGCCATAAAACATATTTTCACTTCACATCAAAGACCATATTTACATGTGGTTAATTCCAGAGGGCTGGGCACTTTCAGTGGCATGCACACGCACCCGACATAGTCGCAGAAGCTTTCAGAACTGCAGGCTTCTACTTGGCCGTCTCGGCTAATTGCGAGCCTAAACAGAACCGCTCGACTCGAGCACTCGAAGGTGAGTGTGTCGATGGACGTCTTAATGGAAAAATGCAGGCCGATAAAACTCCTTCCTCCCGTCTTTCCCTTGCTCACTCACTTCTTTACACATCTCTTAACCACCCGAGGAAATAAAATATGTTTTCCATAATGCACAGGAGTAAGAAGGGTTGCTATTTGGTATAACAGAAATGTCTATTATGTTCAAAGTAATAGACTCAGGAATATAGCGCGCACACACAAACAGCCTACTACGCCTGTTAACACCGACATTGAGTGACAGCACTCTCTGTGTGTGTGTGTGTGTGTGTGTGTGTGTGTGTGTGTGTGGTGAGCCACAGGCTGTGTGTTGTATTGAAGTGACCTCTTGGCTATTCTTTATTGCTGTCATAAAGCAAAGTGAGTTTGCATGAGCGTGTGAGTTGTGACAGCCCCTACACCTCTGTTTCCGTCTTCTCTTTGGCTTCTAGGGCCTAGGCTATTGTAAAGTTATTTCTGCTGCTATTGAAAGGGCTTTATTAAAGACATTTAAAATTGATTTACCTTTGCTTTGGGGGGGTGTGGCAGTGCGGTCTCGGAGGATGTTGATCTGGTGCACGGCCCCGTAGGGCTCGAACAGCTCCTTGAGCTCGGTTTCCGTCCAGGAGCGGGGGATCTGGCCAACGAACATCTTGATGGAGTCATGGTCAGGGGTATCCAGGTTCTCCATAGAACCATTCATCTTGCTGCTGTTGCTGCCGTTGCTGTGGGGGAGAGGTGGAGAGGGAAGAAGGATTTAGTACAATATTTTGTTTAGGATAATTTAGTACCAGGGCCTACCATCATATTGCTAGCTTTTTGGTGGCGCAGCTGGCTAAGGTGTTTCAAGAGGGCGGTCACGTGTGTTTGCAAGACAGAGGGCGCAAGAAACAGTTTCAGTGCGAGCAGGTGAGCAAGGAAGCTATACTGTTGAGCAGCAGCGTGTTGGCAGTTACACGTACAAAAAACAAATCTCTGGTTGCACTGTGGTATTGGTAGAAAATGTTCTGCAAAGCATTTGCAACATGGCACTAACATCTCCTAGCGATGGGCTAGTTTTTCACAAAAACCTGTACCGTAGAACTACCATAGAACACAACTGTAACCAATCTTGGCTGACGGATGACACACTGTTCTGCAATGAAGCCCCAACAGCTCTCTCTAGGGTAATACCATGGTGTAGCCCAAGGACAGCTATAATTTTCATTCTCCTCTGGGTACATTGACTTCAATACAAAACCTAGGAGGCTCATGGTTCTCAAACCCTTCCTTAGACTTACAGTAATTATGACAACTTCCAGAGGATGTCCTCGAACTTATCAGAGCTCTTGCAGCATGAACTAACGTGCTGTCCACCCAATCAAAAAAAATCTGAGAATGAATTTAGAACAGCTGGGTGAATTGAATTTGAATACCTTATCCAATATGCTTTAAAATAAATAAAGAAAGAAAAATGGTCCTCCCTAATCTTAAAATGGCACCAACTGCCACTGGTATATACCGTATACCGGGGTATTTGGAAATAGCCGCGGGATGGTTTTTCAATACCATTGAAATTATTTAACATTTTTAAATACCTTTTTTATATTTGTAGTTACTTTTTAAATAAATATCTGCAGTCAACATGTACAATACGTTAGGAGATAAAGCAGATGGCGTTTTTCACATTATGAAGCTTACGATAGTACCCAGGAACAGTGTAGCCAGTCACGTGTTTGTTTGTAAATAGCACAAAGGGGAGAAAGTAGGAGCAGGTCCAGCAGTGTATTGCCAGGGTCACATTTTAGATTTAAAAGTCAAGTGTTTTTTTTTGCTTCAATAGAGTGATCAGGGACATGCAACTAGTTTTCCTTTGCAGAAAATACATTAATGCAACACATTCGGCAGAAAATAGTTTCATTTTCATCAGATGACAACAGATGAGCAAAGCTATTTGGCTGGCAGCAACACAAGTAAACGAGCGTACAATGAAAGAGCAAAGCCTTCTTGGCAAAAACGATGCATGGCCATCATATTTCTAATGTTTATCATAGAAAGAATATAGCCAGCTACATTCCTTATGTTTTGCTTAGAAGAACATCTTACATTTTACCCGAGAAATGTAGGCTGGCTACACTGAAAAGTACACCTGTCTTTGCAATTTGTATATTTTGTTTGCACTTGTTAGCATATTTAGCTAGCAGCCTCCATGGAAATTCACTATTACTTGTGCTAATTTTGTTAGCAGTCTGGTCTGGTAATAGATGACCAATGGGCTTCTTTTTTTTTTTTTTGAGCCCTCGTGTACTAAACTAGTATTACCATAAATCCCAGCATGCGAGAAGGATGGTAGACGATATGAAACTCTGGATACTGCCCAACCCCCATTTGTATCATTGAATCAAGGCTAAATGTGCTAGTGTTTGTAAAAGTGTCCCGTTTTCAGTCAGTGTGAATTGAGTTAGGTCATTGGCTCCTCCCAAAAATTGGAGTTGATTAGTACCAGGTGTATTAATGTGAGTGGGAGAGAGGCAGTGGCTAGTTAGACAAGGATGAGATGCGTTTGTATCGTTTCAACAGTAGTCAGGGATTCTTTGCAATTGTGATCCTTGGGCAGGCTGCCGAAATGGGTTTTTTTCCGGATCCCCTAAAGTACAAAGAGCGTAAAAAACTAAAATTTTCAGGATGAAATATATATATATATATATTTTAAAGTCACCGCCAAGATGGGGTCCAATAAAATTCTCAAACAAGCCGACAGTGCTCATTGCCACGCCCACCACTCAAGCCCATTTTTGATCCAGAATAAGCCCTGGTTGTGTACGTTTAATCCATGTTTTAGCCTTTCAGGGGATTTTTTTGTGCCTGATGAGTCTTTTTTTTGTATTTCATTCACCAGCCAACAAACAATGCAATAGTACTTTGACTGCCGCTGTTTTAAAACAAACAATTTAGAGCGACAGTAACACAAGAGCCACACACACAGCTCTCTCTCTCCCCCTAAGTGGGTCAGCGCCATGCTGCATGGCCAGGCCCTGAGAGGGGATCAGCATTCTCAGGGTGATTAAGTTAGGGCCAGCCTTAAAGGCACTGATGGAGTGTCCGCAGGCCAGACCACTGAGGCCAGGCAACGTACCACAAAGTCTACCACACAGACCATCAGAAGCCTCTCTCAGATGCCCACTGAGCCAGAAAAGCAAATATTCAGCAGGCCAGACCAGGCAGGCAGCATAGCGTAAGTATCACACTGTGCCCACTGCCTAGACCACTACACACTAGAAGCCTCTGTCAGCACATGCCCACACTGAGGCTGAAGGGGCAGCCTCTTACAAGTGCTGACCATACACCCCCCCCCCCCCCCCCCCCCCCCCTCCCACCCGACTGAGACAGGCTGGGAGGGGCCAGTACGCCACAACTCTGGCCCCACATTTAGCTGGGAGACTGGTCCTAGTAATCAACTAGGTACAGGGAAGGTATTATTCACTCACATTGCACACGCACACAAAAGACTGTGCCAAAGGATCACTTTTATGTGTGTGCGCACGCGTGTGTGTGTTAGGGCTGGGCGATATAGCCAAAATATATCACCGTATTACATTTTTTTGAATAATAAAAATGTCTAAATTTGCTTTAGGAGTAGCATGTGACCCAAAAGGTGGAAAAAACATACATAAGTGATTTCAATGGGTCTTTCTCCATTCTGATTAATTGTTCTATACTGTTCAAACTTCAACCCCCCCATAAAATGTCTACACTTTCATAAATCTCTGCATTTCCTGCACTCATTTGAGATCCTTTATACACTGTCAAGTACTGCTGCACGATATGGGAAAAAACAAATCTAGGCCATTTTTTTTAACCAAATGTTGCAATTGTGATTTAGAGCAAAACATTTGGATAAACTGTTGGAATCATGGAAATAGAATGATTATTCAAATTCTACATAAGAGTGGGCACTTTGAATACAGTGTTGTTTGACAATGAATGTAAATGCCACGGAGGAGTTATTTTGACAGGGTAGGAAAAAGGGGAATACCTAGTCAGTTGTACAACTGAATGCATTCAACTGAATCAGAGAGGTGCGTGCGGAGGGCTGCCTTAAATTCGACATCCACGTCATCGGTGCCCGGGGAACAGTGGGTTAACTGCCTTGCTCAGGGGCAGAACAACATATTTTTTACCTTGTCAGCTCAGGGATTCGATCCAGCAACTTTTGCTGGCCCAACACTCTACCCACTAAGCTACCTGCCACCACAACGTGTTGGTCAGTGTTTCCAGGGTACCCTATAATCCTTGGCTACATTAAATGTTTTCTCTTTAGGTACTTCATGTAGCCAACATACTCATGCTTCATCTATTCCTCTTTGATTTAGAATATACTGTTGCACAAACA
The DNA here is from genome assembly GCF_057628025.1 of Oncorhynchus mykiss. NCBI lineage: Eukaryota > Metazoa > Chordata > Actinopteri > Salmoniformes > Salmonidae > Oncorhynchus > Oncorhynchus mykiss. Next base: position 55,094,702 of record NC_143022.1, on the reverse strand, counting down.
ACATACTGGTTTTAGGTCTACACCATAATTGGTATGAGGCTGTATAGCTAGCTACGTTTGCTCCGACTCGGTACATTTATTAGCTAACTAGCGATTAGCATTAGCAGCTAACACGATTTAGCCACAACTTGCTAAGAAAAGACAAACTAGCGGGTTGCAGATAAGAAAAACAAATAGTGTAATAATAGAACACTTGTGGATTTATATTAAGAAGCAAAGCGGAAAAAGCATTGTCGTCGTCAACATTGTTGCATGATCATGTAGACTGAAAGCAAGTGTATCGTGGTCGAGCAACAACAAACACGATCCTTGAGTGACAGGGGGCGTGGCTAGGTCTGTCTGGAAAGTGGCATGGAAAGAGATGACTGAAGTAGTGGAGAAAACTATGAAAATGTACGTTAGAGGTCGACCGATTAATTGGGGCCAATTTCAAGATCTCATAACAATTGGTAATCAGCATTTTTGGATACCGATTATGGCCAACTACATTGCATTCCACGAGGAGACTGCGTGGCAGGCTTGACTACCTGTTACGTGAGTGCAGCAAGGAGTAAGTTGCTAGCTAGCATTAAATTTATCTTAGAAAAAACAATCTTAACATAATCACTAGTTAACTACACATGGTTGATGATATTACTAGTTTATCTAGCTTGTCCTGCGTTGCATATAATCGATGCGATGCCTGTTAATTTAGCATCGAATCACAGCCTACTTCGCCAAACGGGTGATTTAACAAGCGTATTCGCAAAAAAAAAAAAAACTGTCATTGCACCAATGTGTACCTAACCATGAACATCAACGCCTTTCTTAAAATAAATACACAAGTATATATTTATAAACCTGCATATTTAGTTAATATTGCCTGCTAACATGAATTTATTTTAACTAGGGAAATTGTGTCACTTCTCTTGCGTTCTCTGCAAGCAGAGTCAGGGTATATGCAGCAGTTTGATCCGCCTGGCTCGTTGCGAACTGTGTGAAGACCATTTCTTCCTAACAAAGAGAGTAATTAATTTGCCAGAATTGTACATAAATATGACAAAACATTGAAGTGTTTTGCAATGTAAAAGCTGTTGTGCAATGTAAAAGCAATATTTAGACTTAGGGATGCCACCCATTAGGTAAAATACGGAACAGTTCCGTATTTCACTGAAAGAATAAACGTTTTGTTTTCAAAATGATAGTTTCCAGATTTGCCCCATCATCGTATTTCTGTGTGTTATTATATTATAATTAAGTCTATGATTTGATATTTGATAGAGCAGTCTGACTGGGCGGTGGTAGGCAGCAGCAGGCTCGTAAGCATTCATTCAAACATCACTTTCCTGCATTTGCCAGCAGCTCTTCGCTGTGCTTCAAGCATTGCGCTGTTTATGACTTCAAGCCTATCAACTCCCGAGATTAGGCTGGCAGTACTATAGTGCCTATAAGAACATCCAATAGGCAAAGGTATATGAAATACAAATGGTATAGAGAGAAATAGTCCTATAATTCCTACAACCTAAAACTCCTTACTTGGGAATATTGAAAACTCATGTTAAAAAGGAACCACCAGCTGTCATACGTTCTCATGTTCTGAGCAAGGAACTTAAACGTTACCTTTTTTACATGGCACATATAGCACTTTTACTTTCTTCTCCAACCCTTTGCTTTTGTATTATTTAAACCAAGTTGAACATGTTTCATTATTTATTTGAGACTTTATTGATGAGTTAGATTTTATTGATGAACTATATTAAGTTAAAATAAAAAAAGTGTTCATTCAGTAATGTTGTAATTGTCATTATTACAAATATATATATACAGTGCCTTGCGAAAGTATTCGGCCCCCTTGAACTTTGCGACCTTTTGCCACATTTCAGGCTTCAAACATAAAGATATAAAACTGTATTTTTTTGTGAAGAATCAACAACAAGTGGGACACAATCATGAAGTGGAACGACATTTATTGGATATTTCAAACTTTTTTAACAAAGCAAAAACTGAAAAATTGGGCGTGCAAAATTATTCAGCCCCTTTACTTTCAGTGCAGCAAACTCTCTCCAGAAGTTCAGTGAGTGTTTGAAGCCTGAAATGTGGCAAAAGGTCGCAAAGTTCAAGGGGGCCGAATACTTTCGCAAGGCACTGTATATGTATATGTATGTATGTATGTATGTATGTATATATATATTTTTTTTTATCGTCTGATTAATCGGCTTTTTTTGGTCCTCCAATAGTCGGTATCGGCGTTGAAAAATCATAAAAACGGTCGACCTCTAATACTTTACACACGGCATATCACATTTAACAAACCAAACATAAAAATAACATTATAGAAGGTAAAATAAAAACCCAAACCAGTCCGTGCATCAATACCGGTATATAGTAAAATAAGGTTTTACCGGCCAGCTCTAGTGTGTGTGTGTGTGTGTGTACATCCAATTGAGGACCCAAGGGACTCCTGGTGTGAGAAAGCTGGCAACTGGCACACAGACCTGGTGATTAGTTAATGGGATAGTAAGCAGAGGGACTAAGGGAGACAAAAACAGGGAAAGAGTGACTAGGTTAAATAAAGGGAGAGAGAGTTACAAGTATACAGACCTTTGGACACGAGCCATCCATCTCTTACACATAGAGCCCAAACGCTCGGCCGAGACACCAAGTGACGACCTAAACGACATTCTGACTCCTCACTGTCGGTCCTCTGGAAAGCCAACTCTTAAAAAGACCCAGATCCTACACACTTCACAAATAACTCTTCAGGGGAAAATGGAAGAAAAAAAAGAAATTTCCTACTGGAGCCAATACATCCAAAACGACAATTTAAAGCTCACAAAGCCAAGGGGCGACTTCACTGCCCCTCACCAACAACCCCGACAGATATCTATACAGGATCCCCTCAGCAGCAAGGCCTCGGCACAGCAGTGTAGTGGTCAGTCAGCACTAACCAGAAGATAGCAATCCTAAACACAGTGAAGCAGGGAGGTACTGTACTATCTGAAATTGTCCAATAAGAAAAGCTCCCTTTCTATTGTTGTTGCAAAATGTTTTACCCTCTTAACACCTCTCTAAAACGCTGGGAGTTGGCAGAGAGAGGATTGTAGCCCATCACCCTCCTCAAGCGCTGGTCTAGCTTGGCGATGGAACAGGGAGTAACCTACCAGCTTCCACCATCAGCACTTAGAAATACAATCACTAGAATAGGCTAACCCCTTTTTACAGTAATCCTACTGTGATGGTGCCCAATCTATGAATTCTCTCTATGCTATCCTGAGCGCAGCAACAGCGGAAACAATTGCATATTGTTCGGATGCTGGAGAGAACACTATTCACCGATAGATCCCCTATACAGTAACAATGGGCCTGTGGTGAGTCAGAGGGACGCTTTGTAATCCTCCCATCCAATGCTACGTCTCACTAAACCACTGTGGTGTGTGACACCATTTATCTAGTTGCCAGATGCAGGCAGCCTTTCTCTGACGCCATTTTGCTGAGTGCTTTGCCTGCCTTCTCATACATCTAAAATCTCAGACACAGCTGCCTGTCACATAATTAGGTCTGTCCCCGACTAAAACAAAACAAAACAAAACGTGGTTGACTGAAAGTAGTCTGTTCTTTTGACCAACCGATTGGTTGAAATTTTAAAACTAGTATTTTTCCATATTATTTATACATGTGTGTGAGTGAGTGAGAGAGCTCCTACTGGCTTTCGTAGTTTCTGCCGTTACGCTCCTGAAGTTGCCTTGTAATAGGCTACACAAGGAGTCAGCCAACTTTCATGTGGAATGCCAATTTATTTTTGTGGAACAGTTTCATTTCATTTAGAATAACTTCTCCATATCTCAAAATCATTGTCATGTAGTTAATCAAAATGCTATCCAAATCTAAAATGAAAAACCTAAAAAGTAACTTCTATTGCCATCTATGTAAAAATAGCAAACAAATAAAAACATTACAGCCTGCAGGTAACAAAATATCCAGATGAAAATAAATATCCTATAAATCACATTGGCTACGCATGGCCTGTCTGCAACCAACTTGAAACATTTTATCAACAATTAACTTGGGTCCTGCCTGAAGCTCCTTGCAACATTGCCCATTTGGGGATATAAAATATTCTGGGCCCTCCGTTTCCCGCTACAGCTGTAGGCTATTTGCACAGGGGATATGAAGTAATCAGGTAGGCCTATTTTATGATGATTTCCACTGGATCAGAGCATGATATTTTTCCCTTTCACGCTGAGTGGTTATGAAAGGGAGAGAGCTGGAAAGATTTCTCAAATAAATTGGAATTGTCGATCTCAATAGATGTAAAAACATGCTGCTTGCTGTTTATTTTGAAGAAAACTTTACTCTGAGAAGCTCCACAGCTCATTAGTGGTGGTACATTAAGCCAATCAGAAATACTATTAGATCCCCAAATGGGCAGGTTTATATACCTTAACTTGCAAGCAGGCCAGGTAGCCTATAGGCCTACTTCTATGCGTAATCAGGTGCACGTTCTTACTCAACATCGACAGGAGTGCTCCAAACAAATGACAATGAAAAAAATAGACAAATCTCGTACATGGAATTAAATAAATAAAAACAAAAATTCCCACAAGTGTAGCTTAGTTTGTGCGCTCAAACTAAGCTGCACAATGTGTCCACTCACTCCAACATTGAGAATGGTAAAAAGACTGGAATAATGATATATTGAATGCATTAACAGACATTACAGTAACCAAACAAACATTGAAGATTAGAAATGAATGGGACATGTACCGTGGCTTGTGAAAGTATTCATCCCCCTTGGCATTTTTCCTATTTTGTTGCCTTTCAACCTGGAATTGGGGGGGTGAATTGATTTACACAACATGCCTTGATGTGCCAGGCTCGCATGCCAGGCTCGTACGCATTAATTCAAACAGCACTTTCGTGCGTTTTGCCAGCAGCTCTTCGCAATGCTTCAAGCATTGAGCTGTTTATGACTTCAAGCCTATCAACTCCCGAGATTAGAATGGTGTAACCGATGTGAAATGGCTAGCTAGTTAGCGGGGTGACGTCATTCTCTCTTGAGACTTGGAGTAGTTGTTCCCCTTGTTCCCCGCGGCTTTTGTGGAGCAATGGGTAACGATGCTTCGAGGGTGGCTGTTGTCGAGGTGTTCCTGGTTCGAGCCCAGGTAGGGGCGAGGAGAGGGATGGAAGCTATACTGTTACACTGGCAATACTAAAGTGCCTATAAGAACATCCAATAGTTAAAAGGTATATGAAATACAAATGGTATAGAGAGAAATAGTCCTATAATTCCTATAATAACTACAACCTAAAACTTCTTACCTGGGAATATTGAAGACTCGGGTTAAAAGGGAACCACCATCTTTCATGTTCTCATGTTCTGAGAAAGGAACTTAAACGTTTTTTACGCTTTTTTACATGGCACATATTGCACTTTTACTTTCTTCTCCAACACTTTGCTTTTGCATTATTTAAACCAAATTGAACATGTTTCATTATTTATTTGTGGCTAAATTGATTTTATTGTTGTATTAAGTTAAAATAAGTGTACATTCAGTATTGTTGCAATTGTCATTATTACAAATAAATAAAAATATTTTAAAAATCTGCATAGGCTTTTTTTGGTCCTCCAATAATCAGTATCGGCGTTGAAAAAATCATAAAATCGGTCGACCTCTAATCTCTAAGTCCAATATTGCTGTTACATTGCACAACCTTAAAATGTTATGCCATAATTATGCACAATTCTGGCAAATTAATTACGGTTTTTGCTAGGAAGAAATGGTCTTCACACAGTTCGCAATGAGCCAGGCGGACCAAACTGCTGCATATACCCCAACTCTGCTAGCACAGAACGCAAGAGAAGTGACACAATTTCCCTAGTTAAAAGAAATTCATGTTAGCAGGCCATATTAACTAAATATGCAGGTTTAAAAAAAATATACGTGTGTATTGATTTTAAGAAAGGCATTGATGTTCATGGTTAGGTACACATTGGTGCAACGACAGTGCTTTTTTCACGAATGTGCTTGTTAAATCATCACCCGTTTGGCGAAGTAAGCTGTGATTCGATGATAAATTAACAAGCCCCGCATTGATTATATGCAACGCAGGACAAGCTATATAAACTAGCAATATCAACCACCATGTGTAGTTAACTAGTGATTATGTTAAGATTGTTTTTTTAAAAGATAAGTTTAATGCTAGCTAGCAACTTACCTTGACTCCTTGCTGCACTCGCGGAGCAGGTAGTCAGCCAGCCAGCCACGCAGTCTCCTCGTGGAGTGCAATGTAATCGGCCATAATCGGCGTCCAAAAATGGCAATTACCGATTGTTATAAAAACTTGAAATCAGCCCCAATTAATTGGCCATGCTGATTAAATCGGTCAACCTCTAATCAAAACACAAACAATTCACACAATGAAGTTATTTAACAATTAATGTGCACAGATTTGCGGGAGAGCACGCATTCTGGAGAGAGACGTGCATTGTGCAGCCGCACTCTCCTTCTTGGACTGTGCCATCCCCGTGGCCTCCGCAATGGATTAGTTCACTGGGATGGGCGCAAATAAGACAGGCGTCTCGTGTGCCATAACAAAATACAGATATCTGCTACTGCTCGACAAGAACAAAAAAGTCGCCCAGTCAAATAATTGGCGTCAGCCCAAAACATAATACAATTCTCTTGATAACTAGATGCATGTGGTGTGAATTGCTGAAACAGTGATCCCAATGCTGGATAAACACTTCAACACTACCCAAGCTAGACGTATGGGTGGTCCCAGGAATCAAACAGTCAGTGCCAGTGGTCATTTGCCCAGCCACCACACCAAATGCAAGTTCCAATCCAAATGACACAAACTTCTTCCTTTCTTTACTCCCCTTGGTTGGAAAGGGGTCCCACATGTAAAAGCCATAAACCGTCACTGGGGAGCTCACTCCAGTGGGGATTATTTCAAATTAAACTGGCTCCAGTTTGTCCAATAAGAAACACTCGTTTTCAAGTTGCAATTGTTTTTGCTAGTGTGCCCCAATAATTATGACCCAGACCAGAGAAAGTCAGTTAGGCCAGGAGGGCCTGTCGTTGTGATGTGGCAAGTGACCTGGCTCCAAGACACCTCGGAGCAGCTGACAGGTCCTGGAGCAGCTGACAGGTTCAAGTTGACATTAGCATAACTGCTGTTGCTCTTCCCACAAAATAACATGATTTACCGGGACCATATGCCTGGAGATTTGCTGTCGTCTGAGCGCAGAAGCATGTCAGCTGCACTGCTACACTTTTCCTAGTTGCTCCCATTATAGAGACTGTCACTGAGGCAGCACTGAGCCACCGATATCGTATACGAGTATACATGTCGTCAGCCACCCTTCTTAAAGCGTCACACGTTTGTTGGGTTCTGTATGCATCCTAAATTAACAGCCAGTGAACACCTTCGACTTGGAATATATGGCTTTTACTTAGCTTGGTTGGGATCATTTCAGGAATCACTTGACGCTCTACCTATAAAAAAATGTTTCAACATTCATAGGCCCACACCCTGTGATATAATCCAGTGCTGCTTTATGTGTTGGTTCAGTTCATAGGTTGTGGTAAAGAAAGATTACCAATGTTAGTCAGGAAAGGCTCTCCCACTTTGGGTAATAATTAGGCTTGGGAGGTATCCCGTACATCCCATATACCGGGGAGTATGAAATATACATTTTTGGTATTGAAAATAATAGTCTATGCCACTGCTTAGAACTAATTGAACTATGTAAGACGTGCCAAATAAATTATCTCCAGCTCAAGTTGCCAGCTATGCATTTTGTTTGCTAACCTGCTAGCTAAATGGCTAGGTTGCAAGAGAAAGCTTTGTTACAGCAGAGACAATCAATCCCCTATGGTATAGGAACGGTATTTTTTAAATTTTACCTTTATTTAAGGTAAAGGCTAGTGGAGAACAAGTTCTTACTTACAACTGCGACCTGGCCAAGATAAAGCAAATCAGTGCGACAAACAACAATGCAGAGTTACACATGGAATAAACAAACATACAGTCAATAAAACAATAGAAAAAGTATATATACAGTGTGTGCAAATGAAGTAGGATAAGGGAGGTAAGGCAATAAATAGGCCATAGTGGCAAAATAATTACAATATAGCAATTAAACACTGGAATGGTAGATGTGCAGAAGATGAATGTGCAAGTAGAGATACTGGGGTGCAAAGGAGCAAAATAAATAAAAGTATGGGGATGAGGTAGTTGGTTGGGCTATTTACAGATGGGCTATGTACAGGTCCAGTGATCTGTGAGCTGCTCTGACAGCTGGTGCTTAAATCTAGTAAGGGAGATATGAGTCTCCAGCTTCAGTGATTTTTGCAGTTTGTTCCAGTCATTGGCAGCGGAGAACTGGAAGGAAAGGCGGCCAAAGGAAGAATTGGGTTTGGGTGTGACCAGTGAGATATACCTGCGGTAGCGTGTGCTGCGATGGTGACCAGCGAGCTGAGATAAGGCGGGGCTTTACCTAGCAGGTATGACTATCTGGATACTGGCCAAACTTAGTTATAGTTCATGCTCCTTTCCCCAGGAGGGCTCTTGCACTCTCGTTTTATTTGGGGATGAAAAGTCGCAGTTTACATTGTGGATTCGTGGACGAGCGCTTAACATTTCTGAGGAAGCGCAGACAAGCGAAACAGACATTTTCTGAGAATACCCAGACTATCCTGAATAGTGTTACTTGTTCTTCAAGAAAGCCATAGTAATTTAAAATTCCACTGAGTGCTGCTTCGACATGACCAAGAGAAAAAAACAAGTTGGAAGGGATCAGTTTGAGCAGGGCAAGGCACAGAAATCACTTATCTTGATCCATGAGTAGTTAGATTTGGGATGCAAGATGATTTGTAGATCAGTGATTCTGCCCAGTCCAACTGCAATGTAGCCTTGTCACTCTCAAACACAGAGAAAAACTCTTCTTTATCCCCCCTAACATCAGATCGCTGTCAAGTGTATAAAGGGTCTCCATCTCGCTTCTGATTCTCTTTCCAACCTGACAAGTCAGACGGGAAGGACCCAGCCAGGTATTGGTTGTCAGAGTGGATGAATAATTACTATCTCAGAATAGAAATACCACTCAACCAGAGATGCAGAAGCCACAGGGCTGTGTATTCTAGCCTCGGAGCAGAGGCAGTCAGATCACACAGGCATAGCAGTCTCTACATCACTCTCACTCCAGAAAAGGACCTGACAACAGGCACCAAGGAAATAGCCATGTCTGTTTCTGGTGTGATGTCTGCAAGTCTGTCTGCAAGTCTGTCTGGCCTATGTTCTGTGATATCTGACCAATTTCCATAGGCAGGGCAGGCTGCACCTCGAGTCACTCCGGCTATGAGCACACACACAGCTCTGTGATATCTCATCTAATTTCCATACAAGGTGCTGCTGCCTGCTGGAGGACCATCACAGTTGTCTATAATCAGTACATCAGTGCTCTGATGAAGGCCCCATTAAGATGTTTCCATCCCAGCATGAACTCCAATTCTGCCTCAATATGGCCTAATTTTCATTGTTGCATTTCCCCTGATGAAGACAGACGTGTCCAATCATGCTGTGAATAGGGCTCCATGTGGACAAGAGGCAGCCAGGGCCTGATGACAAGACCCGCCCCATTAGCTCCATAATCATATGGAGTGTCCCTGGTGACGGTGGTTATGGATGAGGAGGGATTCAAATTAGGCTGAGTCAGGGTGTGAACGTAGCGTGCCCACCGACTCGGCCCAGAGTAGATGAAAACACGTTTTTGGTAATGAAATTTCACTTCCTTATGTTATAAAACACATTTTACCAAGACAAATATAATTTCTTCATGTTTTGAATCGTTCAGTGGGGTCTTTCTCTAAACATATCATTAACATTCAGCATCTTAAAAAAAGTGATTTCGTAACCCAACACATCCGATAAGCACCGAGCTCTGTTGACAGAGCCGTGCCGCATCGAGTAAGCATCTTAAGGATTTTGCATGTTGTGGTGGTCTGCAAAGTCGTTTTCTTCAAATCGCAAAAAGAATGACAAACTAAATTAAATGTTAAAAGCTGTGAAAATCAAAAAAGCTTTCCATACGCTCAGTGCTCTGTTGACATTTCACAGAGTTATACTTGTTTTTGTGAGAAACATTTTTAAAAGAACAGGAATTCTTCATTAATATGAAAATATCACATAATATAGATAACAAATATAGATAGAGATAACAAGTTCAACGGTGAGCCTGTCAGTTAGCCTTAATTCTTGCACAGCTTTTCCATTTTCTTTCCTCTGGCCTCCATTGACTTAGTCAACTAAATTTTGGCCATCCTACAAAAAAGCAACAAAAAAAACTAAAGTAACTTAAGAACGGATTATGATAGGAGACGCAAGGTTTGAACCGATGGGTTTCTTAGAGGATAATAGACCATTTATCTTACGTATAGGTCACAAGATGAGTCTTTGATTGGACACTCTAGTGAATGGATTAATAAAGATCAGCAAATAGGAACCTGGTTTAGGCTGAAGCAAGTCAACTCTGGTCTGGCTGGAGGTAGAATGCAAATCTAGCATCGGGTGAAGAAGACTGTTGCAGGGGTATAGAAAGACTAGACTACAACCAGCTACTACAGACCAAGATACACTGAAGGCAGACCCAGATAAAACAAAAAGGTTCCTAGTCTGGTGTATTTATGGCTTAGAAAAGCCCCCCAAATAAAGAAAATAAGCTACTACGGTAGTTGTTAAAACCAGAGTAAACTGCTGTTTGAAGAGGGCCCTTAACAAATAAGTCTTCTAAAATTAAAAATAAGCAACGTCACAGAACCTCACTCGAGTCCAGTTATTTTTGTTTACAGTCTTCTGCTTAGATGGCGTCCCTCCAATGCTTCTTAAAACGGTCAGTCAACAACTGGCGAGCGAATTGCTGCTCGACTTAGGCCTCTGTCCAAGAGGGAAAGGTTACCCAGCCCACATGCCCTCCTGGCTCCTGATGCCCATCCAAAGCTGCTGCCCACATTCTCTGATTGGCCTGGATGTTTTTTCTGATGTTATTTTCTATATTGTATTTATTTTAGGGTTCAATCAGTTTTAATATTGCAGATAGAGTGTGGGTTGTATCAGTGTACAATTGAAGTCAGAAGTTTACATACACCTTAGCCAAATTGATTTAAAATGTATTTCACAATTCCAGACATTTAATCCTAGTAAAAATGCCCTGTTTTAGGCCAGTTAGGATCACCACTTTATTTTCAAGAATGTGAAATGTCAGAATAATAGAGAGAATGATTTATTTCAGCTTTTATTTCTTTCATCACATTCCTAGTGGGTCAGAAGTTTACATACACTCAATTAGTATTTGGTAGCATTGCCTTTAAATTGTTTAACTTGGGTCAAACATTTCAAGTGGTCTTCCACAAGCTTCCCACAATACGTTGGGTGAATTTTGGCCCATTCCTCCTGACAGAGCTGGTGTAACTGAGTCAGGTTTGTAGGCCTCCTTGCTCACACACACTTTCAGTTCTGCCCACAAATTTTCTATGGGATTGAGATCAGGGCTTTGTGATGGCCACTCCAATACCTTGACTTTGTTGTCCTTAAGCCATTTTGCCACAACTTCAGAAGTATGCTTGGGGTCATTGTCCATTTGGAAGACCCATTTGCGACCAAGCTTTAGCTTCCTGACGGATGTCTGTAGTTGCTTCAATATATCCACATAATTTCCCTCCTCGTGATGCCATCTATTTTGTGAAGTGCACCAGTCCCTCCTGCAGCAAAGCACCTCCACAACATGATGCTGCCACCCCCGTGCTTCACGGTTGGGATGGTGTTCTTCAGCTTGCAAGCCTCCCCCTTTTTCCTCCAAACATAACGATGATGGTCATTATGGCCAAACAGTTCTATTTTTGTTTCATCAGACCAGAGGACATTTCTCCAAAAAGTACGATCTTTGTCCCCATGTGCAGTTGCAAACCACTATCTGGATTTTTTTTAAATGGCAGTTTTGGAGCATTGGCTTCTTCCTTGCTGAGCGGCCTTTCAGGTTATGTCGATTATAGGACTTGTTTTACTGTGGATATATATACTTCTGTACCTGTTCTTCCAGCATCTTCACATGGTCCTTTGCTGTTGTTCTGGGATTGATTTGCACTTTTCGCACCAAAGTACATTCATCTCTAAGAGACAGAACGCGTCTCTTTCCTGAGCGGTATGATGGCTGCGTGGTCCCATTGTGTTTATACTTGCATACTATTGTTTGCACAGATGAACGTGGTACCTTTAGGCATTTAGAAATTGCTCCTAAGGATGAACCAGACTTGAAAGTCTACAGTGTTTTTTTCTGGGGTCTTGGCTGATTTAATTTCATTTCCCCATGATGACAAGCAAAGAGACAATGTGTTTTGAAGGTGGGCCTTGAAATACATCCACAGGTACACCCCAATTGACTCAAATTATGTCAATTAGCCTATCAGAAGCTTCTAACGCCATGACCCCATTTTCTGGAATTTTCCAAGCTGTTTAAAGGCACAGTCAACTTCGTGTATGTAAACTTCTGATCTACTGGAATTGTGATATAATTCACTGTAAGTTAAATAATCTGTCTGTAAACAATTGTTGGAAAAATCACTTGTGTCATGCACAAAGTAGACGTCCTAACCATCTTGCCAAAACTATAGTTTGTTAACAAGAAATTTGTGGAGTGGTTGAAAAAAATAGTTTTAAACTTCAACTGTAATTGTCTATCAATTTCCAATCTCCCCCCATATACACACACACAAAAATGTCTATATTTTTTTACCCTAATCCTACCATAAATGGATTAAAATAAAATGGACAACAATACATGTGCTTCTACTTACATCTAATACATACATGGCCACCTGAATGTTACTGCTTGAATACTGGTTCTGAGTCCCAATAATGTGTCATTTTCCCTGTAGTGTGCACGTGTAGTGTCCTGCTCATAAGGCACCAACGGAAAAAAACAAACTGAAACAGGGATGGACTGGGACTACCTCGACTTGTCTAATAATAAATGCTTATTGTAACTTTCCATTGCAAAATGTTTTACATTTTAGTAATTTAGTCACTCCAGAACGACGTAGTGCATTAATCTTAAAATAGCTAGGTAGGACAACCACATCTCAGTCATAGTAAGTACATTTTACCTCAATAAAGTAGCTATCGGGAAAGTCAGTGCTAGTAAAAGGGGGATAGTGTCAAGTGCGAGCACACAAATTACTTTTAAAAACATTTTCTTTTTTTACAGGGGGGGGTACTCTTTGAAGAGGTAGAGTTTCAGATGTTTTCAGAAGATGGGCAGGGACTCACTCTGCTGTCCAACTTCAGCGGGAAGCTGATTCAGCCATTGGGGTGCCAGGACAGAGAAGGGCTTTAACTGGACTGAGCAGGAGCTGCCCTCCTGTAGGGGTGACCAGAGGTGGCAGAACTATGTTCTCACGTTGGGATGTACGGTTTGATCGCAGCCTGAACGTAGGGAGGGGCAGTTCCTCTTGCTTCTCCATAGGCGAGTCTTGTAGTGAATGCGAGCTTCAACTGGAAGCCAGTGGAGTCGCAGGGTGACATGGGAGAACTTGGGAAGGTTGAACACCAGGTGGGCTGCAGTGTTCTGGATAAGTTAAAGGGGTTTGATGGCACAAGCGGGGAGCCCAGCCAACAGCGTGTTGCAGTAGTCCAGGTGGGAGATGACAAGTGCCCGGATTAGGAACTACGCCGCTTCCTGAGTGAGGTAGGGTCGTACTCTACAGATGTTGTAGAGCATGAACCTACACAAGCGAGTCACTACTTTGATGTTTGCAGAGAATGACAGGCTGTTGTCCGGAGTTATGCCAAGTATCTTTGCTCTCTGGGAGGGGGACACCGTGGAGTTGTCAACTGTGATGGATGGAGAGGTCTTGGAGCAATCATGCCTTCCCAGAAAGGAAGATAAGCTCCGTCTTGTTGATGTGGAGCTTGAGGTGGTGGGTCAACATATCTGTCAGGCACGCAGAGATGCATGTCGCCATCTGGGTCTTAGAAGGTGAGAAGGAGAAAAGTAGTTGAGTGTCATCCGCATATCAATGATAGGAGAGACCATGTGAGGATATGATGAGTCGAGTGACGGTGTATAGAGAGAAGAGGGCCTAGAACCGAGCCCCGAGGGACAACAGTAGTGAGTACGTAGTGCAGACACAGATCCGCTCCACGTCACCTGCCAGGTAGGATGCAATCCAAGATTGTTCAGAGCCTGAGACACCCAGCCCTGAGAGGACGATCTGATGGATGAGAGCAAAGGACAGAGTCCGCTTTGGCAGTGCAGTGCCACAGAGGAAATCAGTCTCAGTTGAGTGACAAGTCTTGAAGCCTGACTAGGTACGGTCAAGAAGATCGTTCTGAGAGAGATAGCGAGAGAGTTGGTCAGACAGCAAACTCAAGTGCTTTTGAAAGAAAAGAAAGAAGGTTATGTAGTTTGACATCAGAGGGGTGGAGTGTTGGTTTCTTGAGGAGGGGAGCGACTCTGGAGTCAGAGGGGACGCAGCCAGTGATCAAGGATGAGTTGATGAGGGAAGTGAGAATGTTTCCAGAGATTGTATGGAGAAGAGAGGAGGGGATGGGATTGAGCATGCAGGTAGTTGGGCGGCCGGAACTCACTAGTAGCAGGATTTAATTTTCCGTTGCGTGCCCCAATCCTTAACACAACCCTGGACTGGCCGCTGATTTAGTGTTGCACGGTATACCAAAACGTTGGTACTTTTTGGATACTAGAACATGAAAAACAGTTCGGTACTAGAATGTATTACTTTCAGTACTTCTGTCAAATGTGTGTCACGTTGTCTACTGATTGAGGATCTGTATCAGCGCAGCCGATGTCCCCTTATAGTGCGAGAGCACCGTGCCTGCTGCACTTACTCCTTGCAAGCTCTAGCATGTCCTGAGGAACAACTGCACTCAGTCTGGGCCGCATCACCACTTATGCTGCACAGAAGTTAACACAATTGAATAATTCAACACGGCATGTGGAAATGTTGAAACTGATTGTTCACTCCTATTCTAGATAATCTTTGCTCGAGCCTCGAACTGAGTGTGTGAATGACATCATGGGTCTTAAAGAGAGAGACCACGCACACTTTTATAAAAGAGATTTTTTCTTCAATGCAAATATTGTTGATCAGTACAATAAATCCCAAATGAAAGGGGAACAGATTAGCATTTTCTGGCTGAATTCATGGGGCTATAGGTGAAAACCAAACTTAATGCATGCATACAATCCAATTGAATATTTATTCACCTGTATTGTAAATAGGCCCGGGCTACATCTGGATATAAACAGTTAATCAATAGACTAGAGATTTAACATACAAAATAAATGATGACATTGTATTAAGGTCGTTAGATATATTGTTTTTTACCAAAGTCAAATTGATTGGATAATTGATTTATCAAAAAAATCTAATGTAATGATATTGAACTCAAAAGATCTGTCTGGATCAAGTGCCATTCTGTGACTTTGGCTAATACGCCTTCTTTTTCACTTTGGTATCGAGTATCGTGACGAAGTAAAAAAAAAAAAAAAAAAAAAAAAAAAAAAAAAAAGAAGATTGTATTGCGACAATACCAAGCTGATTCCACTCAACTTGGACAGTATACCCTTCTTAACTTGTAGAGCATATGCATGCAATCTTCAACATTTTATTAGCAAGGCCTATAGCATGTGCCACTGCCACAGGGACGCTTCATACAACCTAACGTGATTTGGGGATTTACCTTGGTTGGCTGAAGTGGACTCGAAGTTTCAGTCGTGGTGGTTTACATTTTTCAAACTTTCAGCCCTCAAAATATAGCCTAGTCATGCACATTGATATTACACTGTATATCCTGTTCATGTGCTCTGTAGTATACCAGCCAACCAGGCGTGCTGTATATGGGTAAATAACTAGCTATCCCACTGTGTCAATTACAGAAACACCCCGGCGAATGCATCTGATCTTTGCTAAATAAACACGCCATGAGGCCAGCTGAGCGTGAAAGTCGACTACAATTACTGAATACTTTGTTGCGACCTCTAACCACACAAACAAAACTTGGAGGCGGCGTTGGAAGAGGAAAAAAACAGCGAGAAATAGGGTCGAAGAAGATGAATGCCCATGTAGTTTGCCTCAAACCACACCACACAACTTGGGGAGGACAAATGAGAGAGCGGTGGATATGTACATTAGGCCTATGTAGTTTGTTGCGACCTCTACTCAAACCAAACTTGGGGAACTAGGAAGAAAGGAGACAGTGTGAAGAAAGACGTAGACATGGGCCTAGTATTTTGTAGCAACCTCAAACCACACTTGGACAAACTTGGTAGAGTAGGAGGAAAGGAGAAGAGTGAAGATGTAGACCTAGGCCCATGTATGTAGTTCAGACCCAAGCTTCTTATTTTAAATCCTTTGCATGTGTTGGAGAAATTGTCAGCTATCTTACAAGTCAAAAAGGCCAAAGATGAGAGAGCCACGGTGCTGTATGCCCTGTGAATGCCAGGCCACCATACTAGACAGTGTCTGAAGGGAGGGGAACAGATTCTTATTTAATTAAACATAGTTCCATGGCGCATTGACACACCAGCAGCAGGAAGTGGTAGAACAGGTGACAAACCCCTCCCAGTCTTCAACATCGGTCTACATGGCTCACGCAGGAGATGATTGTGGACTACAGAAAAAAGAGGACCGAACACATTCCCCTTCTCATCGACGGGGCTGTAGTGGAGCAAGTTTGAGAGCTTAAAGTTCCAAGCACAACAAGACTGTCGCGAAGAGAGCATTATAAAAACTATTCCCCCTCGGGAGACTGAAAGGATTTGGCATGGGCTCTAAGATCCTCAAAAGGTTGTACAGCTGCACCATCGAGAGCATCCTCCTGACTGGTTGCCTCACTGCCTGGTATGGCAACTGCTCAGCCTCCGACCGCAAGGCACTACAGAGGGTAGTACGTACGGCCCAGTATATCACTGGGGCAAGGCTTCCTGTCATCCAGGACCTCTATACCAGGTGGTGTCAGAGGAAGGTCCTAAAAATGGTTAAAGACTCCAGCCACCCTAGTCATAGACTGTTCTCTCTACTACCGCACGGCAAGGGGTACCAGAGAGCCAAGTCTAGGATCAATAGGCTTCTACACCGCTGCTACACTCTGTTGTTGTCATCTATGCATAGTCACTTTAATAACTCCACCTACATATTACCTCAATTACCTTGACTAAGCGGTGCCCCCGCACTTTGTACCGGTACCCCCCTGTATATAGTCTCGGGTCTCGCTATTGATATTTTACTGCTGCTCTTTAATTACTTGTTCATACATTTTTTTACTGCATTGTTGGTTAGGGTCTCGTAAGTAAGCACCACCTGTTGTATGCGGCACATGTGACGAAAAAAAAAATGGATTTGATCCCCACACACTATGCGAACAGCTGGCCCTCTCTCAGCCCCAAGAGTCAGTGCAAAGAGGCCACACTTTGCCCAGATCAGACAGCCACCCGACCCCTGTCAGTGTCCACAACAAAAGGATCACATCATCATCACAGTGTAGCCCAGATAACACCATGTGTGCGTTTCAAATAGCACCCTATTCCCTATATAGTGCACTACTTTTGGCCAGGGCCCATAGGGTAAAAGAAGAAGTGCTGAGCAAAAGTAGTACCCGGGCAAAAGTAGTGCACTAGGGTTACATTTGGGAGACTCCTCATCTCAGTGTTCGTTGCCAAAGGATCAAACTTAAGCCCAGATATTCACTATCTTCTATCAGAGGCTCAATCAATCACAGAACACACACACACACTAGTTAGGTAGAAATTGTCACCTTTGTGTGCATGCGCGTCCAAAGCCAAAAGATATGATGAATGCAAGGAATCCTTCCAGTCCCAAACCACCCCAAGCCTTTAGACCAGGAGTGTCAAATATGGTCCATGGAAAATAATGGACATGCATTGAAACAGTTTCTTGATTGTGCCCGTCTTGCCAAAAAATCACCTAAATTAAAGCTAGACAGTCAGGGAGTATCAAAGTTCCCCATCCATCATTTTTGTAATGATCTTTCGCAAATTTCGACGGCAAGAAAATATAACCAGTTTTCAGTGCGGCCCTACAGACCTCGTTGAAGACCAAATGCTGCCACTAGGTCAAGATGAGCTTGACACCCTTGCTTTAGACTAATCACAATTAAATTTCCAGACAGCCATGATCACATTTTCCCTCGGTCAATCATCCCTTGTTGATATTAGCCCTTGTTGATATTACCAATAAGTTCACTGTTGGCTTTTCAATATGTGTATGTGATGGTGGGAAATGCATATCAAATGGATGAAGCTGCTACAGGATACTTGCTGTTGAACTCAACTAAGATGAGTGGTGAGTGATATGTCAATAAAGTAAATTGAATTGAAATGCTGGAATCACATTAACAAAAATATTGTTTATTATATTTACAAGATATTCAAGTGACCGCTCTAACAATGGAAATATAAATGCCTGGAAGGCAGGATGGAGGAGGGACCATTGGTGGGGCCATTCTAGCCAATGAGAGGGCAGATACGCTTGTGAACAACAGGCCATAGAGATAGGTAGAGGACTCATCTTTGTATATGTGCCATTATAGCGTCTGTGACAGCATGAGCAGCAACATTTAGGCCATCTCCATTTTAAAGTACAGATGTGACAAATTGCCCATTTAAACTGCAATTTATTTATACTTATTTATACACACATATATATACACATATATATATACACACACATACATATATATATATATATATATACATACATACATACATACATACATATATATATATATACATATATATATGTTTTCCATTAAAATTAGAAAATGATATAAAATTCCATGCGAATTCACAATGCAGCTGCCTGCAGCATCACCATCCCTTTCAGATGGTACTGTACAACAATTCCACCTTAGAAAGTTTGCATTTCCTTCTTATTTAACTTCTCAAAGTATTGCCATAAAGGACTTTGCTGCTGTCGCTTGCCTTTCTATGCCATTTTTCCAACTGTTTAAGACAATGACATAGTGGTGGTGTCTACTCAAAATATAAATGCTCGACTCCAATCATTTATTCCTCGATTCCCCTGGTGTCAACTTCCATTTCTGATTTTCAAGATTTGATTCTGCTAGGAATCAACTCCTAACTCCGTACTTCCGAGAACACAAAACACTCGCATCTGGCAAAATGACACCAACAGAGAGGGCTGACTCTCTTTTAGTCCTTAAGAAACTATGCAGTATTTAGTTTATGTATTGTTCCATTATTCCTGTACCCAAGAAGGCAAAGGTAACTGACCTAAATTACCATCGCCCCACCCCGCAGCACTCACTTCTGTCATCATGAAGTGCTTTGAGAGACTAGTCAAGGATCATATGACCTTACACCCTAGACCCATTTCAATTTGCTTACCGCCCCAATAGATCCACAGACGATGTAATCACCATCGCATTGCACAGTGCCCTATCCCATCTGGACAAGAGGGGTATGGAAGAATGCTGTTCATTGACTACAGCTCAAAATTCACCACCATAGTACCCTCCAAGCTCATCATTAATCTTGAGGCCTTGGGTCTCAACCCCACCCTGTGAAATTAGGTCCTGGACTTCCTGGATGGGTCATCCCCAGGTGGTGACGGTAGGAAACAACATCTCCACTTCACAGACTGAAATGGTCTGAAATGGTCCACCCACACAGACAGTGTGGTGAAGAAAACGCAAAAGCGGCTCTTCAACCTCAAGAGACTGATTTTTTTTTGGCTTGTCACCTAAAACTTTCACAGATGCACAATTAATAGCACCCTGTCAGGCTGTATCACGGCCTGGTACAGCAACTGCACCGCCCACAACCGCAAGGCTCTCCAGAGGGTGGTGCAGTGCGGCATGCACAACGCGTCACCGGGGGCAAACTACCTGCCCTCCAGGACACGTACAGCACCCGATGTCACAGGAAGGCCAAAAAGATCATCAAGGACAACAACCACCCAAAACACTGCCTGTTCACCCCTCTACCATCCAGAAGGCGAAGTCAGAACAGGTGCATCAAATCTGGAACCGAGAGACTGGAAAAACAGCTTCTATCTCAAGGCCATCAGACTGTTAAACAGCCACCACTAACATAGAGAGGCTGCTGCCAACATACAGACACAAATCACTAGTCACTTTAATAAATGGATCACGAGTGACTTCAATAATGCCACTTGAAGAATGTTTACTTTAATAACTTACATATCATACTCATCTCATATGTATATACTGGATTTTATACCATCTATTGCATCTTGCCTATGCCACTCTGTCATTGCTCATCTATACATTTGTATGTAAACTCAGCAAAAAAAGAAACATCCCCTTTTCAGGACCCTGTCTTTCAAAGATAATTTGAAAAATCCAAATAACTTCACAGATCTTCATTGTAAAGGGTTTAAACACTTGCTTGTTCTTGCATGCCTCGCAAATTCACTAAAGTAGCCTAAAGTTTGCCTCTTCCTCTCTGGTTTTATTTACAATTACACAACTTTCCCCAGGCCTTTATAGCATAACGGCTAGTTAGCCTATAACAAGGAAAATAATATGTTTTGTGATAACTGCACTGTGATTTTAAATTTGTGGAGACACAAAAAAAACATTGTTTTCAGTTAAGGGTTTTTCTTAACTTCTTCATTCACTGATTGCGCCAACTCAGGAATCCCCACACAGTTGACAAGTTTAAAATGGTGGATCCCTCAATGGCAATGTTTATGCTAAAACAGGTATATCAATGATGAGTCCTCTAGCTATCTCTATGACAACAGACACAACTATGAAATAAAGCAATTTACCCTAAAACGACTTTAATGCCACGTGCGTCCACGTATATAAATCCATTCGTAACAACTTAACCATTAAGAAACTAATATTCGATCAAAGAAGCTTCATGTTGCAAGTTAGCAATTACATTTTTTGTTGGCCGTATTCGACAAGCTCGTTGACCTTCATACATACATTTTCGTGGACAGACCTGGGGCGGAGTAAAACCTCTCGCTTCACCTCTTCCTCTCACATGAACATGCATAAATCCATCATCCAACAACAGCTGCGAGTTGGACAGGTCAGGGGTCGAAAGATTTCCCATGAGCATTATGACAAACGTATTCGTTGCCACTACAAAAAAAATGTATTCCGTCTTGCATGGAAAAAGGAAACTGGTGAGAATGCTTCCCGTCTGTCCTTATCTAGTAGGAAAGCATATTATTTGTCAGTCACCGTGTTTTAATGCAAATCCATTGATCAGCCCATTTTATAATCACTATCTGGGCAAAGGATTTGTTGTAAAAGGTTTACGTTTGTAGCCTATGTATGTTTCGTGAACTTAACTACAGAGCCAAGCCCATATGTAGATATAGCTAGGGGGATTTCGGAGTTAATTAACTGACTAGCAACGTAGAGCCTTGAGCTTCATACCCTATCTATGGGTGTGAGTTGAAATCCACTCACGGTAAGCCGAATTAGCCTAGGGGGCATTTCTGAAAACAACGTCTGTGTTGACTGGCTTCCTTTGCTAACAAATCTATGTGGCGGTCACACGATTTTCATTAAAATTGCTCAACAACAAAAAAAATGTACCACGTGTTCCTGCAAGCTACCCTACACGAACCTCCATTACGGGAAATCGATTTGTTAACGGGGAAACTAGCTACAAAGACGTAGCAAACTGCCTCGTCGTAAAACACGCAGAGTACAAACGCAAGAAATACTCCCCCCCCCCCCCCCCCCCCCGCAAAAAAAAAAACGTTTTACGTCAACTGTTACATTACATAGCGACTGATGTGCAACGCTTGCCATCAAAAGCGTGGCAACGGGTAGTAACATTGTTAGTTGGAAGTAATTTTCTGTCATGACCTACCCGAACCGACGACTCCGTTGCTGTTCTGCTCAAGCAAGCAGCATAAAAAAAAACAAAGGGCGGCTGCCTCGTGTGCACGTTTCTCCCGCTCGCACAGTAAACACACAAGCAACCCCAGCTTGTATAAACTTTACAATGACGAGCCCGATAATGTCTGCAACGTTTTAACTCCGGAAGCAAATGTCACTTGACTAGCATTTCCTTAGCTAAACCGTAAAAACATCTCAGTGAACTACCGTATAACGTTGTCGAGCTTATAGTACCTTTAGCCTTCTAACTCAAAACCGTGTCGATATGTGTGGCGCGTTGGACGCGACTTCATGTGCGGGGCGTTCTACATTTTATCTGCAAATTCATAAAAAAATTGTTGACAAATACATGACGGTTATGATTAGAGTCTTAAAAACCATGAATTTGCTACTTACTTTGTGTCTTCCGAGCTCATCATCAACCGGCTTTCGACCGTCCTATCCGGAAGAAAATCCAGACCACTGTATGCCGAAGTCATGTTAACGAGCTACGGTATAAGCCACCACGCCGTCGTCTTTCAACAATGAAAGTAACGGCTTCGAGATTCAACTGCTGCGCGACCACAAAACGGAGCCAGGGAGAGGGGGGGGCCTTCTACTCTAAGCAGCAGAATGCGAGTACTAAGTCTTCAGAAGCGATTGACATTCGTCTTCTGCATCCCCCAGCTCATTTCTCCTCCAATCGCCAAATTGAAAAAGAAACTACATGCGAGCTGTCAACTGCAAGAGAGAGAGGCGTGACTACCTCTGTTCCCTGTCAAGTATGTAAAAACATTTTTGACTAGGCTGGGGTTCCAGTTATTTTTGTTTGCACGTCCATATAATCCATACTTTATTTGACTATTTATTGTCAGTCTATTTGAAGTAGGCAGCAGTTTACACAAGTCTATTGGTACTTTAACCACCCATGGCTCAATCTGACCTAAACGATATGCTTGTGAAATATGGCAGGTGTTGATGGAAGGAAAAGGAGATCCCAACTACAGACTACAACAGAACCAAGACAGACAAAAACAGAACGAGATGGATGTTTATATGTAACAAAAAAGCTGTCAAAACAAAAACAGCTATTTTTGTACCCTGAAGAGGGTGAATGGGTTAACAAAAAAAGGGGGGGGAAAGAGATGGACATTTTGTGAGGGGTAAGAGATTATCAGAGAAAGGAAAATTATATAGCGAGCCTTACCCAACCCCATTTCTTGAACCTTGACTACAGACCCAATAGGCCAATACCATTTGCTAGAGAGGTAAGAGATTATCAGAGAAAGGAAAATGATAGGCTATGGCAACCCCATTCCACGAGTCCTTAGCTCAAGCACTTGGCTATTATTGAACCAGTCAAGTAGTAATAGGAAATCCCCTTTCTATAATACTCCTCTCCAATAATTCAAATGAAATACTCCAAATGTTTTGTTAATCCGAGTCCCACCCTATTAGTGTCTGGGCCAGTATTCAAAAAGCTTGTCAGAGTTGGAGTGCTGGTCTAGGATCAGGTCGCCCCTGTACAAATTATATTAATTTGTATCTAAAAGACAAAAGGATCCTATATCAGCGCTACTACACCGAGACTCTTTGTGAATATTGGCCAAGAAGAAAAGATCATTAAAATACTGTTTTTTTCCCCCCAGTCATCCTGAGTTTTGTATGTGTCCCAAATGGCACCCTATTCCCTATGTAGTGCACTTCTTTTGGCCAGAGTCCAGCTTGCCATTTGGGACATAACCCATGCTTCTATACGGGTCACAGGTCATGTTCCCCTTTTGTGGTATTGCTGTTGTTTTCTTGGGGAGGGGGCTGTCTTTCTTTGTTGAACTCGACTTGATGGGTGAGGTTTCCCTATACAAACCCCCATCGAGGGGGGGACAGATCACAATTGTCAAGTACTGTTTGTACCACAGCAGAGCAGAACAGGCACCAAATGGATGAAAACAGACTGAAACAGAGAGGGAAGGACTAGCTGAATTGTTTAATAAGAAATGCTTGTTTTTTGCTTTCCGTTGCAAAACATTTCGCTACGTTGTGCCCTAATGAATACAACCCGTAGCAGAGAGGGGCTGATGGCTGGACTGGAATGGTTCATTCTAGCACTCACAGCAGCTGCACATTCATAACCCCCTAAAATATTATTGGGAGTCTCTCACCAAGTTTCAAATTTCAAGTTTTATTAGTCATACGGGATACACATGGTATACGTCGTCCAACAAAATTCCTACTTGCAGGTTCCTTCTGCAGACTCACTGATAATAAATATCCTATTTGTGAAATCCCGGTTAATCCTTGTATCCAAAGCAATTTTCAAGGCAGACTACAGTGCAGATTGTGTTGATTTTAGCGTTTCAAAGTGTTACATACATACAATATGACTGTGACCTATTTTACCATATAGGCTACATTCAGACAGGCACATAGTCTATTATGAACGCCCATTAGGATTTAGGGGCTGGGCTGCTATAAAAAGCATCTTATCAAAGCATCTTTTGGTTCAGATATTATGTTGGAATGTTACGCATTTGGACTCTAATCTGATATTACTATCTCACACAACATCAAAGTATGTGTGAGCTTTAGACTAGGCTATAATTGTGTTTAATCATTTTAGATCTCCGAAAATCTCTCTAAGAAGATACATTGCAAGAGGGACATGACAGCCCCCTTGTCTGGCCATTTTAAATGACAGCCCCCTTCTCTTGTGGTGGTTATTCGTCTTATGGAACCAGACAAGTAAGTCTCTGAATATTACATCTAGTCTGGCATATGAGATTAGTTGGGTAGCCTACAGTACATCACAGTTCCCAATTGTACACTAAATGACCCATCTATTTATGGAAGAAAGTATAAAACATATTGTGCTGGAATATTAAAAAATAAATACTATTTTATTGTTGCAATGGAACCATGTTTCTTGGAATGGATTGTATAGTTAGTTATTGGTTGCCGCCTCTTGACGTTAGCCTCACATGTTTAACCTCTCAGATTATTACTATCGTAATCCTATGGTAATCTCTACACGTACCATGCCTTCTTTGTTTACATCTTCCTGTTCTGTGGTATTCTTTTGCAACGTGGGACTATCTGGACGATCCCTGCCCCCTACAAATCAATTCATCTAGCATTTGACTTGCACCCCTTCTTAACCAATGGTGAAGCGGGTCAAGTAAAAATAGGCCAACTGTACAGAGCAACCCAAATGGGTTACATCATCTATGTTTGTATATGTATCGTCATGAACTTGCTGCCTGCCTATCTGCCTGGCTGACATCATTTCTCCCAGCTCTGAAAGCACTTGCAGAATGGCGACCAACTGAATGGAGCTGGTGCTCTCAAAATGGAGAAGGAGTGGGAGAAGATCTGTGTATGACTCAATGTTCTAATCTGAAAATAAATGCAGATTTTTTGTTATAGCT
This sequence comes from Oncorhynchus mykiss, assembly GCF_057628025.1. Taxonomy (NCBI): domain Eukaryota; kingdom Metazoa; phylum Chordata; class Actinopteri; order Salmoniformes; family Salmonidae; genus Oncorhynchus; species Oncorhynchus mykiss. The sequence goes on along the minus strand of NC_143022.1, from coordinate 55,069,374 downwards.
CGACTGGCTGCTATGTTGGTTAACACTAACCTTATCAGATTAGTTTGAGTTAGGTTTTCGGTGCTGGTAATACTGGTTTATGCAAATGTCTTATTGGATGATGTAAATGTTTCTGTGCCCTGCAGTAGATTTGCAGTTTATATTGGTTTTGTCTGAAGGTGTTAGGGCAAGGCCTGGATGGATGGACTTGTTCGCACCACTGTCCTCTTCAGTGGCCTCTCTTTCATACAGTGGTAGATCCCTGTCCCTGCATCACTGACTGACAGAGACCCATTTCTTCATATTTTAATTGTGAGGGAAGGTCACGCCTATTTTAATTTATTTCTTCAACTTCTTTTCATTTCAGGGAGACGCAACTTTCCCGATCCCTGTGGACCAATACATCAGTATTGTGTATTCACAATACATTGGTTTTGAGTCATGTAATATAAGAAGGTAAATGTATTTATTCACATTTGATTTGATGATAACTTCAATCAACAGGATCAATATGCGAGTTTGTGAAGATGACTGAAGGGGGTGGATTTTGGGAAGGGGGGAGATTTTCCCCCAGATCACAAGATAGCTTGTATCTCTTTTCCTTTCAGTGAAAAACATACACATCACAAATCTACTCTAACCCACCATGGCATGAGAATGAATAGTTCAACTGAAAACAATGAATTGGTCCTATAACAATATCCGTTATTCACCACCACAGGGACAAATAATCATTATAAACACTGGCTAAAGCCCCAACCCCAACCACAACAAAAGCCAGCCAGGCTAGATCTGACTCATTCATTCTGAATGAGGGGCCAACCCAACATCCAAGGACAACGTACCTCAGAGATCCTAGGTCCTCATTCCTGACGGGGACACCGGCGGCGGAGGCAGAGGGGGGACAGCGCATGCCGTTGACGTATATGCTCTGCACCAGGGCTAGCTCCGACGAGTGTTCCAACATCGCACGGGACTCTTCCAGAAAAATCCACCTTATGTGTGTTAAATGGACACTTCTCTTCTTCTCACTATTTCTCCCTCTCGCCTCTATCTGGGTAGCTTTTCTCTCTCTCTCTATTTCTCTCTCGCTCTCTCTGTTTTTCACTCCCGCCCCTCTTTCTCTCCTCAGATTTAGTGCAGTCGAGCGGCACACACCCCTTTTGCTGACTGGCGTAGCTGAAATAATCCTTTTTGACAGCTCATCGTGGGCTAATGCATTGTGCAGCCCGCGGCAGACCGGTTCGCAGGCTGCAAAGCTGCGGCCACAGTAGTACTCTTCCTCTAATTGACACCCATATTAGGAAGAGTCCAGGAAATTGGACACGGGTGATTTATTCCTACTGTCAGACTGGGCAGACTGGGATACATGGGGAAAATAAGGGGAAACGTCTGCAAAGTTTGCCAATGGATCTCTGGATCTGTTTCTTTCTCAGGTCCTGGGATTGAGTGGGTTGTGGAATGATCCCTGTTTCAATGTTTTGCATGTATTTGAATGCTTGGATACAGGAGAAATACAGGCCAAATGTAGGTCGATACCAGGTGTTGTTGTTACAAAGGAAATACTGTACATACAGACTAAACCTCAGGTACTGCACTTGTGGCAGGAATCATGGTGTGGTCCAACCAAAGTCTGTGTCAAGCAGGGGAATCAATCCAACAAGCAAAGCACCACACCCTTTTTAGAATAGATGCATGAATTTGTATGTAAAAAACTGGATTCTGAAGTGTCAAACTTCAAATGTTGAAATTATTTAAATGTTCTAACAACTCCATCTACTAACTCTGCAGTTACATGCAGATCTTTTGGTCGAGATTTAATCCGTGAAAACGCCAAATTATCCAGTCCAGTCATACCATCACTTTCTGAATAATCTTCTTTTGGACAGGAGGATGCGCATATGTCACATTCTTCACATTCCCTGGACTGACTGATGATAAACCAGAGGATGAGAAGAGGGAGGGGAGAGAGGTACAGGGAGCGACACAGAGAGGGGGTGATGGAGACCTTTGTGAGAGGGGGAGACCGAGCCAACCCTGTCTACCTCTATACCCTCTCTCCAACTACAGTACAGTATGTTCTCATTATTACACTGGTGCAGAGATGGATAGCATAGCTTGCTGTATGTTTAGTCAGTAAGAAAAAATTCTGGTAAGCATGGCTATCTTTTAATAAAGGAAGGATTACGCTAGTCTCCTCTCTCAGATGGCATTTTGTTTGCATGTTAAGCCTAACATGAACAGAAATCTCTCTGCAATACTTTGCTATATGAAATATAGCCCCAGGTTACGTTCCAAATGGCACCCTATTCCCATATAGTGCACTACTTTTGATCAGAGCCCTATAGGCCCTGGTCAAAAGTAGTGCACTACAAATGGAATAGGGTGCCATTTGGGATACACTCATTATCATATCCCATGGCAGTGTAGCATATTAGTTGTTTGACCATGTCAAATACTAGTGTGGTCAGTTGTTATATCTGTTTGTAGTATAGCCAACGGTTCTTCTAACGTGCGTCTATTGTCTTGTTTGGCATGACAACACACGGTAGAGACGTTGGCTATAGCACAAACAGATCTGGTAACTAGGCCAGTCAAATGCATTCTCAACTACTTCACATAAGACACACACACACACACACACACACACACACACACACTTGAAGGGCAGTTTTACATAAAGTGTTGTCACAGACCCTGGAGCCATTGGCCACCATCAACTGACAACAGGAACCAAAACATGAAGAGGCATACCCTTATGTCGTTTCAAATTACTGCCCTAATTTGCATAGCTTATACACCTACAATAGAGTTACCAAAATTAAAAGTATGGCATGCAGTCAGATAATTTCCTGTTTATAACTTTATGTAGTTTAAAACTACTGCTTTAGTACCATAATTTGCATGGCAACTCATCATAGTCCATCCGGACTACACCACAGTGCTATCAAAGTGAAGAGTATGGCAGGAGTACAGTAGGCAGAGGAAATAAACTAGAAAATATTTCACTATGGCTTGCAGCCAGATGACTTCCTGTTGATGCGTATAGTTCCTCCTTTTATTCCAGGTACATAAAGAAACAACCTAGTGTTTCAGTCTTACAACTTTAAGATGAGATTTGCTCTGTAATATCCTTCTCGGACTCTGAGAGCCCAGGAGAAAATAAATCTAGGCCTCCGACCCCCATAGGCGTTCTCTCTTGCTCTCTTTCTCATTCTCTCTCTCTGACTTTAAGTAGGAAAGTCATTTGAAACAGGGTCATGTATGCTGTGCAGTACATGTGGGTGTGTGTGCTGCATGTGTGCCGAGCGGGTATCATAGGGGATAAGACTGACATGGTGAAGGGGATCCTCTGATCTGAGCGTAAATCCCTCTGGTTTCAGCCTTGCTCTTTCTTGCACACTTAGTTTCCGCTGACATAAATATTTTAACGCTGATGTTGAAACCCTAGCTAGTCTTTGTGATGTGTAGCTGCACCATATAAAGCAGAGAGCAACTAAAGTTATTGTGTTCTTGCACTAAGTGAACTTACAGTATCTCCTGAAATACCTCTGATCCAAGTGATACATTCAACAGTAGGCTTGATTCTAATGGACGAAAATTGATTTTGAAAGTGAAGCTGTATCTATTACAGAAACATTGAAGTTAAATTATTCAGGAACTAACATCCATTTCAAGGTAACACTTTCCAGAAGGTGAATAGAATCTGAAAGGGAAGACTGCACATCTGTAAACCAACCACATGTGCTAGGCTACTGAAAGACACGTGAAAGGGTTTGAGACCTCTTGTCTGTCAGTCTCTCTCTCACTCTTTCGTTCTCACTCACGTGCTCCCCATGACCCAAAGTGACAGGGTCGGTTTGTCTGGTGACTCAATGTTCACTAGCACTGCAGAAATACTTTTTTATGAAACCGGAAAACAACTACCAGGAACTTTCTACGGTCAGATTGTGAAACTGCTGTCTGTCTGTCTTGTTTTGTTGAAACCTCCATCCATTCTTTTGTGAAAATGAAACCTCCATCCATAGGCTTTGGTTCTGGGTGTTGGAGGTGTCTGATAGCTTTCATTGGGTAATCTCAAATCAAATTGCATTGGTCACATATACATACTTAGCAGATGTTATTGCGGGTGTAGCGAAATGCTTGTGTTCCTAGCTCTAACAGTGCAGTAGTATCTAATAGTGCAGTAGAATCTAAAAATTATTCACAATACACACATCTAAAAGAATGGAAATGGGTTGGTGCCCCCCCCTTGGGTTGTGCCGTGGCAGAGATCTTTGTGGGCTATACTCTGCCTTGTCTCAGGATGGTAAATTGGTGGTTGAAGATATCCCTCTAGTGGTGTGGGGGCTGTGCTTTGGCAAAGTGGATGGGATTATATCCTGCCTGTTTGGCCCTGTCCGGGGCTATCATCGGATGGGGCCACTGTGTCTCCTGACCCTTCCTGTCTCAGCCTCCAGTATTTATGCTGCAGTAGTTTGTGTTGGGGGGCTAGGGTTAGTCTGTTATATCTGGAGCATTTCTCCTGTCTTATCCGGTATCCTGTGTGAATTTAAGTATGCTCTCTCTAATTATCTCTATCGCTTTCTTTCTCTTTCTCGGAGGCCCTGAGTCCTAGGACCATGCCTCAGGACTACCTGGCCTGATGGCTCCTTGCTGTCCCCAGTCCACCTGGCTGTGCTGCTGCTCCAGTTTCAACTGTTCTGCCTGCGGCTATGGAACCCTGACCTGTTCACCGGACGTGCTACCTGTCTCAGACCTGCTGTTTTCAACTCTCTAGAGACAGCAGGAGTGGTAGAGATACTCTCAATGATCGGCTATGAAAAGCCAACTGACATTTACTCCTGAGGTGCTGACTTGTTGCACCCTCGACAACTACTGTGATTATTATTATTTGACCATGCTGGTCATTTATGAACATTTGAACATCTTGGCCATGTTCTGTTATAATCTCCACCCGGCACAGCCAGAAGAGGACTGGCCACCCCTCAGAGCCTGGTTCCTCTCTAGGTTTCTTCCTAGGTTTTGGCCTTTCTAGGGAGTTTTTCCTAGCCACCGTGCTTCTACACCTGCATTGCTTGCTGTTTGGGGTTTTAGGCTGGGTTTCTGTACAGCACTTTGATATATCAGCTGATGTGAGAAGGGCTATATAAATTTGATTTGGAAATATGAAATATTTGCATATTGAATCAAGCAATGTCGGAGTGGCATTGACTAAAATACAGTAGAATAGAATACAGTATATACATATGAGTTGAGTAAAGTAGTTTGTAAACATCATTAAAGTGACTAGTGTTCCATTATTAAAGTGGCCAGTGATTCCAAGTCTATCTATAGAGGGCAGCAGACTAAGGTGCAGGGTTGGGTAACTGGGTGGAAGCCGGCTAGTGATGGCTATTTACCAGTCTGATGGCCTTAAGATAGAAGCTGTTTTTCAGTCTCTCGGTCCCAGCTTTGATACACCTGTACTGACCTCGCCATCTGGTTGATAGCATGGTGAACAGGCTGTGGCTCGGGTGGTTGATGTCCTTGATGATCCTTCCTGAGACATAGGTGTCCTGCTGTAGGTGTCCTGGAGGGCAGATAGTTTGCCCCCGGTGATGCATTAGGCAGACCGCACCACCCTCTGGAGAGCCCTGCGGTTGCGGGCGGTGCAGTTGCCGTACCAGGCGGTAGGATGCTGTCAATTGTGCATCTGTAGAAATTTGTGAGGGTTTTAAGAGCCAAGCCAAATTTCTTCAGCCTCCTGAGATTGAAGAGGAGAGAGAGAGAGAGAGGGGGTGGAAGAAGTCTTAACCACCCAGCACCATAAGAGAAATCTGGCTAAGATTATCAACAGGACTAGGCAGTCATGTTCATCACGAGAGGAGATCATGTACCTGTCTACTGTCTCGTATATCACACCAGAGAGGATACAGTTTGCTTGTAAAAAAGGATTTGCACGACATTTACATTATTACTACATTAGCAGGGAAGAGCTTGTATAAGTCCAGTTTAATTTCAAATGCCAAACTTGTGCACAAAATGTTTGCTTGCACTTAACTCTGTACATATAATGCTTCATGGCTTTTTATGAGTATGTATGAGCCTACCACACTTTCTTACAAAGGCTGTTGTATAAACTTTGTTACATATTGAAATATTTGTGTAATGTTGAATGAATGCATTGTGTTGCATAACCTGATAAAGCTAGCAGAGAGCCATGAAAGCACATTTTTATTTTTCTGTACAAACCACCTTAGGTCATTAATGAGCTTATTTTGCATGTGCAATAGGACACTTTTTACTTCTCTTTTTCCAAGGCCAGTCCCCTTTCACTTCCTCCTTGATTTCTTCACATCAGACAACCTCGTGTGTCTCTTCTCCATTGAGGGCCAGCTGTGTCACACACACACTTTCTCTATCTCATAATGTTCTCTAAAGGCCTATGTGCAGCATTACATTATTAGCTCTCACCTTCACTACCCACCCAGCCACCCACACAACACAACACAGCCCAAGCATGACAGTATAATGCATCAGTTCTGCTTCCGGGCCTGGCCAAAATAGTCAGTTTACTGTGAAAATTTCATCAAGATGAAGAGCCCACATCATCTGACTCAACTGGTCTAAAATAGACCAAGATGAAACGCCCAGCGTGCGATGTACCAAGCTGTGACAGGCAGCAGAAACATATACTGTAGCGAGTTTTCTCCTTAAAGGTGTAAATTAATCTGCAATAGTTGGTTATTTCATTGAACAGCTGTAACTATTGCAGATTACACCTTTAATAATGAATTAAATGTATGCCCATTTGGAATACAGATTGTGGCTTCAAATACCTTCAAGATGTAACAGACAGCAGAAACTAATATTGTAGCTTCTTGAAGGTGCAATCTGTGATAGTTCCCGCTGTTCAATGGTTATTTAAATTAATGATATATTATATACCCACTGGAGTACAGATTGTAGCTTTAAATACCATCACGATGCAAGTTACAAACTAAGTGCCTCCCAACTCATGGAGTGACAGAAAATTAAAATATTGCCTGTTACTATGGAGATTAGTTCCCATGCTGTTACTATTCTTATTATTTGCACAGATACTCTTATACACTGTACATAAGTGAGTGAGTGATAAGTGGTCTGGAGCTCAAAAACAAACAGCAACATGCTTTCTTCCTATACAGACTGCAAAACAGAAACCTAAATTCTATTTTTAATAACACCAATCCCTGGGTGTGAGCAAATTATTTTGTGATCTCTGGAAGTGTTTTTTTTTGTTAGTTTTTTTGCTGTTCAATCAAACTTTGCGCTCAGCATTTTACCTACAGGCAGAAAAGCAACAAAATATTCCTCTGCATGATGTAGGCCTCATTATAAACCAATCAGAAATCAATTTACTAGTCTATTATCAATCCCATAGCACCTGTGGTTTGTTGCGTCATGGGGGAACAAGACAGACACTTCAAAAGCAAGTGGACTGTCATGATTACAGTTCAAAGGCAGTAAATGGAGTTCCTTCCAGTTTCTACATTCAGTATTTGGGAGTATATGCTTTTTGATGAGCATGCTGTGAGCAAAATGAATTCCACTTCGTCATGCACCAGAATCCAAAACATTGTATAAGAGCTTTTCTCTCATGTCTTCTTGGCATGTGAAGATAGATACCTGCTAGTTCCTGCATTAAGAATGACACCATGTGGTCATATGGAGAAATGCAAAATCTGAAGAATTGCTGTGTAACGGTACATAACTGTGCTGCATATTGCCTGACAGGAAACCATGAAATGGGCAAAATGTTCACATACACCCACCATATACCCTGCTCTTATACTTTTTACTCTTATCTATCCTGATGCCTAGTCACTTCTCCCCTGCCTACATGTACATATCTACCTCAATTACCACGTATCCCTGCAACTTGATACTGTATGGTACTGCTGTATATAGCTTCCTTCTTATTTTTTTATTCTTATTTAACTCTGCATCATTGGGAAAGAGCTTCTAAGTAAGCATTAAGCATTTCCCTGTTGTATTCGGCACATGTGATGAATTCAATTCGATTTCATTTTGTGTATTACCACACCAGGAAGACATTACTACTTAAACATTCTGAACTAAGCTTTACTATAACATCCTACCTACCTTAGGCTTTTTAAGCATTATAATAAGAAATTATAAAGGTTCATACAGGTTTATAACAAGAGATAAAGCATTACACCAGTTGGCTTTAAGTAAAGTAAAATGTTACCGGAGAGTATACTCGAACATTCTACACTAGGCTTTAGGCCTACTCGAACATTCTACACTAGGCTTTAGGCCTACTCGAACATTCTACACTAGGCTTTAGGCCTACTCGAACATTCTACACTAGGCTTTAGGCCTACTCGAACATTCTACACTAGGCTTTAGGCCTACTCGAACATTCTACACTAGGCTTTAGGCCTACTCGAACATTCTACACTAGGCTTTAGGCCTACTCGAACATTCTACACTAGGCTTTAGGCCTACTCGAACATTCTGCACTAGGCTTTAGGCCTACTCGAACATTCTACACTAGGCTTTAGGCCTACTCGAACATTCTGCACTAGGCTTTAGGCCTACTCGAACATTCTGCACTAGGCTTTAGGCCTACTCGAACATTCTACACTAGGCTTTAGGCCTACTCGAACATTCTACACTAGGCTTTAGGCCTACTCGAACATTCTGCACTAGGCTTTAGGCCTACTCGAACATTCTACACTAGGCTTTAGGCCTACTCGAACATTCTGCACTAGGCTTTAGGCCTACTCGAACATTCTACACTAGGCTTTAGGCCTACTCGAACATTCTGCACTAGGCTTTAGGCCTACTCGAACATTCTACACTAGGCTTTAGGCCTACTCGAACATTTTACACTAGGCTTTAGGCCTACTCAAACATTCTGCACTAGGCTTTAGGCCTACTCGAACATTCTACACTAGGCTTTAGGCCTACTCAAACATTTTACACTAGGCTTTAGGCCTACTCGAACATTCTGCACTAGGTTTTAGTACTAGAACATTCTATTAGACTATACACTAGACTTTTGGCTGCCAGTCCATTTCTGCTCTCTTGCCAACTCCTTATGGTATTTGGACATGCATAAGGAGTTGGCAAGGGAGCAGAAACATTTACTCGAACACTCTGCACTAGGCTCTTCTTGGTTGCTACAGCTGAGACGGCTAGCGGTTCACCTCCAGCTGGTGACACGGATATGTTTTGAGCAGTATGACTCCCTGCTCCTCAGACAGAAATCCAAAGAAGGCAAAAATGACATACTACTACTTCGTCATCAAAACATCTTCTGATTAATTTAACAAATTCAAATTCACTGTTTTGTTCAAATATTTCCACTGTATTTTCATGAATTAATAAATGCATCAAAACAAAGGGAATAAAATGTATAGGGAAAGGTTCAAAATTGCACAGAACAATCAATGTAAATGCATGAAGGAAGATAGAAGTGCGTATGCCCTCAAATGATATCAAAGTAAAGTTGCGTACAAAAAAGTTAGGTACAAATGAGTGACTTATTTTGAGAAAAAAAATTATGGCAATGAGACTGTTAGGCTTTAATATTGTAAATATCAGCAAAATGAGATACGTGTACAACGAGCACAGCTACAGTATAACTGATTGGGGGATAATTCATAAGGGGGAGAAAAAAAATGTAATTAAAAAAAATATACAGAAAATCATTTTTAAAAAAATAATAATTTGGAAATGGATTTAACAAGTCAGAAGACTCCTAAGAACAGAACGCACTTGGCTTGGTTGGAAGTTGGTATTTACGCATTTTATAATACACACAAATGCAGTTACCTTTATATACATTACATATTTAAATGATACTGCAGAAAACCGGGGGGGATCTGAATCTGTCATTCAGTTTGATGTTGTTGACCTTTTTGTGGAAATACTAGCCTTGTTCCCAGATATGTTTGTGTTGTCTTGCCATCTCCAACTCAAGCCAAAGGCCATAGGACTTGGCAAGACAGCACAAACAGATAACGGACCAGGTTATGGAAATACTAACAAAACAACAAGAATAATATGAAGATGGATGAATGTAGATTTCTCTCTATACCATGCCAATGCTATCTTTGACAACATTGAACTCAACAGTGATCGGTTTGGAACCACGATGATGGAAAGGCATGATCTCTGTGACAACATCACACCTACAGAACGCTGGGCCAAGGGCTCGCACAACAAAGACTGCGTCCTAATTCTCCCGATTTAAACAATGGTGGAAACTCTCTCCAGCCAATGCTTACATCAATCCAATGCTTTTAGTGTGCAAGCCACATGCACACGTTGGGAGAAGGGTACAGAACTAGGACATAGCCTTAAAAGCTGAGGTTGGATATGTGCTGGTTAAAGAGTCTGTTAGGCTCATGTCATTCACTAAAAATCATCAGGATGTGTGAATGTCTTATCTGTCATGTTTTTAATTTCTTTCTTTTCTTTTTTTTACAGCAGTGCCAAAAGTGTTCCAGTATGGCTTGAAGAAGCAGTCAGTCCAGCTAATGAAAAGTCCAAAGTGTGCTTTGTTTTGCGTAGTCTCAATGCACTTTGTGTTTCCGCTTCTTGTGTTTTTTGTCCTTCTTCTTGCCAGCACACTTCACACAGAACCACTGCTGGTCCTCGGGAGGGGCCGAGACCATCCCAACACATGGCCTGAGGAGAGAAGGACAAAATCGGTGAGTGAGTGAAGAAAGGAGGGAAGTTGGAGGGATATAAAAGGGATAAATACATAGTAAAAGTCGATATCAGCTTTCCGCATAAGTATATTTTTTAGGTTCGACAACTAGTATCCTAGTTAATGTTCCTCACTTCTGCAGCAATAACTAGTCATATCAGCTGGACTGAACCACAGTAGATAAATGAATGAATGAAGCAAAGCCTTTCTTACCAATGGTACCAGTCATCGCAGTCATCACAGCCGATCATGGGACTGCCGTCATCAGGCTTGTTGCAACCAGGACAGATCCAGATCTGGTTCCCCAACTCATCACGAATCTACGGAAAGAAATTGTAAGCAACAAGGGACTCAGGACTAAAATAAGAATATACAGTTGAAGTCGGAAGTTTACATACACCTTAGCCAAATACATTTAAATTCGGTTTTTCACAATTCCAGATATTTAATCCTAGTAAATATTGCCTGTCTTAGGATCGCCACTTTATTTTAAGAATATGAAATGTCAAAATAATAGTGGAGAGAATTATTTATTTCAGATTTATTTCACATTCCCAGTAGGTCAGAAGTTTACATACGCTCAAATAGTATTTGGTAGCATTGCCTATAAATTGTTTAACTTGGGTCAAACGTTTCGGGTAGCCTTCCACAAGCTTCCCACAATAAGTTGGGTGAATCTTGGCCCATTCCTCCTGGTTTGTAGGCCTCCTTGCTCAAACACGCTTTCAGTTCTGCCCACAAATTTTCTATGGGATTGAGGTCAGGGCTTTGTGATGGCCACTCCAATACTTTGACTTTGTTGTCCTTAAGCCATTTGCCACAACTTTGGATGTATGCCTGGGGTCATTGTCCATATGGAAGACCCATTTGCGACCAAGCTTTAACTTCCTGACTGATATCTTGAGATGTTGCTTTAATATATCCACATCATTTCCCCTCCTCATGATGCCATCTATTTTGTGAAACGCACCAGTCCCTCCTGCAGCAAAGCACCCCCACAACATGATGCTGCCACCCCCGTGCTACACGGTTGAGATGGTGTTCTTCGGCTTGCAAGCCTTCTCCCTTTTCTTCCAAACATAATGATGGTCATTATGGCCAAAAAGTTATATTTTTGTTCCATCAGACCAGAGGACATTTCTCCAAAAAGTACGATCTTTGTCCCCATGTGCAGATGCAAACCGTAGTCTGGCTTTTTTATGGCGGTTTCGGAGCAGTGGCTTCTTCCTTGCTGAGCGGCCTTTCAGGTTATGTCGATATCGGACTCGTTTTACTGTGGATATATATACTTTTGTACCTGTTCCTCCAGCATCTTCACAAGGTCCTTTGCTGTTGTTCTGGTATTGATTTGCACTTTTCGCACCAAAGTACGTTCATCACTAGGAGACAGAACCCGTCTCCTTCCTGAGCGGTATGACGGCTGCGTGGTCCCATGGTGTTTATACTGGCATACTATTGTTTGTACAGATGAACGTGGTACCTTCAGGCATTTGGAAATGTATCCCAAGGATGAACTAGACTTGCGAAGGTCTACAATTTTTTTTCCTGAAGTCTTGGCTGATTTCTTTTGATTTTCCCATGATGTCAAGCAACGAGGCACTGAGTTTGAAGGTAGGCCTTGAAATACATCCACAGGTACATCTCCAATTCACTCAAATTATGTAAATTAGCCTATCAGAAGCTTCTAAAGCCATGACATCCTTTTCTGGAATTTTCCAAGCTGTTTAAAGGCACAGTCAACTTGTATGTAAACCTCTGACCCACTGGAATTGTGATACAGTAAATTATAAGTGAAATAATCTGTCTGTAAACAATTGTTGGAAAAATCCCTTGTGTCATGCACAAAGTGGATGTCCTAACCGTCTTGCCAAAACTATAGTTTGTTATTAACAAGAAATTTGTGGAGTGGTTGAAAAACAAGTTTTAATGACTCCAACCTAAGTGTAATGTAAACTTCCGACTTCAACTGTACATCACACATCCAGCCTAGTGTTGCACGGTATACCGAAACTTCGGTACTTTTTCGATGTTAGAACATGAAAAACGGTTTGGTAAAAAAAAAAAAAAGAAGAGATATTTTGGGAATTCTGTCAAATGTGTCTGTATCAGTGCAGCCAATGTCCCCTGAACACTTTACAATGCAAGAAAATACTGGTAGCTTCCAGATTTGTAGGCTAACTTTCCTTGCTAGCTTACAGCTGAAGCTAACATCAATTCACTACTCTAGTACTTTGTTTGTGATAATATGCAAACTATATTGCGAAAAATATACTGATTTTAAAGCTGATTGCAACTACTTTATTAATTCACTTAAAATCGTTCTCTCTCACGTGTCTCTCCCAAAGATGACCTATTGCCTCAGCGAACTGACTGTGTGTGAGTAGGGCTCCGACCACCGCCCCCCTCTTGCCTTGTGAATGAGTCATTACTGGTTAAAGTAAATGTCCAAATATGCAAATGTTGATGATCAGTACAATAATTTAAGTCCCGAATGGAAGTAAAACAGCGTGTTTGTAATCTTTAGCCCGATGATATCATCCAAAACATGCTCACTAACTCAATGCAACACACACTCCTATTGAATATGTATTCACCGGTGTTGTGACTCAGCCGAAGCTACATCTTGATTTACCCAGTTCATCAATAGAGATTTACCATTCAAATAAATTGTCATTATTTTGTTATGTAGTTAGATTGTTTTTACCAAAGTCACATTGATTGTATAATTCATTCATTAAAGCATACATGTCCGTCTCTGAACAATTTGACTTAAAAAATGTTAAATGTAATGATGTTGAACTTAAAAGATGCCCAGCAACTGAACAGAGCAATAGCTGAGTTTCTCTGTCTGGATCAAGGGCCATTCTGTGACTTTGGCTAATATGCCTGCTTTTTTTTGCCTTGGTATCGAGTATTGTGATACTAAACCTGGTATCGAAGTCAAAATTCTGGTGTCGTAACAACACTAGTCCAGCCATGCACTGCAGACATCATAGTAAAACTCCTTGTAGGCTATTCCCTGATGAATTTGCTATCACAAAAGGGGTCCCCGGCCCCAAAAAGTTTGAGAACCTGAGATAGAGGATAGGCATGACAGATACATCATTTTGTATATGGTTGAGGTAGAGGGTCTGACCGGGACTCACCACGTATGTTCTGACAGTTTCAGTGATCACACTGCGTACAGGCAGTTTGCTGGAGGACAGAATGGAGGCGGGGGAGAGCAACGAGGGTACAACTGGGGACAATAGTGGTGGAGGAGGTGGGGGCTGAAGGCGACTGCCAGGTCCTGATTTAGTGGCGGTGATCTTGGGTGCTGGCATCTTGGGTGGCGGCAGCGGTGGCTCGGAATTGGGAACTACCTTACTGATAACTCTGGAGATGGATATAAAGAGAAACAGAGGGGGGGGGGGGAATCAAACCAGAGCCTATGACACATTACTGCATTCAGATCAACAATACAGCTGCCTTGCAGCACAGAGCCAACAACATTTGTCAGGTACAGTGTTTCTATGTATGGTTTCATATGTGTCTGTGTTTTGTATGTGCTTGATGTAACTGTATGATGTGGACAAATTAGAGTGCAATAGGAAAGTACATTCCAGCCTTATTCTAAAATTGATTAAATTGTTTTCCCCCCTCATCAATCAGCACACAATACCCCATAAAGACAAAGCAAAAAAAGTTTTTTTTAAAGAAATGTTCGCAAATGTATTTTAAAAAAACAACAACAAATATCACATTTACATAAGTGTTCAGACCCTTTACTCAGTACTTTGTTGAAGCACCTTTGGCAGCAATTAGAGTCTCGAGTCTTCTTGGGTATTAAGCTACAAACTTGGCACACCTGTATTTGGGGAGTTTCTCCCAGTCTTCTCTGCAGATTCTCTCAAGTTCTGTCAAGTTGGATGGAGAGCATCGCTGCACAGCTATTTTCAAATCTCTCCATAGTTTCCATTGGGTTCAAGTTCTGGCTCTGTCTGGACCACTCAAGGACATTCAGAGACTTTTCCTGAAGTCACTCCTGCATTGTCTTGGCTGTGTGCTTAGGGTCGGTGTCCTGTTGGAAGGTGAACCTTCGCCCCAGTCAGAGGTCCTGAGTGCTCTGGAGCAGGTTTTCATCAAGGATCTCTCTGTACTTTGCTCTGTTTATCTTTCCCTCGAACCTGACTAATCACCCTGTGTCCCTGCTGCTGAAAAACATCCCAACAGCATGATGCTGCCACCACCATGCTTCACCGTAGGGATGGTATTGGTTCCCTCTAGACGTGACACTTGGCATTCAGGCTAACAACTTCAATCTTGGTTTCCTCAGACCAGATAATATTGCTTCTCATGGTCAGAGTCCTTTAGATGCCTTTTGGCAAACTCCAGGCGGGTTGTCATGTGCCTTTTATCTTGGAGTGGCTTCAGTCTGGTCACTCTACCATAAAGGCCTGATTGGTAGAGTGCTGCAGAGATGGTTGTCCTTCTGCAAGATTCTCCCATCACCACAGAGGAACTCTGGAGCTCTGTCAAAGTGACCATCGGGTTTTTGGTCACCTCCCTGACCAAGGCCCTTCTCCCCCGATTGCTCAGTTTGGCTGGCTCTAGGAAGAGTCTTGGTGGTTCCAAACTTCTTCCAATTAAGGCTGATGGAGGCCACTGTGTTCTTGGGGAGCTTCAATGCTGCCGACATTTTTTGGTCCCCATCCCCAGATCTGTGCCTCGACACAATCGTGTCTCGGAGCTCTACAGACAATTTCATCGATCTCATGGCTTGGTTTTTGCTCCGACATGCACGGTCAACATTGGGACCTTATATAGACAGGTGTGAGTGAGCCTTTCCAAATCATGTCCAATCAATTGAATTTACCACAGCTCGACTCCAACTTGTAGAAACATCTCAAGGATGATCAATGGAAACAGGATACACCTGAACTCAATTTCAGGTCTCATAGCAAAAGGGTCTGAATACTTACGTAAATAAGGTATCTCTTATTTAATCCATTTTAGAATAAGGATGTAATGTAACAAAATGTGGAAAAAGTGAAGGGGTCTGAAAACTTTCCGAATGCTCTGTAAGTTAAATGAAGGGACATATATATGGACAGAAAGTTTAATTGAATTGAGAAACATACATTTTGTCCTGGCCAGCCCCAACCCTTAGGGTAAGCCTGGGGATGACTGGTGATGGGACAGCAACTGGAGTCTCCACCCTCACCTGTGACAGAAGAAAGGAGAGCAACCAGTTAGTCACTGTTACAAACGCTACACTATAAATCAATACTGGAAAAACACAGCTTACCTTTTCCAGCCTAATCCTCTCTTTTTCCTTTTCTTTCTCCTTCTCCCGTTTTTCCTTGTCTTTCTCCTTCTCTTTCCTCTTCTCCTCTTTCTCCCTCTCCTTCTCCTTGGACTTTTCCCTCTCCTTTTCCTTCTCCTTGTCTTTATCTTTCTTCTTCTTCTTCTCCTTCTTGTCTTTCTTCTTGTCCTTCTCCTTGCTCTTCACATCCTTTTCCTGGAGGATAGGCGGAAGAGGCGGCAGCATGGAGGGGATGCGGAGACACGTCGATGGGCTGAACAGGGCAGGCATGTCACCCAAACCGAACGGGGTGAGGGAGGATATCTTCTGCCGGTCCTTACCCTTGTCCCGCTTGTCTTTGCCCTTCTTGCTCTTCTCCTTGTCCTTTTTTTTGTCTTTGTGTTTGTCCTTCTCCTTCTTACCACTGCCATCCCCTCCATCTCGCGACTTGATCTTGATCATGGAGCCCTCTGGTCCGCCGAACCCTGGCCTCTGACCCAGGAAGTGTTCCCTGAGGTCATCGTCCTTGTTACCGAAGTCCTTCCACGGCATCTTGGCCTCCTTGGAGAAAGAATCTTTGCTCTTATCCCTGTTCTTATCCTTGTTCTTCTCTTTCATCTTCCCCTTGTCCTTATCCCTCTCTTTATCTTTTGGCTTCTCTCCTTTCTCCTTCTTCTTCATCTTTGTCTTCAGCTCCTTCTTGAGTTTCTTCTTGATGTCAGCCGAGGAGACAAGCTTGTTCTTCTCCTCGTACATCTTGAGGAGGGGCTCAGGGGTCGGGGGCGAGGCGGATGCTGAGGACAGGTATGATTCGCCTTGGGGGTGTCCCGCATTGGGACCTCCCTGGTTTACTTTACGTAGGACCTCATTGATGGAGTCGTCCATGGTCCAGTTCCCGGGGCCACCGTCTGCATTGAGTTGAAGCGGCGTAGAAGTGTCTTTACCCAGGCTGTTGGCACCTAGTGAGAGCTTAGGCGTTCCGCCTGGCTCCATGATAGTAAGCCTCCGTGGAGAGGAGAAGCCATCATTCTCCGACTCGGAGCCTGATGAGAAGGCAAACGGATCAGGCTCTCGCTCAGCGCATGCCCTGGCAATCACAGCGTCGATAGAATCATCAATATCAGCGTTGTCGCCGCCAGGTTCGCAGAGTTTATCAGAGACGAAACCCGCCAGCTCGCATTCCTCCAGGCTTTGCCGCACGTGGATGTTTTCCTTCCCCATCCTCTCGCTGAGGGCCGACAAGGGAAGTCTCTGTAGGGCCAGGGCCTGAGCCTCTGCTTTTCCCTGGGAGTGAGAACCAGACTTGACTCCAGAACCCATCTTGGGGCTTTTGGGACTTTTAGGGCTCTTGGTCCGACCCGGGGACTTTTTCCGCTCCTTGGAAGATTTGGGAGAGCGGATGGGGCTGCCTGACATAGCCCCACCAGCATTGACCCCTTTTGGGGACTTAGTCCGTGGCCTACCAGGGGATGAGCCTTTTGGCCCTTTGCGGCCTTGACCGCCATGAGACTTATGATCAGAGTGTCTCCCTGGGGTCACCGGCTGGGGTCTGAACAATGTCGGAGGCCCAGGTGTCTCTGGGGACAGAGACATTGAACCCATGCTGTCGTGGGAATGGGAGGCCATCATGCCTGGAGGGACACGCTGAGGGTTGAGGGAGGTGAGGGGCTCCCTGGGCTCCATGCTCCAGTCGGGGCTGAAGCCGGGGTGCATGCGAGGCCTCTTGGAGGTGGGCATCATACCCATGGCGGCGTCGGGGCTGTCCAAGTGTCTCTTCACAGGGTGGTTCTCATCGTTCACCACCTCGTCGTCATCCATGTCCTCGTCTGTATCGTCCAGCGGGACCTGCATGGCCTCAGCAGAGGTACCCATGTCAGCTAGGGCTTCTTCCTCCTCCTCTTCTATAGATGGGAGAAGAGAGAGAGGGAGAGAGGATGAGACACAGCAATGAGAAGCAGAGGGAGAGTGAGAGAGAAAGTCAAAGGTTCATCACTGTCATTCAATCAATCTCACCCTCTGATTAGTATTGTATTAAAGGACAAAGAAAAGAAAAAAAGCATGGATTATCTCTCCATCGTAACCCCATTAACACACAAATGCACGCACACGTGTCTCACGTAGGGCTGTTGCGGTGAACATATTACCGCTACTCCAGCAGTCATGAGTCATAACCGCAGTCAAACGGTCACGGTAATCTCCTCTTAGGCACTCTGGACATGCATTCAGTACCCAACTCGTTAACAACTGACAGGTGCTAATGGCCTGGTACTCAGCGGTCTATTGTCCCTCTAAACCACTCCGACATCAAAGCAAATGCAATTGAAAATCCCATCAAACACTCATCATAACAGTATCATGCTTTTAAAATTGACCTCACTGTGATGATCAATTTGAAGAAAGAAGTTAAACAACAGGTTGAAACTGAGTGGAAAACATGGTCGTCATGGATGTTGTTTTAAAGCCTAACACAACTAAATGGGCAATGCTTTCTAAGATTAAATCAAAACACTATAAGCATACAGTGCCTTCAGAAAGTATTCATACCCCTTGACATTCCAAATTGTGTTGTGTTACAGCCTGAATTTACACACTATACCCCATAATGACAAAGTGAAAACCTGTTTTTAGAAACTTTTGTAAATGTATTCAAAATGAATACTGAAATACCCCTGAGTCAATACGTTAAGGAATCACCTTTGGCAGTGATTACAGTTGCGAGTCTTTCTGGGCAAGTCTCTATGGGCTTTGCACAATTGGATTGAACAATATGTGCCCATTATTCTTTTCAAAATTCTTCAAGCTCTGTCAAATAGAATATTACTATTCTGTACTTCCTTCTTTTCACTCTGTCAATTATGTTAGTATTAAGGTGTTACGACAATGTTGTTGATCCATCCTCAGTTTTCTCCTATCACATTCAATAAACTCTGAAACTGTTTAAAGTCACCATTGGCCCCATGGTGAAATCCCTGAGTGGTAACTGAGTTAGGAAGGACGCCTGTATCTTTGTAGTGACTGGGTGTTTTGATAAACCATCCAAAGTGTAATTAATAACTCCACCATGTTCAAAGGGATATTCAGTTTTTTTTTAAATATATATTTTTAAACCGATCTACCAATAGGTGCCCTTCTTTTCCCCTGGTCTTTGTGGTTGAATCTGTGTTTGAAATTCACTGCTAGACTGACGGACCTTACAGATGTATGTGTGGGGTACAGAGATGCGGTAGTCATTCAAAAATCATGTTAAACACTATTATTGCACACCGATTGAGTCCATGCAACTTATGTGACTTTTTAACTTTCTTGTTCAGGGGCAGATTGACATATTTTTACCTTGTCAGTTCGGGGATTCGATCTTGCAACCTTTCGGTTACTAGTCCAACGCTCTAACCACTAGGCTAACTGCTGCCCCAAAAGTAGATGTAGATTAATGTAGATGCATTTGTCAGGGTGGCTTTTAAACATTTATAAACATTCAGAAAAACATAATTCCACTTTGACATTATGGGGTATTGTGTGTAGGCCTGTGGGAAACAAAAGTCAATTTAATCAATTTATTATTATTTAAAAATTATTTTTACAAACAAAATGTGGAAAAAGTGTGTGAATACTTTCTGAAGGCACTGTATTAGAGCTTATGCATAGGCCTATATGAGCCCAAGCCAGAAAAAAACCTATAATTAAAATAATGATTATGCCTTTATAGCCTAATACGCATGGCAGAATAAAAAAAAATATATATATATATTTTTAAACGATTTAAGAGGTCTTTGATACATAATTGGTCTAGCCTATACTCCAAAATTAAACTAATTCTAGTACTGGACTGTATTATGCATACTGGATGGGCTGGTTACCTTATGCTACGCTCCAAACTTTCTATCCATGAGACTGGGAGAGAACATATAAGGTCTAGGTGATGCTGTTGGCTCATTGATTGTGCAGGGCGGCTTCGAGTTAGCCTACAATTATAGTGCATTTGTATTTGATTTTGAATAGCCTAGTAATAAAGGCATTTTTTATATTTTCATAATTAATGGGCTGACATTACCTTTGGCAATAGAATACCTCACCACTGTACGTTTCCATCTCCGCCTCTCTCTCCTTCATTTCTTTCTCGAGTGTGCGCAGAGAGAGAGGCTGTCAACAGTTTAAAGCAATATGTTTCATTGTGAAAACACTGCTATCAACGTTCCAGAACAGATTTCACTTGGTTTCCCAAATTAAGCACTGGGTAGCTGCAGGAACACTGTTGGCGAGTCTATGGCACACAGAGTTTTGGCGGAATATAACCTGTCGCACAGCAAGAGGCTGCATGCTCCTCAAACAGTGGTTGATACATGTAGTGAAATAGGCTAAGCATATAACATACATTCTGTTCTTCTGAAATACATTTTCTTCATATCATGATTCTTTAGACCTGCCTAAATGAAATAATGTATTTATTTATTTATTGTGATGATGCATATTAAACTAATGTATTAGACTTTAAATGTAGATGTTCCAAAGGCGAGCATCAGCAGCTTGTATGTGTGGAGGCCTGTAGATGTTAATGGCCTTATGTTAATTGACGGTCAATTACCGCGAGGCCGACAGTCATTTACATGGCAATAACCGGCTGAGGAAGTTTCATGACCATCACAGCCCTAGTCTCACACACACAGTTCCTTCAGACACAATTAATATAGTTAAAGTCCTCACCTTCTTGCAAAGAGACCAAGGGTGGCATATAATCTGGAATGTATTCCCTCCTCTCCTCGGTATCCCCCCGTACCCCCACTCCAGGCTGAGGGAACTGCAGCATGTTATTTTTGCTGAGGGGGAAGAGAGGTGTCTGCTGGGAGAACCCCACAGGCTCCAGGTTATGGACATAGTCCTCCAGCTCAGACAGGCTCACACCCAGCAGTCTGAAGGCCTGGCCCACATCCTCCAGTACTGGGTCTGTTCGCCCATCTAGGACGAGAGGAAAAGTGCATGCATGAGACGTGATCAACTCTTTATGTTTCCTTCCCCTTCTATGAATGCAGTACTATAGATGGGTTAGCTGATAGCGTAAAAAAAGATATGCACGCTTCAATGGGGCAGAAGTCTGTGTTATTGTGGTTCTGGATGGCCAAATAGTTGGCAACAATGACTAGAAGCTTCTATGTGGGGGATCGTAGGTGGCTTGTTTCAGTTAGTTTTATCTTGTTCTTGATACCATGTTTTGTTTTGAGGTGTCAAATTAGCAAGCTAGAAAACCAACAGCTGTAAGTACATATTTGAGAGACAAGTGCTCATGACATTATGCAAATTTACATAAACATTGGAGACGAAATTAAGTTGACATGTTGTCAACAATCTAAGCCAACACGGTCTGTTTTGCCCCATAGTTGTGCATGGGTCGGTTGTTGCTAAACAACCAACCCGTCTTCAGTATACACACTACAACAAACTAACTGAGTGAAGTCTTTTACACCATTGCATGACGTAAGAGATTTTCAAAAATCAGACAGAAGTTGTTTTTTAGACCATCAATTATGCCTTCAGCAAATCATTGATTAAATTCAACCCGGGAAATACAGCGGCATTTACAGCTAACGTTACCTAGTCTTTTTTTAAACCCATTTCTAAACAAGATACCACACTGTTTTCATTGGAACTACAGTATGTTAGAACACTCCCCCATGTTGACATCTGAGCTAGCTAGTTAGCACACACCACAGTATGACCCGTTTCAAATTGAGAAACAAACATGGTCATAAGCGACTAAATGTATATCATGACTGTAGTTAGCTAAACATTAAATACATGTAATGCTTGGGAAATTACTTTTGCAAACCAACCTAGTCATTGTTTACATGACTAAGAGTTAGGCTAACTTTACTGTACATGTCTCTGACATTAGCACTAGGCCTTGATTGGAGGAGGCGCTAGTCACAGAGCGTGGAATAAACAACGCGACCCAATACCTAGACAGATGAATTTAATTTACAGTGGACATGTCTGAAACACAGTACTTACATAGCTCCGAGTATCGATGACAACCCCTGGCTAACTGCTGGATATATCTGTGAAGAACATCGGAGAGCAGGTCGCAGGCTGTGAGCTGCACTGCATCCCAGCCCAGCGCTTGGCAGATCTGCGCCACCGACACACGCAGCAGCGAGCGAGCATAGCTCTCGCACATCTTGCTGACTTTAATAACGGTCCTAGTTTATTCAATCCCGGCTATAAAACATGCTCCCGGTCTTCATGATGCATGAAAGACGTGCAGGTTGTGAACAAAACGCTCGATGAGGGATACTTCTGACATCTATTCGAGTATATATGTTGGCGCTCTTGCCAGAGCCGCCATCTTGTTTCCACCGATAAAAAACCCATCCCAGAAAACGTCGATTAGACATGCGCAAAAACATCCGCCAACCCACAGAGAAGGGTACGTTCACGGGTATCATTACCTGCGCTGTGCAGCCGAACAACTTCTTAAACTATCAAACAGCCGTTCCATTTCCACTAACAAAAATTATATATTTAGGGATAAAGTACAGAAGGACACTCAGTATGGATGAAGAATACGATGTTATTGTTCTCGGGACCGGCCTAACGGTGAGAACTGACAAAAGCAATATAGTACAACCGTCCAACAATGGTCACAGCTACTAACCTAGATGTGTAGGCTAATCTGTAGGCTAATGTCATGGCCAACAAGCTGCTAACTCACGTTAGTGCTAAATTAGCTTGCTTGCTCGTTTGTTAGATCTCAAATTTCAGATTTTGTTTCTCAGGAAATCGGTGTCTACTGTGATTCTCATTAGTGTTATCCGAGTGGTGATACTTTCCCCGCTCAGGAACAAGGGACAACTCCCATACAACAGTATTTCCAGTTATTTTCCCTTTAGTAAAATGGAGCTAATTAGCTATGCTAAGTAGTTACTGTATCAGTCAGCTAGTTGTGTTGTTAGCTCGCTGGGCTTAAATTTGTCTTTACTGTGTTGTTTAAATTGTTTACACATTTAAAACATAAATTACAATTTTTACATATCTTTTTGTGTAGCTACCGAGCTATCTGACTTATATTTTTCTTCCATAGGAATGCATTCTGTCTGGCATTATGTCAGTGAAGGGGAAGAAGGTGCTTCATATGGACAGGAACTCTTACTATGGAGCAGAGAGTGCGTCCATCACGCCACTGGAAGATGTAAGCAAAGACACACAAGATGAATATGACCCTTTTCATACTATAATGCCGAACCATACTTAGCTCACTGGGATATTTTCTTTACACATATTCCCTTCCAGCAACTATGGTGGATCCTTAACTAGGCCAGCCCAGTAATTGGTTTAACTTGGCTCAGTAGTGTCAAAAGGGTTTTAGATTATTAACCTTAGGTTCCACAGCCCCCACTGTGTGGTGCTATCACACAGATATATGTTATATTATGTATGCTATCACTCACATCTCGGTGTTATATCAATACTTCGTGGCACGTCCTGAGTTTCAGATACTCAAAATCTGACAGCTTTATGTTTTATTGTTAAATAAACTAAGTCATTAATGAAATTGATGAAGTAATAATACAAAGTTTAATCATTTCTGTTTGTCTTCTTCTTGTCCCCCTCCAGTTGTACAAGCGCTTCAGTCTTCCAGGCAAACCTCCAGAGTCCATGGGAAGAGGTCGGGACTGGAGCGTGGACCTCATCCCAAAGTTTCTGATGGCCAATGGTAGGAAAGCAATGTGGGGTCTATTCAATTCACTAGGATCCCAAACGGAATGAAACTGTGAGGAACCAACGTGCATTTGTCCAATAGAAACGTTTGTTTTCGTTGCAAAACATTTTACATTTGGAGTAAAGGGCTTCTGTTGCAAAATGTTTTGTAACTGTTTGCTACGGTCATCGTCTAATGAATACACCCATGGTATTCCAGATATAATCCTCATTGATGGTTTGTGTTTATTAGCCACGACACAGAAGAAAGGGGACTGTACAGAAAGGGACTACTTGGACTTGTCCAAGAAGACGTTTTCATTTTCTTTTGCAAAATGTTATAAAATGATTTCTGCCGCATGCCCTAATGAATACAACCCACGTAAACTACTTTTTATGAATGTTATCAAAGGCCTCTCCCTCAGCAGCTTCTTTCGTCTTGGTATACATCAGGATTGTTTTGACATGTTTTCCATTGCATCCCTTAACAAACGTTACCTATTTTTTTCCCTTCTATACCCAGGTCAGCTTGTGCGAATGTTGCTGATCACTCAGGTGACCCGTTACCTGGACTTCAAGGTAATCGAGGGCAGCTATGTCTACAAGAAGGGAGCGATCTACAAAGTGCCGGTTACTGAGACCGA
Organism: Oncorhynchus mykiss; assembly: GCF_057628025.1. NCBI lineage: Eukaryota > Metazoa > Chordata > Actinopteri > Salmoniformes > Salmonidae > Oncorhynchus > Oncorhynchus mykiss. The sequence continues at coordinate 55,045,073 of NC_143022.1, read as the reverse complement.
GGCACTGGCCTCCAGTGAGTATATCAATGGGATTTTCATTTGCCTATTTCTATAATATAGGCTATGCCAGATGCTTTTATCCAAAGTGACTTACAGTACAGTGAGTGCATACATTTTTTTGTCAAGTTAAGAAAAAAAGATTTGTGTCACTCCTAGGGCCGTTGAGGTGCAGTATTATCGCCAAACCAGCAGTCGAAGATCACGAAGTCAGTCAAATTGCATGTGACTGTTTAGTCATGGTAATTTGGCTTCTCCAATTAGGCTACTCAGCACTCTATTGTCCCTCTAATCACTCTGACATCAATGCAAATCTAATCAAACACTTAATGACAGCCCATGAGCTCATGTTGCACAATACTTTTGACAGGCTATGCGATACAGGATATGCAATAGCCTCTATTAAAAAGAGGATCAAATCAAATGTATTTATATAGCCCTTCGTACATCAGCTGATATCTCAAAGTGCTGTACAGAAACCCAGCCTAAAACCCCAAACAGCAAGCAATGCAGGTGTAGAAGCACGGTGGCTAGGAAAAACTCCCTAGAAAGGCCAAAACCTAGGAAGAAACCTAGAGAGGAATCAGGCTATGTGGGGTGGCCAGTCCTCTTCTGGCTGTGCCGGGTGGAGATTATAACAGAACATGGCCAAGATGTTCAAATGTTCATAAATGACCAGCATGGTCGAATAATAATAATAAGGCAGAACAGTTGAAACTGGAGCAGCAGCACGGCCAGGTGGACTGGGGACAGCAAGGAGTCATCATGTCAGGTAGTCCTGGGGCATGGTCATAGGGCTCAGGTCCTCCGAGAGAGAGAGAAAGAAAGAGAGAAGGAGAGAATTAGAGAACGCACACTTAGATTCACACAGGACACCGATTAGGACAGGAGAAGTACTCCAGATATAACAAACTGACCCTAGCCCCCCGACACATAAACTACTGCAGCATAAATACTGGAGGCTGAGACAGGAGGGGTCAGGAGACACTGTGGCCCCATCAGCTTTCTATATTTATTTATCAACTTTCCAAATAAACTCCGCACAAAAAGAAACGTCCCTTTTTCAGGACCATGTCTTTAAAAGATAATTTGTAAAAATCCAAATAACTTCACAGATCTTCATTTTAAAGGGCTTAAACACAAGGCTTGTTCAATGAACCATAAACAATTAATGAACATGCACCTGTGGAATGGTCGTTAAGACACTAACAGACGGTAGGCAATTAAGGTCACAGTTATGACAACTTAGGACACCAAAGAGGCCTTTCTACTGACTCTGAAAAACACCATAAGAAAGATGCCCAGGGTCCCTGCTCATCTGCGTGAACGTGCCTTAGGCATGCTGCAAGGAGGCATGAGGACTGCAGATGTGGCCAGGGCACACACAGTGAATAATTCTAATCATTGAAATGCTAATCCTTTGCACATGAACGGCCGCTCATTCGAGAATAATTGCAATGTATATATTTACTCCCATATGTCGTTGTTGTCTCTCCGTTGAAAACACTCAATCGTCCTGTAGAGTTCATCAGAGTCTCTGCTTAACTTTCCCAGAAATACCAATGTCTTTCATGGTTGTAGGTGTTTAGAATGGATACTTCAGAGTACCATTCGGTAATGTTCTCATAGAATAGATGCTTCGTCGGTTGTCGGTATTCTCAATCTGGATTTATGTCATTTCTAGCTGCAGAATAGTAATTATGTGTCTAAGATTTTGCTTTTATTCTGTAGTGATCAATAGTCTCAGTTTAACCATTTCCAGCCGTGTAACAAAACTACAGCTGTATGGTCTCCGTGGCCTATAGAATTGTAGCCATTCCAACTTGGGGACGATGTCCTGGCGTTTTCTGACTTCTTAACCATCCGAGACATCCGGCTTACCGTGGGTCTCTTTGGCATTAAAATGTAAATTTCGTCATGGGTGGTTTTATATTCTGGAGTAGAAAAGGGTGGTTGACACCAACATAATTTCTATGCTCACATGGGCGTGGCCGCTGACTAGTTAATCTTTATATGAAAATCCTTACTCTCGTTTAGAAGGTTAACATCGCATTACATCTTTTCACAAATAGTTTCATGTTTAATCACATACTTTTCACAATATTTAGATGTAAACCTGACAGCTGGGAAATGTACACTTTAACACAGTGGTTCTCAACTGGTTTTGCCTGGGGACCCAAAATTGACAATGACAATTTAGTCGTGATGCAATATTATGGACTGTTGTATTGCAGCTATATTTTAACGTTGTATTGCAGCTGCCATCTTGGGCAGGCTTCACTTGCAAAATAGACTGTCTCAATGGGCTACTATTATGGTATTAAAGAAAGTCATTACACAGCCATATTAACTGAGAAAACATTTATTGTCAATTCAAGAGAATAAGCCATTTAAGGCAACCAGTTCAAGAGTGGGTGTAATAAATTATTAGATTCAGAACATGCCATCGAAACCAGTCCAATAATGTTAATGAACAGTAACGCATACCAGTGTTTTAAAATAGAAAAACGACAATCATTAGGATTTCGTAATCAGCAATTACCATATGAATAGCTTCACAACCTTGAAAAGGTGTACATTTTTAACCAGTTCAATGAAATGTATATATGAATGTCAGAATGAATTAACAGTAATAATGAACATACTGAACAATAACTAATTGACCTGTTTATTTAGTGTGTGTGTGTGTGTGTGTGTGGCCCATCAGTGGGAAAACTGGGGGTGATTCTTCAGTTTGATAAGTTTATTCATGTCTGGGCTGATGTTTGACAGGGCATCTCGGAGGTCATGCTGGCTGTCCAGTTTGTTTCTGCTTTTAGTTTTCAACTGCCATAGCAGAGAAGCCACTTTCAGAGATAGGTAGTGCTAAACGGTAACATGATTCTGATTGCGTGACAGACGAGAGCAGCATACTCTCCCACTACGCTGCACCAGAACTGTGGCAGTGTCATTTCCGGAATGTGCATGCTCAGTCCACGATCAAATGACCGCTCCACCAGCTGATCCTCTTCTTTGCTTAGCAACATGACACTTCCCATCTCCACTCAAAAGGTGTCTTGTCTCCTGTTCTCATCCAGGAAGTAGTCACAAAACTTTCCCTTCAGCTTGACAAGATGCTGTTTAACAGTTTTTTTCAGTCTGTTGCTGTGTGCTTTGTTGATCAGATTCTGAATCTTGAAATCATCATTGGGAAACATGTCAATCCTCCCGTTTAGAAATATTTGCCCAAAAGGTAAGCTTCATCTTGAAGGCATCCACTTTGTCCCTCTGTTCAAATCGATTGTGCCTCATCCCTTGCTTTGTCACAGTGGGCGAATTCAGATAACCAATATCTCCCCCCAAGTTGCGAATCACTGCTTTAAGAGATACAGTTGTGTGTTTCCTGTCCTTCATGAGATCACCAAATGAAACACACTCGACATGACTGTCCCTTAAGTGTCCACGGATCATTCCCACATTCTCAAAAGTAGAAATATTGTTTAGTTCTCCCATTTTGTGGATTAGGGGTTTTGAACTAAGAGAATCTCTTTGTTCTGGTAGACTCTCCCCCTTAATTCTGCATGGCAGTTTCTACCAGGTATTTATGACCTGTCGTAAAGTCATAAAAATGTAGAGGGGGGGTGATTCTCCCCTGAGGGCACATCATGATAATAGTTTATCAACATTAAGCTAAATGGTATCTTTTGCTTCAAGCTCATTGCTTAAAACAATGTATTTATTTTTTTATGTTAGTGGTTGTATTCATTTTGGATCTATCGCATCCCACAACTATCCCAGACTATGTTTGGAATATTTATTTCTCGCACAATAGAATAGGTTAACTTTTTTGTACTATGGTGGATAGTATATTGACGTAGGCTAGTGCTTTTGCTGTTCGTTAGGCCAACTCATCTTGTTGGCTGATGAAAAATAAATCTGGACAATTCATCCAATCTCTTCAATATGTGCCACGGAATTGGATAAGTACGCACGCAGTTTAGTCCTCAATGTGTCTGTCTTCACTTGTAGCCTGTGAGAAAGACCCGATCACGTGACTGAGAGCCATGTGAGTGAGAGGTGCTTCGGCACGTTGTGGGGAGAAGGGAATTATAATTATTATATTCAGCCCAAGGGCGTAATGGCCACTGGCTGCATAAAACAAAGCAGAGCTCATGCCTTTCATGCAACTTTTTCCAAATCATCATTAGAGTCGCATTATGCAGCTTTAGAATGTATTAAAACTTATAGCCCAACATTTCTATCGCAACTTAAGTTACATAAATAACTCTAAATTAAGCATATGAAATGAACTGTTTCTTTGTTAACCGTTAAACACAGAATAGCCACATGTGCGCACTCCCTCATTGTTTGGAGAAAATATCCTTTCTATTTTATTCAGAAATGTTCAATTGTATTCTTCATACTATAAAGTAATTATACGGAATTCTAAGAAAATCTTGCTTGGTAAATGAACTAGTAGCCCACGGCCATATGGCATAGCCAGATCAGGGCCTAACATGAGGACAACTCAGTATGCTATTCTGTTCTTCTGAAATACACTACATTTTCTTTAGACCTGTCTAAAATTAAATAATGTATTTATTGTGATGGTGTAGGCTATATTACATGGATTTATCAGACTTTTTAAAATGTAGATGTTCCAAAGGTCTGCATCAGTGGTTTGTAGGCTTTGCGTGGAAGACAGGACATGCTAGATGTGTTTATGTTAATTAACGGTCAATTACTGTGAGACCGGCAGGTAAATCAAGTATTCTATTAACTTATGCTATACAGTGTACAAAACATACAAATATTTAAGTGCCTTTTGAACGGGGTATGATATTAAGTGCCAGGCACACCGGTTTGAGTATGTCGAACTGCAATGCTGCTGGGTTTTTCACGCTCAACATTTTCCTGTGTGTATCAAGAGTGCTCCACCACCCAAAGGACATCCAGCCAACTTGACACAACTGTGGGAAACATTGGAGTCAAAATGGGCCAGCATCCCTGTGGAACGCTTTCGACACCTTGTAGAGTCCATTCCCCGACAAATTGAGACTGTTCTGAGGGCAAAAGTGGGGGGTGCAATTCAATATTAGGAAGGTGTCCTTATTGTTTTTTACACTGTGTATACCACTTAGCAGAAGCTTTTATCCAAAGTGACTTAAGGTGAGTGAGTGCAGGAATTTAAGCCACAAATGAACCCACAACCTTTCAACTGAGCCACACAGGACCACATTCTCAGTCTTATTTCAAAAGGTTATTCTTTTTCTGTCTCATTGACTTTTTTGCACCCGCTCAGGTTTGATGGGGATTTTCGAGAAGAGACGTTTCAGGAACTTCTTGATCTTCGTTGCCAACTATGATGTGAACGATCCCAAAACCATGGAGGGTGTCGACCCCAACAAGGCGACAATGCGTGACCTGTACAAGAAGTTCAGCCTGGGCCAGGATGTGATGGACTTCACTGGCCACGCCCTTGCGCTCTACAGGACAGACGAGTAAGTGGCTGTATCCGAAATGGCACCCTATTCACAATATATAGGGCACAAATGTTTTACCAGGGCCCATAGGGGTCTAGTAAAAAGTAGTGCACTGAATAGGGTGGCCTTTTCAGACACAGACTATCAACTTTAATATATATTTGTATGTTTCTTGCTGTTCTATTTATCATTTTATTTATTGTGAATGCCCATATATGGTAGTAAGTCACATGAAAGATTTGTAGGCACCAATCAATAGCCAAGATAGTCAGCTTTCCGCAGACACACAGCTTTTGCAGATAGGGATGAATTGAATAAAACAAATCTAATAGGGTCCCCAAATATGGGGACTTTACATTTTAAAGTGTAAAATTTTAAATATTTAGAAGCATTTAGGATGGCTTATTCATGAACGTTATAACGAAGTGTTATCTCTTTGTTTGATCTCAGCTACCTGGACCAGCCCTGCATCGACACCATCAACAGGATTAAGCTCTACAGTGAGTCTCTGGCCAGATACGGCAAGAGTCCTTACCTCTACCCTCTCTACGGCCTGGGGGAGCTGCCACAAGGCTTTGCTAGGTAAGATTCACTTTACCTCCTCCCTGCCATTATCATTTGTCCATCTTAAGCCTTTTGGTTGATGAACCCAAGGTTTAATTCCTGCAGGGATCACATACTCGCACCGAAAATGTTCTACACTCACTGCACCATGACTCTAAAAGCGTCTGCTCAGCAGTAATCATATGAACACAGCCCATGCTCCGCTATTCACCAGTGTCTTTGAATTGATCTCTCTTCCTCTAGGTTGAGTGCTATCTATGGTGGGACCTACATGCTGAACAAGCCCATAGAGGAGATTGTTATGGAGAATGGAAAGGTAGTGGGGGTCAAGTCAGAGGGAGAGGTGAGATTTTGTCAAATGTGTATATATACACTGCTCAAAAAAATAAAGGGAACACTTAAACAACACAATGTAACTCCAAGTCAATCACACTTCTGTGAAATCAAACTGTCCACTTAGGAAGCAACACTGATTGACAATAAATGTCACATGCTGTTGTGCAAATGAAATAGACAACAGGTGGAAATTATAGGCAATTAGCAAGACACCCCCAATAAAGGAGTGGTTCTGCAGGTGGGGACCACAGACCACTTCTCAGTTCCTATGCTTCCTGGCTGATGTTTTGGTCACTTTTGAATGCTGGCGGTGCTTTCACTCTAGTGGTAGCATGAGACGGAGTCTACAACCCACACAAGTGGCTCAGGTAGTGCAGCTCATGCAGGATGGCACATCAATGCGAGATGTGGCAAGAAGGTTTGCTGTGTCTGTCAGCGTAGTGTCCAGAGCATGGAGGTGCTACCAGGAGACAGGCCAGTACATCAGGCAACGTGGAGGAGGCCGTAGAAGGGCAACAACCCAACCGCAGGACCGCTACCTCCGCCTCTGTGCAAGGAGCAGCACTGCCAGAGCCCTGCAAAATGACCTCCAGCAGGCCACAAATGTGCATGTGTCTGCTCAAACGGTCAGAAACAGACTCCATGAGGGTGGTATGAGGGCCCGACGTCCACAGGTGGGGGTTGTGCTTACAGCCCAACACCGTGCAGGACGTTTGGCATTTGCCAGAAAACACCAAGATTGGCAAATTCGCCACTGGCGCAATGTGCTCTTCACAGATGAAAGCAGGTTCACACTGAGCACATGACAGAGTCTGGAGACGCCATGGAGAACGTTCTGCTGCCTGCAACATCCTCCAGCATGACCGGTTTGGCGGTGGGTCAGTCATGGTGTGGGGTGGCATTTCTTTGGGGGGGCCGCACAGCCCTCCATGTGCTCGCCAGAGGTAGCCTGACTGCCATTTTAGGTACCGAGATGAGATTCTCAGACCCCTTGTGAGACCATATGCTGGTGCGGTCGGCCCTGGGTTCCTCCTAATGCAAGACAATGCTAGACCTCATGTGGCTGGAGTGTGTCAGCAGTTCCTGCAAGAGGAATGTTTTCAATAAGAATATTTCATACATTCAGATCTAGGATGTGTTATTTTAGTGTTCCCTTTATTTTTTTGAGCAGTGTATATAAAATATTGTTTGATATTAGTTCTTAATGGCGATTCAATTAGGGTGGTGTCTACAACCAACGGATTTTGAATGTTTCCAGGTGGAAGTTGGCTAACCCTATGCCTTACCCAAAACGTAAACCCGTACTCTAACCCATCCTATCCTAACCTTAACTATAACCCTAACCACTACCATCTCTCCTTCCCTCTCTAGATAGCCCGCTGTAAGCAGCTGATCTGTGACCCCAGCTACATCATGGACAGAGTCAGCAAGGTCGGCCAAGTGGTCCGTATCATCTGTGTCATGAGCCACCCCATCAAGAACACCGGCGATGTCAACTCCTGTCAGATCATCATTCCTCAGATCCAGGTCAACAGGAAACATGGTGAGATTCCTGGATACCTAGCCTACATAAATACTTAATAATACATTCGTAACCATACATACCACATTCATAAGCAGTAGATAAGCGTTTCATAAATCCTTGTGTTGAAATAAAGTTGTCACTGAAATATGTTGTGACTTTTTGAATGGTATTGACTGTGTTCATTAGGCACCAAATATAATTTAAAAAATGGGGAGGGACCTGGAAAAATATGCACATTTTCAGTTTCAAAACATTTTACTAGTTTTTATCCTACTGAACACCACCTAGTAGAGCTTAGTGAATGATATGTCACTGATATGTTGTGTTTTCATTTTAGACATCTACGTGTGTATGATCTCCTCGGCCCACAACGTGGCAGCGCAGGGCAAGTACATTGCCATCGCCAGCAGCGTAGTGGAGACCAATGACCCAGAGAAGGAGCTCAAACCGGCCCTGGATCTATTGGAGCCCATTGAACAGAAGTAGGCCTTTGATTCTGTGATACTATACAGAGCATTCAGAAAGTTTTCAGACCCCTTCCCCTTTTCCACATTTTGTTACGTTACAGCCTTATTCTAAAATTGAATAAATAACAACATTTCCTCGTTAATCTACACAATACCCCATAATGACAAAGCGAAAACAGGTTCAGACGTTTATTCAAAATAAAAAACAGAAGTACCTTATTTACTTAAGTATTCAGACCCTTTGCTATGAGACTTGAAATTGAGCTCATCCTTGAGATGTTTCTACAACTTGATTGGAGTCCGCCTGTGGTAAATTCAATTGATTGGACATGATTTGGAAAGGCACACACCTTTCTATTTAAGGTCCCACAGTTGACAGTGCATGTCAGAGCAAAAATCAAACCATGAGGTTGAGGGAATTGTCGTAGAGCTCCGAGACAGATCTGGGGAAGGGTACCAAAAAAGGTACAGCATTGAAGGTCCCCAGGAACACCGTGGGCTCCATTCTTAAATGGAAGAAGTTTGGAACCACCAAGACTCTTCCTAAAGTGGCCGCACGGCCAAACTGAGCAATCGGGGGAGAAGGGCCTTGGTCAGGGAGGTGACCAAGAACCTGATGGTCACTTTGACAGAGCCCCAGAGTTCCTCTGTGGAGATGGGAGAACCTTCCAGACGAACAACCATCTCTGCAGCACTCCACCAATCAGGCCTTTATGGTAGAATGGCCAAAGGGAAGCCACTCCTCAGTAAAAGGTACATGACAGCCTGCTTGGAGCAGGCACCTAAAGGACTTCCAGACCATGAGAAACAAGATTCTCTGGTCTGATGAAACCTAGATAGAACTTTTTGGTCTGGAGGAAAGCTGGCATCATCCCTACGGTGAAGCATGGTGGTGGCAGTATCATGCTGTGGGGATGTTCTTCAGTAGCAGGGACTGGGAGAATAGTCGGGGTCGAGGGAAAGATGAATGGAGCAAAGTACAGAGAGATCCTTGATGAAAACCTGTTCCAGGGCACTCAGAACCTCAGATTGGGGCTAATGTTTCCAACAGGACAACAACCTTAAGGACAACAACCCCACTTTCCAACAGGACAACAACCCTAAGCACACAGCCAAGACGGCGCAGGAGTGGCTTCGGGACAAGTCTCTGAATGTCCTTGAGCGGCCCAGCCAGAGCCCGGACTTGAACCCGCGAACATCTCTTGAGAGACCCTAAAATGGCTGTGCAGCGATGCTCCCCATCCAACCTGACAGAGCTTGAGAGGATCTGCAAAGAAGAATGGTAGAAACTCCCCAAATACAAGTGTGCCATGCTTGTAGCGTCATACCCAAGAAGACTCGAGGCTGTAATCACTGCCAAAGTACTGCGTAAAGGGTCTGAATTGTTATGATTTAAAAAAAAATGTAAGTCCATTTTTTTTATACATTAGCAAAAATGCCCATGTCATTATGGGGTATTGTGTGTAGATTAAGGGGGAAAAAAACTGTTTTCATGAATTTTAGAATAAGGCTGTAACATAACAAAATGTGGAATAAGTCAAGGGGGTCCGAATACTTTACAAATGCACTGTGGTATGTTAGGGCTCACATCACTGGAATTCAATGCTGTAATATTATTTTCACATGACTGAGGTGTAATGCACTTGGTTGATTCCAAATTCATGTTTCCTTACCCTGTTGAAAACTTCTCTCCTCAGGTTTGTGAGCATCAGTGATCAGTATGCACCAACTGACATGGGAAAAGACAGCCAGGTAAGTGCATATTTCCTAATCCTCTTGTTGTGCTGCACTTTGAAATCAACAGGAGGCGCAAACATTTTCTGAACACTAACCATGTTTCCATCCAGTTTTTATACAAGTAAAGTCATATTTAAAAAAAATAAAAATAATGATAGCTGTAATGGAAACAGGAATTTTTGGTGTAATTTTATAAATGCCGACAGATAATTTGTTCATTCGACATGGTGGGATCGTTTTGTGCCTGAAATGGCGGTGGTATCGACTTTATGTGAAAATATTGATATAAAAACCAGCATATCACTTGACCTTGATATGGTGTGTGGTCCTCCCACTACGACTTTGGAAACCATGCAGTTATAAATTATAATGAATTTCCCAGGGTGGTGAAAGTGCAGGGTGATAAGTTTGATGCTGCTTTCCAATAAAAATCGAGGGTCTTATTCTGGTGACGTTATGATTGATGCTTGACTGCCGTTTGACAAATAAAAATCTTCTCACTCTTATCCATAATAATCAAATAATGTAGACTAGCAAACCCACACAGCCTACCCGCACTACAGTATCTGCAAGGTATTGGCTCGAGCGCAGGTGCCAAGACCAGGAGTAGGCACATTTTGCTTTATAACGCACATTTCCTTTAGGTAGAGTTGAAAATGTGATGGAAACGCATTGAACTTTAGATTTGTATTTGCTACATGAACATTTTAAGTGAAAAAATACATTGTGTGCACTGATTTTTATCGGCTACACGTCCATTTGGTGAAAACATAGCACTGGTGGGAAAATTCAGATATTTTCTTTGTATATTTTAGAATATTCGTATGAAAATCTGTCGCCAATTGGATGGAAACCTAGCTATAGCCTATTCAGTCATAGGCCTGTAGACATGATTTGTATACATTGGTTTAGACTTGTTTTTCTTTTTTTCCCCCTCTTTCCCTTCTATGCATCTGGGATATCTGCAGATATTTATCTCCCGTACGTATGATGCAACAACCCACTTCGAGACCACCTGTGACGACATCAAGGACATTTACAAGCGCGTGATGGGCACGGAGTTTGACTTTGCCGAGATGGAGCGCACGAAGAATGACATCTTTGGAGACGCAGGTGATCAGTGATAGTGTCAGCATCATGTTAGTGTCCAGACAGCTCCAAATCTTAACAAACTGGTTTATAATCCAAATGCATTGTTGGAATCTGTATCTATGACCCTTTAAAACAATGGAATTATGTTTGTAGAAAAAAAAATAAAGAAAAGTGTTTACTGGCATGCGGACAATTTTGGGTGGCTGCGTTTTATAATGAATTTGACAGTTGGTTAAGAACATGCAATGATCACATTGTGTACCATCATGAACGTTTCTTCAAATTCTGACATGTGAATGTCGCCAAAGAGTTTTATTCAGGGGTTTATACGTAGTCTATAATTGTGATATAAATTGTATTTTTACATAAGGTAATATTCTGTGTTAAAGTGAAATAAATAAATATTTGATCTGTAATAGAGAAACAAACCATGGTCACTCTTTTTCTGTGTGTGTATGTAAAAAAGGATGGGGAACATTTAGTCAATTTCTTTATCGCAAAGGTGCAATAAATGTATTTACAAACATACAAATAAATACACTAACACATAGCTCTGCATTGAAGCAGATGTCATCGTTAATCTATACAGAACCTACCTGTCATAGAAAATTATTAAGAATAAATAAATCTACACAATTTGATTTACACTAAGGAACCAAAAAAAAAAAAGACTAAAACAGCAATACACAAAGCCTTGCTATAAACATAACTTACTGAGAATTATTTGTATTCTTACACCACAATGATTTAGATCAGTGTGTCTAACTCCCAATGACCCCCTAAAAAGCAGATTTTGGAGTGAAGGGGCATCCCCTTCTGAGTCTGGTTCTTCGCGAGGTTACAACGTTTCCCTCGCCACGGTTCTTCTGCTTGCTTGTTGGAGTCTGGGTCAGGTTAATTTAAATCACTTTGTGACAGCTGTTGATAATGTACACTGAATTTCTGTCTGTAATAAATCCTTTTTGTGGGGAAAAACAAATTCTCATTGGCTGGGCCTGGCTTCCAAGCGGGTGGGCCTATGCCCTCTCAGGCCCACCCATGGCTGCACCCCTGCCCAGTCATGTGAAATCCATAGATTAGGGCCTAATTTATTTCATTACATGAACTCTAACCGAGTAAAATCTTTGAAATTGTTGCATGTTACATTTTATATTTTTGTTCAGTATAAAAAGGGCTTTATAAATCAAATTTGATTGATTGTACTGAAGACTTCTGTCAGGCTTCCCTGTCAGTTTAAGAAATAGTGCAAGTGTCACTCTGAGAAATCAGCAAGAAGGAGTTAATATTCATTGTGAATATCCCATGTTTTGCAAACGCTTTGTCTGCCGTTGTGTCTGCAAAATAAAGAAATAATTGTCAAACTAGCATTCTTGCGACTAAGAATCCCTATATATTACAAAAATTGAAATGATTTCAATGTTAAAGGTCCTACTAATTACCCCCAATCAACCCCAAAATACTATACATTTAGCTGATCTTAACGAATGCAGTATAGGGGAAAAGTCTGATCTCTCACCAGTTATAAATACAGGTAGACGAGCTGATACGTTCTGGACCTGCAGGCGGACTAGACAGTGGAGGTAGTTGGGTCGTGTCCTTGAAATGACGTCACATTCATGGTAGGGTAAGACCTCCACCATTCCAGCCTCCTGGCAGTTGTCCATGAAGCTTTTTTTACCCTGTGCCTCAGCACTAGACCTGTAGAGGGAGGAATGATCAGTTCTGGCAGTTAAGTTTGAATCTTAGTTTCCTTGAATTACAAAAATGGCTCTAGCCTGGATTCAAACAAACACAGTGTGTTTGATCATCTGCATTGAGATGAACATTTACAAGCGCAAGAATAAGCTTACCGTGCGCTCTCTTTCAACTTCCGGCTGTCTTTGTAATGCAAGAGCCATTTCCACTTCCCCTTTTTACTTAGCCCCTCAAGGAAACCAGACATTTTCTTAATGTTGCCTGAGAGAAATAAAGAGACATTGAGTAACTCACATACAATGCAATGTGGGAGGGGACATCATAGCCTGGCCCCAGATTTGTTTCATGCCAAACATCGGCCATAGCAGTTGGCAAGATGACACAAACTGATCTGGGACCAGGCTAGGGACATCATAGTTGCTTATAGAGATAGGAAACATAATGAAACGTAACAAATGCACTTTGGTCTCTTGCAAATTAGTGAAGTGTCCATACTGAGACTGAGTGTGTCCAGTGCTGCTCCCTCAAACACCACAAAACCGCCTTTGCTGAAGAGTTCTTGGTGGGTCAGGTTCACAATGTCATCAGGACGGTCAATACCAGCAAACAACACATTCTGAGACTTCTTCAATTCAAGCAAGTGCGGGACCTGAGGGGGAAACAGAAATCTCAAAATGACGACAATGTAATACAACGGAAACCGATTCAAAAGGCTGGATTTCGAACCTGGATTGCTTATTCTTTTCCAGGAGTTTGAGATACTTTTATAAGTCTACAACAGTCTTACCTCACAAATGTGTTCAGCAATATCTTCGTTCCTCAAGATAATGTATAGAGGGGATGAGGGACTATCCTTTCCAAGGCAGAATTGAGACTGTTCTACTGTTATGTGTCCCTCTGCTTCTAACAGCTCCTACAAAAATAACAAGCTTGTTTTTGAACATGGTGCAAGAATGAACTTTGGCTTTCATTGTTGTACAGCTTATGGTACGGTTTCGTACCCTGGTCCCAGATCTGTTTGCGCTGCATAGGCTATGGTCATTTGACACTGACCATAGAAGTTGGCAAGACAGCACAAACTGATCTAGGACCTGTCTAACACTTATGTTCATCTTACCTTTGTCTCGTTGAAGAATGGGTCATCTGATGTCACCAGTATGTAGAACCTGAACTTGTTCTTACATGACTGTTTCACAACAGAGTTCAGATTATCATGCAGGCTGTCATACATGTCCTTCTTCATCTGACCACAGAAGTCTTTGTCTTTGCTTGGGGCTCGAGACTTTGGCAAACTGTTTCTCTTTGCTGCTTCTCTCTTGAGTCTCTCAGTTCTGTGTGGGTACTTTCTGCCTGCACAGACCTCAGTCATCATGGCATGGTACGCCTTGAAACTTTCCGCAACCAGATCTGAAACGTTGACATGCGTCATCTCACTGCCCTTTGTATAGGAGAGTTTTTGAAGATGCTGTGGCATATCTCTGTCTGTTTCTTCAGGCATACCCTTCCTTTCAGGCATATCTATTTTTAACTTCTGCCCTGCGAGTGAAGGTAGTCCCTCCCAGTGTTCTTCCGAGCTTTCCTGTTCCTGCAGGCTGGAAAAGTGCACTGTCACAGCCGGGCTACAGGAGGAAGCTCTTTCTTCTACAGTTGACCTGTGGTATTTTGATCGGTTGTACCTGCTGCTGCTACTCTTCCTTTTACGTTTTAGCATCTGGTTCATTCTCTCTGAGAAGATGAGGGTCTCCAGATCCACAGAAGACTGAGTGAGGTCAGATTCATCAGTGTTATGTGTATCATCCCACCTCTTGGAGAACTCCAGAAAACTGCTCGAGCCCTGTCTGTTTGAGTTCGGAGCTGTCCATGTGTGCGTGCTTGTTGAAGGTTTCAGAACGGGATAGTTTTCATAGGTGATTCTGTTTCCTTTGTGATCCAAAACTGTAACTAGGCATGGCTTTGCAAATGAGGAAACTTCCTCGTGCTCATCGTCCAAATCGATTTGGCTTTTGGAGGTGTTCCCACTCCTCTCTGACCTACAATACTTTAACCAGTCCTGTTTGTTCTCTTCCATACGGGTAAATATTTTGTCTGATTCTTCAGACTGGAAGGTGACTGAAGAGGAAGTGCCTTGCTTGCTGAAGTCCAAAACATCATCAAATTCCCTTTTATCCCATTGCTGATACTCGCGTAAAGAGTTGATGAAGTCAAGTTTTGTTTTATTCAACTGGGATGTATTACTTGCGTGTTGGTCATCTGATATCCAATTTGTCTCTAGACTAGATTCAATGTTGTCTTGCTCTACGGCAGGCTCCTCACTTTCATCCATAACATAATCTTGCAAACTTGCAATCTGTCTCCTCATTTCAGTGACATATGGTGTGTTATACAGGTGAGGATTAGTGTTTGAGTGGACAGGGGCAGCGGTTTGTTTGCTTTTGACAACATCTGAAGACATAGGGTCAATATTAGTTTGTCCTTCTTTCCAGCTGTACTCTCCTCTGCTGCCTTCACTCTTGGAGAGATTCACAGCCATGGCAAGTTGTTGGCTGTATGGATGGGGCTCAGTAAAGTTGGGCCCTGAAAGGTTCTGAGAAGCTGCTGTAGGTCCACTTACTCCTGGGATATTCTGACGGATGGACTGTATGATAATCTCTGTTGACGCAGGACACAAGTTAGTGTCTCCCTCCAAAGCGATTTCACTCAAATCCCGAGTTAATATTCTTTCTGTTGTGTCATTGGACAGGACTTCAAGGTGGGTTGATGGCACAGAGAATGCTGCTTTCTGTGTTAAGGTGCTATGGGTTTTGGGATAGGAGTCAGGGAACCTATGCAGTGAATCGTGACTTGAAAGAGCATACAGGTCTTGTTCAGCAGGGGTAAGTCGCATATTTGAATAAGGACTGTAATCGTTTTTTTCCTTTGAAGAAGTATAGGGGGTGTTGAGAGGTGTGCTAGTGGCGATTGGCTTCTTGTGGGGTTCAGTCCATAATTGAGAGAACTGATTACCAATGGCTTCCAGATTATTTGGTTTGCTATTGTTGTTGCTGGATTTACGCAATTTATGCAACATATTCTCTACAGAGCTAGGGCTGCTACCAAGACTTGGTTCACAATAAGCCTTTTCATTTTCAATAAGAGCAAAACCACTATTGAGGTTGGGACTGTTGGTGTCTTTCGAATCGGGCAAAAAAACAGTCTTCGTTGTGTGATGGTCATAAGACAATTCTGTAACGAAAGGTGGCTCATCTTGTGTAGGTGTTGGGCATCTGCTGAGGGGTTTGCCTACCCCACTGGCATTGCAGTTAACCAAGCAGCCACTGTCGATGTCAGGAATCGGGATGTAACCATCGTCCACGATAGGGGTTGGGCATCTACTGACAGATTCAGTTGCCTTTGCAACTATTCTAAACATTTCACCTGAAAACAAATTATCACTATGACACACTGAAGATATTGGTGTGTCGTGCACCTCTGTGTGCATGATATCCTTGCTATCCGTCTCTACTCCAATGAATGGTAATTCTACTCCAATAAATTGTATTTCTATCTGAGCACGCACTGTCTCTGATGTCTGACTGTGTGAATGTAGAACATCTGTGTGTGAGATATCTTCCCTGGGAATTCCTGCTCCAATCAGTGGTATTTCTACCAGGCCTGGCAGTACCTCTGATGTCTCGTCTTGAGAATGTCGGGGCCCTTGTGTGTCAATATCAGATTTACTCTGACCCGGCATTGATATCCGTTTCTGATCTTTAGAATCCCTAATCCCATTGAAATCGGTCTCAACTGCTGTTGTTTTAGCTTCTGCTGAAACATCCTTGGACTGAATGGGTGTGTCGAACTCACCTACAAAAGGCGTGTTCCCATCACACAGTGGAAATACTCTCGTGGTCAGTACCTCATCGTTAGATTTAATCTCAACCTGCATCTCTAGCAGTACTCTAGTGGTGCCAACAGAAACATTCCCAACCTGTTCCATTGGTTGTACCTCATCGGTGGGTTCTTCGTCTATATACAGCTTGCTATACAATTTCACAGGTAGTGTCGAATCATTTCCACCATGCACCACTGACGGTGTCTCTTTTTGGGAATCATTTTCATTATGTGATATCTCTGGTGGTGTTTCAGCCACAGAATTATTCCCACCACATACTGCAGGTGCTGCTTCATCTCCTGACTCTTTTTCATAATTCACCGCTGGTAGTGCCTCATCACCATTATCATTCCCTTCCTGCAATGCAGTTTGCGCCTCATCACTATTATCATTCCCTTCCTGCAATGCCGTTTGCGCCTCATCACCATTATCATTCCCTTCCTGCAATGCCGTTTGCGCCTCATCACCATTATCATTCCCTTCCTGCAATGCCGTTTGCGCCTCATCACCATTATCATTCCCTTCCTGCAATGCCGTTTGCGCCTCATCACCATTATCATTCCCTTCCTGCAATGCCGTTTGCGCCTCATCACCATTATCATTCCCTTCCTGCAATTCCATTTGTGCCTCATCACCATTATCATTCCCTTCCTGCAATGCCGTTTGTGCCTCATCACCATTATCATTCCCTTCCTGCAATGCCGTTTGTGCCTCATCACCATTATCATTCCCTTCCTGCAATGCCGTTTGCACCTTATTTTTGGAGTTCCCATCAACCCGTGACACATCTTTGGGAATCTTTTCATCATGCATTGCTTTGAGTGCCTTACCAATGGAATCATTCCCAGCAGGTTGTGCATTGATTTCCTTGTTTGTGGTGTCTTTCCCAACATGCACTGCTTCTGGTTTTGCTGCTTCAACAGAATCCTCCACGCTAGGATATGCTTTGTGCATTTTTGACTCGGCAACGTAAGACCCATCTCTGGGTTCACTTGCATTACGCTCAACTCTGTCAGCCATATTGGTAAGGTCACCATCCCCCAGCACCTCTGTGCATGACATTGTTTTGACTGAATCGTTATCTTGACGTGCTATGTTTTGTTCTCCATCATGGCTCCTCTCTTCCTTTTGGATTTCCTTTTTGGCTTTGCCCTCCAAACCCCGGTCAATTATTTGAGTCTCCAGGACCTTTTCTTGATTAATGTACACACTTGCTGCCTGTTCACACAAGAGAATGTACGATCCATCACTTTCCAAATTTCTTCTTTTAGGGGACACATCATTTTGGAGGGTACCATTGCTGTCATTGTCATGGGTGTTAGTTTCATCATCATCCAGTTCACTCGTTTTGTCTGACGTCATGCTGTCCTCACGGTCTCTGTAAACCTGTAGAGAAAAGAGACAAGCAAAATAAACAATTATGTGTATTATGTCAACAAAATATTTATTGGAAAACATTTGTGCTTTACATATATAAATACATTTATTTTCTAACCTTTAACTCAAGACCTGTACTTTGTTTGTGAAAAGAGATGATTTCCTTGTGGAGTCCACTTTCTGGTTGGTATACTGAAGGACTTTTTAAATCTATTCTTTGCTTGGACTCAGGGGAATCCTTTGTGTCTACAGTGAAATCTAACACAGTCGATGTTGTTTTCACTGAAAGGTCCAATGCCTCAGGTTCCAAGCTTAATGGTTGTGATTCTTTTTTACCCACATTACTACGGTCCAAAACTTCAGGTTCTGTGATCTTGGAAAGGGCAATATAAGCAGGGGAACTTGTCTTGGTCTCAGATGTAACCTGGGCTTGTACCATTCCATGATCCACTTCTGTAGAATCTTTTTCCTCCATACATAGAAGACTTGGGTCTGCCTGGAAGAACCTAGCAGTGGACCTGCTGTAGAAAAGACCTATCCACATGTGGATGATGAGCTGAACCTGTTCGTTTGTGTCCTCAATGTTGAAATCCCATGGGCTGTACAGAGAGAGGGTGCATAGGGGTGAAGGAAAGGGACACAGAGAAATCAAAATTGAGTCAAACAATTAGTCTGTGGAGTAATATATAGAATAAGCTTTCTGTCTCTAGCAAGCTCTTCACTTATGCATCTATTAGTTAAAAGAAAATTATAACAAAAAAACTAGACATTTTTATTTACACTGAGCAAAATTATAAATGCAACATGTAGTGTTGGTCCCATGTTTCATGAGCTGAAATAAAAGATTGGCATGCTGACTGGAGGAATGTTCACCAGAACTGTTGCCAGATCATTTCATGTTCATTTCTCTACCATAAACCGCCTCCAATGTCATTTTAGAGAATTTGGTAGTATGTTCAACCAGCCTCACAACCGCGGACCACTGTCAGAAACCATCTCAGGGAAGCTCATCTGCGTGCTCATCGGCCTCACCAGGGTCTTCCTGACTGCAGTTCGGCATCATAAACGACTTCAGTGGGCAAATGCTCACCTCCGATAGCCACTGGCACGCTGAAGAAGTGTGAACTTCATGGAGGAATAGATGGCAGATCACATGTACGGTGTCGTGTGGGTGATCTGTTTCCTGATGTGTGAACACAGTGCCCCATGGTGGTGGTGGGGTTATGGTATGGGCAGGCATAAGCTACGGACAATGAATACAATTGAATTTTATCGATGGCAATTTGAATGCATAGAGATACCGTGACGAGATCCTGAGCCCATTGTTGTGTCATTCACCTGCCTCCATCACCTCATGTTTCAGCATGATAATGCACAGTCCAATGACGCAAGGATCTGTACACAATTCTTGGAAGTTGAAAAGGACCCTGTTTTTCCATGGCCTGCATACTCACCAGACATGTTACCCATTGAGCATGTTTGGGATGCTCTGGATCGACGTGTATGACAGCATGTTTCAGTTCCCGCCAATATCCAGGAATTTCGCACAGCCATTGAAGAGGAGTGGGACAACATTCCACAGGCCTGATCAACTCTATGTGAAGGAGATGTCGCGCTGCACAAGGCAAATAGTGGTCATACCAGATACTGAATGGTGTTCTGATCCATGCCCCTACATTTTTTAAGGTATCTGTGACCAACAGATTCATATCTGTATTCCCAGTCATGTGAAATCCATAGATTAGGGCCCAATTAATTTATTTAAATTGATTGATTTCATTATATGAATTGTAACTCTTTGAAATTGTTGCATGTTGTGTTTATATTTTTGTTCAGTGTAAATTACAAATTCTAAGTACATACCCATGCAGGGCTCTAATAACTGTTTTATCCATAGGGTCGTTGGTAAACTTGCTGTCTGAATTAAAGTCATAGTTTTCCTTCCACAGCCTTGTCACTTGAACTGAGCGGTCTTTTTCGATGAACCGCCGTAACCGACGGAACTTCTGCCTGCGCCCAATTCCTTTTCTCATGGATTCTGGAGCCACCCCGGATTCCTTCCCGAGTTCCTTCCTGTTCTGGTCCTGCTCCTGACACAGGAAGGCCCGTAGTGCTTGAGTTCCGTCACCATAGACCATATCCTTGCGATGCGGCTGAAGTCCCTCCGAAATGGGGACTTGGAGGGTTGAACCTGACAAACCCAATAGTAGAGAGGAGGATGGCGGTAGTGAGTAAGAATGCTCTTGTGAGACTAACACAACCCGCTCCCCACTCCCCACCACCAGCCCCTTGGGTGACGGAGACTGAGGGGGAAGTTTAAGCCTAGCAACAGAAGGGTGCTTCAGCAGTGCATGAAGGACAGACTCTGGTTCACCATCTGACTCATGAGGAGAGCCGCCATCTTTGACACTGTTGTCACTTATAAGCAAACTTGGACAGCATTCTTGTTGCTGAAGTGCCAGGTGGTCTGGCTGCTGTTCCAGTACTTTGTCGTTACTGGTACTAAGGGCCAAATCGGCCAATAGGGTCAAAGCATCTGCTGGTGGGCATGATGCATCACTGGTATCTTTCTTCACTGTGCGAGGCCTACCCCTACTGACAACACGCCTGGCATCAGGGTTAAGTGTCAGTAGTTGGGAGGATATAGGTTGTGCTACTTTCTCTTTTTCAAAAGAAGTTGGTGTGTGATAGTGCAACCACCCTGTAGAAACAAAAGAGAACAGAGAAAAGAGACAGAAGAAACAGTATGAAAACAAAAAACACAAAGTAGCGTATAGTGATAATGAATACTTTGAAATTAAATTGTCGTAAGGCAGTCAGTCGCCTGCATGCAAATCTCCTCGCCAAAATTGAACCAAATTGTTTTATGATTTGTATTAGATTGAAATGGGCGACAGTAGCACGACACACAGCAAGACAAAGCAGAGGCAACGGAGGTGGCAAGAGGCTAGCCTGGTCCAAGATCAGTTTGTGCTGTCTTGTCAACTACAGCACAAACAGACCTGGAGCCAGAATAGCAAGAAGCTATTAACATTTAACTTCATAGTGTTGCTTTGCAGTTCAGGTAGAAAAAGAGATATGTAGAAACAGAATCATCAGGAATTCAAGACAAAGGGATTATTTTAACATTTCGGCATATTTCAACATTCAGCACATATTAACTGCAATCACAACTCAATTATCAAGATGACAAATATCAATATCTAATTAAGTGTGTGGTTTAGGAGAACCAAATCAAATCTGCATGTTTTGTTATTTGCAGTGTGTGAGGTTGACAACAACTACATGACTTCCCAAGAGAACTTACATTTTTTCCTTATGGAGTCTGCAGGCTTGCATTTCATTTGTAATGGGCTCCCCCGACCCGTTAAGGTTATTGTTGCTGAAGGGGAGCTAGGCAAAGCCTCAGACATTTGGTCAGATGTGGCTTGAGGTGTAACCAGGTCCAGTCTGCTCTGAATGTCTTGCTTCAGTGGAATATCACTTTTTTCTGGAGATTTGGGTGCATTATTATGCAACTCCCTAGGAGTCAAGCCTAATGCTAGTGCAAACTTTGGGTCTAGGCCAAATGTCTGTTCCTTTGCAACTTCAGCAGCACCTGTGGTTCTGTCCGGGGTATCTTTGCAGGAATGACTGAAATGAACACTTTCCATGCCAGCATCGGCCTTGCTTTTTTTGTCCAATGCTAACATTTGATCTTCTGAAACAGGTTTGAGAGGTGTTTTCTTCTTTCCCCTTCTTGAAAAAACTGTCTTTAGTTTACTGAGGGATATTGCAACAAATTGACTATTCTTTTTGTGTTTTTCTAAGGAAGGAAAATCCATGTCTTTGTTCTGGACCAGTTCTGAGGATTTCTGAGAGGCCATCTTGTCTACATCAGCCATTTTGACCTCTGGTGGATGGTCTTTACTGTCTGAACTCCATATGTGCGGATCTTTGTTTTCATCTGACTTTATCAACTCTAGGCCAGGTTCATCTCCTGTTTCTATGGGTTGGGGTACTTTGATACAAGCTTCAACCATCATCTCATCAGCACATTGTTTGTGATCTATCACTTTCCCCATAACTTTCAAAGATTCTATATCCTTGGCGATAACTTCAGAACCATGAGGGACAAAGATTCTACCGCATTCGGAGATGATTGCCTTCAAGTCCCACCGATCTGTCTTCTTTTTCAATGGGTGGCCATCGTGAATTAGATCCACACTTTCCTTTCTTTTGAATGGGTAAAAGTTCATTGAATCCTTGCTTTCCTTCTTCTTTTTCAAAGGCAGATCTTGGATCAAATTCATCAGTTCCCTCTGCATTTTCAATGGACGAACCTGGGTTACATCCATCCTTTCCTTCTTTTTCCATGGGTTAAGTTGAACTAAATCTGTCATTTCCTTCCTCTTTTTCAATGAATAGACTTTACTTGAATCCAAACATCCCTTCTCAGTTTCTTCCTCTTCAAAGTCAGCTGCCGAAGACCTCAAGACCCGTTTACCCAACCCGCTAAATCTACGCCGTTTCCTTGGCCGTTTCCTCCAATCTGATGTAGATAAATTATTGACCTCATTGGCCTTGCCACGTTGCCCATTGAGAGCACTTCCACCCCTCTCCTGTACTTTGGCTGGTGGCAAACTGGAGGAGTTCTTTGTGATCGACTCTGTATTGATCAAGCCAAAGTTCTCATTATGAGGTACAACGGTTGCAGTTCCTTCAGTGGCAGTGATGACTAGCACTGTTGGGAGGTCACCTGATGCAGGTGAGGTTGAAACCTCTGTCACCTCTGTGGCCTTGGTCATCACTGTCATACCGGCTATTGCAAAAACATTTGCCGACACTGCAAACTGGGAAAGATCACATGGAACCTCCTCTTGCACCTCCTTCTTAGGCAAATCCCCCCCTTTATCCTCTACTCCTGTCTCTACTGCTTTAATGTTGGGCTTGGTTGCCAGGGCCGGCCCAGGTTTCTTCAATTCCTCTTGAGAGACTGCAGGCTGTGAAAGACCAGAGGGCATATCCTTTTGCACCTCTTTCAGGTGCAAGTTTGTCCCTTCATTCGCTACTCCTACCTCTGGTGCTTTACAGTCTGCCTTACCCAACGCTGCTGGGCCAGCTTTCCTCAAGTTTTCTGCAGGCTGTGAAAGATCAGAAAGCATATCCTCTTTCACCTCCTTTTGCCTATCCACTTGGACTTCCTCTGCGTTCAAATGTGTCCCTTCATCCTCTACTCCTACCCCTGGTACGGCCTTGTTCTTCCCAGGCTTCCCAGAATCATCTGCCAACACAACAGGCTGGGAAATATCATAGGGAAGCTCCTTCTGCACCTCTTTTGGAATCAAAGTTGTCCCTGGTGCATTACTGTCAGCCTTCTTCAAGACAGGTTTCCCAAAGTCCCCTGCTGGGATGGCAGGCTTGGTAAGATCAGAGGGCACTTCCTCCTGCACCTCCTCGGGTTGCACATCTTGCACCTCCTTTGAAGACAAGGTCTTCTCTTCCTCTACTCTTTTATTTGGTGCATTACTGTCTGCCTTGGTCATACCAGGTTTCTCAAAGTCCTCTGTAAATACTGCCGGTGCATTACTTATGTATGTGGCTGTGTCAGCTGTGTCTCCTGGTGACTGTCCCCCTGACTGCTCCTCCTCTGGGCCACCCAGACTAGCAGGAGTCATGGGGGGGCCTTCTGGAGATGACAGACAGTAGTAGATGTCATCATCTGGCTCATCCCCTCGCTCCTCTCGTCCAGCCGCCAGGAGCTCCGTGGCCCTGGATACAGAGAGCTCGAAGGAGTCCGGCTGGTGGAAGTAAGACTTGAGACATTTCCATCCCATTTCAGTCCACTTTGGGGTGGAGTAGAGATATTTGAGGGCGTCAGGAACATCAAACTGATCTGGGAAGATGCTGGCTTCCCTGGATGGACTGATAGTAAGCCCAGGGTGGATGAGGGCAGCGTAGCTCTGGATATGCTGCTCTAGTAAACCACGTAGCTCCCCACTCTGTTCAGGGAGGCACTTTTCCACCTCTGTCTCTGCGTAGTTCAGTGCAGGCACCACCTGGAGGCCCTCTGGTGAGAGGGAGGGATTCTTCGAGCAGATCTTGGTGTCTGTGGTAAAAAAAAAAAAAATACATTACGTAAGGATAAATTATAAAAGAATAGACAAAAAACCTCACTGTATACAAGGGCGAAGGTGTTGGCCACACACACACACACACACACACACACACCTCGCTGTATAGCTCTGGAATCCGGAAACACAAACATCCCCTGCAATACCTCTGGCTTATTGGACCCAGCATCTGAAATGTACAATTATAATGTAAAGTTAGATATTTAGCTTCTATCTATAATATATTTAAATGCAATATGTTGCATATACAGGTTTTGTATTACCTTCATATGTGAGGAAGTGAGATGAATGTAACAGTATAAGGAAACCACTATCATTCAGTTGTATTACGAGGGCCTGTTGGTAAGAAAAATATTTATTAGAATCAAGGTCTGACAACACAACAATGCAACAACTGCATTCAGAGGGGTTGATGTATGCGGAAGACACTTTTCAGTTGAATGCATTGTACAACTGACTAAGTATCCCCCTTTCCATTCCGGTCTTCCAATAAAATGTCAGCCGACTTTAAGAACAATGAACGCTCACCAGGTCTTTCTCCTTGAGCTCCTGTGTGAGCTGAGAGAGAGAGGTGTCCTCAGCCTCACTGGGTGCCAGCTCATACAGACTCCAACCCATTCCTTCCAGAGAAACTGAAAAACCATACAATTCAATATCATTAAATGGTAAAAAAAAAAATAATAAAGCTCTGTAAAGCTCTCACAGCTGGATAAATATTCAGATAAGCAACACATAAAAATATCCTTGGGTAGGGTTGCAAAGCTACTGGTAATTTATCAAAGTTACAGGAATCTTCTGTAATTTTCATAATTAACTGAAGATCTATGGTAATCTATCGTAACTTTGGTGATTTATAGTTGAATAACTTAAAAATATATATATTCATAGATGGTGTAATTTAAGCTTTGTGGGTACTATGGTGTTGAACGCTGAGCTGAAATCAATGAACAGCATTCTCACATAGGTGTTCTTTTTGTCCAGGTGGGAAAGGGCAGTGTGGAGTGCGATTGAGATTGCGTCATCTGTGGATCTCTTGGGGCGGTATGCGAATAGGAATGGGTCTAGGGTTTCCGGCATGATGGTGTTGATGTGAGTCATGACCCGCTTTTCAAAGCACTTCATGGCTACCGATGTGCTACCAGGCAATAATCATTTAGGCAGTATACCTTCGTTTGGTCTGTATGAAACATGTAGGTATTACAGACTTGGTCAGGGAAAGATTGAAAATGTCAGTGAAGACACTTGCCAGTTGGTCCGAGCATGCTTTGAGTACACTTCCTGGTAATCCGTCTGGCCCCGCAGCTTTGTGAATCTTGACCTTTTTAATGGTCTTGCTCACATGGGCTACGGGAGAGCGTGATCACACAGTCGTCTGGAACAGCTGGTGCTCACATGCATGCTTCAGTGTTGCTTGCCTCGAAGCGAGCATAAAAGGCATTTAGCTCATCTGGTAGGCTCGCGTCACTGGGCAGCTCGCTGCTGGGTTTCGCTTTGTAGCGTCAGAGCCGGTGTTCAATCTTAGTCCTGTGTTGACGCTTTGCCTGTTTTTTGGTTTGTCTGAGGGCATAGCAGTATTTCTTCTAAGCGTCTGGATTAGTGTCCCGCTCCTTGAAAGCGGCAGCTCTAGCCTTTAGCTCGGTGCGGATGTTGCCTCTCATGCATGGCTTCTGGTTAGGATATGTACGTACAGTCACTGTGTCGATGCACTTATTGATGAAGACGATGACTGAGGTGGTATACTCCTCAATGTCATTGGATGAATCTCGAAACATATTCCAGTCTGTGCTAGCAAAACAGTCCTGTAGCGTAGCATCCGTGTCATCTGACCAATTCCGTATTGAGCGAGTCACTGGTACTTCCTGCTTTAGTTTTTGCTTGTAAGCAGGAATCATGAGTATATAATTATGGTCAGATTTACCAAATAGAGGGCGAGGGAGAGCTTTGTATGCGTCTGTCTGTAAAGGTGTTCTCTAGTTTTTTTCCTCTAGTTGCACATGTGACATGCTGGTAGAAATGAGGTAAAACAGATTTAAGTTTGCCTGCATTAAAGTTCCTGGCCACTAGGAGTGCTACTTCTGGATGAGCATTTTCTTGTTTGCTTATAGCCTTATACAGCTTGTTGAGTGTGGTCTTAGTACCAGCAATGGTTTGGGGTGGTAAATAGACAGCTACGAATAATATAGATGTGAACGTTCTTGGTGGATAGTGTGGTCTACAGTTTATCATGAGGTATTCTACCTCAGGCGAGCAATTACCTTGAGACTTCTTTAATATTACACATCGCGCACTGGAAGTTATTGACAAATAGACACACACCCCCACCCCTCGTCTTACCGGACATTGCTGCTCTGTGCTGCTGATGCACGGAGAAGCAAGCCAGCACCATATTATCTGTGTCGTCGTTTAGCCACGTTGCGGTGAAACAATATCATTATTTTCAATTCTTTTTTCACAACTGCCACCAGTTAAACATTTTTATTTTACCCTTATTTTACCAGGTAAGTTGACTGAGAACACATTCTCATTTACAGCAACGACCTGTGGAACAGATACAGAGGAGGGGATGAATGAGCCAATTGGAAGCTGGGGATAATTAGGTGGCCATAAGAGTAAGCGGGACAGATTTGGAATTTAGCCAGCATATCGGGGTTAACACAACTACTCTTACAATAAGTGCCATGGGATCTTTAGTGACCATCGAGAGCCAGGTTACCCGTTTTAACGTTCCATCTAAAAGACGGCACCGTGCACAGGACAATGTCCACAAACAATGCCCTGAGGCATTGGGATCAGTGGAGGCTCCTAAGAGGAGAAAGGGATCCTCCTCAGTAAAAATGGTAAAACATTGAAAAAGTTATCCTTTTTAGATAAATCTATACTAAATATATTCATATGTCACCAAATAATTGATTAAAACATACTGTTTTGCAATGGTCTACAGTAGCCTCATGTTGTCCACCCAATCAAAAGGATCAGAGATTGAATCTAGTACTGAAAGCATAAACTACAGATAGCTAGCACTGCAGTGCATAAAATGTGGTGAATAGTTGACTCCAAGAGAGAGAAAAACAATAGTTGAACAGTTTTCAACAAATTCATTTATTAAAAAATGAAGGAGAAGCAAGCATCGTAATTTTTTTTCCAGTTTAATTTAACTGTTACTTAGCTAGCAAATGCAGCTGGCTAGTTTAGTTAATTAAACACCCGGCTCAAATAGAGGGATGCTATGTTAGCTAGCTGGCTATGACTAACAAACACAACACTGGAACTCTTCCAAGTCAAGGTAAGCTTTTGGTTTTATTATTTAATTGCTACCGGGCCCGTCGGTCTAACTGCTTACTGACTATTTATTTTTATTTATTTATTTCACCTTTATTTAACCAGGTAGGCAAGTTGAGAACAAGTTCTCATTTACAATTGCAATCTGGCCAAGATAAAGCAAAGCAGTTCAACACATACAACAACACAGAGTTACACATGGAGTAAAACAAACAGTCAATAATACAGTAGAAAAATAAGTCTATATACGATGTGAGCAAATTAGGTGAGATAAGGGAGGTAAAGGCAAAAAAAGGCCATGGTGGCAAAGTAAATACAATATAGGAAGTAAAACACTGGAATAGTAGACTTGAATGTGCAAAGTAGAATTAAAAATAATGGGGTGCAAAGGAGCAAAATAAATAAATACAGTAGGGGAAGAGGTAGTTGCTTGGGATAAATTATAGATGGGCTATGTACAGGTGCAGTAATCTGTGAGCTGCTCTGACAGCTGGTGCTTAAAGCTAGTGAGGGAGATGTGTTTCCAGTTTCAGAGATTTTTGTAGTTCGTTCCAGTCATTGGCAGCAGAGAACTGGAAGGAGAGGCGGCCAAAGGAAGAATTGGTTTTGGGGGTGACCAGATATACCAGCTGGAGTGCGTGCTACAGGTGGGTGCTGCTATCGTGACCAGCAAGCTGAGATAAGGGGGGACTTTACCTAGCAGGGTCTTGTAGATGACCTGCAGCCAGTGGGTTTGGCGACGAGTATGAAGCGAGGGCCAGCCAACGAGAGCGTACAGGTCGCAGTGGTGGGTAGTATATGGGGCTTTGGTGACAAAACAGATGGCACTGTGATAGAATGCATCCAATTTGTTGAGTAAGGTATTGGAGGCTATTTTGTAAATGACATCGTCATCGTCAGGATCGGTAAGATGGGTCAGTTTTACGAGGGTATGTTTGGCAGCATGAGTGAAGGATGCTTTGTTGCGAAATAGGAAGCCAATTCTAGATTTAACTTTGGATTGGAGATGTTTGATGTGAGTCTGGAAGGAGAGTTTACAGTCTAACCAGATGCCTAGGTTTTTGTAGTTGTCCACATATTCTAAGTCAGAACCGTCCAGAGTAGTGATGCTGGATGGGCGGGCAGGTGCAGGCAGCGATCGGTTGAAGAGCATGCATTTGGTTTTACTTGTATTTACGAGCAGTTGAAGGCCACGGAAGGAGAGTTGTATGGCATTGAAGCTCGTCTGGAGGGTTGATAACACAGTGTCCAAAGAAGGGCCAGAAGTATACAGAATTGTATTTGTTTATTTTTTGTATTTATCCGTTATTTTACCAGGTAAGTTGACTGAGAACACGTTCTCATTTACAGCAACGACCTGGGGAATAGTTACAGGGGAGAGGAGGGGGATGAATGAGCCAATTGTAAACTGGGGATTATTAGGTGACCGTGATGGTTTGAGGGCCAGATTGGGAATTTAGCCAGGACACCGGGGTTAACACCCCTACTCTTACGATAAGTGCCATGGGATCTTTAATGACCTCAGAGAGTCAGGACACCCGTTTAACGTCCCACCCGAAAGACGACACCTTACATAGGGCAGTGTCCCCAATCACTGCCCTGGGGCATTGGGATATTTTTAGACCAGAGGAAAGAGTGCCTCCTACTGGCCCTCCAACACCACTTCCAGCAGCATCTGGTCTCCCATCCAGGGACTGACCAGGACCAACCCTGCTTAGCTTCAGAAGCAAGCCAGCAGTGGTATGCAGGGTGGTATGGTAAAGAATGGTGTCGTCTGCGTAGAGGTGGATCAGAGACTCACCAGCAGCAAGAGCGACATCATGGATGTATACAGAGAAGAGAGTCGGCCCAAGAATTGAACCGGACAACAGGCCCTCTGATTTGACACACTGAACTCTATCAGAGAAGTAGTTGGTGAACCAGGTGAGGCAATCATTTGAGAAACCAAGGCTATCGAGTCTGCCGATGAGGATGTGGTGATTGACAGAGTCGAAAGCCTTGGCAAGGTCAATGAATACGGCTGCACAGTATTGTTTCTTATCGATGGCGGTTAAGATATTGTTTAGGACCTTGAGCGTAGCATGACCAGCTCTGAAACCAGATTGCATAGCGGAGAAGGTATGGTGGGATTTCGAAATGGTCTGTAATCTGTTTGTTGACTTGGCCTTTGAAGACCTTAGAAAGGCAGGGTAGGATAGATATAGGTCTGTAGCAGTTTGGGTAAAGAGTGTTCCCCCCTTTGAAGAGGGGGATGACCGCAGATGCTTTCCAATCTTTGGGAATCTCAGATGACACGAAAGAGAGGTTGAACAGGCTAGTAATAGGGCTTGCAACAATTTCGGCAGATAATTTCAGAAAGAAAGGGTCCAGATTGTCTAGCCTGGCTGATTTGTAGGGGTCCAAATTTTGCAGCTCTTTCAGAACATCAGCTGACTGGATTTGGGAGAAGGATACATTTATTTATTTTACCTTTATTTAACTAGGCAAGTCAGTTAAGAACAAATTCTTATTTTCAATGACAGCCTAGGAACAGTGGGTTAACTGCCTGTTCAGGGGCAGAACGACAGACCATGTCAGCTCGGGGATTTGAACTTGCAACCTTTCGGTTACTAGTCCAACACTCTAACCACTAGGCTACCCTGCCGCCCCAAATGGGGAAGGCTTGGGCGAGTTGCTGTGGGGGGTACAGTGCTGTTGACCGGGGTAGGGGTAGCCAGGTGGAAAGCATGGCCAGCCGTAGAAAAATGCTTATTGAAATTCTCAATTATAGTGGATTTATCGGTGGCGAATTTCTGCTTGAAAAAGCTAGCCTTGGCCATTCTAACTGCCTATGTATATTGGTTTCTAACTTCCCTGAAAAGTTGCATATGACGGGGGCTGTTCGAAGCTAATGCAGAACACAATGGGATGTTTTTGTGTTGGTTAAGAGCAGTCAGGTCTGGAGAGAACCAAGGGCTATATCTCCTCCTGGTTCTAAATTTCTTGAATGAGGCATGCTTATTTAAGATGGTGAGGAAGGATTTTTTTTAAATAACCAGGCATCCTCTACTGACGCGATGAGGTCAATATCCTTCCAGGATACCCGGGCCAGGTCAATTAGAAAGGCCTGCTCGCTGAAGTGTTTCAGGGAGCGTTTGACAGTGATGAGTGGAGGTCACCTGACCGCTGACGCATTACGGATGCAGGCAATGAGGCAGTGATTTCTGAGATCTTGGTTGAAAACAGCAGAGGTGTATTTAGAAGGCAAGTTGGTTAGGATGAGGGTGCCCGTATGAGGGTGCCCGTATTTACGGCTTTGGGGTGGTACCTGGTAGGTTCATTGATAATTTGTGTGAGATTGAGGGCATCAATCTTAGATTGTAGGATGGCTGGGGTGTTAAGCATGTTCCAGTTTAGGTCAACTAGCAGCACGAGCTCTGAAGATAGATGGGGGGCAATCAGTTCAAATATGGTGTCCAGAGTACAGCTGGGGGCAGAGGGTGGTCTATAGCAGGCGACAACGGTGAGAGACTTGTTTTTAGAGAGGTGGATTTTTAAAAGTAGAAATTCAAATTGTTTGGGTACAGACCTGGAAAGTAGGACAGAACTCTGCAGGCTATCTCTGCAGTAGATTGCAACACCGCCCCCTTTGGCCGTTCTATCTTGTCTGAAAATGTTGTAGTTAGGGATGGAGATTTCAGAGTTTTTGGTGGTCTTCCTAAGCCAGGATTCAGACACGGCTAGGACATCCGGGTTGACAGAGTGTGCTAAAGCAGTGAATAAAACAAACTTAGGGAGGAGGCTTATAATGTTAACATGCATGAAACCAAGGCTATTACGGTTACAGAAGTCATCAGCCAGCATCGGTAGTAAAACGGGTCTGGATAGGTGATTGTAGCCCAGGAGTGGCTAATGGAACTCTTCAGCTGGCTAGCTCCGGAATAATTGATGTTTGCTCCGGGACCGACGTAAGCCAATAGTCACTCGGATAGCAGCTAGCTAGCTGCAAGATCCAGGTGTAAATGTCCAGAGCTTGCGGTAGAAATCTGGGGATATGGAGAGAAAATAGTGGTATGCTCTGGTCTGAGTCACGTTGTACAAAACTGGCGATAGCTTTTCGAGCTAAAGGATAGCTGATGACCACCAACAGTGGTTAGCTGAATACTAACGTTAGCCAGTAAACTGGCTAGCTTCTGGCTAACTTCTATTGTGGATTTCAGAATTGAGGTGAATAATACTTTTTTTAAATTGGTGAGGCGGGTTGAAGGAGAGTGTTTTGAAGTTGAGATGTTTTTTTTATTATAAAAAGATATGCGAAGAAAATATGTAAATATATATATACACGGGTCACGACAAGACGAGGACAAAGGACGTCTGACTGCTATGCCATCTTGGGGGAAAAAAGACTGTAACGTTACTGTATGATTGTAGCGGGTTTACTAACGCATTAATTCTATTAGCTATGTTGACTAGGACGTTACTTTATCTAATATGGAGACAACGATGTAGGCTGTGTGTAGCGGTTATGATATGGTTTGGTTTGGACAGGTTTTTTCGCCTGGTCACACAGCTGATGTGTTGTTCATTGAAGTCCACAAAAGAAGGTAAAAGGTGAGAGGAGGAGAGTGCATAGAGGCTAGAATGAATACAACGTGACTGCTAGGTATGAAAGTGAACTGTGTTTATGCGTGATCTGGGGTGTATTCATTCTGCCGACTCTGCTGAAAAACGTTTCTTAAACGAAAGCAAACAAAACAGGGATAGAAATAGCAGAATTTGTCCAATAGAAATGCTCGTTTGTAACTGTTTGACTAATGATTACACCCTAGATAAGCTAGATGCAGGCAAGAGTGTGCAAGGTGGTATTGAATGTGTCAATGTCTGTCCATGTGCAACTCACTGTCTGTCATCTCAAATTTTTCTCTAGAACCTGTGTACACCTATATTATAAACGTTTATTTATAGGCTGTAGCACCTCATGATGGTTATAGGGGAAATTAGAGTATCTTGTAGTAGCCTAAACCTATCAGAAAAATTATCATCATGAACGGCACTGACTGAGATATTATATATTTTTTTGACCAGAGGAAAGAGTGCCTCCTTTTCGCCCTCCGACACCACTTCCAGCAGCATCTGGTTCCATCCAGGGACCAACCAGGAGCAATCCTGCTTAGCTTCAGAGGTAAGCAAGCAGTGGGATGCAGGGTAATATGTTGCTGGTTTAAAGTTGAAGATTAATGACAAAACATTTATAACATACATATTGACATAGTTAAATAAATAAAAGTGTATGAAAATTTAGAAAGGATATTTCATGCTGAAACCTTCAAATTAAACATCAATGGTATTCACTAAGTTGATGGTTTATACACTGAACAAAAATATCAACGCAACAAGTAAAGTGTTTGTTTCCTGAACTGAAATAAAAGATCCCAGAAATGTTCCCCATGCACACAAAAAGCTTATTTATTTCAAATGTGGTGCAAAAATTTGTTTACATCCCTGTAGCAAGCATTTCTCAAGATAATCCATCCACCTGACAGGTGTGGCATATCAAGAAGCTGATTAAACAGCATGATCATTACACAGGTGCACCTTGTGCTAGGGACAATAAAAGGACACTTTAAAATGTGCAGTTTTGTCACACAACACAATGCCACAGATGTCTCAAGTTGAGGGAGAGTACAATTGACATGCTGACTGCAGGAATGTCCACCAGAGCTGTTGCGAGAGAATTGAATGTTCATTTCTCTAGTATGTCGTTTTTGAGAATTTGGCAGTACGTCCAACCGGCCTCACAACCGCAGCCCCACCACGTGTATGGCCTCATGTCGGCGAGTGGTTTGCTGATGTTAACGTTGTGAAAAGAATGCCCCATGGTGGCAGTGGGGTTATGGTATGGGCAGGCATAAGCTACGGAAAACAAACACAATTACATTTTATTGATGGTAATTCGAATGCACAGAGATACCGTGACGATATCACCTCGTTTCAGCATGATAATGCACAGCCCCATGTCGCAAGGATTTGGACTCAATTCCTGGAAGCTGAATATGTCCCAGTTCTTCCATGGCCTGTATACTCAGACATATCACCCATTGAACATGTTTGGAATGCTTTCGATCTAAACTCAGCAAAAAAAGAAACTGACCTTTTTCAGGACCCTGTCTTTAAAAGATCATTTGTAAAAATCCAAATAACTTCACAGATCTTCATTGTAAAAGGTTTAAACACTGTTTCCCATGCTTGTTCAATGAACCATAAACAATTAATGAACATACACCTGTGGAACGGACATTAAGACACTAACAGCTTACAGACGGTAGGCAATTAAGGTCACAGTTATGAAAACTTAGGACACTAAAGAGGCCTTTCTACTGACTCTGAAAAACACCAAAAGAAAGATGCCCAGGGTCCCTGCACATCTGTGTGAACGTGCCTTAAGCATGCTGCAAGGAGGCATGCAGATGTGGCAGCGCAATAAATTGCAATGTCCGTACTTGAGACACCTAAGACAATGCTACATGGAGACAGGACGGACTGCTGATCGTCCTCACAGTGGGAGACCACGTGTAACAACACCTGCACAGCATCGGTACATCTGAACATCACATCTGCGGGACAGGTAACAGGATGGCAACAACAACAACTGCCCGAGTTACACCAGGACCGCAGAATCCCTCCATCAGTGCTCAGACTGTCCGCAATAGTCTGAGAGAGGCTGGACTGAGGGCTTGTAGGCCTGTTGTAAGGCAGGTCCTAACCAGACATCACCGGCAACAATGTTGCGGTTTTGTCTCACCAGGGGTGATGGTCGGATTTGCGTTTATCATCGAAGGAATGAGCGTTACACCGAGGCCTGTGCTCTGGAGCGGGATCGATTTGGAGGTTGAGGTCTGGGGCGGTGTGTCACAGCATCATCGGACTGAGCATGTCTGTCATTGCAGGTAATCTCAACGCTGTGTGTTACAGGGAAGACATCCTTCTCCCTCATGTGGTACCCTTCCTGCAGGCTCATACTGACATGACCCTCCAGCATGACAATGCCACCAGCCATACTGCTCATTCTGTGTGTGATTTCTTGCAAGACAGGAATGTCAGTGTTTGCCATGGTCAGCGAAGAGCCTGGATCTCAATCCCATTAAGCACGTCTGGGACCTGTTGGATCGGAGAGTGAGGGCTAGTGCCATTCCCCCCAGAAATGTCCGGGAACTTGCAGGTGTCTTGGTGGAAGAATGGGGTAACATCTCATAGCAAGAACTGGCAAATCTGGTGCAGTCCATGAGGCAGAGATGCACTGCAGTACTTAATGCTGCTGGTGGCCACACCAGATACTGACTGTTACTTTTGATTTTGACCCCCCCTTTGTTCAGGGACACATTATTCCATTTATGTTAGTCACATGTCTGTGGAACTTGTTCAGTTTATGTCTCAGTTGTTGAATCTTGTTATGTTCATACAAATATTTACACTTGTTAAGTTTGTTGAAAATAAACGCAGTTGACAGTGAGAGGACGTTTCTTTTTCTGCGTGTTTCAGTTCCCGCCAATATCCAGCAATTTCGCACAGACATAAAAGAGATGTGGGACAACATTCCACAGGCCACAATCAACAGCCTGATCAACTCTATGTGAAGGAGATGTGTCACGCTGCATGAGGCAAATGGTGGTCACACACCAGATACTGACTGGTGTTCTGAACCACGCCCCTACCTTTTTTAAAGATATCTGTGACCAACAGATGCATATCTGTATTCCCAGTCATGTGAAATCCATAGATTAGGGCCTAATGAACATATTTAAATTGACTGATTTCCTTATATGAACTGCAATTCAGTAACATCTTTGAAATCATTGCATGTTGCGTTTATATTTTTGTTCAGTATATTTAGGATAATGATTTACAGCATTGTCATTCTACTTATTTTTTATCATCTTATTTAATTATTTCATATATTTTACATGTGATAAGGCCACACAGAGGGCTAGATTACAAACACCTGTGATAATCTGAAGTGTCCAAAAGAGCCACTTGATGTCTTGTGATAAATAAGATAAAACCTTTGAAAGAATTGAACATTTTGGTCGTTTTCAGTAATATACCCTCCCTTTGCAACCCTAGTCCTGGGAAAGTTTGTTTGTGGTGACACTGCTGAAGCAAAATGCCATCAGAATGAAACCACTTTTGAGTAGCCTACATTTACATTTGTGAACATATGTAACATATGTAAACGTACCTTCACCGATGAAGCAGGTTTCAAACATAGCCTTTGGTAATTTCTGCCTTAGATCTGACATTTTAATGGCTCCGTCAACTGCCATTACTGTTGGACTGAAATCAAACAAAATGACTTTCTCAAGTTATGTTACCACAATAAAACAGGAAGTTAAACTTATTTTTTGTTTTGTTGCCTACTGTCTTGCTATGGTGTGCCCTACTAGACACGACCCACATCAAGTAAATTGGAGAGATATTTATAGGATACTGTATTTATAAGTCATAGCATAGGGAGAGAGAGTGCACCTTCACACTAGGGTTGCATTGAACTTACAGTTTAGCTGGAATCAGGGGTCCAGTGCTGGACTTCAGACCCACATGGTAGACCTGGGAGCTGATTTGGAGCTGACCCCTCCAGGGGTAGTAGTGAAACACTGTAATAATATTTACATTTTAGCAGACAATGTTATCCAGAGCAACTTAATGCATTCAGTCAAAGCAGGAATGCACTGTACTGTAGTAGTAATGATATGCCATTGAACGGTACCATAACATTATCCAAAAGGACCTTTGTAACAGTTTGATTCATTACTCACCTGTTTTTTCTTCCTCGCTGCAAAAGAGAAGAAAAAAACAAATCAATAATTTTGTACGTTTTAGAAGATGTTCCTTTTCATCAAATATTTTCTATGAATCTGGAAAAATGAAAAACCCATGAGAGAGAGGGAAATGTACCTCTTCTCTTGGTCCTCTGATGCAGGGGTCTTGGTATCCCAATAGGAAAAAGCCACTATAGCGAATGGGCAGGCATGGCTTGGAGGCTGGACTGTTGAGTCAGCCCCTCCACCAGGCAGCTCGTACATGTAGTACTGCAAAGACCAACACAAATCTCTTCAGCTTTGCTATTGTATTGTATTTATCACTACTGTATCTACAGGTCTATTTCATCAACTTTTCTAGATGCCTGGAGCAAAAACAGGAATAAATTATAACTTTTTTCATTAGGTGGCTTACTAAATTCATTTCTGTTTTATTGCTTTGACACAGAGTGCACATTTGACAATTGAAGGCAACAGAACCCGAAACCCAGCAGGCAAAGCTGGTTGAAATGACGTCATTACAACTGTTTTTTCCTACTGGAAAAGTACACAGTGTGACATGGATGGATGGATGAACGTTAGATGGATGGAGGAATCTCACCTGTGTTCTCTCAAAGGCCAGGAAGGAGCTGGTGTTGGCTGACACAGCACTGAGCTGCTCTGATACATGACAGTCAAACCCATTAGAGGGAGGGGTGTAGTTTACTGTGTAGTTCTCTGTCACATCTCTCACTCTGCCCTGTAGAACAACACAAAAAGAGAGAGAAATTGAATGACAAGCCCTTTCAACAAACAAATCAATCAAATGTATTTATAAAGCCCCTTTTACATCTGAAGTTGTCACAAAGAGCTTTGCAGTAATTCGACCTAAAGCCCAAAGAGCAAGCAGAAGCACGGGGGCAAGGAAAAAACTCCTTAGAAGGAAAAAACCTAGAGGAACATTCAACAGTGAAGTTACACATAGCAACGCCTCTGTGGCTCGTAACTATGTAAATACCTTGGTGAGTCTGATGATGGCGATGTATCCAGACTTCCCGTGGTACCAGCGGTTTAGGTCCAGGCAGTCGGAGTACTTGGACACGTACACACCTGAGTTAACAAGACAATTCACATCATTGACAAGTCTGTTCCCACAGCAAGAACATGGGGCGGTGAGTGCGCCAGCATCCTCCTCTCTGATAAAACCAAAACAACTATATTCAGTACAGAATAAGGCGTGAGGATCTTGAAAGATGTTAGGTGAACTAAATATTTGTAATACAAGGAATACAAATATATGTAGGTTTAATTACATTGAAATATTTAATTTGAGAAGTGGAAATATAGATATTATTTAAAAAAATAATTGAATAAACACATCACACAGTCAATGGGTTTTGGTTTATTTCTAAGTGTGAATATGTTATTTGTGCTCATTTTCCCAATGGTCAATCATGACAGC
Source organism: Oncorhynchus mykiss (assembly GCF_057628025.1). Classification (NCBI taxonomy): domain Eukaryota; kingdom Metazoa; phylum Chordata; class Actinopteri; order Salmoniformes; family Salmonidae; genus Oncorhynchus; species Oncorhynchus mykiss. The sequence goes on along the minus strand of NC_143022.1, from coordinate 55,007,322 downwards.
CCAGGGAACCAAAGCCACACCCTAAAATATGTTTTTTTATACACCTGATCTGACATTAAAGTCAAGGACATGGGAGCCATGTTGTAAAACGCCCCTAGTATCACAGTACCAAGGCACACCCAGTCAAGCCTTACCCAAAACAATTAGCAATATCCTCCAGTGAGTGAGTTCCAAAGCCTTTCAGCGAGTTGCCTGAAGACATGTCAATGCGTGGGAAAACTTTCCATACTTTGGTGCCAACTGCCAAGCCCAACACAGCCTGTGTTCCCTTTCTAAAACAATGAAGTGAGGACTTTGGAAGAGGCTGTGAAACTTCACACTGGTTTTCTGGTTAACTGGGATGGCAGGTAGCCTAGTAGTTAGAGCAAGTAACCATAAAGGTTGCTAGATCAAATCCCTGAGCTGATAAGGTAAAAATTGGTTGTTCTGCCCCTGAACAAGGCAGTGAACCCACTGTTCCTAGGCTGTCATTGTAAATAAGAATTTGTTTTTAACTGACTTGCCTCATCAACACTGCATAATGTAACTGAGGTGGTTTGGCAGAATTGGCACCACACTCACACGATCAACTTGTGTTGGCCCCCTAAGCTAATGCTCAGGCTTTTTCTCAGTAGGCTAACACAGTCCTGCAGCACACAAGGTACATGCTATGGATATGTGGTTAGATATTTTCCTTAGTGTGAGCAGAGAGGGCTGTGCCATGTCAATTTCTCTATAGTGAAGGGAGGAGGTTCACAGGGGAGAAAAAGGAAAAAATAGATTAAGCACATTCAAGCAGTGACAAGTGACGAAACCATACAGGAATGAAAAGGGCTGACAAAAGACCTCTTGTACTAGTACTGAAAAAAATAGGCTTCAACTCTTTTTGTAAAAAGCTGCCTCTAAACAGTTGTCTCTAGTGTTTTTTTTGTTTTTTGTTTTTTAACATGGCGATGTCGTACACATTTAGAATTGTTAACTTTTGAAAGTGCAAAACAACACACTACACAAGGACTCTGACCACGGTTTCCTTCCTCCGTAACTACTGCAGTTATCTCAATCTGGTCCTGGTAGATATACAACGAGCAGACTTTGTCCTACCGTAGATAATCTTACATCACCCTCCCCCTTTTCGAACTGCTAGGGACTGCCTCCGCACCTTGAATTCTATTCAGGAATGCATTTATGAAACTCCAAACAAAGTTAGATATGTACTGTATGTTTGAAGCTAAACTCTCATAACATTACTAACATTCTGCTGGTAAAAGTAGAATCCTTCCAATGAGTTAAAATCATATCTAATTTCTACATCATTAAAAAAAAAAATGATGTATGCCTAAGTATAGGCCAACGCTACTCCCTGCCTCAGCAGACATTACTAGAGTTAAGTTTCACTGGTCTCTCCCCTCTTTTCCACTCTACTTCCACTTTCTCTTTCCAATCAAAGCATTCATATCATATGTCTGTAAAGCACAGTTTCACTTTCCAAAGCAGAGGGAGCAAACATGCACTGAAAAGTCCACCAGCAGCTTGGTAAGAAAACTGCTTTCAATCTCATTACTTATGTTATGAAGTGTATTTAGCCATATACTGCACACTCACGGATAGCATAGTATAGATTATGGTCACAACTTAGACAATTGCATGTCAGTGTGCGAGCAAGTTGCCTCTCTTTAGGCCTAGCTAGCCAAACAGAGCATGTCCATTATACAAGCTTAGAACGGTTCCTTTGTTTAGTTGAGGCCTTGTGGATGACAGCATGAACAGTTTTCATTTAATAGTCAAACGACACATTTTTCTCTTATCCCCTTAAAACAGGTTGTTGTTGACCTAGTGTATTTAACTTCCGTGCTGCGAACCATTTAGTCATTTCCACTTGGTACTTTGCCAACACAAAAAGCCAGGAAATGGGTTTGGGTTTAGCGTCTTGTCTGACCATTGGGCACAAACTGGTTGAATCAACGTTCTTTCAACATAATTTGTCAACGTATTGTGACGTGGAAACTACATGGAAAATACATCGGATGAAAAAAATCACAAAGTAAATTGTTGTTTTGAGGGTGACATTTCAAACACAGGATTACGTGATCATGGTTTTAAAAAACGTCAGATATCCAACGTTATATCCACTATCATAAAAAAAACAATAGGATGAGCAGCACCTCCAACTGGAGAATCAATCAATCTACAGTTATTCATTTAGTCTCCCATCCAAGGTTTTAATGATGCCCAGCACTGCTTAGCTTTGATATTTGTTACTGACTACTACCAATATGCTATCATGAGAATTGTTATTGAGATCTCTTAATAACTACAGTGCCTTGCGAAAGTATTCGGCCCCCTTGAACTTTGCGACCTTTTGCCACATTTCAGGCTTCAAACATAAAGATATAAAACTGTATTTTTTTGTGAAGAATCAACAAGTGGGACACAATCATGAAGTGGAACGACATTTATTGGATATTTCAAACTTTTTTAACAAATCAAAAACTGAAAAATTGGGCGTGCAAAATTATTCAGCCCCCTTAAGTTAATACTTTGTAGCGCCACCTTTTGCTGCGATTACAGCTGTAAGTCGCTTGGGGTATGTCTCTATCAGTTTTGCACATCGAGAGACTGAATTTTTTTCCCATTCCTCCTTGCAAAACAGCTCAAGCTCAGTGAGGTTGGATGGAGAGCATTTGTGAACAGCAGTTTTCAGTTCTTTCCACAGATTCTCGATTGGATTCAGGTCTGGACTTTGACTTGGCCATTCTAACACCTGGACATGTTTATTTTTGAACCATTCCATTGTAGATTTTGCTTTATGTTTTGGATCATTGTCTTGTTGGAAGACAAATCTCCGTCCCAGTCTCAGGTCTTTTGCAGACTCCATCAGGTTCCTGTATTTGGCTCCATCCATCTTCCCATCAATTTTAACCATCTTCCCTGTCCCTGCTGAAGAAAAGCAGGCCCAAACCATAATGCTGCCACCACCATGTTTGACAGTGGAGATGGTGTGTTCAGGGTGATGAGCTGTGTTGCTTTTACGCCAAACATAACGTTTTGCATTGTTGCCAAAAAGTTCAATTTTGGTTTCATCTGACCAGAGCACCTTCTTCCACATGTTTGGTGTGTCTCCCAGGTGGCTTGTGGCAAACTTTAAACAACACTTTTTATGGATATCTTTAAGAAATGGCTTTCTTCTTGCCACTCTTCCATAAAGGCCAGATTTGTGCAAAATACAACTGATTGTTGTCCTATGGACAGAGTCTCCCACCTCAGCTGTAGATCTCTGCAGTTCATCCAGAGTGATCATGGGCCTCTTGGCTGCATCTCTGATCAGTCTTCTCCTTGTATGAGCTGAAAGTTTAGAGGGACGGCCAGGTCTTGGTAGATTTGCAGTGGTCTGATACTCCTTCCATTTCAATATTATCGCTTGCACAGTACTCCTTGGGATGTTTAAAGCTTGGGAAATCTTTTTGTATCCAAATCCAGCTTTAAACTTCTTCACAACAGTATCACGGACCTGCCTGGTGTGTTTCTTGTTCTTCATGATGCTCTCTGCGCTTTTAACGGACCTCTGACACTATCACAGTGCAGGTGCATTTATACGGAGACTTGATTACACACAGGTGGATTGTATTTATCATCATTAGTCATTTAGGTCAACATTGGATCATTCAGAGATCCTCACTGAACTTCTGGAGAGCGTTTGCTACACTGAAAGTAAAGGGGCTGAATAATTTTGCACGCCCAATTTTTCAGTTTTTTATTTGTTAAAAAAGTTTGAAATATCCAATAAATGTCGTTCCACTTCATGATTGTGTCCCACTTGTTGTTGATTCTTTACAAAAAAATACAGTTTTATATCTTTATGTTTGAAGCCTGAAATGTGGCAAAAGGTCGCAAAGTTCAAGGGGGCCGAATACTTTCGCAAGGCACTGTATATAGATTCACTGTTGTTATCAAAGTCATTCCAAAACATAGGTTTAACAGAGCAAATTAAATGTACCCATACTTTATAAGTCATATAGCCTAGTGGTTAGAGTGTTGGATTAGTAACTGAAAGGATGCAAGATTGAATCCCCGAGCTGACAAGGTAAAAACAAGGCAGTTCAGGGGCAGAACTGTTCCTAGGCCGTCATTGAAAATAAGAATTTGTTCTTAACTGACTAGCCTAGTAAAATAAAAAATATCATCAACAATACTATTTAGGCCTATATAGCATTTGCGAAATCATCAACATCTATTGTTTTAAATAAAGGCCCCCGCCAGAGGGCAATGCCTCCCCTGTAATCAATGTAATTCCTGTCCCAGAACGTAAATTCTTGTTTAGGTTCCACCTCTGAAGAACGACAAAGGCTGCTAATACATATTCGCGAATTAGGGGTGGGAACGTTGTGGTGATTTCCACGTGGAGTGGAAAAATAACAACAAGTAGAGGCACAGACAGCGGTCAGCGTAGCTAGCTAGAATGCTATCCTTATCTAGTTAGCTAATATTATCTGGTTGTTGCTGTTGTTGTTTTTTACTATACCGTATTCAAAAGATTAGCCAGCTGGCTAGGCTATGGCTGGTTCTGGATTTGTCATAACAAGCATTTAGGGAAAGCTTTGCCACAGATGGATAGGGGAAGCCAGCATCTCTGACTTTGCCATGTATGGTTATTTCCAAAGTTTTGTCATCTTCTATAAATTGCATCCCACGAATCCGCCATAGAAATACAAAGAATAAGATTAATCTCCGGTATCATCGATTGCCAAACAATTTAACGGTTTCGACCAGTTTCGTTTTTTCTACATTGAAATGGACACGGTGCAACATTTGGTATGCTACTGGCAGGCTTTTCATCTGCTGTACAGCAAAGTCAAGTCAGGCCATGCTCATGCTATGGTTCACAAAGCTAGAAGAAGTGAAATGATAGACTACAATGACCTTGCTCATGATGCACACCACAAATGACACACTACATCCCCAAAAGTATGTGGATGCCTGCTCGTCGAACATATCATTCCAAAATCATGGGCATTAATGTGGAGTTGGTCCCCCTTTTGCTGCCACAACAGCCCCCACTCTTCTGGGAAGGCTTTGCTGAGGAGACTTGCTTCCATTCAGCCACAAGAGCATCATTCAGGTCAGGCACTGATGTTGTGCGATTATGCCTGGCTTGCAGTCGGCGTTCCAATTCATCCCAAAGGTGTTCGATGCAATTGAGGTCAGGGCTGTGCAGGCCAGTCAAGTTCTTCCACACTGATCTCGACAAACCATTTCTGTATGGACCTCACTTGTGCACGGGGGTATTGTAATGATGAAACAGGAAAGGGCCTTCTCCAAACTGTTGCCATAAAATTGAAAGAACAGAAGAGTCTAGAATGTTATTGTATGCTGTAGCGTTAAGATTTCCCTTCACTGGAACTAAGGGGCCTAGCCCGAACAATAAAAAACATCCCCAGACCATTATTCCTCCTCCACTAAACTTTACAGTTGGCATTATGCATTGGGGCAGGTAGTGTTCTATTGGCATTTGCCAAACCCAGATTCGTCTGTCGGACTGCCAAATGGTGAAGCGTGATTCATTACTCCAGACAATGCATTTCCAATGCTCGAGAGTCCAATGGCAGCAAGCTCTACAACACTGCAGCCGACGCTTGTGTGAGGCTGAAGATTCATTTCATGAAGCTCCTGATGAACAGTTCTTGTGCTGATGTTGCTTCCAGAGGCAGTTTGGAACTCGGTAGTGAGTGTTGCAACCGAGGACAGAAGATTTTAACGTGCTATGGGCTTCAGCACTCGGCGGTCCCGTTCTGTGAGCTTGTGTGGCCTACCACTTCGCGGCTGAGTCATTGTTGCTCCTAGACATTGCCACTTCACAATAACAGCACTTACAGTTGACCGGGGCAGCTCTACCAGGGCTTGTTGGAAAGGTGGCATCCTATGACAGTGCCACGTTGAAAGTCACTGAGCTCTTCAGTAAGGCCATTCTACTGCAAATGTTTGTCTATGGAGATTGCATGGCGGTGTGCTTGATTTGACACGCCTGTTAGAAACGGGTATGGCTGAAATAGCCGAATCCACTAACTTTTGTATATATAGTGTGTATGTAACAACATCCTGAGCGCATTGAACACATCAATACAAATGTGAAAACAACAACAAAATAGACCAACAAGTTTGTGTAATTTTCTTTTGCGGGTACCTTTTCAACATAGGATAGACACCAATCAAAGCAGCATGGTCAAAACCATTCCAAAATACAGTCATATCACACAATATTTAATCATTTATAAAATTGTCTTTTTTTTAATACAGACTAGCTAAATAATAAGTGAAACTTGACAAATTATCTAAAGGATTATGATAATTTGCTGGTAAAAAAGTGGAGCTCAGGCAGCCAAGTGTAGGCTATGGCGAAAAGTTGTTTGGCTCAGTCACGAGGAAGAACTTTGCAGGTGTTTCTGATTAATAAACAATGCCATGCTGATGGGTGGTAACATTCACATAAAACCCAGACCCCAAAAGAAACTTAGACTGAAAAGTATTAGAAAGTCACATGGCATTGACACGGAAAATATCTGAAGTTACAACTTTGGTTTTCCCACTTTAAGCCCAAATATATCATACCTTGACTAAAACGATGACTTATTGACTTAAAGTGTTGTGCAACATCATGTGTAAGATATGGGCATCATCTTTCAGCTAAAAATAAAATGAATTTCCGCTCTTGTGAGCATTTAAATTCAACCCAGGGTTCGACTAAAAATAGACAATACATACAGTTGAAGTCGGAAGTTTACATTACATTTAGGTTGGAGTAATTAAAACTAGTTTTTCAACCACTCCACAAATTTCTTGTTAACAAACTATAGTTTTGGCAATTCGGTTAGGATATCTACTTTGTGCATAACACAAGTAATTTTTCCAACAATTGTTTACAGACAGATTATTTCACTTATAATTCACTGTATCACAATTACAGTGGGTCAGAAGTTTACATACACCAAGTTGACTGTGCCTTTAAACAGCTTGGAAAAATCCTGAAAATGATGTCATGGCTTTAGAAGCTTCTGATCGGCTAATTCACATCATTTGAGTCAATTGGAGGTGTACCTGTGGATGTATTTCAAGGCCTACCTTCAAATTCAGTGCCTCTTTGCTTGACATCATGGGAAAATCAAAAGAAATCATCCAAGACCTCATAAAAAAAATTGTAGACCTCCACAAGTCTGGTTCATTCTTGGGAGCAATTTCCAAATGCCTGAAGGTACCACGTTCATCGGTACAAACAATAGTACGCAAGTATAAACACCATGGAACCACGCAGCCATCATACTGCTCAGGAAGGAGACGCGTTCTGTCTTCTAGAGATTAACATACTTTTGTGCAAAAAGTGCAAATCAATCCCAGAACAACAGCAAAGGAACCTTGTGAAGATGCTGGAGGAAACAGGTACAAAGTATCTATATCCACAGTAAAACAAGTCCTATATCGACATAACCTGAAAGGCTGCTCAGCAAGGAAGAAGCCACTGCTCCAAAACCGCCATAAAAAAAGCCAGACTACGGTTTGCAACTGCACATGGGGACAAAGATCGTACTTTTTGGAGAAATGTCCTCTGGTCTGATGAAACAAAAATAGAACTGTATGGCCATAATGACCATTGTTCTGTTTGGAGGAAAAAGGGTGATGCTTGCAAGCCGAAGAACACCATCCCAAACGTGAAGCACGGGGGTGGCAGCATCATGTTGTGGGGGTGCTTTGCTGCAGGAGGGACTGCTGCACTTCACAAAATAGATGGCATCATGAGGTAAAAATTACGTGGATATATTGAGGCAACATCTCAAGACATCAATCAGGAAGTTGAAGCTTGGTCGCAAATGGGTCTTCCAAATGGACAATGACCCCAAGTATACTTCCAAAGTATTGGAGTGGCCATCACAAAGCCCTGACCTCAATCCCATAGAAAATGTGTGGGCAGAACTGAAAAAGTGTGTGTGAGCAAGGAGACCTACAAACCTGACTCAGTTACACCAGCTCTGTCAAGAGGAATGGGCCGAAATTCACCCAACTTATGGTGGGAAGCTTGTGGAAGGCTACCCGAAACATTTGACCCAAGTTAAACAATTTATAGGCAATGCTACCAAATACTATTTGAGCGTATGTAAAATTCCGACCCACTGGGAAAGTGATGAAAGAAGTAAAAGATGAAATAAATAATAATAATAATAATTTACTAGGATTAAATGTCAGGAATTGTGAAAAACTGAGTTTAAATGTTGGCTAAGGTGTATGTAGACTTCCAAATTCAACTGTATATAGGCCTAGGGTTGTAAACGTTGGTTAAAATATAATCTTCAAGTTAATAATTAATATGTTGGATTCACGTCTCCATCTCAACCAAAAATGTAAGTTAAATAATAGGAATAAATCAAATCAAACTTTAAGAGCATTTTAAATCAAATTTGATTTGACTTAGTCCTATTCCTTACCTTTGATTTTTGGTGGAGATGAAGAGGTGATTCCGACCTCCCGGGTGGCGCAGTGGTTAAGGGCGCTGTACTGCAGCGCCAGCTGTGCCATCAGAGTCCCTGGGTTCGTGCCCAGGCTCTGTCGTAACCGTCCGCGACCGGGAGGTCCGTGGGGCGACGCACAATTGGCCTAGCGTCGTCCGGGTTAGGGAGGGCTTGGTCGGTCCTTGTCTCATCGCGCACCAGCGACTCCTGTGGCGTGCCGGGCGCAGTGCGCGCTAGCCAAGGTTGCCGGGTGCACGGTGTAGCCTCCAACACATTGGTGCGGCTGGCTTCCGGGTTGGATGCGCACTGTGTTAAGAAGCAGTGTGTTGTGTATCGGAAGACGCATGACATTCAACCTTCGTCTCTCCCGAGCCCGTAAGGGAGTTGTAGCGATGAGACAAGATAGTACAACAATTGGATACCACGAAATTGGGGAGAAAAAGGGGTAAAAATTCAAAACAAAAAGAAGATGTGATTCCGACATATCAATTATTAATTTATAGACAAACTGGATATTGAATTGTGGTTGGTTGTCAATGCAACCAAATATAATTTAAAGGAGATGTATCTTCTGCTTGGATAGTTCTATTTGTGCCACTGACTTCGTCTGGCTTTAATTCCAGTTTAAATAAGTGACATGTTGAATTCACGTCTCCATCTCAACCAAAACTCAAAGTTAAAGAATATGCCTAAATCAAATCAAACTTTAAATGCACTTTTTAAATAGGATTTAGTTCTATTCTTTAACTTAGATTTTTGGTTGTGATGGAGATATGAATCCAACGTATACATTTTTTATTTGTAGACAAACTGGAAATAAAGCCAGAAGTCAGTGACACAAAAGATAAATCTCTTTCAAATGTTGATATTTGGTTGCGTTGACAACTAAACACAATTCAATATCACATTTGCAATACAGTAAATAGCCTAATAACTTTCAAGTTATCAAATTATATGTTGGATTCACTTCTACAAATAAACCCCAAATAAAAGTTAAAGAATAGGATTTAGCCAGTGGCTCAGATGAAACTATCCAAGCATTAGATAAATATCATTTAAATGTTGATATTTGGTTGTGTTGTTAACCAAACACAATTCAATATTACTTTTGTAATACAGTAAATAGCCAAAAGTTAAGACCGTCTTACAAGTATTTATTCAACCTTAATGTAACACATCCATGGCCACATATTGAGGTTACATTTACTATAATGTCTTCTTATGTATTCCTAGAAATCGTGCATGTTCAACATAGCATGCAAAGGATGCAGGTCTGTGAAAATCTTCACAACTGCTATAATAATCTGCGCAGACTCTCAAAAAGCATTAATCACTTGCACTTTTAATGTAGTCTCAACTGCAATCCAGGTCATTTGGTTGTGCTACTAGATGAAGCACAGTAATAATACATTAAGTTGTTGTATAAATACAAAATGTCTGACATTGTATTCCTATTTAAACGTTGTTGCTTTTAAATGGTTGAAAGCACAGTGATAACACATTTTGATGACATTGTTTTTCCATTGGAATTTGGTTGTACTTTTAAAATGGTTGAAAGCATCGTGGTAAAATATTGCGAATTCAGCGGGTGAATAAAGGTTTAAATGACATTGATCAACGTCTCAACCAAATATTACCCAAATTTCCACGTTGAAATTATGTGGTGTGCCCAGTGGATGATATCTCGTTTTCTATGGCGGAGGAGTTATAAAACAACATAGAGGAGCTCATTTACCCTTTGAAGGATCTCCAAGCGTTGAGCATGTACTGTGACCAGGGATTACACCAGTTTCTCCCAGTTTATTTGCCTTTAAAATAGAAAAATAGTGATTAGTAGTGATTAGTAACTTCGCTTGGGATGTTTCGAGGTAGTTTTCTATGACAAGAAATTACAGATATGGGTTTCTCCATACAAAAAGGGAGTCCGTGTGTGACTTTCTTTCCTTTTTTATCAGAAATATTAATGCAGATATGGTTATAATTGTGTTTAGAGTGATATTACTCTGGTGTTCATTGATATTCTTCCTTATTTATTATTTTCACCTTATTTTTGTCGTCAAACAGTAAGAACCCATAGGACTCCTCCAGTTCTTCCTCTGAGTATCCCATGCCTCTCCTTCCAGTTCGGAAGGCCTCATACTGTCCAACAACAAGAAAGAGGTCATTCTTTATGTCGTATGCGACCAACATCTTGCTAGAAAAAGTCAAGAGATTTTATGTAAACATGTACTTAACAACTGACTGAACAGCACAATAAATACTAAGTATTACACATAGTATGTACTATCAAATATAACACATTTACTATCATGTAAAAGTACAAGTACGATCATGTATTATCAAGTATTACAAAGATATTATCATGTAATAACTGAACTCTCTGGTCATAGGGGGGGCGGTGCACTGAGGGGTAAGCAGGTGGATTAAAAAGTTACCAAGTCGTCAAATATACTGACCCGTTCTTGCAGGGTGGTATTCTTTATCAAGAAAGCAGAGTTGTATCTGAAAGACTGCTTGGACTCCTCATACATGTACATGTTCTGCAGTGGAGGCAGAATACTGTTGTCGAAGGGCTCAGAACCTGGTAGTACAGGTAACAAAACACCTGGTGGTTGGAACAGGATGAAGATTAAATAGTGACTTTACCGCAGGGTTGTAAATTGTTATGTTTTGTACCAACAGTTGCCATGCATTTGTAACTACCCATATTGATATATTATATAATTGTTTCGATTATATTCTAGGCTATTCTATACTATGTGCCTTGCATTGGTAACTACCACATGTATGATTGAAAATACTATTACATTCTATTCTAGGTGTCACACATTTGTAACAACCATACTGATTCTATTCCATTTTCAATTCTATTCTAGGTGTTATGCATCTGTAATAACCATATTGATTCTATTCCATTTTCAATTATATTCTAGGTGTCATGCATCTGTAATAACCATACTGATTCTATTCCATTTTCAATTATATTCTAGGTGTGTTATGCATTTGTAACAACCATATTGATTATATTCCGTCTTCAATTCTATTCTAGGTGTCTTGCATTTGTCACAACCATTTTCATTATATTTTACATATTCTATTTTGAGTTAGTCGTAAATACTGGTGAGCCTGTTGTTAAAAGAACAATATAAAAGTATGTGGACATCCCTTCAAAGGAGTGGATTTGGCTATTTCAGCCAAACCCGTTGCTGACAGGTGTATAAAATCGAGCACACTGCCATGCAACCTCTATATACAAACATTGGCAGTAGAATGGCCTTACTGAAGAGCTCAGTGACTTTCAACGTGGCACCTTCATTGGATGCCACCTTTCCAACAAGTCAGTTTGTAAAATTTCTGCCCAGCTAGAGCTGCACCAGTCAAATGTAAGTGCTGTTATTGTGAAGTGGAAACGTCTAGGAGTAACAACGGCTCAGCCGCTAAGTGGTAGACCACACAAGCTCACAGAATGGGTCTGGCAATTGCTGAAGCGCGTAGCATATACAGAGTTCCAAACTGCCTCTGGATGCAACGTCAGCACATTAACTGTTCGTCGGGAGCTTCATGAAATGGGTTTCCATGGCCTAGCAGCCGCACACAAGCCTAAGATCACCATGCCCCAGTGCACAAAGCGAGGTCTATACAGAAATGGTTTGTTGAGATCAGTGTGGAAGAATTTGACTGGCCTGCACAGAGCCCTGACCTCAACCCCATCGAACTTTGGGATGAATTGGAATGCCGAGTGTGAGCGAGGCCTAATCGCCTAACATCAGTGCCCGACCTCACTAATGCTCTTGTGGCTGAATGGATGTGAGTCCCCACAGCAATGTTGCAACATCTAGTGGAAAGCCTTCCCAGAAGAGTGGAGGTTGTTATAGCAGCTAAGGGGGTACTAACCCCATATTAATGCCCATGATTTTGGAATGAGATGTTCGGCGTGCAGGGTGTCCACATACCTTTGCTCATGTAGTGTATTTATGCCAAAATTAGTGTTTTACCTATGGAACTGCATTATCTGGAGTGCTTACGAATTCTAACGACAGTGAAGTTGGACCAGTAACCTATGCACACGTGACAAAATACTGTAAACACTGTAACACTCATAAATAGACCTAAAAACCAATGATGTATGACTACAACCAATTCTCGAAATAGTGAAATGTAAATTATGAATAGCTATCATATAAAAGTGTTATAAGAGTGATAACGAATTATGGTTGACCAAAAACTCTATTCGTCACCTCTTGCGGCACCATTCTCGATTTCCATGGTTGAAAAAAACGTATGAAATCAGTTTGTGCCTTTTTCTCCTCTTGACATTCGCAGACCACCTCCGTCTTCCATTGACATTCCGATACTTTTAATTCGTCTATTCCGAGAAAAATGTAGCCAATCCATATGAATTATTTGGCGAAGTCTTTGTGCCAAAGGCAAGTTTCCACATACGTTGCAACCAGGAAGAAGTACGAAAAAGAAAAAACGTCGCGATTAGAACACACTTCGATATTTTGTGAATTTTTCTGACACTATACTCAGATATGTCACAAATAGCATATATATATATATATATTCACCGAGTAATGTAATATTAACTCAACGTAAAGTAGTGCTTCCAAAAAAGAAACAGAAACTTATGTCACCCCGCATCCATTTTGAGACTGATTTGCTTTCTTGTCTCCACTCCGCTAGTAGACGCAGTTGAGTAGATGCTTGAGCTTTTCAACATCAAGCACAAACTGAAAACTGTCCATGAATGGAATACATTATGTCCATTAAAAGATTTTAGGTGTGGCAAACATATGCATTTAGAGCAGACTGTCATTTACAGTAGGCCTACATTTTATACCGACATTTTACAAATAGGAAAATTAGTTAGAAAAGTTCCACTTCTTCACTGAATATATCTCATCTATGTGGCGTTATACGTGTCTACACCTCGATTGTAAAACGTAACATTAAATTAACAACTGAAAATGCAATGCCGCAATAGAGTGATTATTAGAAGACTCGAACTGCTAATGCAACGAGAACCGGACGTGACGAATGCTAAGGGGGGGAGAGTGGACGATTGAAAGTGGAAACTTCCGTTCAATCTTTGGAAGGCTGGTTGCATTCCAAACCCTTAAAAGACACACCCTATCCCCACAAATTAAGTGAACACTTCTGACGACGTATCCTGACGTCTGACGAGTATACATTTGCAGGGCAAGGGGCGAGGAACATTGACGGTAGTGCCCCTGTATGCGATGCATGTGCCACGGTCAGCCTGGAGTGTGTGAAACTGCTCATACAGCATGGGGCTATGGTCAACCCTCCACTGTTTACCTTCTCACCCATCCCCGAGGCCTGCGTTGGGCACCACACACAGTATAAAGACACACACACTGGGATGATTTGTAGTTTACTCCCCTTAAGTGTTTTAAACTATGACTGGCGTTTTTGTGTGTGTTACAGGTAACTCTGAGTGTGTTCAGCTCATGATAAATGTAGGAGCTCTGATGGAGGCCCATGACTGCCACTTTGTCCCAAATATATTGACATAGTAAAATAAATGTGTGTAAAAAAAAAAAAAAGGATATTTCATGCTGAATTCCATTAATACTGTATATGTATGCGGCAAAATGCAAGACTATTAAGTTTATAAGTGTGAAATTGTCTTCTTTTGCATGGTCTCTGCATGATTGGACTGTTGAAAATGTGGGTGTTACAGGTGTCAAGTACACCCCTTCAATGAATATCTGCAGGTTATCATATTCAATCATGTTAATACTTTTTACCCTTTTTTGCTTTACTGAAGTTACATTTTAAATAATATGTTGCAAAAGAAAAAGTGCCATATTCAGTACTTTTTGAGGACGAGAAATTCAAAACTATGACAAACTGTCACATGAAACGCTCTGTTTGAGAAGAATGAGGAAGGAACGTCTTGTCTGATGGTATGGATGTGGCCATGGAAGTAGGGTCTTACCATGGTTAGAACAGTTGCACAAGTAAGCATGGTTTAAAAGGTCACTGTCAGCGTCCGAGCATACTTACACACACAGACCAGAGTACTTCCTCTTTCTTCACATTAGATGACTTCTGTTCCCTCTCCACCAGCGACAGCTGTGACGCATGCAAAAACACAGAAAATGTGCGATTGTTTATACTGATCTAAAACGATGCATGGGTATATCTTTTGTTTGTGTCTATTATATTCAGAAGCTGAGCTAAGGTGTCAAAGAAATTGGACTTTGCTTGGGAAGTAAACTCATACAATGTGTGACTGTTGCTACCAATTGATCTATTAATTTTCTGTAAAAGAGAATATGTATAATAAAATTGAGTGTTCATATACATTTTCATAATAAAACATTTGGTAGTGGAATTGGGGAAATCGGGTCTAGACTTTAATATCCATTATTATTTTTAGCATTATCATTAAATAGCCTACCTAAAATATGTAATGAGTCTTATTAAACTATGTAGAATTGCAGGATATCAGCTGAAAAACAACAATTTTCTTAGGTACAGTAGCAGTCAAAAGTTTGGACACACCTACTCATTCAATAGTTTTTCTTTATTTTTACTATTTTCAACATTGTAGAATAGTACTAAAGACATCCAAACTATGAAATAACACACATGTAATCAGGTAATAACCAAAAAAACACATCAAAATACATTTTAGATTCTTCAAAGTAGGCACCCTTTGCTTTGATGACAGCTTTGCACACTCTTCGCATTCTCTCAACCAGATTCACCTGGAATGCTTTTCCAACAGTCTTAGAGGAGTTCCCACATATGTTGAGCACTTGTTGGCTGCTTTTCCTTCACTCTGCGGTCCAACTCATCCCAAACCATCTCAATTGGGTTGAGGTCGGGTGATTGTGCAGGCCAGGTCATCTGATGCAGCACTCCATCACTCTCCTTATTGGTCAACTAGCCCTTACACAACCTGGAGATGTGTTGGGTCATTGTCCCGTTGAAAAACAAATAATAGTCCCAATAATAACGCAAACCAGATGGGATGGCATATCACTGCAGAATTATGTGGTAGCCATGCTGGTTAAGTGTGCCTTGAATTTGAAATAAATCACTGACAGTGTCACCAGCAAAGCACCATCACACCTCCTCCATGCTTCACGGTGGGAACCACACATGTGGAGATCATCCGTTCACCTACTCTGCATCTAACAAAGACACAGCGGTTGGAACCAAACATCACACATTCGGACTCATCAGACCAAAGGACAGATTTCAGTGTCTGTTACTTGACCGCTGTGAAGCATTTATTTGGGCTGCAATTTCTGAGGCTGATTGGTTGGAATTGAGAGAGGTGATTGACAGGTCTGAAGGCTAGTCAGGTTCTGTGTATTCAAATTATTTATTTTAAACTTACATAATTCCATAGTTCATTTTTGTCAGGGACCATGTATACGGAACAAAAATATAAACGGAACATGCAAAGTGTTGGTCCCACGTTTCATGAGCTGTAATAAAAGATTCCAGACATTTTTAATACGCACAAAAAGCTTATTTCTCTCAAAGTTTGTGCACAAATTTGTTTACATCCCTGTTAGTGAGCATGTCTCCAAGATGTTATGCCACACCTGTCAGGTGGATGGATTAAGAAGCTGATTAAACACTTTGATCATTACACAGGTGCACCTTGTGCTGGAGACAATAAAATGCCACTCTAAAATGTGCAGTTTTGTCACAACTCAATGCCACAGATGTCTCAAGTTTTGAAGGAGTGTGCATTTGGTATGCTGACTGAAGGAATGTCCACCAGAGATGTTGCCAGATAATTTTGTGTTAATTTCTCTACCATAAGCCACCTGCAATGTCGTTTTAGAGAATTTGGCAGTACATCCAACCGGCCTCAAAACCACAGACCACATTTAACCACGTCAGCCCAGGACCTCCACATCCAGCTTCTTCACCTGTGGGTTTGCACAACCGAAGAATTTCTGCACAAACTCTCAGAAACCGTCTCAAGGAAGATCTGCGTGCTCGTCGTCCTTACCAGGGTCTTGGCCTGACTTCCATGTGTTATTTCATAGTTTTGATGGTTTCATTATTATTCTACAATGTAGAAAATAGTAAAAATAATGAAAAAAACTGGAATAAGTAGGTATGTCCAAACTTTGGACTGGTACTGTACGTCGAGTTAAACAAAATAATACAATTAATAAAAGCATGACATTTTTCAAATGTGAAAAAGGTGGTCAAGATGTGTTGGTATCTGTACTGATGGCGCAAAAACCATGACAGGGAGACATAGTGGAGTGGTAACACACGTGCAAGAAGTTGCTCCCGATGCCACTTGAGTACACTGCAGCATCCACCGAGAGGCTCTTGCTGCAAAAGAATGCCTGACAGCTTGAAAGACGTTTTGGACACAACAGTGAAAATGGTTAACTTTGTTAAAGCAAGACCCCTGAACTCCCGTGTATTTTCTGCATGATGACGAGTTTCTCACATGATTGGCCTATCTGGGTGATGTTTTTTCTCACCTGAATGATCAGAATCTAGGATTACAGGGACTCTCCGCAACTATATTCAATGTGCGGGACAAAATTGAGGCTATGATTAAGAAGTTGGAGCTCTTTTCTGTCTGCATTAACAAGGACAACACACATGTCTTTCTATCATTGTATGATTTTTTTGTGTGCAAATGAAGTCAAGCTTACAGACAATGTCAAATGTGATATAGCGAAGCACCTGAGTGAGCTGGGTGCACAATTACGCAGGTACTTTCCCAAAACGGATGACAAACAACTGGATTCGTTATCCCTTTCATGCCCTGCGTAATTCATGTCCACTTACCAATATCTGAACATGAGAGCGTTATCGAAATTTCAAAAAGTGGTTCTGTGAAAATGTCATTTAATCAGCAGTCACTGACAGATTTCTGGATTGGGCTGCGCTCAGAGTTTCTTGCCTTGGCAAATCGCGCAGTTAAGACACTGATGTCCTTTGCAACCACGTACCTATGTGAGAGTTGATTCTCGGCCCTGACTAGCATGAAAATTAAATACAGGCACAGACTGTGTGGAAAATTATTTAAGAATGAGACGCTCTCAAAAAACAACATTTGAGAGTGCGCTGACCCTGGTGCTAGAGGGGGTATGATTGGGCCTATAACGTACACTTCTAGCAACCGATGGTTTTCGAGTTCGAATCTCATCATGGACAACTTTAGCATTTTAGCAACTTTTCATCTACTTACTACTTTTTTAGCTACTTTGCAACTACTTAGCATGTTAGCTAACCCTTCCCCCAATTCCTTTTAGCTAATCCTTCCCCTAATCTTAACTCTTTTAGCTAACTCTGCCCTTAATCCTTTAACCTAACTCCTAAACTTAACCCTAACGTTAATCCCTAGCCTAGCAAACATTAGCCAGCTAGCTAACGTTAGCCACCAAACTAGAATTTTGCAAATTCGTAACATAATGTACATCTTGCAAATTCGTATCATATAATACGAATTGTAATTTGTTACGTATCATCCACAAATGAATACATACCATACAAAACGTCTCACATACAGATACAGTTGAAGTCAGAAGTTTACATACACTTATGTTGGAGTCATTAAAACTCGCTTTTCAACAACTCCACAAATTTCTTGTTAACAAACTATAGTTTTGTCAAGTCGGTTAGGACATCTACTTTGTGCATGACACAAGTCATTTTTCCAACAATTGTTTACAGACAGATTATTTCACTTATAATTCACTGTATCACAATTCCAGTGGGTCAGAAGTTTACATACACTAAGTTGACTGTGCCTTTAAACAGCTTGGAAAATTCCAGAAAATGAGGTTATGTCGAAAAGTTGTTTGGTTCAGTCACGAGGAAGAACTTTGCAGGTGTTTCTGATTAATAAACAATGCCATGCTGATGGGTGGTAACATTCACATAAAACCCAGACCCGAAAAGAAACTTAGACTGAAAAGTATTAGCAAGTCATCCCATAAGGGAAACACATGGCATTGACACGGAAAATATCTGAAGTTACAACTTTGGTTTTCCCACTTTAAGCCCAAACATTGACTAAAACGATGACTTATTGACTTAAAGCGTTGTGCAACATCATGTGTAAGCTATGGGCATCATCTTTCAGCTAAAAATAAAATGAATTTCCGCTCTTGTGAGCATTTAAATTCAACCCAGGGTTCGACTAAAAATAGACAATACATACAGTTGAAGTCGGAAGTTTACATTACATTTAGGTTGGAGTAATTAAAACTAGTTTTTCAACCACTCCACAAATTTCTTGTTAACAAACTATAGTTTTGGCAAGTCGGTTAGGATATCTACTTTGTGCATGACACAAGTAATTTTTCCAACAATTGTTTACAGACAGATTATTTCACTTATAATTTACTGTATCACAATTCCAGTGGGTCAGAAGTTTACATACACCAAGTTGACTGTGCCTTTAAACAGCTTGGAAAAATCCAGAAAATTATGTCATGGCTTTAGAAGCTTCTGATAGGCTAATTCACATCATTTGAGTCAATTGGAGGTGTACCTGTGGATGTATTTAAAGGCTTACATTCAAAACACAGTGCCTCTTTGCTTGACATCATGGGAAAATCAAAAGAAATCATCCAAGACCCCAGAAAAACAATTGTAGACCTCCACAAGTCTGGTTCATCCTTGGGAGCAATTTCCAAATGGCTGAAGGTACCACGTTCATCTGTACAAACAATAGTGCGCAAGTATAAATGCCATGGGACCACGCAGCCGTCATACCGCTCAGGAAGGAGACGCGTTCTGTCTCCTAGTGATGAACGTACAACAGCAAAGGAACCTTGTGAAGATGCTGGAGGAAACAGGTAAAAAAAAGTATCTATATCCACAGTAAAACGAGTCCCATATCGACAGAACCTGAAAGGCCGCTCAGCAAGGAAGAAGCCACTGCTCCAAAACCGTCATAAAAAAAGCCAGACTACAGTTTGCAACTGCACATGGGGACAAAGATCATTATTTTTGGAGAAATGTCCACTGGTCTGATGAAACAAAAATGCAACTGTTTGGCCATAATGACCATCGTTATGTTGCAAGACGAAGAACACCATCCCAACCGTGAAGCACGGGGGTGGCAGCATCATGTTGTGGGGGTACTTTGTTACAGGAGGGACTGCTGCACTTCACAAACTAGATGGCATCACGAGGAAGGAAAATTATGTGGAAATATTGAAGCAACATCTCAAGACATCAGTCAAGAAGTTAAAGCTTGTTTGCAAATGGGTCTTCCAAATGGACAATGACCCCAAGCATACTTCCAAAGTTGTGGCAAAAAGGACAACAAAGTCAAAGTATTGGAGTGGCCATCACAAAGCCCTGACCTCAATCCTATAGAACATTTGTAGGTAGAACTGAAAAAGCGTGTGTGAGCAAGGAGGCCTACAAACCCAACTCAGTTACACCAGCTCTGTCAGGAGGAATGGGCCCAAATTCAACCAACTTATTGTGAGAAGCTTGTGGAAGGCTACATGAAATGTTTGTTAAGTTAAACAATTAAAGGCAATGCTACCAAATACTAATTAAGTGTATGTAACTTCTGACCCACTGGGAATGTGATGAAGAAATAAAACTGAAATAAATAATTCTCTCTACTATTACTCTGACATTTCACATTCTTCCAATAAAGTGGTGACCTAACTGACCTAAGACAGTGAATTTTTAACTAGGATTAAATGTCAGGAATTGTGAAAAACTGAGCTTAAATGTATTTGGCTAAGGTGTATGTAAACTTCCGACAATTATATCTAGTTTGATCTGTGAAGATGGTCACTCAGTCGAGCAGTGTAAGAAAGAAAGGAAATGCACAAGGAGACGATCACCTTTCTATAGAAAGAGGGAACTATTATGGATGCTCATAGGAACCTTGTTGCCTGCCTCTTAACCAAACCAAAAGCCAATAGCCCTTGCTAACCATGAAACATCTGGTCATGTTGGGGCCAGGAAGAAAGTGTAAGAACTGGACACGCACTGAGGAAGGCACAAGCTGAAATATATCCGTGCAGTGTATTAAGACACTTGTTACTATGAATTTAAGGAAATAAACACAAACTGCAAATCATATCAAGTGAGTGCTGGTCCTTTCCTTCATGCTCGGGTCTATTTTTCTCTTCTTCCTGTCTGACTGACTTGCCCAAAGTAAACTGCCTGTTACTCAGGCCCAGAAGCCAGGATAAGCATATAATTGGTACCATTGGATAGAAAACACTTTGAAGTTTGTAGAAATGTTAAAATTTATTTATGAGACTATCACACAATAGATATGGTAGGAGAAAACCCAAAGAAAAACCAAACTGACATTTTTTTTTTGAGAGCCCATGCTCTTACAATGGAAAGTATAGGCATATTCAAATCCAGCTCCCAGATTGCAATTCCTATGGCTTCCACTATATGTCAACAGTTCTTGTTCAAGGTTTCAGGCTTGTTTCTTCCAAAACGAGGAAGAATTATGAGTTTTAGTACTGGGACTTGGAAATCAGTCTGTACGTGCGCAACGAAGAGGACATTCACCTGCTAATATCATTTTCCTATTGAACATACTTCTTTCCGTATGAAATATTATAGTTTAATTACATTTTAGGGTACCCGAAGATTACATAGAAATGTATTTGGACTTGTTTTAACAAAGTTTAGCCGTAGCTTTTTGGATTCCTTTCTCTGCATGTTGAACGAGTGGATTGCTCAAATCGATGGCGTCAATTAAACAGACTTTTTGGGATATGAGGAAGGATTTTATCTAACAAAATGACACATGTTGTAGCTGGGACCCTTTCGATTGCAAATCAGAGGAAGATTTTCAAAAAGTAAGCTATTTGTGATTTTATGCAGCCTGTGCCGGTGGAAAAATATGTTGATGTGCGGCGCCTTCCTCAAACAATCGCATGGCATGCTTTCGCTGTAAAGCCTACTGTAAATTGGACAGTGCACATAGATGAACAAGAATTTAAGCTTTTAACCGATATAAGACACTTCTATGAACCGAAATGTTTAATATCCATAAGTTTTATGATTATTTATTTGAATTGCGCACCCTTCAATGTCACCGGAAGTTGTCGACAGGTGTCCCGCTGGCGGGACGCCTAGCTTAATTTATATCTAAACAAGTTAAACCATTTGCTAGACCAGCAGGATAAGTCGATTGAGTCGATTGATGCACCAGTTACATAACAAAAAAATCCCCATCAAAAATCGGTCAATATAATTAAGCTAGAGATGTCTGTTTTTTGCACTATCACGAACACGATAGTGTTCTGTTTTGCTCTACAACCCCCACAAGTGTCACGGGACTCGTCTGAAGGTAACCGGTACCTGTTACAAAAAATAAATTATGTTTTTTGCCTACTTAAATATATGTTAAAAATATATATTTCCTGAGTTTTTTTTTTATGTAGCCTAGATTTAGGACAAACATGTCAAAACCTTGTTTTCTATTAGTTATTTTGACTGTCCATCTTGCCATTTAGGAATGTGTTATTCAATGTGTTTCTATGGACATCAATATTTGATCAAAAACAAATGTGTATATATTTTTTTTGATACCTAAAGGGGGACTAAAACTCCAAACGTGGGTTATGTGGATTTCAGCATAGCTGTGATGTGGTCAAAGTTACAATAAAAGGGTACTAAAGAGACACAGGTTTGCAAAAAAACGTTCAATAAATTCCCTGGTTTTCCCTTCTGATTCTGGGAATCCTCCAACCGGGATTTTAGGAAAACCGGAATTTTGCAACCCTGGACAGACATATACACTGAATGGACAAAACATTAAGAACACCTGCTCTTTCCATGACATATGCTGACCAGGTGCATCCAGGTGAAATCTATGATCCCGTATTGATGTCACTTGTTAAATCCACTTCAATCAGTGTAGATGAAGGTGAGGAGACAGGTTATAGAAGGATTTTTAAACCTTGAGACAATTAAGTACAACTCAACAGTAGGAAGGCGTTCTTAATGTTTTTTACACCCAGTGAAGATTTGTATTGAACCTACTGGTTATTAACCAGCATTTCACCAGGTCTTGGAAGGACCGCTTCTCCCTCCTCCCTCTCACGCTGTAGTGTTTGAGGACATCATTGGTAGCAATTTTGAGCTCAGGTGCATCCTGTTTCCATTGATCATCCTTGAGATGTTTCTACAACTTGATTGTTGTAAATTCAATTGATTGGACATGATTTGGAAAGAAACACACCTGTCTATATAAGGTCCTACAGTTGACAATGCATGTATTCATTCTATGTATTCATTCTATGGAGTCTCACTGGGGTATAATAACATTCGTACAAACATTTGTAATTAAAATCTTAAATGTTTACATTAGTAGAGGAGCAGTATACCCTGACGCAAACATTCGGCCATAACTCATCACTGATAGTCAGACAAAGATCCTTTTCCCAAATTATTTTCAAAGGAATACATGATTTTGTAGATATAGGAGATTTTGCCTGTGATGGATTGTGCTGTAGCAAGAAGGGTCTCTTGTTTCGTTCAGCTGTGCTCTAAACCTCCCCTTGGAAGTGAATGAGGAAATTACGTGTCTAATTTCAAGATAAATAAAAAAATAAATGTATCTTGGCACATTGAATTCACTGCAGGGGTCTTGAAAGGATTTCAGTGTAGTTGTGTTCTGATGAAACAGGTCTGAAAAGGTCCTGATCCCTAGAGTATGCCAAAGAATAAAGCAGGTATTACTCAGGGCTTTTGGCAAGTCTCAATTGCATACCATAGGCGAGTGAGAGCATATCTGGGAAGAAATGCCAAGGTATTTATTACAGTCCTTCCATGCTAGTAGGGTGCTGTAAATCACAAAGATTTTGGGTATGTTGCCCACTTCAAAAAAGTTATTAATGAATATAATTGAGCTTAGGGGCAATTAACCACAGGATTGGGCCTCTATCTAAATCCATATTGAGTCTTGTCTGTTTGTGATCCATGTTAGCATGTTGTGGATTTGGACAGACCAGTAGTACAATTGAAGGCAGGGAAGGGCAAGACCACCCTTAGATTTAGGTTTCAATAGAGTGGAGAACTTGATCGTAGGTTTTTTATTGCCATTATAAATTTGGTGATGCTTTGGTTGGTTGTTTAGAAGAAAATAACTGGGAGATTGCATGGGAGCATCTGGAATAAATAGTTCAATCTAGGGAGGATGTTCATACAGATAACATTGATTCTTCTGACTAAGCTAATTGGGAGAGACATCCAGGTTCAGAGATCTTTCTTGATTCGATCAAGGAGTGGGAGAGATTTTTCCTTGAAAAGGACCATTCAGATCTGGTGTTACAAAGATCCCAAGGTATTGAAACCCTTGTGTCTTCCATTGGAACGGGCAGTGTCTTCATAGAGCTGGTGAGTGTAAGATTGAGAGGGCTCACAATGGATTTGTTCAAATGTATCTTATATCCTGGAAACTTGCCGTATTGAGCAATTGTGTCTAAAATGGGAGGAATTTCTCAGGGTTGGATATGTAGAGCAAGACATCATCCGTGTAAATGGAAATCCTGTGGTGAAGGTCGCCTGCAGAAACACCCATAAAACTTGGATTGCTCCTTATCAACTCTGCCAAAGACTCCACCCTCAACAAGTAGAGCAGGGGGGGAAAGCGAGCATCCTTGTCTTACTCCTTATCAACTCTGCCAAAGACTCCGCCCTCAACAAGTAGAGCAGGGGGGGAAGCGAGCATCCTTGTCTTGCTCCTTATCAACTCTGCCAAAGACTCCGCCCTCAACAAGTAGAGCAGGGGGGGGAAAGCGAGCATCCTTGTCTTGCTCCTTATCAACTCTGCCAAAGACTCCGCCCTCAACAAGTAGAGCAGGGGGGGAAAGCGAGCATCCTTGTCTTGGGCCACGTCCCAAAGGGAATTTGTCAGAATTCAGACTGTTAGTAGTCACCATGGAATTTGGATGAGAATATAGGGACTTCATCCATTTAATAAAGTTATTGACTGAGACTGAGAACGGAAAGCACCTCTCCGTCCTGTTGAACGCCTTCTCGACATCCAGTGAAGCCAGCGGGACAGGGGTCTTTTGTGTGTTTACTTGATCTATAATATAAAAAAGTTGGAAAATGTTATCAGAAGAGTACCTATCTCTAATACATCCGGTTTTGTCCACTTTTATTATTTTGGGAAGAAGAGTGTTTCGTCTTTTGGCGAGTGATTCTGTAATTATTTTATAGTCGAAATACAACAAGCTTCAGGAGGAGAAGCAGGATAGAGGGTCCTTTTTTTGTTGAGAAACACTGTAATGTGGGCTGTGTACATAGTCTGGGAGAGCTCAGTTTTTGCAAAAATAGGGCTAAACTGGGTCCAAAAAGCTTTGTAGAACTCTCTAGGAAATCCATTTGGGCCATGGCACTTAAGTGGCATACAGATAATTGCCTCTAGGACCCCCTCAGGAGTGAAGGGGGAGTTGAGATCTTCTTGGTCAGTCTCTGATAATTTTGGTAGCAAGATTCCCTCTAGTAAGGAATGGAGTTCTGCATCTGTATGTTTTCTCTCATAAGTATATAATTTGGAGTAAAAATCATGAAATGTTAAATTTATCTTATTTGGTTCATATCGTCATGTGCTGTTCGGATGGCCATGATTGTACGCTCTTGACTGCTCTTTTTTTAATTGGTATACAAGCAATCTGCTAGGCCTATTGTTATACTCAAGATAACTATACTATAGTCCAGGTTTAGTTTGGCTTTGGCTGCTTTAAGTTGACTCCAGGAGGCGCTGTCTGGGGATTGTTTATGTACTTTTTCGCAGCATACCAGCTCCCTCTCAAGATCTAACCTGTGTGCTTCCATTGCTTTTTTCTTAGAGAAAGCATATGCAATTAGATGACCTCTTAGAGTCTCACATTGTGGCCGGAGAAACAGGAGAGTCTTTGTTGTCTTGTATGTAGTTGTCTATCCATGTATAGTCGTGGCCCCAAAAAGTTTTGAGAATGACACAAATATTAATTTTCACAAAGTCTGCTGCCTCAGTTTGTATGATGGCAATTTGCATATTCTCCAGAATGTTATGAAGAGTGATCAGATTAATTGCAATTAATTGCATTCCCTCTTTGCCATGCAAATGAACTGAATCCCCAAAAACTTTCCACTGCATTTCAGCCCTTCCACAAAAGGACCAGCTGACATCATGTCAGTGATTCTCTCATTAACACAGGTGTGAGTGTTGATGAGGACAAGGCTGGAAATCACTCTGTCATGCTGATTGAGTTCGAATAACAGACTGGAAGCTTCAAAAGGAGGGTGGTGCTTGGAATCATTGTTCTTTCTCTGTCAAGCATGGTTACCTGCAAGGAAACACGTGCCGTCATCATTACTTTGCACAAAAAGGGCTTCACAGGCAAGGATATTGCTGCCAGTAAGATTGCACCTAAATCAACCATTTATCGGATCATGAAGAACTTCAGGGCGCCCAAGAAAGTCCAGCAAGCGCTAGGACCGTCTCCTAAAGTTGATTCAGCTGCGGGATCGGGGCACCACCAGTACAGAGCTTGCTCAGGAATGGACGCAGGCAGGTGTGAGTGCATCTGCATGCACAGTGAGGCGAAGACTTTTGGAGGATGGCCTGGTGTCAAGAAGGGCAGCAAAGAAGCCACTTCTCTCCAGGAAAAACATCAGGGACAGACTGATATTCTGCAAAATGTACAGGGATTGGACTGCTGAGGACTGGGGTAAAATCATTTTATCTGATGAATCCCCTTTCTGATTGTTTGGGGCATCTGGAAAAAAGCTTGTCCGGAGAAGACAAGGTGAGCGCTACCATCAGTCCTGTGTCATGCCAACAGTAAAGCATCCTGAGACCATTCATGTAGGGGAGGGGGTTGCTTCTCAGCCAAGGGAGAGGGCTCACTCACAATTTTGCCTAAGAACACAGCCATGAATAAAGAATGGTACCAACACATCCTCCGAGAGCAACTTCTCCCAACCACCCAGGAACAGTTTGGTGATGAACAATGCCTTTTCCAGTATGATGGAGCACCTTGCCATAAGGCAAAAGTGATAACTAAGTGGCTGGGGGAACAAAACATCGATATTTGGGGTCCATGGCCAGGAAACCCCCCAGACCTTAATCCCATTGAGAACTTGTGGTCTATCCTCAAGAGGCTGGTGGACAAACAAAGCCCACAAATTCTGACAAACTTCAAGCATTGATTATGCAAGAATGGGCTGCCATCAGTCAAGATGTGGCCCAGAAATTAACTGACAGCATGCCAGAGCGGAAAAAGAAGGGTCAACACTGCAAATATTGACTCTTTGCATCAACTTCATGTAATTGTCAATAAAAGCCTTTGACACTTATGAAATTCTTGTAACTATACTTCAGTATTCCATAGTAATATCTGACAAAAATATCTAAAGACACTGAAGCAGCAAACTTTGTGGAAATTAATATTTGTGTCATTTTGGCCACTACTGTAGTGACCAATGTATTGAATGCTTCATTGACTGACGCCCAGTGACGCAAGCCTACCAGACGAGCTAAATGCCTTTTTATGCTCGCTTCGAGGCAAGCAACACTGAAGCACGCATGAGAGCACCAGCTGTTCCAGACGACTGTGTGATCACGTTCTCCGTTGCCGATGTGAGCAAGACCTTAAATAAACAGGTCAACATTCACAAAGCTGCGGGGCTGGACGGATTACCAGAACATGTGCTCTGACTGGCAAGTGTCTTCACTGACGTTTTCAACCTCTCCCTGACTGAGTCTGTAATACCTACATGTTTCAAACAGACCACCAAAGTCCATGTTTACAAGAAAGCAAAAGTAACCTGCCTAAATGATTACCGACCCATAGCACTCACGTCTGAAGCCATTACATGCTTTGAAAGGCTGGTCATGGCTCACATCAACACCATCATGCCGGAAACCCTAGACCCACCCCAAATCGCATACTGCCCCAACAGATCCACAGATGCTTTGTGACTACTATAATTTCCCATTTTATCCAGTATAATTGCAGTCATTCTGTTTTGGATTTCTGTTATTCCAAACACCCCGCAGGGCAGACATCCCAATTATTCGCATAAGGAAGCGACGCAGAGGAAGTAGAGTCGGATGCCTCATCCGGATCCGCAGAAGTCGAGTAGGAAAGCTGCCGTTACCGTCAATATTACTCGCCAATGTACAATCATTGGACAATGAACTAGACGAGGTCGATCACGAATATCCTACCAACGGGACATCAAAAACTGTAATATCCTATGTTTCACGGAATCGTGGCTGAATGACGACATGGATATTCAGCTAGCGGGATATATGCTGCACCGGCAAGATAGAACAGCACACTCTGGTAAGACAAGGGGGGAGGTCTGTGAATATTTGTAAACAACAGCTGGTGCACAAAATCTAAGGAAGTCTCTAGATTTTGCTCGCCTGAAGTAGAGTATATTGTGATAAATTGCAGGCCACACTACTTGCCTAGAGAGTTCTCAGCTATACTTTTGTGGCTGTTTACTTACCACCACAATCAGATGTGGGCACTAAGACCACACTCAGTCAGCTGAATAAGGAAATAAGCAAACAGGAAACCACTCACCCAGAGGCGGTGCTCCTAGTGGCCGGAGACTTTAATGCAGGGAAACTTGAATCAGTTCTACCAAATCTCTATCAACATGTTAAATGTGCAACCAGTGGGGGGAAAAAAAATTCTAGATCACCTGTACTCCACACACAGAGACGTGTACAAAGCTCTCCCTCACCCTCCATTTGGTAAATCCGACCACAATTCTATCCTCCTGATTCCTGCTTACAAGCAAAAATTAAAGCAGGAAGCACCAGTGTCTATAAAAAAATGGTCAGATGAAGCAGATGTTAAACTACAGGACTGTTTTGCTATCACAGACTGGAACATGTTCAGGGATTCTTCTGATGACATTGAGGAATACACCACATCAGCCACTGGCTTTATCAATAAGTGCATTGAGGACGTCGTCCCCACAGTGACTGTACGTACCAACCAGAAGCCATGGATTACAGGCAACATTCGTACTGAGCTAAAGGGTAGAGGTGCCGCTTTCAAGGTGCGGGAGCTTCAAGCTCCGGAAGCTTACAAGAAATCCCGCTATACCCTGCGACGAACCATCAAACAGGCAAAGCGTCAATACAGGGCTAAGATTGAATCATACTACACCGGCTCCGACACTCGTCGTATGTGGCAGGGCTTGCAAACTATTATAGACTACAAAGGGAAGCACAGCCGTGAGCTGCCCAGTGACACGAGCCTACCAGATGAGCTAAATAATTTATATGCTCGCTTCGAGGCAAGCTTCACTGAGGCATGCATGATGAGAGCATCCGCTTTTTCCGAACGACTGTGTGATCACGCTCTCCGTAGCCAACGTGAGTAAGACGTTTAAACAGGTCAACATACACAAGGCTGCGGGGCCAGACGGATTACCAGGACGTGTGCTCCGGGCATGTGCTGACCAACTGGCAGGTGTCTTCACTGACATTTTCAACATGTCCCTGATTGAGTCTGTAATACCAACATGCTTCAAGCATACCACCATAGTCCCTGTGCCCAAGAACACAAAGGCAACCTGCCTAAATGACTACAGACCCGAGGCACTCACGTCTGTAGCCATAAAGTGCTTTGAAATGCTGGTAATGGCTCACATCAACACCATTATCCCAGAAACCTTAGACCCACTCCAAGATTTGTAAAACAGAGTCAATATAGTACAGTCTACATTAAAAGGTGTCTGTCAGTATGGGAACTAGTACAACTATTAGTGTACAACATGTACAGAAGTGGGGACAAAACACCTCCTTGAGGAGAGCCTGTGTTGGTATTGCGTATATCCGACACGTGGGGACCTATTTTGACTCGCTGTGAGCGTTGGCTCAGGAAGTCCAACAGCCACAAAACCAGCCCCCATCTAAGGAGAAGTCCCAAATGAGTCTCTGTGCCAGAATGTAAGGCTGGATTGTGTTGAAGGCAGAAGAAAAGTAAACAAACAGAACCCTGACATGGGATTTAGCACCCTCTAGATGTCTATAGACCATGTTAAGGAGGGTAAGAATGGCATCTTCAACTCCTCTGCTAGGCTGATAGGCAAACTGAAATGGGTCGAGGAGCTTCTGGGTGACACTGAGAATATGACTTTTCACAATTTTCTCAAGGCATTTCATTACTAAGAATGTCAAGGAGACAGGGCGGTAGTCATTCAGCACAGAGAGATTGGATGCTTTAGGAATTGGTATAATTATAGATTTTTTTCCACAATACTGGAACGTGCTGCTGGTTGAGTGAGGATTGGAAAATGTCTGTAAAAACACCAGCCAGTTTTTCAGCACAGTGCTTTAACACATGCCCACTTATTTTGCCTGGGCTTTTGTATGTGTTATATCCCCTGAACAACTTTAAAACATCAGATTGTTTAACAACAACTCTCTCAAACATTTGTAATGATGCGTCCATTTGTTTTACCTCCAACACAAAGTTGTCTGATTCAAATCTTGAGAAGAAAACATTCAGTTAATTAGCCATGTGCTGGCCCTCATATCCCCCAAGGTCAGCACTGGTTTTTCCCCTGCCTATGTGGGGGCACTATAGCCATGGATTTAATCCCTTGCCAGGCCACCCTTGCGTTTCCTGAGGAGAGGGTCCTCTCCACCCTTTGCTTGTATGCCTCCTTGTCCACCAGTATCTGTATTTTTATCTCACGTTGTACATCTCTTAAAGCCTGTCGATCACCCCGAGCATAAACTGGTCTTCTTCCTATCAAGTAGTGATTTTAGATGTTTTTATACCCAAGGCTTGTTGTTAGGGAAGATTTTACAGGTCTTAGTAGACACAACTGACTCAACACAGAAGTTTATATAGCCCGAAATCACATCTGTGAGTTCATCAAGATCAGAGCTGCTGTCCTCAAATACCTCCCACATAGTACAGTCAAAACACCCCTGGAGACCAAATACCTCCCACATAGTACAGTCAAAACACCCCTGGAGACCAGATACCTCCCACATAGTACAGTCAAAACACCCCTGGAGACCAAATACCTCCCACATAGTACAGTCAAATCACCCCTGGAGACAAGTGATACTGTTGTCATTCCAGATCCAGATTCTCCCTCTCCAGGAGCCGACAGTAGGTTGGCCTGAGGTAGTTTTAACTGTGGGTTTCTCCCTCTCCAGGAGGCGACAGTAGGTTGGCCTGAGGTAGTTTTAACTGTGGGTTTCTCCCTCTCCAGGAGCCGACAGTAGGTTGGCCTGAGGTAGTTTTAACTGTGGGTTTCTCCCTCTCCAGGAGCCGACAGTAGGTTGGCCTGAGGTAGACCACCTCGTGGTCTGATGTCTCCAGGGGAGGTCTGGTGGTGGCAGAGAAAGCCTTTGGTATCGTCCCATAGCACAAATCAAGAGTCTTATTTTTCCCGGTGTGACATTTCACATACTGATGGTATGTGCGCAAGACTTTGTGCAAGGTACAGTTGTTAAAATCCCCTAAAATAAATTTGGGTGCGTCGGGGGAAATGGATTCCAGTTTCTGTGACAGATTATAAATCATCTCTGATGCCTTTACGTGTATTATATTAGCTTTAGGTAGAATCTACACATCGGTAACAAACAATTGGGGAACTCACGGGGCAGATAGTGAGGCTCGCAGTGACACAGAAAGCAGTTCAATGTCGGGGGTACAGCGTCTCTCTCTTACCAGGATCCATTTACACCACTGGTCCCTGACAAGCAGGCAGACGACCCCTCCGTGAAGTTTCCCTGTGACTGTCAGATCACGGTCCGCTCTGACCAGAGTGAAGCCGGCCGGCTCCACTTCTCTGTCCGGGACTCTGCCATCCAGCCAAGTCTCAGTAAATGCCAGCAAACAGGCCTCCCGATATTCGTGTTGGAAGCGCAGATAAGCTGACAACTCATCTGCTTTCCCCCTCAGTGACTGGCCATTAATCAGCAAGGGAAGTTTGTTCTTAATTTTTTAAGTCTTTGTCTGATTCCCCCGCGTTTTCCACGTTTGCATTTGGGTTTGTAATCCACTCGCAGACAATCAGGTATTAGATAGGCCATTGGGATATCCATCGCGTTTGTGTTTGAGTTGCATTGTAGTAAGAACTCCCTGCTCTATTGGATTCCGCTGCCAGCAGCGTTTTCATAACTTAGTCCGTTCGTAGCGGGTATGTACACCATCAACAAGATCAGTCCAACACCCCACCACTGTAAATCCATGGTTGGCAAATTGTTTGTAAGCTAAGTGTACAAATTAAAAACAGAAAATAACACCTGACGGGTCACCCCCAGGTGTTGAGGGTAGGTAGCAACACATCTGCCACACTGATTCTCAACACTGGAGCTCCCCAGGGGTGCGTGCTCAGTCCCCTCCTGTACTCCCTGTTCACCCACAAATGCATGGCCAGGCACGTGTCCAACACCATCATTAAGTTTGCAGATGACACAGTGTCAACACAACAGTGCCTGAACACCGACAACGTCGAGACGTCGAGACAGCCTATAGGGAGGAGGTCAGAGACCTCCTCCCTATAGGTGGGGTAACATCTCACAGCAAGAACTGGCGTATCTGGTGCAGTCCATGAGGAGGAGATGCACTGCAGTACTTAATGCAGCTGGTGGCCACACCAGATACTGACTGTTACTTTTGATTTTGACCACCCCTTTGTTCAGGGAAACATTAATATATGTCTGTTAGTCACACGGTTGTCTCAGTTGTTGAATCTAATGTTTATAAAAATATTTACACGTTATGTTTGCTGATAATAAACGCAGTTGACAGTGAGAGGACATTCTTTTTTTGCTGAGGTTACATTAGCATACAGTGCCTTCAGAAAGTATTCTGACCTATGGCTTTTCCCCACATTTTGTTGTGTTACAGCCTGAATTTAAAATGGATTATATTCATATTTTGTGTCACTGGCTTACACACCATAACCCATAGTGTCAAATTGGAATTATGTTTATCAAAATATTTACAAAATAATAAAACATGAAAAGCTGAGATGTCTTGAGTGAATAAGTAGTAAACCCATTTTGTTATGGCAAGCCTAAATAAGTTCAGGAGTAAACATTTACTAAACAAATCACATAATAAGTTGCATGGTCTCACTCTGTGTGCAAAATAGTGTTTAATGATGTTTTTTGAATGGCTACCTCATCTCTGTACCCCACACATACAATTATCTGTAAGGTCCCTCAGTTTAGCAGTGAATTTCAAACACAGATTCAACCACAAAGACCAGGGAGATTTTCCAGTGCCTCATAAAGAAGGGCAGCTATTTATAGATGGGGGAAAAATCTGACAATGAATAGCCCTTTGAGCATGGTGAAGTAATTAATTACACTTTGGGCACTGTATCAATACATCCAGTCACTACAAATATACAGGCGTCCTTCCTAACTCAGTTGCCGGAGAAGAAGGAAACTGCTCACGGATTTCACCATGAAGCCAATGGTGACTTTAAAGCAATTACAGAGTTTAATGGCTGTGATGGGAGAAAACTGATTGTTTTAACAACATTGTAGTTACTCTACAATACTAACCTAATTGACAGAGTAAAAAGAAGGAAGCCTGTACAGAATAAAAATATTCAAAACATGCATCCTGTTTGCAATAAGGCACTAAAGTAATGCTGCAAAAAATGTTGCAAAGAAATTAACTTTTTGTCCTGAATACAACATTTTATGTTTGCGGCAAATCCAATACAATATATTACGGAGTACCATTCTCCATATCAAGCATAGTGGTGGCTGCATCATGTTATGGGTATGCTTATAGTGTAATCTTTAAGGACTGTTTTTCAGTATAAAAAATCATTGGAATGAAGCTAAGCTCAGGCCAAATCCTAGAGGAAAATCTGGTTCAGTCAGGTTTCCACCAGACACTGGGAGATGAATTCACCGTTCAGCAGGACAATAACCTAAAACACAAGACCAAGTCTACACTGGAGTTGCTTACCAAGAAGACAGTGAATGTTCCTGAGTGGCCGAGTTACAGTTTTGACTTAAACATGCTTGAAAATCTATGGCAAGACTTGAAAATGATTGTCTTGCAATGATCAACAACCAATTAAAAAATAGCTTGAAGAATTTTGAAAAGAATCTAGGTGTGCAAAGCTCTTAGAGACGTATCCAGAAAGACTCACAGCTGTTCACCTGCCTCACCTAAAGCCTATTATTGTGGGAAATTGCTATAGACCAACAAGAGCTAACAGTCAGTATCTGTATAATATGTGTGAAATGTTTGATAATGTATGTGATATCAACAGAGAGGTATTTGTTCAGGGTGACCCAAATATTGACCGGCTTTCAAGCTTCAAACTGTAACCAGTCCCTGAAACCAGGTTTGGGATATCATATACCACGATACAAACAGCACAGGAATGAAATCATCCAAATATATTGATCACATCTTTACTAATGCTGCAGAAATCTGCTCTAAAGCAGTATCCACATTTATCTGATGTAGTGATCCTAATATGGTAGCCATCTAGGAAAACCAAAGTTCCAAAGGTTGGGCCTAATATAGTGTATAAGAGATCATACAAGAGGTTTTGTACTGATTCATATGTTGAAGATAAATTAATATTGGCTGGTATGTTGTGTGTAATGAGGAGCAACGAGACACTGCACTTGACATATTTATGAAATGGCTAAACAGCTGATTGTCAAATGTACTTTAAACTGAGAAATCATGGGACTAAACTAAACAAAAAGAAGATGAAACTGTGATATGAAACAAAGATAAATTATATAAAGAAGCTTAGCAAAAAGCTTTGGAGCACCTTAAATTACATTATGGGCAAAAAGTCAAACTCCTTCATTGAATCAGATGGCTCATTCATCACAAAACCCACTGATTTTGCCAACAAACGCTGAACCTATCCATCCATAACAGACCAAATTATGGAATACATTGTAATTTTGAATTCCGTAAAGTGAGAGTGTGGAAGAGGTAATTTTTTTTACTGTTGTCTGTCAACAATTACAAGTATATCGTGTCCCTAGGGTGGCAACACATGCAGTAAGTCAAACATTTGGATACACCTACTCAATCAAGGGTTTTTCTTAATTTTTACTTGGTATTTTTACTATGAACTTATCCTCTGCAGAAGAAGTAACTCTGGGTCTTCCTTTCCTGTGGCGGTCCACATGAGAGCCAGTTTCATCATAGCGCTTGATGTTTTTTGCGACTGCACTTGAAGAAACTTTCAAAGTTCTTGACATTTCCGGATTGACTGACCTTCATGTCTTAAAGTAATGGACTGACGTTTCTCTTTGCTTAGTTGAGCTGTTCTTGCCATAATATGGACTAGGTATTTTACTAAATAGGGCTATTTTCTGTATACCACCCCTACCTTGTCACAGCACATCTGATTGGCTCAAACACATTAAAAAGGAAAGAAATTCCACAAATTAACTTTTAACAAGGCATGGCTGTTAATTGATATCCATTCCTCATGAAGCTGGTTGAGAGAATGCCAAGATTGTGCAAAGCTGTCATCAAGGCGAAGGGTGGTTACTTTGAAGAATCTCAAATATAATACATATTTTGATTTGTGTAGCAGTTTTTTGGTTACTACTTGATTCCATATGTGGTATTTCATAGATTCGATGTCTCACTATTATTCTACAATGTAGAAAATAGTAAAAATAAAGAAAAACCCTGAAATGAGTAGGTGTGTCCAAACTTTTGACTGGTACTGTATATATTTATTATTTCATTATTAGATTTTTTTTCCTGCCTCTTAGGCCCAAGGGCTTCAGCCCCGGTAATCCCCTGAATTAATCCGTCCCTGTAAATAATGGAGTCATACATACTGATGGAAGCATAATTATATTTGGTGTACTAACAAATTAGAAGTCAATACAGAATGTAGCTTCAAACAGTAAGAACATTATTAGAAAACCACTCAAAGAACACTTGTCATTGTACCTACCGTATACACAGACAAACACATGCAACAACACACTATGTCAATTTCTCACTTTCTTAACTATGGCTTGGTCCGTTTCCATGAGCTGCTATTCTACCTTCCAGAACACTGATTTCATATGGTGCTAGAACAGCGAGCACACATCTAAACCACCATAGGAAACCAGCTTCTGGGGGGAGCAATTTAGTGTTTTGTTCAGTGTGTAGGAGGTCATTCAACTTGTCTTCATTCTACCAGAAGAGGTCACTGTCTGCACATAGGTGTTGTAGGCTATTTGTGGTTTGAAGAGCAATGCGATGGCCTGGCGTGAGATCAGCTTGTTACGAAAGTAGGATGTAGGGAAGTCACAGGTTACCTAGGTCACGGGTTGGAGAGAGAAAGAAACTGTCCTTTATCTCATTTCACTTGTGCATGCATGTCTGTCACATTCAAAAAAATTAACAGCAGAGGTTGTGGTCTGGTCTAATGTAGAATTCAGAAACCAAATCATTAGTGATAAAAAAACAACAACATGAACAGGGAAACAAGGAGGATGGGGTCTTGGAGAAATTCCGCAAGCTTGCACTCTAGCAATACAGTTACAGTGGGTAGTATTTCCTATATACACACAAGAACAGGCTACAGTTGACTTCCAACAAGAGGGAGAAGCAGTATGTGGATATTTTGAAAGTTTGCACTTTAGCAATACAGTTGGCAGTATTTTATACATCCATACAAGAGTACAGCTTCCCTGAAGAGGAGCGAGGTCCAACACAGTACCGTTGCAGCATCAGCAAAGCAGGGCAGGAAGCTCTGGGGTATTTGGGAGGTCTTCGCCTGCGAGGAGTAAGAGGGAATAGAAAAGAGAGTGAGTTTGTAAGAAAGAGAGGAGTTGTGTGTTATAGTGAGAGTCTATTAGCCTTAATGCAAGCATGCGGATGAGGGTTGTGTTGAGAGCGTGGGCACGGTCTTCTCTTTCTGAAAGTGATATTTCTATGACTTTGAGTCATGTTGCGCTCACATCCCAACTAACAACATGTTCCCACATCTTTAGAGTCTCATTGGGTCATTAACTAACGTTTTCATAGGAATGTTCCCGTGATGTGCAAGAGACCATTCCCTTAATGTCAAATAAAACCTACCCAGAACGTGGTTACCATGTTCTCAGAACTTAAAGATATTCATGTTCTAGATATGTTTCATGGGAACATTGACACGAAGTTCACCAAGGGGTGCAGGAGGTAGTGTAGTTTTTTTTGAGTCAGGATATTTGGTGGTGTCAGAATGAGGGGATAGTCAGGGTCTGTGGAAAGGGAACTATAGGTCTCGAGTTGACTTTGACAGTAATCTCTGCCATGAAGGTGGTTAGTAATTCGCCTTGTGACTCCTATAATGTGTTCCCAACTACCTCCCATGTGAGATGAGTATGGGGTTGTTGAAGATCTACGTACAACCTTGTCCACTCAGGTACCTGTCTATCTTATCATTGCCATTGTTTGAGTCAATCGTGAGCTCTTTACAAGTACCAACAAAGTTGCCACTGGGTACACACTGGTTGAATCAATGTTGTTTAAACGTAATTTGTCAACGTATTATGACATGGAATCAACATGGAAAATACATCGGATTTGAAAAAAGTCATAAACCAGTACTTTCATCTAATTTCAACCAGCATTGTAAACATTGAAATTAGGGTAAAACTTCAACTTAAATACATTGACTTAACCTGACTAACAGGTTGTTACATTAATCGAATTTCAACATAATCATCAGAACTACTGTATGTATATATTGAAATTGTGGTGAAAATTCCACATAGAAACATTACAAATCTTTTTTTTAGTATTCATTATATATATATATATTAGGTAGTTGAAATGTCAAATTTTATATCTGATTAATCTTGGTTTCAATGTTGATAGTAAAATGGTATGTTTGGATCGATGTAATTGTTCCAACATCATGCCATCAACTTAAAGAAAGAGATATATTGAAATGCCAGTCCAACTATTCCTGCCTGAACAGTGACTCCTACTGGTATATGAGGGGTAATGTACTTCAGTTAGAACAAGTCTACTGTCCAGATGCCTACTGCTATGTACCCTGCTTAGCAAACAAGCTAAGTGTACATTTCAGCTGAGCTATCACGTCAACACATGTAGACATTGATCAGCATCCATACTCATTTTGTGTAGACTACTTAAATAACATTGAATAGTTGAAAGTAAATCCTCTAACTTTTCTTAAACAAGTTGTATGTGAAAGTACATTCTGAGTGAGGTCGGGTTTATGTAGGCTACATTGACATCTAATTTGCCCAACAAAGGACACCAACATGTCAACGTGTACCTAGGTACAGGACCGTAACTAGGGTTTGAGTTTTAGTGAGGCCCTGTCCTTGCAGCTAGGTACAGGGCCGTAAACCAGGGTTTTAGTGAGGTCCGGAAGGGAGCTCATTTACTGCCTTGCGGCTAGGTACAGGGCCGTAACCAGGGTTTGAGTTTTAGTGAGGTCCGGGAAGGGAGCTCATTTACTGCATTTATATAAAATTTAAAACCCTTAAAATGGGTCTGAATAACTTCTTAAAACTTTTACTGAATGTTTCAATAAGACTTTCTTAATAACACTGCTAAAGCCTTAGATTGCTGCACCACTCGGGAGCCCATCATCATGGTAACCACATGCCCCATAGTGAGTAGTATCTATCTGCGGACCGCATATCTGGGGCGTGGGGCATGGTGTATAGTGATGATCGACTACACACCACGTCCAACAAGTAGTGCCATGCGAGAATTGAATTGATTACACTTGCTAGCTAGCGACTCGGGAAAGCAGTGCTCGCGGGAGCGGCATGTAGTAACCGTAGTCCGCAGACAGACATTATTGGCCGAGGCTGCCTGCTAGCAGTGAGTCTCTTTATTTTAGATGGCAGTGAAGTTCTATTTACAAATATTGGGTCGGTGTCCATCTCAAACCACTCTCTTTCCCAAAATGGACACAAAAAGCTTTACTTAATATAAATTGTCAAACAACTCTCCCCCTCCTCTCCTCTCATTTAATATGCAGACACAGCATCATTTCCCAGCCTTGCTTCCCTCAGGAATACACACTCACGGAGAGAGAGACTTCAGGGAGTGCGTTTTCTGTCAAATGGGCCTGTCTCGGTGGATCCAGGCCCATTCTGTGATATCTACAGACATTTTAGAGCAAACCTACCAGCTCCGCGTTGCTTTCTCCTATCAAATGTCAACACTTGAACTGAGACGTCAAAGCGGCGGCCGCACCATGTAATGGAAATGATTCACTCCATTCTACTGACAGAGAAAGCAATCACGGGAACATCATTGGGCTGGATCAGTCAATATAACAACATGGATTTCTCACTCTGTGTTTTTAACTTCAACGGACAACTTCAGAGCAAACCCGGTCTGTGACCATGTAAAGCAGATTGTAAAGCCCATATGTAATGATATTAACCATCTACATAGAGAATTCATGACATTACAAGACGCAGAAAACATGCAAAATACCTATCAAATAAATGGGGAAAATGCCCAAGGGCATTTCCAAGTATTTGATGTATGGGCCAGCCAAGTGTCCTCAGCTGTACAGTAGGTACGGACACTAAATGTGAGGACAGTAATGTATGGATGGGAGTCGTTTATAACTATACTGTCTCGGAGTTAAGCTACACACTGAGAGAAAAGCCAATTTGTAGTTACCCGCACTACAGATCAGTGACGATACAGACAGAGGGACCCACTCCACATATGGGATAGAACTGACAGAATGAGGCTCGCCACTCTGAGTAAGAAAAATAGCTATAAATATGCACAGCCAATGTAGTACAAGATCCAGATGTGTGGTCACCTAGCACTTCCATTAGCTACATGGATACAAGAGAAAGAGAAACAGAGAGTCAAAGTGAAACTTACACACGTCACACACACACACACACACACACACACACACAATGCACAGTGAAACCAGAGTCTGAAAGTGACGCACAGAGAGCGAGAGAGCAAAATACTGAAAGTGAAACAGACACACACAAACACTGCTTACACACACACACACACACACTCCGGTGTCTACAGTACAGTGCATGACAGATGCCCAGTTAGTCAGAGCATGCACAGAGAACATGAGATTGATTTACAGTCTTGTGGCTTGACTTCTGCATGCACTACGTGTTTCAAAGATCTACTTAACTACACAAACACACTTTATTCTACCACTATTATATGAGCAGGAGGCTGAAGAAATTTGGTTTGTCACCAAAAGCACTCAAACTTTTACAGATGCACAATCGAGAGCATCCTGTCGGGCTATATCACCGCCTGGTACAGCAACTGCTCCGCCCACAACCAAAAGGCTCTCCAGAGCGTAGTGAGGTCTGCACAACACATCACCGGGGGAAAACTACCTGCCCTCCAGGACACCTACACCACCCGATGTCACAGGAAGGCCATAAAGATCATCAAGGACAACAACCACCCGAGCCACTGCCTGTTCACCCCGCTATCATCCAGAAGGCGAGGTCAGTACAGGTGCATCAAAGCAGGGACCAAGAGACTGAAAAACAGCTTCTATCTCAAGGCCATCAGACTGTTAAACAACCACCACTAACATTGAGTGGCTGCTGCCAACATACTGACTCAACTACAGCCACTTTTATAATGGAAAAATGTATGTAAACATGTATCACTAGCCACTTTAAACAATGCCAGTTTTATGTTTACATACCCTACATTACTCATCTCATATGTATATACTGTACACTATACCATCTACTGCATCTCGCCTATGCCGTTCTGTACCATCACTCATTCATATATTTTTATGTACATATTCTTCATCCCTTTACACTTGTGTGTACAAGGTAGTTGTTGTGGAATTGTTAGGTTAGATTACTCGTTGGTTATTACTGCATTGTCGGAACTAGAACCACAAGCATTTCGCTACACTCGCATTAACATCTGCTAACCATGTGTATGTGACAAATAAAATTGTATTCGATTTTGATTTGAGTTACTACGTCTATAAAAAATAAAAACAACAGACAAACAGTTATTATAAATTGATCAACTATAAATGCTGAATCTTACTGAAAACACAAGCTACTTTTAGATGACACAATATAACAACCTTATTGAACTTAACATACTTGTTATGACGGTGCATTTCAGTTGCATTTATAGTCTTGAATAAAAAAAAGTTACATTTACACAAGCACCACTCTATCTATACCTGTTTAAAAATCGCCCACGGTGAGACATATGGTGTCCCTCAGGCATCATCTCCATGCTGCCTGTGTTGCTGTGCTGTCCGGTTGTAAGGAGAGGAGCCCAGCCACCCAGCCTATCCATGAAGATATACTATACTGTAGCTCTCAGAGTCCTCATGTCTGTCTCTATACAAGCCCACAGAAAGAGTAGGGAATAGATGCCTTGAGCCGTTGCTACCAGAGAGACTGTACTGCTAGCCTGTCTCTTCCTCTCTCTGCCTTCCCCTCTAGCTTTATTCTTTGCCTTCCTGTCTCCTTTCTCCCCGACTTCTTTCTCCTTGTTCGGTCTGCCTTCCTCTCCGCCTTTTCCTCGTCAGTGTGAGGGTGTGATCTGTTCATCCAGTACTCACGCAGTCATTCTTACACCGAGTCAACAGGCTTTGCCGCACACTCTCTTGCTCTCTTTTATCAGTCTCTCTCTCTCTCTTACGCACTCTCTCTCTTTCTTACTTACTCATACACAAATACGCATACACACACACACACAAATAAGCGTACACACACACAACCGCACTCTCTTACATAGTGACACCGTATCTTATCCTCTATCTCATAAACAAACAAAGGAAATACATACTCACTTTGTCACACACATACTTTTAGAATCACTGCCGGTACACTTGAAACGGAGTCTGAAACTCTCACAACGCAGTGCAATTCATCACATGGTGGAATAGTTGTCAATCAAAATATGAGCATTGTTTAGGTGAAAGAGATTTATATTCACTACGTGGCCAAAAGTCTGTGGACACACCTTAAATTTGTGGATTCTGCTATTTCAGCCACACCCGTTGTTGACAGGTGCAGAAAATCGAGTACACAGCCATGCAATCTTGAAAGACAAACATTAGCAGTAAAATGGCCTTACTGAAGAGCTCAGTGACTTTCAACACGGCAATGTCATAGGATGCCACATTTCCAACAAGTCAGTTCGTCAAATTTCCGCCCTGCTAGAGCTTCCCCAGTCAACTGTAATTGCTGTTATTGTGAAGTGGAAACGTCTAGGAGCAACAACAGCTCAGCCACGAAGTGGTAGACCACACAAGCTCACAGAACGGGACCGCCGAGTGCTGAAGCGCATAGCATGTAACGCGTAAAAATCATCTGTCCTCCATTACCGAGTTCCAAACTGTCTCTGGAAGTAACGTCAGCACATGTACTGTTCGTCGGGGGCTTCATGAAATGGGTTTCCATGGCCGAACAGCTGCACACAAGCCTAAGATTACCATGCGCAATGCCAAGCGTCTGCTGGAGTGGTGTAAAGCTTGCCGCCATTGGACTCTGGAGCAGTGGAAACGTGTTCTCTGGAGTAATGAATCCAGCTTCACCATCTGGCAGTCCGACGGACAAATCTGGGTTTGGCGGATGCCAGGAGAACTCTACCTTCCCCAATACATAGTGGCGAAGGTAAAGTTTGGTAGTAGAGGAATAATGTTCTGGGGCTGTATTTCATGGTTCGGGCTAGGTCCCTTAGTTCCAGTAAAGGGAAATCTTAACGCTACAGCATACAATGACATTCTAGATGATTCTGTGCTTCCAACATTGTGGTAACAGTTTGGGGAAGGCCCTTCCTGTTTCAGCATGACAATGCCCCCTTGCACAAAGCGAGGTTCATACAGAAATGGTTAGTCGAGATCAGTGTGGAAGAACTTCACTGGCCTGCACAGAGCCCTGACCTCAACCCCATCGAACAACTTTGGGATGAATTAGAACACCGACTGTGAGCCAGGCCTAATCGTCCAACATCAGTGCCCGACCTAAGTAATGCTCTTGTGGCTGAATGGAAGCAAGTCCCCACAGCAATGTTGCATCATCTAGTGGAAAGCCTTCCCAGAAGAGTGGAGGCTGTTATAGCAGCAATGGGGGACCAAATCCATATTAATGCCCATGATTTTCGACGAGTAGGTGTTCAGATATTTATAGGAATTATCAATGAGGGACACTTGTTGAATTATATACACCCACCACTACTTACACTACAGCCCCAGTGACTTTCATCATGTTGAAA
The DNA here is from genome assembly GCF_057628025.1 of Oncorhynchus mykiss. Classification (NCBI taxonomy): domain Eukaryota; kingdom Metazoa; phylum Chordata; class Actinopteri; order Salmoniformes; family Salmonidae; genus Oncorhynchus; species Oncorhynchus mykiss. The sequence continues at coordinate 54,964,661 of NC_143022.1, read as the reverse complement.
CCACACAGAAGGGGAAATTCCTGGGAAGACGTAAGAGGAAGCAATGGGATCCATGTGGTGAAAGTTAGCAGGTGAGTGGGAGAGACTAACAGGACCGGAATCCTGCTCCAACATTCCAATCATGTGACAGGAAATATAACTAATGGCAGCCCTGGCTGTCAGACCAAAGGCATGGTAACACACACCCACACTGCACGCACACACACACACTTCCAAATGTACATGCTTCCCACCGTTCCTGTGGTCTGAGTCAGCTGACCACACGATGAGTCGCTTCCCTCTCCCTTCCTCTCCTCGTTTCATCTCTCCATCTCTGCCGTGCTGGAGCCAAGGATGTGTGGGCTGAGTCAGAGCTACCCGTAATAACCCCTCACCCAGATTGGCCTCACCATCATTCATTCATCCACACACTACTACCATCCATGGCACCACACCTCATCCCCTTCACACCACTACCAAGTGTCAGAATCAGGATTTAAGACCTGGTTTCCTGGACACAGATCAAGCCTTATCCTGGAAGCATGTTCACTGGAGGTGGGAAATTGTTTCATTAAGTTTAGCAGCCCACGATCTATCTGTCAATCATCAGTGACAACCCATCAGCCTCCAGTGGGAGAGTTCCATTGTCTGTGTACCTACACCCCCTCCTCCTCTCCCTCTGTGTGTGCGCTTTGGGTGGCTGGTGTACCAAAAACAGTCAAAACATGCCCCACCCAAACCCGTTACCCGACATCCTGACCATCCCTCCCTCTGTCCAAAATACAAACCAGCTGCACTATCTGGCACCTAGGAAGGGGAACGTTCAATTCTCTCTCTATTACACACACACACAGTGTTACTTGGATTGCATTGACATTTCCCTGTCCGTCTTGACACCTACTTGTGATCTGTTCAAAATGCATGTTCATTAAATCGGTCCAAATCACTCAAATATCATTGAACATACAATAGCACATTCCAGCCGGTGTCTATTCCACAAGTCTATGACGTTAAAATGCCAATTTACTCTGTTCCATTTGACTGCGCAATCCACTGTCTCATCAAGTTTAAAACTTTTTTTATGGATATATACAAAAAAACGTCTATTGGAAAAAGATCAAACGAAACGAAGTGCACCTAGTTTGCGGTCTTTCCAGCTTCAGTTTGAAGTTATTGTGTTATTGTGTTATTTCACCTGGCATATTTTCTATGCCAGGTGAAATCGTGGCTCATTAGCTCATTGTTATGGATGTATCCAAATAAATGTCTCTAGAAAACAGCTTAAACAAATACAGCTACTTTTGTCATTCTGTCTGCACTGTTTGACTAAATTAGCTGTAGTTGGCAAACTAGCAAGTGTAACAGTATAACTTTAGACCGTCCCCTCGCCCATACCCGGGCGCGAACCAGGGACCCTCTGCACACATCAACAACAGTCACCCGCGAAGCAACGTTACCCATCGCTCCACAAAAGCTGCGGCCCTTGCAGAGCAAGGGGAACTACTACTTCAAGGTCTCAGAGTGACGTCACCGATTGAAACGCTATTTAGCGCGCACCACCACTAACTAAACTAGCCGTTTCACATCCGTTACACTAGCAAGGGACAAGAACGTTGCCAGTCAGTATGGCAATAGAACATACGACTGGGTCACGTCCATAGATACAGAACAAAAATACTTAATGACCAATAGAATGAACGGCCAGTCGGCTTGGGTAGAAACCATAGATTTGTTTCGGGACTATATCTTGTGGAAGGATAAAATAGTATGAAGAAATTCACACAAAAAAACGTTTTTAATTAAAATATGTCAATCATTATTTGAATAAGTTGGTAACCCGTTGTATTAAAGTGATAATGCCCTCGAAGCCGGTGTTTGGAGGATATATTGGCACGGTTTGCCTACCCTTTACTTCATCTCGGGCCTAAAAACACCCATGCAAATATATCCTCCTAACACTGCCTTCTCAAGCATTATCACTTAAATAAGGCCAGAGGTGTGGTATATGGCCAATATACCACCGCTTAAGGGCTGTTCTTATGCAGGATGCAATGCCGAGTGCCTGGAGACAGCCCGTAGTTGCCTGAACACATGACATTTTTGACAATGCTTTTTTTCTGATAAAAACTAGTTCATTGCAGCCCAGTTTCATAATATTACCATATGTCCCAGCTAGTTGCCATAGTTTTGAGGTAATCACAAAAAAAACAGGCCTTCATTTAGGGCATTTTTCACCCTGCCAGCTCCTATTAGTTCACCGTGGCAACAACTCGCCTTCCAAACGTTCTTTTCCCAGCCCATTGTTCTATGTCACAATGCCTGCTTCGCTATTGTTGGCAATGAGACCTGCCCATGTTGAACCAATTGCTGGTAGTTAAAACATCAACAATAACTTTCTCATGGAACGCTGAGCCCGTCCCATTGTTTCCTATAGGGGGAAATATAGGTATATCTTGTAATGTGTATATTTTTTCCTACTTCCTCGTTATGCAGACATAAGCACACTTGGCATCATTGAGGTGCGGAAGTTTACTTTTAAAGTTTTGTCCTAAGAACAGTGTGTAGTGGTAAAATAAAAAGGGATACATTTGTTTTGTGCCATTTAGGCTAAATGGAATTCTTAGCATCACTCCAGTCAGAAGTGCGAATGTTTGATTCAATTCATTTGCTATGGCCTCGTGCTAGTGTTCCAGCTCATCCAACATTATTTTGCCATTTTTCAGCCTTGGGTGAATTTTGACTCATTCTATTATCCAGCCTACCCTTAGCTGTGGTATATTGGCCATATATCACAAACCTCCGAAGTGCCTTATTGCTATTCAGATGATGATTTTTTGACAGGGGGTGCAGGAGTTTTTTTGTTGCCTGATTTAGATATGTTTCTGCTTAAAATGTCTGACATTTTGGTAGGCTATTTGTCAGCCAACTTGTCTATAATTAGATACATGCACATTCTCTTGTCATTATATGTTGCCCTAGAAGATTAAGTAAACCCTTGCTCACCAGAATAATGTCAACAATTCTTAGAATGAATGCTTCGATCTAGGTGTTAACAGTAAAGTTATTATTTCGCGGAGCAAAGATGTTTAGGGACCGGGGAGAAAATGCAATAACAAATAAAACTGGAAAGAATTTCTATGCAAAATATCTAAATTACAACAGTCTGAAAGGTTTTAAAGAAATAGAAAGCTGTGAAAACGACCCAACATGTTTCTTATAAGATTTCAGTTCGGCATGGATGCATATTTTATGTGGTTGAAATACTATCAGCTTTTATGATGCTGATACAGACAGCACCTGTACAGAAGGAATCTAACTGAGCATTCGCATTCACTCGAGGCTGAATTAAATAAATATTTTTTTCTCCACTCGAGTCAATTTTTGCATTTGGTGTATCATTTTACTAAAATAAATGCTTAATTCTGAAGGAGTTAATAATTAGGCTATGTGAGAAGTTATAACCCTCACGTCAGTGTCCAGATTTCAGTTTCCATTTAACTCATCTGAACAGTAGGCTACAGTTCCCTTGACATGACAAAGTCCTAAGTCCCATCTTGTGATTGTCAAATTTGTATAGCAGTATATATGTTTTTTTTTCCTGCAACGGCCAACTACAACTACCGCAACGCTGCTGGATTTTTCACACTCAACAGTTTCCTGTATGTATCAAGAATGGTCCACCACCTAAAGAACATTCAGCCAACTTGACAACTGTGGGAAGCCTTGGAGTCAACATGGGCCAGCATCCCTGTGGAACGCTTACGACACCTTGTAGGAGTCCATGCCATGACAAATTGAGGCTGTTTCGGGGGCAAAAGGGAATGGAACTCAATATTCCTAATGTTTTGTACTCTGTATTTAGTTATCAAGAGATCTCTCAATAATAATTCTCACAATAGCACAATGGTAGTAGTAGTCAGTGACATATCAAAGCTAAGCAGGGCTTGGATAAAACCCTGTGGATAGATCAACTCTCCAGTAGGAGGTGCTGTCTAATCTATTGTTTTTTTTTCTTCTGATAGTGGATATAATGTTGAAGATATGACGTTGTTTCAAAGGTACAAATTCAACATATTTTATAAGGTTTGTCTATGTTGAAAATTGGTTACAATGATGACATATTCCTGTGCTTGAAATTCCACCCTCAAAAACAAGTTGATTACTTTTTTTTATATTTTCTGTACAGATTCCACGTCACAATACATTGATAGATGACATCGAAACAATGTTGACACAACCAGTTTGTGCCCAGTGGGAAGGGCCAAGACACTACTCATGTATACATTCAAAATGAGCTCTGATGTGTGAACACATTCGACAGAAGAAGATAATGACAATAATGAATTGTATGTTTTTACCAAAAATGTTATATGAAGATTTAACATTACCCAGTTTCTGTTGTTACAAATACTGATGTAATTCTAGGAGTAGGTTTGAAATCTAGCTACTGCATACATCTTACATTCCTGAAACCTTACATCTGAGTGAGCAATCAGGTCAGCATGTATGAGGGGATTTCCAATCTCCCATACAACTTGAGTAACAGCAGGTTCTCCACTGGCCTTTATAAACAATTCACTCAAAGATAATGTACTGTTCACTCTCTCGCACACAAACACTATACACACACACAATACACGGGTGTGCACTAATACAGTTACTTCAAACATACCAGTCAGAATCCCTTTGTACAAACACAACAAAGCCACAGAGAAACACTGGTAATTGTGACCACAGCTTCCTCTCAGAGGAGGAGTAGACTGACGTCAAGTCTGGTTTGGTTTTAGATTTACAGACCACACTCTGGTTTAGTGTTTTGCTCTAAATCTGCAGTGTACTTTCCCCTTCCTCCTGTGCTGCTCTCACTACCTCTACTAGGCTGCTGTACATCTCACTTGTCCCACCTTCTATGTCTATTTCCTTCCATCTCACACATGTACACACACACACACTCTCTCTTCCTCTTTGATGAGGCATTGAATACCACCACTCACAAACACACAGACCTTTAAAAACATAGACCTATGACACAGACTTGATGGCATACATATACACAGATAGACACTCTCCCATAAGCATACTGACAAGACAGAAACATGCCCTGATATCTCACTCTCTGTAGGAGGCATGGCAAAGCGTCATTCAATGATTGCCAATATAAGTGAGTTTAATGCAATTGGAGAAGTGAACTAGTGATGGTTGAGAGATGAGTCGACCTGACTCAGTATTTTAGTGGTGGATATGTGACCAGGCTACTGAGGCCAGCACAGTGCAGCTTGGCATGGTTTGGCTCACTATTGTGAAAAGGGTCTAAGAGTGCCCTCTACTGGTGAAAGAGCATAGAGCATAGTGCAGTCAGGTACCAGAAGACGTTTTGAGAAACTCTGTAGATACAGGTCGACATCGAACACATCTACCATCCCTTCAAAGTCACTATGCTCAGTTGTACAGTGCCTCAGAAAGCATTCAAACCCTTTGAGTTTTTCCACATTTTGTTGTGTTACACCCTGCATTTAAAATAGATTAAATTTAGATTTTTTTGGTCACTGGCCTACACTCAATACCACATAACGTCAAACATGGATTTATGGTTTTCAAACATTTTACAAATTAATAAAAGATGAAGAGCTGAAATGTCTTAAGTCCATAAGTATTGACCTCCCTTGTTGTGGCAAGATTAAATAAATTCAGGAATAAAAATAGTCTTAGTCTTAACAAATCACATAAGTTGCATGGACTCACTCTGTGTGTAATAATAGTGTTTGTTATTTTTCAATGACTTCCTCATATCTCTGTGCACCACACATACAGATAATTGTAAGGTCCCTCAGAAAGAGGAGTGGGAGGCCCCCTGTGCACAACTGAGCAAGAGGACAATTACATTACAGTGTCTAGTTTGAGAAACAGACGCCTCACAAGTCCTCAACTATCAGCTTCATTAAATAGTACACACAAAACACCAGTCTCAACGTCAACAGTGAAGAGGCGACTCCGGGATGCTGGCCTTCTAGGCAGAGTTCCTCTGTTCAGTGTCTGTGTTCTTTTGCTAATCTTAATCTTTTCTTTTTATTGGCCAGTCTGAGATATGGCTTTTTCTTTGCAACACTGCCTAGAGGGCCAGCATCCCGGAGTCACCTCTTCACTGTTGACGTTGAGACCGGTGTTTTGTGGGTACAATATAATGAAGCTGCCAGTTGAGAGCTTGTGAGGCATCTGTTTCTCAAACTAGACACTAATGTACTTGTCCTCTTGCTCAGTTGTGCACCGGGGCCTCCCACTCCTCTTTCTATTCTGGTTAGAGCCAGCTTGCGCTGTTCTGTGAAGGGCGCTGTACAAGACAGCGTTGTACGAGACCTTCAGTTTCTTGGCAATTTGTCACATGGAATAGCCTTCATTTCTCAGAACAAGAATAGAATGACGAGTTTCAGAACAAAGTTCTTTGTTTCTGGCCATTTTGAGCCTGTTATCGAACCCACAAATGCTGAGCGCTCCAGATACTGATGCTCCAGATACTCAACTGGTCTAAAGAAGGACCGTTTTATTGCTTCTTTAATCAGAACAACAGTTTTCAGCTGTGCTAACATAATTGCTAAAGTTTTTTTTAAAGTTATCAATTAGCCTTTTGAAATTATCAACTTGGATTAGCTAACACAGGAGTGATGGTTGCTGATAATGGGCCTCTGTACGCCTATGTAGATATTTCATTAAAAATCAGCCGTTTCCAGCTACAATAGTCATTTACAACATTAACAATGTCTACACTGTATTTCTGGTCAATATTATGTTATTTTAATGGACAAAAAAATGAGCTTTTCTTTCAAAAACAAGGAAAAGTCTAACTGACCCCAAACTTTTGAACGGTATTGTACATAAAGGAGAGTCAAGCGGGGTGTTCCTATTCATATTTGAAAACCATTCATACAATAATAAATGCAGTATTCATTCATGTAAGCAAAACAAGAGAAAACATTTACACTTCTCTAAAGATCATATCTATGAAGGAATTAACTTTCTGTATACATGCACACTGATAGGGTACATTATATTCTCTTTATCTCTTTGTGTCTATGTCTATATGTGTGTCAGTCCTTGCCCTTCTCTAGTGATATAAACACAGAAGCCTAGTGAGTCATAAAACCAATGAAGGCACAAGATAAACAAACTCTCTCCCACCCTCTCTCACACACACAGTAATAATAACATGACAACCAATTTGAAACCTCTGTACGTGTCTACAACAATTGCTATATTACCATATTGCCAAATCAAATTAGTTAACAGCCAGCACACAAGTTTCCAAAGTGCGCAGCTAACAAAGACATCCCAAAAATCTGATATGACAACAATATGTGGCACAACACAACAATGAGCAATTGCAACGGTTCAGCATCATTATTATATCATAAAACAGGTAGGCCTATGAATAATGCGACGCAACTGACTGGATGGCGTGAAATAAATACCGCTCCACGATTGAGTTATTTACACTTTAAATCACACCGCTTTCTTTTATTTATACACAACATGACCAAAAGTATGTGGACACCTGCTCGTCATACATCGCATTCCAAAATCATGAGCTTTAATATGGAGTCGCCCCTTTGCTGCTATAACAGCATCCACTCTTCTGGGAAGGCTTTCCACTGGATGTTGGAACATTGCTGCGGGGACGTGCTTCCATTCAGCCACAAGAGCGTTAGTGAGGTCGGGCACCGATGTTGGGTGATTAGGCCTGGCTCGCAGTCGGCGTTCTAATTCTTCCCAAATATGTTCGATGGGGTTGAGGTCAGGGCACTGACCTCAATCCCATCGGGGCAAGTAGTGTTCTCCTGGCATCTGCCAAACCCAGATTTGTTTGTTGGACTGCCAGATGGTGAAGTGCGATTCATCAATCCAGAGAATGCATTTTGAGTGCTCCACAGTCCAATGGAGGTGTGCCTTACACCACTCCAGCCGACGCTTGGCATTGCGCATGGTGATCTTAGGATTGTGTGCGGCTGCTTGGCCATGGAAACCCATTTCATGAAGCACCGGACGAACAGTTCTTGTGCCGATGTTGCTTCCGGAGGCCGTCTGGAACATGGTAGTAAGTGTTGCAACCGAAGACAGACAGTTTTACGCGCTTCAGCACTTGGCAGTCCCTTTCTGTGAGCTTGTGTGGCCTACTACTTCGCAGCTGAGCGTGGTTGCTCCCAGATGTTTCCACTTCACAATAACAGCACTTACAGTTGACCTGGGCAGCTCTAGCTGGGCAGAAATTTGACAAACTTACTTGTTGGAGAGGTTGCATCTTTTGACATTACCACATTGAAAGTCACTGAGCTCTTCAGTAAGGCCATTCTACTGTCATTGTTTGTCTGTGGAGATTGCATGGCGGTGTGCTCGATTTTATACACCTGTCTACAACCGAATCCATTAATTTGAAGTGGTGTCCACATACTTTTGCATATAGTGTAGATAAAAACGTTCACCGCGGGTATTCGGAGTACTTCAGCCCTGGAATTGTATCTGCGCAACATGATGGGGAATGCGGACGTTGGGCAATGCCCAAGTGTCAGAGCCGTGTGGCAAGAGATGAAAACACCCTCCCTTGGCAAGAAAAACATGGCGCAGCGTCAATTCCACGAGTCACACTATAGTCTAGAACAATTTTCTTATAGATCATTTAATAAAACATACAAACAAACATATCGTTGGAACACCGATGTTGAAGCTACAATAAAATACAACATATTAGCCTACTTTCAACGTGCTTATAATAAAACATGCACCGCACTTCAGCATCAAATAATAAACCAACTGGATAACTGTAATAATTTGACTTACATCACCAAGATTCAGCCATCGGATTCAAATAAGAAAAGTCAAACTTGCATAATGTTCCTTTTAAACGAGAACGAAAGCAAAGTGCGACGCTTGGGTGCAGGTGTCTGGTCTCCCCGCAGGCGGATGAGGCGCGAGCATAGACAGACACTTCGCTTTATCGTATTTTTTCTGTCATTGTGCCCATCGTGAAAACTTGCGTCTTCTTTTTTGAAAACTTAAAGCGACCTTCCAAGTGGCAGAGTAGAAATGCAACAGATAGGTAGGTAGTCTACAGCAGGGCCGTCGGAAAACGTTATTGCGAGGCGGCACTTCTGACTTAATTTAACGGGCAAAGTGCTGTTTTTTTATACCATTCTTTTTATGATTTGTCAACTCGCCCACAATTTCTGTCCTTCACATCAGAGTGCTGCTGCAGGCTCTTTGCGTGTCTTGACCAATCAGATCCTCTAAAATCGCAGGTCGCGCGGTCCGCGTGCGCCATCGTGCGCAAATAGATTTTGTCTCCACACAGCAAACATGATCATGATAGGCAGGTTGAAATATCAAAACAAACTCTGAACCAATTATATTATTTGGGGGACAGGTTGAAAAGCATTAAACATTTATGGCATTTTAGCTAGCTAGCTTGCAGCTGCTAGCTAATTTGTCCTATTTAGCTAGCTTGCTGTTTGTCCTGGGATATAAATGTTGAGTTGTTATTTTACCTGAAATGCACAAGGTCCCCTACTCCGACAATTAATCCACACATAAAACGGTCAACCGAATCGTTTCTAATCATCTCTCCTCCTTTCAAGCTTTTTCTTCTTTGGAATTTATATGGCGATTCATAATAAGGTGTATTACCGCAACCGACCGACCAACCTCAGTTCATCTTTCAATCACCCACGTGGGTATAACCAATGAGGAGATGGCAAGTGGGTATATGCTTCTTAAAGTCAATGAGGAGATGGGAGGCAGGACTTGCATCACGTTCGGCGTCATAAATAGAAGCAACTTCTAACTAAAATGTTTAAATCAATTTGCGCACGATGGCACACGCGCGTCCGGTTTGGGCATGGTGTAACACACAACCCACAAAGCGAGCACTCCACTTTCCTCCGGTATTTACCATCTGGCAGTCCGGTGGACGAAACTGGGTTTGGCGGATGCCAGGAGAACGTTACCTGCCCTAGTGCTAACTGTAAAGTTTGGTGGAGGAGGAATACTGGTCTGTGGCTGTTTTTCATGATTCGGGCTAAGCCCCTTAGCAGCATAATATGACATTATAGATGATTCTGTGCTTCCAACTTTGTGGCAACAGTTTGGGGAATGCCCTTCCTGTTTCAGTATGACAATGCCCCCTTGCACAAAGCAAGTTCCACACAGAAATGGTTTGTCGAGATCGGTATCTAAGAACTTGACTGGCCTGCACAGAGCCCTGAACTCAACCCCATCGAACACCATTGGGATGAATTGGAACACTGACTGTGAGCCAGGCCTAATCGCCAAACATCAGTGCCCAACCTCACTAATGCTCATCTAGTGGAAAGCCTTCCTAGAAGAGGCTGATATAGCAGAAAAGGAGGGACCAACTCCATATTAATGCCTATGATTTTGGATTGAGATGTTCGACTAGCAGGTGTCCACATACCTCTGGTCATGTAGTGTGTGTTACATTTCATATGGTAGGCTATGCATTAATTTGTGGATGTCCATCACCCATTTAATTTGTTATGTTATGAATTACAATTCGTATTATATGTTACGAATTAAAAAAACGTACAATATGTTACGAGTTTGCAAAACAAAGTATATGTTACAAATTTGCAAAACCTATGATATGTTACGAATCTAGCTAGGTGGCTAACGTTAGCTAACCTAGGGGTTGGGGTTAAGTTTAGGATTTTGGTTAAAGGGTTAAGTATAGGTTTAGTGTTAGGGGAAGGTTTAGCTAAAATGGTTTAGGTTAGAGGAAGGTTAGCTAAAAGGGTTAAGGTTAGGGGAAGGGTTAGCTAATATGGTAATTTGTTACAAAGCAACAAAAAAGTTGTAAGTAGTTGAAAGTTGCTAATTCCATAAAATGCTAAAGTTGTTTGTGATGAGATTCGAACTCACAACCTTTGGGTTTCTGACACTGAGTAGTAACTACTTTGCAAACGTGCAATATGTTGCAAAAATGCTAAATGTACCATATCTCACAAATTTACAAAATGTATGTTACTAAATCTAGCTAGGTGGCTAATGTTAGCTAGCTGGCTAACGTTAGCTAGACTAGGGGTTAGAGGTTAGGGTTATATTTAGGAGTTAGGTTAAAGGTCAGCGTTAGCTAACATGCTAAGTAGTTACAAAGCAGCAAAGAAGTAGTAAGTAGTTAAAAAGTTGCTCATGAGCTAAAATGCTAAGGTCTGTGTTGAGATTCAAACTCGCAAAGGTTGCTAGACGTTTGCGTTATAAAAAGGGTTAAGGTTAGGGTTATGCCTTGATCACACCGACAGCGTCATTGAGCAAAATGGGACGCAGCATCATCTGGATATGTGTGCAACAAAAGTTCAACATTCACCTTCTGCTACCATTTCTGTCAAGCCGTCACGCATACAATTTGATGTGTACAATAAATCTAATGTATGCACCACAGAGAACGCACTGCAACTGCCTTTGCAATGCAATGCTGCAAGGCAAGCGCAGCGCTCCATTGGGGAATTAACATAGTTTGGTGTACCACAATGCAAGAACGCTGTCGGTGTGATCGAGGAATTAGGGGAAAGGGTTATCTAACATGCTAAGTAGTTAGAAAGCAGCAAATAAATAGTTGAAAAGCTGCTAACTAGCTAAAATGCTAAAGTCCCTAATGAGATTCAAACTCGCAACCTTTGGGTTGCTAGACGTACACCTTATACGCCCACACATCCACCCCAACCAACTGCACTACTTGCCTTAAATAACCATGTGTCTTATGTAACCACACCAAACGTAACATATCATGCTAATTTGAGTGTCCCCGGATTTACATTTGCTATACTATGTCTAGTTTATAAGACCAGGCTGAGTCTACTATGCACATTTTCCTTTCGACCAGGGTACAATAAGTGCATTTCACTGAAACTATTACGTAAGTACAATATTTTCCTTTTAATTGTAAGTGGGTCATTGTATGGAAATATACATACAGAAATATTATGCAATACAATGCAAAGGTATAGGGTAGAACTTTTTATTTCAGTAGGTTGAGAATTAATGGTGCAGTGATTCTGGAGTGTAGGAAAATGCATTTGCATGGTTTTGGGGGTTTTTCAAGACAAAGTTGCTTGACCTGCCAAGTACTATTTTGAAAGGACAAATATCCTCCTGAGGAAATATTCCTACAATAAAATCTGAGCAAGTATCATATTCAGAATACATGAAAATAATACTTGTAACCTTTGTATTTCACTAACATCAGTTTTTATAACATTGAGGTGGTGAACTCACTTTTTGTCATTTAGTATTTCAAAATTATGCTAATCAGAGTACAGTAATATGTTTTGTCCATATACCGGTATAATCATTTTTCTGGTGTTCAATTACATGTTGACAGACACGTACTTTTGAGTCACAGCTCAGCAAAACTCATATTTAGCAAAACACCTAAATAAATACAGCTCACCAAACAAACAAAACTAACAAAACAGTAGGGCATCTCCATACAATCAGTTTTGCAAAAATCTTGCCTTGACTTATTCAGTCAACAAGGTTGTTTTTGTCAAGGTTAAGTGAGAAACCAAGTGGGAAGGCTTTTTTTCTAAGGTAATTGTTCAAGCAATGAAAACAATAGGAAAACAATGCATTTTTTATGATGATTCTATTAAAAACCAACCTGCTCCTACTGCAACTGCAGTAGAGAGCGAGGGGGGAAACAGGCTCCAGAGTGTGCAATCACACCCACAACAAATGTAGTCCCGTATACACACACAACAGTGCAGTCAAAGGCACTCTCTTGTGACGTTGGCTCTATCTCAATTTGTCTTTCTGTAATTTTCTGCATCCTCTCACTTCTACTCCTTCTCAACCATATTGGAGGAGAAGGTCTCAGGTCCCCCCTCCGTGGATCCTCTTCTCCAATTATTTTTGAGGCAAAGAGAAAGGATGCAAGGAATTGACGAAAGTGCTGCGTATCACTCCGCCTTCTTTACTGCATATTACTACGTCTTTTTCTTCTTCAGCTTTTCACTTCCTCTTAACGCCGTGCAGATGCTAGTCCAGACCTCCGTGTAGATCAGGGTGCCCAGGAAGACGACTCCAGTGCCCACCCAGTGCCAGGCGGTGAAGGGATTCTTGAAGAAGAGGATGGAGATGATGAGGCTGATGAACTTCCTCAGAGTCACCACCAGGGTTACGGTGAGAGAGGCACACTCTGTGGTCAGGATGAAGACACCGCGGATGCACACGTATCTGAGGAGGGTGAAGGACTGGTAGAGGATGATGGTATATGTTTCATAAAAACTGGTCTAAAATGTGTGTGTGTATGTGAGTGAGAGAGAGAGTGTGTTTGCATTGCAATTTGTAAGGTGAATGTGCATTGTCTTGTAGTATACAGAGACGTCAGTAACAGTGTGTTTGTTAGCAGCGTTGTAAAAAAGATCTGGATTAGTCTAATTTGTTTCCAATGGGATGAATTCCCCTCCAAGCATGCCAATTTGTGTTCAGTGACTACTCATACAGTGTTTACTGTGAAAGTGAGATTTTACAGGAGCTGAAAGAAAAACAACTTCCAATCCTTACCGTCGCGGCAGGCAGGTAGTCGCTGGTTCGAATACCCGAGCCGACAAGGTGAAAAATCGGTCAATGTGCCCTTAAGCAAGGCAATTAACCCTACTTTGCTCCAGGGGTGCCGTACTACTATGGCTGACCCTGTAAAACAACACATTTCTCTGCATCTATCCTGTGTATGTGACTGTAACGGATGTGAAACGGCTAGCTTAGTTAGCGTGGGCGCTAAATAGCGTTTCAATCAGTGACGTCACTTGCTCTGAGACCTTGAAGTAGTAGTTCCCCTTGCTCTGCAAGGGCCGCGGCTTTTGTGGAGCGATGGGTAACGATGCTTCGAGGGTGACTGTTGATGTGTGCAGAAGGTCCCTAGTTCGCGCGAGGGGACGGTCTAAAATTATACTGTTACATGACAATAAAACATGATTAAAATGTTTTATTTGTGTGTAGTGACTACACACAAATACAGTATTCACTGTGAAAGTATTGTAAAGGATACTGTGTAATGACGTTCAGCAGTAGGTACAGCCACAACACCGGCACAGCCTGGCCAATCACAGGAACCTCTACAGGAGCTGGAAGACAAATGTAAATTAGGCTACAGCCAAACTCTGGACAATGTGAATTCAACATAACATTCATAACATCAGTGAGCAAAGACTAGCCTGGTCCTAGATCTGTTTGGGCTGTCTTGCTAACTCCTATGGTTATTGTCAAGACAGCCCAAACAGATCTGGAACCAGGTTAAGCAAAGACACCAACAGACATAACTATATTGAGGTTAGTGAAGCAATTTCCCATTAATCCTTCAACTGGGATTTCTGAAAAACCTGGAAACTTTGCAACTCTAATCAATGAGGAGGATACTTTGACATGTTTTCATACAAAACTTTCCTACAAGACTGTATTTAACTCACTGCTTTGACTGAAGAGGACACAGTGGTTGTAAATGTCTGAGGACAGAAGCAGGAACCCAGGCAGAGGCAAGCAGTGCTGAGAGAGCAATGACACATATTACAACTGCAGAGAAGATACATATATAGAGTAAAGTATACATATAAAACACCCTATTATCAATGCACACAACACTGAAAATGCAGACACTTGGTTTGCACCAAATATAGATCAACAATTGTAGGGTGGCGCATTACGTTTGGTGAGAAAAGCAAAGCTTAAATATCCCCATTGTCAGGGGATAAATTACAATTACTTTTGTGAGTTACTTTGCCTTTCAAGTATACAACACCTGACAGGTTTGGAATGCATACAGGAGTTTTGGGGTTGACACGTACATTATAGAAGAGAGCCTCCTTGGAGTGTTTGCCATACTGCTTGTATAGGGTCTCCTGGAAAATGCCCATTCTCGCAGACATGAGCAGTGCAAAGGTCAACATGGCGATACCTATGAGAACAACGACAAACCCAGAAAATCAGTTATATCATGATTGAGAAACTGATACTTTAACCATACAGGGAGAGAGAGACAGTTGTCGGTTGTTGGTCTGTACAGTAGGGGGCGTTTGTTTTTTCTACATGTAGAATCGGTTTGCAAAATGACTGCCAGCTCTCTGTTCAGAGGTGCTAAGTACTCTCGGCTGGCAGACACTACAATCCTACCGGTGTGTCCGTGCCTTAAGCTTGTATTAATGATTGCATTAATCATTGCCAGGTTAAAATGGGAATGGGGTAGATTATGCACTAAGGACTTGCAAGTCCTGTAATTTCCTATAAATATGTATGCAGGGTTTGTGTGATAGTCAGAGTTGTGTGCTCTTATTTCAATCCATTGTCCACCCTTTGTCAACAACAGTAACAATCTGTGTCCAGTTCTCAGATAAAGGTAGTCCCAACTAGTCGAGGCAAGGTAAAGATCTTGTTATCAAAAAATGCAAGTCATTCTGGAACAAAGAAATCTGGCTGAGAAGACTCCATGTAAAAGTTAATGTAAGACCTACCTATCAGCCAGTGCAGGAAGGCATATACACCTTGATCATCTGAGCCCTTAGTACCTACATTCTGAAAAGTGGAAAACAGAGGTCACTAAATAGCAGGAAATGTAACCGCACAAAAACTTACTGAATATTTCCCTGTACAATATGAACAAATATGTACTGACTACTGTATATGTATAACATATTGTAGTAGCTGTAACAAATGTGTAACAACTGAGCTACTAGACATTGCAGCTGCAAATGGAAACAAAGTGTGTGGTTGAACAGAAACATGTTAATATTATGAAGAGCTCACCACTTGTTTGGCGGACATGATGGTGCATATGAAGATGCCCAGAGACACCATCGCTACGGAGAGATATTTACTCATTGAATACCTGCAGGGAAAAGATGCTGTACATAGTTTCAGAACCTCCTTATAACTAGACCAGGCCAGACATTTTAGGCATTTCAACAGCAGCCATCATGATCATGCAAAATAGTGACAAAAGGCAGCAATACATTCCTCTGATGCTATAGCTCATGCTGCAGAAAGGCAAAGGTAGCCTATTCATTTGGCTAACAAATTAGTAACATCTCTAGAGTAACAGTAACATGTTAACATGGTAAGGGTTTGTAAGACAGCCTAGTAAAGAGAAGTTATGCGGGGGATACCTTTTCTTCAGAATTATTATACCCAGGATCATATTAGCTATTAACGATCCCTGTGAAGATATAAGCACAACACAAGGCATTTGTCAATCAAGAAGGGATATTATTAGATGTTGGTAATAAGTGGTACTAAAAGCATCAGATGTTGAGTTAAGAGCCATCAGAACATTTATAACGGTATACTTACAGATCTGAAGATCATGTGCAGAGGCATAGCGATGTTGAAGTTGAGAGCATAGTTGTTGATCACACTGACTGTGAAGAACATGGTCACCATGATTACATAGTTGCTATTAAGAAGAAATAAACACAAAGGTTGAAATGAAAACTGTGCTTCTCATCCCTGACAGGACAGGGAGAAAGACGGACAGACAGACAGACAAGCAGACAGACAGCTCAATAATTCCATCATTGTAGCTACATTCTCATACATTAGGCCAGGTGTTCCCAAAAATGGTCAGCATTGGGGAATATCCTGTGCCCCCCCCCACCCCCATGCTCACGCCTCGTCTATTTCTATAGGCACAAGCACTGTTCATGACACAAACTGTTCACATCCCTCTTTTGCAGGTTTAAGCTTATTTCCTGCAATTCTACACATTTTGTCAAGGTGGTGCAAAGAAAATTGTGCAGTTTTAAAGCAAATGTTCTTGCAATTCTACACATTTTTCCATGTCTAATGTGTATTCATGTGATATTTGAGTGACTAAAAAATTACAACAATATCTATGGGCTAAAAAAACTAAAAAAACATTAGCTGATATGGGCTAGTTGATCTGAACATGTCTGACAAGTTATAAATAGCTCTCCAACAGTGGCGGTCAGTGCCATTTATTAGGAGGTAGGCCGATTTTTATTTTCATGAGCATTCCATTATTTCTATTACAGCATGTTGGATGACTGTCATTCATGTTCCATTTACCCAGTTCAACGTAACATCAATAGGTTTAGGCTACTACATGTTACTAAAATTTTCCCATCATGAGTTTGCTACAACGAGTATAACCGATGTGAAATGGCTAACTAGTTAGCGGGGTGCGCACTAATGGCGTTTCAATCGATGACGTCATTCGCTCTGAGACCTTGAAGTAGTTGTTCCCCTTGCTCTGCAAGGGCCATGGCTTTTGTGGAGCGATGGGTAACGATGTTTCGAGCGTGGCTGTTGTCTATGTGTGCAGAGGGTCCCTGGCTCGAGCCCAGGTAGGGGCAAGGAGAGGGACGGAAGCTATACTGTTACACTAGTCTATGAATGAAAGTTTACGAAGTAGGTGCACACAGGTCGAGAGAAAAGTTCTCCAAGGTATGCAAAGACTAACATGACAAGAGGAACTGATGATGTATTTCGAAATTGCACCTTGTCCATTTTACTATTACAACTTTCAAGAATAAATGTAATGCCGGACTGAGTTCCTTTAAAAAGGAGGGGGACCGCCGACCCCAGGTAGCCTGGCGGGTAGGAGTGTGGGGCCAGTAACCGAAAGGTTGCTGGATCGAATCCCAGAGCTGACAAGGTAGAAATCTGTCATTCTGCCCCTGAGCAAGGCAGTCAAGCCACTGTTCACTGGGCGCCGGAGACATAGATCAAGGCAGCCCCCCACACTTCTCTGATTCAGAGGGGTTGGATTAATGCGGAAGACACATTTCAGTTGAAAGCATTTAGTTGTAGAACTAACTAGGTGTCCCCCACAGTTTGGGAACCACTGCATTAGGTTACCTACCTCATAGGGATGGCTGGTTTCTTTCTTCCAAAGTTCGTCTCGAAGATGAACCCCTCCAATGCAATGAAGGCAAATTGAGCAAAGGTCACAATGTTGCCACATCCTGGGAACTCTCTGGGAGTAGGAAAAATATATAAAAGTGTACATGAATATCGTTAATTATTAGGAAATATGCTAGCCTAAATATTAGATTATTGGATATTAAGCATTGCAGCATCTTAGCTAGGCCTATATAAACTTGTTCTTTACAGAATGCATAACATTTCTAAAGATGTAGCTAACCTCATTCAACCAAGCTAGTAGCCTAGTTGTCAATAGTTAGTTGAGGAGTTCAGAGTTGATCACTGACCTTACAAGCGTTTCCAGAAACACAACATTGCTGCAGCACCCAACAAAAACAAGAAGTACTGCAAAAATGGTACTCATGTTTGCAGTTATTGGGAGAAAATAGCCTACGAGTATTCCTAACGAGGACATTGTGTAAACACGGAGGTTTTCTGTTCTAATTATGTTCTAATTATGTATATTTTTTAAACTAATCGAGTATTTTCTTGAACACGTCACCGGCTGCACTCTTCCGGATTGCCTACGCATGGATGTTGTAGTAGCTATATTTTTCAAGCAGAGAACCACATTTCCCATAAAGATGGCGATGTAACGTTAAAATAAATCACAGTTGTATTGAGTCCAGGCAGAATTGTGTTGGGGTTAAGGATACATAGTAGCAAAATACATATCCACAACAGAGAGGAAGAGGCAAAGCGAGAGGGTTCACTCTCGACAAAATGTGTCCAAAATAAACCAAATGTGTTTATATGGGCTTATCTGGGACCTTGTCGCCTGCCTTCCCATCTTTGGGACAACGACTTAACGAATTGTTAGGGCGGAGACATGGGCATCTCGTCATTATATACAGATCTCTGTTCACAAATAGCAACACACACACACACACACATCCCCCCATATCTTGACTTTTTAATCACAACTAAATCTCTACGCAGCACCGCGCAGAACTGTTTCCCGTGAACGTGTCATTTGAGCGTGAATGCATGAATCACGAAGAAGACGTGGCGCCAGCTTTTCCTCTGCTTCAACAAGCTACCGCTATCTAACGATTATTGAATGAGCACAAGTGATTTTCCAATCGCTACCCTTCCCGACAAAAATGATTTCTCTAACAGATTCACAGAGTAAGACCTTTGAATTTATAAATGACATGTTTAAAGCGTTGTTGTATCTTCTCTTTGTGAGCAGTCCTTCAAGCTAGCCAGGTTGAATGAATGGGATCAGTTGGGCCCATCGCCCTGTTTTATGAACGACCTATTATGAACTTATTTCACTGCTAGTTAAATCATGGGCGATAGCTAGTTACCTACCTACTCCTGCTCATAAAGTAACGGATGGGCAGACAAGAAAGAGTATATGGATGGATGCTTTAGGTGACAATCAATGTCAATGGAAACAATGTATGTAGTTAGACTTTAATGTATAACATGTAAATAACATGATTAAGTCTACCTCTGATAAGCTTCACAGTTAAGCATAAAAAACAATCAAGCAACCTAGAAAAGTGCTAAAAATAGCCCGTATTAACATATGTAGCCTAAGAAACAAGGTCCATGAAGGCAATAACTTGCAGATGACATTCATATTCTGACTATCTCTGAAACTCACTTAGGTTATACCTTTGATACAGTGGTAGCAATACATGGTTATAACATCTACCGAAAAGACAGAAATGCCAACGGAGGCAGTGTTGCAGTCTATATTCAGAACCACATTCCTGTAAAGCTTAGAGATGATCTAATGTTAAATAATGTTGAAGTAATATGGCTACAGGTTCATCTGCATCACCTAAAACCCATTCTGGCGGGAAGCTGCTATAGACCACCAAGTGCTAACAGTCAGTATCTGGATAATATGTGTGAATTGCTTGATAATGTAGGTGATATCAACAGAGAGGTATATTTTCTGGCAGATTAAAATATTGACTGGCTTTCATCAAGCTGCCCACACAGGAAAAAACTTTGAACTGTAACCAGTACCTGCAACCAGGATCAGGTTGTCAGTCAAACTACCAGGGTAGTTACAAACAGCACAGGAATTAAATCATCAACATGTATTGATCACATTTTTACTAACACTGCAAATATTTGCTTTAAAGCAGTATCCAAATCCATAGGATGTGGTAATCGCAATAGGAAAACCAAAGTTTCATAGGCTGGCCCTAATATAGTGTATAAGAGGGCATACAAGAAGTTTTGTAGTGATTCATATGTTGATGATGTAAAGAATGTTTGCTGGTGTGTGGTGTGTAATGAGGAGCAACCAGACGCTGCACTTGATGCATTTATGAAACGACTTATTCCAAATACTAATAAGCACGTACCCATTAAGAAAATGACTGTAAAATCTGTTAAATCACCTTGGATTGATGAGTAATTGAAAAATTGTATGGATGAGGCAAAGGAATGGCAATTAAGTCTGGCAGCCCAACTGATTGGCAAACGTACTGCAAATGAAGAAATCATGTGACTAAACTAAATAAAAATAAACTACACTATGAAACAAAGATAAATTATATAAAGAATGATAGCAAAAGCTTTGGGGCACCTTAAATTAAATTGAGGGAAAAAAAGCCAACTCGGCTCCTTCATTTATTGAATCAGATAGTTCATTCATCACAAAGCCCACTGATATTGCAAACTACTTTAGTGACTTTATCATTGGCAAGATAATAACATTTAGGGATGACATGCCAGCAACAAACGCTGACACTACACATCCAAGTATATCGGACCAAATTATGAAAGACAAGAATTGTACTTTTGAATTCCGTGAAGTCAGTGTGGAAGAGGTGAAAAAATGATTGTTGTTTATCAACAATGACAAGCCACCAGGGTCTGACAATCTAGATTGAAAATTACTGAGGATAATAGCAGATGATATTGTCGCTCCTATTTGCCACATATTAAATGTATTCCTACTAGAGAGCGTGTTCCCTCAGGCCTGGAGGGAAGCTAAAGTCATTCCGCTACCCAAGAATAGTAAAGCCCCCTTTACTGGCTCAAATAGCCGACAAATCAGCCTGTTGCCAGCATTTAGTAAACTTCTGGGAAAAATAGTTTGACCAGATACAATGCTATTTTACAGTAAACAAATTGACAACAGAATTTCAGCATGCTTATAGGGAAGGACACTCAACAAGCACAGCACTTACACAAATTACTGATGATTGGCTGAGAGAAATCTATGATAATCGATTGTGGGGGCCGTCTTGTTAGACTTCAGTGCAGCTTTTGACACTATTGATCATAGTCTGCTGCTGGAATAACGTATGTGTTATGGCTTTACACCCCCTGCTATAATGTGGATAAAACGTTACTTGTCCAACAGAACACAGAGGGTGTTCTTTAATGGAAGCCTATCAAATATAATCCAGTTAGAATCAGGAATTCCCAAGGGTAGCTGTTTAGGGCCCTTGATTTTTTCAATTTCTACTAATGACATGCCACTGACTTTGAGTAAAGCCCGAGTGTCTATGAATGCAGATGACTCAACACTATACACGTCAGCTACTACAGCGACTGAATTGACTGCAACACTCAACAAAGAGCTGCAGTTAGTTTCAGAGTGGGTGGCAAGGAATAAGTTAGCCCTAAATATTTCTACAACTAAAAGCATTGTATTTGGAACAAAACACTCACTAAACCCTAAACCTCAACTAAATCTTGTAATACATCACGTGGAAATTGAGCAAGTTGAGATGACTAAACTGCTTGGAGAAACACTAGATTGTAATCTGTCATGGTCAAAACATATTGATACAGTAGTAGCTAAGATGGGGAGAAGTCTGTCTATAATAAAGCGATGCTCTGCCTTCTTAATAACACTATCAACAAGGCAGGTCCTACAGGGCCTAGTTTTGTCGCACCTTGACTACTGTTCAGTCGTGTGGTCAGGTGCCACAAAAAAGGACTTAGGAATATTGCAATTGGCTCAGAACAGGGCAGCACGGCTGGCCCTTGGATGTACACAGAGAGCTAATATTAATAATACACATGTCAATCTCTCCTGGCTGAAAGTGGAGGAGAGATTGACATCATCACTACTTTTATTTATGAGAGGTATTGCCTTGTTGAATGCACCAAGCTGTCTGTCTAAACTACTGGCACACAGCACAAACACCCATGCATACCCCACAAGACATGCCACAAGAGGTCTCTTCACAGTCCCCAAGTCCAGAACAGACTATGGGAGGCACACAGTACTACATAGAGCCATGACTACATGGAACACTATTCCACATCAAGTAACTGACGCAAGCAGTAAAATTAGATTTAAAAAACACCTTGTCGAAAAGCGGGGACTGTGAAGCAACACAAACATTGGCACAGACACATGCATAAACACACATACGATAGATAACATGCGCACTATACATACACATAGATTTAGTACTGTAGATTTGTGGTAGTGGTGTAGGGGCCTGAGGGCACACAGTGTGTTGTGAAATCTGTGAATGTATTGTAATGTTTTAAAATTGTATAAACTGCCTCAATTTAGCTGGACCGCAGGAAGAGTAGCTGCTGCTTTGGCAGCAGCTAATGGGGATCCATAATAAATAAAAATGTATTGACTTCTAATTTTGGCTCCACAGAAATCGGGATGGGGTTGACAGGCTTTGGCGTGTTCTTCCTCTTCTTTGGGATGATCCTGTTTTTTGACAAAGCTCTTCTTGCCATTGGAAATGTGAGTTATAGCCTACTACATGATCATAATGTTTGCGATAGATGCCCTGCTACATGTATGTGCACCTCCTTTTTTCACGAGAATGATCCCAAATGTACCCCTTATCGGCTGTTTACGTTTTACTCATTTAGCAGACGCCCTTCTCCAGAGCGATTTATGTGGCTGCATACTTTTTCATATTTTTTTTCCCCCTCAAACTGGTCCTCCGTGGGAATTGAACCCACAACCCTGCCGTTGCAAGCGCCATGCCCTACGGGACGGGCGTTTACACTATAAAAGCAGCCAAACCCTAACGACGCTGGGAGAATTGTGCGCCGCCCTATGGGACCAATCACGTCTGGTTGTGATAGACTGGAATCGAACCAGGGTCTGTAGTGACGCCTCTAGCACTGAGATGCAGTGCCTTAGAGTGCTGCGCCACTCAAATCAAATGTTATTTGTCACATGTGCCAAATAGAGTGAAATGCTTACTTTACATGCCCTTAACCAACAATGCAGTTTTAAGAAAATACTTTTTTTTGTAAGACATAAGAATAACAAATCATTAAAGAGCAGCAGTAAATAACAAAAGCGGGGCTATATACAGGGGGTACCGGTACAGAGTCAATGTGCGGGGGCACCGGTGTCGAGGTAATATGTACATGTAGGTAGAGTTTTTAAAGTGACTTATGCATAGTTAATAACAGAAAGTTGCAGCAGCTTAGAAGAGAGGGGGGTGTAATGCAAATAGTCTTGGTAGCCATTTGATTAGATGTTCGGGAGTCATGGCTTGGGGGTAGAAGCTCTTTAGAAGCCTCTTGGACCTAGACTTGGTGCTCCGGTACCTCTTGCCATGCGGTAGCAGAGAGAACAGTCTATGATTAGTGTGGCTGGAGTCTTTGACAATTCCAATCCCTACTCGGGATCCCCAGTATGGGTTGGAAGCTATGGTGAGCTTCGATTGGTCACTTGAGTTGTGATATCGTGGAGGATTTTTATTTTATTTCACCTTTATTTAACCAGGTAGGCCAGTTGAGAACAAGTTCTCATTTACAACTGCGACCTGGTCAAGATAAAGCAAAGCAGTGCAACAAAATCAAACAACACAGAGTTACACATAAACAAACGTACAGTCAATAACACAATAGAAAATAAATATACAAATCTATGTACAGCGTGTGTAAATGTAGAAGAGTAGGGAGGTAGGCAATAAATAGGCCATAGAGATGAAATAATTACAATTTAGCATTAACACTGGAGTGATATATGTGCAGATGATGATGTGCAAGTAGAGATACTGGGGTGCAAAAGAGTAAGAGGGTAAGTAATAATATGGGGATGAGGTAGTTGGGTGTGCTATTTACAGATTGACTGTGTACAGGTACAGTGATCAGTAAGCTGCTGTAAATGACATCGCCGAAGTCAAGGATCGGTAGGATAGTCAGTTTTACGAGGGTATGTTTGGCAGCATGAGTGAAGGATGCTTTGTTGCGAAATAGGAAGAAGCCTATTCTAGATTTCATTTTGGATTGGAGACGCTTAATGTAAGTCTGGAAGGAGAGTTTACAGTCTAACCAGACACCTAGGTATTTGTAATTGTCCACATGTTCTCGGTCAGAACCGTCCAGAGTAGTGATGCTAGTCGGGCTGGAGGGTGCAGGCAGCAATCGGTTGAAGAGCATGCACTTAGTTTTACTAGCAATTCAAATCAGTTGGAGGCCATGGAAGGAGAGTTGTATGGCGTTGAATCTTGTTTGGAGGTTTGTTAGCAGTGTCCAAAGAAGGGCCAGATGTATGCAGAAGGGTGTCGTCTGCGTAGAGGTGGATCAGAGAATCACCTGCAGCAAGAGCGCCATCATTGATATATACAGAGAAAATAGTCGGCCTGAGAATTGAACCCTGTAGCAGCCCCATAGAGACTGCCAGAGGTCCGGAAAACAGGCCCTCCGATTTGACACACTGAACTCTATCTGAGAAGTAGTTGGTGAACCAGGCGAGGCAGTAATTTGAGAAGCCAATGCTATTGAATGCAATGATTGACAGAGTCGAAAGCCTTGGCCAGGTCGATGAAAATGGCTGCACAGTACTGTCTTTTATCGATGATATCATTAGGGACCTTGAGCGTGGCTGAGGTGCACCCATGACCAGCTCGGAAACCAGATTGCATAGCGGAGAAGGTATGGTGGGATTCGAAATGGTCGGTGATCTGTTTGTTAACTTGGCTTTCGAAGATTTTAGAAAGGCAGGGCAGGATGGATATAGGTTTATAACAGTTTGGATCTAGAGTGTCTCCCCCTTTGAAGAGGGGTATCTCAGACAATATGAAAGAGAGGTTGAATAGGCTAGTAAAAGGGATAGCAACAATTTCGGCTGATAATTTTAGAAAGAGAGGGTCCAGATTGTCTAGCCCAGCTGATTTGTAGGGATCCAGATTTTGCAGCTCTCTCAGAACATCAGCTGTCTGGATTTGGGTGAAGGAGAAGTGGGGGTGGGGGGTGCTGCAAGTTGCTACAGGGGGTGCTGAGATGTTGGCTGGAGTAGGGGTAACCAGGTGGAAAGCATGGCCAGCCGTAGAAAAATGCTTATTGAAATTATCGATTATCGTAGATTTATCGGTGGTGACAGTGTTTCCTATCCTCAGTGCAGTGGACAGCTGGGAGGAGGTGCTCTTATTCTCCATGGACTTTACAGTGTCCCAAAACATTTTGGAATGAGTGCTACAGGAAGCAATTTTCTGTTTGAAAAAGCTAGCCTTAGCTTAGCTTTCCTAACTGACTAATTATATTGGTTCCTGACTTTGTTGCATATCGAGGGGGCTTTTCGATGCTAATGCAGAATGCCACAGAATGTTTTTGTGCTGGTCAAGGGCAGTCAAGTCTGGGGTGAACCAAGGGCTATATCTGTTCTTAGTTCTAAATTTTTTGAAAGGGGCATGCTTATTTAATATGGTGAGGAAATTACTTTTAAAGAACGACCAGGCATCCTCAACTGATGCGATGAGGTCAATATCCTTCCAGGATACCCGGGTCAGGTCGATTAGAAAGGTCTGCTCGCTGAAGTGTTTCAGGGAGCGTTTGACAGTGATGAGGGGTGGTCGTTTGACCGTGGAACCATTACGCATGCAGGCAATGAGTCAGTGATCACTGAGATCCTGGTTGAAGACAGCAGAGGTGTATTTAGAGGGCAAGTTGGTCAGGATGATATCTAAGAGGGTGCCCATGGTTACGGATGTATGGTAGTACCTGGTAGGTTCCTTGATAATTTGTGTGAGATTGAGGGCAACTAGCTTAGATTGTAGGATGGCCGGGGTGTTAAGCATGTTCCAGTTTAGGTCACCTAACACTACGAACTCTGAAGATAGATAGGGGGCGGTCAATTCACATTTGGTGTCCCAGGCACAACTGGGGACAACTGCCGCTATAACAAGCGGCAACGGTGAGAGACTTGTTAATGGAAAGGTGGATTTTTAAAAGTAGAAGCTCAAATTGTTTGTGCACAGACCTGGATAGTATGACAGAACTCTGCATGCTACCTCTGCAGTAAATTGCAACTACGCCCTTTCTGGCTGTTCTATCTTGACGGAAAATGTTATAGTTAGGGATGGACATTTCTTCCTAAACTAGGATTCAGACATGGCTAGGACATCCGGGTTGGCGGAGTGTGCTAAAGCAGTGAATAAAGCAAACTTAGGGAGGAGGCTTCTAATGTTAACATGCATGAAACCAAGGCTTTTACGGTAACAGAAGTCAACAAATGAGAGCGCCTGGGGAATGGGAGTGATGCTGGGGGCTGCAGGGCCTGGGCTAACCTCTACATCACCAGAGGAACAAAGGAGGAGTATGATAAGAGTACAGCTAAAGGCTAAAAGAACTGGTCGTCTAGTGCGTTTGGAACAGAGAGTAAAAGGAGCAGATTTCTTGGCGCGGAATAATAGATTCAAAGCATAATGTACAGACAAGGGTATGGTAGGATGTGAGTACAGTGGAGGTAAACCTAGGCATTGAGTGGCGATGAGAGAGGTTTTGTCTCTCGAGGCACCATTTAAGCCAGGTGAGGTAACCGCATGTGTGGGGGGTGGAACAAAATGGCATATTGAGCAGGGCTGGAGGCTCTACAGTGAAATAAGACAAAAATCACTAACCAAAACAGCAATAGACAAGGCATATTGACATTAGGGATAGCAGTCCGATATGCTCTGGGTTGATATCGCGCTGTGCAGACTGGTAGGAATTGGCCAGGCTGAGGCTGGCTGATGTCCGAGTTAACGGTGATGACCGCTAGCAGTGGTTAACTGACTACTAGCTAGTTAGCTGGCTAGCTTCTGAAGTGGGTTCTGGTTCAAAAGTAGGAAAAATAGCAGATCCATACCACATTGGGTGAGGTGGGTTGCAGGAGAGTATGTTCAGTCCGTAGTTGGAAATGAAAAATATGTACAAATTATATACAAAGAATACGATATAGATGAGACATTTTCAGCTGCCCCTTTAAGGTTACTGTGGTAACGGGGCCATTCCAGTCATCACGTGCAGTGCCTGTGAGAATCTGAGGGACGGGACAAGTTAAAGCGGATCACTTTTGGTCAAGTAATTGACACCACCTTTCAGAGTGTGTTGCATTATGGTTATAAAAATTGTCCGGCTTGCGACTACATGTCGACTCCATGAACTTTACAAAAATCATGAAGTTGCTTCTCACCAACGGCACCATGCAGCAGCCATCACCTGCATTGTGTGGGGCACAATTTGCCTAAATGCATTATGGTGCGTTTGTTTGACTCACGTGAGTGTGGCAAAATACATGACTAAAACAGGAACCAACTTTGTCATATCTTAAAGCTACAGGTGATACAAATGAAAAGTGATATTTGAGACCTTTCTAGTCTAACCAATGAATTATACACACGCTATGATTCCAGTATATTTCTAGGGTATAGAAAAGTTTATTTTGACATTTATACAGACAGACATTGATAAACAATAGCAGCTATGTTGACACTGCCATGTTGATCTGAGCTTAGCCTAACTACATTGTCCGACTTTCGGCTGTGGCAGATGCACCTCCCCTGATTTCACTTCTTGACTTTCGTCTACAGTGGGTTGCTTTCGCCTTACCACTCAAATGAGCCCACACTCTTTTCACGCCACTTTGATTACAAAGGGATTTTCATAGCCGGTTAGGAGAGCATTTTCCCTAACCTTAACCTCAGTCTCCTAACCTGCTATGTCAATTATCCTAATCTGCTACATAAATTCTCCTAACCTGCTATGTTAATTATCCTAATCTGCTACATAAATTCTCATAATCTGCTATGAAAAAGGGGCGTGAAATTAGCGTTTCCCGAGAATCTGACTAGTAGCCGAGGACGTTTCTTCTTCGCTAGCACTAGAAGCAAACTCAAACATTTAAAAAACTAGTATGTAAAGAAAATGTAAATAGCCAAGAAACAAGAGGACAAAGTATCACTTTAGTAAGCTTTTGAGTAAATTAGACCCATTTTATGCCTGTGCGCATTTCTTCTAAAAACAAATCTTTCAGCACTTTACTCACAGTGCGCACGGCCCCTCAGCCAGGCAGTGTTGCTGTGCGAGGTGAGATATAACGTTACGATTCATAGTTCTTTGTGCAAATACCATATAATAAAACAAAATGGCAAAAATACTT
The DNA here is from genome assembly GCF_057628025.1 of Oncorhynchus mykiss. Taxonomy (NCBI): domain Eukaryota; kingdom Metazoa; phylum Chordata; class Actinopteri; order Salmoniformes; family Salmonidae; genus Oncorhynchus; species Oncorhynchus mykiss. Next base: position 54,936,421 of record NC_143022.1, on the reverse strand, counting down.
TGAAAACAGCTACTGCAGCATTTATTTTTCTACAGTATAAATCACAACTCGCATGTGCTCATATTTGACTTTTGAATATTCTTATGAAATGCTCACACTATAGATCCCTTAGTGTGACCACCTGCCAATGTGGCTGGTGAATTAGATATTCTACCTGCTAATGACAAAATCTGTTCATTTTAGGCCCTGGTTGTGGAGGACTTTGATGATTATCTGTTGTATTGCAGTGCCTACTAAGCTACAGTACTAGTACTATCAGTGTCTCTGAACAGACCACTGTTTTAGGACTTGTCTAGGTGGTACGTGTCCTCCAGTCGTTTACATAGCTAAATTAAGTGAAATGACATACTGTACTGCACTAGCCTTGCATCCAAAATGCTTTCACTACTAAGTTTCACCGTTGAAGTGAAACGGCAGTGAGATGAAGCTAAATCAATTTGGATGCCGCCAGGCTAGTAGTGCAGCATACTGTCATGGGATTCTAAAAATCCTCTAACCTTTATTTCTCACCCCTGTGTTTGTGTGTCAGATATTGTTTGTAGCAGGCCTGTCCTTTGTCATCGGCTTGGAGCGTACCTTCAAATTCTTCTTCCAGAGACACAAATTTAAAGCCACAAGTTTCTTCCTGGGAGGGGTGCTGGTGGTTCTGATTGGCTGGCCTATCATTGGAGTGGTGCTGGAGATCTATGGATTCTTCCTCTTATTCAGGTCAGTTGGGTCTGAGATGGACAGTTAGCCAAACATTTGAACCAACTTATTTTTTGGCCATGTTTTTTTCTTGATTCCCTGTTTCCTCTCTCTCTCATCTCTCAAAACCTCAGAGAAGCAAGAAGAACATTGGAGGAGAAGGAACCTCAGATCTTCTCCAATGCTCTCCTCGCTTCCCTCTAACATTTTGTGACGTAGGTGAGGGAACAGGATTTGAAAAATCAAGAAATACTTTTGAGATTCACCCCAAATGTCACTCTTCTCTTTTCCAGGGGCTTCTTCCCAGTGGCAGTAGGCTTCATCAGGAGGTTGCCTGTCCTCGGGTCCATACTGAACCTCCCAGGGATTAGTGGAGTAAGTATCAAGTTTCATGTGTAATACCATGTGTAATGTGATAAAGTTCATAGAATTACCAAAGTCAGCTGTTTCCGGCTCTTTGCGCCTTGCACCATTGCCCTTTGTCTCTAGGGGCAAGTTTTCTACACACAAATTAAGCCTAGTCCTAAACAACAACAAAAAACACTTTCAATTAAGATTATTAATTGAGCTTGCTTTTTAGTCCAGGACTAAGCTTAATCTGTGTCTGACGAACCACCCTTAAATGACAAAGATTGTGGTTTTCTGATAATACATTTGTATCTTTTTTTCAGTTTGTGGACAAAGTCGGCGAGAGCAACAATATGGTATAACAGTGAACATCTTTGGATTGGAGGATATGAAATGGCTTTACTCTATTTATAATAGTTTATATTGGTGACTTTTCTCTACTGGTCAACTACTGGCCAAGACTACCCCCATGTTAAAGGTCAAAGCTGTGAATCAGAAACCTCTTTCTGTTCAAAGGAAAACAATGTTTCTTTGGGCAGGCATATGAATACAACTGGTATCGTAAAGTTTCCTTTGACGGAAATGGTCTCATAACCTGGTTGCCATCGATGGACAATTGTTACCAAGGGACTACTTTATTTCAAGGCCCAATGGGTGAATTGGGCCCTTTTTGTGTCACTACCCGTTCCTGATCGACTGATTATGATGATTGACGTGACTGAACCAACCACTGGATTGGACATCGCTAAGGAGGAGAAGTCTTGAATCTGTTACAGCAGTCTTTCTTCTAGAATGTTGTTCTGGAATGTTGTCTGTACAGTCAGAGAAGTGTTTTGGTTACCTTGATGAAGAGTTTCTGGAATTTTTGTATGGCTGTTTAGAGTTGTGTTACACCTGGGTACTGTTCAGGAGGATGTAGCTTTACAGAACATTCCGATATTGTGTAGAACAGATATGATTGTCAGATAGTGAATTATGTCAGCTGTATTTACTCCATTTCTATCTGCAATGTTCAGAATGTTTTGCATCATTAAATACTAAGCTGTTGAAGATGAATTGCCCTGTGCGCACAACGGGTCACAAATGGGTACATTCATTTAAGCTAGTCCAGGACACTAGGTGAGTTGAATTTACACAATTTAAACTATTCCTTCCTAAAGTGAAAATGTCCACCCACCTGGGGCACTGGGCGAGCTAAAACGAATGCATCCAATGCTACAGATGTCTCCACAACCCAGATATTGATGGTCTCACAGCAGCTGGGGTTTGTCACTTTCTACTTAATGTATTAAGAGGTCTGTCAGAGAGATGTTTTACTCAAATGTATCTTTTGTAAATACATACTTGAAATAGTGTGTTTTAAAAACAAATGTGCCTGACTATTTTGTTTTTAACACAAAATTCAGATTAAAATTCAGTTGCCCATTATTTTGGTTACCATGACTACAATAAAATATTTGTGACTTAGGAAGAGGGGTCTCAAAGGAACATAGGGGGTTTAAAGTGTGTCAGTCCCCAGATCTCAACCCAATTCAACACTTATGGGAGATTCCGGGGCGGCACCTGAGACAGTTTTCCCCATCATCAAAACACACAATTATGGAATTTCTCGTGGAAGAATAGTGTCGCATCCCCCCAATAGAGTTCCAGACACTTGTAGAATCTATGCTAGCCTCTGGTTTTCAGGGGATTTAGTTTCAGGCTTCCCCCCCCCCCCCCCCCCACCTGGCTACGTTAAGCATTGAAGTGGTTCTGGCGACCCGTGCTGGCTCAAACGCACTATTAAGACACTTGATGGTTCCTTTATTTTGGGAGTTACCTGTAATTTGAAATCGGACATTCAAGGAATTGTCAAGATTTGCAAATTGAACACAGACAACTTGTGAAAACAATCATCCACCTGCCTCAATGCCAATGTATTCATTCTGAGAAAATACGAATAGGAAATAATTATGGGGGGGGGGGGAAATCTAACAAAACATAGGCCACATTGATCAACCGCCCTTAGGTCCACACATTCTCAAACAGAAACGTGTCTTCCTCGTCAAACTAATGATGCCTTCGGGGTCAACTAACAGGCATTCACACCGAGCGAGTAGGAAACATTTTTGGTCTCGTGCACCAGTGTACAGAGCGGTTAGAATACACCCCCGTGATCATTAGGAAGAACACACTGTAATCCATGTATAACACGCATGCTGTGAAAGAGAGCGACCCGGCTCTACGTATTTGCTGACCTAGAGTTGACACACAGGGAACTTAATTACTACACATTGACAAAGTATATGGGGATGAAAAATGGGAAAGGTAGGTTCTGTAGAAGGAAATTAAAGGCAATGGATATACTGTACCTATCCCAAGAGCAGTAATAAAGGATTGTATGAATATCTTCTCTGAACGTTTACAGGTTACAAGCTATACAGAGGCAACATGCATAATGCAACAAACTATTAAGAACAATATATACATGCCACAACTCACTTTGGGCATGCAAACCATCCCACAAGTTCAGAGATATGAGTGAGTCCAGTTGTTGATGGGCAGAGACAGAGATGTTGCTCTGCCACTGCTTGAGGTGGACTGCATGTATTGCATGTATGTAACCTGTATACTCAAGAGGATGGGCAGATGTCCGTCCCCCTAGTAACATCCCTAATAACCTACCAGGACACAGTCACACAGGTCAGTAGCCCCATTTATACCTGGTTCTAACTTGCATAATTTGTCCTGACCTTGTCGACATTCTGATTGTCTACTCCTGTATAGAAATGTGGACACAATAAAGGACACATTGTGATGAGAACATCATGCCCACCTTTCTAAGGTAGTCCAGACGCATGTCTGGATATCTTGCAAGTGTCTACACAGAGAAAGAATTTAAATCCTCATTATTCCACCCCAAAATTGACAGGTGGCACCATTGACTGATTACATCAATATGTCTTACAATAAATACATTGTTTCAAAGGAATAGCTGTGAAATAATTTGCATAAAGGAAGGGACCAGGATATCTGGTCACAATGCAGAAACAGTGGACGGATAACAGACACATTTTAATACCATGTGTAGACACATTTGTGGAAATGTGGGCACAATCCGAATGTAGACAAGATCAGGACAAAGGACCCATGTTAGCACCAGGTACAAACAGGGCTAGAGCGTTTGCAAGGCAGGTTTATGGTACCCCCTAAACTCTAAGGCTCTGGCTGTGGGGGATAGGGAGTAGAGTGGGCAGCTCAGGATTGTGAGGTGCTGAAAACAGTCACCAACCTTCAGAGAATTCGTAACATGCTCTGTTTTCTATGTAATGAAACCCATGAAATCAGATATTTTGACCCGGTGGATGAACTTTGTGTCTTGAGTGATGACAGTTTAAACAGCACCTCGCTGTTAGCGCACGGTGGCTTACATATTTACGCACAAGGTGTGAAGTAATATCCCCATATAATACCCAGTTCATGACTAATGGGGACCAGGGACAGTCAAGACAGTTAATAAGAAGCCATCGACTTGTACAGTCATGGCCAAAAGTTTTGAGAATGACACAAATATTAATTTCCACAAAGTTTGCTGCTTCAGTGTCTTTAGATATTTTTGTCAGATGTTACTATGGAATAATGAAGTATAATTACAAGCATTTCATAAGTGTCAAAGGCTTTTATTGACAATTACATGAAGTTGATGCAAAGAGTCAATATTTGCAGTGTTGACCCTTCTTTTTCAAGACTTTGCAATCCGACCTGGCATGCTGTCAATTAACTTCTGGGCCACATCCTGACTGATGGCATTCCATTCTTGGATAATCAATGCTTGGAGTTTGTCAGAATTTGTGGGGTTTTGTTTGTCCACCCGCCTCTTGAGGATTGACCACAAGTTCTCAATGGGATTAAGGTCTGGTGAGTTTCCTGGCCACGGACCCAAAATATCAATGTTTTGTTCCCCGAGCCACTTATCACTTTTGCCTTATGACAAGGTGCTCCATCATGCTGGAAAAGGCATTGTTCGTCACCAAACTGTTCCTGGATGGTTGGGAGAAGTTGCTCTCGGAGGATGTGTTGCTACCAGCCTTTATTCATGGCTGTGTTCTTAGGCAAAATTGTGAGTGAGTCCACTCCCTTGGCTGAGAAGCAACCCCACACATGAATGGTGTCAGGATGCTTTACTGTTGGCATGACACAGGACTGATGGTAGAGCTCACCTGGTCTTCTCCGGACAAGCTTTTTTCCGGATGCCCCAAACAATCGGAAAGGGGATTCATCAGAGAAAATGACTGTTCCCCAGTCCTCAGCAGTCCAATCACTGTACCTTTTGCAGAATATCAGTCTGTCCCTGATGTTTTTCCTGGAGAGAAGTGGCTTCTTCGCTGCCCTTCTTGACACCAGGCCATCCCCCAAAAGTCTTTGCCTCACTGTGCATGCAGATGCACTCACACCTGCCTGCTGCCATTCCTGAGCAAGCTCTGTACTGGTGGTGCCCCGATCCCGCAGCTGAATCAACTTTAGGAGACGGTTCTGGTGCTTGCTGGACTTTCTTGGGTGCCCTGAAGCCTTCTTCACAACAATTGAACCGCTCTCCTTGAAGTTCCTGATGATCTGATAAATAGTCGATTTAGGTGCAATATCCTTGCCTATGAAGCCCTTTTTGTGCAACGCAATGATGACGGCACGTTTCCTTGCAGGTAACCATGGTTGACAGTGGAAGAACAATGATTCCAAGCACCACCCTCCTTTTGAAGCTTCCAGTCTGTTATTCTAACTCAATCAGCATGACAGAGTGATCTTCAGCCTTGTCCTCGTCAACACTCACACTTGTGTTAACGAGATAATCACTGACATGATGTCAGCTTGTCCTTTTGTGGCAGGGCTGAAATGCAGTGGAAATGTTTTGTTGGGATTCAGTTCATTTGCATGGCAAAGAGGGACTTTGCAATTAATTGCAATTCATCTGATCACTCTTCATAACATTCTGGAGCATACAGTGCCTTGCGAAAGTATTCGGCCCCCTTGAACTTTGCGACCTTTTGCCACATTTCAGGCTTCAAACATAAAGATATAAAACTGTATTTTTTTGTGAAGAATCAACAACAAGTGGGACACAATCATGAAGTGGAACGACATTTATTGGATATTTCAAACTTTTTTAACAAATCAAAAACTGAAAAATTGGGTGTGCAAAATTATACAGACCCTTTACTTTCAGTGCAGCAAACTCTCTCCAGAAGTTCAGTGAGGATCTCTGAATGATCCAATGTTGACCTAAATGACTAATGATGATAAATACAATCCACCTGTGTGTAATCAAGTCTCCGTATAAATGCACCTGCACTGTGATAGTCTCAGAGGTCCGTTAAAAGCGCAGAGAGCATCATGAAGAACAAGGAACACACCAGGCAGGTCCGATATACTGTTGTGAAGAAGTTTAAAGCCGGATTTGGATACAAAAAGATTTCCCAAGCTTTAAACATCCCAAGGAGCACTGTGCAAGCGATAATATTGAAATGGAAAGAGTATCAGACCACTGCAAATCTACCAAGACCTGGCCGTCCCTCTAAACTTTCAGCTCATACAAGGAGAAGACTGATCAGAGATGCAGCCAAGAGGCCCATGATCACTCTGGATGAACTGCAGAGATCTACAGCTGAGGTGGGAGGCTCTGTCCATAGGACAACAATCAGTCGTATATTGCACAAATCTGGCCTTTATGGAAGAGTGGCAAGAAGAAAGCCATTTCTTAAAGATATCCATAAAAAGTGTTGTTTAAAGTTTGCCACAAGCCACCTGGGAGACACACCAAACATGTGGAAGAAGGTGCTCTGGTCAGATGAAACCAAAATTGAACTTTTTGGCAACAATGCAAGACGTTATGTTTGGCGTAAAAGCAACACAGCTGAACACACCATCCCCAGTGTCAAACATGGTGGTGGCAGCATCATGGTTTGGGCCTGCTTTTCTTCAGCAGGGACAGGGAAGATGGTTAAAATTGATGGGAAGATGGATGGAGCCAAATACAGGACCATTCTGGAAGAAAACCTGATGGAGTCTGCAAAAGACCTGAGACTGGGACGGAGATTTGTCTTCCAACAAGACAATGATCCAAAACATAAAGCAAAATCTACAATGGAATGGTTCAAAAATAAACATATCCAGGTGTTAGAATGGCCAAGTCAAAGTCCAGACCTGAATCCAATCGAGAATCTGTGGAAAGAACTGAAAACTGCTGTTCACAAATGCTCTCCATCCATCCAACCTCACTGAGCTCGAGCTGTTTTGCAAGGAGGAATAGGAAAAAAATTCAGTCTCTCGATGTGCAAAACTGATAGAGACATACCCCAAGCGACTTACAGCTGTAATCGCAGCAAAAGGTGGCGCTACAAAGTATTAACTTAAGGGGGCTGAATAATTTTGCACACCCAATTTTTCAGTTTTTGATTTGTTAAAAAAGTTTGAAATATCCAATAAATGTCGTTCCACTTCATGATTGTGTCCCACTTGTTGTTGATTCTTCGCAAAAAAATACAGTTTTATATATTTATGTTTGAAGCCTGAAATGTGCCAAAAGGTCGCAAAGTTCAAGGGGGCCGAATACTTTCGCAAGGCACTGTATGCAAATTGCATTATACAAACTGAGGCAGCAGACTTTGTGAAAATTAACATTTGTCATTCTCAAAACTTTTGGCCATGACTGTAGATGCAAATACCATATTTAGTAGAGAGCAATTGAAGAAAGACATCATATAGAAATTAGCTCTCTCTTTTTAAGCATAAAGTGATTGTGTAACGTCTACGGTTGTCCTTATCGTTAGGAAATACAATTGTGTGCATGTGTTCCAATAATTAGTATGTAGTGGCCTTGTGGTTAGTGTCCGCCCTGAGATTGGTATGATTTAGCAAAGGGATCGAACTCCCAAAGACTGTAAAAGTGGGACCCAATGCCTCTCTGCTTGGCATTAAGGAGAAAGATTGCTGGTTAGGTCCTGCGATAGATTAGCGTCCTCTTCAGGGTCAAGATGCCTCGCGCTACAGAAACAGGAGATGAGCCGTTCCGTCTCGTTTGTGCAAGGCTAATTACATTATTGTTGCCAAATTTATAGAAATTAAAGGGATTTTGATAACTATGTGTAAAGAGTGTTGTATGAAAGGTTTAGCAAAAATATTTAAAAAGGACAGTCCATGTATGGGTCCCAATTTGTTAGAGCGAGGACACCATCGTTTCATATCAGAGGGCAGAAAAGGCGACGCTTTACAATTAGGTGAGCAATGAGCATGATTCTCTCCCCGTTGTGGCGTCCTCCATAGCACATTTGTCCCATCATTTCAAATCAGCTGAATATGTGTGTAATGTATGTGTCTCCATACCTTATATCGCTCGATATGAGTCGTGTGTGTGTGTTGTCTCTTTAGGGACCCGCAGTGAAAACACAGATTGGTCTCCGGTTGCATTAGCTCTCCTAAAACTTCTGTCATACATTTGTTTTCTTTCCGGTCAGGGAAAACTCAGATCTATATTTTCAAGACCAACCAATGTGGAAAACCAACTATGTTGAACGATGATTTGTTAATGTGAGCATCTTTATAAGTTCTGGTGATGCGTCTAATACCAATTTGTTATTTTTGAGCTCATTGAATAAAATTGTATTCCATAACTTGCAGCAAATGTCATTTATTAAGAGAAATCATGTAATATAGAAATATTTGATAGTCCAATTGTATTGACACCGTCTTCCGCTGGAGTCATTTTTAAAGGGGCTTCCCCTCAAAAGTAAACACTGACAGGTGATTAGAAGACGAAAAAAACATGTCTTAGGCTACTTACAGTAACTCTAGTGACACCGGACTGTCACGCCACCATAATTAACAGCAGTAACACCACTCTGAACACCATTCGGACCCACTGTACCTTAGTCACACGATGTTTACATTCTCCTCACTGTGAGAGGTTGCCACACTGATGTGGGATGACATGACAGACACGTTTCTACTGGCCAGACTGAGGGCACATGCTATGGTGTGTTGTTAGGACAAGTACTGTGACACTCCAGTACATAAGGCAATGTTTGACACCTGAGCATAAATGGAAAAAAACTGTTGCTGCACATAGTATATTGTGTTTGTACATGCATGTATGACATTTTCATGAAAATACAGAAATTATGCTTTAAATCTGAACCAAATCAATTGTTGATTAATAATGGTTTCAATCATTCTGAAAACAAAGATTGAGGACTTTGGAATGAACAACAATAAACACCTTTATTTTACACATCCAACATGATTAACAACCCTTAAATAACCCTTCACTTTAAAAAGGGAAAAATTACTGAAGCATTTGATGATCCCACATCTGAATGACACATGGTTTTTATATAGCCTAGCACTTTTCCATGTTTTTATGTAGCGTTTTTTCAGGGAAACAAAGACGCTTCAATCTGCACCTTTCCCAGTTAAGCAGCCATGTGCAAAGTGAGCCTAACACCTAATGCTCTTGACCATGAGACCAAACACCCAGATGCCAGGAAAGCTATGAAGATTACAAGTGTATAAGATAACAGCAGTGACACTGTGAAAGTGTATTTTTGGAACCTGTGTCATTTTTTAACTGTGTGGCTCAGTTGTTAAAGGGCAACTGCACTTCCTGATTATCTCTCGTTTTAGATTTGGTTCATTAGAAATGCTAGCGGCCATGACTGAATTCAAACTTGAGTTGGTTTCGGAGTCTGGTATGATGTGGGTGTCTTGTGTGTGTGTTTGCAGGTGGGAAGAGTTAGTCAAATGATTTAGCCAATTAGCTTCAGCCAGCTGGTGTGCCACTATGGCAAAGTTGGTTTCTCTTTGGATAGCCTATCTCCGGGGCTAGTTATGGACTGTCAAACAAATGACAATGTGAAATACCATATTTTCATGTTGAACACCTTTTAGTTTTCTCATCAAATGCTTTCAATACATGTCTATACATTTATTTAAATTATAATTAGTTTGAGGTTTTTAAGTCATTGACATTTTTAGCTATTGGAATTTTAACATATTGGCCCATGTGCATTGTGTAATTTACTACTGGTCCCTAACTAGCCCAATATGGATATCCAAAGTAAACCCACATTTACCATAGGCATTAAGATTGGATCATTTGCAGCTTCACCTCCCGAATTGATGATTAATTGTGTGCTGCCAGCTGTGGGCAGGAATGAAACAAACCCAACCTTCATTTACGTTGTGATGCAGTCACGACCACAAGTCACAACATTTTGGATGAGAATGACTTTATGACCAAAATTATCCCATTTACACTTTGTAGTAAATTTGCCACATAGGCGGTTTTATAAAGGAGAAGTTGTTTTTTAGGGGCAGTTGCTCTTTAAGAGCGAGGCTAGCAATGCAAAAGCTGTGGGTTTAATTCCCACACAGATCAAAAACACATATTAGAACTATATGCAATTACTGTACTGTAAGTCGCTTTACATAAAAGCGTCCGTCTGCTAAGTGGCATATGTTGAGTAATAGGTGATAAGGAGAGTTGGGGCTATGTCCCAATTATCTCTCCTTTCTCCCAAAGTGTGCACTTGAGTTTAGATTTGTGGGAAGTAGTGAACGAATGCACACTAAAGGAGATATTATTGGGACACACCTACACTAGGGGTTGAGTGGAATGTGGCGCCCCTTGGTGTTCTGTTAGCGTTGCTACACGTCAGTCAGGTCCTTCTGGATGTCCCACAGTGTGTCAGCACTCTGTTTTATCTGGCCGATCTCGTCGTCCGTCAGGGTCATGTTGACCACGCTGGCCACGCCCCCAGCATTCAGCACGCACGGCAGGCTCAAGTACACCTCGTCATCGATCCCGTACATGCCCTGTCGAGCAACGGCATCATCTCCTTGAGTTTTGTGCATAGGTGTGTACATGTCTATATGCCTGTTTGTTTATCTGTTACATATCTGTTGTGTAAGCATTTACATACAACAAACTGTGCGTTGTCAGGGAATAACCGCGTCCTCCAGTGGTGTGAGAAGGCACAAGGCCAAGTGTGCGTGTGTGCATACAGTACGTGTATGGAGTGTGTCTCTCACCTTCACCATTGTGGAGACAGGGTGGATCCTGTTCATGTTCCTGATGAGGCTCTCAGTGAGGTCAGCTACACTCAGGCCAATGGCCCAGTTAGTATAGCCCTTCAACTTGATCACCTCATAGGCACTGGAACACACAATTACATTTTTTTTTTATTTTAGTAGCTTTGAGGTTTGAGAAGCGTGCCAGTAACCAGACGGTTGCCAGTTCGAATCCCAGGGCTGACAGGGGAAAATCTTGTGGAAGTGATCAGACTGCAGTTGTGCCCTTGGGCTCAATATATTCAGGACTCCATTACAGTGAGAGAGAGCCAAACTACAGGTATGAGAATGACTCAAATACACTGAGAAAAAAGGGTTCCAAAAGGGTTCTTCAGCTGTCCGCACAGGATCATTTGTTTTGGTTCCAGGTAAAATTCCATGTAGAACCCTCTGTGGAAAGGGTTATACATGGAACCCAAAACGGTTATACTTGGTGACAAAAAGGTTTTACCTGGAACAAACAAGGGTTCTTCAAAGGGTTCTCCTATGGCAGCGTTCCCCAAACTCGGTTCTGCGGACCCCAATGGGTGCATGTTCTGGTTTTTGCCCTACCACTACACAGCTGATTCAAATGATGAACTCATCATCAAGCTTTGATTATTTGAATCAGCTGTGTAGTGCTGGGGCAAAAACCAAAACGGGACCTTGTGGTCCCCAGGAGGACTGAGCTTGGGAAACCATGTCCTGATGACTCCTGGCTGTCCCCAGTCCACCTGGTTGTGCTGCTGCTCCAGTTTCAATTATTCTGCCTGCGGCTATGGAACCCTGACCTGTTTACCGGACGTGCTACCTTGTCCCAGACCTGCTGTTTTCAACTCTCCCTCTACCGCACCTGCTGTCTCAAACCTTTGAATGCTTGGCTATGACAATCCAACTGACATTTACTCTTGAGGTACTGACCTGTTGCACCTTCTACAACCACTGTGATTATTATTTGACCCTGCTGGTCATCTCTGAACATCTTGAAGAACAATCTGGCCTTAATGGCCATGTACTCTTATAATCTCCACCCGGCACAGCCAGAATAGGACTGGCCACCCTTCAGATCCTGGATCCTCTCTATGATTCTTCTAGGGAGTTTGTCCTAGCCATTGCTTGCTCTCTGGGGTTTTAGGCTGGGTTTCTGTATAGCACTTTGAGACATCTGTTGATGTAAAAAGGGCTTTATAAATACATTTGATTTGTCCTATGGGGACAGCCGAAGAACCCTTTTAGGTTCTAGATTACACTCTTAGGGGGGAAAAAGTGTTTACAACAAAAGTAGAGGTAATAGTTTGTGTTGGTACGGTGCTGTGTACATTACCTGTCAACCACCTGTTTGTGAGTCTCCTTCCAGTTCTCCTGGTCAGCATCAGTACCGATGTCAGGGTTCAGTGTCTGCAGGTTGACACCTGCTACGTTAGTGCCGCTCCACACAGGGACTGGAACACACACCCACACACACACTTAACCTTATTACCCGTTATCTCCTTTAAAGGCCCAATGCAGTCCAAAAAACGTGATCCTGTGTTTTATATATATTTCCACACTGAGGTTGGAATAATACGGTGAAATTGTGAGAATGATGATAATGCCCTTTTAGTGTAAGAGATGTTTGGAAAGACCGCCTGAAATTTCAGCCTGTTTTGGTGGGAGTGAGTTTTGGCCTGCCTAGTGACATCACCAGGCGGTAAATTAGTTAATAGACCAGTAAGAAACCTCTGCCCATAACAGCTAGTTTTCCCCTCCCACTCACAGACAGTCCTAGAAAATGATTGCTAAGAAGCTATTTTGGACCATTTTAATTAAAAACAATTACAGAAAAGGTACTTAATTGATACCCAGAAATGATTTGATATTGGAGATAAAAAAAATAGCTGCATTGGACCTGTAGGACCCAGACAGCCCAGATTAACAGATCTCTGTCCCTCACCTTTATCACAGTAACCCTCAAGAATGGGGTCGCTGCTACTTATAGTCTAAGAATTCAGTAGCACATTTGAATGGAATACATACGTTTTCAGACTTCCTGGGTGTGTATTCGTTAACACTTTTTTGGTTACTACATGATTCCATATGTGTTATTTGATACTTTTGATGTCTTCACTATTATTCTACAATGTAGAAAATAGTAAAAAATAAAGAAAAACCTTGGAAAGAGTAGGTGTCCAAACCTTTGACTGGTACTGTACGTACATTTGTGTTTATGGTTAATAATTAGGACAAATAAAATAACAATTATATTTGAAATTCTTCAAAGTAGCCCCCCTTTGCCTTGATGACAGCTTAGCACACTCTTGGCATTCTCTCAACCAGCTTCATGAGGTAGTCACCTGGAACGCATTTCAATTAACAGGTGTGTCTTGTTAAGTTAATTTGTGGAATTTCTTTCCTTAATGCATTTAAGCCAATCAGTTGTGTTGTGACAAGGTCGGGTGGTATACAGAAGATAGCCATATTTGGTAAAATGGCAAGAACAGCTTAAATAAGCAAAGATAAACGACAGTCCATCATTACTTTAAACATGAAGGTCAGTCAATCCGGAAAATGACAAGTTTCTTCAAGTGCAGTCGCAAAAACCATCAAGCGCTATGATGAAACTGGCTCTCATGAGGACCGCCACAGGAAAAGAAAAGACCCAGAGTTACCTCTGCTGCAGAGGATAAGTTCATTAGAGTTACCAGCCTCAGAAATTGCAGCCCAAATAAATGCTTCACAGACTTCAAGTAACAGACATCTCAATATCAACTGTTCCAAGGAGACTGTGTGAATCAAGCCTTCATGGTCGAATTGCTGCAAAGAAACCACTAAAGAACACCAATAATAAAAAGCAACTTGCTTGGGCCAAGAAACAGGAGCAACGGTCATTAGACCGGTAGACAGCTGTCCTTTGGTCTGATGAGTCCAAATTTGAGATTTTGGTTCCAAACATCCGTGTCTTTGTGAGATGCAGAGTAGGTGAACGGATGATCTCCGCATGTGTGGTTCCCACCATGAAGCATTGAGGAGGTGGTGTGATGACACTGTCAGTGATTTATTTAGAATTCAAGGCACACTTAACCAGCATGGCTACCACAGCATTCTGCAGTGACACGCCATTCCATCTGGTTTGCACTTAGTGGGATTGTCATTTGTTCTTTAACAGGACCGTGACCCAAGACACCTCCAGGCTGTGTAAGGGCTATTTGACCAAGAAGGAGAGTGATGGAGTGCTGCATCAGATGACCTGGCCTCCACAATCACCAGACCTCAACCCAATTGAGATGTTTTGGGATGAGTTGGACTGCAGAGTGAAGGAAAAGCACCCAACAAGTGCTCAGCATATAACTCCTTCAACTGTTGGAAAAGCATTTCAGGTGAAGCTGGTCGAGAGAATGCCAAGTGTGTGCAAAGGGTGACTACTTTGAAGAATCAAAATATATATATATTTTACATTTTACCCCCTTTTCTCCCCAATTTCGTGGTATCCAATTGTTAGTATCTTGTCTCATCGCTACAACTCCCGTACGGGCTCGGGAGAGATGAAGGTCGAAAGCCATGCGTCCTCCAAAACACAACCCAACCAAGCCGCACTGCTTCCTAACACAGCGCACAACCAACCCGGAAGCCAGCCGCACCAATGTGTCGGAGGAAACACCGTGCACCTGGCGACCTGGTTAGCGCGCACTGCGCCCGGCCCGCCACAGGAGTCGCTGGTGCGCGATGAGACAAAGATATCCCTGCCGGCCAAACCCTCCCTAACCCGGACGACGCTAGGCCAATTGTGCGTCGCCCCATGGACCTCCCGGTCACCGCCGGCTGCGACAGAGCCTGGGCACGAACCTAGAATCTCTGGTAGCACAGCTCTAGACCACTGCGCCACCCAGGAGGCCTCTCCAAAATATATTTAGATTTGTTTAACACTTTTTTGATCTTCACATGATTTAATGTGTTATGTCATAGTTTTGATGTCTTCACTACTATTCTACAATGTAGAAGTACCCGTCAAAGCTTTTGACTGGTACTGTACGTATGCACGCATGCACTCACTCACCACTGGTGTCTCCGTGTTCTCCCAGGATCCATCCGTTGAAGCTGGTAGCATGGATGCCCAGTTTTTCAGCCATCAGGTAACGGAAACGGGCAGAGTCCAGGTTGGTGCCGCTGCCGATGACACGGTGCTTGGGCAGGCCGCTCAACTTCCAGGTCACGTAGGTCAGCACATCAACTACAGCCAGGGAGAGATTTATGGGGTTAGACTTCCATAACAAGTCATTGGATGAACACTACTGTATCTGGTGTGTGAGTTTGTATCTGTGTTAGTGTGTATCTACGTGTGTGTAACTGGGATGTGTAAGCGTTTGCAGTAAGTGTGTGTAGGTACCACAGTATATGTAGGTGTGAGTGTCTGCAGAGCCATATATTTACATATCTAAATAAATGACTCTGAGTCTATGGTGTATGTGTGTGAGAGTGTACTTGGTGTGTGTATATTTAGGTGTGTATGTACCAGTGAAGGCTGGTGGGAGGAGCTATAGGAGGACGGGCTCATTGTAATGGCTGGAATGGAATGGAGCCAAACATGGTTTCCATATGTTTTATACCGTTCCATTAATTCCATTCCAGCCATTACAATGAGCCCATCCTCCTATAGCTCCTCCTACCAGCCTTCACTAGTATATACAGTATGCATATGTGAGTGTACCTGGGTTGGAGACCACGATGATGATGCACTTGGGGGAGTGTTTTATGATCTGAGGGATGATGTGTTTGAAGATGTTGACGTTCCTCTGAACCAGGTTCAACCTGCTCTCTCCCTCCTGCTGACGAACGCCCGCAGTTACCACGACGATACGAGAGTTCGCCGTCACAGAGTAGTCTGACCGTGGGAGAATATCAAATCAATGAGAGTACTGTATATCATTTGTGTCTAGTATTTCTTTCAATAATTTGTCATATCATTAATAGAATGCATTCATACATTTCCCTTTCACCCTTTTCCCATCCCCCCTTCATAGACTTCCCCTCTCAGTGAGAGTACTTATTTTAACACACAGACATTTGACATGCAGATTGTGTCCATCTTGGTTTTATGGTTTCCTGGTGCCACACACTCACCTTTGCTGGCGACTATCTTGGGCGTTTTGAGGAAGAGGCTGCCATGCTGCAGATCCATCATCTCTCCCTTCAACTTGTCCTCCATCACATCCACCAAGGCCAGCTCATCAGCCAGCTCCTGGGGAGAGAGAGAAAGAGAGAGAGGGGGGGGGGGGGGTAAGATGTGATGAATGTACAATGACTGTGCAGTTATTCTTTCCACCTTGACTTCACCATGATGGGCATTTGGAGAATAAAACTACATTTCAACCATTGACCCATAATGTCTTTGTGTGACTTCAAAAATAAGATACTCCTAAAACTCATTGGCCACATTGCTGCAGCTGTCATCCCGATAAATAATTATGTTGGTAAAACTGCCTAGGAATAACACCCTCTTCATAACAGATTATAAACACAATTATAAACCCTTCTGAGCTAATATCAGTCTAAGCAATGGTAGTCAATTACACATATTCTGCATGTGCATGTCTAAAAACCTGTTTTATAGTTTAGCAACAAAGTACTGAACATTATAATAACACTGTAATAAGGAGGGAATGGATGGACGTGTAATATTGAGAGAAGATCAGTAGGCAGAGAGCAAGCTTGGCCTGAGACATGACAGTAGACTCCTATGGCATCTAAGGAGTCTACAGCAATGTCTCAGAGTAAAGAGTAATCCAGTGTCAATGCAGTAGACTAAACACCATAATACTGTAGCTCTAGGGGGTAGTAATCTGACAGGAGTATAAACACAGCAGGTCTGGTCTTACCCTGAGCAGGATACTGACAGCACAGGCCATGCCGACCTGGCCGACCCCCACCACTGTCACCTTGTTCCTGGCGGGCTCAGGTGTCCCACTGAACAGGGGAGTGATGAGCTTCTGAAGGATAGAGGCCATGTTCAATGCTATGAAGAGAGAAAGGGGAAAGAGGTGGAGAAACAGAAGTGGTCTTTCACATGTCGAAAGACATACGACAAAATGGTCATGTGTTTGCTTTCCTTTTCCTCTGTAGCTTCGTTGGTAGATCGTGGCTCTTGCAACGCCAGGATAGTAGGTATGAGTCCTGGGACCAACCATACGTCATTTTTTTAAATGCATGCTAGGATGAATGTAAGTCTCTTTGGATAAATGGCATACATTATAAACCCTATCAACCAAGCTGGCCAAACACGTTGGTCGACCTTGGTAGGGTGAATGTAGGTTTCACTAAATAAGTAATGTATTCATGAAAAACAGCCTGCGTTGCTTTAAAACGGCAGGCTGGCAGCACTGCACGGAGATTACGGATGAAGGTTAAATACATTTGATTCTACAGCTCGTAGTCCTATGTGACTTTCACCTCCTACACCCGTTTCTTACACACACACACACACCTGAGCCCCAACCCTTATAACCGAGCAGAGCTGATCCTAGCAGGACACCCTGAACTTCCCCAGGTATAATACAACAAATACTTGCTTTGTTTGACGATGCTCCGAGCTGCGAGGTATAAATACCACCATGTAATCAACATGTCAGACTAGACGAGAGCTACGGTGCCTTCCCCCTGCACCCACAACACCTCACACAACGGCTGTATCCAAATCCAGACAGGGCAGGTGGGAGGAATCAGATAGGTGAGCTGCAGCACTGCAATCAGTGCATGTGACACAGGCCTAAATCGAGGGTGCACTACAAAAAGCGCCACAGTGACAGCACAGAGCTCTACTGTAGTTTGCTGCTGCTCTCCCTCTCCCTCCTGTGCTCCAACGGCTCTACTAATCGGATGCCAAATTTGACTGCAGACTGTTAAAAAGGAGTTATCCTGTAATCCTGTAATGTCACAGGCTCCATCTGGTGCATTTGTCCTGCTTCTCTGATGACTATAGACGATATGTATCCAGTATATGGGCAGTGCTAAACAAACGGGGATATATGCATAGCGCATAATGTGTTATGAAGGTTTTATTCCTAGACAGTGTTACCAAAATAATTATTTCCCGGGATGACAGCTGCAGCAATGTGGCCAAATTAGGAGTAACTTGTTTTTTAAATCATGCAAAGACATTATGGGTCAATGGTTGAAATAAAGCTTATTCCTCAAATGCCCATAATGGTGAGGTCAATGTGGAAATAATTAAGTACATGGTGGTGCCGCAATATTACAAGTGAATGTTGAATGACATCGTCCTCCAGTCACGGCGTGCATAAATACATTGAGCGATAATGCGCTTGATCCTTATCCGCTTGGCAAGGTCATCCGTGTAGGCCAGGAACAATAGATTGTTTCCATTATAATATTTTGGATTACTAGAAAAACAAATATAATTGTCCATGCCGTAAAGATGATACTAGGCAGGCCAATACAATAGTCAGATGAATGAGAAGGGACGAACACAGTTAAATTTGCGCAATCCATAATCTCTTGGGCATGGCACGTCGCCAACACATTCAATTTCAAATCAGTCCCACTTTCGCAAAGCAGACAGACAGTCGTTCCATCTTCGGTCAATCTGCTAAATAGACAATTTGGCCGAGGGTAGAAGACATCGGAGATCAAATTAGGGGATAAATTGGCAGAGACGCATAACTTTAAATAGATACCCAAAGAATATGACGAGGCGCGAGTACATATTTGAATCATAAACTTTATACACAATTTTAAGAGTATTTTATTTGGATAGGCTAGAAAATTCTAGAATGCGATGCGAATTTTATTTAGGCCTAACACAAATATTTCAACATCTCAGCCTATTTCATCTGGGTGTATAATAATTAGCTTTAGTCTATTAATAATCACCACAACTTTATAAAGCACGATACACTAATTGTCCATAACATGACATCCAAAACTAATTTGAAGGAAAACATCTTCAGTACACACATCCCTTTTCCTTGATAAAAAATTGCCCTCTGTCTCAGAGAATGTACCGCATGGGATTCTGGTTGCTCTTGTCAATACGTGACTGCCTTGTCCCAGGCGGAAGCTGTTGCCCAAGAGTAATGGATGCGACAATTAAGCAGTGCGGTAAAGTACTTAAGTAAAAAAATACTTTGAATTACTACTTAAACAGTTTTTTGCAGAATCTGTATTTGACAACTTTTACTTCACTACATTCCTAAAGAAAATAGCGTACTTTTTACTCCATACATTTTCCCTGACAAACAAAAGTACTTGTTACTAGCATGTCAGGAAAATGGTCCAATTCATGCACTTATCAAGAGAACATCCCTGGTCCTCCCTATTGCCTCTGTGGCACTCACTAAACACAAATGCTTGGTTTGTAAATTATGTCTAAGTGTTGGAGTGTGCCACTGGCTATCTGTAAAAAGAAAAAAAGGAAAATGGTGCCTTCTGGTTTAATATAGAGGATTTTAAATTATTTATACTTAAGTTTATTTTAGCAATTACATTTACTTTTGACACTTAAGTATATTTGAAACCAAATACCTTTGCTCAAGTATGATTTTACTGGGTGAATTTCACTTTACTCAAAAAGTTCTATTAAAAAGGCATCTTTACTTTTACTCAAGTATGACAATTGGATACTTTTTCCACCACTGCAATTAAGTACCTTGTGTACTGTGTTCAAAATTCAATGTTCCTGTTGCTTTTTACCAGTCCTTCTGTATTAGCTTTTTTCTTGCCAATCAATGACATGGCAAGACCTTAATCAGTATACCACGATTAATCAACCAATAGCCTAAATATCCAGGGTCAATAGGCGGATTGAAATTGCATCAGTGCATCATATAGGCTCAAGTAGCCCATGTACAAATGGGTATTGCACATCATTGGTTAATAGTGCATGCTTCACATACTTCGACACCCAAACATCAGACACTGGTTATTGGTATTGGACCCTCTCACCACTGCTCTTTCACTTGTTCCAAAATCCAAATTAAAGTATATTTACAGTAAGTCTTACCCTTGGCTTGTTGTCTTCTCTCCTAGTCCTCTCTCCTTGCCTGCTGCCTCCTGAGTGCAGGTAATCAACTCTAAGCCCTAAACTTCCATCCCCCACAGGAAGTGTACTGCCGCTAACGGGTGACCTGACATGTCAGCTGTTCATGTACTTCATCACCATAAGACACTCTTTCAAATACCAAAATGCTGTCACCTCATCTGTACTGATCTGAAAACCCACCCTAATGATGAACGTCCACCAGTTTTCACCTGTCAAGCCTTTTACAAATCAGTGCAGAGGAAGGAGTCAACGGATTTGTCTAGGGACTCATCTTTCTGAAGGATTCAATCCCCTCCTGGATCAAGATCCCAGTTGTCTAAGTTGTTTTGAGCAATTAAAAATGGAACGCCTTGTGCGCACTTCCGGTAATACCGTATGGTACACAAACCGGATGAAAATCTAGATACCACCCAACCCTATAAATATGTAGTTTTAGGTGATGGTGCAAAAAAATCTGACTGTTGAAAGTCTTATCAGTACCTCATATTTAAAACAGATAACTAAAATCACAACTACTGGCAATGGTCAGTCTGTAAAGAGGCATCTAAAGTGGAATCAAAACATTACCTTCCTTATCAGCCACAATCCTTGAAAAACAAGACAAAACACTGTTGTTTCCACATTTATTAGAACATTGACCAACTATGGTGGGGTGTTAAAACCTGATTGCATTCATGTCGTAGTCTTTCCTCTATACCCCCACAGGGGGGAACCATCTTCCCTCTTATATTTTAGTATGCCTAATGAATCATTACCAATGACCAGTTGGGCTGGGGACAATTACATTTCTATTCAATCAATTCAGGAAGTAAACTGAAATTCCAATTACCTTCCATTCAATTAAGAACATTTGCATTTAAAATTATAATTGAAGTTTACGTCTAGAACTGACACAGAATTAAAATTGAATCAACCCCAATCCTGCTGATCAGTAGCCCAGCCCAGTGTAGGTGGCTATGACTATAGCAGGTAGAGAGCGGTGTGCTAGGCGGTTGTTAACTGAAGGATGTGTTTGATAAGGCCGCTGTCTTACATCTTTTGATAAGGCCGCCATTTTGAATTGCTATTTGTTGATAAAGCCGATATTTGTTTCGTTACTCGGTGAGGCCAAGCTTCTTCTTGAGGGACTCGGGCATCTCTGGGGGAGGGGGACGGGGCAGGCGGAAGTAGACCTTCACAGAGTCGTAGATGAACCACTGCAGGGCGGTCAGGGTACCGATCATGATGATACGGGCCACCAGACCCTTCCACACACCTGAGAAGGAAGGACGAACAGAGGGAAGAAAGAGCAAGATAAATAAAGGCAAACTGTTTAAACTCCGATCAAATTGAGATATTTGAATATCCCATTACACCATTTAAAAATATCAAAGGTCAACGACTAATGATGGTTACTCTGAGACAGGTGGTAATAGGTACTGCAAGTCTGCACTGGTAGTATTCGAGCGAGACTGCCAGTGCAGGTAATGGGCTGGGGAGCAGGTAGACTGTTCGCACAGGCCATTGACTCAAGCAACTGTCCAGCCAGAAAGCTGCCTGGGGCACCTGGGCTGGAGCTGCAATCAGCCCTCAGAGAGAGATCTAAGGAGTGTGTTGGAAACCTCAGTGTTTTTACTGCAAAGTTAACACCATCAATCTACATTCTAAACCAGTGGTTCTTAACTGGTTGTGCCTCAAGACCCAAATTCAACCAGGTTGTCTCAGTCGCAAACCAATATTTGCGTTGCGAAAAAAGGCCATAAAAATAAATAAATCCAGATTGTGTTATGCCATGATAGTAAATGTGACAATAATATGACAAAGGAACAACATTCCCACCTTTTTCATTGTCAATAATTCAATTTTGCCCATATTATTGATTAAGAATGTTAATAAGCTTACTGGTTTGAGACCACAAAACCAACTAAACAGCGCTAATAGTTCCATATTAAAAATACTGGGATTGAAGTAAAATTGCTCAGGGATTTAATTATTCAAAAATCTAGGTTCATTATCATTTCTAAAAACGTTCTACCTGGTTTTAGTTGTTTAAATTCAATGAGCATTTTAAAATGTTTATTTAAAATCAGACATCCATTCAAAACCTCCATTTGGGTCGCAACCCACCAGCTGAGAATTGCCGTTCTAAAAACAGTTAGAATGGGCAATAGGATAGCCCGCCTTTGTCTGTAGAACTTCTGGAAAGAATCCAGTACTCACCTTTGGGTCCGAGTTTCTTGAGTACTCCGATGGCGCTGCTGCCACTCTCCTTGTTCAGTACAGACACCACAGAGTCAGCAGGGTGAGACACAATGGCACAGAACACACCAGCTGAAGGGGAGAGAACAAACACCAGGGATGTGATCAAGACAACATAGGAAATCTTGATTTTGACTAGGGCAGCAGTCTCAAACATACAGCCAAATATGGCCTGCTAACAGATTTAACGTGACCGGATTATTTTTTTATGACCATTTCTTCAATGATTTTAAATGCAGTTCACCCACCTACAGTGCATTCGGGAAAATATTCAGACCCCTTGACTTCTTCCATATTTTGTTAAGTTACAGCCTCATTCTAAAATTGATTAAATAGAACATCAATGTACACACCCCCATAACGACGAAGCGAAAACAGGTTATTTGTGTGCAAATGTATTAAAAACACAAAACAGAAATATTCAGACCCTTTAGTATGAGACTCAAAATTGAGCTCAGGTTTTCATCCTGTTTACATCCTTGAGATGTTTCCACCTGTTCCGAGATGTTTCCACCTGTTTCCACCTGAGATGAGTCCACCTGTGGTAAATTCAATTGATTGGACATTATTTGGAAAGGCACACACACACACACCAATCTATATAAAAAGTTTTCAGTTGACAGTGCATGTCAGAACAAAAACCAAGCCATGAGGTCGGAGGAATTATCCGTACAGCTCCGAGACAGGATTGTGTCGAGGCACAGATCTGGGGAAGGGCACTAAAAAAGGTATGCAGCAACGAAGGTCCCAAAGAACAGTGGCCTCCATTCTTAAAAATGGAAGAAGTTTGGAACCACTGAGGCCCGGCCAAACTGAGCAATCGAGGGAGAAGGGCCTTGATCAGGGAGGTGACCAAGAACCCGATGGTCAATCTAACAGAGCTCCTCTGTGGAGATGGGCGAACCTTCCAGAAGGACAACCATCTCTGCAGCACTCCACCAAATCAGGCCTTTACGGTAGAGTGGCCAGACGGAAGCCACTCAGTGAAAAACACGACAGCCTGCTTGGAGTTTGCCAAAGGGCATCTGAAGGACTCTCAGACCATGAGAAACAAGATTCTCTGGTCTCATTAAACCAAGATTAAACTCTTTGGCCTGAATGCCAAGCGTCACGTCTGGAGGAAACCTGGCACCATCCCTACGGTGAAGCATTGTGGTGGTAGCATCATGCTGTGGGGATGTTATTCAGCGGCAGAGACTAGGAGACTAGTCAGGATCAAGGGGAAAGATGAACGGCCCAAACAGAGATCCTTGATGAGAACCTGCTGGCTTCGAGACAAGTGTCTGAATGTCCTTGAGTGCCCCAGACAAAACACAGACTTGAACCCAAATCACTGGAGAGACCTGAAATATTTTATTTAAAAAAAATGTGACCTTTATTTATGTAGGCAAGTTACTAAAGAACAAATTCTTATTTACGATGATGCCTACCCAGGCCAAACCTGAACGATGCTGGGCCAATTGTGCACCACACTATGGGACTCCCAATCACAGCCGGATGTGATACAGCCTGGATTCGAACCAGGTACTGCAGTGACACCCCTTGCGCTGACATGCAGTGTCCTAGACCACTGCGCCACTCGGGAGCAACGCTCCCCATCCAACCTGACAGAGCTTGAGAGGATCTGCAAGAATGTGAGAAACTCCCCAAATACAGGTATGCCAAGCTTGTAGCATCATACCCAAGACTCAAGGCTGTAATCTCTGCCAAATGTGCTTCAATAAAGTACTGAGTAAAGGGTCTGAAAACTTATGTAAATAAGGCTGATTAATAAATTGGCAAAAATGTCTATTGTTATGGGGTATTGTGTGTAGAATGAGGAAAACTATTTAAATCAATTTTATAATAAAGGCTAACTTAAATGTGGAAAAAGTCAAGGGTCTGAATACTTTCTGAATGCACTGTAAAACTGCAAATGTCTCTCTGCTCCATGGCAAAAGACTCTCATCCAAGTTGTCAGACCTTGGTGGCTTGTCATTGTTGATAGACAATTTTCACTCCTTACACACACACACACACACACACACACTTTACAGAATTCAAAATGACAATGCTCAACTTTCATAATTTGATCAGTTATACTTGGATGTGTAGTGGCAGCGTTTGTTGCTGGCATGTCATGCATAAATTTGCTACTCATCAAAAAAATCATTAACCTAACTGACAACATTACACATCGACAAATATTATTTACATCAATAACATAGGAATCACTACAACATTTATTGTACAACCTCACACTATATTAGGCCAAGCCATTGGAACTTTGGTTTTCCTAGATTGTGATCAATACATTCAATCGATTTGGACACTGCTTTAAAGCAAATTTCTGCAGCATTATTAAAGATGTTGATGATTTCATTCCTGTGCTGTTTTTAAATTACCCTGGTAGGTTGACTGATAACGTGAACCAGGTTGCAGGCACCAGTTACAGTTTGAAGCTTTTTCTTGAGTGGGCAGCTTGATGAAAGCCAGTCAATGTTGAAAAACACCCACAAAATATACCTCTGTTGATCACATACACTATCAAGCATTTTACCAATTATCCAGATACTGCCTGTTAGCACTTGTTGGTCAATAGCAGTTTCCCACCAGAATGGGCTTTAGGTGAGGTAGATGAAACTGTAGCCATATTACTCCAACAGTATTTAACATGATCTTCTAAGCTTTACAGGAATGTCATTCTTAATATAAAATGGCAACCCCTCCACCTTTGGCATTTGTTTTCTGTAGATGATTAAAACATTTATTGCTACCACTGTATCAAAAGGCATTATCTGAGTTTCAGAGATCGTCAGAATGAAAGTCATCTGTTACTAGCAAATTATTGATTTCATGAGCTACATATGCTACATATGTTAACGTGGGCTATTTTTTAGCACTTTCCTGGGATGCTTGATTGTTTTTGTTGCTTTACTGGGAAGCTTAACAGAAGTAGACATGCTCATGTTATTTATGTTAGTGCAGGGTGAGCTGCACACAGTGGACTTCCTACTAACGGCACACCACCTCAGTGCTAACAGCATAACTCTGGTTCATAGGCACATGATTACTGCATACAATAGCTGTAGGATCTGTAGAGGCATTCAGGGCAGTTAGAGGGACATAAATTAGGTTACTTACATTGGGTCTTCCAACACCCCTGGGATAATGTACATTTGCTGAAGTATAATGACAACTAAGTGACACAATGGTAGGGATTAACTGAGCTGGGGTCATTGACAAGTCATTGTCTCATTGCAACCTTATAAGGCTGTGAAAGGATCCAGGAACCCAAATGACTTGTGAATTCCATCCTCCTTATAAAACAAGTGTTCAAGAAGGTATCAAAATTGTCAATAAATGTTACCCCCACAGAGCTGCAAGTCTCATAGTTATGGAGGGCTAAAAATCTGCTGAAATGTCCAATCCCACGATTTAGGGAAGGGCACAGGGCCAGTTATTATGGAGCATTTGTTGGGGTCAAGCAGAGACCCAATCAGTTCATTAAAATCCATCTTCAGCTGTTATGAGCTGCCCTTCATAGTTCATGTGGGATTCAATTACACTATGATAGCCAACATTTCCTGATGCAGGTTTAAAATGTTTGAGAACAGCTTATTGATGTCCTGTACTCGTGGATAGCAGAACATTTTTGCTCCAGGGACTGAGACGTTTCTTACCATTGAACTACCCAATACAACAGCTGGAGAAGGGGATGGAGAAATCCGCCCATTCCCACCCCTCACATAATCCGTTGAACCTTTCACAGACCCAGGAGAAGCAGGATAGCAAACACTTTATTTAACTAGGCAAGTCAGTTAAGAACAAATTCTTATTTACAATGACAGCCTACTGGGGAACAGTGGGTTAACTGCCTTGTTCAGGGGCAGAATGACTGATTTTTACCTTGTCAGCTCAGGGATTCGATCCAGCAACATTTCAGTTACTGGCCCAACGCTCTAACCTCTAGGCCACCCCAATCAACAAAATAAAAAACTTAGGAAACAGGAAGAAACAGGTTAAGGCGCAGGAGGTATCAGAGTTTGTGACTTGGTTGGCCCCTCCCAACATTTTGCTTAGGGCCCCAAAAGGCTAGGGCAGGCTCTGACTGCATGTCTAGGTATGGATATGGGTAAGCAGACAAGCCAGTACAGCTCCTCATGTTGATTTTTTTTGTGGCCCCCACCAAAGTTGCTGCCCATCCCTGACCTATATGGTTGTAAATCTGTTAACATACCTATTAATCTACCATTTTCAATAAACTTCTATCCAGCATTGTGGACTCACCGATATATCCTGCCACGAAGGTGACAACCAGCTGTTCAGACTTGGAGCATTCAGCACGGGGCTTGGGGACCACATGTTTGTACAGCAGCTCTACGGTCCTCTCGAAGCAGGCAAACTTCATCATGGTGTAGGGGATCTGCCTCATCCACAGAGGTACCACACCCTTGTAGAAACTAGAGGGGACAGAGGAAGAGGTGGAGCAAATGAGTGAGGTGGAGCAAATGATTAAAAATAAATCTTAGATTATTTGCCCATATCGTGCAGCCCTACGTGGCAGTGTGGAAATGACCTCAATTGAGCAGTGGTGTAAAGTACTTTAGTAAAAATACTTTCAAGTACTAAAGTCATTTTTTTGGTATCTGTACTTTACTATTTGACAACTTTCACTTTACTACATTCGTAAAGAAAATACTGTACTTTTTACGCGAATTGGACCCTTTTCCCTGACACCTAAAAGTACTCGTTATATTTTGAATGCTTAGTAGGACAGGAAAATGGTCCAATTCACGCACTTGTCAAGAGAACATCACTGGTCATCTACTGCCTCTGATCTGGGAGGACTCACTAAACACAAATGCTTTGTTTGTAAATTGTGTCTGAGTGTTGGAGTGTGCTCCTCGCTAGCGTAAATAATCATTTTTAAAAAAAAGAACATGATGCCATCTGTTTTGCTTAATAAGGAATTTGAAATGATTTATACTTTTGATACTTAAGTACATTTTATCAATTACACTTACTTTTGATATACTTATGTATATTTAAAACCAAAAACTTAGACTTTTACTCAAGTAGTATTTTACCGAGTGACTCACTTTTACTTGAATCATTTTCTTTTAACTCATCTTCACTTTTACTCAAGTATGACAAACTTTTCACCACTGAAATTGAGTGCAAGAATTGAGTGCAAGAAATGCAGAAATGATAGAAGTGCTGAAAATGGTTTTGACTGAAGTTCAATTGAACAGTATTTTTTTCCCCTTTATTTAACTAGGCAAGTCCGTTAAAGAACAAAGTCTTATTTTCAATGACGGCCTAGGAACGGTGGGTTAACTGCCTTGTTCAGGAGCAGAGTTTTACCTTTTCAGTTCGGGGATTCGATCTTGCAACTTTTCGACTACAAGTTCAACGCTCTAACCACTAGGCTACCTGCCACCCTGATATAAAACAATCAGAATGGATAAAGACTCATTGAAATCACTTAGAAAGTATGTGTTGCCACCCTAGGATCACTTCTACAAATGTATAACTTTTATTATTCAAAAACTAAAAATACCGTCATATTTTCTTTTTAAATACTGATGTAATATTTTGGCCATATCGCCCAGCTATTCATTTTTTGGGCCAATTTTAACAATGAAAAAGCTTTGTCTAAATTAGCCATGTTACTTTATTACACACAAGGATATACCATGACATTTGAAATGCTTAGTTTAATAACACGACAAACTTTAGAATGTAGTGTGTGTACGGCACATTGAGCTACTGATGCTTCAGACATGTGGCTAAGCTCATATTCTCTCATGGGGTACGGGGTTGTGTTTAACATGAAAAGTAATTTACCATCATAGTGCATTTAGCTCTCCGGTCAGCCTTGACAACGGTATACTATTTTCCCCACTTCCAACAGTGATCAATGCAAAACACCATTTACATTTTTTATTTTTTTATTTTTTTATTTTTTTTACAGAATTCATTCTGAATGGCGAACATCAAACTTCTCTCACTGGCAATAGTCAAGCAAATAACTGCCGGTCTCACGGTAATTAACCGTTAATTAACATACACATTTAGCATCTCCTGTCTTCCACACATAGCCTACAAGCCACTGTTGCAGTCCTTTGGAACTTCTAAATTTGGAAAAAATCTAATAAATCCATGTCATATAGCCTAAAATCACAAAAAATCCTTTATTTTAGACAGGTCTAAAGAAACATGATGAAAATGTAGTTTATTTCAGAAGAACAGAACTCTGCGTTGTACCTTATGTTAGGCTCTGATCCAGCTATGCCATTTCGCTGTGGGCAACACTAATTTAGCAGACAATATTTGATTAGAATTCCGTGGCATTATTTTATAGCATGAAGAATACAATTTAACATAGCTGAACAAAATAAAAATAATATTTTCTCCAAACCATTTGAGGAAGTGCGCACATGCGTCTATTCTGTGTTGAGCGGTTAACAAAGAAACAGGTCGTCCTATATGCTTCATTTAGAGTTATTTATGTAACTAGTCCAACATTTGTATAAACTGTTCTGATTTTTAATACAAATTAATAAAACCACTAGCAAACCCGTTTTAAGCAATCAGCCTGATGCAACAGATGAGAATATTTAGCTTAAAATGTTGATAAACTAATATGCTATTTCTACACATTATAAGCGCAGCAATGCGCACACGGCAGTAGGATATATGCGCGACTGTTCCATAAGCAGGATAACACCATTCTCAAAACTAACCACAAACACGATTATGCATGTAATGCTTTTATTATAAAAGGTGCATTTTTATGGTGAAAATGAATCATCCCCAAACTAAAGCGGATAAACGTGTTTAATTTTAAGACGTTATTTGGACACTTTAGTTGTGATAGAAACCTTAAAAACATATAGGCCTATGGGCTAGTCTACATGAGGTGTGCGATGATTTTAAAAAGTTGCAAAAAAAGCATGCACTGTTTGCCTTAAGCCGGGCATCATTCACAAGTGATAGGTTAATATTGTCACCCACCAAACTATTCTTGATTTAATCTTGTCTTTACATATACTAAATAATATATGCGTTACATTTCTTTTGATTTAGAATGGACCATTATCATGCACCTGTCTTGAAACAGGGACAGCGGGAAAAAAATACATATCTATGCACTTAAATAGCGAATGGATAACGCTTTTCCAATGGTTCATTTTCATGCCAGCCAGGTAGGCTGCACTCCTGTTTTAAAGAGAAGCAATGTGCTTAATATTGAGAAATAAAATATAGCAGGTCTAGCCTATAGAAAGCTGATGGGATCCTCTTTTTAACAGAGGGCTATTTAAATGTTGCGCAACATGAGCTCATTTGAAGTGTTTAATTTGATTTTCGATTACATTGGCATTGATGTCAGAGTGAGTAGAGAGACAAAGTGCGGTGTGCCAGGCAGTTAGCAAGTTTGGTAGGCTACTTATGACCATCAGCAGCATCAGAGCTTGGAGAAGCATAATTACTGTTACTAAAAACGATAACATTGAATTTGACTGCCATCATGACCGATGGTAATACGGTCACTGTAACAGCCCTAGGTGCACCTTGTGCTGGGGACAGTAAAAGGCCACAAAACAAACTGCAGTTGTGTCACAACAATGCCACAGATGTGTCAAGTTGAGGGAATTTACAATTGGCCTGATTACTACAGGAATGTCCACCAGAGCTGTTGCCAGATAATTAAATGTTCATTCCTCTACCTTAAACAGCCTCCAACGTCGTTTTAGATCATTTTGTAGTATGTCCAATTGGCCTTACAACCGCAGACCATGTGTAACCACACCAGCCCGGGTCCTCTAGATCCGGCTTCTTCACCTGCAGGGATCATCCGAGACCAGTCACCCGGATAGCTGATGAAACTGAGTGTTTCGGTCTGTAATAATAATGCCCTTTTGTGGTGGAAAACCCATTCTGGTTGGCTGGGCCTCGCTCTTAAGTGGGTGGGCCTATGTTTCAGCCCCTGCCCTGTCATGTGAAATCCATAGATTAGGCCGTAATTTATTTAATCAGACCGATTTCCTTATATGAACTGTAACTCAGTAATATCTTAGAAAATTGTTGCATGTTGCATTTATATTTTTGTTCAGTATAGTACTTCACTGATTATACAAATCCAGACCAACATCAAAGGGTTACGGCTAAGCAGAAGGTAGTGAAATGTGACCGGCTGATTTAGTTGGGATACTCACGCCCAGATGCCCTCCTCTGCGAACATCTTGGGGGCACACTGTCTGAGGTTGCTGGCGTAGCCAGGGCAGGTCTGGATACGTACTTTACACGCCTCCATAGGGGCCAGGGCGATGTCAGCAAAGAACTCAGCACTGGCAGACGCAGCCAGGTAGAGGGAGGTCCTCCACAGATAGGTGTTTTCCTGGGGAAGGCAGACTGGGAGGTTAGGAGTTGAAGACGAAGTGTACATCCCTAGACACAATGTAAATCATAATGAGTTGTCAAAATGGGAGGAGATGAACAACTATTCTTCAGCTCTTTCTCAATTCATCTTTACTTGATTGCCTTGCTTTCTCTCGCCTCGCCTCCTTTTCAAAGCGTATTATTAAAAGGTCTGATACAGTTGGTGTCAAGGAGATAGGATGCGATGAATCACGGAACAACTCATTGAGATGGAGCCTTTCTGTGCCACTGATGACAACCTTATTTCAGTATTAATTAATTAGCTGGAACTGGGAAGTGTTTTGGTTCGAATGGTAACATCGACTTCAACGGCGTGAGGCTGAGAAGTGCAGCGAGAGGATTGCGGAGATAGCAGAGGCCCGTAGTGATGAGAACTACTACTCTGACAATTACAGATGTGTGGTGGGATTTCTGGTGCCAGCAGATGTACCCACTTGGGTGATGCCCTGGCTACACATTGGTAGTGCAGAGCAGTTATTATAAAAACAATTACAGGGCAGATCAGATTTAACATAGCAGCTCAAATTTAATCTTCTGCATCGTTTCCAATCCCCCATACTGTTTAGTAAAATAAAATATTTGTAAAATGTATTTCTTTATTATTTGCCCCCAACCCTTTCCCTAATTGGAGTGAACTAACACACATAGGCTTCTACAGCCAGCTTATACACTGCATTCGGAAAGTATTCAGACCCCTTGACTTTTTCCACATTTTATTACGTTACAGCCTTATTCTAAAAATAATTACATTTCTCTCCCCCATCTATCTACAAACAAAACACTGTAATGACAAAGCAAAAACAGGTTGACATTTTTCAAAAAAACACGACGGAAATATGACATTTCCATATATATTCATAACCTTTACTCAGTACTCAGCAACTTTGGCAGCGATTACAGCCCAGAGTCTTCTTGGGTATGATGTTAAAAACTTGGCACACCTGTATTTGGGGAGTTTCTCCCATTTCTCTCTGCAGATCCTCTCAAGTTCTGTCAGGTTGGATGGGGAGTGTCACTGCACTGCCATTTTCAGGTCTCTCCAGAGATGTTCGATTGGGTTCAAATCTGTGCTTTGGCTGGGCCACTCAAGGACATTCAGAGACTTGTCCCAAAACCACTCCTGCGTTGTCTTGGCTGTGTGCTCAGAGTCATTGTCCTGTTGGAAGGTGAACCATCTGAGGTCTTGAGCAGGTTTTCATAGTGGATCTCTGTACTTCGCTCCGTTCATATTTCCCTCGATCCTGACTAGTCTCCCAGTCCCTGCGGCTGAAAAACATCCCCACAGCATGATGCTGTCACTACGCTTCACTCTAGGGATGGTGCCAGGTTTCCTCCAGAAGTGACACTTGGCATTCAATCTTGGTTTTATCAGACAAGAGAATCCTGTTTTTAATGGTCTGAGAGTCGTTTAGGTGCCTTCTGGCAAAGTTCTCCCATCTCCACAGAGAAGCTCTGGAGGTCTGTCAAAGTAACCATCTGCTTTTTTTAGACAGCTCAAGGAAGAGTTTTGGTAGTTCCAAACTTCGTCCATTTAAGAATGGAGGCCACCGCGTTCTTGGGGACCTTCAATGCTGCAGACATTTTTTGGTAACCTTCCCCAAATCTGTGCCTCAACATAATCCTGTCTCGGAGCTCTACAGACAATTCCTTCGACCTCATGGCTTGGTTTTGGCTCTGACATGCGCAGTCAACTGTGGGACCTTATTATAGACAGGTGTGTGCCTTTCCAAAGCATGTCCAATCAATTGAGATTTACCACAGGTGGACTCCAATCAAGTTGTAGAAACATCAAGGATGATCAATGGAAACAGGATGTACCCAAGCTCAATTTCAAGTCTCATAGCAAAGGGTCTGAGAACTATGTTTTGTTTTTTTTAATACATTTGCAAAAATTCTAAAAACCTGTTTTCACTTGGTCATTATGGTGTATTATGTGTAGACTGACAATGAAAGAAAAGTATTGAATCCATTTTAGAATAAGGCTGTAATGCAACAAAATGTGGCTAAGGGGAAGGGGTCTGAATACTTTCCGAATGCAATGTACATACTATATACATTTTACGGACACAATGTATTTTACAACAGTTATTATCTTCTATTTGCCATATATTTCTAACTGTGCTGTTTCACAAAAGTTCTGAAACAGACAGAATATTTTACATTAGTCCCCTTGTTTTTAGTCCCACCCTTCAGCTCCACTCAACCCCTCCAATCTATATCTTAACACCATCCAATTTGTTCTTATATAGTGTAAAGCAGTGTTTCACAAATACGGTCTGCGAATACCCGCAACATATTTTTGTGTGGCCCCGGACAAGCATCCTGAATCTAACCCCATGAGAAGCTCGAACAGGTGTTTTTTTCTGTGGCTACACCATAGTGCAAATTAAACAAAATAAACCATTAACATTATTTTCATAGTCATCAATTACTTAGTAACGACTTACCTCTCCGATAAAATCGCTGTAGGTGATCTTGAACACCTCATAGAAGCCAAACTTGCAGAGACCCTGCATGGAGTAGCCGATGAAAGTAGGAGCCCAGCCCTTAGCCAGCCCCCGCATGCCATCCTCCTTTATGGTGATGGAGAAGCCCTTGAAGATGCTCTTGTACTTGTCTGGGTCCACCTAGACAACCCATTCAAAACAGATGGTTAATGGATGTGAACTAGTAGTAGTGGTTTTGAGGGGGGAAATAATACTTGGGAGGTCCTTGTAAAGAAAATGCACTAAATACTACAGAAATACACAACACTACAGGGCCAGCCATACCACTCAATGTTTTATCACTTTACAAGGGTTGGGGCAAATTACATTACAATGCAGGAAGTAAATTGAAAAGGTACATCTACAATGGAATTTCAGTTTTACTTCCCGAATAGAAATGGAATTAACCCCAACTCCGCAATGTATGCATTATTCCAGTCCAGTACACTCATTACAGCTCAGAGACATTAGCTGAGATACAGACCTGCAGACGGCACTTGACCAGGTCGAGGGGTACGACTGCCGTGTGTGTAATCCCACAGCTGAGGATGCCACCGAAGCCGCACAAGGCATAGTATTTCATAGAGCCAAACTCGCAGCTAATATCAGAATCTAGAGCAGACAGAACACAATACAAAACAGACAACACACCATGCACTTAGATAACAAAGGGAGCCATGCTAGGAATTGGAATTTCTCACACCACAACGTTAGCAATCCTGCCAAGGCTTGCAAACAGATGACAGACTGTTTGGTCAAGTATGTTTTCTAGGCCAGCGATTCTGAACTAGTGGGTCAAAATGAGGATTTGAATGCGCTGGTGTCTAAATTAGTCAAATATATATATACACTCCAGTCTGAACTTGAACAACTTAAACCAGGTAGAACGTGTAGAAATGTTTTTATTAATCTAGGGAAATCAGTTAAAACCAAATTCTTATTTACAATGACAGCCTTTCCCGGGCCAAAACCCAACAACGCTGGGCCAATTGTGCACCGCCCTATGGGATTCCCAATCACGCCCAGTTGTGATACATGCTGGAATCGAACCAGGGTCTGTAGGGACACCTCTAACACTGAGATGCAGTGCCTTAGACCGGGCCCTTACATCTTTAATAACTTAATCCCTGAACAATTTTTCTTCAATCACAATATACACTGCTCAAAAAAATAAAGGGAACACTTAAACAACACAATGTAACTCCAAGTCAATCACACTTCTGTGAAATCAAACTGTCCACTTAGGAAGCAACACTGATTGACAATAAATTTCACATGCTGTTGTGCAAATGGAATAGACAACAGGTGGAAATTATAGGCAATTAGCAAGACACCCCCAATAAAGGAGTGGTTCTGCAGGTGGTGACCACAGACCACTTCTCAGTTCCTATGCTTCCTGGCTGATGTTTTGGTCACTTTTGAATGCTGGCGGTGCTTTCACTCTAGTGGTAGCATGAGACGGAGTCTACAACCCACACAAGTGGCTCAGGTAGTGCAGCTCATCCAGGATGGCACATCAATGCGAGCTGTGGCAAGAAAGTTTGCTGTGTCTGTCAGGTAGTGTCCAGAGCATGGAGGCGCTACCAGGAGACAGGCCAGTACATCAGGAGACGTGGAGGAGGCCGTAGGAGGGCAACAACCCAGCAGCAGGACCGCTACCTCCGCCTTTGTGCAAGGAGGAGCACTGCCAGAGCCCTGCAAAATGACCTCCAGCAGGCCGCAAATGTGCATGTGTCTGCTCAAACGGTCAGAAACAGACTCCATGAGGGTGGTATGAGGACCCGACGTCCACAGGTGGGGGTTGTGCTTACAGCCCAACACCGTGCAGGACGTTTGGCATTTGCCAGAGAACACCAAGATTGGCAAATTCGCCACTGGCGCCCTGTGCTCTTCACAGATGAAAGCAGGTTCACACTGAGCACGTGACAGACGTGACAGAGTCTGGAGACACCGTGGAGAACGTTCTGCTGCCTGCAACATCCTCCAGCATGACCGGTTTGGCGGTGGGTCAGTCATGGTGTGGGGTGGCATTTCTTTGGGGGGCCGCACAGCCCTCCATGTGCTCGCCAGAGGTAGCCTGACTGCCATTAGGTACCGAGATGAGATCCTCAGACCCCTTGTGAGACCATATGCTGGTGCGGTTGGCCCTGTGTTCCTCCTAATCCAAGACAACGCTAGACCTCATGTGGCTGGAGTGTGTCAGCAGTTCCTGCAAGAGGAAGGCATTGATGCTATGGACTGGCCCGCCCGTTCCCCAGACCTGAATCCAATTGAGCACATCTGGGACATCATGTCTCGCTCCATCCACCAACGCCACATTGCACCACAGACTGTCCAGGAGTTGGCGGATGCTTTAGTCCAGGTCTGTGAGGAGATCCCTCATGAGACCATCCGCCACCTCATCAGGAGCATTCCCAGGCGTTGTAGGGAGGTCATACAGGCACGTGGAGGCCACACATACTACTGAGGCTCATTTTGACTTGTTTTAAGGACATTACATCAAAGTTGGATCAGCCTGTAGTGTGGTTTTCCACTTTAATTTTGAGTGAGACTCCAAAGCCAGACCTCCATGGGTTGATAAATTTGACTTCCATTGATCAAAATCACACAAAAATGTTGTCAGCACATTCAACTATGTAAAGAAAAAAGTATTTCATAAGAATATTTCCTTCATTCAGATCTAGGATGTGTTATTTTAGTGTTCCCTTTATTTTTTTGATAGATAGAGAGAGCGCGCCATTAGCAGCACCAGTTTGGTTGATTTTGTGATCTAAAATCAGTGTGTTTATTAACATTCCTCATCCAGAATATGGGCAAAATTGTATTATTGACAATGAGGTAGGAATGTTGTTCCCTTGTCATATAATTACTACATTTAATATCACCATAGCATGAAAAATCGTTCCCCAGATTGTATTTTGCCAATTATTTTTCGTGATGTGAATATTGGGTCGCAACCAGACAGCATTGTTCAATTTGGGTCCAGCGGCAAAACCAGTTGAGAACCACTGCTCCAGGCCGTCCTCCTGAATGTGTATGCTGGCACAGTGGATAATTATTTCTGCCTGAAACTTCTGAGTGGTATTAACATATGAATTCATGTTAATTGCAAGGTGATGGTGAGTAATATCAAAAACAAGGCACGAATACATAATATGTCCAATTTATTCCTGTACTCACACCAGGGCCTGCATTTATGGCTTTGAGATCATAATATACAAGATTACATGGATGGGGGGGGGGGGTGGAGCATGATCCTAGATCAGGAATCCTACTCTGAGAAACTTTATGAATACAGGCTCAGGACACCAGCATTAATTTAGAAAACTTCCCCTGCAAGTATGGTAGACTTAACTCCAGGCTGGTTTTTAATAAGGAGGATGTCCTGTCCTAGCCTGGAAATTGTCTGCAGTTGTTGCTAAGCTAAAGGTCACTGAAGTTGAATGGATGTGGGTACAATATCAAATTGCTGATTGGGCACAGAGAAAGGGCAAGTGCAGTCTGAGGTCATAGATTAAAGGACAATGTATTAATAAAATGCACCTTCAAGTTCTGTTAAGGCTCAGACTTCACTCCCTCCTGTTAATGTTTTAAGCTGGTTCACAGCTCACTTGACCCCCTTTGACTTATTTATTATAGCTCCTAGTGGAGCAAAGGACCTAAACAGTCTCCAGCTCAAACATGCAAATGAAATAGGCCTAATGATAACAGGTTACATTTATTTCAGCAAATTAGTTGTAACTCAAAATATTCCTGCAAACTGTTATTTGTGTGATCTTAGTCTTGGTGAAAGTCAGTTATTTTGGATGATGTCGTCTTGTGGTGAAATCCACAGCACAATATCCATTCCATGCCATGCAACCACTGGCGGGCCAACAGACCTGCAACCTGCACTTGACGAGGTCAAGGGGCACCAAAGCTGTGTGTGTGGTACCACAGCTCAGGATCCCACCGATGCCACACATAATGAAATAATGTGAGGAGCCAAACTCACAACGGTCTCCCTCTGAGGAAAATAAAGAATTGGGGTTCTTTCACAGATGGAAGGGGGAACAAAATGTGTGCACTGTAATAGTAGGCCTACTCTTTAGTAGGGTAGTTGATGCATAGACCTGACATCATAAAACATTCAGTTCAACTCAGTGAAGACCATAGCTGTGTTCAAATACCCATACTAACATAATGTATACTACATACTTAATGTGTATATACACTACATACAATAAGTTCATTTTAGTATACAGTTGTGGCCAAAAGTTTTGAGAATGACACAAATATTAATTTTCACAAAGTTTGCTGCTTCAGTGTCTTTAGATATTTTGTCAGATGTTACTATGGAATA
Source organism: Oncorhynchus mykiss (assembly GCF_057628025.1). Classification (NCBI taxonomy): domain Eukaryota; kingdom Metazoa; phylum Chordata; class Actinopteri; order Salmoniformes; family Salmonidae; genus Oncorhynchus; species Oncorhynchus mykiss. The sequence goes on along the minus strand of NC_143022.1, from coordinate 54,898,788 downwards.
CTGGCAATGGACACAAAATATCGATGTTTTGTTCCCCGAGCCACTTAGTTATCACTTTTGCCTTATGGCAAGGTGCTCCATCATGCTGGAAAAGGCATTATTCGTCACCAAACTGTTCCTGGATGGTTGGGAGAAGTTGCTCTCGGAGGATGTGTTGCTACCAGCCTTTATTCATGGCTGTGTTCTTAGGCAAAATTGTGAGTGAGCCCACTCCCTTGGCTGAGAAGCAACCTCACACATGAATGGTCTCAGGATGCTTTACTGTTGGCATGACACAGGACCGATGGTAGAGCTCACCTGGTTTTCTCCGGACAAGCTTTTTTACGGATGCCCCAAACAATCGGAAAAGGGATTCATCAGAGAAAATGATTTTACCCCAGTCCTCAGCAGCCCAATCCTTGTACCTTTTGCAGAATATCAGTCTGTCCCTGATGTTTTTCCTGGAGAGAAGTGGCTTCTTCGCTGCCCTTCTTGACACCAGGCCATCCTCCAAAAGTCTTTGCCTCACTGTGCGTGCAGATGCACTCACACCTGCCTGCTGCCATTCCTGAGCAAGCTTTGTACTGGTGGTGCCCCGATCCCGCAGCTGAATCAAATTTAGGAGACGGTCCTGGCGCTTGCTGGACTTTCTTGGGCGCCCTGAAGCCTTCTTCACAAGAATTGAACCGCTCTCCTTGAAGTTCCTGATGATCTGATAAATGGTTGATTTAGGTGCAATATCCTTGCCTGTGAAGCCCTTTTTGAGCAAAGCAATGATGATGGCACGTGTTTCCTTGCAGGTAACAATGGTTGACAAAGGAAGAACAATGATTCCAAGCACCACCCTCCTTTTGAAGCTTCCAGTCTGTTATTCAAACTCAATCAGCATAACAGAGTGATCTTCAGCCTTGTCCTCATCAACACTCATACCTGTGTTAACGAGAGAATCACTGACATGATGTCAGCTGGTCCTTTTGTGGAAGGGCTGAAATGCAGTGGAAATGTTTTTGGGTGATTCAGTTCATTTGTATGGCAAAGAGGGGCTTTGCAATTAATCTGATCACTCTTCATAACATTCTGGAGTATATGCAAATTGCCATCATACAAACTGAAGCAGCAGAATTTGAAAATTAATATTTGTGTCATTCTGAAAACTTTTGGCCACGACTGTACTGAAAAAGAATGGATTTAAATATGCTTTTTTGCCAATGTTTCCTGACAACGTGTGTTGCGCGTTCGTAAATCATCAGTTATTCTGTGCTCTGGTACACTCAGATGAAAGTTCTGAAATCAGAGTAGATAGCCAGAGAGAATTTACGAATGCACCCGAATGTCCATTGAGAACACAACTATACAACTTAGCTAAGAATGACGGGAATAATGACATCAACAAACGTTGGGTAGTTAGTTAGATAGCATATAGTTAATATACTGGCAAGTTTGATGTATTAGTTGCCAACTAACATTAGGTAGCTAGCTAACATACCAGTACATACTGCTGTAATGATATGCTGTTTCATAAGGATAGCGTAGCTAACAAATTGATGCCAACATAACGTGTAAGGTAAAAGTCATTTCTTTAGTACATTGCCCAACATTTGTCATAATTAGTTAAAACAATGAATTTGTATCTGCTCGTTGGACTTCGGCTGCATATTTTCTTTAAATCTCAAAACGATGTGAATCCACACCCTTTTTGTGAATGATTTCATTACGGGCCCTAAAAGCACAAAATATGTCCCCTGTTTGCATACTTCATACTTTGGCGAATGTAGTACGACATCCGGGAACTTTTGGTATACTAACTATATCCAATAAGCATACTATATAATCAATTTACGTCACAAATATGAGTATTCAAACACAGCTCATGTCTTTTTCTAGTACTGGGCCTTTCACAGGTGCCTCGTATTCTATTTAAGCGGATAAATTCCGTGGATACAGAGCGAAATCACCTTCATGACTGCGTTAAAATACTGTCTAACTACATGGACTCATGTGAACTGTAAGTCAGACTTATCTGATAATAGTAAATAAACTGGTGGTAAAATGGTATCCTATCTGCCTCATCTATTTGAGTGTGTCAAGTTTCATTACAAACACCACACATGAATCACTAACTGATAGTCAGTATATGGTAGCCGCTGTAAAATAAGCACAGGCCAACATCAAGTCCATAATTTGAGACCTTTAGTAATTGGGAGACTTCCAAACTCACATGGTAAGGCGATAACATAACACCCAATGCAGAACCTATACTCAAGTCTTATTTCAATAATGACATTTGCCCCTATGTGTTAGTCAACTTTTTTGTAACTAAGAAATCCTAGGCTGTTGCAGTATTTACTTGGTGAAGGACTACCTTTGCCAGGGACATAACGTTAGTTAGATAATATTACATTAGGCCTAATATAAGGTTGTACTGCATGTGTAGGTAAGTAGCTTAATTCAGCATAAAGGGGGCTGAGCCCTAGAAATACTTGCTATTTTCTTCGTTAGCTTCCTATTCAAATTCTCAAGATTTTTCTGCAGACTTGAAGCTAGATAGTAATAATTTGCACTGCCAAAGTTACTGGCCTAAAAAAACGTTGTCCTTGCCGTGTCCTCTGCAGGGCCCCTGCTCAAAACGAAGTAGTGTCTAGAATGGGTTTGCGCAGAGGCCAAAAGCAAAGCAAAAGACGGCTTCGAGCACAATGGTGCCAGATATTCAGATAAGCTAACATTTATTGGTGTGTAATCAATCACCAATGACTTTATTTAGCTATATACGAAGGTAATCACTGATAAGCAGAGTGATAAGACAGTTCACTTCGCGTTCGTTCAAAAACCCATCCCACACTGGACAAAAGTTAGTGGTTGGCAACATTTGCAACTCAATTAGGGTCAGCATTCTAGCTAACGTTAGGTGGTTAAAACGCCTAACTTACCCAGCTCGGTAGCATATCTAGCATGCACCACTCGGCTTACCCGCCACTGCAGCGGCGGCCAGCGTGCGTTTGCTTAGTCCATGTTCGGCAGCAAGGTTTTGTGACGGTTCCTCGACTTTTTGTAGCGTGAACAGCGGTGCGCTGAAGGGGTTCGCCCGCGCCAACTGTGTCAGCGAGTTGGGGTACATTGTTCAGTACGGGTGGCTGTGGGGCATAAATAAAGACAACGTGGTTAGCTAGCTAACAAAACAATGACAGTGGCTGAAACGAAATGCATACGTTTGTCTAGGAATCCAACTAGCGAACTCTGGAACGTAGCTAAACTAGTTAGCCAACATTTGCTAGCTTCCCTTTGTTCTCTAAACCAATATTCTTGTTTTTAGCAATGTCTTCAACCAGAACAAATGTTACTGCACGCAAAGTATAAATTCGCAAGAAGTTAGCTATGCATTTTCCTCACCAGCAGGCTTTCAGTCGCAAAATGGCGCGGCCGTCCTTTACCATCGGCGAATCTTAGAGGTCGTGAGGGTACTTACTTGACTGACAATAGTCAGCTGAGATAGAAAGATGTGAGTTTTATTGATTCATTTAATCTGGTAGGCTACACATTCAGAGCTAAACGTTGAATTGCCGTATAGGCCGACAGACAAAGAGAACAAAATAAAAGTAGACAACAATTGAGTAGATTAAAACAAAGAAATTGATGGAGATGAAGCCAGCTTCATTCTTCTTTGGGGTTTATGGCGAACTACAATCAAAAGGTGTAGGTAGTGTCGCTACCAACTGGAAGGGGATAACAAAAATATAAGTAAATTCCATACGGGGAAGGGACATTTAACATCAATCCCCATACACTACAAAAAATAGATTTCCAAAAACATATACATTCCCACTCATTAATTTTAAAACGAAAATACCCTGCTCAGGCTCTGGTGCCTGAAAAGGTGGGAACGCAGGAAATAGTGCTTCATGGAGTAAATAAACCCAGAAAAGAGTTCAACTGCAGAAACAATTATGTTCATCCTCTGTGACTTGCTTTCAATTTATTGCTTCTTTTTTTTTTTTACCTTTATTTTACTAGGCAAGTCAGTTAAGAACAAATTCTTATTTTCAATGACAGCCTAGGAACAATGGGTTAACTGCCTGTTCAGGGGCAGAACGACAGATTTGTACCTTGTCAGCTCGGGGATTTGTAATGTACACACATGTACATACAAAATCTGATATTTTCTACAAAATCACTTACATTTCAATAGCTCTTCATCCACGTGACTTAGCCACCTCATATCAACTGCCCATCATTCCTTTTATAGAGGCATGTTGCATACCCTTTTGTTCTCATAAAAATATTCCATTATTTAAATATTTTTACAAACTCACTTAAAATTATTCAACGGCACCTTGACAATGTAATATAGACACACCAAACCAACTTTGTGTTGTTCACAGGGCAGGGACACACATTGCACAACCTTTTGTTTTTCCCATAAAGCAACATTAGAGCCTTAACTCTCTGACTACCTCAGTTTCTCACAAGGGTTGGAGGAACTGGTTCAGGGAACAGAAAATAAGAAATAATTCAATCATTTGAGGAACAGAACCTGAACTGAAAACCAAAGTGATCTATACTTTTCTGGAACATAACCGTTATTTTAAAGCATGGGAAATGGTTAATAACTTTCTTTAACGTTCCAGGATTTTTTTCCCCAATCTCACAAAAATCACAACAAAGCACCCTCACTCTGTCCCTCAGAAACATATTCCAGCATCTGCTCTGGCCCATCGTTAAACCAACGCGGGAGTTCAAGGACATTCAAAGTTCCTCCATAGAAGGCGCTTCTCTGTAGGTATAATTCTGTGGGCCTAATTCAGATAATGCATGTCATTCCTCCATAATCCTCTCTCCTCACCCACAAAATGTCAGTTGCACTGTGTGTGTTTGTCTTTCATTATGATTAAACAATGCTGCTACGACAAATACAATTTGCTCTTAAGGACTTTCCTATACAGATTGTATCGCTCACCCGCTCCACAGAAAGCTGTTCTATCTGCACTGATTGGTTTAGCAATTTAATGTCAAGCTAAATGTACAGTGTAAAAAATGACCCACGGGTTTAGTAAATATTGCAAAAGAAAATCAATAATTTGTACTTAAAATAATAGGATGCTGACAACACCATGATCCGAGAGGACCTCGTTCAGCATGTGATGGTGTCATGTGATCAAGGAGCACTGTGAAGGATCTCCATCGAAGGAGCAGAGGTCCTGGCTGGTATTCCCAGTCTTACACAGTCATGTAACTTGCTTATGGGCCTCAGATTTAAGCCATAGATAAGGTACCCCAAAGAACTGAAGTATACCTTTTGAGGTGGTCCAACAAGTATTCTTTGAACTTGATGATCTTAGGACATGGGTCCAAGCTCTAAAAATGAAGTTACTTGTTTTCAGAGATATCTAAAGATATCTGAGAACTCTCAAATGGCCACTCACAAACTGTGGTCTAAACCCTACTCAGTAAGCTGAAAAGCTAGGTGGTATAGGAGCTACAATTTACATGATGCTCTTTGCCAGGTGAAGTCATAAGAGACATTGTGAATTCCTGTTTAAAAAAACTTTGTTATAAAACTTACTCCATATGCACTAGAGGATATCTGAGTTTTTTTGTCAGGTGCAAGCTATCTGGATGTAACTTTACCTAAGGAGGCAAGGTATAGTTATACCCAGAATGCTTACAGATGATTGTAATGGCTGGCTGAAGGACTGGACCAAAGTGCAGCATGGTAAGCGTACATTTTCTCTTTATTCAAAAATGACCCCGACAAAACGAAGAACAAAAACCAAACCGTGAAGCTTTGGGCTATGTGCCCTGAACAAAGACAAAGTTAACTTCCCACAAAACAGGTGGGGGAAAAGGGTACCTAAGTATGGTTCTCAATCAGAGACAACGATAGACAGCCTCTGATTGAGAACCACACCCGGCCAAACACATAGAAATAGAAAATCATAGAACATAGACTGCCCACCCAAACCACACCCTAACACTGTTTCTTTTAGCATATTCCCTTGTATAGAAATAATATTTTTTCTAAATGATCCCAAGTATATTGAGGTAACTATTTGCATCAGCTTTTAAGTATAGTTGTTAGTATATATTTGAGTAGTAGGAACCCAATTTAAATACATTTTACTAACCTGAGTACCACAAGTAACTGAGTAAAAAACATTTGTAGATAAAACAGAATATCAATCACGATACTGAGTAAATTCAGCAAATTAAACTTACAATATTAGTTCTGTAACTGATTACATTAAGTATCTGAAACTTAGTTCTGGGACTTGAAGGACTTAAGCAGGTAAAAAAAAAACAGTTCTGAACCTGATAAAATTAAGTTGAATGAAACGGACACCTCACAAGTCCTCAACTGGCAGCTTCAATAAATAGTACCCGCAAAACACCAGTCTCAACGTCAACAGTTAAGAGGCGACTTCGGGATGCTGGCCTTCTAGGCAGAGTTGCAAAGAAAAATACATATCTCAGACTGGCCAATAAAAATAAAAGATTAAGATTGGCAAAAGAACACAGACAGAGGAACTCTGCCTAGAAGGCCAGCCTCCCGGAGTCGCCTCTTCACTGTTGATGTTGAGACTGGTGTTTTGCGGGTACTATTTAATGAAGCTGCCAGTTGAAGACTTGTGAGGCGTCTGTTTCTCAACCTAAACACTCTAATGTACTTGTCATCTTGCTCAGTTGTTCCAGCTTGTGCTGTTCTGTGAACACAGCGTTGTACGTAATCTTCAGTTTCTTGGCAATTTCTTGCATGGACTAGCCTTCATTTCTTGAACAAGAATAGACAGACGAGTTTCAGAAGAAAGTTCTTTGTTTCTGGCCACTTTAAGCTTGTAATCGAACCCACAAATGCTGATGCTCCAGATACTCAACTAGTCTAAAGAAGGCTTCTTTAATCAGAACAACAGTTTTCAGCTGTGCTAGCATAATTGCAAAATAATTTTCTAATGATCACTTAGCCTTTTAAAATGGTGAACTTGGATTAGCTAACACAACGTGCCATTGGAACACAGGAGTGATGGTTGCTGATAATGGGCCCCTGTACGCCTATGTAGATATTCCATAAAAAATTAGCCGTTTCCAACTACAATTGTCATTTACAACATCAACAATGTCTACACTGTATTTCTGATCAATTTGATGTTATTTTAATGGACAAAAAAATAGCTTTACTTTCAAAAACATGGACATTTCTAAGCTACCCCAAACCTTTGAACGGTAGTGTATTTGAGTTTCATACACTAAAAGCGAAGTATATTGTACTTAAAAAATCCTCCTTGATTTACTTAAAAGGCTGATGTTTACCTACATTACCTACATTTTTTTAAGTGAAAGGGGCGCAATATTTTTTACAGTGTAAAAGAAATGCATATTTCAGAGGTTTAAAAAGGAACAGAAAGGAACAATATAAAATGGTACTCCTTTGGGTTCGAACTGGTTCACAACTTCATTGTACTGGTTGAAAACAGTGGAACGGAACGAAAAAGAATAATGGTTCGGTTCAGAACAAAACAAGTAATTTGGGTTCCCAGTGGAGGCTACTGAGGGGAGAACAGCTCATAATAATGGCCGGAACAGAGCAAATGGAATGGCATCAAACACCTGGAAACCATGTGTTTGATGAACTTGATACCATTCCATTGATTCCGCTCCAGTCCTTACCATAAGCCCGTTCTCCCCTATTAAGGTGGTTCCAATCCCTGGTTTTACACAACAATAAGATTTTCTGCTCTGCAAATTTAGACTGCCATGTTTTGGGCATTATGAATAGTATTGTGTTGAACAGTTTGTCAGATTGTCACCTCTTACTTGGACTGCTGCAACACTCATCTCCATAGTCTTTCTGTCAACCCTCTTCAATATGTTCAGAATTCTGTTGCTTCAGTGCTCACCCTGAAGGGTACACCATTTTGGTTAAGGGTACACCGTTAAGGCAAAATCGTTTTGCAGCCATTCTGATGGGCTGGCAGGGGAGAGCAAAATATAGTGTTCTCCCTCCTCTGGGTCCTTATCTGATGTTATGGTATAAAGTAAAGTATGCAACTTCTCACCATTGTGCATATTGTCTGAATGCTATTAAACCTTCAAAAGTCCATTGTTGTTCGATTTATCCTTGGATCCTTTATTTCACACCACTGGAAATGAAAACTTCCCTACATCTGCACCAAAACCTGGGAAAACATCACATCCACTCTCCACCGCTCACCTACAAATCTCTCCATGTCCTGGTTCTTTCTTACCGCTCTTACATTCTGCACACCTAAATCCCCTGTCACTCACTTTACTCATCTGACTCAGGTTCCCTTATCACCCCCAACACCAGACTCCTGGTCACTGGGAACCTTGTCTTCAACACCTTCAGCTCAGCTGCTCTCAACTCATTTGCGTATTTAAAACCAGACTCGCAAGATATCTCTTCAGACAGCACCTATGTTGCCCTCCACTCAGCGCCTATAGTTTTAATTTCTTGTTAAATGTTTTGACTAGAACCCAACACTTTGATCATATTACTCCAGTGCTAGCCTTCATGTTAAGGCCAGGGCTGATTTCAAGGTTTACTGTTAACCTACAACGCATTGCATGGACTTGCTCCTATTTATGCCTATGATTTGATCCTGCCATACATACCTACATGTATACTACAGTCACAAGACCCAGGCCTCCTTATTGTCCCTCAAATTTAGAAGGAAACAGCTGGAGAGCTCCTCTTTTATGGGATGGTCTGCAGATCCATGTGAGAGAAGCAGGTTTGGTCTCAACCTTTAAGTCTTAACTGAAGACATTTCTTCAGTAGGTCCTATGATTTAAGTGTAGTCTGGCTCAGGGGTGCGAAGGTGAACGGCAAGGCGGTGGCGAGAGGAACCACCCTTGCTGTCTCTGCCTGGACAGCTCCCCACTCTCCTGGGATTCTCTGCCTCTGACCCTATTACGGAGGCCAAGTCACTGGCTTGCTCACGCTCTCCCATGCCGTCCCTATGAGGGCGCATCATGTCATGCCAGGCTTTGTTCGCTATGCTCGACTCCCTTGGGTGGGTTGAGTCACTGATGGAATCTTCCTGTCCGGTTTTGCGCCCCCCTATGGCTAGTGTGGTGTAGGAACGTAAGCACAATGACTAACGCTAGCACAATGCGTTAGCACAACGGCTGTAAGTCTACAGGAACAGTTAGCTCAAAAGCTGTTCCTGTTCATCCGAATCTGGGAAAGTAGTTTAAATGGCTTTATTGACAATGTCTCATCCTATTCATTTAACATGGAGAAAAGTACAGTCATTGGAGCTGAAAATTGTTAAGCGGGTCATCTAAGTCACGTGTCAAACTCATTCCAGGGAACTCCCCTCACCTTGGTGTCTAGGTCTTAATTGAAAGGAAAAAACAAAATCCAGCAGACATTAGGCCCTCCATGGAATAAGTTTGACACCACTAATCTAAGTGGTAATTTTCTGGATGGAAAAAGACCAAAACCAGAGAGAAAGCATGCAGCGAAGATATTGAGTATTGGGACAGTGACAAATATTTGATTGTTTTGGCTCTGCACTCCAGCACTTTGGATTTGAAATTATACAATGACTGAGGTTAAAGTGAAGACTGTCAGCTTTCAATTGAGGGTAATTTCATCCATATCGGGATAATTAAGGCACTTTTTGTACATAGTCCCCCCATTTTAGAACTAACAAATCAAAAATTAAAGCTAGACAGAATTGAAAATAGCAAAAACCGGGCATTCAGGCACATGCCCATTGGTTTTGTTATGTTTGAGCAGAGGAGCACAGCATTAGCCATGGTGAAATGCATAGTATTGCAGGAAATTAGCTTTAAAACTGCAAAAATGGACTCCCAGTGTCACGATGAGTGAATGAGGACCCAAAACCGAATTAACTTAACAGAGCTTCTTTAATAACCAAACATAGGTAGGTTCAGACAGACCGGCAGATTCCGACAGGACAGGACAAGGTTACAGCAAACATGACGATAGTCTGGTTCAGGCATGAAACACAACAAACAAGAATCCGACAAAGACAGGAGCAGAAACAGAGAGAGATATAGGGACCTAATCAGAGGGAAAAAGGGAACAGGTGGGAAACGGGGTGAATGGGTAGTTAGGAGGAGACAAGGAACAGCTGGGGGAAAGCGGGGGAGAAAAGGTAACCTAATACGACCAGCAGAGGGAGACAGGGTGAAAGGAAAGGACAGAAAGACACAACATGACAATACATGACAGTACCCCCCCACTCACCGAGCGCCTCCTGGCGCACTCGAGGAGGAAACCTGGCGGCAACGGAGGAAATCCTCGATCAGCGCACGGTCCAGCACGTCCCGAGAGGGAACCCAACTCCTCTCCTCAGGACCGTACCCCTCCCAATCTACGAGGTACTGGTGACCACGGCCCCGAGGACGCATGTCCAAAATCCTGCGGACCCTGTAGATGGGTGCGCCCTCGACAAGGATGGGGGGGGGGGGGGGGGAAGACGAGCGGGGGCGCGAAGAACAGGCTTGATACAGGAGACATGGAAGACCGGGTGGACGCGACGAAGGTATTGCGGAAGAAGAAGTCGAACTGCGACAGGATTAATGACCCGAGAAATACGGAACGGACCAATGAACCGCGGGGTCAACTTGCGAGAAGCCGTCTTAAGGGGAAGGTTCTGAGTGGAGAGCCAAACTCTCTGACCGCGACAATATCTAGGACTCTTAGTTCTACGCTTATTAGCAGCCCTCACAGTCTGCGTCCTATAACGGCAAAGTGCAGACCTGACCCTCTTCCAGGTGCGCTCGCAACGTTGGACAAAAGCCTGAGCGGAGGGGACGCTGGACTCGGCGAACTGAGATGAGAACAGCGGAGGCTGGTACCCGAGGCTACTCTGAAAAGGAGATAGCCCGGTCGCAGACGAAGGAAGCGAGTTGTGGGCGTATTCTGCCCAGGGGAGCTGTTCTGACCAAGACGCAGGGTTGCGAAAAGAAAGACTGCGTAAGATGCGACCAATAGTCTGATTGGCCCGTTCTGCTTGACCGTTAGACTGGGGGTGAAAGCCGGAAGAGAGACTGACGGAAGCCCCAATCAAACGGCAAAACTCCCTCCAAAATTGAGACGTGAATTGCGGACCTCTGTCCGAAACGACGTCTGACGGAAGGCCATGAATTCTGAAAACATTCTCGATGATGATTTGTGCCGTCTCTTTAGCAGAAGGAAGCTTAGCAAGGGGAATGAAATGAGCCGCCTTAGAGAACCTATCGACAACCGTAAGAATAACAGTCTTCCCCGCTGACGAAGGCAGTCCGGTGACAAAATCTAAGGCGATGTGAGACCACGGTCGAGAGGGAATGGGAAGCGACCTGAGACGGCCGGCAGGAGGAGAGTTACCGGACTTAGTCTGCGCGCAGACCGAACAAGCAGCCACGAAACGACGCGTGTCATGCTCCCGGGTGGGCCACCAAAAACGCTGGCGAATGGAAGCAAGCGTACCCCGAACGCCAGGGTGGCCGGCTAACTTGGCAGAGTGAGCCCACTGAAGAACGGCCAGACGAGTAGGAACGGGAACGAAAAGAAGGTTCCTAGGACAAGCGCGCGGCGACGGAGTGTGAGTGAGCGCTTGCTTTACCTGCCTCTCAATTCCCCAGACAGTCAACCCGACAACACGCCCCTCAGGGAGAATCCCCTCGGGGTCAGTGGAGGCTACTGAAGAACTGAAGAGACGAGATAAAGCATCAGGCTTGGTGTTCTTAGAGCCCGGACGATAAGAAATCACGAACTCGAAACGAGCGAAAAACAGCGCCCAACGCGCCTGACGCGCATTAAGTCGTTTGGCAGAACGGATGTACTCAAGGTTCCTATGGTCAGTCCAAACGACAAAAGGAACGGTCGCGCCCTCCAACCACTGTCGCCATTCGCCTAGGGCTAACCGGATGGCGAGCAGTTCGCGGTTTCCCACATCATAGTTACGTTCCGACGGCGACAGGCGATGAGAAAAATACGCGCATGGGTGGACCTTGTCGTCAGAGAGGGAGCGCTGAGAAAGAATGGCTCCCACGCCCACCTCTGACGCGTCAACCTCGACAACGAACTGTCTAGAGACGTCAGGTGTAACAAGGATAGGAGCGGATGTAAAACGATTCTTGAGGAGATCAAAAGCTCCCTGGGCGGAAACGGACCACTTAAAGCACGTCTTGACAGAAGTAAGGGCTGTGAGAGGAGCTGCCACCTGACCGAAATTACGGATGAAACGACGATAGAAGTTCGCGAAGCCGAGAAAGCGCTGCAGCTCGATGCGTGACTTAGGGGCGGGCCAATCAATGACAGCTTGGACCTTAGCGGGATCCATCTTAATGCCTTCAGCGGAAATAACAGAACCGAGAAATGTGACGGAGGAGGCATGAAAAGTGCACTTCTCAGCCTTCACAAAAAGACAATTCTCTAAAAGGCGCTGGAGGACACGTCGAACGTGCTGAACATGAATCTGGAGTGACGGTGAAAAAATCAGGATATCGTCAAGGTAAACGAAAACAAAGATGTTCAGCATGTCTCTCAGGACATCATTGACTAATGCCTGAAAGACAGCTGGAGCGTTAGCGAGGCCGAAAGGAAGAACCCGGTATTCAAAGTGCCCTAACGGAGTGTTAAACGCCGTCTTCCACTCGTCCCCCTCCCTGATGCGCACGAGATGGTAAGCGTTACGAAGGTCCAACTTAGTGAAAAACCTGGCTCCCTGCAGGATCTCGAAGGCTGAAGACATAAGAGGAAGCGGATAACGATTCTTCACTGTTATGTCATTCAGCCCTCGATAATCTATGCAGGGGCGCAGAGACCCGTCCTTCTTCTTGACAAAAAAAAACCCCGCTCCGGCGGGAGAGGAGGAGGGGACTATGGTACCGGCGTCAAGAGCTACAGACAAATAATCCTCGAGAGCCTTACGTTCGGGAGCCGACAGAGAGTATAGTCTACCCCGGGGGGGAGTGGTTCCCGGAAGGAGATCAATACTACAATCATACGACCGGTGTGGAGGAAGAGAGGTGGCCCTGGACCGACTGAACACCGTGCGCAGATCGTGATATTCCTCCGGCACCCCTGTCAAATCACCAGGCTCCTCCTGTGAAGAAGAGACAGAGGAAACAGGAGGGATAGCAGACATTAAACATTTCACATGACAAGAGACGTTCCAGGAGAGGATAGAATTACTAGACCAATTAATGGAAGGATTATGACAAACTAGCCAGGGATGGCCCAAAACAACAGGTGTAAAAGGTGAACGAAAAATTAAAAAAGAAATGGTTTCGCTATGATTACCAGAAACAGTGAGGGTTAAAGGTAGCGTCTCACGCTGAATCCTGGGGAGAGGACTACCATCCAGGGCGAACAAGGCCGTGGACTCCCTTAACTGTCTGAGAGGAATGTCATGTTCCCGAGCCCAGGTCTCGTCCATAAAACAGCCCTCCGCCCCAGAGTCTATTAAGGCACTGCAGGAAGCTGACGAACCGGTCCAGCGTAGATGGACCGACAAGGTAGTGCAGGATCTTGAAGGAGAGACAGGAGTAGTAGCGCTCACCAGTAGCCCTCCGCTTACTGATGAGCTCTGGCTTTTACTGGACATGAAGTGACAAAATGACCAGCAGAACCGCAATAGAGACAGAGGCGGTTGGTGATTCTCCGTTCCCTCTCCTTAGTCGAGATGCGGATACCTCCCAGCTGCATAGGCTCAGCTCCCGAGCCGGCAGAGGAAGATGGTAGTGATGCGGAGAGGGGGGCAACGGAGAGCGCGAGCTCCTTTCCACGAGCTCGGTGACGAAGATCAACCCGTCGCTCAATGCGAATAGCGAGTTCAATCAAGGAATCCACGCTGGAAGGAACCTCCCGGGAGAGAATCTCATCCTTTACCTCTGCGCGGAGACCCTCCAGAAGACGAGCGAGCAAGGCCGGCTCGTTCCAGCCACTGGAGGCAGCAAGAGTGCGAAACTCAATAGAGTAGTCAGTTATGGATCGATTGCCTTGACATAGGGAAGACAGGGCCCTGGAAGCCTCCTCCCCAAAAACAGATCGATCAAAAACCCGTATCATCTCCTCCTTAAAGTCCTGATACTGGTTAGTACACTCAGCCCTTGCCTCCCAGATTGCCGTGCCCCACTCACGAGCCCGTCCAGTAAGGAGAGATATGACGTAGGCGACACGAGCAGTGCTCCTGGCGTAAGTGTTGGGCTGGAGAGAAAACACAATATCACACTGGGTGAGGAACGAGCAGCATTCAGTGGGCTCCCCAGAGTAACACGGCGGGTTATTGATTCTGGGCTCCGGAGATTCGAAAGCCCTGGAAGTGGCCGGTGGATCGAGGCGGAGATGGTGAACCTGTTCTGTGAGGTTGGAGACTTGGGTGGCCAGGGTCTCAACGGCATGTCGAGCAGCAGACAATTCCTGCTCGTGTCTGCCTAGCATCGCTCCCTGGATCTCGACGGCTGAGTGGAGAGGATCCGAAGTCGCTGGGTCCATTCTTGGTCGGATTCTTCTGTCACGGTGAGTGAATGAGGACCCAAAAGCGAATTAACTTAACAGAGCTTCTTTAATAACCAAACATAGGTAGGTTCAGACAGACCGGCAGATTCCGACAGGACAGGACAAGGTTACAGCAAACATGACGATAGTCTGGTTCAGGCATGAAACACAACAAACAAGAATCCGACAAAGACAGGAGCAGAAACAGAGAGAGATATAGGGACCTAATCAGAGGGAAAAAGGGAACAGGTGGGAAACGGGGTGAATGGGTGGTTAGGAGGAGACAAGGAACAGCTGGGGGAAAGCGGGGGAGAAAAGGTAACCTAATACGACCAGCAGAGGGAGACAGGGTGAAAGGAAAGGACAGAAAGACACAACATGACAATACATGACACCCAGCTCCAAGCTAAACTGTTTAGAAATTGCTGGAAATAATCTTTACAACGGCAACATTTTCTCTAGCCTGCCAAGTTGCCTTTATAGCTAATATAATATGTTCAGAGTTTACTCTTCCAATGAAATGTGGGGAGGTCAAAATAATGACATTGTCTACCAAATCTATTCACTTTAAAATGTTGATTACTTCTACTTCATATTAGCATTCACCTGATGATAAGATGTCAAAGATGGACCTTCCTGATATATGGGTGCATGGCACGAAACCCGGATGTTTTGGTTAAGGAATAAGGCAAAATGGCTTGATCCCGGATAAGGACATTGGCATTGCTGATTACAATGTCTTTTGGTGTGACAGACTGAAAAAGTGGGAGGGATGGCTATATATGTGAAATCAATTATTGTTGCATCATGCTCTTTAATTTAATTTAATTCCCCCAAAATGCGAGCTTTTGGTTATAGATGTGGCCATAAGCCAAAAAACAAATGTATCTGTTGCAGGGATTTATCCCCCATGATTTTCTATAGAACTTTCAGATCTTGTTATGAGAAAACATGCCTGGGCCAAGGCTACAAAAACGGACTCTATAGGCAGCTTTTCAGGCAATTGACGAAATAGATGCAGTTCCTCAGTCAAGAAATCCTCACTCACTAAATCTAGCTACTAGCTAAGTTCTACAGTATCTCAGACTCTGCTGATGATCTGTCTACATTTTGGAAAACAGTTAATGCACTGAAGTGTGGAAATTCCTTTTCCTTGCCTAAGCAAATTGTGTCAGACCCTGGCATCACTACTGAGAAAAATGAGAAGTGATGATTTTAATAAGCATTTTTTCTTGGCAGGCTTTTTTATCTGAAATAAATTGTGGTTTAATTGACCATGTTCAGCCAGTTGACTGCCTGCCCCTCTCCCCCAGCCTCCATTTGGCTCGATGGAAGTTCTGTCAACTTCTAGTGCATCTTTGTTTTCATTTCAACAACTTTCTACTTGTGAAATGCTAGACGCTTTGCACAAGATTGATGTAAAAATCCACTAAGGCTTGATCCTTTCATGCTGCAGCAGAATAGTGCTGGAGTGAATAGCACAGTTTTACGGGCTCCTGACCTATTGTGCGCGTGGGGGGGCTCTGCACACATAGACAACAGCCACCCTCGAAGAATCGTTATCCCAACCATCTCACATCGATTTTGCATATTTTTTATACTGAATGTTATCAGATCTTCAGCCAAAACCTTATATTAGATAAAGGGAACATGAGTGAACAAATAACCCAACAATTACATACTTACTTCATTTATTTCATCAACAAAGTTGTGCAATTCCCTGTGTGAAAAAGTAATTGCCCTGTTACACTCAATAACTGGTTGTGCCACCTTTAGCTCCAATGACTCCAACCAAATGCTTCCTGTGATTGTTGATCAGTCTATCACATAGTTGAGGAGGAATTTTGTCCCACTCTTCCATGCAGTGTGATTTGTGGGTTTTCAATCATGAACTGATTGTTTCAAGTCCTGCCACAACATCTCAATTGGGAAAGTTCTGGACTTTGACTAGGCCATTCCAAAGCTTAAAATGGGTTGCTTTTTTAGCCATTTTATGTATACTTGATTGTGAGTTTTGGATCATTGTTTTGCTGCATGACCCAGCTTCAGCTTCAGCTCACAGACGTATGGCCTGAAATTCTCCTGTAGAATTCGCTGATACAGAGCATAATTCATTGTTCCTTCTATTAAGGCAAGTTGTCCAGGTTCTGAGGCAATAAAACATCCCCAAATGTTCACACTACCATCACCATGCTTGATCGTTGGTGTAAAGTTCTTACTGTAGAAATGCTGTGTTTGGTTTTTGCCAGGCGATCCGGACCTCTGTAATTTTTGGTCATGGCTATAATAATAATATATTCCATTTAGCAGATGCTTTTATCCAAATTCTTAAAAAAATGTATATTGTTGTAATTTTCCCCCCTTTTCCCCCCCAATTGGTAATTACAGTCTTGTCCCATCGCTGCAACTCCCGTATGGACTCGGGAGAGGCAAAGGTCAAGAGACATGCGTCCTCCAAAACACGACACTGCCAAGCCGCACTGCTTCTTGATACACTGCTCCTTGATACACTGCTCATTTAACCCAGATACAAGCTGTATTCGAATACTCATACTAACCATGCTATTTGTGACGTGATTTAAGTATATAGTATGCTTATTGGTCATAGTATGGATAGTTAGTATGCCAAAAGTTCCTGGATGTTGTAAACATTCGTAAAAATACAAAGTATACAGGCAGTGTACACTGTTTCCGTGCATTTAGTGCCCATAATGCAATTCTTCAGAAAATGGGCATGGCATCACAACGTTTTCAGATTAGAAGAAAATGCGTTCGTATGGAAAACATGTTTTGTGATTGTAGTGAAAGATGGTAGGGTATTTTTTTTTCAAGCAAAGTATATGGGAGTTGTACTCCAGTCCAATAGGTGGCGCTCTCCCTCTCCCTCCTTTTGGCAAATCTGACCATATTTCTATCCTCTTGATTCCTGCTTACAAGCACCAGTGACTCGGTCAATAAAAAAAGTGGTCAGATGAAGCAGATTCTAAGCTACAGGACTGTTTTGCTAGCACAGACTGGAATATGTTCCGGCATTGTTACGATGACATTGACACCCCCAGGTGTTAAGGGTAGGTAACAACACATCTGCCACACTGATCCTCAACACTGGGGCCCCTCAGGGGTGCGTGCTCAGTCCCCTCCTGTACTCCCTGTTCACTCATGACTGCACGGCCAGGCACAACTCATTAAGTTTGCAGACGACACAACAGACGACACAACTGATCACCAACAACGACGAGAAAGCATATATACCATACATAGGAGGTCAGAGACCTGGCCGTGTGGTGCCAGGACAACAACCTTTCCCTCAACGTGATCAAGACTAAGGAGATGATTGTGGACTACAGGAAAGGAGGACCGAGGACGCCCCCATTCTCATCGATGGGGCTGTAGTTGAGCAGGTTGAGAGCTTCAAGTTCCTTGGTGTCCACATCACCAACAAACTAACATGGTCCATGTGTAACAGTATAACTTTAGACTGTCCCCTCGCCCATACCCGGGCGCGAACCAGGGACCCTCTGCACACATCAACAACAGTCACCCACGAAGCATCGTTACCCATCGCTCCACAAAAGCCGCGGCCCTTGCAGAGCAAGGGGAACTACCACTTCAAGGTCTCAGAGCAAGTGACGTCACCGATTGAAACGCTATTTAGCGCGCACCACCGCTAACTAAGCTAGCCGTTTCATATCCGTTACACATGCACACCAAGACAGTCGTGAAGAGGGCACGACAAAACCTATTCCGCTTCAGGAGATGGAAAAGATTTGGCATGGGTCCTCAGATCCTCAAAAGGTTCTAAGGCATCATCGAGAGCATCCTCACTGGTTACATCACTGCCTGGTATGGCAACTGCTCGGCCTCTGACCGCAAGGCACTACAGAGGGTAGACCGTACGGCCCAGTACATCACAGTACAAGCTTCCTGCCATCCAGGAGCTCTATACCAGGGGTTGTCAGAGGAAGACCCTAAAAATTGTGAAAGACTCCAGCCACCCTGGTCATAGACTGTTCTCTTTGCTACCGCGGTACCGGCGTGCCAAGTCTAGGTCCAAGAGGCTTCTAAACAGCTTCTACCCCAAGCCATAAGACTACTGAACATCTAATCAAATGGCTACCCAGACTATTTTGCATTGCCCCCCCCCCCTCTTTTACGCTGCTGTTACGCTCTGTTATTATCTATGCATAAGTCACTTTAATAACTACCTACATGTATATATTACATCAATTACTTTGACTAACCGGTACCCCCTGTATATAACCTCACTATTGTAATTTTACTACTGCTCTTTAATTATTTGTTACTTTTATTTCTTATTTTTCTGTAGGTATATTTCTTAAAACTGCATTGTTGGTTAAAAAGGGCTTGTAAGTAAGCATTCCACTGTAAGGCCTACACCTGTTGCATTCGTTGCATGTGACAAATAACATTTGATTTGATTTTAATGCAACATTTATTGGATACCAACTGCCGTTAAACCTCATCGAAGAAGAATAATTCAGTCCTCATGAAAATCACTACAATCAAGGTCCTTTAGCTGTCACACATATTGGCTACACTAGCTAATGTTAGCTACTTTTGCCACACTGCAAACAATGTAAATGTTACCTGTATTGTATTAAGATAATGAAGTTGAAATGTCATGTGACAAATTCCATGGAGAATAAGAACACCTCCTCCCAGCTGGCCATTTCACTGAAGATAGGAAACACTGTCACCACTGATAAATCCACCATAATTGAGAATTTCAATAAGCATTTTTCTACGGCTGGCCATGCTTTCCACCTGGCTACTCCTACCCCGGTCAACAGCACTGCACCCCCCACAGCAACTCGCCCAAGCCTTCCCCATTTCTCCTTCTCCCAAATCCGTTCAGCTGATGTTCTGAAAGAGATGCAAAATCTGGACCCCTACAAATCAGCCGGGCTAGACAATCTGGACCCTTTCTTTCTAAAATTATCTGCCGAAATTGTTGCCACCCCTATTACTAGCCTGTTCAACCTCTCTTTCGTGTCGTCTTGAGATTCCCAAAGATTGGAAAGCAGCTGCGGTCATCCCCCTCTTCAAAGGGGGGACACTCTTGACCCAAACTGCTACAGACCTATATCTATCCTACCATGCCTTTCTAAGGTCTTCGAAAGCCAAGTCAACAAACAGATTACCGACCATTTCGAATCTCACCATACCTTCTCTGCTATGCAATCTGGTTTCAGAGCTGGTCATGGGTGCACCTCAGCCACGCTCAAGGTCCTTAACGATATCTTAACCGCCATCGATAAGAAACATTACTGTGCAGCCGTATTCATTGATCTGGCCAAGGCTTTCGACTCTGTCAATCACCACATCCTCATCGGCAGACTCGACAGGCTTGGTTTCTCAAATGATTGCCTCGCCTGGTTCACCAACTACTTCTCTGATAGAGTTCAGTGTGTCAAATCGGAGGGTCTGCTGTCCGGACCTCTGGCAGTCTCTATGGGGGTGCCACAGGGTTCAATTCTTGGACCGACTCTCTTCTCTGTATACATCAATGAGGTCGCTCTTGCTGCTGGTGAGTCTCTGATCCACCTCTACGCAGACGACACCATTCTGTATACTTCTGGCCCTTCTTTGGACACTGTGTTAACAACCCTCCAGGCAAGCTTCAATGCCATACAACTCTCCTTCCGTACAAGTAAAACTAACTACTTCTAACTACTTCAACCGATCGCTACCTGCACCTACCCGCCTGTCCAACATCACTACTCTGGACGGCTCTGACTTAGAATACGTGGACAACTACAAATACTTAGGTGTCTGGTTAGACTGTAAACTCTCCTTCCAGACCCATATCAAACATCTCCAATCCAAAGTTAAATCTAGAATTGGCTTCCTATTTCGCAACAAAGCATCACTCACTCATGCTGCCAAACATACCCTTGTAAAACTGACCATCCTACCAATCCTCGACTTTGGCGATGTCATTTACAAAATAGCCTCCAATACCCTACTCAACAAATTGGATGCAGTCTATCACAGTGCAATCCATTTTGTCACCAAAGCCCCATATACTACCCACCATTGCGACCTGTACGCTCTCGTTGGCTGGCCCTCGCTTCATACTCGTCGCCAAACCCACTGGCTCCATGTCATCTACAAGATCCTGCTAGGTAAAGTCGCCCCTTATCTCAGCTCGCTGGTCACCATAGCATCTCCCACCTGTAGCACACGCTCCAGCAGGTATATCTCTATAGTCACCCCCAAAACCAATTCTTTCTTTGGCCGCCTCTCCTTCCAGTTCTCTGCTGCCAATGACTGGAACGAACTACAAAATCTCTGAAACTGGAAACACTTATTTCCCTCACTAGCTTTAAGCACCAACTGTCAGAGCAGCTCACAGATTACTGCACCTGTACATAGCCCACCTATAATTTAGCCCAAACAACTACCTCTTTCCCTACTGTATTTAATTAATTAATTAATTTTGCTCCTTTGCACCCCATTATTTTTATTTCTACTTAGCACATTCTTCCATTGCAAATCTACCATTCCAGTGTTTTACTTGCTATATTGTATTTACTTTGCCACCATGGCCTTTTTTTTGCCTTTACCTCCCTTATCTCACCTCATTTGCTCACATTGTATATAGACTTGTTTATACTGTATTATTGACTATATGTATGTTTTACTCCATGTGTAACTCTGTGTCGTTGTATGTGTCGAACTGCTTTGCTTTATCTTGGCCAGGTCGCAATTGTAAATGAGAACTTGTTCTCAACTTGCCTACCTGGTTAAATAAAGGTGAAATAAAAAAAATAATATGTTTTCGAGTTGATCCCCCTGACTAAGAATGTGCATTTACTTATTTTCAGTTGATTTACCTTACCCAGAAAATGCAGTTTGTATTGTTAAAAAAATATTCTGACTTGTTTCAATACTTTTTTAGGTTAAAGTAAGAGAATTTTAATGGTAAGAGATATCTAGGTAAGATTATAAAAATATAAGATTAAATCATGACGTCAGTGATCTTCAGGTTGGAAAGTCAGAACTCTAGAAAGAAGCCCAAGTTCCCAAGTTGGATGACCGTTCCAATCGATTTTTCCCAATGGGAGCCCGTTTTTTCTGAGTTCCCAGTTGTTTTGAACGCTCTGAAGTCGGAGATTTCCGAGTTCCCAGTTGTTATGAACGCTCTGAAGTCGGAGATTTCCGAGTTCCCAGTTGTTTTGAATGCTGCAGCAGTCTACTAAATCAATGGGGAGAGGGGAGCATGCATGGCAAGCCGGCAGCACAACGCCCGGGCACAGTGTCGTTCCCACTTGCCCAGCACTGCAATGCAGTGCCTTAGACCACTGCGCCACCCGGGAGGCCCCTGGAAAGCACTTTTAAAGAACAACCAGGCATCCTCTACTGACGGGATGAGGTCAATATCATTCCAGGATACCCGGGCCAGGTCGATTAGAAAGGCCTGTTCGCTGAAGTGCTTTAGGGTGCGTTTGACAGTGATGAGGAGTGGTCGTTTTACCACAGGCCCATTACAGACACAAGCAATGATCGCTGAGATCCTGGTTGAAGACAGCGGAGGTGTATTTAGAGGGCAAGTTGGTCTGGATGATATCTATGAGGGTGCCCCATGTTTACAGATTTAGGGTTGTACCTGGTAGGTTCCTTGATCATTTGTGTGAGATTGAGGGCCTCTATCTTAGATTGTAGGACGGCCGAGGTGCTAAACATATCCCAGTTTAGGTCACCTAACAAAATGAACTCTGAAGATAGATGGGGGGCAATCAATTCACATATGGTGTCCAGGGCACAGGTGGGGGCTGAGGGGGGTTTATAACAAGCAGCAACAGTGAGAGAGTTATTTCTGGAAAGGTGGATTTTTAAAAGTAGAAGCTTGAATTATTTGGGCACAGACCTGGATAGTATGACAGAACTCTGCAGGCTAACTCCGCCCCCTTTGGTAGTTCTATCTTGATGGAAAATGTAGTTGGGGATGGAAATTTCTGAATTTTTGGTGGCCTTCTTAAGCCAGGATTCAGACACGGCTAGGACATCAGAGTTGGCGGACTGAGCTAAAGCAGTGAATAAAACAAACTTAGGGAGGAGGCTTCTGATGTTAACATGCATGAAACTAAGGCTTTAACGGTTACAAAAGTCAATAAATGAAAGCACCTGGGGAATAGGTGTGATGCTGGGGGCTACAGGGCCTGGGTTAACTTCTACATCACCAGTGGAACAGAGGAGGAGTAGGATAAGGGTACGGCTAAAGGCTATACGAACTGGTCGTCTAGTGCATTCGGAACAGAGAATAAAAGGAGATTTCTGGGCGTGGTAGAACAGATTCAGGGCATAATGTACAGACAAGGGTATGGTAGGATGTGAGTACAGTGGGGGTAAACCTAGGCATTGAGTGACGATGATAGAGCTTGCATCTCTGGAGCCACCAGCTAAGTCAGGTGAGGTTTCCCCATGTGTGGGGTTTGTGACAAAATAGCTATCTAAGGCATGTTGAGCGGGACTGGAGGCTCTACAGTGAGATAAAACAACAACTAACCGAAACAGCAGAAGACAAGGCATATTGACATTAGAGAGGAATGTGTAGCCGAGTTAGCTAATAGTTTTGACTAATTGCAGTTTGTGACAAAATAAGCTAGTATACACCATCGAAACAGCTGTGAAATCTATTTTCCATAACCAACAATATTGTTGTTTCAGCTGTTTGAAGCTGGTGTACAAAACCTAAATGAAAAAGATAATAACGCTAGTCACTGTGACGTCCAGATGTTGAAGAATATTGTAAGTTCTCTCCCTCGCCCATCGAAGTAAGCATACCTTTCTTATGAAAATTGTAATCAGTGCCTGGCTGTTGTTGCCAGCGTAACTAGTTGGCTTGTTCAAAGTCTAAGTTAAGAGCGAGTGTGACATCCCTTTGGCATACTCTTCTTTCACCTTTCAGTTGGATGCTTATCTCACTCTGCATGCCTGTCTTCAAATTCTGTTGAAATGTTCTCAAACGAGCATTCAGAGATGTTTTTAAGCATGCGACCAACTGGGTTTGACTGTGGGTGTCTGCACAGTGCGCACCACAATACTGTTCACCAGCTGAACTAAATCCTAGGCATTACCGCAGAGAGCCAACACAAGTCTTCATGTTGAGAGAAGGGTTCTAAATATCGTCATCAACAGATAGCACAGTAGCTGTCTTCTTTTCTCAGATGACCAAGAGTATGGAATCTCCTCATTAAAGAAAACCATGTGGAGAGAATTGACTTACCACATTTATTTAATGATATTATCTATTAGAAATAAAAACAGATAAAAAAACCTTAACCCCACAATATACTTTCATCCTTGCTTGGGAAGCTAGCTGCTTGATCAAAGTCAAAAACATTTAATCTTTAATATATTCACTTGTGTAACAAGTAAACAAAGAGGTTCAGATTTAGGATAGCACTTTAAAAAAAAGCGACATCCTACTTTCACCTATGGTACTTTATTTTCCTACAATAAAATAATAAAAAAGTTCACAATTCACATTTGAAAAATACGGAACAAAATAAATAACAGTTTTTTCTTCAAACAGTGTGGACGAACATGTCAACTTCTTTACAAGTGAATGTCAGTAACTGGTCAACATAAGTTAAGTGGCTATCACTTTTGTCATTATTACCTCTGCTATCAAGATGAAGTATACAAGAGGCAAACTCTATTTGAGTTTTTGACTCATTAAAATTAGAATAGGATCATGAGCCATTTACTTGCTCAACTTTATTTAGCAAAAATAGAATTCTTCCAAGATCCGTAGCAGTATGTATGGAACCATTAAGAAGGGCTGTGTGGATGCACTAAATATAAAGACAGCCAGTCCTAGGTCGTGTTCATTCGGCACCACATGGAAAAAAACACAGAATCAGAGAATATTTGTCCAATAAGGACTACCCACTTGTGTTTTCCTGTTTCAAAACTTTTTGCTACGGTGAGCATGCCCTTTAGATAGGACTGAAGGATCTTGAATCTTCAGAGCAACAAAGCACTAAAGATGAAACACAAAGCTATACTGGGATTTGGTCATCACAGACTGATGAGCCATTCAACTACCAGACCACTTACTGTTAGACAGGTCCTAAATCTGCTTTTGCTGTCTTGCCAACTCCTCCTGACAATGACCAAGAGAGTTGGCAAGATAGCACATACAGATCTGGGACCAGGCTTACTTACTGCAGTTCATCTCCCCAACAGCTTTTCAATGTACTGATGGCTCTACACAAGCAGTTTAAAGACAACTAATAGTTTTAGCAATCAAACTCATAGTTTATAGCGTGAAAAAGGGCTTCTCCTCATTCAGTGACAAAACCTTATTTAACACTATTGGACAGTATTATGACTCCTCGCAGCAGTGATCCAATTAACTTAGAGCAAATTAGAATAGACCTGAGCACCATTCAATTCATAGTTTAAAAACATTATTCTACATATCTCTATTATTAATACTACAGTGTATATTCAAAATCCATACAGAAATACTTGTAGATATTTCCGTAATCAGTAGCAGGGTTGGGGTCAGTTCCATTTCAATTCAGGAAGTGCACTCCAATTCTAATTCTCTCCAAAGTTTTTTATGAGGAACCTTTGGAATTTAGTCTACTTTCTGAATTGACTGGAATTGAAATGGAATTGACCTCAACCCTGGCACTATGCAAGTTCTAACAGTGTGCCTGGCACAACAGACACCCCGAAAACTACAACCATGTCCTTCAAAAACTACAACCATGCATGTGACCTGTCCTCGCAATATCACATGGGAGTTCTATCTACACACATAAGTGAAAAATACACACAAAGAATGCACAAAATGCACTTCACACTATGATTAAAAACAACTTAATAAAAACTAGTCTATTCAGACTGTCATGACAAGACAGTGCTGGTTTGTTTTACAAGAAGCTGGTGTTGGTTAGGTTGAATGCCCTTCCTTTCTCTCCTTAGCGGGGACGAGGAGAAGTGAACAAGGAAGGGACAGGGTGAGACAGTCTACCAGCCAGATTAAATGTCAGTCAGTCCTCCAAGATGGTCAACCATGTATAAATAGATGAAGATGGAGTTGGTGACCAGATGAAGGGGGTCTTTGACCTCTATTGGACAGCCTGGTAAAATAGTAGAAAGAATTATAATAAAAGAGAGCAGGGTGGAGTAGGTGTATTGCTTACTTGCCTCCACCCTCAGCTCCTGCACTTTGGCTGCTGCTGGCCCCCATGCCCAGAGGCACAATCACATTATCGACCACGGCATTTACCACCTTATCAACCGTGCTATACAGGTGAACCTTGGCGTCGTTTATCAAACCCTTGACGGACTGGACCTGATCTGCATCAAGGTGCTGGATGACGAAGTAGATGGAACCGGCTACAGTGATGAGCACCATGAGCTTTAGTAGGACAGAGAGGAATCCTGGCCTGGCCCGTTCTGAGCCCAGGGAGCTGCACTCAGAGTGAGACTCTGTGTAGATGGAGCGCTCCAGGAGAGACTTGTTCAGCCAATAGTTGCTGGGTTTCACCGGTCGGCCAGCCGCACCATGGATCGATCTCCTGCATGTGGCGCTGGGGAGAGAGGAGGATTAGAGGATAATGTGACAAAGTAATTTCTGACAAGTCATGTTTAACAACTGCTGTAAAGATTTTACTGGTAAGTGCCCCTGTGTTCTTGGAGCCATACATGTAAAAAAAAGATCAGGAGATGGGATCTGTCTTAGTTTGACCAAAAGTGAAAGGTTCCACATACTGTTAGGGCCTAAAAAGGTCTTACCTGATGCCTATGGGTGAAAGGATCTCATTAGCGAGAATCTCCTCAACATTCTTCCCCGTCTTTTTAGGGGTCTGGTCACCAGTTGCTAGACTCTCATCCACCACCTGTGAACATTGATAATGACAACAGATGATTGAGAGGTTGAGGTTTATGGGTGCAAGATAAGATTATTTACATATGTGCTGAACTGTCTTGCTGTTGAAGATGAATGCTGTTTTAATGTGAGAGCTCTGGTGAGTGTGACTTTGCATTGTATTTACTTAAATCAACTTGAACTTAAAGGCTTACCTTGTTGCTCCGTCTGCTGCTGGTCCTGATGGTGACAGGAGTCTTCCCTCTGCTCATCACAGACTTCTCCACAACAGCAGCTGGCTCTGGTTCAGGAGCAGCTGTAATCTCATCTGACAGAGGTAAAGCGAACACAAGTCAGCGAGAATCAAGGCATCTAAACGGAGTAAAAAAGGATCCATTCCATTTCTGAAATTCCAATTTCCCCATTGCTTTTCAGTTTAGGCCTACTTCCTGAATTGAAATTGAAACCAACCCTTAATTAAATCAAATCAAAATGTATTAGTCACATGCGCTGAATAAGTGTGCTGCTTAATTAATGGTGCAGGTTCTTGTGCAGTTATAATATCTCATCTCACCTTCCTCCTTGTCACTGTACTGGTCAGAGAGTGTGTTGCCGTTCTGGTTGCCGTCTGCCTTGACTGCTGCAGCGGTAACAGTGGCAGTCTCGGATAGGCTAGGGGCCTCAGGGGCAGGTGTATCCAGTTGCTTCTTCTCATAAAGAATGCGAGTGCAGCCTGAAGACAAGGGGAAACAAGTTAGAAGTGAAGGGGGTTACATTTAGTCAAGGATCTCTCACTGACTGTTTCAGTCTGTTGGTGCATCTCAATTGGAGGTTGACCGATTAATTAAGGCCGATTTCAAGTTTTCATAACAATCGGAAATCAGTAATTTTGGATGCCGATTTTGCTTCTTTTTTTTACACCTTTATTTAACTAGGCAAGTTAGTTAAGAACACATTCTTATTTTCAATGACGGCCTAGGAACAACTGCCTTGTTCTGGGGCAGAACGACAGATTTTTACCTTGTCAGCTCTGGGATTCAATCTTTCAACCTTACAGTTAACTAGTCCAACGCTCTAACCACCTGCCTCTCCTCGCACTCCACGAGGAGCCTGCCTGTTACGCGAATGCAGTTGAAGCCAAGGTAAGTTGCTAGCTAGCATTAAACTTATCTTATAAAAAACAATCAATCAATCATAATCACTAGTTAATCACTAGTTAACTACACATGGTTGATGATATTACTAGTTTATCTAGCGTGTCCTGCGTTGCATATAATCGATGCAACGCTGGGGGATGATTTAACAAAAGCGCATTTGCAAAAAAAGCACAATCGTTGCACGACTGATTATGACATAACATTGAAGGTTGTACAATGTAACAAGAATATTTAGACTTAGGGATGCCACCCGTTAGATAACATACGGAACGGTTCCGTATTTCACTGAAAGAATAAACGTTTTGTTTTCGAAATGATAGTTTCCGGATTTGACCATATTAATGACCAAAGGCTCGTATTTCTGTGTTTTATTATGTTATAATTAAGTCTATGATTTGATATTTGATAGAGCAGTCTGACTGAGCGATGGTAGGCAGCAGCAGGCTCGTAAGCATTCATTCAAACAGCACTTTCGTGTGTTTTGCCAGCAGCTCTTCGCAAGCATAGCGCTGTTTATGACTTCAAGCCTATCAGCCTAATGGCTGGTGTGACCGATGTGAAATGGCTAGCTAGTTAGCGGGGTGCGCGCCAATAGCGTTTCAAACGTCACTCGCTCTGAGACTTGGAGTAGTTATTCCCCTTGCTCTGCAAGGGCCGCAGCTTTTGTGGAGCGATGGGTAACGCTGCTTCAAGTGTGGCTGTTGTTGATGTGTTCCTGGTTCGAGCCCAGGGAGGAGTGAGGAGAGGGACGGAAGCTATACTGTTACACTGGCAATATTAAAGTGCCTATTAGAACATCCAATAGTCAAAGGTCAATTAAATACAAATGGTATAGAGAGAAATAGTCCTATAAATACTATATTAACTGCAACCTAAAACCTCTTACCTGGGAATATTGAAGTCTCATGTTAAAAGGAACCACCAACTTTCATATGTTCTCATGTTCTGAGCAAGGAACTGAAACGTTAGCTTTTTTACATGGCACATATTGCACTTTTACTTCTCCAACACTTTGTTTTTGCATTATTTAAACCAAATTGAACATGTTTCATTATTTATTTGAGGCTAAATTGATTTTTATTGATGTATTATATTAAGTTAAAATAAGTGTTCATTCAGTATTGTTGTAATTGTCATTATTACAAATAAAACATTTTTATTTTTTTTATTTGTTATTTTATTTTTTAAACCGGCCGATTAATCGGTATCGGCTTTTTTTGGTCCTCAAATAATCGGTATCGGTGGTGAAAATAAAGTGGCTTCCTCTCCTTGTCTCATTCACATCATCTGCACAGATGTACAAGAACTGATGAGAGGAAAGCTTATCTTCTCAGATCAATGCAGATGAAGTGGCGGAGCAAGGAAAGGAGAGGACGCCATTTTAAGACACACCCTGAGTAAAACATAAGGAAGACTCACCAACTATGGGTCCAACATTGACTCCATGCTTCAACAGCTCATGTTTTAAGCCTGCATCTGTAAGGTCTGTCACTTTCACTTCTTCTGACCGAGGCTTGTCAGTCCTGGTGGCTTTCTGTGGATGGATGGATTATGGGTGTCAATTCATAGACCTGGGTAAAAAGCTTATCTAGAGACTGAAGATGAACCTATCTCTGTTTTAACTAAGATGATCTACAAAGAACACAGACATTAGAGAACCAGTAAGTAAAGCCCTATTCAGACGGGATTCGTTTTACTGGGGGAGGTCTGGTAATGTAATTATGTGCACGAGCACAAAACACCACATCTGTAATTTTAGTCCCGCCCGAATCTGCCATCTCAGTCGTTTTTACATGGCAGGAGAGTAATAATTCCAGCCAGAATAACCTAGTGTTTTTTGGCAAAGTCCAAGGTCCTCTGAAAATACTAGTCCAGTGCAAATCGACATCCCTGTTTTATGAGAGAAATGTCTGTGTTTGACAGGTGTTAATCACAGTTTGAGCAAGAAAAGAATAACTGATTCGATAAATCGAAAGAAGTGCTGCCTATAGGCTATATATGAATGGCCTACATGCACCAACTTTCACAGTGAATGCTTTTGTTTACATTTCGTGCGTATGAATTGTATATAGCCAAATGAATCAGTAAAAAATATTGTGCTTATTTAATGCAACCCTTGCTGCTAATACATCGCAAAGCAGCACAAAACTGATCTAAACATTTGGAAATGAGAAGTTAACTTTCTCATCCATGGCCTTAAAACGCATCTCGAATTAACTGTTTAGCTCACATCCAAAGGCTGGGAGGCATTTAGGACGTACTGCGTATTGATTATTATGACACTATACCAAAGATGTGTTGGTATGGTTTAGAAACCAAGCTCGAGTTATCAGTGTGGCACTATCAGCTGGACATGTTGAAATATCTTCATGCCTAGAATAAATCCCTGTAGGCTTCCATCATAACTGTCAATTTATATATATATTTTTTAAAGTAAGAATTCCAGGGGACAGTTTGGAAAAAAACTAATCCCGTCCGAAAGGTTCTCTGGAATAAAAGACATTCTGGAGTAATAATAACATAATAACCAACGTTCTCTCATAATACTAGTCCCGTGTGAATATGGTTTAAGAGGCCTCTATGGGAATGGTGTCCCCCCCACGGGACGGTTGAGCTAACGTAGGCAAATGTGATTAGCATGAGGTTGTAAGTAACAAAAACAAAACCAGGACATAGACATATCTGATATGGGCAGAATGCTTAAATTCTTGTTAATCTAACCGCACTGTCCAATTTACAGTAGCTATTACAGTGATATAATACCAAGCTATTGTTTGAGGAGAGTGCACAATTATGAACTTGAAAATATATTAATAAACCAATTAGGCACATTTGGGCAGTCTTGATACAACATTTTGAACAGAGATGCAATGGTTCATTAGATCAGTCTAAAACTTTGCACATACACTGCTACCATCTAGTGCCCAAAATCTAAATTGCGCCTGGGCTGGAATAATACATTATGGCTTTTCTCTTGCATGTCAAAGATGATCTAATGTGTTATATTCTCCGACATTAATTTCACATTTCCACAAACTTCAAAGTGTTTCCTTTCTAATGGTATCAAGAATATGCATATCCTTGCTTCAGGTCCTGAGCTACAGGCTCAGATGTTGGTATGTCCTTTTAGGCAAAAATTGGAAAAAAGGGTCAGATCCTTAAGACGTTTTAAGAGGGAAAGAAACAGGAAGGGGGATATTTAAATGAATAACATTCACGCTATATGGAAAGGTTGCTCTCGGTCAGATTAATGGGCTAATGGAAAGGCAACAATCATTTAACACAGGTACCTAGTAATTTCATGCGTTACAAAATCAATTCATAGCACTGTAATGACCAATAATAACATATTCATAACTTACTCTTCCAGAAAGACTCTTGTTGGAGACTATAGGGGTAGGTAGTTCTTCATCACTGGAGAACATGTCTGTAAGTGGACTTTTCTGGTTCAGAACGGTCAAGTTCTTCAAGTACAATTGAACATATACATGTTTCTTCTGCTCGGAGACGGGAAGCGGCACATTGTTGGCCGTGAGCTCACTTTTGAGTTTATCCTTCGTGAGAACTGACGGATTTTCGAGAAATTCCGCCATGTCCGTTTCCTTTCTCGTAGATAAAAACAGTATGCGGGTGTAAATTAGCTAGGTAAATTCTTAAATTGAGCAGTTAGCAAGCTCGGTCGTAACAACAAAGGAACGTGCAGAGTTGGAAGTGTCGGTAAACGAAAAGACTGGTGCCCAGCAACGATTATTCAGCTATCATGAGCTAGCTATCCGATTCAACTTAACGTACTTATTATTATTTTTTATCTTAGAAATATTCACTCTCCATCGCGTGTCCCGGCTGAGATTGTTTGGTTAAACTACAGCTGCACTGTGATGGTATATTGAAACCGAACAAGTACATACATATTCAAACTATTTGAAGAACGATATTAGCTAAAAACCCGGACCCTTTTTTGTTGTTGCTGTCTGTCTGTATATCAGGCAACAAAGAGGAGAGGTATTGGACGTTAGACCCCAAGAAACTAGATGGTGATTGGTCAGTCTTGAAAAAAACAAACGCACCCCGCCACAAAGAAAGAGCCCAGTGGAGCCTGCAACATCCGTTGGCGTAATCGACAGTCAAAATATAGTATTTGGAATTCTGTCCGGGATTTCTGGATTTCTGCCCAGATGGATATTGGCATAGTTAAAAGTTCTTTATAATTACATTTCCAATGTACATTTTCAATGTCATAACACTGATGAAACTGCACCCCCATCTGAAGATGGCAGTGTTATCCACCATATGGTCGCCTGTAAGTATTCGTGGAGCGCAGGCCATTAAGCACTTCACATTTCACAGACCATAAGCGACAAAGGAAAGCTGTTACTATAAACAGTGTTACATTAAACATTTCAAACATTGTTTGACACAGGCGTACATTGGAACATTATTAACATTATGTACAAGCTGGTCAGATCGTTCTGAAGGATACATTATAAATAAAGTTAAGAGGTCACTAAGGTTCTTTTCAGACATTATCTCGCACTGAAATGTCCATGACCAATGTGATCTGCTGGCTGCTGCATTTCCAGGCAGAATGTATGCAGCCATTTCTTTAGAGAGAGAGAGAGAGATTGAGCGAGAGAGAGAGGAGGAGGTTCATAAAAATATATTTCTGACCACTGTCTGGCTGGTCCTTGGGGCATGACAGGCTTTTAAACTCTGTGGTGGTGAGGACCCTATATGTTGCCACAGTGATAGGGGTTTGAGGTGCCAGATTGTTGCCTCCTACTACCTGACCTTCAACTAGACCTGGTCTGTGTCCCAAATGGGTTATGGTCAAAAGTAGTGCACACTATACAGGAAATAGGGTGCCATTGCCTTGCCTTTCTGGGATGCCGCTGCAGCAGAAACCAAGCAATGGATCCCCTGCCCACCTCAGACCTCAGCCTCAAACCACACAGAATACAGTGCTTGAAGTTTATAGTTCAGGTTTTCCATAGCCGACTTGCCAATGGAGTGTAAGCGAACATTTTTTTTGAGCCCTTGAGAAACACCTCTTAAGCTTTCTTTGTATGTCATTTACACAGAAAATATGTGGCGGGCCAAGAATCATAGTAAGTGCCTCAAGCATAACAGTCGTGCCCTCTGAAAGATGATCAAAGCGGAGACTGCAATTATCAACGATCACATGTTTTCAAAATGAGTTAATGTAAAAATGAAATACCAGGCCTACAGTACTATGCAGAAACGGTGTGAATAGCTAATAATATATATATTTTTGGATCAATGTTTATAAACTCTCAAGGCTAGATAAAGATTTTGCAATGGTATTAACTTTTGGAAACTTACAGAACTAGGCCTCTATATAGAGTCAATAATATATACACTGTAAAAATAATATATTATACAACAGGTGAGTCTAATCCTGGATGCTGATTGGTTAAAACCGCATTCCAGCCGGTGTCTATTCCACAAGTTACCACCGGCTAAAGCTATGATGTTGAAATCCCTATTTATTCTCTTCCATCTCACTGCACAATCCACTGTTTCATCAGCCCAGCCAGACAATTTATCAACTTGATCTCCAGTGTAAAAAGCTTTTAGACTAGCAATTGGTTTTCAATAGCGGAGATCTGTATAAACCTCAAGGTTAGCGTAGACTGCTGTCTGTCTCTCTGACATTTGCAACATTGTTTCAGTATTGAAATTCAATGAACGTGTAGGGAGGGGTCGGGAGTTGGGATGACAGACAGGCAGGCAGCTTTTCTCAGCCAGTCTAAGTCATGAATCAGCATCATTTCTATGGATATATACAAATACATGTCAATAACAAAAAAAAAAAACAGGTAAAAAACAAATGAAGTGCAGCTAGTTTGCAGTCTTTACACCTTGAGTTTGAAATGATTGTGTTAGCTGTGTTGTTGGCCAACTCCTCTGAATAACAGTGTCCAGACGAGAGAGCACATTTTCTATGCTAGGGTGAAATCATGCATCATTAGCTCATAGTTATGGATGCATCCAAATAAATGTCTCTAGAAAACAGCTTAAACAAATGCAAATGCAGCTACTTTGTTGTTATTCTGGCTGCACTGTTTGACGTTACTGTAAGTTAGCCGTAGTTGGCTTGCTAGCAAGCAAGGGATAAGAACATTGCCAGCCAGTATGACAATAGAACATTTAGAACAAACGACTCGGTCGCGTCCATAGATACAGAACAAAAAGACTTAACGACTGGGTCGTGTCTCAGGCAACCGAACTGATAGAATGAACGACCAGCCGGCTTGGATAGTAACCCTAGATTTGTGTTGGGACTATATCTTGTGGAAGGATGAAATACTGTGAATAAATTGATACAAAATTAAGTTAATGAAAATATGTAAATCATTATTTTAATACTCTTAGTAACCAGATGTGTAGAAGTGATAATGCCCTTGAAGCCTGTGTTAGGAGGATACATTGGCATGGTTTGCCTTGACTTTGTCTTGGGCACTTCTCACTTAAATATATGACATTAGGCAGATGCTTTTAGCCAAAGCAACTTACAGTCATGCATGCATACATTTTACGTATGGGTGGTCCCAAGAATTGAACCCACTATCCATGCCCTACCAACTGAGCTACAGAATTCAATAGACATGTCATAACCCAATTAAATTCTAGAAGAGTCTCTGCACACTTAGATCAAAACAAATGTAATATTATAATGTTCCAGGCAGCTTTCAGACACAATACCTTCATCTCAGCATGCAGAGCATTTGATTGTCACCTTTTAGCCTTGTCAATGAACTTGTTTGGCACCAAACTACAAGAGATGTTTAGGCTCTCCGTGGCCTAAATATTTCTGTATATAGACAGTTTGGTAACATTCCACTTAAAGCCTTTAGATATAATGCATTATGTATATACATAAGACTTGTCATGGGCTTTTATGACCCCCTTATAACCTGTTGTTATCATCTTATAATGGTCCTGGCTCAAAGCCATTTGGAGTCAGTCAAAGAGAGGCATAACATTATTATAAGCCTTGTGATATGACTTGTGTAGTCTTTTCTAGATAGCCCAGATAAGATTCACATACGCAGAAAGTCAAGAATGTAACACATTCTATAATCAAGAATGAAACAGCGTGATGGGTGGGGACTTGGTAGAAGTCACAGAGGTCTGAAATCCCAACTCGAAGATCCAAAGTTCCTCTAAAAATAGATGTTGTATCATTTGGAAAAACATTTAACACAAGACTCCAGTTTATCTTGGATTTGAAACATTTCTGAATCCCAATCGAGCCAACTGCCGCCGCGGGAGGAGTGCAGGAAAAGTCAACCTTTTACCAACCAGTGAATGTGTCTGATCAAATTCCACTGACACAACAAAATAAATACTGGTGAAATTGATTGAAGATGTGAGATTTCAATGGTCTTAAACTTGATGATGAAAGCAGTTTTATATGTTCAATGCATGGAGACAGCCAGGTAGATTGCATGAGGAATTGAGTTTACAGGTGAACAAAATTACATTGTGTGAGGCCACATTCTTTAGACAATGTTAATTCATTATGTGAGTAACCAACAGGTAGTCTACTAAACTTACTTCAAACATGTTTTTCAGTATCCCAAAGCTCCCAGTTCCCGGGTTTGATTAAATAGTCCCCTTGTGTGATCTTAATCCTGCCTGGGTGGGTTCAAAAAGTTCCAACAGTTCCGTGACACTGGATACACAGTCAAAGTGTGTGTGTGTGTGTGTGTGTGTGTGTGTGTGTGTGTGTGCCATTATACAATAACTGAATCAGAACCGTTGGGTGGTTGGTTGGTTGGACAGTTTCACTGCCCCCTGCACAAACCTACAACAACAATCTCCTTAATCCACTGAGGATGTTATTCATAACTGCCAAGCTAATTAAGATCAGCCCCTCTGTCGTTTCCTGTTCCAGAGGGAGGGACAAATGGAGGGAGAGGTGGGGGGATGTAAAGGAGGGTAGGATGCGGGTGCTAGGCGCTCTGTGTTTCACAGGAGCTGAAGAGGAGATTTGTGTGTCCTGGCCTATGAACAGTCAGCCAGCCGTCCATCCATCCAGTAGTGCTGCAGCTCAGTCCGCTCACA
Source organism: Oncorhynchus mykiss (assembly GCF_057628025.1). Lineage (NCBI taxonomy): Eukaryota > Metazoa > Chordata > Actinopteri > Salmoniformes > Salmonidae > Oncorhynchus > Oncorhynchus mykiss. Next base: position 54,863,243 of record NC_143022.1, on the reverse strand, counting down.
CAGTATATATTTTGTCTGTTGACAAAAACACTTAGTTGTGGACATTTCTCTCTGCAGGAGAAACTGAGACTCCTTCTCTTGGCCCCTCTGTTGATGCCCATTTGGCTCTCCACGTACTGGTGCCATAACAACTAAGTACTCCATATATTTGCATTATTATTATTGGAGTTTTTTTTCCATTTTGTTTGGCTGTCGAACACAGAAAACACAGCCATGTCCGTGCGTACTGCCTGGACTGCTTCAGTTCAGACAAATTTGAGGTGAACTGTCACGCTTCAAAATGAATGACAAATATGTTTTTAAAATCCCTGTCGAAGCTGCTGACGACTCATGGCATTTTAGGTAATTTAGAGGAAAACTTCATGTTGACCCAACATCTACCCAATATGTAATAGAGTCATATCTAATTAATACTAAAGGTCAACACAACCTTAATACTGTACATATTCAAGATCTAGGGACATATTCACAAGTCTCAAAGTGCTGACATTGGATCAGTTTTGCCTTTTAGATCATAATCAATAAGATTACATGGACAGAGGGGATCTGATCCTAGATCAGCACACACTCAGAGACACTTTTTGAATATGGGCCCTGAAACTACCTCTGAATCACAACCAACATCCCAGTAGATGTTAGTACAGGAGTTAGAACTTTCAACCCCGTAGATCTTTTATCCTACTTGCTGTAATTTAAGAGATCATGGGCACTATGTGCATAGCTAAGCAGAGCCCATGCCAGGAGAGCTACTATGCTGCACGCCAAACACAATCACCAGCCCAGCAGCCCTGCACAAGCAGAAATCCATCCTGTGTCCCCCAGCACAGACCTGGCTCTCTGAGACAAGCTTAGGGCGTTTACCCTCTCAGCGTCCCTCAGCAACTCTACATCTGCAGCACAGTTAAGGGAAGGTTTTCTCCGGGCAACAAAACCACCCTGCAAAGTGAACGATTCCTTGTTTAGGCAACAGCTGATATAGTATCCATAACTAAAGAGCTCTCAATGAAATTCTAGGGGCTATATTGTCGAGGGTGACAAGTAGCCTAGCGGTTAAGAGCCAGGAACAGAAATGGTAGCTGGTTCGAATCCCCGAGCAGACTAGGTGAAAAATCTGTTGTTGTGCCCTTGAGCAAGGCACTTGTGCCTGCCTATAACTCGCCCTGGATAAGAGTGTCTGCTAAAATGTAACTGTTCCTGGACACATATACTATATACAGTGCATTCGGAAAGTATTCAGACCCCTTGACTTTTTCCACATTTTGTTACGTTACAGACTTATTCTAAAACGGATTAAATAGTTTGTTCCCCTCATCAATCTACACAACCTACCCCATAATGATAAAGCAAAAACAGTTTTTTAGAATTTTTTGCAAATGTATAAAAAATAGAAAACTGAAATATCACATTTACATATGTTTTCAGACCCTTTACTCAGTACTTTGTTGAATCACCTTTAGCAGCGAGTACAGCCTAGAGTCTTCTTGGGTATGACACTATAAGCTCGGCACACCTGTATTTGTGGAGTTTCTCACATTCTTCTCTGCAGATCATGTCAAGCTTTGTCAGGTTAGAAGGGGAGCGTCGCTTCACTGCTATTTTAAGGTCTCTCCAGAGATGTTCGATGGGTTCAAGTCCGGGCTCTGGCTGTGGCACTCAAGGACAGAGACTTGTCCCAAAGCCACTGCTGCGTTGTCTTGGCTGTGTGCTTAGGTTCGTTGTCCTTTTGGAAGGTGAACCTTCACCACAGTCTGAGGTCCTGAGCCCCCTGGAACAGGTTTTCATCAAGGATCTCTGTACTTTGATCTGTTCAACTTTCCCTCGATCCTGACTATTCTCCCAATCCCTGCCTCTGAAAAACATCTCCACAGTATCTTGGTTTCATCAGACCAGAGAATCTTGTTTCTCATGGTCTGAGTGCTTTAGGTGCCTTTTGGCAAACTCCAAGCGGGCTGTCATGCGCATTTTACTGAGGAGTGGCTTCCATCTGGCCACTCTACCATAAAGGTCTGATTGGTGGAGTGCTGCAGAGATGGCTGTCCTACTGGAAGGTTCTCCCATCTGCACAGAGGAACTCTGGAGCTCTGTCACCTCCCTGACCAAGGCCCTTCTCCCCCGACTGCTCTATTTTTCTGGTTGGCCAGTTCTAGGAAGATTCTATGTGGTTCCAAACTTCTTCCATTTGGGGACCTTCAATGCTGCAGAATTTTTTTGGTAGCCTTCCCCGGATCTGTGCCTCGACACAGTCCTGTCCTGGAGACATGCACTGTCAACGGTGGGACCTTATATAGACAGGTGTGTACCTTTCCAAATCATGTCCAATCAATTGCATTTACCACAGGTGGACTACAATCAAGTTGTAGAAACAACTTGGGACTCCTGTGTGGCACAGCGGTCTAAGGCACTGCATCTCAGTGCTAGAAGCGTCAACACATACCCTGGTTCAATCCCGGGATGTATGACAACCGGCTGTGATAGGGAGTCCCATAGGGTGTGGCGCACAATTGGCCCAGCGTTGTCTGGGTTAGGGGAGGGTTTTGCCGGGGTAGTCCGTCATTGTAAAATAACAATTTGTTCTTAACTGACTTACCTGGTTAACTATTATGCCTAGTCCTGGGCTATGAAGCTATTTCAATGGAGACTGAGCATTGTACATTTTATTGAAATTGTACATCATATTTGTAAGCAACATAGCATTAAAATGGTCAAGGGTCATTCAGACAAATATAGTTGAACCTGTTAAACCTTCAATGAACAAACGTAAAGTAATATTGCTGACCTACATGGTTTAACCTAGTCACGAACCCAGTTGACCATACATGTACATAGCCTAAACCTGTGGCTGACTGACACGGTTAAACCGGGTGGCCGCCTGCCTGGCCGGTAACTCAGGATCAGGATGAACAGAGAGAGGGTAACTCTACAGGTGACTGCCAGACTCTTGAATGAACAGGAAATAAATATTTCCGTGCTTAACTTGGCCCAGGAACCTCAGTCAGGCAGGGCAAGCAGATCTGCTTCTGCTCAGTTTCCCTGTCCTACCCACCGGCCCGCCTTGCATGGTGGAATGAAGACCGTTACCCAACCAACCGCCCAGCCCCGGCGATGCCTGGAAAAGCCAAAGAACCAAAGAGCCAGAGACTTTTCTCAAAAGACTCCTGTGCTGTGATGTGCAGGTGGCACTGGCATGCCCTTTGGCTCTGTCCGTTTCCCTTTCTCTCTCCATCCTTTCTCCATCCTGGATGTCTGGACACTGAGCTCATTGGCCTGGCACAGCAGCCCTTCACCGGAGCAGCAGCCCTGGGTTCAAATAGTATTTGAAATACTTTCAAATACTTTATCGATGCTTGATTGAGCTTTCCCGGCACAATGGAACCAATAGAATAGCGTCAAAACTGTAAACCTCGTCCATCTGGCACTGCAGGCAGGCAACAGCAAACATTCAAATATTTCACCTAGTACTTGAAACCAGGTCTGCCGGGCCGGCAGCCTGTCTACCAGAGCAGGCCGCTCGTCGTTCTGGAGTCTGGAGCCTCACTGTACTGTTAACTTTACCTAATAAATCAACCAGCAGAAACCTTCAACAGCACTAACAGTCACATAGGGCCAGATCGAGGGACATGCCAACACCTCAATGCTTTAGCATTTCACTGTAATTTCTGTCCGAGCTTGATCCTCAATTGTTTTATCAAGCCATGAAGAGTGGATCTACAATAGCTGACAATAAGAGACTTGTCTTGTATGAATGGGGACCTTTGCCTATGTATAGATGGAGAGGAAAGAAAATCTTTGTAGGGAGTTGAAAGTCCGTGTTGCCCAGCAACAGCCCCAAAACATCACTGCTCTAGAGGAGATCTGCATGGAGGAATGGGCCAAAATACCAGCAACAGTGTGTGAAAACCTTGTGAAGACAGAAAACGTTTGACCTCTGTCATTGCCAACAAAGGGTATATAACAAAGTATTGAGATAAACTTTTGTTATTGACCAAATACTATTTTCCACCATAATTTGCAAATAAATTCATTAAAAATCCTACAATGTGATTTTCTGGATTTTTTTTCTAATTTTGTCTGTCATAGTTGAAGTGTACCTATGATGAAAATTACAGGCCTCTCTCATCTTTTTAAGTGGGAGAACTTGCACAATTGGTGGCTGACTAAATACTTTTTTGCCCCACTGTATATAGATGAATATATAAATAAATACAAAGACAAATCGTCCGATATTGGTGTTCTGGTAATGGAAAGTTGAACTACAGAGAGAAACAGTTGCTTTTGACTACAGCAAGACTACTGCTTTTTAAGCAAAACAACAAATTGTAATTCAGCATATTGTGAAAGAAAGAGAATTGACAGTTTTTTTCGCTGGGTTTACACTCAAGGCCATCAATGGTCTTGCCAGTTTTGTCACACACTTTAAATGTACTTAGTGCAATGTACTTTGACAATGTACTTAATACAAATGTAGGCCCTACTAAGACAATGCTCGCTTACTCAAAGGTATTCCTCAGAACAGCTCCAGTCTAGCCATTAGCTTTCATTCAGTTCAGAGCTGTCTCAAGCTCAAGCAATGTGTAAAAGCAGGCAAACACACGCTCTGGTAAAACAGCCTAGCACTTTGCCTCGCTATTATTTTATTGATGTAATCCTGAAAACTGAAACCTTGCGTTCCATCTCTATACTGTTTGGACATGCCCCTCTTTAGTTTAGCGCTGACCTCTTCGTACCATAGAAGAAGTGTATGTCAGTGTTGGTGTCAGTTATAATGGGATTGGGTGGAGATAGGCCTACGACAGGAATTGACAGGTGTTGTTGTCATGTTTACTTGTTTTTTTCTCAGTCCAATGACCCTCCTCATGATAGCTTAAGTGTTGGGAGTCCGTGGTAGTCATATTATTGCATGGTTTGCATGGTTTCTTGTAGTAGTGTGTATGGTTGCCAATCTGCCAGAGGCCTATCGATGATCTGAAGCCTCACAGCGAGCGAGGTTCATCCGTGCCAGCGGTTAGGGGACAGATGTGCCAAAGTCTACTGGGTTTGGCACCGTCCTCACCCCCTGGCTTCCAACACCCACGTATCCAGCTGAGGTACAATAATTTGACACCTCTTCAGGAGCAGGATCCTTTAGCATGACAACCATGGCTTTGTTTTATATCCCGGCCTGCATTTTGAACGCAAGAAAAAAAATGACAGTCAGCAACATCCCAACTGTTTTTTATCCACTTTTGGAATGTAATTGCAAGTTCACTTCGCTCCCCCACCCTCCATCTCTCTCCATCTCTTTTATCCCTCCCTTTTCCTATGTGGGATTTAAGGTACACTTTGTGGTAACCTTGCTAAGTTATCCGCTTTTTTTTCTACGCTCTCCTCTGCTGAATAAAGGGTTTGTTTCTCTATGTCTTGCTGGTTAAGAATTCAACGACAGCTCGCTACTTCTGGCATTAAGCAGTCCTGGTGCTGCTGGTGCCAGTGGTGAGTTAACTGACACCACTGCACTTAGACTAATGTCAGTGAGTGAAGAGAACACACCAGCCATCACCCATGAGGTAGTGTACGTAGGTAGGCTACCTACTCACCTTGGATTGGAACAAGCTCCCAGGCCAAACTCAATTTTAAATATCCCATCAGAGCTGAGAAACTATGCTTAGGAGAGGAGCTGCACCAGAGGGCAACTGTCTGCAGTATAAACATGTGTTTACAGGTGAATGCTGCGAGAAAAAACATCTACACCATCACCAGTCCACCACCGTGTGCAAATCAAATCACCACTCAAGCAGCAGAGTGCAGAGTCCCACAACGTCTCACCTCACCCCCTCTAGTCTTAAACCCGCCCGTCTCAATAGAAAACTAAGCAGAACACTTTTTAAGAATGAAGGGTTTTTGTTTTTCAGTTTGTTGCTAAATATAGTCTCCGGCAGTCCAGGCTGCCCAGTGGGAGATGACTAAGCAAGCAGGTACCAGAGCCATGTTCAACAAAGATGAGCCCCAGTTCCTGCCCAGTGCCCGACGGGTGGTGACTGCTGGTGGTCTTCCCTTTTTGGGTCCGTCCCAGATGGCACCCCATTCCCTGTGTAGTTCAGAGAACATAGGGAAACCCATATGGCTCAGGTCAAGAGTAGTGGGGTGAGGGGTGACTAACAAGCAACCCTAGTTGCTAGGGGGATGGGAAGGGGGGAAAACATGGTTTCTGAGAATGGGGGTGGGGACATGTTGGCTGCGTGGGGTTGGGGGAATGGGATGGAAGGTTGAGGGTGAAGGCCCACTTCTTTTTTGTTTTCTTCTCCTGTATATATTTAATTCATTATTACTTCAACTTTAAAATATGATACAATGGTCAATACTTTTTTAGTTATGTACCTTTAGTAATGTTTATTTTTATTACATTATATACTTTGTAGTTATGTACCTTTTGTAATGTTTATTTGTATTTCATGTTTTCTTCTTACGAGCGGCAGCTCACAGGTACAGTGAAATAATTAATTGAATATATAAACTCAGCAAAAAAAGAAACGTCCTCTTCCTGTCAACTGCAAACTTAACATGTGTAATTTGTATGAACATAACCAGACATCAACATCTGAGACATAAAATGAACAAGTTCCACAGACATGTGACTAACAGAAATTGAATAATGTGTCCCTGAACAAAGGGGGGTCAAAATAAAAAGTAACAATCAGTATCTGGTGTGGCCACCAGCTGCATTAAGTACTGCAGTGCATCTCCTCCTCATGGACTGCACCAGATTTGCCAGTTCTTGCTGTGAGATACTACCTCACTCTTCCACCAAGGCACCTGCAAGTTCCCTGACATTTTTGGGGGGAATGGCCCTCGCCCTCACCCTCCGATCCAACAGGTCCCAGACGTGCTCAATGGGATTGAGATCTGGGCTCTTTGCTGGCCATGGCAGAACACTGACATACCTGTCTTGCAGGAAATCACGCACAGAACGAGCAGTATGGCTGGTGACATTGTCATGCTGGAGGGTGATGTCAGGATGAGCCTGCAGGAAGGGTACCACATGAGGGAGGAGGATGTCTTCCCTGTTTTATTTATTTATTTATTTTACCTTTATTTAACCAGGTAGGCAAGTTGAGAACAAGTTCTCATTTACAATTGCGACCTGGCCAAGATAAAGCAAAGCAGTTCGACAGATACAACGACACAGAGTTACACGTGGAGTAAAACAAACATACAGTCAATAATACAGTATAAACAAGTCTATATACAATGTGAGCAAATGAGGTGAGAAGGGAGGTAAAGGCAAAAAAGACCATGGTGGCAAGGTAAATACAATATAGCAAGTAAAACACTGGAATGGTAGTTTTGCAATGGAAGAATGTGCAAAGTAGAAATAAAAATAATGGGGTGCAAAGGAGCAAAATAAATAAATAAATTAAATACAGTTGGGAAAGAGGTAGTTGTTTGGGCTAAATTATAGGTGAGCTATGTACAGGTGCAGTAATCTGTGAGCTGCTCTGACAGTTGGTGCTTAAAGCTAGTGAGGGAGATAAGTGTTTCCAGTTTCAGAGATTTTTGTAGTTCGTTCCAGTCATTGGCAGCAGAGAACTGGAAAGAGAGGCGGCCAAAGAAAGAATTGGTTTTGGGGGTGACTAGAGAGATATACCTGCTGGAGCGTGTGCTACAGGTGGGAGATGCTATGGTGACCAGCGAGCTGAGATAAGGGGGGACTTTACCTAGCAGGGTCTTGTAGATGACATGGAGCCAGTGGGTTTGGCAACGAGTATGAAGCGAGGGCCAGCCAACGAGAGCGTACAGGTCGCAATGGTGGGTAGTATATGGGGCTTTGGTGACAAAACGGATTGCACTGTGATAGACTGCATCCAATTTGTTGAGTAGGGTATTGGAGGCTATTTTGTAAATGACATCGCCAAAGTCAAGGATTGGTAGGATGGTCAGTTTTACAAGGGTATGTTTGGCAGCATGAGTGAAGGATGCTTTGTTGCGAAATAGGAAGCCAATTCTAGATTTAACTTTGGATTGGAGATGTTTGATATGGGTCTGGAAGGAGAGTTTACAGTCTAACCAGACACCTAAGTATTTGTAGTTGTCCACGTATTCTAAGTCAGAGCCGTCCAGAGTAGTGATGTTGGACAGGCGGGTAGGTGCAGGTAGCGATCGATTGAAGAGCATGCATTTAGTTTTACTTGTATTTAAGAGCAATTGGAGGCCACGGAAGGAGAGTTGTATGGCATTGAAGCTTGCCTGGAGGGTTGTTAATACAGTGTCCAAAGAAGGGCCGGAAGTATACAGAATGGTGTCGTCTGCGTAGAGGTGGATCAGAGACTCACCAGCAGCAAGAGCGACCTCATTGATGTATACAGAGAAGAGAGTCGGTCCAAGAATTGAACCCTGTGGCACCCCCATAGAGACTGCCAGAGGTCCGGACAACAGACCCTCCGATTTGACACACTGAACTCTATCAGAGAAGTAGTTGGTGAACCAGGCGAGGCAATCATTTGAGAAACCAAGGCTGTTGAGTCTGCCGATGAGGATGTGGTGATTGACAGAGTCGAAAGCCTTGGCCAGATCAATGAATACGGCTGCACAGTAATGTTTCTTATTGATGGCGGTTAAGATATCGTTTAGGACCTTGAGCGTGGCTGAGGTGCACCCATGACCAGCTCTGAAACCAGATTGCATAGCAGAGAAGGTATGGTGAGATTCGAAATGGTCGGTAATCTGTTTGTTGACTTGGCTTTCGAAGACCTTAGAAAGGCATGGTAGGATAGATATAGGTCTGTAGCAGTTTGGGTCAAGAGTGTCCCCCCATTTGAAGAGGGGGATGACCGCAGCTGCTTTCCAATCTTTGGGAATCTCAGACGACACGAAAGAGAGGTTGAACAGGCTAGTAATAGGGGTGTCTTCCCTGTAACGCACAGCGTTGAGAAGGCCTGCAATGACAACAAGCTCAGTCCAATGGTGCTGTGGCACACCGCCCCAGACCATGACGGATCCTCCACTTCCAAATCAATCTCGCTCCAGAGTACAGGCCTCAGTGTAACGCTCATTCCTTCAACGATAAACGCGAATCCGATCATCACCCCTGGTGAGACAAAACCGCGACACGTCAGTGAAGAGCACTTTTTGCCAGTCCTGTCTGGTCCAACGACGGTGGGTTTGTGCCCATAGGCGACGTTGTTGCCGGTGATGTCTGGTGAGGACCTGCCTTACAACAGGCTTACAAGCCCTCAGCCCAGCCTCTCTCAGCCTATTGCGGACAGTCTGAGCACTGATGACGGGATTGTGTGTTCCTGTTGGTACTCGGGCAGTTGGTTTTGCCATCCTGTACCTGTCCCGCAGGTGTGATGTTCAGATGTACCGATCTTGTGCAGGTGATGTTACACGTGGTCTGCCACTGCGAGGACGATCAGCTGTCCGTCCTGTCTCCCTGTAGTGCTGTCTTAGGAGTCTCACAGTACGGACATTGCAATTTATTGCCCTGGCCACATCTGCAGTCCTCAAGCCTCCTTGCAGCATGCCTAAGGCAAGTTCACACAGATGAGCAGGGACCCTGGGCATCTTTCTTTTGGTGTTTTTCAGAGTCAGTAGAAAGGCCTCTTTCGTGTCATAAGTTTTCATAACTGCGTCCTTAAGTCTGTAAGCTGTTAGTGTCTTAACGACCGTTCCACAGATGTTCATTAATTGTATATGGTTCATTGAACAAGCATGGGAAACAGTGTTTAAACCCTTTACAATGAAGATCTGTGAAGTTATTTGGATTTTAATTAATTATCTTTGAAAAACAGGTTCCTGAAAAAGGGAAGTTTCTTTTTTTGCTGAGTTTATGAACGGAATATTAATTTATATGAATTTAAATATTGTACCCCCCCAACAAAAAAATACACATCCAGTCATAAAAATATAAATAAATTGTGTACTGCTTAGGTTGCGTTTACACAGGCAGATATTTTTTCCCACTAAATTGGTCTTTTGACCAATCACATCAAATCTGTTTCACAGCTGACCTGTGAAAAATATCAGAAATAGGCTGCCTGTGTAAACGCAGCCGGAGGGATAGGGTGCTATTTGTGATGTACATCTTTCTCTTATGCACCGACTGTTAAGTATATATACACTGCAATCTTGCAGTCGTAGGTTGGTGTGGCAGCGAGCGAAAGGACTCACTGTGCAGTTAGGACAGTTAGTTACACACAGCTTTGATGTGTTGTCTTTCCATCTCCTCCAAAGTCCAGACTTCCACCCCTCAGTCTCTCCCCGGCCCCATTACCTGTCACTAAGGCCTGGGGTCGAGGTACAAGCAGCATGCAATGACAGACCTTGATGTTGGGTCTGATCCCGGGACCCTGCTGGGCTGAGAAATCCTGGTGGGAGCAGTGTTGGACCTTGGCTCTTCTACTTACTCTACCGCCCAAACTGCAGGCTTAGATATCCAATTCAAGGAAAGTTGGCTAATTGTGATAATGGTTGCCGTTTTACAGGTTCCTAACCATCTGTGCTATTTTGTGTGTCTATCATCCTTTCTATTGGTCAACATGCAATCACTAGAAAATAAACTGCATGGTCTCCGCTGGAGACTATCCTACCAACGGGACATTAAAAACTGTAATATCTTATGTTTCACCGAGTCGTGGCTTGGCGATGACATGGATAATATTCAGTTGGCTGGATTTTGTGTGCATCGGCAGGACAGAACAGATACATCTGTTAAGACGAAGTGTGGGGTTGTGTGTCTATTTGTCAATAACAGCTGGTCTGCAATGTCTAATATTAAGGAGGTCTCAAGGTATTGCTCGCCTGAGGTAGAGTACCTCATGATAAACTGAAGACCACACTATCTACCAAGAGAGTTTTCATCTATATTTTTCATAGCCGTCTATTTACCACCACAAATGGATGCTGGCACTAAGAGGGGTGGTTAAACCGTTGGGCCAATAACCGAAAGGTTGCTAGATTGAATCCCCGAGCTGACAAGGTAAAGATCTGTCGTTCTGCCCCAGAACAAGGCAGTTAACCCACTGTTCCTAGGCCGTCATTGGAAATAAGAATGTGTTCTTAACTGACTTGCCTAGTTAAATAAAGGTTACATTAAAAACTTTTTTTTAAGTATTCGGAAAGTATTCAGACCCCCTGACTTTTTCCACATTGAGTTACGTTACAGCCTTATTCTAAATTGTATTACATAATTTTTTCCCCCTCATCAATCTACACACTGTAGGTTTTACTGCTAACCTACAAAGCATTACATGGGCTTGCTCCTACCTATCTCTATGATTTGGTCCTGCCGTACATACCTCCACGTATGCTACGGTCACAAGACGCCGGCCTCCTTTTTGTCGCTAGAATTTCTAAGCAAACAGCTGGAGGCAGGGCTTTCTCTTATAGAGCTTAATTTTTATGGAATGGTCTGCCTATCCATGTGAGAGACGCAGACTCAGTCTCGACCTTTACGTCTACACTGAAGACTCATCTCTTCAGTAGGTCCCATGATTGAATGTAGTCTGGCTCAGGGGTGCGAAGGTGAATGGAAAGGCCAGAGAATCGTGTTTCTCGTGGTCTGAGCGTCCTGTAGGTGTCTTTGGCCAACTCCAAGCGGGCTGTCATGTGCCTTTTACTGAGGAGGGGCTTCTGTCTGGACACTCTACCATAAAGGTCTGATTGGTGGAGTGCTGCAGAGATGATTGTCCTTCTGAAAGGTTATCCCATCTCCACAGAGGAACTCTGGAGCTCTGTCAGAGTGACCATCGGGTTCTTGGTCACCTCCCTGAACAAGGCCCTTCTCCCTCTATTTCTGGACGGGTGGCCAGCTCTAGATAGACTCTTGGTGGTTCAAAACTTCTTCCATTTTAGAATGATGGAGGCCACTGTGTTCCTTGGGGGACCTTGAATGCTGCAGACATTTTTTGGTACCCTTCGCCAGATTTGTACCTCGACACAATTCTGTCTCGGGGCTCTACGGACAATTCCTTTGACCTCATGTCTTGGTTTTTGATCTGACATGCACTTTCAACTGTGGGACCTTATATCGACAGGTGTGTGCCTTTCCAAATCATGTCCAATCAATTGAATTTACCACAGGTGGACTCCAATCAAGTTGTAGAAACATCTCAAGGATGATCGATGTAAACGGTTTGCACCTGAGCTCAATTTCGAATCTCATAGCAAAGGGTCTGAATACTTATGTAAATAACTGTTTTCACTTTGTAATAATGGGGTATTGTGTGTAGATTGATGAGGAATGTTTTGATTGAATCCATTTTACAATAAGGATGTAACGTAAAAAAAAAAATGAAAAGGGGGAAGGGGTCTGAATACTTTCCAAATGCACTGTACATGTCACGTTCAAAGTATGATATCTCAAAGCAAAACCAGAGTTGCCAGATCTTCTGATACCATCATTGGTCCACAACATGCTGTAACTTGTGCATCAAAGATTTGTATTTCTAACAGTAAAATAGAACTAGCACTTAATCCAGAATTGAAGGTACGGCATATTTTTTCCAGGGTACCCTGTAGCCTACATTAAACATGAAAGGCTAACATGTTATTCAAAAGCCTTTATGTCAAAGTAAACAAGTCAAACAAACAAGAAGACAGGCCTAATTGACAAAATGTTTGAACCCAGGAATGCTATAAAGACCATGGTATGAGTCTGCCAAAGAAAACACTTGGGTACGTGAGTGGCAAATCAGAAGCACTTGCAAGGGAGAGGAATCAAATAGCGATCAATTGATTGAACAAAGCAGCTACTATAACTGAGACAGGATTTCTGAGTGGCATGCCCCTTAAATAGTCATTGGTTACATGGCTAGTCTTCGATCCAATGGAAGACAGCTTCAAGATATGTACAGCTAACTGCCAAAATAAAGTTAACACCAACAAGTGATTTAATGGGGCGCTGGGCCACCACGAGGTGCCAGATTAGCTTCAATGCGCCTTGGAATAGATTCTACAAGTATCTGGAATTCTTCCACGAGAAATTCCATAATTTGGTGTTTTGATGGTGGTGGAAAATGCTGTCTCAGGCGCTGCTCCAGAATCTCCCATAAGTGTTCAACTGGTGGCTGTGACACACACACACACACACACACACACACACACACACACACACACACACACACACACACACACACACACACACACAAGGCATTTTTATACATAATCCTAAGCAATTAAAAATTCTTGGTGACAGGGGGCAGTATTTTCACGTCCGGATGAAATGCATGCCCAAATTCAACTGCCTGCTACTCATCCCCAGAAGATAAGATATGCATATCATTAGTAGATTTGGATAGAAAACACTCTGAAGTTTCTAAAACTGTTTGAATCATGTCTGTGAGTATAATATAACTTATTTAGCAGGCGAAACCCTTAGGACAAACCATTCAGATAAAAAGAAATTGAGGTCACTCTCTTTTCAATGGGTTTTCATTGGGAATCCAGATTTCTAAGGGACCTTCTTGCAGTTCCTACCGCTTCCACTGGATGTCACCAGTCGTTAGAAATTGGTTGAGGTTTTTCCTTTGTGTAATGAAGAAGTAGCCCTGTTCAGAACAAGGGTCACTTCAAGTGTACTGTTAGATAGGTGCGTGACCAGAAAGCTAGCTACAGTTTGTTTTCCTCCTGTGTTGAACACAGATCATCCCTTCTTCAATTTTATAGATTATTTACGTAAAAAAAATACCTAAAGTTGTATTACAAAAGTAGTTTGAAATGTTTTGGCAAAGTTTACAGGTAACTTTTGAGATATTTTGTAGTCACGTTGCGCAAGTTGGAACCGGTGTTTTTCTGGATCAAACGCGCCAAATAAATTGACATTTTGGATATATATCGACGGAATTAATCGAACAAAAGGACCATTTGTGATGTTTATGGGACATATTGGAGGGCCAACAAAATAAGCTTGTCAAAGGTAAGGCATGAATTATATTTTTATTTCTGCGTTTTGTGTCGCGCCTGCAGGGTTGAAATATGCTTTTCTCTCTTTGTTTACGGAGGTGCTCTCCTCAGATAATAGCATCGTTTGCTTTCGCCTAAAAGCCTTTTTGACACGTTGGCTGGATTCACAACAAGTGTAGCTTTAATTTGGTATCTTACATGTGTGATTTCATGAAAGTTAGATTTTTATAGTAATTTATTTGAATTTGGCGCTCTGCATTTTCTCTGGCTTTTGGCCAGGTGAGACGCTAGCGTCCCACATATCCCAGAGAGGTTATCTCAGGATGGAACCACACCTGTGTGGAAGCACATGCTTTCAATATACTTTGTATCCCTCATCGTTTCCTTTATTTGGCAGTTACATGTATATGCTTTGTTTTAAACCTCTTAGATGTAAGGTCCCTGCGTAGTTCTGGTATCCAGTTTCGACCAACATTTTCAGGTACAAATTGATCTGTGGACACCGTAGACCGAAATGGATTGCAATTGAGTGATAGCCCTGATTCGCATAGACACAGTAGTATTTCTGAGCCTGTAAGATGTGAAGTCTGAAACCACTTGAGCTGGGATGTCCCTCCTACTATTTCATTCGCTCTTCTGACTGTCCATCAACTCCTGGCTGAACAGTACATCGCAATCGCTACACCGTTGCGCAGCGGGGAGAGGGGTTTCATCCCAGTAGTTTCATCATTAGTAGTTATTGTTGATTGCCCTCATGATAAATTCTTACTTTTGGGGATTACGTAGATGACATTTTCAATGACATTTATACTGAACAAAAATATAAACACAACATGCAACAATGTCTAAGATTTTACTAGATTACAGTTCATATAAAGAAATCTGTCAATTTAATACATTCATTAGGCCCTACTCTATGGATTTCACATGACTGGGAAAACAGATCTGCATCTGTTGGTCACAGATTCTTTTTTTTAAAAAGGGTAGGGGTGTGGATCAGAAAACCAGTCAGTATCTGGTGTGACCACAATTTGCCTCATGCAGCGCAACACATCTCCTTTGCATAGAGTTGATCAGGTTGTTAACTAAGAAGAGAGAAGCTTTTCAAATTCTTTTTTTTCTTCTCATTATTCCATGAGGCAAAGTTGCTGCTCCTTGTTTCACCTATGGATAATAAGAAAACAATCCGCTGAGAGTTCTGTGTGTCATTGCAATGCTCCCTGTTACACATGGAGTAGGGAGATCATAATTGGGTCTGTAAGTAAGTCTCAGTGGCTGGGCTACCTGTAAAGGACCTCAGGGTGGCGAGTAGCAGGGCTGTAGCTTTCTGAGCTTCTTAGTGGTACAGGAAGAAGGATTTACGGTAACTCTCAGACAAGCGTTAACAGCTTGGACTCCTGGCAAAGCGGCCATATTGCCCCTGGCCGGGCATCAAACCCACTAGTCCTGAGGTCCAAGAGTACCTATACACAAAACCCCTCGCACTGGCCTGGGATGTGTGGATGATAAATCGCCCAATGTTTAGTGGCATGCAGAACAAATAATATTGGCCTTTGTATGAATTCACAGTGAGAATGCTGTATGCATACTTACTGGGTGGTTTGATCTGATTGACCTCTTTTTTTGTAATTGACATAGTGTGCATCCCAAGTACCCCCTATTCCCCATTTTACCCAGAGGGCTCTGGTCAAAAGTATGACTGAAGTAAAAGATCCCAGAAATTTTCCAGATGCACAAAAAGCTTATTTCTAAAAAATAAATTATGTATAAATGTGTTTACATCCCTGTTAGGGAGCATTTCTCCTTTACCAAGGTAATCCATCCACCTGACAGGTGTGGCATATCAAGAAGCTGATTAAACAGCATGATCATTACACAGGTGCACCTTCTGCTGGGGACAATAAAAGGGCACTCTAAAATGTGCAGTTTTGTCACACGACACAATGCCACAGATGTTTCAAGTTTTGAGGGAGTGTGCAATTGGCATGCTGACTGCAGGAATGTCCACCAGAGCTGTGGTCAGAGAATTTAATATTAATTTCTCTATCATAAGCCACCTCCAATGTCATTTTAAAGAATTTGGCAGTACGTCCAAACGGCCTCACAACCGCAGACCACATGAATGGCGTTGTGTGGGCAAGCGGTATGCTGATGTAAACATTGTGAACAGAGTGCCCCAACTTCAGACATGCAGCAATGTTTTTTTTGGACAGCAGTGGCTTCTTCCATGGTGTCCTCCCATGAACACCATTCTTGTTTAGTGTTTTACGTATCGTAGACTCGTCAACAGAGATGTTAGCATGTAACAAAGATTTCCGTAAGTCTTTAGCTGACACTCTAGAATTCTTCTTAACCTCATTGAGCATTCTGTGCTGTGCTCTTGCAGTCATCTTTGCAGGACAGCCAGTCCTAGGGAGATAGCAACAGTGCTGAAACTTTCTCCATTTATATACAATTTGTCTTAACGTGGACTGATGAACATCAAGGCTTTTAGAGATACTTTTGTAACCCTTTCCAGCTTTATGCAAGTCAAACATTCTTAATCTTAGGTCTTCTGAAATCTTTTGTTTGAGGCATGGTTCACATCAGGCAATGCTTCTTGTGAATAGCAAACTCAAATTGAGTGAGTTTTTTTTAAGGCAGGGCAGGTCTAACCAACATCTACAATATTTTCTCATTGATTGGACTCCAGGTTAGCTGATTCCTGAGTGCAATTAGCTTTTGGAGAAGTCCTTAGCCTAGGGGTTCACATACTTTTTCAAACATACACTGAGAATGTATAAATTATGTATTCAATATAGACAAGAAAAATACAATAATTTGTGTGTTATTAGTTTAAGAACACTGTTTATGTCTATTGTTGAGAAACAGACAAGTCCTCAACTGGCAGCTTTATTAAATAGTTCCCGCAAAACAGCAGCCTCAACATCAACAGTGAAGAGGCGACTCCAGGATGCTGGCCTTCTAGGCAGTTCCTCTGTCTAGTGTATGTGTTATTTTGTCCATCTTAATCTTTTCTTTTTCTTGGCCAGTCTGAGATATGGCTTTTTCTTTGCAACTCTGCCTAGGCCAGCATCCCAGAGTTGCCTCTTCGCTGTTGACGTTGAGACTGGTGTTTTGCAAGTACTATTTAATGAAGCTGCCTGTGAGGCGTCTGTTTCTCAAACTGAACACTTGAATGTACTTGTCCTCTTGCTCAGTTGTGCACCGGTCCTCCCACTCCTCTTTCTCTGGTTAGAGCCAGATTGCGTAGTTCTGTGACGGAAGTAGTACACAGCGTTGTACGAGATATTCAGTTTCTTGGCAATTTCTCACATGGAATAGCCTTCATTTCTCAGAACAAGAATAGACTGACAAGTTTCAGAAGAAAGTCATTTGTTTCTGGCCATTTTGAGGCTGTAATTGAACCCACAAATACTGATGCTCCAGATACTCAACTAGTCAAAAGAAGGCCAGTTTTATTGCTTCTTTAATCAGAACAACAATTTTCAGCTGTGCTAACATAATTGCTAAATCATTTTCTAATGATCAATAAGCCTTTTAAAATGATAAACTTCAATTAGCTAACACAATGTGCCATTGGAACACAGGAGTGATGGTTGCTGATAATGGGCCTCTGTACGCCTATGTAGATATTCCATTTTAAAAAATCAGCCGTTTTCAGCTACAATAGTTATTTACAACATTAACAATGTCTACACTGTATTTCGGATCAATTTTACATTATTTTAATGGACAAAAAATGAGCTATTCTTTCAAAAACAAGGATATTTCTAAGTGACCCCAAACTTAAAACGCTAGTGTATATATACATATTATTTTTTTTTCAAAAAATGTGGGGCTCAAAATGACGCGTCGCCACTGGCTGTATGTAATAATGTAAGAAATAAATACTAAAAAACAAAATACTGCAGAGTTTCCTAAGAGCTTGAAGCACCGCAGCCCTATCCGTTGGCGCCATTTTACATTTTCGGTGAACTGTCGTGTCAATTTAAAACATGCACAATAACTGTAAGCAAAGGTGTCAGTTAGAGATGAAATGGAAGAGCTTGCAGGGATTTGTAGTCTTGCATGATGTCTACTTTGATGCTAATTATTATTTTTGAATGTGAGAGTAAATATTGCCGAATATGTCTATAAAAGTCACCTTGTCTGAGACAGATTTACGTTTACACAAAAAACACAGCCCTTATTTTAAGTGTTTCTAAAATTCCCTATGGAAAAATTGAATGGTGGAAAAATTATTGGAACCATTCCCTGTTTGACTGCTAGGTTTTATGGGTATTACGACACCTCCGCTGTGGGGCTCTATACCCCGAAACTAGAATAGTCCCGGTAAGCAAAAAACGCTGAAAATATGTCTAAAATACATATTTTCCTGACATTTAAATCAGGTTCATTTTCAGATCGGAATTAAAGTTGAAAAGACGCAATTAAAAGATGTCTAAGTTTGGACCAAATCACTGCCTGTCCATACCGGACCAAATCTGAACAAAGCATAGACGTCTATGATTGGTTCAGATTTGTTCCGGACTGAACTAAAAATTCAACATCCATCGTCTGGGAAATCAAGGCCTGTGGACCGCACCAAAAATAGGCGCCTGGTCCGGACAGGACCAAAAAAACCATTGAACCGTGCTTACTGGGGTGTAGCCTACAGTTCCAATCTGCAATGGAATTTTATGAATGCCCATCCATCTGGTAGGCCTACCGTTTGTAAAACAGGACTTTGTATTAGCTTTATTAGTCCTGATTCCCGTGACTAATCTATTTGGCTACCTATTTGAGTATCAGCTGCCAAAGGTTATTTGCAATGAGAATCAATATGTTAACCCAGCTGGAAAAACAGAAGTATTTTATTTTTTCACTATGATCAGCTCATCACAAATGGACAAACACAAACTTGAAACAACTGATCATGACAATTTAGGCCATGGGGTGAAATTCCTGCTTGTGTGTAGCCTAAATGTCAATTCAATATTGTCTGTTTAATTTGACCTGTCCCGTTTTTAGGATATGGTGTTTGTTAATTAACTTTTGAGGTAATATTCTATGAGAGGTGCAGGAGCTCAAGCAGTAGAACACTTGAGGGGTCGGAACTCAACTCCGGTGAGCTCCTGCCCAAGTCAAGCACAAGAGGGAGTAGATCTACTTAAACATTCGGAGCATTGATAGCTGTATGTTACGGTGACTTTTGTGTTGTTTATGGTGAAAATGCTAATCAAACATTCTGATGTCGGTAATTGTGTCTTTCCGTCCCTTCCAATAAAAGTGTACTATCCCTGTAACTCAATTCACTGCTTTTTAAATGTAAAAACAATGATTTAGGGCCAAATTTGAGCAAATTCCAAAAGAACAAACGTTTCCAGCACCGTAGAATCTGTGTTTATTACGCTCTTGTCCAGGTCAATATTGACAATCCGGAGTTCCAATGCGGCAATTGTTTGCTAGCAGAGGATTACAGGATTGAGGTGGCTATGCTTAGCAAACAAATCTCAATTCTGTGTGAACTTATGGAGAAAACGCAAATAGTAATTTTCTCGTTCTCAACTCCTATGGCTGGACGCCGCTCGGGCCTGATTAATATTTCCCCACCTTGTCATCTGTACCTATCCAAATGGCCTGTGCTACCTGGCCTGTGCTATCTCCATCTGCTTCTCCTCCTCCATCCAGTAGTGGAGTAGACGGACAACTGCCTGAACATTGTTCCAATCAGCGCTGGTCCCATGTCACAAGTCATGGAAACCGAAGGCAGCGGCATGCTACTAAGCGGACGGGGTTGACTGCAAGAGCGTCAGAGCAGATTGTCATAAGAAATATCTTTGCTGCACTGGTGCATGATCTACCTGCGCCTTCATTGCTGGGTTATCCTGTGTCTGCAACGGCTGTGCTGACTCCAACTACGCTGACTCCAGCAGCTGCTTCGTCATCGAGTTCAGCTCCTTTCCCTCTCTCTGGATCTGACAGGGCACTGCCTGCTGTTGGAGGTCTGCACCTATCGCCGGGAGCAACGTGTATACACTATCCTGCTTCTCCTGGGTCCATGAAAGGTTCAATGAATTGTGTGAGAGGTAGCAACGGGCGGATTTCTCCATCCCCATCTCCAGCCATTGTATTGGGTAGTTCAATGGTAAGAAATGTCTCAGTCCCTGGAGCAAAAATGTTCTGCTATCCAGGAGCATTAGTGCAGGACATCAAAAAGCTGCTCCCAAACATTTTAAACTTGCATCAGGAAATGTAGTCTATCATAGTTCATTTGGGATTCAATTGCATTATGAAGGGCAGCTCAGAACAACTGAAGATGGATTTTAAAGAACTGATTGGGTCTCAGCTTGACACCAACAAACGCCCTGTAATATCTGGCCCTGTGCCCTCGCTAAATCGTGGGATTGAACGTTTCCGCAGACTTTTATCCCTCCATAACTGGCTACCAGACTATTGCAGCTCTGTGGGTGTAACATTTATTGACCCTTTTGATACCTTCTGGAAACAAAGCTCATTTTATAAGGAGGATGAGACTCATCCAAATCATTTGGATTCCTGGATCCTTTCACAGTGTTATAAGGCTGAGTTGAGACAATGACTTATCAATGACCCAAGCCCAGCTCAGTTAATCCCTACCATTGTGTCATTGGAAGACAATGTAAGTAACCTAATTTATGTTCCTTTAACTGCCCTGAATGCCTCTGCTGATCCTACAGCTATTGTATGCAGAAATCATGTGCCTATGAACCAGAGTTAAACTGTTAGCAATAAGGCAGACTGCCCTAGTAGGAAGTCCACTGTGTGCAGCTCACCCTGCACTAACATAAATAACAAAAGCACGTCTACTTCTGTTAAGCTTCCCAGTAAAGCAACGAAAACAATCAAGCATCCCAGGAAAAGAGCTAATAAAAGCACACGTTAACATATGTAGCTTATTAAGAAACAAGGTTCATGATATTAATATTTTGCTAGTAACTGATTACATTCATATTCTGACAATCACTGAAACTCACTTAGATAATACCTTTGACGATACAGTGGTAGCAATACATGGTTATCACATCTACAGAAAAGACAGAAATGCCAAAGGTGGAGGTGTGGCTGTTTATATTCAGAACCACATTCCTGTAAAGATTAGAGAGGATATCATGTTAAATACTGTTGAAGTAACATGGCTACATGTTCATCTGCCTCACCTAAAGCACATTCTGGTGGGAAGCTGCTATAGACCACCAAGTGCTAACAGTCAGTATCTAGATAACATGTGTGAAATAATTGATAATGTATGTGATATCAACACTGAGGTATATTTTCTGGGTGATGTAAATATTGACTGGCTTTCATCAAGTTGCTCACTCAAGAGAAAGCTTCAAACTGTAACTGGTGCCTGCAACCTGGTTTAGGTTATCAGTCAACCTACCAGGGAAACACGAGCAATGGACATTAGAACTGTGGAAATCTGTCATTTCGTCTGATGAGTCAAAATGTGAGATTTTTGGTTCCAACCGCCGTTTCTTTGTAAGACGCAGAGTAAGGGAAAGGATGATCTTCACATGTGTTCCCACCGTGAAGCATGGAGGAGAAGGTGTTGTGGTGTGGGGGTGATTTGCTGGTGACACTGTCTGTGATTAATTTAGAATTCAAGGCACACTTAACCAGCATGCCTACCGCAGCATTCTGCAGTGATACGCCATCCCATCTGGTTTGCGCTTAGTGGGACTATCATTTGTTTTTCAAGAAAACAATGACCCAACAAACCTCCAGGCTGTGTAAGGGCTATTTGACCAATAAGGAGATTGATGGAGTCCTGCATCAGGTGACCTGGACTCCACAATAACCGAACCTCAACCCAATTGAGATGGTTTGGGATGAGTTGGACCGCAGCGTGAAGGAAAAGCAGCCAACAAGTCCTCAGCATACGTGGGAACTCCTTCAAGACTGTTGGAAAAGCATTCCAGGTGAAGCTGGTTGAGAGAATGCCAAGTAGGTGCAAAGCTGTTATCAAGGCAAAGAGTTTCTACTTTGAAGAATCTCATATATACAGTTGAAGTCGGAAGTTTACATACACTTAGGTTGGTGTCATGAAAACAAATGTTTTAACCCCTCCACAAAATTCTTGTTAACTTAACAAACTATAGTTTTGGCATAAACACGATGGGACCACGCAACCGTCATACAGCTCAGGAAGGAGACGCATTCTGTCTCCTAGAGATTAACGTACTTTGGTGCAAAAAGTGCATATCAATCCCAGAACAACAGCAAAGGACCTTGTGAAGATAGTGGAGAAATCAGGTACAAAAGTATCTATATCCACAGTAAAACGAGTCCTATACCGACATAACCTGAAAGGCCACTCAGCAAGGAAGAAGCCACTGCTCCAAAACCGCCATAAAAAAGCCAGACTACGGTTTGCAACTGCACATGGGGACAAAGATCTTACTTTTTTGGAGAAATGTCCATGAAACATCTGATGAAACAAAAATAGAACTGTTTGGCCATAATGACCATTGTTATGTTTGGAGGAAAAAGGGGGAGGCTTGCAAGCCGAAGAACACCATCCCAACCGTGAAGCCTGGGGGTGGCAGCATCATGTTGTGGGGGTGCTTTGCTGCAGGAGGGACTGGTACACTTCACAAAATAGATAGCATCATGAGGTAGGAAGATTATGTGGATATATTGAAGCAACATCTCTAGAAATCAGTCAGGAAGTTAATGCTTGGTCGCAAATGGGTCTTCCAAATGGACAATGACCCCAAGCATACTTCCAAAGTTGTGGAAAAATGGCTTAAGGACAACAAAGTCAAGGTATTGGAGTGGCCATCACAAAGCCCTGACCTCAAATCCTATAGAAAATATGTGGGCAGAACTGAAAAATTGTGTGCGAGCAAGGATCCTACAAACTTGACTCAGTTACACCAGCTCTGCCAGGAGGAATGGGCCTAAATTCCCCTATCTTATTGTGGGAAGCTTGTGGAAGGCTACCTGAAACATTTGACCGAAGTTAAGCAATTTAAAGGCAATGCTACCAATACTAATTGAGTGTATGTAAACTTATGACCCACTGGGAATGTGATGAAAGAAATCAAATCTGAAATAAATCATTCTCTCTACTATTATTCTAACATTTCACATTCTAAAAATAAAGTTGTGATCCTAACTGACCTAAGACAGTGCATTTTTACTAGGATTAAATGTCAGGAATTGTGAAAAACTGAGTTGAACTGTATTTGGCTAAGGTGTATGTAAACTTCCAACTTCAACTGTATAATATAACACTTCTTCACCAAACTCCCAGAGTCCAGATCCCCACCTAATCCCATCACTCATCCAGGACCACTCCTCTACGACCTGAATCACTATGCCACTCCAACATCAAGAGCAGCCTGCTCTTCCAGCACTTCAGACAACCACACCACTCCACCCAGAACACCCGCTCTTCAATGTCCTACGGACAAAGAGCACCCGCTCTCCTACACAAAGAGCACCCGCTGTTCAGCGTCATTTGGAAAACCACACCCCTACACCAAGAACACCCGCTCTTCATCTTCCTACAGACAACCACACCCCTACACCAAGAACACCCGCTCTTCATCTTCCTACAGACAACCACATCCCTACACCAAGAACACCCGCTCTTCATCTTCCTACAGACAACCACACCCCTACACCAAGAACACCCACTCTTCATCTCCCTACAGACAACCACACCCCTACACCAAGAGCACCATCTCTTCATCTCCCTACAGACAACCACACCCCTACACCAAGAGCACCATCTCTTCAGCCTTTTACAGACAACCACGCCTCTACCTACACACATCGAGCATCATGCTCACCCCTTTACTAAGCTAACTCAACTACCCCCCCCCCCCATTCCCTTCCAATACAATCTGTAAAACTACTGTACTATGTTGAAGGTGTGGTCTGTACCTAATGAATGGTCCCTGGTCAAAAGTAGTGCACTATGTAGGGAATAGGGTTCCAATTGGAATGTGCAGCCTCAGAGTGGTTCTTTGGTGTTACAGTGTAGAACATACCAAGCCTAGCTAGGTCTTCAACGGCACTCAACATGATATTCAGAAGAGCCAGACCAAACATACCAGGGCTCGACCACAGGGTTCGCAGTTGGTAGCAGTCGCTGCCCCTCACAGCATATTGTTTTTGAGGGGTGAAACTCAAGCCGGTCATATTGTTAGACTCCGTGTGGTGTTGGGAGGTAAACTAGGAGGAACATCTGTTGTCACCTTTCTCTATGCCTTATTTCCTCTCTCACTTATATGGCTGCCAGGCAGGCAACCTGAGGGACAATGGGACTGGATGGGTGGGAATGATGATGACTGGAGAGAAACATCATAACATGGGGTGGCAACTGCAAATGTAATATGTATGCAATACTAAAAATAAACAGTTACAGTAAATATTATATTTTATTAGTATGAATTTACAGAGACCTTTGTATTGAAAGTCAGGGAAGGAGTTTCCCTTAGCCGGTAAACCCGCCTCTTTTTAAACAGTTTGCATTTGTGTCTGCATGCCTGTGTGATAAATCCAGAGTCCGAGCATCATGAGATGGACACTGTGGCATTTATCTGTCTTGTCAGATGTTGTCTGTGACGGTAGAACATCGGGGGTGTATGATTGTACGTGTGTGTGTGCATATTGTGTGTGTGCTTGCATTTGTTTGTGCAATCTGTGCCTATGTGTGTGGGTGTGCCCTCTCTGCAGGGGCCCTGTGCTCTGGTCTACAGTTGAGGGGGGCTCAGTCCTCAGTCTCGCCCCCTCTTGCCCCCCACCCTGACCACAAGCAGCCCAAGGTCTAACTGCCTGCTGCCTGCCTCATCTCACTTCCCTGACCTCAGAGAATGGACCCTGGCCAGCTGGACACATCCTGAAACCCCACACAGTCACCACGTTGCCACCACCAATGGCTGCCCTAGCCTGGCCTGCCACCCGCCACCCCACTGCACCCGACCGACCTATCACCCAAAACATTACCATAAACTTCAGCCACGCTGCCAAAGAACACACAGCACAGCTCAGAGTCAGACACAGTTAGACCCTCTCTCCATCCCTGTGCCCAAGAAAGGATAGCTCTGTAGTATTGTCTGAGGGACAAGGGTGGGGGGGTTGAGGAGGTGGTTGTGTGTGTGTGTGTGTGTGTGTGTGTGTGTGTGTGTGTGTGTGTGTGTGTGTGTGTGTGTGTGTGTGTGTGTGTGTGTGTGTGCGTGTGTGTGTGTGCGTGCGTGCGTGTGGTTGCTGTGTTGGTTCTGGTGGTGGCAGTTTACATGCAGCATAAAAACTTATCGTGCTGTTTTATGTTCTGTGGCTTGTGGTGTTGCCATGGCGTTGGTTGCCTTTGGAACCTCCTGCTGCCACCACTGCTACTGCTGTACAGTTACAGTATATTATTAAACCACTAGTACTGCTACACATACATGACAGAAATAAGAAATATGTTATACCCTCGGATATAGATGTTTCTGATATATCAAGTAGTGACTATTGAGTCACTCTTAACCCTTACAAAAAAATATTGCAGTTTTCACACTGCAGTAAAAGTGCAGTAACTGCAGTCGACTGTGGTATTTTGTACGCAGTAATTGCAGAATAACTACAGTGTACTGCAGTTGAACTGCAGTTATACTGCACTCTAACTGCAATCTTTTTGCGTACGGAGACCCTTTGTTAAAAGAAAGAAAAACAGACTCAAGTAAATTCACAGATCCTTCCTGATGTTTTACTGAGGACTTAAAACTCAAAAGGGCATTCTAATAGAGAGGTTTACCCCAACAACCACACACACGCACACACACACACCTCTAGCTTGACATGTTAATGACTGATTGAGCTTGTTTGTTTGCTTATGTGAAGAGCAGATTCAATACGGTAATGACTGCTCTGCGTACAGCATGTAACCACACGCTAAGCCAGTTGGTCAACAAGGTTGGCAGGCCTAACCACAGTATCTGACTGTCTGTATGTATGTATGTGTGTGTGGTCGTCAGGGTAAACCGCTCTATCAGGCTCCATTTTTGTGGGCTCTCGAGTGGCGCAGCAGTCTAAGGCACTTCATCTCAGTCCAAGAGGTGTCTCTACAGTCCCTGGTTTGAATCCAGGCTGTATCACATCTGACCGTGATTGAGAGTTCCATAGGGAGGTGCACAATTGGACAAGTGTTGTCCGGGTTTGGCCGGAGTAGGCAGTCATTGTAAATAAGAATTAAGATAATTCCCTTTTAGTGTAAGAGCTGTTTGAAAAGCCCAGCCAATATTTCAGCCTCTTTTGGTGGGCTGGAGTTTTGGCCTGCCTGGTGACATCACCATGCTGCAAATGAGTTAATAGACCAATAAGAAAGAGAGTTTCAAACATCTCTGCCAATAACAGCTAGTTTTCAGTTTACCCCTCTCCAAGCTTGAGAAATTGCTATTTTTGTTTATTTTTGACAATTTTAATTTAAAACAGTGAGGTTAATTACAGTAAGGTACTTAATTGTTACCCAGAAATTATTAGATATTGAGATAAAAATGGCTGCATTAATAAAACCTCAGTTTCAAACTTGACCTCACTGCCCACGAAAACTAACATAATAGAACCGATCATATGATCAGAAATGACATAATTCCTAACCACTTTCTGTAATATTTCTATTTGTAAAATGCTTTATTTGGCTAAACCTGTACTCACACACTCAAACAGTGCAGAATTTTTTCCCGAAAGAAAAAGAAAATAGCGTCTGCGAGACATCGCAATAAATATTTGCACATTAAAAAACCTCCAGGACTTTACTTGAAATTTCCAATCGTTATAATGCACAGAGGGAGCCAAGTGCACATCAGCAGCTCCACGCTGATCCATTTACTGTAAATTAGTTTTGCCTCTAATGGGCTTCCTGACCAATTACTGTACAGTGAACTTAGAGCTCTGTATTTATTTATCCATAGGTTATTTTAAATGGACGACTTTCAATGCACATACAGGCCCTGTTGAGTTGAGCGGCCTTGTCCCTCCAGGGTTGCATCCCAAATGCACCGTATTCCCTATATAGTGCACTACTTTTGAATAAAGCCTGGTCAAATGTAGAGCACGATATAGGGAATAAGGTGCCATTTGGGATGCAGCCCCCCAGCCTACCCCGGGACATGCGAGGCAGGCAGCATTTGGCCGACAGAGACAGATGCTGAAGGGAAGGCAGGGAGAGGGAAACTCTGTACAGTTTTAACATGCAGTGCCAGGTGGGGTGGGGGGAGGGGGGGGGGGTGGGGGAAAGGCCACCCGCTCTAAGCCTCACAGACCGGGGCACCAGGGTTCTGTCTGGCAGAGCTCTCTCCCAAACGCACCCGTTTTCACCGCTCACTTGACTACTTCTTTAAGAAAATGTATTGTATTCTAGTTATAAAGTACTTTGACCAAGGAGTTAATAACCCACTGCTTGATTCAGGAACTCTGCTGGACGAGTGACTTGTATGATTGATAACTTAGGCCTACATTTTCCATGTGCTAAAGTGCAGCTCTTTGTTAATTCCTTTGTAGGAATAACAACACTCATTAGGGCTAACATGAGAATAACAGGAGGGCAGGGGCCAATAAGCTTGTGCTCATTTTAGAAATCAGTTTAAAATATATATATATATATTCTGTACGCTAGTTTATGGAGATCTTGGCCATATTAAAAGGCAGCATAAATATGATACATATTGCTGTTACTCATTTGAGGTTGCTATGGCAATATTTTGCTTTGATATACTGTTGACAAGTTTTGTGTTAACTACAGGGCAGGTCCCAATACTTGGGGGTGGTTGTTTTGAAAGAGAAGTTGAAGACCTGATGAGCACAACACTTTGAGAGCAGTTCACGACAGAACCTTACCCATAACAAACAAAGGTTCTCCTTTGCAAGACAACAAGCCCTCCAGTCTTTTAAAGATAATTTCCTCATTATGGTCATAAAATAGCTATTCACAAATGATGGATAGTGTAAAAGTGTACTTATCCTCAGGTACCGTATAACTTATCCATCTTGAGCAATAGATTGTGACCATAAGATTCTATCTGACGTGTAGGTGAAACATGAGTTATTCACATACAGTGGCTTCAAAAGTATTGGGACAGTGATACATTTGTTATTGTTTTGGCTCTGTATTCCAGCACTTTGGATTTGAAATGATACAATGATCTGTGAGGTTAGAGTGCAGATTGTCAGCTTTCATTTGAGGGTACTTTTGTACATAGTCCCATAGAAATACATTATTTACCATTGATTTCTATTGGGCACAAAATAATCTGAAACACAACCAAAACAAACAGCAAATGCATCCAACAAGTTTGTAGAGTCACAAGCTTGATGTAATCCTTGCGTGCTAGGAATATGGGACCAAATACCAAACGATAATAAGTTAATACACATAAGTGAATTTGTCCCTATACCTTTGGTACCCTAAAATGGGGGGACTATGTACAAAAAGTGCAGTAATTTCTAAATGTTCACCCGATATGGATGAAAATACCCTCAAATTAAAGCTGACAGCCTGCACTTAAACCTCATAGTCATTGTATAATTTCACTGTCCCAGTGCTTTGAGTACTTTTGTCAGATTTTTGAAAAAGTAAAGAGTTATGAAAAATCTGAAAGTACTATCTACGCAAACACCTTTTTAACTTGGTGCTATAAGGTTCTGTCTGCAATCCAATCACACAATGCTGGGTTGTGAATAAAAAAATATTGTATTTAAGGTGATATACTTATTGAGTCATGAAAGAGGAAGACATCACAAAACAATTCTGAGATCTGGGACTTGAAAAATATTATGTCAAAACTACACATTATGCAGATAGAACCTTATAGTCCCAAGTGCTTGATTATTCATATCATAGGTTCTGGTCCTCTTTTTCAAATACAAACAGCAGTGCTGTTCTTGTCTTGTTCTATATCAATACGAAAACCTCCACAAAAATTACAAACTTAATAGCAAGTCATTTACTGACTTTGGGTGTCAGAAACCAGAAAAATATCAGTTTACTCATCCAGAGCTAAGCTTTAGCAATGTTACTAGTTATCCATGGGATATAGTATATTCGTCATTTTAGTTAACTATCGCTTTAACAAATCTGTGATGAACATGAATTAATATATTTGATGATATGATTAGAAAGAATGAAGGGTATTCCCTTAATTTAATCATTAACTGTCTGTACTTTTCTCTTGAAAAATGTATATTTTTAACATTCTGTGCCAGCTAAACGTTCTATCTGCAATATGTCCCCCCTAAAAAATGTACAAATGTCTTAGGATTTGAATACTCTGAACTTTAGGTACCTTTAAGGTGAGGACCTTAATGGGTTATGAAAGAATAATTCACTAAACAACAGTTCTGAGATTGTCACGTCTACTCCTGCTCCCCCTCTCCGGGGTTCGACGTCGCAGGTTTACTAACCACCGGCCCTGGCAACCATCATTACGCGCACCTGGCATCAATCATTACGCGCACCTGCTCCTCATTATGAGGCACACCTGGACTCCATTTCCTCACTCATTACCGCCCCTATATCTGGAACTCACTTAGGTTTATTCCCCAGACAGTATTGATATTGTTTCATGTACATACACCACTCTTGTTTCTTGTATTGTTCCATGTTTTGTTTAATATTAAACTCACCACCTGCACTTGCTTCCCGACTCCCAGTGTCTACGTTACAGAATACTTCCTCAAAAAATGGAAGAAGCAGGAAATCAGGATATATCCCAGATCGTCGACAAACAGGGATACCTACTTCGTCAACACCACGACCTGCTGGCGCAACTGGGGAAGGCTATGGAAGAGGTTCCTCGCTGTCTGCAAAATATCAAATACCCGAGAGGCGTTGCCTTCAACTAGCGGAGGATACTCTGCCACCAGTCGACCCAGTGAGCCAGTACACCAGTTCATAAAGCAGTCTGCCCAGGTCAGCGATGCCAGTTTGTCCCTCCTGCATAAATATGATGGACGTGCTAACCTTCCGGCTGTAGCAGCATCAGGCGGATGGAATGAGCCGGCACTCTGTACACTATTCAGAATAGGACTGCGCAAGGAGGTCCAGACGGAACTCTGACAAACTCTTTTTAGTTTCAATCACACTAGCTTTCTGTCCCTCATGTACTGTTTCTACAGCGCTAGTGAATTCTGGTGCCGCTGGGAACTTTATAGACCAGACCCTTGCCTCCTCTCTGAACATCACCTCATACACACTCTCCTCTCCGTTTCTGGTTCAAGCCCTTGATAATCAACCACTAGGATCCGGAACCATTATACATATCACCACACCCCTTACCGTGGAGTCCACTCATCAGGAAAACGTTCCTTTCTACATAATTAGTGCTCCAGCTCATAAGATCATCCTCTGCCTCCCATGGCTCCAATGCCAGAACCCCACCATCTCATGGTTGAGGATGAAAATCACTGACTGGACACCCGAATGCCGGAGGACCTGCCTTCTGTCTCGAGCCGTAACCCCTGTGGTTTGGGACATAGATTTGGACATTCGCCAGGCTCTGGAGAGGGAGCACGCACCCACTACAAGTCCTTCTGAGCACATCTACGTTCCCACATGGATGAGGGATAGGCTTTTGATCTGGGAGCACACGTCTCTCACCACTGAACACACAGGTATTAAAAAAATGAATCCATGCTTTTGTCACTTCTAGGTTAGACTACTGCAATGCTCTACTTTCCGGCTACCTGGATAAAGCACTAAATAAACTTCAGTTTGTGCTAAATACGGCTGCTAGAATCCTGACTAGAACCAAAAAAATGATCATATTACTCCAGTGTTAGCCTCCCTACACTGGCTTCCTGTAAAGGCAAGGGCTGATTTCAAGGTTTTACTGCTAACCTACAAAGCATTACATGGGCTTGCTCCTACCTATCTTTCCGATTTGGTCCTGCCGTACATACCTACATCTACGCTTAGGTCACAAGACGCAGGCCTCCTAATTGTCCCTAGAATTTCTAAGCAAACAGCTTGAGGCAGGGCTTTCTCCTATAGAGCTCAATTTTTATGGAATGGTCTGCCTATCCATGTGAGAGACGCAGACTCGGTCTAAACCTTTAACTCTTTATTGAAGACTCATCTCTTCAGTAGGTCCTATGATTGAGTGTAGTCGGGGGGCTTGGGGAAGTTTCTGCAGGGGGTGCTGAGATGTTGGCCGGGGTAGAGGTAGCCAGTAGCCAGGTGGAAAGCATGGCAAGCCGTAGAAAAATTATTTTTGAAACGATCGATTGTCGTAGATTTATCGGTGGTGACAGTGTTTCCTATCGTCAGTGCAGTGTGCAGCTGGGAGGAGTTGCTCTTATTCTCCATGGATGTTACGGTGTCCCAAAACTTTGGAATTAGTGCTACAGGTTAGCAAATTTCTGTTTGAAAAAGCTAGCCTTAGCTGACTGAGTATATTGGTTCCTGACGTCCCTGAAAAGTTGCATATCGCAGGGGCTATTTGATGCTAATGTAGAACGCCACAGGATGTTTTTGTGCTGGTCAAGGGCAGTCAAGTCTGGGGTGAACCAAGGGCTACATCTGTTCATAGTTCTAAATTTTTTGAACGGGGCATGCTTATTTAAGATGGTGAGGAAAGCACTTTTGAAGAGCAACCAGGCATCCTCTACTGACGAGATGAGGTCAATATCCTTCCAGGATACCCGGGCCAGGTCGATTTAGAAAGGCCTGATCGCTGAAGTGTTTTAGGGAGCGTTTGACAGTGATGAGGGGTGGTCGTTTGACCGAGGACACATTACGCACGCAGGCAATAAAGCAGTGATTGCTGAGATCCTGGTTGAAGACAGCATAGGTGTTTTTTGAGGGCAAGTTGGTCAAGATGAAAACCAAAACAGCAATAGATTTGGCATATTGACATTGCGATTCAGACAGCTAGCAGGCCGGGGCTAGCAGGCTAGCAGATAGGCCTCAGGGGGACGTCGGACTGTTATGTCAGCAGACCACTCGTGATGGATTGTCGGGGCTTTGTGTCGCAGCAAAGGGTCCAGGCCAATTGGCAAAAGAGGTATTGAAGCCCAGGAATTGTCTGATGGATCTCTTTGGCTAGCCGGGGTATTGGCCTAGCTCGAGGCTGTCTCCAGGCTAACTGGTGCTTGCTTCGGGACAGACGTTAGCCAGGAGTAGCCACTCGGATAGCAGCTAGCTGCGATGATCTGGTGTAAAGGTTCAGAGCTTGCGGTAGGAATCCGGAGATGTGGTAGAGAAAAAGCAGTCCAATATGCTCTGGGTTGACATCACACTGTGCAGACTGGCAGGAATTGACTGGCTGAGGCTGGCTGATGTCCGAGTTAACGGTGATGACCGCTAGCAGAGGATATCTGACTAATAGCTAGTTAGCTGACTAGCTTCTGATGGGGGTTCTGGTTATAAAGTATAAAAAAATAGCAGATCCAAACCACATTGGGTGAGGTGGGTTGCAGGAGAGTATGTTCAGTCCGTAGATGGAAATTGAGATTAAAAATATATACGAAATATATAAGAAGAAAACGATATATACATGGTACGGGACAAGACAAACAAAACAGGCGTCCAATTGCTACACCATCTTGGATTTAGAGTACTTACATTTACAGTACTTACAGTGGCATTATGTGCCTTCAGAAAGTATTCAGACCCCATGATATTTTTCCACATTGTTACATTACAGCATTATTCTAAAATTGATTAAATAAAAGTATATCCTGATCAATCTACACACAATACCCCATAATGTTAAAGCGAAAACAGTTTTAATTTTTTAAACATAAATACCTTATTTACATACAGTAAGTATTCAGAGCCTTGGCTATGAAACACGAAATGAGCTCAGGTGCATCCTGTTTCCATTGATCTTCCTTGAGATGTTTCTACAACTTGATTGGAGTCCACCTATGGTAAATTCAATTGATTGGACATGATTTGGAAAGGCACACACTTGTCTATATAAGGTCTCACAGTTGACAGTGCATGTCAGAGCAAAAACCAATCCATGAGTTAGAAGGAATTTTCCGTAGAGCCCCGAGACAGGATTGTGTCGAGGCACAGATCTGGGGAAGGGTACCAAAAAATGTCTGCAGCATTGAAGGTCCCCAAGAACACAGTGGCCTCCATCATTCTTAAATGGAAGAAGTTTGGAACCACCGAGGCTCTTCCTAGAGCTGGCCGCCCGGCCAAACTGAGCAATCGGGGGAGAAGGGCTTTGATCAGGGAACTCGATGGTCACTCTGACAGAGCACGAGAGTTCCTCTGTGGAGATGGGAGAAACTTCCAGAAGGGCAACCATCTCTGCAGCACTCCACTAATCAGGCCTTTATGGTAGTAGCCAGACGGAAGCCACTCCTTAGTAAAAAGGCACATGACAGCCCTCTTGGAGTTTGCCAAAAGGCACCTAAAGACTGACCATAAGAAACAAGATTCTCTGGTCTAATGAAACCAAGATTGAATGCCAAGTGTCATGTCTAGAGGAAACCTGGCACCATCCCTTACGGTGAAGCATGGTGTTGGCAGCATCATGCCGTTGGGGATGTTTTTCAGCCCCGGAGACTAGTCAGGATCAAGGGACAGATGAATGGAGCAAAATATAGAGAGATCCTTGATGAAAACCGTCTCCAGAGCGCTCAGGTACTCAGACTGGGGCGAAGGTTCACCTTCCAACAAGGTTCTGAATGTCCTTGAGAGGCCCAGACAGAGCTCAGACTTGAATCCGATCAAACATCTTAGTATAGACCTGAAAATAGCTGTGCATCAATGCACCCCATCTAACCTGACAGCTTGAGAGGATCTTCAGAGAAGAATGGGAGAAATGTGATATTTCCTTTTTTATTTTATTTATTTATTTTTTATTTAAAATGTCTAAAAACCTCTTTTTACTTTGTCATTATGGGGTATTGTGTGTAGATGGGTGAGGGGGGGGGGGGGGAAACAATTTAATCAATTTTAGACAAGGCTGTAACGTAACAAAATGTGGAAAAAGTTAAGGGGGTCTGAATACTTTCCGAAGGCACTATACATAGACATAATTCAATGTAAAGGATAAAGTTACATTTGACTGTTTATTATAAACCACACTGCCTGTGGGATTGCAAAACTTGAAATACATATAGCCTATCTATTTACGAGTCTATTAGATCCAATTAAATGAGTGATGTGCATATTAATTTGTTGTATGGTTACTTCGGGAATATGAACCCATCACGGACAGAACAGGTAAATCATTTCTTCTGCAATGGTTCTAAAAATAAATAGGAAAAAGATTCCCGTGTCAAATTATTTTAGATGCTCACTAATGTCAAATGGCTGCATTCTTCTTAATGTTTTTGCTGTTTTTTTTAATGAATATTGCAAGCTGGCAAGGAAGTATTTTGTGTAAATGTGCTATATGGTAAAAAGCTACCATATGCCCCATTTACACAAAATACTTCCTTGCCAGCTTGCAATACAATATTTCAAGCGCTACCAGATGTGTCGATGCATGTTCTAAAGTTTGCGGGGAGTTGAGCACATTCTCACGTTAAGTAAAAATTGTATAAACGCAAACCTTTGCGTGAAAACTGACGCATGCACATTTTAGGATATAATTTATAAAAGATGCCCCTGCATGTTTTTGATTGATGCCTAGTGTCATTGATTGATGAGTGAAATCTCTAGCTAATCAAGTTTGATCTTTTTTTCAAATTCAATCCAATAAGACTTGATTAATTCCCAAAGAGGGGAATTTGATTACAGAGGAATTGTCAGTACCTCACTTAACACTTGACCAGAGATGTCCCTCACCTGGTTACTCATGCAGGCTATAATTCAGTCTCTGATCAAAAAGCAAAGACACTGCAGCGCTCAAAGAGTGGAGTGGTGCATGGAAAACCCCTAGAGCATACGGTAACTATTTTTGTCAGATTATTAAAACTAAGAAAAAATCCCCATTGTGGTGAACAATGACTTCATTGCTTTTTACACCAGGCCATGAGGTCATATATCCTTGTTTTACTGTAGACTTCATTCAACTTTAATAAAGACAGAGAGACAAAATGGATGTCTCCTTTTCAGTTCTTCATAAGTTATGTGCCATGTTCAATCAAGTCAATAGTTTTAGATGGACAGGGTTGGTAAATGGCAGTTAAAGAACTGGAAGGGGAGACATGTTCAACAAAATTGATAAAAATCTTGATATCAGTCCAATGGTTAAAGATTGTGCAGTGGTGCTAGAATTTGCTTTAGGTGCTTTAAAGTTTCTCGTCGCTACTTATTAAAAAAAAATTCAAGATCATGAGTCAAACTTTGGTCTGTTATCTGACATGACAATTTCCGGAATTCCAGGGAGTTTCAGATTTCTGTGGAGTTCCATGGAGTTGTCTGTCTGACTGCACTATGGTTACAGTTAGTCTGTCTATAGAGGCATGGTTGGCCTGGGTGTACTATACTGTATGCTTTTATAGAGCACATGAGATGATTCAAATAGTGAAATCATCCAGCTAATTTCAGTTTGTATAGGAATCATCCTCCTAGATTAGAATCTTGCATATTTGTTAACAAGTACATTCCATTTTATCCTCTTTGTGATTTTTCTTCAAGCTC
This sequence comes from Oncorhynchus mykiss, assembly GCF_057628025.1. Classification (NCBI taxonomy): domain Eukaryota; kingdom Metazoa; phylum Chordata; class Actinopteri; order Salmoniformes; family Salmonidae; genus Oncorhynchus; species Oncorhynchus mykiss. The sequence goes on along the minus strand of NC_143022.1, from coordinate 54,827,809 downwards.
CACTGAATCCAGTAACGTTGATGTGAAGGATAACTTTCCCTCAAATTTTCCAGCACCCTGTAATACCTTCTCTTGCGCAATTGCTTCCCTTCTGTTTCAGGTAGTTTTATAGGTCTTGTCGTTTTGCCATTAAGCTAATTGAGTCTTTCAGCATGATTCAAATACAGGTATATTGCAAGACTGGTAACACTGTTTTTAAAAGTTAGATTAATTTCTCATACCCTGTCAACATACCCTAACAGAGGGCCAAGGGTAGGAGTTAAGCTGCTTTGCGTTGGCCTTTGGTGGAGTGGATACTGGATATAGAGTATAATCCTTGTCAAGATGACAAAAATTCCCACCCCACTGCCCAAAAAACAAAAATAATATATTCGTACTAGCTAAAATTGAAAGCATATGTCCAGCGTCAGTGATGTAAATGTAAGAATGTGTTAATTCACAAATGAACAGTGAGTCCATTAGGCATTCGATTACACATTCTGGGCAGCAGATAAATCAACATGCAGTGTTGTCCAAACACATGCCTTCGCCAGACAAACTTGTTTTCTGTCCGACTGTGGTTTTCCAACAGTCTAAATCCATAGGGCCGAATTTCGCTCACAACAAACCAGCATATATTACTCCAATCTGCGTCCCCTCGTAAAACCTGGCCGCGCCGGGGGAAGGAAGGCTAGAGCAGCTAGAGCTAACTGTTTGTTTTGTACCGCACACGCTCTCAGGCCTCTGTCTCGTCCGTTCAAGCCTCTGCATAAGGCCAGGCTTTCATTACCTCTACAGTAATGCATGAGCAAAAGGGAATTAGGTTTTGAAAGTTTGTTTTCAAAGGGTTGTAAGTAAAGCTGCACTGATTCAGAGCTCCTAGCGCCATTTCCCTGCCTGGGGTACACTAACGCTACACACGGCTTGTGTGGGTGGCTTTGGAAATATTGAGCCATGTTAAGTAAGTTTATACTACGTTGTCCCAAGGGGGAGTTGAGCTTGTGGCACAGATGTATTGCAGCCGGGGGAAATAAGTGTTGTTGGCCTTTAAAGTGAAGCGTTAATGGGAGGAACCTCCTTCAGTGGCTGAGTGGGTGCGATCTGTCATTCCAGTTGCTGCTGTCAAAGATGCTTTACTATCCTGACACAGTTTTTATGAAATCAAAGTTGATTGGCCGTATACACAGAATTTAAGATGTTGTCACAGGTGCAGTGAAATGCTTTTATGTTTCTAGTTTTTTGCGATATTTGTGATTTCTTTGTTCACAAAGTGTGGAGATATCCAACCCTTATCATACGATGAAGCTGTAAAGTTTGCAATGTATTCTGTTTAAACACTGTAACAAACATTGGGCTGCTAGACAGACAGGGTCGATTAGAGCAATCTAGATGAGATAGTCGACGTATCAGCAGTGGGCACGGGAAATTACATGTTTGACTGTTTCAATCGGAGAGGACTTCTCTTCATCCATGTGAACGCACGGAGCCTGCTGCCAAATGTAGAGGAATTTAAACTCCTCGCTTCTAACACCCGGGCTGCAGTAGTTGCTGTGACTGAGACATGGCTCAATGGGTAAATTGAGGACAATGAGGTTGACCTACCGTGTTATAACATTCATGGAATTGACCGCAACCAAAACGATGCCTGCGTGTGCCGGCGTGTTTGTTTTTACTAGGAATTATGTGCATTTTAACCCTCGTTCAGAACTGAAAACGAATGGACTTGAGGTTGTATGGGTAGATATAGTCCTTTCTAAAATGTGTCCTATACTTGTTGGTGTTTGCTATCTGCCTCCTAAACGGAATCATGTCTATGATTTACTAGAATCAAATTTGCTGACAGGAAATGTATTCTGCTTCGCAATTTTAATACAAAAGTACACTAGTAAATGCCCTGTATAACTTTTAAACAGGTATTTGGACTGAAACAACTGATTGTTGAGCCAACTCGGGTGTATATTGACAATAAATCAACTTTGGATTTGATTATTGTATCAGACCAAGAGAACGTCTGACTGTCAGGTGTCTTAAATATTGGGGACCTACTGTACTGTACTTGTAAGAAATCAAAAATTCTACTTGAGCTAGGTAATAACTGCATGAAGGTACGGTCTATTAAACAATACTCAATGGAATGTTTTGTAGAAGTACTTGGACATTTGGATTGGTCTTATGTACTAAACTGTGATGTTGATCAAGCTTGGTATCTTTTTAAAGAGATGCTTCAGACTGCACTCAACTCTCTAGCTCCAAACAAATTAGAATCAAGGAAAAATGCATCACTTCCGAAATCTTAGATCTCATCGGGAAAAAGGTTCGCTACTTGGACAAATTTGAAAGGACAAATCTACAACTACATTAAGATGGTTATATTAACTGTAGAAACCAGGCAAGATACAAAAATGGATAAGGCCAAATCCCAAAATTACATAGACGATGTTAAGAGCAATTTACATCAGCCTTGTAACCTGTGGAAAATGTTAAAAGGACATTGGCTCAAAAATGTCCCTTAAGGTAAAATCCTGTAATATTGCCCTGGATATTGATGATGTCTTATGCTATGATCAGGCAAAGTTTGCAATTTCTTTTCCCACTATAGCCTAATCTCTGGTTAAGAAGTTACCGATCTGCTGTGGACACTATTGCCAGTCTTTCATTAACAACTTTTACCATAGCAAATATATCACAAATGATTTGTTCGAGCTGTACATGGTAACACAGGACAAAGTTTCCAATGTACTATGCGCAATGAACACAAACAAAGCAACTGGGCTGGATAACCTTCCTGCAAGATTCATAAAGGATAGTGCTTGTGTCCCTGCTAAAATAACAACTCGTATCGTAAACCTTTCTATTAGTAGTTGTAAATTCACCAAGGATCTCAAAACAGCCTGGGTGGTTCCGCTCCACAAGAAGAGCAGTAAAACAAATGTAGGAAACTACAGGTCTGTGTCGATCCTCAGCACCTTAAATTGTTGAAAAATTAGTTTTTAGTCAACTTGAGGGATACCTTCTCGAGCACAAACTTCTTTATTAACTCCAATCTGGCTTTAGAACAGCTCATTCCACTGATACTTGCCTTCTCCACCTTTTTGACCACATCAAGCAGGAAAGTGAAAAGGGGAACTGTACAGGTATGGTGATGTTAGACTTGCAGAAAGCTTCTCCTGACGAATCTGAAATGCATGTGTCTAAATAATGTAGCAGTGAATTGGTTTAGGTTTTATCTGACGAACTTAACACAAGTACGTAATGTTGGTGATCTTCTGTCATTGGCCAAATAAATATCCTGTGGAGTAGCGCAGGGATACACTTTAGGGCCTCTCTTATTTGTTATATACGTCAAAGATATGCCAGATACAGTAAATTGCAAACTCCTGCTTTATGCTGATGACTCAAACTTACTGGTATCAGGGAAGAATACGGCTTACATAGAGGAGACCCTGAGTAAGGAATTGCATTCGGTTAGAGATTGGTTCACTTACAACAAATTGTCTCTACATTTGGGAAAAACTGAATCGATTTTGTTTGGAACAAAATGTACAGTGCCTTGCGAAAGTATTCGGCCCCCTTGAACTTTGCGACCTTTTGCCACATTTCAGGCTTCAAACATAAAGATATAAAACTGTATTTTTTGTGTAGAATCAACAACAAGTGGGACACAATCATGAAGTGGAACGACATTTATTGGATATTTCAAACTTTTTTAACAAATCAAAAACTGAAAAATTGGGCAGTTTTATATCTTTATGTTTGAAGCCTAAAATGTGGCAAAAGGTCGTAAAGTTCAAGGGGGCCGAATACTTTCGCAAGGCACTGTAGATTGCTGAGGGCTGACAAGATAAAGGTAAACTGTGCAGGCAAGGAAATTGAATCTAAGACAAGTGTAATTTATCTTTATCCATAGATCAATCCTTTTTCTGGAGACCTGGCGAACAAACTGACGTTTTTACACCACCGTTCAAAAGTTTGAGGTCATTTAGAAATGTCCTTGTTTTCCATGAAATGGGTTGCAAGATGAATAGGAAATATAGTCACAATGTTGACAAGGTTATAAATAATACTTTTTAATTTAAATAATAATTGTGTCCTTCAAACTTGGCTTTCGTCAAAGAATCCTCCATTTGAAGCAATTACAGCCTTGCATACCTATGGCATTCAAGTTGTCAATTTGTTGAGGTAATCTGAAGAGATTTCACCCCATGCTTCCTGAAGCACCTCCCACAAGTTGGATTGGCTTGATGGGCACTACTTGCGTACCATACGGTCAAGCTGCTCCCACAACAGCTCAATAGGGTTGAGATCCGGTGACTGTGCTGGCCACTCCATTATGGACAGAATACCAGCTGACTGCTTCTTCCCTAAATAGTTATTGCATAGTTTGAAGCTGTGCTCTGGCTCTTTGTCCTGTTGTAGGAGGACATTGGCTCTTATTAAGCGCCGTCCACAGGGTATGGCATGGCGTTGTAAAATGGAGTGATAGCCTTCCTTCTTCAAGATCCCTTTTGCCCTGTACAAATCTCTCACTTTACCACCACCAAAGCACCCCCAGACCATCACATTGCTTTCACCATGCTTGACAGATGGTTTCAACCCCTCCAGCATCTTTTAATTTTTTATGCGTCTCACGAATGTTAATCTTTGTGATCCGAACACCTCAAACTTAGATTTGTCGGTTCATAACACTTTTTCCAATCTTCCTCTGTCCAGTGTCTGTGTTCTTAATCTTAATATTTTATTTTTATTGGCAAATCTGAGATATGGCTTTTCTTTTGCAACTCTGCCTAGAAGGCCATCATCCCGGAGTCACATCTTCACTGTTGACCTTGAGACTTGTGTTTTGCGGGTACTATTTAATGAAGCTGCCAGTTGAGGACTTGTGAGGCGTCTGTTTCTCAAACTAGACACTCTAATGTACTTGTTCTCTTGCTCAGTTGTGCACCAGGGCCTCCCACTCCTCTTTCTACTCTGGTTAGAGCCAGTTTGTGCTGTTCTGTGAAGGGAGAGGTACACAGCGTTGTACGTGATCTTTAGTTTATTGGCAATTTGTTGCATGAAATATCCTTCATTTCTCAGAACAAGAATAGACTGACGTGTTTCAGAAGAAAGTCCTTTGTTTCTGACCATTTTGAGCCTGTAATCTGGAGCCTGTGATGCTCCAGATACTAAACTAGTCTAAAGAACACCAGTTTTATTGCTTCTTTAATCAGCACAATAGTTTTCAGCTGTGCTAACATAATTGCAAAAGGGTTTTCTAATGATCAATTAGCCTTTTAAAATTATAAATTTAGGATTAGCTAACACAACGTGCCATTGGAACACAGGAGTGATGGTTGCTGATAATGGGCCTCTGTACTCCTATGTAGATATTCCATAGACAATCAGCCGTTTCCAGCTACAATAGTCAATTACAACATTAACAATGTATACACTGTATTTCTGATCAATTTGATGTTATTTTAATGGACAGAAAATGTGCTTTTCTTTCAAAAACAAGGACATTTCAATTGACCCCAAACTTTTGAAAGGTACAGTTTATCGTAACACTAGATATTTTAACATCAAAGTTAAGGTGCGCATAATGATGAATCCCAGGACCGGTGGTTAGTACTCTGGCGATGTTGTACATCGGAGGGGAGGATCAGGAGCAGACGTGACAGTACCCCTCCCCCCTCTAATGTGCGGTGCCAGCCACAGGATGACGCCGACCGGGGGGACGACCCCGAGAATGAGGAGCTGGTCGGTGTGCGAAGGTGGAAATCACGGATGATGTTAGGGTCCAGAAAGTCCTCCACCGGAACCCAACAGTGCTCCATACCCCTCCCAGTCCACCAGATACTGGCGCCGACCCCCACAACGTCGGGAAAACGACATGGATATATTGAAGCAACATCTCAAGACATCAGTGAGGAAGTTAAAGCTTGGTCACAAATGGGTCTTCCAAATGGACAATGACCTAAGAATACTTCCAAAGTTGTGGCAAAATGACTTAATGACAACAAAGTCAAGGTATTGGAGTGGCCATCACAAAGCCCCGACCTCAATCCTATAGAAAATGTGTGGGCAGCACTGAAAACACATGTGCGAGCAAGGAGGCCTACAAACCTGACTCAGTTACACTAGCTCTGTCAGGAGGAATGGGCCAGAATTCACCCAATTTATTGTGGGAAGCTTGTGGAAGACTACCCGAAACATTTGACCCAAGTTAAACAATTTTAAGGCAATGCTACCAAATACTAATTGAGCGTATGTAAACTTCTGACCCACTGGGAATGTGATGAAAGAAATAAAAGCTGAAATAAATCATTCTCTCTACTATTATTCTGACATTTCACATTCTTAAAATAAAGTGGTGATCCTAACTGACCTAAGAGAGGGAATTTTATGAGGATTAAATGTCAGGAATTGTGAAAAACTGAGTTTAAATGTATTTGGCTAAGGTGCATGTAAACTTCAGATTTTAACTGTATATATATATTACAGTTCCTTCGGAAAGTATTCAGACCCCTTGACTTTTTCCACATTTTGTTAGGTTACAGCCTTATTCTAAAATGTATTACATATGTTTTTCCCCCTCATCATTCTACACACAATACCCCATAATGACTAAGCAAAAACATTTTTTTTTGCCAATTTATCAAATATTAAAAACTGAAATATGACATTTACATAAGTATTCAGACCCTTTACTTTGTTGAAGCACCTTTGGCAGCAATTACAGCCTCAAGTCGTCTTGTGTATGATGCTACAAGCTTGTCACACCTGTATTTGGGGAGTTTCTCCCATTCTTCTCTGCAGATTCTCTCAAGCTCTGTCAGGTTTGATGGGGAGCGTTGCTGCACAGCTATTTTCAGGTCTCTCCAGAGTTGTTCGATCGGCTTCAAGTCCGGGCTCTGGCTGAAGGACATTCAGAGACTTGTCCTCAAACCACTCCTGTGTTGTCTTGGCTATGTGCTTAGGGTCATTGTCCTGTTGGAAGGTGTCCTCAGTTGCAACACTCACTACCGAGTTCCAAACTGGATCTGGAAGCTACATCAGCAGAAGAACTGTTTGTCGGAAGCTTCATGAAATGGGTTTCCATTGCCGAACAGCCACACACAAGAGTAAGATCACCTTAAGCAATGCCAAGCATCGGCTGGAGTGGTATAAAACAAAACGCCATTGGAGTCTGGAGCAGTTGAAACACCTTCTCTGGAGTGATGAATATTGCTTCATCACCTGGTAGTCTGACGGACAAATATGGGTTTTGCGGATGCCAGGAGAACAATACCTGGCCGAAATCATAGTGTCAACTTTAAAGTGTGGTGGAGGAGTTATAATGGCACTGTTGCGCCTTTTTCACGTCACTGTCTGTGTGAAGGTACCATTTGAGGTCGTCAAAGATGTGCACGCAGAGGTGCTTGAAGCTTTTGACTCTTACCACTGCAGGGTGAGAGTCCTGTCTATGTGGATGGGGGCGTGCTGTCTCTGCTTTCTCCTGTAGGCCATGTCAAGTCCTTAATTTTGTCGACGTTGAGGGAGAGGCATGGAGACCTACGTGGCCATAGAGTCATGGGTGAACAGTACGGGGGGGGGGGGGGGCGTGTTGAGGATCAGCATGGCAGAGGCGTTGTTGCCTACCTTCACCACTTGTGGTCGGCCCGTCAGGAATTCCAGGACCCAGTTGCACATGGAAGGGTTCAGATCCGGGGTCCTGCGCTTAGTAGTCAATGGCTGAGCTTTAGTCGATGAACAGCATTCTTACATAGATATTTATATTGTTCAGATGGGATAGGGTAGTGTACAATGTAATGGTGATTGCATTATCCATGGATCTGTTGGTGCGATATGCGTATTGAAGTGGGTTTAGGTTGTTGGGTAAGGTGGAGGTGATATGGTCCTTAACTAGCCTCTCGAAGCACTTCATGATGCTATGGGGCGATATTCTTTTAGTTCAGTTACCTTCACTTTCTTGGGTACAGGAACAATGGTGGACATCTTGAAGCAAGTGGGGATGACAGACTGAAATTTGGAGCGATTGAATATGTCCGTAAACACGCCTTGCAAGGGGGAACATGCTTAAATTGCTAACTCACGTCTGCGACAGGGGATGAGAGCACACTGCCCTCGTTATTTTCAGAGGCGACCCGGAACATTTCCCAGTCAGTGTGATCAAAACAATGTTGAAGCATAGATTACAATTGGTCAGACCAACATTGAACAGTCCTTACCATGGGTGCTTCTAGTTTAAGTTTCTATCTAAGTGGAGCAGAATGGAGGTGTGATCAGATTTGCTGAAGGGAGGGTGGGAGAGGGCCTTGTAGCCATCCCATAAGGGAGAGTAGCAATGATCAAGAGTGTGTGTCGCACAGGACATGTGTTGATATAATTTCAGTAGTGTTTTCTTCAGATTTCCTTTATTCAAGTCCCCAGTTACAATACCTGTAAATGTGGCTTCAGGAAATGAGGTTTCCAGTTTGCACATAGTCCAATGTAGTTCCTTGAGAGCTGTTGCAGTGTTGGCTTGCGGGGGAATGTACACGGCAATGACAGAAGAACATTATTTCGGGAGGTAATGTGGTCGGTATTTGATGGTTAAGTGTTCTAGATCAGAAGAAAAAATGGACTTGAGTTCCTGTACGTTACCACAATCACACTATGAGTTGTTAATGATGAAACATAACCCTCCGCCTTTCTTTTTCCTGGAGAGTTCTTTCTTCCTGTCTGGGTGCTAGGCGGAGAACCCCGCTGGCTGAATCGACAGGAAGAATATATTCGGAGAGAGACATAATTCCATAAAACAGAGTATGTTACAGTCCTTGATGTCTCTTTGGAAGGAGATCCTCAACCTGAGCTCATCTACTTTATTGTCCAGGGACTGAACGTTAGAGAGTAATATACACGGAAGCGATGGATGGTATGCAGTGCCCCACTTCTTCTTCCTCTTCTCCGGCATCAGCGTTGTGGTGCAGCCCCGGAAAGTTCAGAGCTGCCTCGGAATAGAGCTAGAATAGAGCTGCCTCGGAAAGTTCAGACCAAAGGACCCAGGTCAGGGAAGTCAAATTTCTGCTTGAATTTCTGGCGAGTGACCGTCAATCTAATGTTCAAAGATGGCTAAGAGTTAGAAACATGGTGGTCATGTCTGTCGGTGCCATCTTGTATTCAACATTATCTGACTTTTGTCTGTGTAAGAGTTGTTTGTGGCTAGGCGGGCCTATGCACTGATTTGGTTTTTCACTGATTCATGTTTCATACTGAAGAAAACCTAATGGAGTAAAACATAAAGCAAGTTTTGTAAATAGCCAATAAATTGCTAGTCTGCTTGTGTAGAGGGTAGGGGTTTCCCAAGTCAGCACAGAGCGAGGTCGTGTTTCATTCCGACTGAGCTCAGAGATGTAGAGATACAGTACACTGACGCAGCTGCTTTGAATGCAAGAAGGTAGAGATGGGGGAGAAGAGGTGGCAGGGAGAAAAGGTGGGAGGAAAGGAGGATGGATAAGGAAAGCCAGAGTAACATACTGTAGGGAGAAAGGGTGGTTGTCCAGTCTTCACATCCATTTTCAGACACCTTCACAGCTTTAAATACTGTACCTGTTCCCAAGCACCCCTTTTCCTGTAACAGCACACCTTGGATTACACCCTCTTACAGTAATGAACCACAGCGAGTCCCTGCCTGCTGCTGTTTGGATCTGAATTTATGTGTGTGTGTATGAGAGAGAGTGTGTGTGTGGGGGCAGGCATGCCTGAGGTAGCTGAGACTCTGCCTTCTGTCTCAGCATTAATAAGAACTTCCTTCCTACCAGACAGAGTCAAACACCTGATCACTTACTGGACTGAGGTGGACATGCCCACGCATCCCTCACAGTGGAGCTCAGACCTGGCAGGCTCACACAGTGTCTAATAAGGACATTGTGACCTCTAACAGTGAGCAGTGTTAATGGGGCAATCTGTGAATGGTACATCCATATTTGTACTTTTCAATTAATTATATACTGTATGTCCATTGTCCAACGGTCGTACCCCATCAGAACTCAAAATAGATAACTTTGTTTTACTCCAATGTTTGTAAACAATGTAAATGTAAACAAACACTGTATAGCCTCAACATGGTTAAAATTATAATGTTGATATCATGAATGGTCATGGATGGTTATATTTCTCCAGCCCCATGCCTCAGCTTTTTACCAACACAGTGCCGTTAGTGCCGTTATTGTTCGAACTGCATATTACCCCTTAAAAGATATCACATTCATGAACATGGTATTAGTATGTTTGATATCTGGGTGTTAGTGTCAGTGTCAGTTTAGACATTGTGGGTGTCCATGCTGAATCTAAAGAGGGGAGCAACATGAGAAGCAGTACACCAATACCTTCTACATAAAGGGCATTTTAGAAATCGTAACTATTTATCCAATAGCAATAACTTCTGGCCTCTTGTTTAAAACGTCCGGCCAAAATACACCAGTGGAAATGTACATTTTTATGATGTGCATAATCTCCTTATTTTTCCTTATTAAATATCAGGTTTTGAAATGTTTTTTCCATAATTGAATTAAAGTGGTTAGTCACAACTGCCTCGAAAATACATCCACAGAGACTTTCCAGCCCAAATGCTGCCAAGCAGAGAGTTGGTTGAGAGTTATTAGGGCTGGCCAGGACATGACAGGGCAGAGAGTTGGTTGAGAGTTGTTAGGGCTGGCCAGGACATGACAGGGCAGAGAGTTGGTTGGCCAGGCCAGAACAGGACAGGGCAGAGAGTTGGTTGGGCACTGTTACTGTGCAGGCAGATGGACAAGTTCATGGTTGTTCAAGAAGATTGCCCCATTCACTGACCAAGAACCTTGTGGGATCATAAAGCTGTGAAATACTAGGAGAAATAACTGGAGTAATCACCTTCTGTATAAGATCAGGGGATACGATATCTTTCCTGTCCAGGCTGAGGGGCCTGTTTCTGCAGCCTATAAGATGTGTTGTCTATATATATTTTTTAAGTACAGCAGGGAAGCATGAACTGAATATTATCTTTACACTCACTGGAAAAGGAAGTGTTTAAGGGGCCAATTTGCAGTTCAAGTTATATTCTTCATTGGATATATATTAAATGGATGTAGCAATCACAGATTGCCTCTGTAAGGGTTGGCACTAGAAGCTACCTGGGATGGTTGCAGTAAGGGAGGGTGTGATTGATATGAACAGTAATGTGGGTCTGGTCAGAGGACAAAAGTCTCCCAACGCAGGACCTAGGCAGTTAGCCAAGGAGTTTGTCCTTAGATCGCTGGTTCAAATACATCTCGAAATGACGATGAAAAAGAGCGCTTTTTCACATAGAAGGTCATTCAACCCACAGTGGCTCCAGTATAGCTTTACAGACCAGCCGGAAATCATCTGAGTTAATATCAAGATCAGTGGACAAAGTTCTTTCATAAGTAGTGACTGACTGGTCTAATGCAATAAGATTTTGTCATTCTATCAGCGCTACACAAAAGAGCACTACAAATTAATTACACAATGTGACATCACATGGGAAATGATATAGCCTACTCCAAGTGGTTTACATTTACAGGAATGGCTAAGGCTGGAATTCAGTCAAACCCACAGTGTAGGAAACCTTCACTGTGCCACATAAAGTCAATTTTAAATAATATGATTACTCAAACAATGTTTACTGGATGAGACAAGACAAGACAAGCTTTGATTTGAATGAATGGGTGTTTGTTTTGCAGTGCAGGAGCTCGTATAGGGTAGGGCAGTATCCAGATTTCCTTACCTTCATACCATGTCTGTGCCATTACCGTCATTGGCAGTGCGCACACAAGGGGCATTTATTTTTCAAATGTAAAAAAGCCAAAAAAGTCAGTTACCAGAATGCTAAAAGAATGCTAACAAGTATTAAGGAATTCCCATAGCGGAATCTAGGTAAATGCTAATGAGCGCGCTAAGACAGACAACCCAGTTCAATTTATGCAAGTATCTCAAAACACAAAACAAATATTAGACAGCAAGGATCTTAATCCAGGAGGGAATTGCCTCCGCTTCTTTCAGCTAGAAGATCTTTTGCATGCTAACGTTAGCCACTTAGCTAACGTTAGCAAGTTAGCGAAACCCAGCTGACGAGAATTTATTTGGCACATCTTAGATAGTTACCTTAATAGTCATATGATATATAGCTGGCAAACATTAGTAGTGAATTTCATACAAGTGTAACTCTCCTCAGGGATGTGTTTTGTCCCAACTCCTGTACACTAATAGTTGTTGTACTAGTTCCCATCCTGACAGACACCTCGTTACTGACTCTGTTTTACAAATCTTTCATTGCGAGTATGTCAACTTTTTGTATTGTTTGTTGGTTTGGCAATGTCACTGTCAGCAAGAGAAATATGATGAGAAGGATTATCACCGCAAGCAAGGTACTTGGAGTCAAACAGACAGGCCTGGATGAAATCTTTAAGGTTGGAGCCCTCTGCAAGGCTCACAAAATAATTTTAGACCCAAGTCATCCCCTGTACCCGGACTTTGAACTACTCCCCTCTAGGCGCAAGTATAGGGCACACCTCTGGAGGAAAAACAGAACTAGACAATAATTTGTGCAAGGTGTGATATCCCTCCTAAATAGCTCGGGCTAATGTTCCTATCAACCCAGGAAGGCCAGCTGGCTAGCCTCTTTTTATTGGTATGTAATTGTTATGAAAGTTTTGTATTTAAATGCCATTTTAAACGTGTACATGACACAGCAACAAAAACTCTGCATGGGGACAATAAAGTCAGTAAAGGAAAGTAAGTTGCGCTGCAGGAGTGACTTACCTCACGAAGCTCCCGTTTAGCTCAATTGTGCTTCTTTGTAAACAAACACCTGTGACTGGCTCAAACAGCTGTTTTGGGAAACTAGTACCGGTAAACTTCATTATAAAAAATAATCTAACAGGCGAAATTATGATTGGGATCTGCTTTATCTATTACCTTGTGCACAAGTTGACTGCAGGTATTTATTAACAAGCACAAATATAAAAATGTATTTCAAAAATTATACTGACGGTAATATAAAATCATATCCAGGGTATTTCAAACAGTGGAGGCTGCTGAGGGGAAGAATGGCGCTGGATGGGATGGCTGCCGTTTAACGGGCTCCTAACCAGCTGTGCTATTTTGTATGTTTTTTCACATTGTTTGTAACTTATTTTGTACATAATGTTGCTGCTACCATCTCTTATGACCGAAAAGAGCTTCTGGATATCAGAACAGCTGTTATTCACCTTGAACGCGAAGGATATACTGCTTCTCTGTGACCAGGCCCAGATCCCCGTAATTCGCGTGAAGAAAAGACAGAAATACAGGGGGTGGAGATCAGGGTGCCTTGTGAGAATTCATTGGTGAGTGGGTAACCCGCCTCTACCATCCGTTCTATTGGCCAACGTGCAATCACTGTAGAATAAACTGGAGGATCTCCGTTCGAGACTATCCTACCAACGGGACATTAAATACTGTAATATCTTATGTTTCACCGAGTCGTGGCTGAACAACGACATGAATATTATCCAGCTGGCTGGGTTTTCCGTGCATCGACAGGACAGAACAGCTATGTCTGGTAAGACAATAACAGCTGGTGCTCGATGTCTAATATTAAGGAAGTCTCGAGATATTGCTCGCCTAAGGTAGAGTACCTCATGATAAGTTGTAAACCACACTATCTACCAAGAGAGTTTCATCTATATTTTTTGTAGCCGTCTTATTTACCACCACAAACCGAATCTGGCACTAAGACCACACTCAACGAGCTGTAGAAGGCCATAAGCAAACCAAAAAAAATGCTCATCCAGAAGTGGCGCTCCTAGTGGCCGTGGAGTTTATTGCAGGCAGAATTACATTTGTTTTACCTCATTTCTACCAGCATGTCACATGTGCAATCAGAGGGGGAAAAAATCTAGACCACCTTTACTCCACACACAGAGACTCATACAAAGCTCTCCCTCGCCCTCTATTTGGAAAATCAGACCATATTTCTATCCTCTTGATTTCTGATTACAAACTAAAGCAGGAAGAACCAGTGACTCGCTCAATATAGAAGTAGTCAGATGATGCGGATGCTACGCTACAGGACTGTTTTGCTAGCACATGTGTTCCGGGATTCGTCCAATGGCATTGAGGAGTATATCACTTCAGTTGCTAGCTTCATCAATAAGTGCATCGACGATGATGTCCCCACAGTGACCGTATGTACATATCCCAACCAGAAGCAATGGATTACAAGTACCATCCGCACTGAGCTAAAGGCTAGAGCTGCCGCGTTCAAGGAGCGGGACACTAATCAGGACCCTTATAAGAAATCACGCTATGCCCTCAGACAAACCATCAAACAGGCAATGCATCAATACAGTACTAAGATTGAATCCTACTACACCGGCTCTGATGCTCGTCGGTTGTGGCAGGGCTTGCAAACTATTACGGACTAAGAAAGGTAAACTCAGCCGGGAGCTGCACAGAGCCTACCAGACGAGCTAAATGCCTTTTATGCTTGCTTCAAGGCAAGCAAAATTGAAGCATGCATGAGAGCATCAGCTGTTCTGGACAACTGTGTAATCACGCTCTCCATAGCTGATGTGATCAAGACCTTTAAACAGGTCAGCATTCACAAGGTGGCGGGGCCAGACGGATTACAAGGACGTGTACTCAGAGCATGCACGGACCAACTGGAAAGTGTCTTCACTGACATTTTCAACCTCTCCCTGTCCGGGTCTGTAATACCTACATGTTTCAAGCAGACCACCATAGTCCCTGTGCCCAAGAAAGCTAAGGTAACCTGACTAAATGACTACCGCCCCGTCCTGAAGTGATTTGAAAGGCTGGTCATGACTCACATCAACAACATAATCCTGGAAACCCTAGACCCACTCCAATTTGCATACCGCCGCAACAGATCCATCCATAGATGACGCAATCTCAATCACACTCCACACGGCCCTTTGCCACCTGGACAAAAGGAACACCTATGTGAGACTACTGTTCATTGACTACAGCTCAGCATTCAACACCATAGTGACCTCAAAGCTCATCACTAAGCTAAGGACCCTGGGACTAAACACTAAACACCCTCTGTAACTGGATCCTGGACTTCCCGATGGGCCGCCCCCGGGGAGTAAAGGTAAGCAACAACACATCTGCCACGCTGATCCTCAACACGGGGGCCCCTCTGGGAGGGTGCTTAGTCCCCTACTGTACTCCCTGTTCACACACCACTACGTGGCCAAGCATGACTCCAACATCATCATTAAGTTTGCTGATGACACAACAGTGGTAGGCCTGATCACCGACAACGATGAGACAGTCTATAGGGAGGTGGCCAGTACATCACTGGGGCCAAGCTTCCTGCCATCCAGGACCTATATACAAGGTGTTGTCAGAGGAAGGCCCAAAAAAATTGTCAAAGACTCTAGTCACCCAAGTCATAGACTGTTTTCTCTGCTACCGCATGCTAAGCAGGACCAGAGTGCCGAGTCTAGGTCCAAAAGGCTCCTTAAGGTGCCACCAAACTCATGTGATTTCAAAATACCCAGGGATGCGGTATACTTCCCAACCCTGTGGAATAAAATGCTCTGAATTTGTGAATTGCAGGTTTGCTTAACTCTGGCCCTAAAGTTTCATACAGCTATTCTATCAGGTTCTCCCACCCTGTTTGATTAGGGCCTAACACACAGGAGGTCCTGCAACCACACTGTTTTCTTTCCCTGGGCCCATAACTCTTAAAAACACACAAACACTTGGGTTGTAAATGACCTGTTCATCAGGCAGTGACAGGGGAGGTGATTCTGGACTCTAGGTGGGCCAGGTGTGCAGATCAGGACGGGCGAGTGGCTTGCCAAAGCCCTGTTGGCATGGCGACGCAGTACCATGGAAAGTTCTGGAATCTGTCACTGCTGGCAGGGCGCTCACATAGTGGGACTGGTGTTGGCTTTGCCTCCAGCTGTTTCTTTACAGACAAGCTGAATGCCAAGCAACAGCCAGGGGCCAAGATCAGCCTAGAGAGGGCTGCTGAGTCCAGCCAACCGGCCACACACAGGCCACTTATACACACATATACACCCACTCTGTCTCTCACACAACACGCACTCTCTGACTCTAAATCTCACAGGCACACATACAATTTGCTGTATAAAATTGTAGCCCACAATCAATTGGTCACAAAAAGTCACAATCATCCCCATCTCTCTGTGTAAAACCCATTTCACCAGCACCACATCACCCATGGTGCTATTGATTGCGTTGAGCTTTACATTTTGCAGATTGGTAAAAGGGAAATCAAAAAATTATTCTGCAAACTGCAGATTTCTTAAGAAAATAATCTTATAATTTATTTTCTGTAATCAATGCTTGAAAACCATTGATTGAAGCAGACTTGACGGTGGTGTCAGTGAATAACCCCAATTAAAGGCCCAATGCAGCCTTTTTTATATCAATATCAAATCATTTCTGGGTAAAAAATGAAGTACCTTACTGTAAAGGCACTGACAGACAGACTGACAGTGCATGGTGGACGGGGTTGACCATTCATCTTCAACGAAGCCTAGGCGGGGTGTGAAATTCTATCCAAGCGGTGAGGTCAGCAAAGCCGCTCAGCCGAGGTGGAGAAAATAGGATTCTGCTCTATTTTGAAGCGAGCAAACGATCAGGAAACAACACTGACCAAGTTGTTTCACACTTTTACAGTTTAGTTTCATCAGCCGTTGTACAATATGATTCACAACACAGGAAACACAGAATTTTGACTGCACTTGTCCTTTAAGAAAATGGATAAACCACACAAAAATAAACTAGGCCCCTTTGTTTTCCTTGTGTGGTTGATGGTATTTCATTGAAGAAAGAAAAACTGAAGAGAATTCCCATTTTCTTTTTGAGGCTTTTGTTTGCTAATTCATTACCATTATGGAATATGGGGGACAGTAGCTGTGGAAATAAAAATGTATTGAAATCTTTTTCAGTGGTAAAGTTGTCTTTGTCTCTTGGAGCCCAGTGCCGTTTTTCTAAAACCTTTACAGTGTGTTTTGATAAAGAAGAGGTTGAGCTCCTTTTGTGGCTTGACTCTGAGGTAAGAGTGTTTAGGGAGTGTTTAGGTTTGTGGCCTGTGGAGCCCTGCGGCTGGAATAATTGGTGGACTTGGGGATGGAGGACCAAGAATAGCGCAGGGCAGGAAAGCATAGTACATTATAACAATGCAATACCGTACAACATTCTACGGTAGAATGAATGAAAGACCAGCTGGAAGAGTGTACTGGAAGAATGGATGGATCGTGGATTGGCAATTGGGTTAGGGTTACATCTATACAGTGAGTGAGCGAATTGCTATAAAATAAATATAATATGCCCATGTATTTCACTTCAGCTGAGAGAGAGAGATTGGATTGAGAAGGAAAGAGAATGGCCAGAAGAAACACCAGTCATTTTACTGTGCTCCATAAAAGCAGCAGGAAGGGTTTCAGCTCCTGTGCTGTCCATCCTCCAGTGGCAAAAGCCTGATAGCCTGCTGAGATGAGCTATAGAACCTGACTGACTCACTGCAAGACGTCTTTCCTCTCTCTGCCCTGTCCCAGTCCACTTACTGGGTGGAGGCTACATTCAACAGCAGTCAAAACAGAGAATATTTCATCTGAGCTTGGTCTGATGACAAGCTTGGACGCATTAAATAGCAGACATCATTTTCCAATCCAAGCCATGTTGTTGGTGCTTTTACCAACTACAAAGAGGTTTCTTTGCAAAAATGCATGGGTGGATCAGTGCTTTTTGAAGACATGATAGGGTGAACAATACAATTTTAGCCTACAATCTCAGTCTATTGATACTACTTAATTTAAGGTGAAACCAAAAATATTTTAAGCCTATGAATCATAGGAGAAGAGAGAAAAAGTATTCCAGGCAGGAATAATTGTATCTTAACTACAGTAAATAGCCTACTCTTTCTTAACCAAACATTTTACAGGTGAAATGTCCCATGGCAGATATGGATATAATGTACCTGTCTGTGCTGCCTGGGCTCTACACCGGTCTGATTCTGAACAACATGCTTTTGTCCCACTAAGACCTCCTCGGCTTACTGTCTCCAATAGCCTGACATTTACGACAGCGTGAAAACAAATTCACATAGAAGCTAGAAATGAGAAATCGGCCTCAGAGTATTGCCTTACATACAACTGATAATGTATACATCAAATAGCAAAGACATAAAGGAGAAACCACAAAACCCATGCCCAGCTACTGCAGATCAGTAGAATGAGTTATAGAGGAGTGTATGGCTGCAAACCAAATGGCACCCTATTCCCTAACAGTGCATTTGTAAAGTATTCAGACCCCTTCCCTTTTTCCACATTTTGTTATGTTACAGCTTTATTATGAAATTGATTACATGATTTTTTTCCCCGCATCAATCTACACACAATACCCCATAAGGACAAAGCGAAAATACGTTTTTATAAATGTTTGCTAGTTTATAAAAAAAAACAAAAAAAAACAGATGCCTTTTTTCTATTAAGTATTCAGACCGTTTGCTATGAGATTCGAAATTGAGTTCAGGTGCATCCTGTGTCCTCCATCATTCTTAAATGGAAGAAGTTTGTAACCACCAAGACTCTTCCAAGAGCTAGCCGCCTGGCCAAACTGAGCAATCAGGGGAGAAGGGCCTTGGTCAGGGAGGTGACCAAGAGCCCCGATGGTCACTCTGACAGAGCTCCAGAGTTCCTCTGTGGAGATGGAAAAACATTCCAGAAGGACAACCATCTCTCAGCACTTGACCAATCAGGCCTTTATGATGGAGTGGGCAGATGGAAGCCACTCCTCAGTAAAAGGCACATGACAGCCTGCTTGGAGTTTGCCAAAGGCACCTCAAGACTCTCAGACCATGAGAAACAAGATTCTCTGGTCTGATGAAACCAAGATTGAACTCGTTGGCCTGAATGCCAAACGTCACGTCTGGAGGAAACCTGGCACCATCCCTACGGTGAAGCATGGTGGTGGCAGCATCATGCTGTGAGAATGCTTTTCAGTGGTAGGGACTGTGAGACTAGTCAGGATCAAGGGAAAGATGAACGAAGCAAAGTACAGAGAGATCTTTGATGAGAACCTGCTCCAGAGTGCTCGGGACCTCAGACTGGGGTGAAGGTTCACATTCCAACAGGACAACAACCCTTCGCACACAACCAAGACAACGCAGGAGTGGCTTCGGGACAAGTCTCTGAATGTCCTTGAGTGGCCCAGACAGAGCCCGGACTTGAACCTGATCTCTGGAGAGACCTGAAAGTAGCTGTGCAGCGATGCTCCCCATCCAACCTAATAGAGCCTGAGAGGATCTGCAGAGAAGAATGGAAGAAACTCCCCAAACACAGGTGTGCCAAGTAATCGCTGCTAAAGGTGCTTCAACAAAGTACTGAGTAAAGGGTCTGAATACTTATGTAAATGTGATATTTCCATTTTTTATTCGTAATAAATTTGTACAAATGTCTAAAAACCTATTTTTGCTTTGTCATTATGGGGTATTGTGTGTAGATTGATGAGGGGGGAAAACTATTTAATCCATTTTAGAATAAGGCTTTAACGTAACAAAATGTGGAAAAAGTCAAAGAGTCTGAATACTTTTGAATGCACCGTATATGTGTAGTCCAGACATGTACAGTGCATGTATAGAACATTATAAAGTATAGGGAACATGGTGCCATTTGGGACGTAGCTCATGTTATGGTAACCCTGAACAGGCATTACGTAATGTTCAGGATGTAAGGCTTTCAGAGCTTCAGAGTGAGACTAGAAGAGTGACCTGCTTTTGACATCCTGGACTGCCAAGCCAGCCCATTGTGTATTGTAACCTGTTGTAATTTTAGGTAAAACACACCGAAATGAATGACATTCTGTGAATGTTATATCGATCGTACCAAAAGTAATTAATTAAGAGTGTGTGTGTGTGTGTGTGTGTGTGTGTGTGTGTGTGTGTGTGTGTGTGTGTGTGTGTGTGAGATCGAGAAAGAATTGTCAAAGTGCTACAGTATCTTGGAATATGTTCAAATATTCTTTCCCTAGAAGGTAAACTCTTGTCATGTAATAACGAAAGTATGGACAGAATAAGTTGTTCCTATTACAGTCCATAAAGTTCATTGTCTGCTAGATTATTTTGAGTTGGTTTTGTCAGAAGAGGAAGAGAAAGAACATAAAGAAAGACATTGCTGTCCCCACTGAAATGCTGTCAGGGAACATTGAAACATGTCAAAGTACCATTTTTATGGTAGAGTTAAATCCATGCGTTAGAAAGTACACTATAGATTAGGTACCACAATGCCACTGTCTCAGGATAAACATGTTGGAGATATAATTACAAAGTTGTTGAAGGGTTGGAATAGAGGGCAGTTGCAAGAGGCCAAGGGGGAACACAGTACAGACATTTATTTTAGATAAAAAAAAAAGAAATAGATTTTGCCAGTTGAAAGCTAAGAGTGATGGGTGTGAATGATTTGTAGAGCAGGAGCAGCAAAACGTTATTCTTACTGCCATAGTGAGACATTGTACAGTACAGCAGCTTACCTCAAATGAACTAAGTTATAGTTGCCTATAATTTATTTCTGAGAGACCACTGAGAGGGAAAGTAAAGTAAAAGTCCTCTGCAAAACCCATTTTTCACATTAAGCTTTTCCAAACTAACAAACCAGGAGTTAATATGCATATAAATGGCAAGCCATTGAAGCACAGACGAAACCATAAATGAACCTTAATCAAACACACCATAACCTCTATGTACACAGTGGTTATATTAAACATGAATTAAACATTGCGAATGAGTGTAATCGTTGGCTTTTTTTAAAAGACAAACTGACATGCAAACCAACTGTATATGTGAAGAAGAAGAAGAAGAAGAAGAAGAACCGCTTGGTACTTCAGTCAGTCAGACGAGGAGACACAATAAAAAGATATGGAGCTCGCAAATGTATCTTTTTAAAGTTCAACAGCAGAAGGTGGACTATAGAACGCATACAATGAGCAAAGCTAGGATTTAGGATACCAATGTGTGCTCCAGATATAGGACAGTGCAGAGAAAGTATACAAGTATACAAATATATTCCAGATTAGAGCAGGTCCCAAAATAAAAATGACGACTGGATTAAGTGCTGAATAAAATGAGGGTGTTACTTTGGCTTCAACATGGGGTATGAGCTGTTTTGGAAAAGCACAGAAGTAAAATGAATATCATTATTTTGAATAGGGTGAGAGAAGTGTGTTTGTGTGTGTGTTCCCGTCTGAACTGTACGTGGGTGAGTGTAAAAATGGGAAGGAAAAGTGTTGTTCAAGAACTGTAGGATGAAGAACGTACAGCTACCTAATGATGTTCTGTGTTGAGCGAGCAATTTAGCCTGAATCAAAAGCAGCTTTCCTGGCTCGGATTTTGCATGCTGGTCTGAGTCTGCCAGGAAATGGCAAGATTTTTTTCATGTTTTTTGCAGGTAAAAGTTGGACTTTACAGAATGGAATCAAATGAGGTATTTTTTCCTACCGAATGTGAAAGTGTTATTAGTTAGGGTTGGGGAGGCAGACCAGTTGGAAACTATAGCAAGTTGATTTTTTGGGGAGGATGGGAGTGGAGTCCTACTTTAACATAATTCTGTTCTGTCCCCAATTTAACTTACTTTATAGTAGGACCCCTTGCTGAATTGGTTGCTTGTAAAATGTATTAAGTAATCCACCACCCACCGGGTACATAGCCTTGTGTGTTTCTTTTTACTAATGTTCACTTAGCTAAAGCACTTACAAAATTCAGGTTTATGAGTTTTATACATGAAGAGATGCATGTTATAAAATCCAGATTTTGGGCAATATCAGGCTGCATGTTGACATATTTGATGCTATGTTTTATATGTGCGACTAGCAATATATTTGGAACTTGCTGAGCTCGAATGTATACCCTTCTATTTTCATCTGGTAAAATATTCTACACCGATTTATACCGCCTCTATATTTTATCTATATAATATTTTTATATACTTGTGTTCATGCCGTAATAAAACTGATTGAATGATTGCAATATTTGGATGCTGAGGTCACTGAGCCTTTACAAGTTTCTGATCAATGCTGCCTTTGTAGCAGACCTGACATCTAGCAAAAACCTGTAATAGATTTCAACAAATTTCTGACTGAGAAATACCTGGATTTTTACAGTTAAGGTTTATTCTGTTTTTCTCATAAGAGAACCTTTTGACTAACCGCTTTTGGTTCCAGGTAGAACCTTTTTGGTTCCAGGTAGAACACTTTTGGGTTCCATGTAAAACCCTTTCCACGGAGGGTCTAGAGTTCTACCTAGAACCAAAAATGGTTATTCTATGGGGATAGCCACAGAACCCATTTGGAACCCTTTTTTCTAAGAGTGTAGTCCTAGGATCTTGAGTCTTGGTTTGGGGTCAATTCCAGTTCAACTCAGTCGATTCAGGACACAAAATGAAACTCTCTGAATTTAAATGGAATTGACCCCAACCTTGTGGTCTACTCTACGGAATAAAGACAAGATACCTCCCTGGCCACTGTGACCATTATGTGGCAGTCTGGTTTACTGACATGAAGGCCTGTAGTCAGATGTAGCGTGTGGTTGGGTTTCTCTGAGGTTACGGTCATGTTCCCAGGGGACGGTGGTGAGGGCCCGAGGCCTGTTTGTTTACCTCGGAAGCAAAGGGGGGCTCCCGCATGGGGGCTTCTGTTGTTGCACCTGATACCTTGCTTTTTTAACCACATCATGAGATGACATGTCACTATGAACAAATGCAGCAGTGTCATCATAATCCATTATATTACATACTGGTTACCTACTATTTAGCCAACAATTTAGATATTAAGGGACAGAGATGACAAGAGTTTTGAAGTCCACCTTTTTAAAATGCCATAAGGCTGTCATATAGCACAATTACACCAATGAACTCTTCTGCTGTTAATATCTTCTATTCTTTGTTACGAGTGTTGCATGATCGCCACCTTCTTGTCAAGGTGTGTGTGTGTGTGTGTGTGTGTGTGTGTGTGTGTGTGTGTGTGTGTGTGTGTGTGTGTGTGTGTGTGGTAGAGTGTGCGTATGTGAGTGAGAGTGAGTGTGTGTCTGTGTACGGGGGTGTCAGGAGGTCTGGACCGAGATGGGCAGGGGCAGGGGCAGCGTTTGCAGCTTTACACACTGAGGAGCACTCTCCCCTCACTCACATACACACGCTCACACACACGGTCACTTGGAGTGGTCAGGCAATGCAGCAGCATGCTTCACACTTTCTCACCTCCCCTGCTCCTGCTCGAGCCATACAGACATGATGCTGCAGGAGAGCACTTCACAAGATTGTTACAGGAGCTATCAGCCTGAGAGAAGCTGATGTGCTGCAGTCTGTGCCTCACATTTAGCTTCATATTCCCTCTCCTTTTTCATTGGGATTTGAGAGAAATAAATGACTAAATATACATGCGGTATCGGGAGATCTCTGGCTGGACCTGTCTCAAGGGGGTTTCCCCATGTTATTCTCCTGTCTCTCGCTAACGGACAGACAGATTTCTTTTTAAGTCTGACTCTGAACCAAATAGCATTTGGCAGAATAAATGTGAGTTTGTTCTTTTTTTATATTGTAGAGATCTCATTTTGGGATCTTGGAAAGATTGAAAGATATCTCTTTTGGGGAATTTGTGGACTTAAACCAAACCTTTTGGTGGATAACTTGTTTTGGGAATATACTCCATGTAAGTATTTTTGTATTGTGTATTTGATGTGTATTTGGAAGTACCAGAAAAGCCTATCTCTGTGCTTCGATGGATTCTTTACTTGCATGATATTTCTGTTGTTGATATTTCAGTATTTTTCTTGGTATTTCAGTATTACCAGGTGGTCTTGTTCAGTAGATACACATTATGTCAGGCGAAGGAATCAAGGGGGGGCTCAGAAAGTAGTCGAGTTTGTCAGCAACTGTATCTATGCTGCCAAGTAAAACCACTAGATAAGTAGCAGTAAGGTAAGCTGCAACTCTCTGAGGACCTACTGTACCACCTACAGTACCTCATTTAACCTTGTTCTGCAATGTGTGTATCTTCAATGTATTAGATCTCAATGAAATAGGCATTGCATCTTCCATTTCAATGTTTTTGTTGTTGTTTTCAACGTACGTTTGCAGGTGGTCATTTTCAAGTAAATCATCATTAATGTACTATGTACATATGGTTCCTGGCGAATGGCGATACAATGAATGACAGAACGTTGTCTGTTGGGTGTTCCAGAGTTACTGTTCCAGAATGCTGTGTCCCAGAGGCATGTTCCAGCAGTTGAGTCTAGCTGTGTTCCTGCTGTGCTCCCCAGTGCCACTCTATGGGAGACCCATCGATGCTCTCACTAACAGAATGTAAGTCTATGTTCTGGAAGAAAATGGTTTTACGCACCAACTAAGAAACCCTTTGGGTTAGCATCATGGTTTTCCATTGTTGAATGTTGCATAGCACTGGAAAAGGCTGGTAATAATGGCAGTGTATCAATCAATGGTCACGTGTAAACCATGATCACTTGAATCACATCTAAGGTTGATGTACTGCTGATTGATGATTTGGGAAAAGAGGTCTCGATATTCTGAAAAGTATACCGTGGTATCGATGTAGAAACAGATGCCAATGGTATAAATAATGAAAAAACTAAAAAAAAACTAAAAAACCTAAAAAAAGTAACCACAGATCAAACGACATACTACAGTACTACATTTTGTAGTTCTGTTACATTTAGTTTTATACTGAAATTATATAGAATAAACCAAGCAGAAATGGGTCAATTGTACATATTTTTGACCAGCATGGTAAAACATTGTTAGCCTTTAATAAAGAACATAGATTTGCATTACACCTACAAAACATCTGTCAAACTCAGCCCTGTGCATGGCAAGGTTTTGATTGACTTTTGTGGCCCAGGTGACATGCTTTGTGGTTGAATATGTGGCTTGTTAGCTTATGTTTCTCTTGTACATTTTGTGGTGGTCAGATGGCTTCACACAGCATTCATACAGTAACATGGATAGCCTTGAGCTCTCCCAGGCACTACATGGCTTTGTTTATGCTGCCACCTATTGAGATCTACTGGAACATGACCTTGGCTGTCATTCAATTATCAACACCTCTCAAGTAGGTTTAGTCAGTCACTATACTGTCAGGTTTATACTGTACTAGACTATACTGTAGGTGCCACAAAATAATAGCTATAAGAGAAAGTGATAGGTTGTTTAGAGATAGATCAGGAGAGGATAGTGGGAAAGGTGGACTACTCTCTTAAAGAGTAGTTAAAAGTAGTTTTTTTATTTTATGAAAAGAGCCTGTGTTACCGCTTGGCCACAGGCTCTGCACCACTATGGAGCTTCTGATGTGGTGTGGCACAAAGATACTCTTTTTCTTTACCATCTACTCTTACAAAGAGAGTGAGTCCAGTTTAAACACTCATTGACAATCTCCTTCTCCTCTCCCCCTTCAGGAGGAGGTCAGTGAGTCACGCCCAGTTGATGCACGACAAGGGCCGGTCTCTGGAGGAGTTCAAGAGACGGCTCTGGCTCCAAGGGCTACTAGATAAAGTCCACACAGCCGACAGCGAGCGAGCCCCGCCTCCCCAGAGTAGGAACAACGCCAACGGGGGCCACATCACCTTCAGCGGGAGCGCCCTACGCCCCCCCAAACCCCCCGGAGGGACCAAGAACCTCCCTCTGAGTTTCCAGCTGGGAGGGGAGGTGGGCAACCTCCCCCAGGAGACCAACAAGTCTGTGGCCTACAAGGACCAGCCGCTGAAGGTGTCCACCAAGAGGAAAAAGAAGGTGAAGGGAGAGAGAGGGAGACGGAGGGAGAGCGAGAAGAGGAGGCGGCGGGCTCGCGACACAACCCTTGTCATGACATGGGAGACACATAGGGAGTCACAGAGGACGCTAGACAGACCACATCATGTAGCCTTTGGGTGGCGCTGAACTAATAACTCTGACAGGCAGAGAAGTTCCAGCATGACTGATTGAGATCTCAACGACTCTCAAGCAAATAACTGAAACAGTCTCCCCATACCATACATTGTTCTTTGCCTTTCTTGTTTTAATCAGCTGCTTTTTCTATTTTTTTTTTGCCTTGATATAAAGTACTTTTATATATCCAGAGATCAGAGGTGTTTTCATACTTTATAACAACACATATTACTTTTGTATTCGTATTTATTAGGTGAATAATATGCAGATCTTGAGATATGTCAAATGACATACTATACTTTACTCCTTCTCCTTTATAATTTGTGAGAAAACGATGTACGACAGGTGCCTTCCAGGGGCTGATCACACACTCATCCAACCAGATGCCCATATGTAAAGTAGAGCATAGGCTACGCGGTAAACGTTACGCATAAAATATTTGTTAACTATACATACTTAAATTCACAAAATGAGGGAGGACTATTCTTTTTAATGCTTGGTGGCTCTTGTGAATATTTTTTTTAAAATCTGTAGTTAGCATCCATAACAAATATTTCTCCCATAATTTATTTCATTTGAACTGTGTATTTATTTTGTGAATGTATTACGGTGCTGCTGACTTTCGGTCATTTTATCATAACAATATAATGCACTTTAGATATAATGATGATATCCTTATGTTTTTGTTAAGTTACACAAGTGTTCTCCTTTGTGGTTGATTTTTTTTGTTTTTTGAAAAATGTTCCTTCCTTCCTGTTGATAAATGCTTCATTTTTATTTGTATTTATTTTTGTTTTCTTCCATGTATAGTACTGCCCATTATCATCTCATTGACTTGTATGTTATTGGATTGTTCCATCAAACTCCCTCTCTCCAGTTTTAGAAACTATTTTTTGATCAAAGAAGACAGAGTTTAAACTGCTGGTATAATCACAGACTTATTTCAAGTTTAAGCACTTGCACTGAGAGCACCATCATTTCAACAACAACAACAAAAATCAAACAATTAAAGCTTCATGAATACATTGTGTTCTCTCTACAGACAGACTACAGAATATAGCCTATTAGTCTAATCAAATACTGTACCATACCATTTTATTTTATAAATTCAATTATTGCGCCAATGAGTTACATTGAGTTACCGTAGCCTATCACCAATGAGAAAGTCATCAATATAGCCTATTTGTTGACTATTCAGCATGAACAAGGGACCTTATACGGTTGTTAATGTCACACTAGAGAACCATGTGGTGTGTTTTAACCCGTCTCTGACTGAATGGACACGCCCCAAATGGCACCCTATTCCCTATATAGTGCACTACTTTTGACCAGCGCGAGCCCGTCAACATTAGTGCACTATGTAGGGAATAGGGTGCCATTTGGGTCACACACTCTATGGACCTGCTGGGAGGGGAGAGAGTAAATGCACCAGGCAGCAGCGTTAGTACTGCAGCTACATCCTGTCCTAAGAGCCGGTACTGAGGCCATTAGCCAGAGCCAGAGTCATAAACACAGTGGAATGGTCTGATAAAGACCCCATCAGAAGACTGGCGTTCCACACTACTGTGCTGAAGAAATCAATGTAACAATGGAAAAGGCATTAATAACTCACTGAGAGAAGAGAGGGGAGGGAGAGGGTGGGAGACAATCAACAGGAAAACAATACACGGAAAGGAAAGTGGAACGTTTTCTTTTGCGAGTAGGGTCTGTTTGCATGGGGGTTAAATATGCTGAACATAACACATACTGTATGGAAACCCCCGCAGAACACACATCAATAAAATATAGATTATCTCTCTCTAATGTCTACGTTTTAGTCATGTAAAAGGTCAGAAAAGGTCTGTGACAGGTTTTTCACTTCTTGTGATAAACCCACGCACTTCCATTCAGAAGCTACTGTGTGTACATTACATAATAATAATAATCATTGGAATTGCCAAAAACATATTCTCTGGAAAACTATAAGATACAACAACAACACAGACAACATGAATGAACATAGACATACACCCCAGTCCTTCAAAAACGGTAACTGTGCTAAATTCAGAGAGTCAGATGTGAGTACTCTCCCTTTAAACTCATCCAACCAGAATCAATTTGACCTGAGTGAGTGATGTTTGCCATTCTCCATAGTCAGCAAACAAAAACTAAGAGTCATAGACTTCACATGCAAGCCACTTTTAACAGTTTTCATTATGGGGATACTCTAAAATTCAAAGAATGGCTAACGGATTTACCCATGACGGAGAATACTGCTGTTTATCTTGGTACACATGAGGATACTTCACTCAATAACCCAAGAGTATGGTAAGTAACACACAGGGCTAAACAGGGTCATCCAAATAATTATTTCAGGTACAGAGCAAGTCAGTTGTAGTCCAGTAGTAGGTAAACTTTTTAAATACAATAATAACACTAATTATAATTTTGTTAGCTATTTGTAGTTATAAAATCTAGATCAAGCTTGATGTATATGTATGTAATGTATATAAAACTCAGTGGCGGTAATGCCGTTTAAGATTGGGGGGGGGGGGGGGGGGGGGGAGTATGGCCTTATTTCTATTACTGTCAATCATATTCCATTCACCCAGCTCAATTTAACATCAACCTAGCCTACAAATGAAAGTTTATAATGCACAGGCCGAAGACAAATTGAAGTAATCAACGTGATTCAATACCGCCTTGCACACTCTTGCCTGCATCTAGCTGATCTGGGGTGTAGTAATTTGTCCAAAAAGAAAAACAAGAGTTTCTATTGGACAAATTTAGGTAATTCCCTCCGCGTTTCATTCTGTTTGCTTCTGTTAAAGAAACGTTTTGCAACAGAATCGGCTAAATATATACAACCCTGACCACCCGCACACACAGTTCACTTTCATAAACAGCATCATCACTTTGCTCGTTGTATAATTCCTTTCTCGCATCTACGCGCTGTCCACCTCTCACCTTTTCCCTTCGCTTGTAGGATTCATAGCAAAACACAACAGCAGTCTGTGACCAGGCGCAAAAAAACTCTAAGCCAAACCTTCATATCATAACCTCTAACCACTACACAGCCTACTTCATTGTCACCGTATTAACGTTATAGTCAACAAACTAGAACTAATGAGTTAGTGAACCCACAATCCAATCCATGTGTACAATCACAGAGTACAGTGTACAGCAAGCAGTTTAACAGTTGGAAGAGTTGCAGTGTTGGATAGCCTTAGCCAGTTAGCTAACTAGCTAACATAAATAGCATTCCTCTCTGAGTCAGGTTGTTGAGTAGGCTAATTTAGCTGCATTAGCTAAGTGAAAGGTAAACTAAGAAAATAATTAGCTCTTTCTCTCTCGCTCTCTCTGCTGGTTCTCCTTCATTTTTCAAGAAATGAATTTGTTCAAAAGGGTTCAACTATTGTCTTTCTCTCTCTTTGAGTCAGCTACTCACCACACATCATGCACTGCAGTGCTAGCTAGCTGTGGCTTATGCTTTCAGTACAAGATTCAGTCTCTGATTCTTTTATTGGATGTGCTCAGTTCATATTGCAAGAGTTTTGAGGACGTTCTCCGGAGGTCACCATAAATACTGTGCAAGTCTATGGAAGGGGTGAAAACCATGAGCCTCCTAGGTTTTGTATCGAAGTCAATGTACCCAGAGGAGGATGGAAAATAGCTGTCCTCCGGCTACACCATGGTGCTACCCTAGAGGGTGTTGTTGAGGCTACTGTAGACCTTCATTGCAAAACAGTGTGTTTTAATCAGTTATTTGGTGACATTTGAATATATTTTATGTTTCACTATTTGTATTTTTATGAAATTCCCTGAGTAGGACGGTCCTCCCCTTCCTCCCCTAAAAAGCCTCCACTGATAAAAAGTGGATTGGCAATTTTGATATAAATTAAACTATATTGAAACGTTTCCAAGAACTGAGATTATCTAACCGTTTTGAGATTGAGATTATATCTACATCTTTGATCACACAACAGGCTGTCCCCAACATGTTTTCCCTGATCTTTGCCTGTACCTGCGGGGTGATCCTGGGCATCGGTTTCTGTGCCAACCTACTGGTGTTCTCTCTGTTCGCCAAGTACAACACCCTGAGGAAGAACTGTCTGGACATCCTGCTGCTCAGCATGGCTCTGGCAGACTTCCTCACCCTGCTGCTCATCCCCTTCACCCTGCACTCCGCCATCAGGTAGGTTAGAGGTTAGAGATCAGAGATCCTGGCTCTGGCAGACTTCCTCACCCTGCTGCTCATCCCCTTCACTCTGCACTCTGCCGTCAGGTAGGTTAGAGGTTAGAGATCAGAGATCCTGGCTCTGGCAGACTTCCTCACCCTGCTGCTCATCCCCTTCACCCTGCACTCCGCCATCAGGTAGGTTAGAGGTTAGAAATTAGAGATCATGGCCCTGGCAGACTTCCTCACCCTGCTGCTCATCCCCTTCACTCTGCTGTCAGTTAGGTTAGAGGTTAGAGATCAGAGATCCTGGCTCTGGCAGACTTCCTCATCCTGCTGGTCATCCCCTTCACCTTGCACTCTGCTGTCAGGTAGGTTAGAGGTTAGAGCCATGGCCCTGGAAGACTTCCTCACCCTGTTGCTGATACCATTCACCTTGCACTCCATTGTCAGGTAGCAAACCTCTTCTCGGGGACCCCTATCTGTGCCATGAATTTTATCTAAGTTATTAAAGACCTAGCACATCTGATTCACCTTGTAGGCGAATGATCACGCCCTTGACTAGTTGATTCAGTTGTGCTAGTTTACTCAACTGTCAGGTAGCCTAGCCAATAGCCATAGAGGTTAGAGGGGCCACTGGACCTGGAGGGTTGCCAGCAGATCAAACCCCATGTTTGGCAAACAGAAGAATCTTGTGGGATATGAGCGCTGTGTTTGTCTCTGAGTATTTGGTATAAAAGCAGAAGTAGGATTACCATCTCTCTGTGACAATCTTATAATCTTTCATCATCTCCTATCGTCTTCTTCAGCTACTCGTGGCCGCTGGGGGACACCTCCTGCAAGGTGTACCAGTTCTTTCTGGCCTTCTCCCTGGCAGCCAGCACCTACAGCCTGTGTGCCGTGTCCATGACACGCGCCATGATCATCACCAACCCCTACCACCCTCCTACCATGGACCTGGTGGTCCTGATGTTCGTCTTGGTCTGGGCATCAGCCTTCTTCATCAGCTTGCCTCTGAGGATCTTCGCCACCAAGGAGAGCCTGAGCCCCGGCTTGGGTAATTTTTCATTCTGCCTGCCCACCATACAGGAACACCACTATCAGGTAACAATGGCTTGGTCTGAAATTGTACTCTGTTTGCTATATAGTGCACATCTTTTGACCTGGTGTACTAGAGGGAATAGGGTGCCATTTGAGATGCACACAATGTGTAACAAAAGCTATTATGTTTAGTTAAAATAATGTCACTGGAAGTAACCAGGTCTGTAAAAAAATAAAATAAAAGACAGTTACTTTCATTCGCTGAAAGAAAATGGTGTCCAATTGATGTGAGAAAACACAACATTTTGAATCCATTCATCCATCCCTCCATCAGGTGGTCCTCAGCCAGTTCATGCTCTACTACTTCGTCCCTATGCTGGTGATCGCCTTCAACTACGTCCGGTTGGCCTGCTTCCTCCACAAGAGCCCAGTCATGTCTGTGGCCAGTGCCCGCAACACACGCCGAGCCTCCTTTATGGTGTTCCTGGCGGCCGGGACCTTCTCCATCTGCTGGCTTCCCGGGTATGATGACGATGATGAAGAGGATGAGGAAGATGATGACGACTTTATTGTATACGTTAGGGGAAATTATAACACTTGTTCTTGTTTATACCTCTTCTCCTGACTCGTCTTCATTATTAGGTACATCCTGGAGCTGTGTGTGTACCTTGGGCTCTACCGCCACGGCCAGTCCTGGGAGATGTTCTACTTCATCTGCACCGTGCTCCAGTACCTCCATCCCTGTGTTAACCCCGTGCTCTATGTGCTGCTGTCCAAGAGGTACCGCCACCGCAGGAGTGCCTGGTTGTTTAACTGCAACAGGAATAGGGTGCAGCCGCAGGTTGTCAGCATCACTACAGAGACTATGTAGACACACTGGTCACGAGGGGAGCTGGCTTTGCTTTGAGATGGTGGAAAGCCTAATCTCGCCACCCAGGACGAAATATGGTGTGCGTATTATTGGGTGATGTTGATACAGTCTGAATATGAATACAGCACATTACATTGCAGTGCAGTACATTAGCTCACACTCATCGGTGAGGTTCCTGATGCAGTCTTTTTGTGTTGGTGTTTAACCGATCTGTTTATTTTAGTTTGTACAGTTACTTTCCACTTCTTCTTTTTGTGTTTCATTCTTGCAGGAACAGATTGACATGTACTGTATGAAGGATAAAAAGCGAGTAAAATGTTATTGTTTTAATGTTAAAATTGTTTTATTGTCTGTTGTCTGATATTCTGTACTTTGTCATTTAAGACATAAAAAAAAATAGAATTGAAATTCCATTGTGTTCAAACAATCAGGGATTAAAAGAAAAGCATTATTTCAATTAATGAATTAAAACTTTTTCCCCCAAAAAACATTTCAATGATTTATGATTGATTTTCAGATGTTTTTTATGAACACAACGAGATCTGGGACTATTGAATTCCCCAGCTAGTGTAAGTGTAATTACATTGTTAAATTCCTGCATAAAAATGGGTATTATGCCACCTCCTGGTAGAATAGTGTGTTTACATTGTCTAACACACTCTGTGATAAAGGTTTGGGATTCTGGGTGATCCATAGCAGATTTATGTAGAATTGCTGTGGGTAAATTGAAAATTGAATGGTCCCGGGATAGAAATGTAAAAAGTTGACATTACATCATAAAATCCACATTTTACACCGTACATTAGCAATTTATGTTATTAGTAGCAACTGTTGTTGGTTTGGCGTCTAATAAGCCACTCTTTAAACGTTATTTGCCGAATCTCAGTTTTCCATGTGGATTTTATGCTAGCTAAATAAAGTTCCCTCTGAAGTTGGTAGCTAACTCAAAAATGCTTGTTCTTTAGGAGTGCTATTTATACCCCGTCGACGAATGAGCATTCATCTATACTGTGTGTGTCCCATCATTGCAGGTAATTTATGACATGTGTAAAGAATATGTTTTATAAACTCATAAGCACCAGCCAGCGTATTAGCCTGGTTTTGTTAGTTTAGGAAAATATGTGGTACATTCCAGGTGTATTATATTTCTTCGCCACGAGAGTGTGACATTGAGTAATTTCGGGATAATTTAATATATTTTGAATAATAAAATAGATTATAGTTTATTCTGATGTTATAAATATCAGATTGCACATGGAAACAATGTATTTATTTGTATTAAATTAAGAATGATTGGAAATTGTTATCCACTATACAATCACAATGACTTTGATAGACATTGATAGTTTTTTTTATTGTTGTTAGTATGTCAGACAGCAGATTTATGGAGATTTGCTGTGGGAGTGCTATTTATATCCTGTCGAGTAATGATTGCAGCTTTGGAAATAAATGCACTATTCATCCATTGCTCCTTCCTGTGTTGACTCACTGACTTGAGGGACGGGACCAGGAAGGTCACATTAGCATATAACATTCTGAGAACCATTAGTTTCTTAGAGCTTGGTGAGAGCGTGGTTGACCTATGGTTATTTTGCATACAACCTTCCCACAACTTTCTGGGAATGGTGCAAAACAGTTGCTTGGCGTTGGAACATTCTCAGCAAATTTAAGGAACTTAAAAAACTATATTTTGTTGGTATTTCATTACTTTAACAGAACGTTTCCTTATAGTTCAAACATGGTTACATTTAATTCTAGGAATGTTCTCCAACTGGTTTGACATTGGGAATGCTCTGAAATTGTTCCAAGAACGTTAAGATACAACAATCTTCTCTAGGAATTTCAGTACTTCAAGATAACATATCCTACAGGTTTACTCATGGTCCTATTTAAAGTCACATTCTCAAATTGTTCCAAGAACGTTAAAACTTTCCATAAAAACCAAAAGAGAACGTTTTAAGAATGTTATTTAAAAATGTATACATTCCATTCTCAGCATCAACAAAGGTCTCTCTATTAGGGATGCATGATATATCGGTGAACATATCGGAATCGGCTGATATTAGCTAAAAATGCCAACATCGGTATCGGCGCGATGTCTAGTTTAACGGCGATGCTAAAAACCGATGTCAAAGCTGACGTGCATACCAATCTAACGTAGGTACATGATGTAATGACGCCACGTAAAATGTAGCGCTACACGTGCAACACAGCATCCCTAACCTAGCCCACAATGTCTGCTGTGTGGATCAAGCAGTCAACAAGTTGAGCAGTCAACAAGTTGAGCAGTCATTTGAAAGAGTAAGAAGAATTCAGTGAGACAACTCAAAAGGGGAAATCCATTAAGTGTGTTCAGGTGTGTTGGCCACACCCACTAATTGGCCGCACCTAAACTTAATGAGTGCTTGTTTACTTTGAAATGGGGTCTATTTGAATAGACTAAAATTTACAGCTTTGCATGTATGAAAAATCATGGAACGCTAGCTCCTTCCTGGTGGCGAAGTGGACTAATTTAATGGATAAACAACAGAAAATTATAGGTTGGAATCTCACTGAGGCCATGTCACAATAAAAAACGAATAGGTTTGCATGATTAATGCCTAAGGAAATGAATTTACATTTATCCTATTTGTGGTTCGAGTTCAAAAAAGTTAAGCCTAAATAAACTAAGTGTTATTATTTCTTATTAAAGAAAAAGTTATTTAAAAACCTTGACCCTAACCGGTCTCGCTTTAAATTACATTTGGCTTAGAAAGCCTTCATAAAGCCTTCATAGTGCCTTTTATAAGCACTACATAAATGTTACTAAGCATCTATAGCCATATGTTATGCTTTACAAAGGGTTCATGAATGTTACATAACTGTGACATAATGACCAATGTAGAATGTGACATAACCCACTAGGTCGAAGTATGATCGGGGGAGTCCACTAGATAGCTCAGCCACAAAGTCAAATTGGCTAAATCGTAAAAATTAATTAAAACTAAAATGTGCTTTTTCGATCAAAATTTAAGGTTAGAGTTCCGGGTTAGGTTTAAAATCAAATTTTAAGAAGATAAATTGTGTAAATGGGAGGTGTTTAGCCATAATTATTACTTTGTGGCTGGGTTAATTAGTGACAATTACATGTGCTGTGTGCACAATAGCCTGGGGATGACGTTGCACCATAAACATTTATCTTGATGAAAGACAAGGAAATTGAAACATTTATCTTGCCCACTACATAAGGAAATTGAAAGTGGCTTACATGTTCCTCAGTAAACAAACACGCACACAACAATGTAACGAGCCATACCGTGCGGTGCTATGCCTGTCATGCCAAATAGTGTCCCCCCCCTCTACGTAACAATGGGATTTGATGAGTTCTAGCTTCTGTTGCTAGGGCTGTTGCTAGAACCTGCAACATTCTGAACGGATTACGTAATGAACCAAAGCGTCCGTTGCTATGCTGGTTGCTTGGCTCTATTTTACTTCATAGTGGTCGCGAATGAAGGAGGAGGCGGACAGTTCTAGTTCTATTTCACAGTGTTTTTGAGGGTGAAACCGGCTGACTACCTGCTGCTTCAGATAACTGAAAAGACTGGAAAGATAACACTTTCTTTACCATGTATTTGCCTTAAGTACATATATTATTTATTCCTATTTAACAATAAGATATTTTTAAAGATTGACGTTGCTAGCTACTGTAACGTTACTTCCATACCTCAGCATGCCTAGTCAGCTAGCCAGACAGTTTTATTTAGCTAATGTTAGCTAGCTAACATAAACTCACTCACTTTTGTACATCGCCTTGGTTCGTACAATTGACCTTATTTTAGCGCCCCAAAAACGTAATACTTCCAGATCAACTGTAATGTCAATACCATTGTAAAGCACAATTTCTCACCTTTCCAACAGAATCAATTACATGACCCCCACGCTGTCCGTTTCTGCATGATTCAAGAAGGCAATGACCACCGTCGGCCTGGCCATAGAGAGGCTTTTATTCTCTATTGCCTACCCTGGTTAGGCCAGGGTGTGACTAGGGTGGGCATTCTAGTTTCTTTATTTCAATGTTTTCTATTTCTTTGTTTTTTGCCGGGTGTGGTTCCCAATCAGAGGCAGCTGTTTATCGTTGTCTCTGATTGGGGATCACATATAAGTTGTCATTCTCCTTTTGGTGTTTGTGGAATCTTGTTTTTTGTTAGCTCTGTGAAGCCTGCAGAACGTGACGTTCGTTATTCTTTTGTTGTTTTTGTTTGGTGTTCTGAGTAATTAAAGAATCATGAACACTTACCACGCTGCACCTTGGTCTCCTTCCGGCGACAAACGTTACAGTCGGGTCTTTTTTTTAAATGGCGGGTGGGGAAGCAAAACTAATGCGTGATAGTGAGAAGGAGAGATGTTGTGTGGGAAAATTGCTCGATCTGTCCAACTTATCACCTATAAAATGTAAATAAAACACTATAAATAATTTATATAATGTGTCATTACATACCTATTTGAAGGTTAGTGTCGAATTTGAATCGGGTTTTTAGGGCGGTGCTAAAGTGATCTTAGAAGTAAACAGCAGCTTTGAGAATGATGATCGCATGCAATGAATGACGCAAAAAATGACTAGGTATCCCCCTCTTACCCCGTCACTGTCCATTTCTTGTTTTTAAAGGATGAGAGAAGTGCTACACCTGGTGGAGAGAGATTGTAAAACAGATATAGTTGCTTTATGCGTGCTGTACGTTACGACTTGACACGTCACGATGTAACGGAGGGTCAGTTTTTTCAACTTTTCTCCAATACTATAGATCCGTTACCATGTCGATCACTGCTTGAATATAAACGTAGTTCACGAAGTCAACACAGTCGCTACAGTCCCATTAGTTTTCTTTGTAGCCTCGTTTGAATGTTGCGGTTACGCACATTTGTACGGAATTGGGTGAGTTTACGTTAGCTAACAAGCAAGCTACTGTAACTGTTATTGCACATTTCTGTTTGTATGTAGCTTGCACTTCAAAGGCATACCTAAATGAGATTTTCTTTTATCTTTCCATCCAGGCGAAGTACTATGAAGAGATCACTAATCTCGGCAAGAGGCGCAACATTCAGAGAAATTCACAATTCAGGGTAATGTTAAGCAGTTAGCTTCAATTAGATAACTGGACAGATTTAGCTACATAACCATTTTTTCAACAACTATTCTCATCTAACGTTAGCTAGTTGCTAGCTATACATATAGTTTAGTGGAGGCTGCTGAGGGGAGGACAGCATTATTATAGTGTGTGTGTGTGTATAGTATCTTTACAAATAAAAACATCTGCATAAGGTATGGTAAATACGAGTATGAAGTAATCCTCTCTCAAACACTTTAAATGTTAGGTGTGGACCCCATCGGACCCTTCACAAAATCCAGGAATCGCAACAGCTTGTATTTGACGGTGACAGATTTTACCAAGTCGGTAGAGGAAATAACCATTAACATTTACAGGGTCGGTGTCCCGAAACCGGGACAGTTGTAGCTAACATGCGCTAATGTGACTAGAATGACGTAACAGCAAACTTTCCAGGACATAGACATGTCTTATATGGGCAGAAAGCTTAAATTATTGTTAATCTAACTGCACTGTCCATTTTACAGTAGCTATTACAGTGAAAAAATACCATGCTATTGTTTGAGGAGACAAAACGCTTTTATCATGGCAACTGGTTTGATACATTAACCTCTGATGGTAAATAATATACTTACATTCAGTAATCTTGCTCTGATTTGTCATCTTGACGGTCCCAGAGATGGTTAGTGTCTTTTCTGTAGGGAAGGTAATTGTCCATCATGTATGACATTCCTGGGAGTGTGTAAACTTAAATTGTTATTACCATAGCATGTGTGTATGTTCTCTATAGTTATGTACTTGAAAATGTATCAATTGACCAATTCGGCTCATTTGGAAAAACTCCTGGCGGACTTGATTCAAAATATAGTGTAGTAATGGAGTGCTTCACTGAATCAGTCTGAAACGTTGCACACACACTGCTGCCATCTGGTGGCCAACATCTAAATGCACCTGAACTCCTATCTGATTATTTGACCTTTCTCTTGCGTTTAAAAAAAATTGAAAACACAAAAAAATGTGTTTGTATTATCTTTTTCCAGATCTAATGTGTTATATTTTCCTACATTCATTTTACATATCCACAAACTTCAAAGTGTTTCCTTTCAAATGTTATCAAGAATATTAATATCCTTGCTTCAGGTCCTGAGCAATTTGATTTGGGTCATTTTAGGCGGAATTTGAAAAAAAAGGGTACGATCCTTAAGACATTTTTAAGGCCAGTAAAAGAAGAGAATGTGCTTAACTCTAAATTCCCTCCTGTAACCCATTAAAAAGAGTGCTTGGACCCAAACATTTATTTTAGTTTTATATGCTACCCATCAAGGATATGACTGGCAAGGCCAACTCCAAGCTGATGGACATCTTCAACACATGGTTCTCCTGAGGTCATCTTGAGTGACCAAGGTTGTGAACTCCGGAACAAGGTACGGATGTTGTAGGTTATTTTCTGTCACTAATATTTTGTTTTTCCATGCAACATATTTCAATATCTTACATTGTCAATAGATATCCCTTTCCTACCCCCTATTCCAGGTTTGGATGAATGGACCAACCAGACCCTCAAGACTGCCATGGGCAAGTCCCTGGACGGGTACCAGGAACGGTGGGAGGACAACCTGAAGGTAATTATTTTTGCACACAACAGCAGCGTCCAGGCCTCCACTGAGTACTCGCCCTATCGCCTGCTGTACGGACGGGAGCCACAGCTGTTGACTGCGATAAACAATGTAATTGTACATAATGTATTATTGCATATACTGTAGTCTTTCAAATTTGTGATTTACTTAGTGTTGTTGTTTGTCTATTGGTATTTCTGTATAAGGTATTTTCAGATCACTGAAACCACCTGATGGGCTGGAAGTTGTCAAACCAGACCAGAAAACCTTTGAGTACCACCTTCAGCCATGGGCTGAGAAGCATGTGGAGGTTTTTGACCAGGTCAAAATGATTGTCCTCTGTTTATTTATTTTCTGGCCCTCCAATAAATATACAGTGCATTCGGAAAGTATTCAGACCCCTTGACTTTTTCCACATTTTGTTACGTTACAGCCTTATTATAAAATAGATTAAATTAAACAAATTCCTCATCAATCTACACACAATACCTCACAATGACAAATTGACAACAGGTTTTTAAACATTTTTGTAAACCCTTTGCTATGAGACTCGAAATCGAGCTCAGATGCATCCTGTTTCCATTGATCATCCTTGAGATGTTTCTACAACTTGATTGGAGTCCACCTATGGTAAATTCAATTGATTGGACATGATTTGAAAAGGCACACACCTGTCAATATTTTTTTATTTAGATTTAACTGGTCAAGCCAGTTAAGAACAAATTATTTTTTACAATGATGGCCTACCCTGGCAAAACCTGCACGACGCTGGGCCAATTGTGTGCCGCCATATGGGACTCCCAATCACGGCCGGTTGTGATACAGCCTGGAATCGAACTAGGGTCTGTAGTGATGCCTATAGCAACTGAGATGCAGTGCCTTAAACCACTGCTCCACTCGGGAGCCCAAGGTCCCACACTTGGGGTCCAACAGTTGACAGTGCATGCCAGAGCAGAAACCAAGCCATGAGGTTGAAGGAATTATCTGTAGAGCTCCGAAACAGGATTGTGACGAGGCACAGATCTGGGGAAGGGTACCAAAACATTTCTGCAGCATTAAAGGTCCCCAATAACACATTGTGCTTCATCATTCTTAAGTGGCAGAAGTTTGGAACCACCTAGACTCTTCCTAGAGCTGGCCACCCGGCCAAACTGAGCAATCGGGGGAGAAGGGCTTTAGTCAGGGAGGTTACCAAGAACCCGATGGTCACTCTGACAGAGCTCCAGAGTTCTTCTTTGGAGATGGGAGAACCTTCCAGAAGGACAACCATCTCTGCAGCACTCCATCAATCAGGCCTTTATGGTAGAGTGGCCAGACGGAAGCCACTCCTCAGTAAAAGGCACATGACAGCTGGATTGGAGTTTGCCAAAAGGAAAACTTATGAAACCAAGATTGAACTCTTTGGCTTGAATGCCAAGAGTCACATCTGGAGGAAACCTGGCACCATCCCTACGGTGAAGCATGGTGGTGGCAGCATCATGCTGTGGGGATGTTTTTCAGTGGCAGGGACTGGGAGACTAATCAGGATCGAGGGAAAGATGAACAGAGCAAAGTACAGAGAGATTCTTGATAAAAACCTACTCCAGAGACCTCAGGACCTCAGACTGGGGTGAATGTTCACCTTTCCAAAAGGACAAGGACCCTAAACACACAGTCAAGACAACGCAGGAGTGGCTTTTGGACAAGTCTCTGAATGTCCTTGAGTGGCCCAGTCTCTGGAGAGACCTGAAAATAGCTGCGCAGTGACTCTCCACATCCAACCTGACAGAACTTGAGAGGATCTGCAGAGAAGAATGGGAGAAAATCCCCAAGTGTGCCAAGCTTGTAGCGTCATACCAAAGAAGACTTGAAGCTGTAATCTCTGCTAAAGGTGCTTCAACAAAGTACTGACTAAATTGTAAGGAATCCCTTGATTGTATTTAGTTTCCTAGGACCTACAATAGAGAGCCTAGATTATATTCAACCACATGGGTGTACTAATGAGCTATGCGAGACAGACACTTAAAAAAAATCATAATAGAGGAAGACTGAATTAATATTATTTCAGTGTAGATAAGGGAAGAGCAGTTAAAAAATAAAAACATGCCAACCGGACAAGCCAGTGTATGAATCGACCGTATTTGCAAATGAATTGAGTGGAAATTAGCTGACTTTGTGATCTGCAAGGTAAGTAGCAATGTGCCAAGCAGAGGTTTTCTTTGTCATTTCTGAAACGTAGCAACATTCAAGACATTGATTTCATGTTGTAGAAATTATCATTTAATATTTCAATATTTTTAGCAAAACAAAACTCGTTCAAACAGCAAAATGATCTGTGGAAATCAGCTTTGTTTGTATAGCTGGGATGAAAATAACAGAATTTAGGCTGTAATGATTTCCAAAATTCTACACATTAGGTCATCACACCGTTGAGATAGCTGATGGACGCTAATAGTTTACAGAATCACATTGTGACGCTGGGGGGTGGGGGCACTTTTTGTCAAGGGGACACTATTTGGCATGACAAGCATTTGATTTGCGATCTCCATCACGTGCACTTACTTCGCTACAGAAACACCGCTAACCGAAAAACAGTGCAGGTGCTCTGAATTAAAGGGTAACTGCACAAAAAAAATCTAAGCATCACCTGATGCAGTTTAAAACTAACGTTGTTTTTCTATTAAAAAAGTGTGAGAAACCTGGAAAAACTCAT
This sequence comes from Oncorhynchus mykiss, assembly GCF_057628025.1. Lineage (NCBI taxonomy): Eukaryota > Metazoa > Chordata > Actinopteri > Salmoniformes > Salmonidae > Oncorhynchus > Oncorhynchus mykiss. The sequence goes on along the minus strand of NC_143022.1, from coordinate 54,786,445 downwards.
CAGAGAAAATTTTATTTGGAGGGAAAAAAACTAAAATACGCAAAAAATACAAACAAATTTTAAAAGGTCTGTTATGTTCTGTTAATTACTGATGTCCCCTTTAAGGATGGAGCACCCTTGGTCATGCACAGTGTTGTTCTACGTTATTCTGGCACTAACTCATTTGAGTAAATGTGAAGCTCCAGTTCAATTGCTTGTATTCAGAGTCTTTCTTATTATATAAATAAGTACTAAGTGTTAAGACATTACAAGGTCCTAACGTTTTTTTTCCTCTGCATGACTGCACTTTAGAGTGCGTGTCATCCTGCAGCACAGTATTTTTGGGAAAGTTGAAGTCAGGTCCAATGTTGGCTATGCACCTAAGAGGGAAAGATGTTGGGCATCCTAGAAATGTTTTAGAGTAATGTAATATAATACACTGAGTGTACAAAACATTAGAAACCCCTTCCTAATATTGAGTCGGAACCCCTTTTGCCCTCAGAACAGCCTAAATTTGACAGGGCATGTCCATGTTCTTGACAAACCGGTGCGCCTACTACCATACTCCGTTCTTGACAAATCTTGCACCTACTACCATACTCCGTTCAATGGCACTTACATTTTTTGTCTTGCCCATTCACCCTCTGAATGGCACACACACACAATCCATGTTTCAATTGTCTCAAGGCTTAAAAATCCTTCTTTAACCGGTCACTTCCCCTTCATCTACACTGATTTAAGTGGATTTAACAAGTGACATCAATAAGGGATCATAGCTTTCACCTGGATTCACCTGATCAGTCTATGTCATGGAAAAAGCAGGCATTCTTAATGTTTTGTATACTGAGCTGTGCTGCACTTCCCCTGACTACACACACACACACACAGTATGGACTCACACATACACACACACACACACACACACACACATACGCAAACACACACATCTGTGACACTACATTGATTTAGTCAGTGTGTGATTTCAACGGATCTATAATGTCTACCATATTGTATGTTTAGGTACACCATCTGTCTGTTTGTACATCTATCCATATCTACAGCATAATGATCAATATCTAGTCAGTAGCTAGGTTTCCATCCAATTGGCGACAGATTTTCAAGCAAATATTCTAAAATCGGCAAAGAATAATAGACACATTTTCCCACCAGAGATGGTTCCATCAAATTAACTTGTTGGGGATAAAATGCTGTGCGTGATGACGTAGTGCACATAAAAACACCTTTTGCGGTTAAATTCCCATTTACCGGAATTGTTTCTCTCCATGGCATTTAAAACTCTACTGGTGGTTTTCTCATAAAGAATGTTGCATTATATAGCGAGTGTGCCCACTCTGGTATTGGCACATGCGATAATTATGGACAAATGAATAAGATGATCAAGTCACCAGAATAAGACCCTCGACTTTCACCACCCTGTTAAATTCATCATAATGTATTTAATCTGTAGCCTAATAAACTGTATGCTGTAACAACGAGTGTTTGTGGGAGGACCACCACACAGTATGTCATCGCGTGACACCAAGTTTACTTTGTTATGATGGTTATTATATCAATATTTGCGCTTAAAAGCGTTTCTATGGACATTTCTCTAATAATACATTTTACCGACACCTTGTCTAGTATGTTTAGTTTTGTCCAAATTTGGAAAGTTTCCACACACATTTTCTGTTTCCCTCAGGCCTGTCATTTATTTTTTTATCCGACATTGTACTTTACTCCAATAAAAAGGTTGTATGGAAATCTAGTTTATGTTGTGTTTTTCTCACCGGTTGGATCTGAGTTGCATACTGGCAGGGGCAGTATAGGAATGCGGCCCTCTCCCTGTTCAGAAGAAGAACATGTTTTTAGCAGACACTCGTAACCAGTGAGACTCACAATAAGTGCATTCAACTAAAGTAGCTAATCCAACATCATATTACGATAATTGCAAGTAAAAGCCTTCAAAATAGCTGCTATCTGCAACATCTTAGACATAATTAGTTAAGGCCAGCCAGTTTCAGACCAGTACTAGTAACTGTACCAGTAACCAAGTCCATGCTCAGTGTTCTGCTTACACTGGACTGGGGAGAGCCTTCCGGTAGTCCTGTCTCCTGCAGCCAGGCCGGGCTGTCGCTGAGGATGACTGGGAAGGCGCTCCCTGTCCCTGCTGTCCCTGGGCAGCTGTGAAGTGGTCACGGTGGGATGCATGAAGAAGGGCACATGGTAGGGGAGGGGGGTAGGCGGGCAGCCCGGGGGCCCTGAACAGGGCCCCAGTCATAGCCTAGGTTACAACATGTACAGGAAGAGATACATGATGCGCTAATAAGTGTGTATGTGGTATTTCAGAGAAATAAAGTGATTTTAGGCACTCATAAACGTTCTCTCACTGTCAACTGCGTTTATTTTCAGCAAACTTAATATGTGTAAATATTTGTACGAACATAACAAGATTCAACAACTGAGACATAAAATGAACAAGTTCCACAGACATGTGACTAACAGACATGGAATAATGTGTCCCTGAACAAAGGGGGGGGGGGTCAAAATCAACAGTAACAGTCAGTATCTGGTGTGGCCACGAGCTGCATTAAGTACTGCAGTGCATTTCCTCCTCATGGACTGCACCAGATTTGCCCGTTCTTGCTGTGAGATGTTACCCTACTCTTACACCAAGGCACCTGCAAGTTCCCAGACATTTCTGGGGGGAATGGCCCTTGCCCTCACCCTCTGATCCAACAGGTCCCAGGACACTGACATTCCTGTCCTGCAGGAAATCACGCACAGAATGAACAGTACCACATGACGGAGGAGGATGTCTTCCCTGTAACGCACAGCATTGAGATTGCCTGCAATGATGCTGTGACACACCGCTCCAGACCATGACGGACCCCCCACCTCCAAATCGATCCCGCTCCAGAGTACAGGCCTCGGTGTAACGCTCATTCCTTCGTCGATAAACGCGAATCCGTCCATCACCCCTGGTGAGACAAAACCGCGACTCGTCAGTGAAGAGCACTTTTTTGCCAGTCCTGTCTGGTCCATCAACGTTGTTGCCGGTGATGTCTGGTGAGGACCTGCTTTACAACAGGCCTACAAGCCCTCAGTCCAGCCTCTCTCAGACAGTCTGAGCACTGATGGAGGGATTGTGCGTTGCTGGTGTAACTCAGGCAGTTGGTGTTGCTATCCTGTACCTGTCCCACAGGTGTGATGTTCGGATGTACCGATCCTGTGCAGGTGTTGTTACACATGGTCTGTCATTGCGAGGACGATCAGCTGTCCATCATGTCTCCCTGTGGCGCTGTCTCAGGTGTCTCACAGTACGGAGATTGCAATTTATTGCCCTGGCCACATCTGCAGTCCTCATGCCTCCTTGCAGCATGCCTAAGTCACGTTCACACAGATGAGCAGGGACCCTGGGCATCTTTCTTTTGGTGTTTTTCAGAGTCAGTAGAAAGGCCTCTTCAGTGTCCTAGGTTTTCATAACTGTGACCTTAATTGCCTACCGTCTGTGAATTGTGTCTTGACGACCGTTCCACAGGTGCATGTTCATTAATTGTTTATGGTTCTTTGAACAAGCATGGGAAACGGTTTTAAACCCTTTACAATGAAGATCTGTGAAGTTATTTGGATTTTTACAAATTATCTTTGAAAGACAGGGTCCTGAAAAGGGGACGTTTCTGTTTCTGCGGAGTTTAGAACATTTTATGCATTAAAGAGAAGAGAGGAGAGAAGAGAGGACAAGCAGACCTTGAGGGCTATAAGCTACGGAAATTATGTCTACTAAAGTTAATTACTCTACCATTGAGGGTCGGGCCGAGGGTCAAGTGCTTCCTGCTGCTCACGTACTCTGCCATCAGATGCTGCAGTTACTCTGACTGCAAACAAGACAAACAAATAATCAGTTATCCCAACCCGGGTTTCAAACTCAGAACCCTTTTCACAATAACACCATTTATTTAGTAGCGATGCTACACTGTAAAACATACTTGTTTTTGGCTTTGTCTTGTGAATAAGAGTGTGAGATAGAGGAAATTGTGTAGTAATAACTACATGGAGGAGGTTATTAGATGGAGGATATACCTTCGATTTCATGGCCCCTCTCTGTGTCGAAGAACAGGTATAGGACAGACACCTGGAGAAAACAGCGATACAGGCCCTGAACATGCTGAATGCTTCAAGGAATGTTCAGAGATTCATGCAGGGATTTAATTCATTCAGGGATTTAAATGAACATGGTGTCATATTGTGGGCATGTGAAGATGCAGTATTCTCCCACACCACTTGAGGGAGGTAAGAGAATTATGAAATGTAGCCTTGCTAAGACTCCCTCTTTAGACTACCACAACAGACTACCTTATCTGGAAATCTGGGCTCTGGGGGGACTAGTATCTCCCTCCATTTGGGAGGCTCCCTCCTGGGTGCTGCTGGAGGAGCCATCAGCTGGAACACAAACAGGTTCTACAACTGTACAATGCATTTGACACAATGCTTGATAACACATTTTTTTGCAGAGTTTGCACAAAAAATGTTAACAGAACTGTAGTGGAGACAAAACACAATGTTTATGCAAAACAACGTCTGCAAAGTGTGTATGGGGCTAGAGAGAGAGAGGGAGTGAAAGTGACACCACTCGTTTCGATCTCTCCCTGGTCGGAGAGCAGTGCAAGCGTGTTTGTCCGCTAGCTCCTGATTCACCTGACATGCTTTCCTTTTCATCAGACTAGATACAGTACTTTTTGTTGATGATACAATAACACTACTGTTAGTTCTTACTACCACTGTTACTACCTTGTTGAAGGCCTGGAGGTGAGGAGGAGGTCCATCTGACTCTAAACTGTTGGATCCACTGGTGCTGAAACACAACTATACTCGTCAATCCAAATTGTACGTAATTAACTCCGCCCGAAAGGAAGTTCTGTGGTGAATGGGGTAGCCTGTGGCTGGCCTCATGGTCAGTCAATGAGGTATCAGTTGGTTCTGTGTCTATGGGCAGACCTGCCTCCGATGTCATAATCTCCTGCAGCTCTCTCACACACGTACTCTCTCACACATGTACAGGAAAAGCATTACAGACGGGTGAGACTGGTGCCTCTGTCTGTTTTTACAGTATAGTACAGTCTGCATAAAACCTACAGTAAATACTATAGTATACTACAATCTGCAAAATACAAGATATACAGTTGAAGTTGGAAGTTTACATACACTTAGGTTGGAGTCATTAAAACTAGTTTTTCAACCACTCCACAAATTTCTTGTTCACAAAGTAGAGTTTTGGCAAGTCAGTTAGAACATCTACTTTGTGCATGACAAGTAATTTTTCCAACAATTGTTTACAGATTATTTAACTTATAATTCACTGTATCACAATTGCAGTGGGTCAGAAGTTTACATACACTAAGTCGACTGTACCATTAAACAGCTTGGAAAATTCCAGAAAATTATGTCATGGCTTTAGAAGCTTCTGATAGGCTAATAGACATCATTTGAGTCAATTGGAGGTGTACCTGTGGATGTATTTCAAGGCCTACCTTCAAACTCAGTGCCTCTTTGCTTGACAACAGCAAAGGACCTTGTGAAGATGCTGGAGGAAACAGGTACAAAAGTATGTATATCCACAGTAAAAACGAGTGCTATATCGACATAACCTGAAAGGCTGCTCAGCAAGGAAGAAGCAACTGCTCCAAAACCGCCAGAAAAAAGGCAGACTATGGTTTGCAACTGCACATGGGAACAAAGATCATACATTTTGGAGACATGTCCTCTGGTCTGATGAAACAAAAATAGAATTGTTTGGCCATAAAAATAAAATAAAAAATAATGACCATTGTTATGCTTGGAGGAAAAAGGGGGTGGCTTGCAAGCCGAAGAACACCATCCCTACTGTGAAGCACGGGGGTGGCAGCATCATGTTGTGGGGGTGCTTTGCTGCAGGAGGGACTGGTACACTTCACAAAATAGATGGCATCATGAGGTAGGAAAATGTATGTGAATATATTGAAGCAACATCTCAAGACATCAGTCAGGAAGTTAAAGCTTGGCCCCAAGCATACTTCCAAAATGGCAAAATGGCATAAGGACAACAAAGTCAAAGTATTGGAGTGGCCATCACAAAGCCCTGACCTCAATCCTATAGAACATTTGTAGGCAGAACTGAAAAAGCATGTGCGAGCAAGGAGGCCAACAAACCTGACTCAGTTACACCAGCTCTGTCAGGAGGAATGGGCTAAAACTCACCCAACTTGTTGTGGGAAGCTTGTGGAAGGCTACCTGAAACATTTGACCCAAGTTAAACATTTTAAAGGGAATGCTACCAAATACTAATTGAGTATATGTGTAACAGTGTAATTTTAGACCGTCCCCTCGCCCATACCCGGGCGCGAACCAGAGACCCTTTGCACACCATCAACAACAGTCACCCACGAAGCATCGTTACCCACCACCGCTGACTAGCTAGCCATTTCACATCCGTTACATATGTCAACTTCTGACCTTCTGGGAATGTGATGAAAGAAATAAAAGCTGAAATAAATGATTCTCTCTACTATTCTGACATTTCACATTCTTAAAGTAAAGTGGTGATCCTAACTGACCTAAAGACAGGGATTTTTTTACTAGGATTAAATGTCAGGAATTGGGAAAAACTGAGTTTAAATGTATTTGGCTAACGTGTATGTAAACTTCTGACTTCAACTGTACACTACAGTTTTCTTTTACTATAGTTAACTGTAAATACTACAGTATAATTACAGTAAAGTCTGCAAAAACACTACAGTCAGTACTATAGTATTTATACTATAGTATGCTATAATATTTTTTCTTGTGGGGAGGACATACAAATATCGGATGTTTGAGAGGCCAGTCTTTTGCTAAGATTAGTTGAATCTTGGAAACCCTGGCAGCCAATATGAGAAAAAGCTATTCTCAACGACCAAACCCGGATCCGGGATTCTATTTATAGACCTAAGCTCATTACCATAACGCAACGTTAACTATTCATGAAAATCGCAAATGAAATGAAATAAATATGCTATCTCTCAAGCTTAGCCTTAACAACACTGTCATCTCAGATTTTCAAAATATGCTTTTCAACCATAGGAAAACAATCATTTGTGTAACAGTAGCTAGCTAGCGTAGCATTTAGCGTTAGCATTAGCGTTAGCATTTAGCAGGCAACTATCACAAAAACAAGTAAAGCCTTCAAATAAAATAACTTACCTTTGAAGAACTTCTGATGTTTTCAATGAGGAGACTCTCAGTTAGATAGCAGATGCTCAGTTTTTCCAAAAAGATTCTTTGTGTATTAGAAATAGCTCCGTTTTGTACATCACATTTGGCTACCAAAAAAAAAAAAAACGAAAATTCAGCCCTCAAAACGTGAACTTTTTTCCAAATTAACTCCATAATATCGACTGAAACGTGGTTTAGAATCAATCCTCAAGGTGTTTTTCCACATATCTCTTCGATGATATATCCTTCGTGGAAGCCTGGTTTCTCCTTGCTCTCAAATGGAAAAATAATTGCACCTGGCTTTACGCTCCAATTTCGACGCAGGGACACCAGGCGGACACTTGGAAAATGTAGTCTCTTATGGTCAATCTTCCAATGATATGCCTACAAATACGTCACAATGCTGCAAACGCCTTGGGGAAACGACAGAACGTGTAGGCTCATTCCTTGCGCAATCACAGCCATATAAGGAGACAATGGAAAACAGAGCTTCAGAGATTCTGCTCATTTCCTGGTTGACGTATCATCTTGGTTTCGCCTGTAGAATGAGTTCTGGGGCACTTACAGACAATATCTTTGCAGATTCTGAAACTTCAGAGTGTTTTCTTTCCAAAACGGTCAATAATATGCATAGTCGAGCATCTTTTCGTGACAAAATATTGCGCTTAAAACGGGAACGTTTTTTATCCAAAAATGAAATAGCGCCCCTAGAGATCCAAGAGGTTAACGGTCTGATATTCTGTTGGTTGTTTCATCTCAACTGGGCTGGCATTTACAAAGCATCTCAGAGTAGAAGTTCTGATCTAGGATCAGTTTTGCCTTTTAGATCCTAATGTATACGATTACATGGACCGGGACGACCGTATCCTAGATCAGCATGCCTACTCTGAGATGCTTTGTTGATATGGGCTTTGACTTGAGGGGGATAAAACACAGAGACAATATGGAGGAGTATGGAGATCAAAGTACAGCAGCAACTTACGCTCCTCACACAACCTAGGGTGGACCCACAGGTTGGTGTAGGGCTAGCAGTGGGAAAGGTATCAGGCATCCTGGTTGTAAGGGGAAAATGTATACACATTTTTGTGTATTAAAGACATGTCTTCTAAGACATGTTGCTTGAATAAGATAAAGACAAATCATTTAAAGGTCCAATGCAGCTGTTCTGTCTCAATATCATATCATTTCTGGGTAACAATTAAGTACCTTACCGTGTTTAGAAGAAAAAAAAATATGTAAAAAAGAAACCAAAATAGCTTCTTAGCAAAAGAGCACAGTAAAACACAGTAAAATCTCATTTTTGACTGCACTGGGCCTTTAGACAAAGCTTTAATTGCAATTTACAATCAAGGGAGTGCTTGCCTTTTGGTGCTCGAGTGCTGGAGCACGTTCTCTCATGTTCTTTACCTGGCAGTAAGGGAAGCAGGAGATCCAGGAGAGAGTGTAGCTGGGCTGGTTGTTGTGCTGGCGCCCGTTACATTGGTAGGAGGCCTGTTGGCCCACAAGATGCCAGCCCACCCCCTGGACCTGGGCCTTCTCCTCAGAGTAGAGCAGGGGCAGCTTCCCCTCCTCATACAGGCTGATCACCTTCAAATCAAAATGTATTTAAAGTGTTAGCTATATCACATGACAATCTGGTAAAACAACAGAAAATCCAAAGGGGGGAGGGAAAAGAGTCACAGTAAAAATGGTAATAACAACCTACCTTCAGCAGTTTGGCGATGTTGAAGCGGTAACGCACCTACACACGGGTGTTCCTCACCTGCAAGTAGAACCACTGAGTGTGCTTCTCTGTGTACAGGTTGGTGCGCAGAGAGAGCAGAGCTCGTAATTAAATTTACCACTGAAATTCAATTAAATAAGATTAGACAGAATGTAAATGGCTGTGGGCATTCATTCACTCATGACTAGGATGAGTGACAATATTAGAAGATTGAAATTAAATCTCACAACACAGAATAAAAATTGTAAATCACTCAGAACTTTGAATGACAGTGTGAGAAGTTTGACAATACTTATGGATGTTATGTACTCACACTCTTGTTGCTTTCAGCAAGTTGCCACACTCGAAGCGTCCCTCGAACAGCAGAGTGGTGTCATCAGCCCCAGAGAAAGACACAGCAGCAGGGGTCAGGGAAGAAATTTATAATTGGTGGAGTACTGTGGATACCAATATTCCTGTGAGCCTGCCCAGGGATAAGAACCTAAATTGGAGATTAATCATATTATATTGTATTATACCCTCTAAATTTATTTCAAGTATCTCTTGGCCAAAACTTGTTTAATCTGTTATTAGTAAAATTAATTTTAAAAAATCTGATGTAATTTGTTTTTACAAATAATAATGTATTTTGACATCTGACCCCAGAGGTCCACGTACCCCACTTTGAGAACCCCTGCCATAGTAGAAACAGAGTAAGCCTAATCCTGGACTTAAATCCTGCTCGCTGGAGAATCTCAATTGAAAGTGTATCTTAGTCCAGGACTAGATTTAATCTGGGTTCGTAAAAGCAGTCCTTCATATTAAAACATACTGTATGCTATATCTGTGCCAGGCAAGAACCGCTCAGTGATTGACACTTTCTAGTACCTCTCTGTGTATCATAGACAACGAGATCCTCAGACTCCGGTCCAAGCTGCTCGTTGGTATTCATCTGAGGGCACAGGGGTTCTGGGGAGGGAGGAGCCCATCCCGGGAGCACAGGAAAGACGAGAGAGAATAGGGAAAATTGAAAATGTTTATGTAAAAAGGTGCTCTTTGGATCCAAAATGGCTTTTTCCAGGCATTAAATGCTCTCTGGTATAAAGTCTAGCTTTCATTAAGTCTACTCCTGAACTAAAAAGCTTGTGATGAGAACATGAAACAGGAAACCGGCTCACCAATATGCTGTATTTCCCCGGGATGACCTCACACTCGTCACCTGTGGACTCCCACAGGTGAGGCACAGCTGGATCTCAAATACCACCTGGGTGCTTCTGGGTAATGGAGACGTTTGGGTTTAAGCCAACATGGTCGGCAGTTTCGGAAGTAGCTACAAGTTGAACTTCATTTTTTTTATTGGTTTGTTGGAAGTTAGTTTAACTAATTTCCAAACCATGTAGCTAATTCAGTGGTTTAATTGTTCTCTGAAACTTCAATGATACAATACACACCAAAAAATGTCAATCTATCCTGCTCTGACAATCAAAACTAACAAGCAAGCTATGGTTGGTGCTGTGTTCATCTGTACTTGGATTATATCTGACTTCTAGTCTTGTGTGAATACTACTCAACATCAAACTGCCGGTGTCTTCATCTGTTCTTCATCCACCTTCTCCTCCTCTTCATCTTTAAAAGATGCGTTGTTGAAAGAGCAGTGGTATGTTCCCCCATGAATGTCGTCCCTCATCTCATTGTCATCCCCAGCACATCCCCTGGAATGACAGGATACTTACTATATCTCAATTTGAATGTACATGGTAATGTACAGATTGCTAGCTTTCATAAATTCCATGGCAAAATCTCTCTATTAAGATAATACTCTAACCCTCATATTGCCTGTTGCAGAGAGGATACGTCCTTTCACCGCAGATGCATGTCCTTCAGAACTGTTTCTACATATAGAACTGTCAGAAATGAATCCCACCTATTTCATTGTCAATAATTCCGTTTTGTTCATATTCTGGATGAAGAATGTTACGCTCACTGGTTTGACACCACAAAATCAACTAAATCCGCTAAATAGCACTGCTAATAACTCCATATTGAAAATATTGTGAAGGTTGAAAAATAGTTCTGAGGCTAAATTATTTAAAAAATGTATAGGTTTATTATCATTTCTACACACTTTCTACCTGGTTTTAGTCATGTAAATTCAGACTGGAGTATTTTTTATTTTTTTTTATCAAAACATTTAAAAAAATATATATGGTTCAATCAGACACTCACAACCCATTCAAAATTTCCAAAACACTTCTATGTACAGTGAGGTTCAACATCAAGTCTTGGATCACCTCTCTCTAAGCCAGCCTCTACCCCCAAGCCACAAGACTGATCCAACAGCTCAACCCTGGGCTGACTATTGCACCCTACTACACACTTACCATTTATAAATAGAGACACTTAAATCCCTTTAGTGCAATAGTTATGTCACCTAACTGCACTATGTAGATATACTTTAATTCTAATTCTATCCTGCTAATACACTGCGGTTATTTTGCACATTGGTAAACTATTTCCATACTATATGCCTTTAGGCTATTTTTGTTTCATCTTATTTCTTTGATCTGCATGTTTCTTTTGTACTTGATTTAGTTTAGTGTTATTTTTTAGTATATTTTCAATGTCACTTATTTGATTCCTTTACAATGTCACTTTGATTCAATTTGATTTGACTGGATTTATTTCTGGTCACCTGTTGATCTGGGGAACCAGGACTGGCCCTCATAATCGGATATGTTTCACACACACAATAATTTATAGTACTTGTAAATACTTATAGGAAATCACAAACCGTTTTTCAAATGGACATGGCATTCAATGTATGTTAAATGATAAAAAAAATTGCGAGGTGCACGACCACTCTGGAGGGACACCGGCCTCCCGATTGCTCATTGCTAACTGGGACTCAGTATGCTGCTGCCAGCCTGACTGTAATTCCACCTGACTACACAGAAATGCACCCCGTCAGTTAAAACCTGCTGGCCTGATCTCACTTTGGAGCACTGACATTCAAAAAGACCAGCCACACTTTCCAGATAGAGGCTAAACAGACAATCGTTTTCCTGTGATTTCATGTAGCTACTTATGAAATTAGCTAAATAAGCTTTTTTCTAACAAAAACATACATTTAAATGCATTAATATTGTGATAGCTAGGTTTCATTGGTTAAACCAACCATTCAAGAAGGCAAAAATGTAAATTTTGCTAAAAATGTCATTCATACAGGATTTTGTAAACATCAGCTGTCACCTGTCAAACAACACAACACACATTCAGTGGCAAGTCAGCTAACTTTAGCTCAAATATATATTATTTATAACTCATTACTCTATCTGTGGTTAGCCGCTAAATTGCTAGCTACCTAGCTATCTTCTTTGTTGCTGTTTGGTTAGCCTGAAACTACTTAGCTGTCTATCTAGCTGTCAATATATGTTCCTATGCATTCACTATCTACGGCATAATAGAAATAAATCATTGTTCATGCCTCTCAGTTTGTCGTCTGCAACAGCATCATGGGCAGAGTGTTGTGTTTAAGAGCGTTGGACCAGGCACTTCACCCTAATTTCTCTTAAAAGTCACTTTGGATAAAAGCGGCTGCTAAATTACTAAAATGCTAAAAAAATATGAAGTGGAAAGAGTCGGCATCTTTGGGACGCACCTACCCCCCAAGTGGAAAGTGAACCGTTTACACGGCCACAGTGAAAACCAACATGGCGCGAAATCCCCCACAATCTTCTGATGTCACATCGAAAGACGCCATGTTGCCGCTAGTTCTAAGCACACAAGTATCAATCAAGATGTTAATGCATAAGAACAACAAGACTATGAAGTTACAAGTATCACATTGTTGTTTATGTATAGAAATGCATGATAGCTTCATGAAAAATGTATCAAACCCAGCACAGGCCTATCCTCCTGGTTGAGAACATGCACAGCACATTAACAAGACAAATAAGAATGAATAGAATGGACTTGGAAGCTCTAACCCGGGCAATCAACTGGTAATGTCATGTACTGTCATGTTGTGTCTTGTCTCTGTCCTTTCCCTTCACCCTGTCTCCCTCTGCTGGTCGTTGTTAGGTTACCTTTTCTCCCCCGCTTTCCCCCAGCTGTTCCTTGTCTCCTCTGACTACCCATTCACCCCGTTTCCCACCTGTTCCCTTTTTCCCTCTGATTAGGTCCCTATATCTCTCTCTGTTTCTGTTCCTGTCCTTGTCGGATTCTTGTTTGTTGTGTTTCATGCCTGAGCCAGACTATCGTCATGTTTGCTGTAACCTTGTCCTGTCCTGTCGGAATCTGCCGGTCTATCTGAGCCTACCTATGTTTGGTTATTAAAGAAGCTCTGTTTAAGTTAGTTCGCTTTTGGGTCCTCATTCACTCACCATAACAGAAGAATCCGACCAAGAATGGACCCAGCGACTTCGGATCCTCTCCACTCAGCCGTCGGGATCCAGGGAGCGATGCTAGGCAGACACGAGCAGGAAGTGTCTGCTGCTCGACATGCCGTTGAGACCCTGGCCACCCAAGTCTCCAACCTCACAGAACAGGTTCACCATCTCCGCCTCGATCCACCGGCCACTTCCAGGGCTTTCGAATCTCCGGAGCCCAGAATCAATAACCCGCCGTGTTACTCTGGGGAGCCCACTGAATGCCGCTCGTTCCTCACCCAGTGTGATATTGTGTTTTCTCTCCAGCCCAACACTTACTCCAGGAGCACTGCTCGTGTCGCCTACGTCATATCTCTCCTTATTGGACGGGCTCGTGAGTGGGGCACGGCAATCTGGGAGGCAAGGGCTGAGTGTACTAACAAGTATCAGGACTTTAAGGAGGAGATGATACGGGTTTTTGATCGATCTGTTTTTGGGGAGGAGGCTTCCAGGGCCCTGTCTTCCCTATGTCAAGGCAATCGATCCATAACAGACTACTCTATTGAGTTTCGCACTCTTGCTGTCTCCAGTGGCTGGAACGAGCCGGCCTTGCTCGCTCGTCTTCTGGAGGGTTTCCGCGCAGAGGTAAAGGATGAGATTCTCTCCCGGGAGGTTCCTTCCAGCGTGGATTCCTTGATTGAACTCGCTATTCGCATTGAGCGACGGGTTGATCTTCGTCACCGAGCTCGTGGAAAGGAGCTCGCGCTCTCCGTCGCCTCCCTCTCCGCATCACTACCATCTTCCTCTGCCGGCTCGGGTGCTGAGCCCATGCAGCTGGGAGGTATCCGCATCTCGACTAAGGAGAGGGAACGGAGAATCACCAACCGCCTCTGTCTCTATTGCGGTTCCGCTGGTCATTTTGTCACTTCATGTCCAGTAAAAGGCCAGAGCTCGTCAGTAAGCGGAGGGCTACTGGTGAGCGCTACTACTCCTGTCTCTCCTTCAAGATCCTGCACTACCTTGTCGGTCCATCTACGCTGGACCGGTTCGTCAGCTTCCTGCAGTGCCTTAATAGACTCTGGGGCGGAGGGCTGTTTTATGGACGAGACCTGGGCTCGGGAACATGACATTCCTCTCAGACAGTTAAAGGAGCCCACGGCCTTGTTCGCCCTGGATGGTAGTCCTCTCCCCAGGATTCAGCGTGAGACGCTACCTTTAACCCTCACTGTTTCTGGTAATCATAGTGAAACCATTTCTTTTTAAATTTTTCGTTCACCTTTTACACCTGTTGTTTTGGGCCATCCCTGGCTAGTTTGTCATAATCCTTCCATTAATTGGTCTAGTAATTCTATCCTCTCCTGGAACGTCTCTTGTCATGTGAAATGTTTAATGTCTGCTATCCCTCCTGTTTCCTCTGTCTCTTCTTCACAGGAGGAGCCTGGTGATTTGACAGGGGTGCCGGAGGAATATCACGATCTGCGCACGGTGTTCAGTCGGTCCAGGGCCACCTCTCTTCCTCCACACCGGTCGTATGATTGTAGTATTGATCTCCTTCCGGGTACCACCCCCCCCCGGGGTAGACTATACTCTCTGTCGGCTCCCGAACGTAAGGCTCTCGAAGATTATTTGTCTGTAGCTCTTGACGCCGGTACCATAGTCCCCTCCTCCTCTCCCGCCGGAGCGGGGTTTTTTTTTGTCAAGAAGAAGGACGGGTCTCTGCGCCCCTGCATAGATTATCGAGGGCTGAATGACATAACAGTGAAGAATCGTTATCCGCTTCCTCTTATGTCTTCAGCCTTCGAGATCCTGCAGGGAGCCAGGTTTTTCACTAAGTTGGACCTTCGTAACGCTTACCATCTCGTGCGCATCAGGGAGGGGGACGAGTGGAAGACGGCGTTTAACACTCCGTTAGGGCACTTTGAATACCGGGTTCTTCCTTTCGGCCTCGCTAACGCTCCAGCTGTCTTTCAGGCATTAGTCAATGATGTCCTGAGAGACATGCTGAACATCTTTGTTTTCGTTTACCTTGACGATATCCTGATTTTTTCACCGTCACTCCAGATTCATGTTCAGCACGTTCGACGTGTCCTCCAGCGCCTTTTAGAGAATTGTCTTTTTGTGAAGGCTGAGAAGTGCACTTTTCATGCCTCCTCCGTCACATTTCTCGGTTCTGTTATTTCCGCTGAAGGCATTAAGATGGATCCCGCTAAGGTCCAAGCTGTCATTGATTGGCCCGTCCCTAAGTCACGCGTCGAGCTGCAGCGCTTTCTCGGCTTCGCGAACTTCTATCGTCGTTTCATCCGTAATTTCGGTCAGGTGGCAGCTCCTCTCACAGCCCTTACTTCTGTCAAGACGTGCTTTAAGTGGTCCGTTTACGCCCAGGGAGCTTTTGATCTCCTCAAGAATCGTTTTACATCCGCTCCTATCCTTGTTACACCTGACGTCTCTAGACAGTTCGTTGTCGAGGTTGACGCGTCAGAGGTGGGCGTGGGAGCCATCCTTTCTCAGCGCTCCCTCTCTGACGACAAGGTCCACCCATGCGCGTATTTTTCTCATCGCCTGTCGCCGTCGGAACGTAACTATGATGTGGGTAACCGCGAACTGCTCGCCATCCGGTTAGCCCTAGGCGAATGGCGACAGTGGTTGGAGGGGGCGACCGTTCCTTTTGTCGTTTGGACTGACCATAGGAACCTTGAGTACATCCGTTCTGCCAAACGACTTAATGCGCGTCAGGCGCGTTGGGCGCTGTTTTTCGCTCGTTTCGAGTTCGTGATTTCTTATCGTCCGGGCTCTAAGAACACCAAGCCTGATGCTTTGTCTCGTCTCTTCAGTTCTTCAGTAGCCTCCACTGACCCCGAGGGGATTCTCCCTGAGGGGCGTGTTGTCGGGTTGACTGTCTGGGGAATTGAGAGGCAGGTAAAACAAGCGCTCACTCACACTCCGTCGCCGCGCGCTTGTCCTAGGAACCTTCTTTTCGTTCCCGTTCCTACTCGTCTGGCCGTTCTTCAGTGGGCTCACTCTGCCAAGTTAGCCGGCCACCCTGGCGTTCGGGGTACGCTTGCTTCCATTCGCCAGCGTTTTTGGTGGCCCACCCGGGAGCATGACACGCGTCGTTTCGTGGCTGCTTGTTCGGTCTGCGCGCAGACTAAGTCCGGTAACTCTCCTCCTGCCGGCCGTCTCAGGCCGCTTCCTATTCCCTCTCGACCGTGGTCTCACATCGCCTTAGATTTTGTCACCGGACTGCCTTCGTCAGCGGGGAAGACTGTTATTCTTACGGTTGTCGATAGGTTCTCTAAGGCGGCTCATTTCATTCCCCTTGCTAAGCTTCCTTCTGCTAAAGAGACGGCACAAATCATCATCGAGAATGTTTTCAGAATTCATGGCCTTCCGTCAGACGTCGTTTCGGACAGAGGTCCGCAATTCACGTCTCAATTTTGGAGGGAGTTTTGCCGTTTGATTGGGGCTTCCGTCAGTCTCTCTTCCGGCTTTCACCCCCAGTCTAACGGTCAAGCAGAACGGGCCAATCAGACTATTGGTCGCATCTTACGCAGTCTTTCTTTTCGTAACCCTGCGTCTTGGTCAGAACAGCTCCCCTGGGCAGAATACGCCCACAACTCGCTTCCTTCGTCTGCGACCGGGCTATCTCCTTTTCAGAGTAGCCTCGGGTACCAGCCTCCGCTGTTCTCATCTCAGTTCGCCGAGTCCAGCGTCCCCTCCGCTCAGGCTTTTGTCCAACGTTGCGAGCGCACCTGGAAGAGGGTCAGGTCTGCACTTTGCCGTTATAGGACGCAGACTGTGAGGGCTGCTAATAAGCGTAGAACTAAGAGTCCTAGATATTGTCGCGGTCAGAGAGTTTGGCTCTCCACTCAGAACCTTCCCCTTAAGACGGCTTCTCGCAAGTTGACCCCGCGGTTCATTGGTCCGTTCCGTATTTCTCGGGTCATTAATCCTGTCGCAGTTCGACTTCTTCTTCCGCGATACCTTCGTCGCGTCCACCCGGTCTTCCATGTCTCCTGCATCAAGCCCGTCCTTCGCGCCCCCGCTCGTCTTCCCCCCCCCCCCCCATCCTTGTCGAGGGCGCACCCATCTACAGGGTCCGTAGAATTTTGGACATGCGTCCTCGGGGCCGTGGTCACCAGTACCTCGTAGATTGGGAGGGGTACGGTCCTGAGGAGAGGAGTTGGGTTCCCTCTCGGGACGTGCTGGACCGTGCGCTGATCGAGGATTTCCTCCGTTGCCGCCAGGTTTCCTCCTCGAGTGCGCCAGGAGGCGCTCGGTGAGTGGGGGGGTACTGTCATGTACTGTCATGTTGTGTCTTGTCTCTGTCCTTTCCCTTCACCCTGTCTCCCTCTGCTGGTCGTTGTTAGGTTACCTTTTCTCCCCCGCTTTCCCCCAGCTGTTCCTTGTCTCCTCTGACTACCCATTCACCCCGTTTCCCACCTGTTCCCTTTTTCCCTCTGATTAGGTCCCTATATCTCTCTCTGTTTCTGTTCCTGTCCTTGTCGGATTCTTGTTTGTTGTGTTTCATGCCTGAGCCAGACTATCGTCATGTTTGCTGTAACCTTGTCCTGTCCTGTCGGAATCTGCCGGTCTATCTGAGCCTACCTATGTTTGGTTATTAAAGAAGCTCTGTTTAAGTTAGTTCGCTTTTGGGTCCTCATTCACTCACCATAACAGGTAAACTCACGGGTACACTGGCAATGGCTGCCTGCTATTGTGATGCAATAATTGCCATGGTATTTTGGAATATTCTGTCAGCTGATGCTGGATTGCCATGGTAATGCAGAATGTTAATTCAAATGATGCTAACTGATGTGGCTCATGCAATGGAAGGCAGTTTTTATCATGTCAGTTCAAATCACAGCACAAATTGAAGGGTACATTTCCTGATTTTACTTCCTGGGATGGGTACACTCAAAATGGCTGCCAGTCCACCCATTATGCCACCACTGACTTGAACGGAGACATCTTTCTAGTCATTTGTTATTTCTATGACATTATAGCCAGACTCAATAAATCTCATTATGTCATTTGTGATTAGGAAATATTAAACTGTCAGGGCGACAAAACAAAACCAGAAACGACAATGTAAACAAACCAAAGCAAGACGTCATAACGTGCTCTATCTGAAAGTTCTCAAGCAGCTGCTGGACCAGCCACCCTTCCATCTGTCAGTATCAGAAAACTGGTTCTCGTTTGCTTGTAGCCTACAACAAGCATGTAGGTTACTCTACTGTATAAAAATGTACCAGTAGACAGAGCTGGCTTTCGTGATTATAATCCATAGTGTCCAACATGCTGCTGGCACTAGCGTGCTGACAAGCCTGAAATATGGTCCAACAAGCAAGTGTTGCACTAGGAAAATATGCTCACATCCCTTCCTGAATGAAAAACACCCACAATTCCAGTTCATTCAGAAGCTCAACCTAGGAACCTCAAAGCAACTTTGTGCCGTGTACAACATGCAATATTACACGTGTATTCTGTATCACTCAACTCTCATTTATGACTCTCTTTCATATTGAGAGGGATATAGCTAAATATGTATTGTTGACGGGGCGCAACTTCAGTTTTAGAAGTCGGGGGGAAATAAATCAATAAATATTCAGTCGGATAAACACTCCAAACAGCTTACTCGACCGCTTGGTCCTAAAGCACACCATTACCTCATTTTGTATCACATTCCAATGATAAAACTGGTAACTGATAAAAGTTTCTCTTTTCCAACACATATTTTCATTGAGGTATTTGGGTTGTTTGCTGGAACTTTGTGGTCAATTCTCAACCACACCACAAGACCTACTGGCTGGCTCTGCTTCCTATTTGAAATGGTCAGAGAACCAAGTGCATAATGTCAAGTGTCAAGGAGGGTAAAGGAGGGTCATTTGCTACAGACAAAAAAAAGGGTAACGTTAGAACACTCTTACCGTCATCACCTTCATTCATCTCTTACCTTCATTATCTCTTGTGGCGTGAGGCACTGCTGTTCCTCATGCACTGCTGCTTTCACGTTAGATATCATATACATTGTTCATTTTGAAATGGTCTGTAATGACCTGCCAGGTGGCAGGGATTTTTTTTTAACAGGGGTCTTGAGCCAAGGGGAGAAAAGGTCATAAGGAGGGAATTGAAGACAACTGCATTGGACACATGTTCACACACCCATATTGTATGTAACTTGCACCATTATAAAATTATTGATGTTGATGTTATTAATGTTATTTGTAACAAGATCTACCTCTTCTCAGAACACTTATCCAAGGGTTGGAAAATATATGACCAGGTATTTAGCCTATGGCACCTAGTAAAATGGTAATTACGCAGTAATAGCCTATGAATTAACCTACTTGGCATTTGTTTGATTTACAGTGAACCATTAACATTCTAGCATGGAACCAAACTAAATTGCTTCATGATTAAGTGAAACGGAACAATTCGGTTAGGATCAGACTATGTAGATGCACCCCCACAGGATCAGAAGACGCCTGTTGCCATGAGCTCATGAGCGCATATAGGCCACTAAGACCAGCGTTGGCGCAACGGAACGTTGGAGGAGTATGCATCTGTGTTTATTTATAGGTGCCTCTAAGGTTCCCTAGCAGATATTTGCTCTCTGAGCTGGATTGAGTTACACCTACTGCTCTGGTGGACGCCGAAAACACAGCGACATCTTCGCAGTGTACACACGCACCCGTGCACGCACGAACACATGTAGGGAACACCCAGTCATTGATCTACAAGACCTTTTGCATGCCTAACAACCCCAGGAGAAATCAGTGGTCTACTGCAGTCAAACTGTGCACTGTGCCCAGCTTCGCACGCTGGCCACCGGGAGGTAGGCGGCCTGTTCTTGCACATCTGTGCAGCACCTTCATCCTTCAAATGCTAAAATGGCTTTTGTGTTATTAGGCTTTATTAGTTGAGTGAAAACAATAATAACCTAGGAAATTACATAAGTTATCTAAGGGCTGTTGAAAATTGTGTTTTACTGGAATAAAAGTAGAAACAACTAATCTGGCAACACCTGGTGAACATGGTTTACAATGGATTTGATTTCGATTCTTCAGGTTCACCATCAGCAATATTTTGGTAGTTTTGCTTAAAAAAATCTATGTACAGTATATGGTCATTTTTTAGATATACAGGGTAAAGTTGATCCTTCCATGACAATGACAGCAATCCACTTTTGCAATGTGCATGGTCTAAGCGGGAGAAGAAAATAAACTCACTCCATAAAAATGGCCAACTGGTTTAAACCATTCCATTAGGCCTGTGGAATGGGGGTGAAATCCAAAATCGTGTTATATAGTCATTGGCTATGTCATAGCTAATTTGTAAATGATAGATATTGATATATTAATAGCTCAAACACTTAATCTGCAACAATGACAAGTTAATTAGTAGGTGATGGTGACTTCAGAACCAAAGTGGGGGGGGACAAAAACAATATACTACATTGCCCCCCCCTCCCCAATCTGATAGAGGTAGTGTAAATGCAGTACAGTTGAAGTCAGAAGTTTACATACACTTAGGTTGGAGGACATGTACTTTGTGCATGACACAAGTAATTTTTCCAACAATTGTTTACAGACAGATTATTTCACTTATAATTCACTGTATCACAATTCCAGTGTGTCAGAAGTCCACATACACTAAATTGACTGTACCTATAAACAGCCTGGAATATTCCAGAAAATGATGTGATGGCTTTAGAAGCTTCTGATAGGCTAATTGACATAATTTGAGTCAATTGAAGGTGCACCTCTGGATGTATCTCAAGGCCCACCTTCAAACTCAGTGTCTCTTTGCTTGACATCATGGGAAAATCAAAAGAAATCAGCCAAGACCTCAGAAAAATATTGCAGACATCTTCATCCTTGGGAGCAATTTCCAAACGCCTGAATGTAACACGTTCATTTAGCAGGACAGGATATATCCTCCAATGGATTTTTGAATGAATAATGCTTCCCTAATTTGTATTCGGACTCTTGGCCCCTGACGTGGCATATGTGTTATAGGGGAGACAACTAGTTCTATTAATAAAAAAATACATAAATACTTTTGGAAATTGACCATGAAAGCTGATTATGGTTCAGAAATTGAACTTTGCATATTTTTATTTTATTTGTCTGCTGGCACCACAATGTTTTCACGGTTCGATAGAAGCTCCTGATACGGTGGGACTGGCGGTGTGTCTGGAAGCAAAGCTTTTAACATACCAACTCTACTGTCCACTATCACCTCAATGTTTTCACATCACATTTGTGCCATTTCCTAATTGTCTAGACCAGTGAATAACAAGGTAGAGGAATGAATCATTCTGCAAAACACGGACTGTCACATCAGACAAGTTAATTACACTAACAGTTCAAATGAGAGCACATCAGAGACATAAATTAGGCAAAACTACCTGCTCCCTTCATAAACTTAAAGCAACTTTTTTTCAGGTGCTGTCTGGTGGAGTACACTAGATGGCTAAATTGAGGCTGAGTGGTGGCCAATAACAGATGTCGTCTTTGATACATACTTGTAGAGCTACAGCATATGGCTCGTTCCTTTCATCCAGGAACTGAATTACAGCAAACTTCTTGATCTAAAGACAGGAGAGAATGAGAGAGAACTAAGCATAGAGACCGCTTACAATCAAAAATAATAATTTACACTCCAATCACACAATACCCAGTGAAAACCTAAGATATTTACCTTGTGAGAGGCGAACAGAAACAAACAGGGCTATGCCATGTCTACAAGTGGCTCAATGGAAAGCCAGCTTATCCGTTCTGGCAAGGAAGAAGAATTCTTCAGCACATTTGTAGTGTTGGTGAAGAGGAGAATATCTGATAATCCAGAGAGGTGAAAAATGCCTATCTTGGAAGACGGCAAAGGGGTAGGTGAAGAAATCAACCATGTTCCTGAACCTCTTGTAGACTACGAAAGTGTTGCCCATTTCATTGACGACCACATTCTGTACAACAGCAATGTCCTGGTTTTGTAACAGGACACAGTTGTCTCCCTCTGTCCTTTTCACAGTAAATTCTCCAAAGTAAAACTCATACTGATTTTTCACTGCCAGCCCATTAAGGAATGGTCCGTGCTTTTGAGGTGATCATTCTTCTGTGTTATTTCTTATCTGACAGTCGACAAACAACCTGCTCCAGTGGGTGGGCGAAGCAGCTTTTTAATATGGGGAAAAGAGGGTGGCAAAGAAGGGAGTTGCAAACATGAGATCTGTGCTCCAGTATTCTGTCAGGGAGTTCTTCTTTACTATTCCCATGAGAAGGACTGTCACCAGGAAGGTACACATTTCACTAATAGTGGTTGTCACCCATTTAGCGAGTTTCCCCCTCACTCCTGGCTCTCTCTTCTCCTGTAGCTAAAAGGCATAGTGATTAATCTCCTCTACTATGTCTCCCACCAGCTCCTCTGTCAGAAACAGCTTGAAGCACTCTGCCTCAGAGGAAAATGGCAAGGGGATTTGCACTCCAGACTGGGACTCATCAAAGCAAACAGCAGGGCCAGGAGGGGTGAAATGGCTGGCGTCCTTCCAGCTACCACAGAACTCCACTGTACTGCATCCACTGTTGGTCTGCCTCCATCACCACCAGCATCTTCAAATGGACCTGGGACTTCGTCAAGTGGACAAGGGGGCCTCCGATTCAGAGTTCTAAATGGCTACAAGGTTGGGGGGCAGCTCCTCACGGTCACTGTCAGAATTGAATTTTGGACTTTCATACTCAGACTCATCGTCAGAATTTATAAAAATGTCCAGAATTTACGCATTTATGAGTTGTCTCCTTTTGAAGACATTGCTAATGCTACAGCTTAGCTCGCTAGCTACATACATAAACAACAACACTGAATGGCTCAGAGTGGGAGTGAGAGGTTACATGATTGACTGCCGGCACACACCACTTGTATCAATAAATCACCATCAGAAAGTGTTTTGTGTGGTAATTATTTATTTATTTACTGTTTTATTTACATGTTTTCAAGTGCTGGTGACAAATCATGCATTCCGATTCTTGCATAGATTGTAATGGACACATATTATGTGTGTAAAATACTTTTTTGAGGGTTGTACTGATTATGATGAGCTAAGCTAATTCTAGCTATGTGTGGAGCCATGTTTGTTGACATACAATGCATTCTGGGTTTCACGTAAACGTCTGTCAGACCAAAGATGTTATAACAAAATGAGGTGAGGAAGGGTTCACTCATTTTTCGAGTAAACTTCCGAAAGTGAATGATGTGATGTGAACAATGGTACACGACACATCCCCTTCAACATGCATACTATAGACCAAACTCATCTGGTCTCCTCTTATTATCTTTGGTTGATGCGAAAAAACAGACATGGCGGCGTGCACAAACTACATATCGTCGGATTACTTCCGATTTCTAGAAAGCATTTTACTCAAATATTTGTTGATCAATGGTGAGCTCAGCTGTGATGTGATTAATTATAAATAGTATTTGCTATTAGCTAATTCATAGTGTAGTTTTTGTCAGCTGAGAGTTTGACCTAAAAATATGACCGCTTGTGTTACGTTAATCTTTCCTCAGTTAGCGCTAGGACAAAGGTTGTTTACATTTTCCAGTTTGGATGATTGTGTTATGCTGTACCTACTTCTGTGAATGTCTGAACATTGATTCCAAAAATAAACTGGTCACATTCTGGACATAACTTTGTAAGGACAGTGTTTGTGCAAAATACTTCTGTGAAAAAACAGTGTGACTAGCTCAAATGCTGATTGTTGTGTCAAGCGAAACTGGACGTTGTAAATAAGCATTCTAATCAAGCGTTCTAATCACACCGGTTTGAGCGTATGCTACAGGCACCACACCCGTTTGTTGGTACGTGTGAAAAGGTTAATAGTACTATTCCCTAACATACGCAGTAATTTCCCTTATTATCCCATGTGCATCTTGCTATGCACCATATGCTATGCACCATATGTATCTCCTGTACATATATAATAACACCAAGTGTTATTGTTAGTGGCTGCAGACCACGTAGACACTTCTTATAAATGCCTACAGACAGCTGTCAGTGGGGCTTTCCATGATACCGTTACACCCTTGCTCTAGTCTTCTCATATAGCCTCCTCTCTATAAGACTATGGGTATCTTTTTATGCGTTAATCGCCTTAATTTGAATGGTTTTATCATAAAAAAATCATTTAAATTGACTTACTGAAATCAGTTTCCGTCCCTCAATTGTTTTCGGGTGATGTGTCTCCTCCTGGTCAGCTCACAGTAAGGGTCTGGTCTGGGCGGGTCTCGTCGTCTTTTGGTTAGACTGGAATTTCCCTCACATTTCATAAAAGGCGCCACCGGTTTTCCTCGCAGACCACCACTGGAAAGCTCCGCAGGAAGAATCAATCATGATGTTCACGGCGCCAAATTGTCATGGATATTCTACACAAAGACACTCGAAGTCAATCTTAAATTAATCATTGTTAATTATCAGCAAGCTGGAGAGGTTCCAACAAACTCAAGTACACATGTTGATCAGGAGCTCTACACGGGGAAGTCCTGTTAGTTATTTTATATACAGATAAGTTATATTTGCATGATTCAGCTTATTCATCATTCATAATTAATTAATCATTAACATTTGCTTCATTCATGTGACAAACAATATTAGGTAATGCAATACTGGGTCATGCATGACCAATACCCCACGAGGCTTCTTCTCTCTAAGCTGAGACCTTGAAACTGAATTATACCAATACTGATAGTGAGGATTCGTTCAATCAGTCACTTGCATGAACACAGAAATTGGTTATTAGAAGAACACAGAAATTGGTTATTAGAAAAGCGCAAACATAAACATTTCCATCACGCAGCCTTATACTATTTTTTTTTTTTTAAGTCATTACCATCACAATAAACAAAAACGGGAGGCAACAGTCATGAAGTATAATTGACTTAACAGCCAAGGTGTATTATTTTTAACATATTATTAAAATATACCAAACAAAATTATAAACACAACATGAGTTACAGTTCATATAAGATCATTGTGTTGTGTGAAGAACTGCACATTTTAGTGACTTTTTATTGTCCCCAGCACAATGTGCACCTGTGTAATGATCATGCTGTTTAATCAGCTTCTTAAAGTGCCACACCTGTCAGGTGGATAGATTATCTTGGTAAATTATCACTAACAGGGATGTAAAGAAATTTGTGCACGACATTTTCGAGAAATAAGCTTTTTGTGTGTATGGACCAACACTTTACAGGTTGTGTCAATATTTTTGTTCAGTATAGTACTCACTTATAGGAATGGGTAATTGTTTTTAAGTTGTTCTGAAGAAGGCCATTGAAGGCCGAAACATCAATCTTTTAAACTTGTCAAATAAAACAATGTATTTTTTTATGGTGAGCGAGCGTGAGACTTTGAACTTTTGAAGTACATTTAAAACATGCGGGCAATTAACCCACTGTTTGCAAGTGGAGAAAACTAGACATACTGTCTATAAATACTTGAACCAACATGGTTGTGGGAGAAACAAGCAGAGTGTTACTGAAACTGGGGCAATTTTACAAAAGTTAAATCATGACCTGGATGTGGACAGAGAGGTTTTGGATTGTATCTTCTCCACACCTTTTGTTGTTTAGAAATAGGGAATGTACAGTAGAGCACAAAGTCAATTTCAGTGCTGTACAAGGACAATAGTGTCTATTCAATATAAGTTATTCTAGTGGCTTACTAACGATACATTTACTCTGAGACATAAACGGAACAAGTTTAGATCCCAGACCATGACGGACCCTCCACCTCCAAATCGATCCCGTTCCAGAGTACAGGCCTCGGTGTAACGCTCATTCCTTTGACGATAAACGCGAATCCAACCATCACCCCTGGTGAGACAAAACCGCGACTCGTCAGTGAAGAGCAATTTTTGCCAGTCCTGTCTGGTCCAGCTTTCATGGGTTTGTGCCCATATGTGACGTCGTTGCCTGTGATGTCTGGTGAGGACCTGCCTCGCAACAGGCCTACAAGCCCTCAGTCCAGCCTCTTGAGGACAGTCTGAGCACTGATGGAGGGATTGTGCGTTCCTGGTGTAACTCAGGTAGTTGGTGTTGCCATCCTGTACCTGTCCCGCAGGTGTGATGTTCGGATGTACCGATCCTGTGCAGGTGTTGTTACATGTGGTCTGTCACTGCGAGGACGATCAGCTGTCCATCCTGTCTCCCTGTAGCGTTGTCTCAGGCGTCTCACAGTACGGACATTGCAATTTATTGCCCTGACCACATCTGCAGTCCTCATGCTTCCTTGCAAGATCACGCAGATGAGCAGTGACCCTGAGCATCTTTATTTTGGTGTTTTTCAGAGTCAGTAGAACGGCCTCTTTAGTGTTCTATGTTTTCATAACTGTGACCTTAATTGCCTACCTTCTGTAAGCTGTTAGTGTCTGAACGACCGTTCCACAGGTGCATGTTCATTAATTGCTTATGGTTCATTGAACAAGCATGGGAAACAGTGTTTAAACCCTTTACAATGAAGATCTGTTGTTATTTGGATTTTTACGAATTATCTTTGAAAGACAGGGTCCTGAAAAAGGGATGTTTATTTTTTTGCTGAGTTTAGATACTTGGCTACACATGAGTTATTACTCAAATAAAAAAGAACATTCTCGAAGACCTTTGATGTCCCCCCCTGATTAACAACTGTGAAGAGGACAGCGTCTCAGTCCTGGAACTGATCCACTTACAGATGCCAGGCAGGGCTTGGATTCAGATCTGTGTTTAAATAATATTTGATATCTTTTGAATACTTTGAGCATTTGCTTTAACCTGCCTGTAGAGTGAGATGACTTGGATTTGCAGTTTTGGAAATATTATTTTGCTCCATTAAAGCCAGACAAGCTCAGTCAAGCATAGATAATGTTTTTGAAAATATTTTAAATAGTATTTGAACCCAGGTTTGCTTGTATTGGAAGTTTCCGACTGCCAATGCTGTCTACTAAAAAAGGGCTTGATATGATCAAGCAGTGAAATCATGCTCTGAGGAGGAGGAGATAGAATGTAGAATGCAGAGGAGGATATTTCGAGGAGGAACCCACAGTGTCGGGTTTCAGCCTCCTCTTGCTCCATGCCCGGTTGGTTAGTTACTTATCAGTGAAACCATGGCCATCAACGTTAGATAACAGCCTTCTAAAATGGGTGCGCGGCCATCAAACCCTCCCCAGGAACTGGCATAGAGCTTGGCTTGGGGACCTAGGGTGTCTCCTTAATCCACATAGGAAGCCTAAAGGCTGGGACAGACATATCTGGGTGTCTGAAGATGGTTCAGACCTGGGTTCAAATACTATTTAAAATATTTCAAATACTTTGAACAGTTGCTTTCACCTACCTGGAGTGCCATGTGGGTGGGGGTTTGCACTTTGGGCCTTTTCTATTGGTTCCATTGCAACAGGCAAGCTCAAATAAGAGCAGATACATTTGTTTAAATCATTTTTAATAGTCTTTGAATCCAGGTCTGGATGCCTATGCCCTAAGCCTCTGATCACACACATACAGTACACTATATATGCAAAAGCATGTGGACACCCCTTCAAATTAGTGGATTTGGCTATTTCAGCCACCCCCATTGGTGACAGGTGTATAAAATCGAGCACACAGCCATGCAATCTCTGTAGACAAACATTGGCAGTAGAATGGCCTTACTTAAGGGCTCAGTTATTCAACGTAGCGCGGTCCTAGGATGCCACCTTTCAAACAAGACAGTTCGTCAAATTTCTGCACTGCTAGAACTGTCCCGGCCATCTGTAGGTGCTATTATAGTTGTGAAGCGGAAATGTCTAGAAGCAACAACGGCTCAGCTGCGAAGCTCACAGATCGGGACTGCCGAGTGCTGAAGCGGGTAGTGTGCAAAAATAATCTGTCCTCAATTGCAACACTCACTACCGGGTTCCAAACTGCCTCTGGAAGCAACGTCAGCACAATAACTGTTCGTCTGGAGCTTCATGAAATGAGTTTCCATGGCCGAGCAGCTGTACACAAGCCTAAGATCACCATGTGCAATGCCAAGCGTCAGCTGGAGTGGTGTAAAGCTTGCAT
Organism: Oncorhynchus mykiss; assembly: GCF_057628025.1. Classification (NCBI taxonomy): domain Eukaryota; kingdom Metazoa; phylum Chordata; class Actinopteri; order Salmoniformes; family Salmonidae; genus Oncorhynchus; species Oncorhynchus mykiss. The sequence goes on along the minus strand of NC_143022.1, from coordinate 54,758,101 downwards.
CATTGGAGCAGTGGAAACACATTCTCTGGAGTGATGAGTACCGCTTCACTATCTGGCAGTTTGACGCACAAATCTGGGTTTGGTGGATGCCTGGAGAATGCTACCTGCCCCAATATATAGTGCCAACTGTAAAGTTTGGTGGAAGAGGAATAATGGTCTGGGACTGTTGTTCATGGTTTTGTCACATCTGCCCCTGCTATGCCCTCTGGTGTTCATCCAATGTCTTCTTGACCTGCAGTTACTCCCCCTGTACACTCTCTCTCGGTCTCCCTCTCCCTCTCTGTGTGATTGTGTGGTTGGAGACAGGTGTGCTGGAGTCAGAGCAGATCCTTACCAGCTGCAACTCGTTCTATAATCAAGACCTCTACAAATACTCAGTCCTGCCACTTCCACTCTGCCAGATTGTAATCTCTGCTCAGTCAGTTCATGATTCTAGCCATTTATGATTATTCAAGATCCTGTTACACTGCTGTGCCTGTTTCCCTGCCTGACACCGTTTATCCTCTCATTGCAGTTACCGCTCTGTCTCTGGCTCCAGTCCACGTCCAGTTCCACATCTCACCACCCAACTACCTTGCTCTGGATTTTACTCACCACCACTACCTTGGGTTTCCCTCAGGACCTGTTTACCCTGTTCTACTCAGCCAACTCCAAACGCAGTCTCCACATCTCTTTTTTCTGCAACTCATCCAAGCTTCCCCGGATCTGCACTCCATATCTCTCTGTGTAACAATAAATATTTTGGTTCATTCATCCCGGTTTCCTCATCTGAGTCTGCTCTTGGGTTCAACTGTGTTGCTCCACCTAACAGGTTTGGGCTAGGCCCTTACGCTCCAGTGAAGGGAAATCTTAACACTACATCATACAATGGCTTTCTAGATAATCCTGTGTTCCAATTTTGTGGCAACAGTTTGGGGAAGACCCTTTCCTGTTTCAGCATGACAATGCCCGAGTGCCCAAAGCGAGGTCCATACAGACATGGTTTGTCGATCAGTGTGGAGAACTTGACTGGCCTGCACAGAGCCCTGACCTCAACCCTATCGAACACCTTTGGGATGAATTGGAATGCCGACTGCAAGCCAGGCTTAATCGCCTAACATCAGAGCCTGACTGCACAAATGCTCTTATGGCTGAATGGAAGCAAGTCCCTGAGGCAAGGTTCCAACATCTAGTGGAGAGCCATCTCCCAGAAGAGTGGAGGTTGTTACAGCAGTAAAGGGGGGTACAAATACATATTAATGCTCATGATTTTGGCAGAATTGGAAAAACTTGAGTAAAAGTAAAGATACACTTGAGTCGTTTTCTATTAAGGTAAGTCACCTGGTAAAGTACTACTTAAGTAAAAGTCTAAAAGTATTTGGTTCTAAATATAGTTAAGTATCAAAAGTAAATGTAAATGCAAAAATATACTTAAGTATTAAAAGTATAAATCATTTCAAATTGCTTATATTAAACAAACCAAACGACACGTTTGTTTTTAATCTACAGATAGCCGGGGGCACACTCCAACACTGAGACATCATTTACAAATTAAGCATTTGTGTTTAGGGTGTCTGCCAGATCAGAGGGAGTAGAGATTTGTGTCTTGGACCATTGTATGAATTGGACCATTTTCCTGTCCTGCTAAGCATTCAAAATGTAACGAGTACTTTTGGGTGTCAGGGAAAATGTATGGAGTAAAAGGTACCTTGTTTTCTTTAGGAATGTACTGAAGTAAAAGTTGTCAAAAGTATAAATAAAGTAAAGTACAGATACCGCCAAAAAACTACTTAAGTAGTACTTTAAAGTATTTTTTACTTATGTACTTTACACCTCTGGATTTTGTAATGAGATGTTCGACAAGCAGATGTCCACATATTTCTGGTCATTTAGTGTACATACACAGGGGCTAATCGGGATAGCATTAACAGATCTTAAGGTTGTTTAGACCCAACACTTTCACACTTCTAATGAGATGAGTTGGCTCTCCTGCTTTCTATGTTAGACATGTTTATAATACACTAGGAGGAGGAAGCAGTAAATGCCTGTCAAGATATACAGTAGCCTTTTGTAACTCATTTAATTTACTCTCATATCATGACATTTTATTCTTACATTACTTAGAGTAACTTTCATGAATAAAACCAGATATTTTGGCCTTAGTTATAGTGAAACACGTCAATTCTAGTCTTCATTTTGACTGCTTGTTGCAAAAGTGAATCTAGCTCTTTTTGCCTCTAGTGGTTCAACTATACCATTGAAATCGTGTGGAGGGGTTCGGTATGAAATACTCTCCCTTCTGCACGTGCTGGATGGTACCACCTGAAGGCTTACTATAAAAGCAAGCACCTTATTTGTAGTGATGGGCATTCTTTTTAGACTTTTTAGTGAGCCGGCTCATTTGGCTCCGTTCTGCTAAAAGGGCCATTCATTTGGCTCCCAAACGGCTCTTGGTTCAGTAGCGCTTAAAAATACAGTGCCTTGCGAAAGTATTCGGCCCCCTTGAACTTTGCGACCTTTTGCCACATTTCAGGCTTCAAACATAAAGATATAAAACTGTATTTTTTTGTGAAGAATCAACAACAAGTGGGACATAATCATGAAGTGGAACGACATTTATTGGATATTTCAAACTTTTTTAACAAATCAAAAACTGAAAAATTGGGCGTGCAAAATTATTCAGCCCCCTTAATTAAGTTAATACTTCGTAGCGCCACCTTTTGCTGCGATTACAGCTGTAAGTCGCTTGGGGTATGTCTCTATCAGTTTTGCACATCGAGAGACTGAAATGTTTTCCCATTCCTCCTTGCAAAACAGCTCGAGCTCAGTGAGGTTGGATGGAGAGCATTTGTGAACAGCACTTTTCAGTTCTTTCCACAGATTCTCTATTGGATTCAGGTCTGGACTTTGACTTGGCCATTCTAACACCTGGATATGTTTATTTTTGAACCATTCCATTGTAGATTTTGCTTTATGTTTTGGATCATTGTCTTGTTGGAAGACAAATCTCCATCCCAGTCTCAGGTCTTTTGCAGACTCCATCAGGTTTTCTTCCAGAATGGTCCTGTATTTGGCTCCATCCATCTTCCCATCAATTTTAACCATCTTCCCTGTCCCTGCTGAAGAAAAGCAGGCCCAAACCATGATGCTGCCACCACCATGTTTGACAGTGGGGATGGTGTGTTCAGGGTGATGAGCTGTGTTGCTTTTACGCTAAACATAACGTTTTGCATTGTTGCCAAAAAGTTCAATTTTGGTTTCATCTGACCAGAGCACCTTCTTCCACATGTTTGGTGTGTCTCCCAGGTGGCTTGTGGCAAACTTTAAACAACACTTTTTATGGATATCTTTAAGAAATGGCTTTCTTCTTGCCACTCTTCCATAAAGGCCAGATTTGTGCAATATACGACTGATTGTTGTCCTATGGACAGAGTCTCCCACCTCAGCTGTAGATCTCTGCAGTTCATCCAGAGTGATCATGGGCCTCTTGGCTGCATCTCTGATCAGTCTTCTCCTTGTATGAGCTGAAAGTTTAGAGGGACGGCCAGGTCTTGGTAGATTTGCAGTGGTCTGATACTCCTTCCATTTCAATATTATCGCTTGCACAGTGCTCCTTGGGATGTTTAAAGCTTGGGAAATCTTTTTGTATCCAAATCCGGCTTTAAACTTCTTCACAACAGTATCTCGGACCTGCCTGGTGTGTTCCTTGTTCTTCATGATGCTCTCTGCGCTTTTAACGGACCTCTGAGACTATCACAGTGCAGGTGCATTTATACGGAGACTTGATTACACACAGGTGGATTGTATTTATCATCATTAATCATTTAGGTCAACATTGGATCATTCAGAGATCCTCACTGAACTTCTGGAGAAAGTTTGCTGCACTGAAAGTAAAGGGGCTGAATAATTTTGCACGCCCAATTTTTCAGTTTTTGATTTGTTAAAAAAGTTTGAAATATCCAATAAATGTCGTTCCACTTCATGATTGTGTCCCACTTGTTGTTGATTCTTCACAAAAAATACAGTTTTATATCTTTATGTTTGAAGCCTGAAATGTGGCAAAAGGTCGCAAAGTTCAAGGGGGCCGAATACTTTCGCAAGGCACTGTACCTACAACCATGAAAAAATGGAATATCTCTCATGTAAAGCCTGCAGTCGCCTGCCATTATGTCAGATCGTGACATGTGAGTTCAAAGACATTTTTTACATTACCAAATGATTACATGACCTGCAAAAAAACTAGGAAAAACATGCACTCACTGCAAAAATGTGTGTGGACCAGAAAGAGCATCGCTCATCACTATCTATTGTTCGTGCAGTGAGGATTTACAATCTTCAGGGAGCCCAGTGAGCGGTACTTTCACAGATGCGATTCGGTTCCCGAATCGTTCACCAAAAAGAGCTGCCAAAAAAAGAGCCGTTAGTTTGCGAACAACCAATCATCACTTATTTGGCGATGGTCTTGGTAAGTGGAGTGTGACAATATATTTTTTTGTGATGCTTCCTTGACTAGACTACTGATGTTACAAAAAATTCTAAAGGCAGTGTAAGGCACATTTGAGAATATTATGACCAAATTCAATGTTTTGCTTAATGTTTCATACACATCTATTTGCTTTTACGGAGAAAAACAAAACATGGAGGCTATGAGGATTATACACTGAGTGTACAAAAATCTAAGAACACCTGCTCTTTTCATGACATAGACTGACCAGGTGAATCCAGGTGAAATCCTTTATGTACAATATTCCTCCCATGCCCACCACACACGTCTAATTCTGAAGAGTAAAATAATACCTGTAAGAGGGATTGCCCTGGCTGTAGTTTTTATTCAGTACCCAAGACCAATCTGTGAGTTAATTTGACCATTGGAAAAATATCACAATTTTCAAAGTGATGATTGCACTTTTCTTCCCAACACAATACTGCAATAAATGTGACTGCACTTTCAAATAATATTTTTTTGCGCCAATGGGAGACTCGAACTTACACCACCTACGTTAAGCAATTCCCCCACCCACAATGCTCACCTGAATGATTTTTATTTTTTATTTTAAGGAGTTGGGCAAAGGCTGAAATTGGGGTTGAGAGTTACCCTTTAACTATGCATAATGAGTTCAACTAAACCCTTAGTTCCCATCGAATGTTGTTCCTGACCATACAAAAATATGCTTGCCAATAAAACAGGCGTTATTATTTTCCTTCAAAAAATGTATACAATATCCTCGCAATATTGAGATATTCCCCACATTCTTAGATATCATTTTGTATCTCACCTGCTGGCTGTCTAAATGACAAAACCTTAAAGGAGTCTTGAGACAAAAGTGGATGGTCTTACTGTAAGACGTCTGTGTAAATGGAAACCTACTCGAAACAGAGGCTTCCCAGACTCTGACTCTGACTCAAGCTCCACATCCACATACTCGTGCCTTCCATTGAAGCCCTGGTACCACTTCCCCTGCAATGCATTTATCAGGTCAAGTCAAAGGCCCACTATTTCATATCCAGCAACATAGTTGGCACAATAATGATGGGATCCAAAGGCCGTCAGCCAAAGCTGTTGACCTCTGAGACTGACCTAACGAAAATACAATATCATACCACACATACGGTCTACAAATGGTATTTCATCTTCATGTACAGTTATTGAATCGTGCGGTTAACGCTGGCAGATGGACGGACGGACGGACACACATGGAAACTGAAAGTCAAGGAAGTCACCCACCGTTCCCCACTGTGATTACCTCACGTCAGTGCTGCTTGGTGAAAGGAAGGAGGAAAGCTCATCTCTGCTATATTTAGATAAAGAGAGGCTGCATGGTGAAATGAGTGCAACTGTGTTCAAAGTCGGTAAACACCACTTCCACCCAGAAGGAACTTGGCGCAGTGTTTCATCATCATGACATTGATATTAATACTTCCATACGGAGGATCACATGGCATCAGGCCTCATCTCCGACGTCAATCCCTAACACCAAGATTATTCCATGATAATGATGTGATAATAATGAATTGATCTGGATACATTGCCAATGCCATGCTTTTCTGTGGCGTGGTCGACAACGAGTGTATACATGCAGTCCTTGTCGCTCAGTCTCTAACGTCCTATAAGAATATCTAACGTCCTATAAGAAGGAAAGACTTGGATTATATACACTATATCCATGCATTTATTTTGACAAGTCAACGTTGGTTGATGAGTTCATGTTGTGCTTCAATGTATGCATGCTTGTGTACTGTGTACATGGGAGCGCTGTGGGACCTGGCATGACCTCTATGTTGCCTTCCGTTAGTGGTGTGAATGACTTGAGGATATCCTGTTGCCATGGAGGGTCTCCTGCACCCATAGGTCAGGACACCCATAATGAGGGGGTCGAATGTGCTTCCTGTCAGCATTTTACACGCCTCAGGCTCCATTGGGAAGGGGGGTGGGGGCTAACTAAATTATATTATTTTTCAGTCAGCTATAATAACCCATGTCCATTACATTAGTTACAGAGTTACTTTTTTCCCCAGATTCACACATGCAATATATTAACTCTGGGAAAGAAGTGAGTCTCTCAGAGGCAAATTAGGTGACTGGTCATCAGTTAGTGCTGTTTTCAGTTAAGGCTGCGTAAGAGCATCTGCGTGTCATAGCTTACATGACCAACGGGGGGGGGGGGGGGGGGGGATGTGAAAAATGACAGAGAAATTATAGATCCAGATTCTTGACAGTAATGATGAACCTGGCATTCTTAGAACCTTTTTTTATTCTGACACATTCATCAGCCTGAAGTGACTCTGACTGTTTGTTATTTTACTAGGCAAGTCAGTTCTTATTTTCAATGACGGCCTAAGAACAGTGGGTTAACTGCCTTGTTCGGGGCAGAACGACAGATTTTTACCTTGTCTGCTCAGGGATTTGATCTTGCAACCTTTCGGTTACTAGTCCAACACTAACCACTAGGCTACCTGCCACCTTAGCCTGACCTAGATAGCCGTTTGGTGACCGCTGTATGCTGCTAACAGGTTATCAGTGAGGGGAACCATGTCGCTGACGCTGACATTTGACGCCAACATCCAACCCTGGGTCTGTATAGATAGAGGGAGCAGTTAAGCTGTGTCCACTATGTTAACTGATGGTCACCCATTCAGAAAATGTTTGATCACCACAAAAGTAAAAGTGGAACTTCATTGGCCATCAATTAGCTTTTATAGCATGGGTTGGGTAGGCTACATAGGCTACTGTATCAAAAACGGGTCATTTGAGGAGTATCTGTAGATGCACAGCCTATCTTGGGTTTGGGGCTTCTGTTTTGACACACAGATTAATCAACCGTATATTCCTAGGAAGGATGGTTGATCTTGTTTCGGTTTATTTCTCACAGTCTTCAAAGCACACCATGTGTGAAGCAACTGAAAGCGGTTGTGTAAGAGAGGATTAAATCACAGTGTGGGCAGAGGGCTTCCTGTAATATCAGGAACATGTAATCCATGTAGAAAATACCAAAAATACGTTTTCATTTTGAGGGTTGCAGTCGTTCTTAAGGGGAAAGTTCCCCAAATTTCAAAATTACATTTCATGATTTCCTTACCCTGTAAGCAGTCTATGGCTAAGGTATGACAGCAATCCATGCTTTGGTGTAGTTTCCCTGGCACTGTTTCCACGTGCTAACATTTTAGCCTTTGTGACACAAATCCTATTCAAGTCATGGGACCGATATCAGCATTTTTCAAGCATCAATTTGTTCAAAACATCTATAACCGACATCGTAGAGCTTCACAATGATTTATTGATACCTTTGGATGATTTAGACATGATGTGCGAAAATTGCTAATATTGTTCCAACGTGAAGCTGCATTAAAGCCCCAGTAGTTAGTCCACATTGGAAACAAACATTTGAAATGCAACATAAAAAAAAAACGAACTGGTGAAGTTGAGGAAACTCGGTCAGTCCCTTAAAAAATTATGTCAGTGATTTGTTTCTCTGAAATAAGATATTGGAGCACTGGTCAACACTGCAAGTCCTGAGTTGAGAAAACTTTAAAGAAGTGTAATAGGTGTTTACCAGTTGTGTTAGATTCAACAACATGACACAGAGAGAGAAGTAAGTGACCAGTGGACAGTGCAGCGAGTGTCATCACGTCAGTCAATTTGGGGAGGGCTTCTGGCTGTTTAAAATGGTGTGAATATGATAGCCAATACTGTAGACAGCCAACGGTAGCAAGTAGACAGACTGGAGAGTATTTCAGGACCGTCTGCAACTACAAAAAGTTTATTGATTTAAATGGGGGAAACCAACAAGAAAACTTTTACTGGGCAGAAAAAAAACATATGGTGGAGTAATTAATCATACCATTTGGGAGGCTGGAGTGATACAGTGAGGATTTACTTGGATTCATTACCCAAAGAAAGAGAGGGAGAAAAAGAAAGAAAGAAAAACTACCGAGAGAAAGTGACAGTGGGGGCCGTGGAGGTGAGTGAAGCGCTCACCCTTGAGAGGGGCAAAAGATGACTGTTGTATCCCGTGAGAACCAGGACGAGACTGTGGTAGTCCCTCCCCTGTACCAAGATGATTGCGACGTGGAGCGGGGCGACCAGGAGTGCAGCGAGAGGGTCGTCATCAACATCTCCGGGCTGCGCTTCGAAACTCAACTGAAGACCCTCTCGCGCTTTCCCTCTACGCTATTGGGAGACCCACGTAAAAGGATGCGCTTCTTCGATCCGTTGAGAAATGAGTACTTTTTCGACAGGAATAGACCCAGCTTTGATGCCATCCTTTATTATTACCAGTCCGGGGGAAGGCTTAGGAGACCTGTCAACGTTACCATGGACATTTTCATGGAAGAAATCAAATTTTATGAAATCGAAGAGGAGGTCATAGAGATGTTCAAAGAAGATGAAGGTATGATCAGAGAGGTGGAACGTCCGATGCCTGACAACGAGTTTCAGCGCCAGATGTGGTTGTTGTTTGAGTACCCCGACAGCTCGGGGCCTGCCCGGATGATCGCTGTTGTATCAGTCAGTGTGATTTTGATATCCATACTGATCTTCTGTTTGGAGACATTGCCACGGTTCAGGGAAGATCACAGCACAGACATAGAACTCAGTAATCACCTCATCACGAATGGGACTACTCGCCACAAAAAAAAAAATCCGTTGACAGACCCGTTTTTTATGGTTGAGTCACTTTGCATCGTGTGGTTTTCCTTTGAATTTCTCATGAGGTTTTTATCGTGCCCTAGCAAACCGGCTTTCTTCAAAAACGCAATGAACGTCATTGACATATTAGCGATTGCTCCTTATTTCATCACCCTTGGACTTGAACTCGCTGAGCTACAGGGAGCGGGAAGCGAGCAGGCCATGTCGTTAGCCATACTCAGAGTAATCCGTTTGGTTCGAGTCTTCAGGATTTTCAAACTTTCCAGGCACTCCAAGGGTCTCCAAATCTTGGGCCAGACACTCAACGCCAGCATCAGCGAACTAGGTCTTTTGATATTCTTTCTTCTCATAGGGGTTATTCTGTTCTCCAGCGCTGCTTACTTTGCAGAGACAGACGACCCTGAATCGGGATTCACGAGTATCCCCGCAGCATTTTGGTGGGCGGTGGTGTCCATGACTACGGTTGGATACGGAGACATGTGCCCGGTTACTATTGGCGGCAAAATAGTGGGATCGATGTGTGCCATCGCCGGAGTGCTAACCATAGCCCTACCTGTCCCTGTCATCGTTTCCAATTTTAATTACTTCTATCACAGAGAACGCAATGATGAGGACACCGCCGTGTATACTCACGTGACTTGTGGTCAACAGAATACTTCATTTGGCGAATTCAAATCGACCAGCGACAGCAAACAGTCCCTCGCCAAATCAGAGTACATTGAAGATGATTCTCTCGAGACACTCAGATTTACTAACTTTAGCCCATTTGAACATTACACTGGCAAGCTGACAGATGTATGAAAAAACAAGCAACGCCCTAGCTGGGCAGAAAAAAACGATATCGGTGAGTAGCCAGCCTGAGTACATTTACGGGCGCTTTTACGCAAGCAGTTAGTTGGCATGCAATCTCTCAATAACTTGAATTCATTTGTTGAATACCTTCAGTTGGCCTAATGCTTCATAACAGTAATGTCAAGTCAGTGTCCGGCCTATGCGCATGTTTGAATAACTACACGCAGTTTTACCCACCCTATTACGCACGGTGTTTGTTGGCATATAATCTTAAAATAGCTGGAATGAATTTGTTTGAGACCTTCAGTAGGCCTGAAACTGTATTACAGGTCAGTAGCGTACAGTGTTGAGTGGCTACAACAACTTCTAAAACTGGGTTGCTTTTGGAGAGTTTATAGAATTTCTGAACTCGGAGCGCCACTGTGTGGTTGAAACGCAATCGCGCAGCAGACGCTTCTCAGGTAAAACATTCAAGCAGCTGTTTACGTTACGTGTGCAAGACGTTGCTGATGATGTAAGTGTGTGTATAATTTACTTGTGACTGTGTATACATTTTCCATAAAAAAAAGTTTTTTAGGGATATTTTAGACAGAAGTGATGGAATGTCACCACACACAAAAAAAACATGATCTTCTTTTTACTTCCAGGGGACAAGATCAAAAACCACTGCCTTTCTACTCCACTTGAAAATAAATGCTGATGTAAGTGTGTGTATTATTTACTTATGACTGTGTATACATTTTCCCTAAAAACTTTATAGGGACATTTTAGACAGAAGTGATGGAATGTCACCACAAAAACAAAAAAAAAAACATGATCTTCTTTTTACTTCCAGGGGACAAGATCAAAGACCATTGCGTTTCTGCTCCGCTTGAAAGGAAATGCAGGCATGGCTTTTCCAAATCTAGATGTACTTGTAACTGAAAAAGTCAAGAGAGTGAATAAAAAACACACATGACATGTCTCCATGAACAATTGGCCAGCAATGTGAGATGACAGGTGCTGATGCAACATCCAATGGGGAGCTCGCTGAAGGAAATACGGGTTTGGAGCCTCTGCCTTTAGGAAACCGATAACCTTTGAAAATCAATTAACCTTTCAAAGAATTTTGCTGTCCATTCAATGAACTATGAAATGACTACTGTAGATATCCTGTTGTGTATGGTTGTAAATATGCCTATACTGTAAATTCAATCGTTGTGCTCGACTCAGAATCTTAATGCGAACATATCTTGCTTTGTGTGCCTTTACGTGGATGATTTCAAAGGAACTATTTGGGTAGTCCTTTATTTTATTGAACTATTTTATTGTACAGAGTATCCGATTTTGCCATAAACGTTCCTTGGGAAGCTAGTTTTAAAATCACTAGTCGTAAAATAACTTAACCATAGGAATCTTATTAAGTATGCATGTAAGGAGACATCAATTGTGCTCATGAAATGTCATGAAGATTTATTTATATTTTTGTAAGATTGTTAAAATGTATGTGAACTTTTGAAGAATATATTTTTTTATAAAACAATTCAGAAAATACCTCAATGTGTTTGTTTTGTTCTGGGTGGGTGCACCTTTACACACATTAAAGGGATACTTCGGGATTTTGGCAAAGAGGCCCTTTATCTACGCTGAACAAAAATATAAACGCAAAACACAACCATTTCTAAGGTTTTACTGAGTTACAGTTCATATAAGGAAATCAGTCAATTATAATAAATTCAGTCAATTATAATAAATTCATTAGGCCCCAATCTATGGATTTCACATGACTGGTTACAGATACCTTTTAAAAAAGGTAGGGGCGTGGATCAGAAAACCAGTCAGTATCTGGTGTGACCAACATTTTCCTCATGTAGTGCGACACAGCTCCTTCGCATAGAGTTGATCAGACTGTTGATTGTGGCCTGTGGAATGTTGCCCCACTCCTCTTCAATGGCTTTGCAAAGTTGCTGGATATTGGTGGGAACTGGAACACACTGCCGTACACGTCGATCCAGAGCATCCCAAATCTGCTCAATGGGTGACCTTTCTGGTGAGTATGCTGGCCCTGGAAGAACTGGGATATTTTCAGCTTCCAGGAATTGAGTCCAGATCCTTGTGACATGGGGCCATGCATTATCATGCTGAAACATAAGGTGATGACGGCGGATAAATGGCACAACATTGGGCCTCAGGATCTCATCTCTGTGCATTCAAATTGTTGTCAATAAAATGCAATTGTGTTCGTTGTCCGTAGCTTATGCCTGCCCAAACCATAACCCCACCATGGGGCACTCTGTTCACAACCTCACGCCCAAACGACGCCATGCAAATTCATCCGTGAAAAGCACTTCTCCAGCGTGCCAGTGGCCATTGAAGGTGAGAATTTGCCCACTGAAGTCGGTTACGATGCCAAACTGCAGTCAGGTCAAGACCCTAGTGAGGACGACGAGCATGCAGATTAGCTTCTCTGAGACAGTTTCTGCGGACCCACAGTTTCATCAGCTGTCCAGGTGGCTGGTCCCAGATGACCCCGCAGGTGAAGTAGCTGAATGTGGAGGTCCTGGGCTGGAGTGGTTACACATGGTCTGCGGTTGTGAGGCCGGTTGGACGTAATCACAAATTCCTTAAAATGACATTGGAGGCAGCTTATGGTAGAGAAATGAACATTCAATTTTCTGGCAACAGCACTGGTGGACATTCCTGTGGTCAGCATGGCAATTGCACATTCTTAAAACTTGAGACATCTGTGTTATTGTGTTGTCTGACAAGATTTTAGAGTGGCCTTTATTGTCCGCAGCACAAGGTGCACCTGTGTAATGATCATGCTGATCAGTTTCTTGATATGCCACGCCTGTCTAGGGGATGGGTTATCTTTGCAAAGGAGAAATGCTTACTACCAGGGATGTAAACAAATGTGTGCATACAATTTGAGAGCTTTTTGTGCATATGGAAATTTTTTGGGATCTTTTATTTCAGCTCATGAAACATGGGACTAACACTTTCCATTTTTGTTCAGTGTACTTCCCCAGAGTGAGGTGAATTTGTGGATACCACTTTTATGTCTCTACGTGTAGTTTGAAGGAAGTTGCTAACTAGCGCTAGCGCAAGAGTTAGAGTTTATTTGTACTTTTACAGGGACGATGCAAATGAATCAACGTTTCAGTAAAAGTGCCGGTTTTAGCCAGCCAGCTAATTTTCAACCACAGTCCCTGGGTAGGATATCATAAACAATTACAACAACAATACAGACAAACAATGAGCAGTGAGCACATGCAAAGCAACATAGAACAAGCAACACAGACAGAGCAATAGCACAAAAAGCAACAAAACAAAATACAGTGCCTTCGGAAAGTATTCACACCCCTTGACTTTTTCCACTTTTTGTTATGTTACAGCCTTGTTCTAAAATGGATAACAAAAAAATAATGATCCTCAGCAATCTACACACAATACCCCATAATGACAAGGTGAAAACAGGTTTGTAGAAATGTTTGCAAATGTATTCAACTTAAAAAACAGAAATGCCTTATTTACATAAGTATTCAGACCCTTTCAAATGAGACTCGAAATTGATCTCAGATGCATCCTGGTTCCATTGATCATCCTTGAGATGTTTCTAAAACTTCATTGGAGTCCACCTGTGGTAAATTCAATTGATTGGACATGATTTGGAAAGGCACACACCTGTCTGTATAAGGTCCTACAGTTGACAGTGCATGTCAGAGCAAAAACCAAGCCATGAGGTCGAAGCAATTGTCCGTAGAGATCAGAGACAGGATTGTGTCGAGGCACAGATCTGGGGAAAGGTACCAAAAAACCTCTGCAGTATTGAAGGTCCCCAAGAACACAGTTGGCTCCATCATTCTTAAATGGAAGAAGTTTGGAACCACCAAGACTCTTCCTAGAGCTGGCTGCCCAGCCAAACTGAACAATCGGGGGAGAAGGACCTTGGTCAGGGAGGTGACCAAGAACCTGATGGTCATTCTGACAGAGCTCTAAAGTTCCTATGTGGAGATGGGAGAACCTTCCAGAAGGACAACCATCTCTGCAGCACTCCACCAATCAGGCCTTTATGGTAGAGTGGCCAGACGGAAGCCACTCCTCAGTAAAAGGCACATAACAGCCCGCTTGGAGTTGGCAAAAAGGCACCTAAAGACTCAGACCCTGAGAAACAAGATTCTCTGGTCTGATGAAACCAAGATTGAACTCTTTGTCCTGAATGCCAAGTGTCACATCTGGAGGAAACCTGCCACGCATCCCTACGGTGAAGCATGGTGGTGGCAGCATCATGCTGTGAGGATGTTTTTCAGCAGCAGGCACTGGGAGACTAGTCAGGATGGAGCCAAAGATGAACAGAGAAAAGTACAGAGAGATCCTGGATGAAAATCTGCCCCAGAGCGCTCAGGACCTCAGACTGGGGTGAAGCTTCACCTTCCAACAGGACAACGACTCTAAGCACACAGCCAAAACAACGCAGGAGTGGCTTTGGGACAAATCTCTGAATGTCCTTGAGTGCCCCAGACAGAACACAGACTTTAACCCGATCGAACATCTCTGGAGAGACCTGAAAATAGCTGTGCAACGCTTCCCATACCTTCCCATACCTGACAGAGCTTGAGAGGATCTGTAGAGAAGAATGGGAGGAACTCCCAAATACAAGCTTGTAGCATCATACCCCAGAAGACTCAAGGCTGTAATCGCTACCGAAGGTGCTTCAACAAAGTGCTGAGTAAAGGGTCTGAATAATGGAAATTGATGTAAAAATGTATCACTAGCACTTTAAACAATGCCACTTAATATAATGTTTACATGCCCTACATTACTCATCTCATATGTATATGTATATACTTGTACTCATTTAAACTGCTGCATCTAGTGCATCTACTGCATCTTGCCATCTTTATGTAATACATGTATCACTAGCCACTTTAATCTATGCCACATTATGTTTATATACCCTACATTACTCATCTCATATGTGTATACTACCATCTGCTGCATCTTGCCTATGCCGTTCTGTACCATCACTCATTCGTATGTACATATTCTTCATCCCTTTACACTTGTGTCTATAAGGTAGTAGTTTTGGAATTGTTAGGTTAGATTACTCGTTGGTTATTACTGCATTGTCGGAACTAAAAGCACAAGCATTTCGCTACACTCGCATTAACATCTGCTAACCATGTGTATGTGACAAATACAATTTGATACAATACTTATGTAAATGTGTTATTTTATTTTTAGATTTAAAAATAAATACATTTGCAAATATAAAAACCTGTTCTTGCTTTTTCATTATGGGGTATTGTGTGTAGATTGATGAGGAAAAAAACAATTGAATACATTTTAGAATAAGGCTGTAACCTACCGAAATGTGGAAAAAGCCCAGGGGTCTGAATATTTTCCGAAAGTACTGTACATAAAAGTAACAAACTGTTTCCACACCTCACAAACTATAGACAACATGGAAAGTGGCAATACACATCTAGGGATTATGTTCACAAGTCTGATTGGCCTTTGGCCATGGCTTCATGTTTTTTGTGAAGGTGCGATATGTGGTGCAGCTGTGTGTGTCTAATGGCTGTGTGTTGGGAAGCTCTCACAGAGAAAGCAGATTGACTGAAGGTGCTTTTCCTTCAGGGAACTATACAGTCACCTCTCATGGCAGACCTTGTGGATCTGCTGCCATGGGTTTGGGTTTTCTATTTAACAAAGTGGAGGGGGAGCCAGGCCATTTTTTTAAGCATTGATTGGCTCAAAATAAACAGCTCGTTAAGCAGCTTCTGACAGTTGATTTGTAATAGTTGTCAACTTTTAAACATGTTACAATATGGGGTGGCAGGTAGCCTAGTGGTTAGAGCGTTGGGCCAGTATCCGAGATGTTGCTGGCTTGAATCCCTGAGCTGACAAGGTAAAAATCTGTTGTTCTCAACCAGGCAGTTAACCCACTGTTCCCTGGTAGGTCGTCATTGTAAAGAAGAATTTGCTCTCAACTGACTTGCCTAGTTAAATATGATTGGTTACTGGAATCTCAATAGTAACGATAAGTATTCAACATTAGTTGACCTGTGTTACATATACGTTTAAGGTAAAACAACAACAAAAATATGGTCCACTTTTTATTTGGTTTGCAAATGAGAACAAAACAATCAAGTGACGAAACAATTCTATTACAAAGTACTGAAATACACATTTGAATATTCCACAGTTGCAATTAATTTCATGTACGGAAAACGGAAAATAGAATCATATTTTATAATATTAACAACATAGATCCTCCCAAGAATAGTAACTCTTCAATAATATTAGTTATTAGGTATTTTATTAGGATCCCCATTAGCTGTTGCAAAAGCAGCAGCTACTCTTCCTGGGGGTCCACACAGAACATGAAATATGACACAGTACAGAACATTAATAGACAAGGACAGAACTACATAAAAAAAAAAAAAAATTACAGGCACACGTAGCCTACATAACGCATACACACAAACTGTCAAGGTCAAATAGGGGAGAGGCGTTGTGCTGTGAAGTGTTGCTTTATCTGTTTTTTGAAACCAGGTTTGCTGTTTATTTGAGCAATATGAGATGGAATGGAGTTCCATGCAATAATTAGGAAGTGGGATGGGAGTGTCCTTACTTTAAAGTAACTAGTTAATATTGCAAACGACTCCAATAACTTAATTGAAGTGCGACAGTGATATATTAAGTGTATGATATGAATTAATCAATATGGTAGGTCCACTTGTAGCACCAGCTAGCAGCACATCTTAGCAGAATAAACTAAGCAGAGAGAGAGTATGGAGGAAAGACAGAGAGAGACAGAAAGACAGAGAGAGAGAGGGAAAGAGAGAAAGAGAGAGAGAGAGGAAGTCAAGGAGATCCGTTGTGCAGATAGGGAGGGTTGGAAAGACAGCCCATTCTTTATTAATGATACTAGCAGTTAAGAGCTCACTCCACTTGCTGTTTGGCCCCGAAAATGTCTATCAATGGATTGTCAATGGATCATGTCCAAAGATACTTTCCCTGTTGTTGAGTACCCAGTTGACTGTAAAAACCTAAATGGATATTGATTATTAACTTTTTTGGGGGGCACAATAAGTAGCCTAATTGATAAAAAGTGTAGTAAGCCTAAACTCTCATAACACTGTTTGGGTTGTAGCATTAATACTAGACTCATTCCTAATGTTAACCCTGTAGGATATACATCGATTAGGCTACGCATACTTTATTCAATTACAATGTCTGTGGTTATAAACAAACATAATTGTTGTGGGATTTGCCATTGGTGTATTTATTCCTGCTTGTATAGTGTGTACAATCAAACCCCGCTTTGTAAATTGTCATCAGGGGTTCACAGTGAAGACAATATTTTTGGTCAAAAAGAGTGGTACCGATTGGCCTATAGGTGGCGTTGTTATAAGCAGTCCATTGAGAATGATAGAGGCCACCAGTGGCCAAAAGTCCATATTAGCATGGGCAGCCGTATTAGCATGGGCAGCGCCATTGAGGGCTTCCACCATTTTAATGTAGTCAACTGGCTGGGACTTCCAACTGAATTGTCTGATCCCTCCTGGAGACCCTGTTGGAGATATGTCCAATGGGGTCATCAGGATGGATCAGCCAAATGTGAAGAAGAAAATTGACTACTTTAATTAGCAGCAACATAAAAGAGTAAACATACTCCTCATTGCCATCGGAAGAATCCTGTAACATATTCCAGTCTGTTCTAGCAAAACAGTCCTGTAGCTTAGCATCTGCTTCATCTGACCACTTCTTTGTTGACGAGTCACTGGTGCTTCCTGCTTTAGTTTGCTTTTAAGCGGGAATCAGGAGGATAGAATATGGTCAGATTTGCCAAATGGAGGGCGAGGGATTGCTTTGTACACGTCTGTGTGTGTGGATAAAGGTGGTCTAGAGTTTTTTTTCCCTCTGGTTGCACATTTAACATGATGGTAGAAATGAGGTAAAACCCATTTGTTACCCTGCTTTAAAGGTCCTGGCCACTAGGACTGCTGCCTCTGGATGAGTGTTTTCCTGTTTGCTTATGGCGTTATACAGCTCATTGAGTGCGGTCTTAGTGACAGCATCAGTTTGTGGTGGTAAATAGACAGCTATGAAAATTATGGATGAAAACTCACTTGTTAAATAGTGTCGTCTTCAGCTTATCATGAGATACTCTACTTCAGGCGAGCAAAACCTTGAGACTTCCTTAAATATTAGATTTTGTGCACCAGCTGTTGTTTACAAATATACACTGACCGCCACCCCTTGTCTTACCAGAGGCAGCTGTTCTATCTTGCCGATGCAGCATAAACCCCACCAGCTGTATTTTAACCTTATCGTCCCCACAGCAGAGAGGGGACGAATTTGTATGTAGCATAGAGACTCATCATGGATATAACCAGTTTTAACATGGATATAGAGTAACACAGTATATATATATATATTTTTTTTTTTTCAGTTGAGAACAAGTTCTCATTTACAACTGCAACCTGGCCAAGACAAAGCAAAGCAGTGCGACAAAAACAACAATGGGATAAAAAAAAACGTAGAGTCAATAACACAATAGAAAATCTGTATACAGTGTGTGCAAATTAAGTAAGAAGGTAAGGCAATAAATAGTCCAAAAGTGGTGAAGTACTTACAATTTAGCTATTAACACTGGAGTGATAGACGTGCAGATGAGGAGGTGCAAGTAGAAATACTGGTGTGCAAAAGAGCAGAAAAAAACAAAAAACAAAAAACAAATATGGGGATGAGGTAGGTAGTTGGTTGGATGGGCTATTTACAGATGGTCTGTGTACAGCCGTCATAACGCTCAGGAAGGAGACACGTTCTGTCTCCTAGAGATGAACGTACTTTGGTGCGAAAAGTGCAAATCAATCCCAGAACAACAGCAAAGGACCTTGTGAAGATGCTGGAGGAACAAGGTACAAAAGTATACATATCCACAGTAAAACAAGTCCTATATCGATATAATCAGAAAGCCGCTCAGCAAGGAAGAAGCCACTGCTCCAAAACAGCCATAAAAAAAGACAGACTACGGTTTGCAACTGCACATGGGGACAAAGATTGTACTTTTTGGACCTATGGTCTGATGAAACAAAAATAGAACTGTTTGGCCATAATGACCATCGTTATGTTTGGAGGAAAAAGGGGGAGGCTTGCAAGCCAAAGATCACCATCCCAACCGTGGAGCACGGGGGTGTCACACCCTGACCATAGTTTGCTTTGTATGTTTCTATGTTTTGTTTGGTCAGGGTGTGATCTGAGTGGGCATTCTATGTTGTGTGTCTAGTTTGTCTATTTCTATGTTTGGCCTGATATGGTTCTCAATCAGAGGCAGGTGTTAGTCATTGTCTCTGATTGGGAACCATATTTAGGTAGCCTGTTTTGTGTTGGGTTTTTGTGGGTGGTTGTTTCCTGTGTTAGTGTTTGTGCCACACGGGACTGGTTTCGGGTTTTCACTTTGTTGTTTTGGTTATGTGTTCATGTTCAGTTTTCTAATTAAAAAAACATGAACAACTACCGCGCTGCATTTTGGTCCTCCTCTCCTTCCCAGGAAGAATCCCATTACAGGGGGTGGCAGAATCATGCTGTGTGGGTGCTTTGCTGCAGGAGAGACTGGTGCACTTCACAAAATAGATGGCATCATGAGGGAGTAAAATTATGTGGATATATTGAAGCAACATCTCAAGACATCAGTCAGGAAGTCAAAGCTTGGTCCCAAATGGGTCTTCCAAATGGACAATGACCCCAAGCATACTTCCAAAGTTGTGGCAAAATGGCTTAAGGACAACAAAGTCAAAGTATTGGAGTGGCCATCACAAAGCCCTGACCTCAATTCTATAGAAAATGTGTGGGCAGAACTGAAAAAGCGTGTGCAAGCATGGAGGCCTACAAACCTGACTCGGTTACAGCAGCTCTGTCAGGAGGAATGGGCCAAAATTCACTCAACTTATTGTGGGAATCTTGTGGAAGGCTACCCGAAACGTTTGACCCAAGATAAACAATTTAAAGGCAATGCTACCAAATACTAATTGAGTGTGTAAACTTCTGACCCACTGGGAATGTGTTGAAAGAAATAAAAGCTGAAATAAATAATTCTCACAAACTATTCTGACATTTCACATTCTTAAAATAAAGTGGTGGCCCTAACTGAAAAACTGAGTTTAAATGTATTTGGCTAAGGTGTATGGATAATCTGCATTGCTTGCTGTTTGGGGTTTTAGGCTGGGTTTCTGTATAGCACTTTGTGTCATCGGCTGATGTAAAAAGAGCTTTATAAATAAATTTGATTGATTGCAACGATTTGTAGTTTTGCATGATATCTACTTTGATGCTAATAAGTATTTTCGAATCACGCCAGGGTAAGCCAACATGAAACACAGTCCTTATTTTAAGTATAAAATCCTAAAATTCTAAAATACTCCATGGGAAAAATGAATGGTGGAAAAACAATTGGAACCATTTCCTTGTTTGACAGCTAGGTTTTATGGGTATTATGACACTTCCACTGTGGGGCTCTATTGCAATTGAGGACTTCCACCATTTTAAAGTAGTCAACTGGGTGGGAATTCTTTGGAGTCGGTAGCAATCAGCCAATGAAAAATAAAAAATGGAATAGTATATACGTGTGGAAATGTGAAGTTTCTTTCCAAAACGCTATATATCCATTTTCAGAAATGTTGGTAAATGGTCAAATGTGCTTTAATTGTTTAAAGAACTTATAAAAGAGATTGCTATGTTTTTTATCACTATCGAATCATGGCATGGGCTTGTTTGAAATCTATCACTTGATGCTTTCATTCCAGAGACAAATAATATACACTACAGTTCAAAAGTTTGGGGTCACTTAGGAATGTCCTTGTTTTTGAAAGAAAAGCTCATTTTTTTGTCCATTAAAATCAAATTGATCAGAAATACAGTGTAGACATTACTAATGTCGTAAATTATTATTGTAGCTGGAAACAGCAGATTTTTAATGGAATATCTACATAGGGGTACAGATGCCCATCAGCAACCATCACGCCTGTGTTCCAATGGCACGTTGTGTTAGCTAACCCAAGTTTATAATTTTAAAAGGCTAATTGCTCATTAGAAAACCCTTTTGCAATTATGTTAGCTCAGCTGAAAACTGTTCTGATTGAAGAAGCAATACAACTGGCCTCACGAGTCCGCAACTGACAGCTTCAGTTGATTTTTGTAATGATTCTCGTCCTCCTCTTCTGAGGAGGAGTAGTAAGAAGGATCGGAGGACCAATGCACAGCGTGGTAAGTGTCCATATTGTATTTATTATATGAACACAAAACAAAAACAACAAGAACGAAACAGTCCTGAACGGTGGAATACAAAACACAGAACAGAAAAAATTATCACCCACGAAACACTGGTGGAAAAAAGCTACCTAAGTATGATTCTCAATCAGAGACAACTAATGACACCTGCCTCTGATTGAGAACCATACCAGGCCAAATGCAAAATACAACATAGAAAAACAAACATAGACTGCCCACCCCAACTCAAGCCCTGACCATACTAAAACAAAGACAAAACAAAGGAACTAAGGTCAGAACGTGACAATTTTAATGGAAAAAAAGTTTCCTTTCTTTCAAAAACAAGGACATTTCTACGTGACCCCAAATTTTTTGAACGGTAGTGTATATTTTTGCAAAACGCTATATATCTGTCTCACTCAGAGAATTAAGTAGTACTGCTAGGTTTTACACAGTCAAATAAATAACTAAAGAACTACAAATTATACATTTGTGACATCAATATAAAAAAAATACACACCCTTGACATTCTCTCAACCAGCTTCACCTGGAATGATTTTCCAATTTTGAAAGAGTTTCCACATATGCGGAGCACGTGTTGCCTGCTTTTCCTTCACTCTGCGGTCCAACTCATCCCAAACCATCTCATTTTGGTTGAGGTCGGGGGATTGTGGAGGCCAGATCATCTGATGCAGCACTCCATCACTCTCCTTCTTGGTAAAATAGCCCTTACACAGCCTGGAGGTGTGTAGCCTGGAGGCCGTGCGATGTTTATTAATAGTGAGCTTAGGCCAGGGTAAAGGGTGGCTATTTTAAGAATCTCAAATATAAAATATATTTTGATTTGTTTAACACTTTTTGGGTTACTAAATGATTACATATGTGTTATTTTATAGTTTTGATGTCTTTACTATTATTCTACAATGTAGAAAATCGTAAAAATAAGGTTGGCTAGTGATGGCTATTTGAGATAGAATATGTTTTTCAGTTTCTCTGTCCCAGCTTTGATGCACCTGTACTGACCTCGCTTTCAGGAAAAAAAGACATTGGATCATTCTAAATCCAATTTTGATATGTTGAAAATCAAAATATGCATCATGCATTCCATGAACATGTTAGATGGAATAGCTAAGGTCTTTCAGGTCTTGCTTGACATTGATTCTCTGTTCTTTGCGTCATAAAACACACAACTGTCAGTCCCCTTTTGGCCTATGGTGTTACAGACAGTTTTTGTTTTTTTGGACAAGTGACTTGAGCTTTCAGACAAGCAAAAAATCTGTCCTACTTGTCCGAAGCCCTGTAATGTCAAGCCCTGTAAATGATTCCATCATGGGCAACAACTGGCTACTAGAACTGAACTGATGGACATGGGGCAATAAAATTGGGATGTAAACGTGATGTATATGTCCTTAGAAGCTGTGTGAATACAAAGTCACTGCAACCATAGATGGCTGCACCAGACCAGTTGGTGGCACTAAGTGCAATACGTATTGATCAAGTGTCTCGTGCAAATGAATGTTAGATTTCAATTAAGCAGACAAAACCATGTGAAATATTGAGATTAGTTTATCTGTATAACGTTGCCCTATTATGTGGCCTGAACGTAGTGAAAGGTAGGATCTTTTAGTCTGTAAAACGAGAAACAGGAGGTCCTGCCTCTGCAAGCATATTGCAGAGTGTATTGAAGTATTTGGGATTGCTAATTTAGAATGTACCAACTGAGATTTAATAAATGAACATGCTAATGCTTTCAGTGATTGCACGTAAATAAAGATAGTTCCTACATGATAGAGGGCTTGCTTTGGTAACCAACTGATCTTGTGTCCTCTCTGTCATCCTGTGAGACCCGTATATACGTTTTTTTTTTATTCACATCCATGAAAAGGCCCACTACTTTCCAAAAGTAATGGAAATATATGTTATTGTTTGTTTAGGCCTATTAGACCATTTTAAAAACACATAGCAAATAGATGGGGCGAAACACGCAGGTTACTAAAGCAGTTATTCCCATTGTGTTCTATAAAACAAGTGAACAGGTATACTGTAGTTTATCCCAAATGATCAGACATCCCCTTGCGATCATGCACGCAGCCCTTCTAAAAAAAAAAGTAATCTCACTTCATTGCCTTTGAAAAGCCCCCTGTCCTTGAATGAACTCAGTGCAGCTTGACGCAAATCAATCTTAAAACAGTAACCTGCGTGTTTCGTCCCATCGATTAGACTGACAGGACAAACAACAGCATAACGTTGCACCATGCACGAGGAAGGGCAGGGGGTGGAACGTCCGGAGGATGATGATCGAGCGGTCTGTTCTGAGACGCGGTGCTCGCGACCGCTGTCCATGGCGCTGAATCAAGCCACTCCTTGTCGTGCTGAAACGGTCTGCACCGCGGCCGCTCTTTCCGGCCATTGGCCACTCACAGAATTGAGCTGAGTTAGAATACGCACAGTGTTGTGTGTAAACTGTATAAAGTAATGACCGTGCCAAGTTAGACTACTTTTTCCAGAATATCAGTTTATAAGTAGCCTATCATTAGGACCATTGTTGGGTTTTGGGGAAATAATGATTAAGATACCTGCTCATCACCCTCCAGCGGAGCAGATATTGCATCAGTGCTGGCACACACAAATACTCTTGTTTTTTTTGTGGTGTAGAGAGCACTCGTGGCAGCGTGCTTTAGTATAGCCAGTCTGCATTGCGTCGAAACCCGTTCTCTCCCTCCCTCCCTCCCTCTCTCTCTCTCTCTCGCCCCTTCCCTCTATCTCATCATCCACTCTCCTTGCATGTGGAATACATAAGAACAATATACTGAACATTATTAAGAAATGATTATATCTTCACATAAATCGATACCTCCATCTGTGCCGGCTCGAGGTAAAAACAAATTCTAAAATGCTCGTCATCTTGTCTACTCGTAACAGGACATTTCTGCTGATGCGGTAATGTCTTGAAATGGCAAGGGTCCGCTTATTGCCCCTTAATGTATCTCCCCCTGAATTGCAGCATAATAATTTCTCCTGCTCTAAGCCATTCACACCGAAGTGCCCCACCGCACAAGTGACTGTAGGCTACAGAAGTTGCTCACGATTCTCCGACTCCAGCGTGATTTTACAACGAATGTTAAGCGACGGGATCAAGATGTAGACAAATAAGACATTTAAGTTTACCGATACGAAGGGCTCAGACAGTGATGTCTTGAGTGTTTCAGTCTATACCAGGGCCTGCACAGAGGAAATCTCCAATGTGTTGCGGTGGGGTGCGTTGTAAAGTGTTCATGTTTTAACACATGACAACAAAGCTACGGCAGTCCTGGCTGTCCTAGCGGTTGGATGACTGTGCTGAGTCGCGGACAAGACGCAGGTAAGCATTGAAACTGGTGCACTCTTGTCTGTCTGTCATAAGAGGGGTCAGGGGGAATAATTTCAAGGCTATTGTTACAATGTTACTAGTATTTAGAGACTGTGACAGTCAATTGGTATTGCTTTCTATATGACTTTTAGTGCATTTAACGCTTAATTATTTGCGTGAGGTAGCGTATATTTATATATATATTTGCTATATAGGCTATATATAGCATTTACCCTGCCAATTATAATATGCATATTCGATTGCTTTATGTCTAGATTATCACCAATAAAACAATATAATTTACCCCTTTGGACGCTGATAAATAGGCAGGACATATAGCCTAGAGGCTAAATAAATAAATAAATGGTAGAAATTGCTGAGCTAGCAAATATCTCCGCTGTTCCTTCGATCCAATCTTTTCTCTTTTTTTTCTCTGACTGGGTAACAGAGGCAGCAGCAGCAGATGCAGCGGAGAGCAGCAATGGTAGAGTCAGCGAGAACCGCAGTGGAGCCGCACTGAGGCAAAGCAAGCTAGCCCCTTATCTGGGGACTAGGACAACACATAGTTGGAGAAAAAGAAGAGGAATTTAGAAGTAAATTGTATCAACCCAAAACCTGAATGCCGCCTGTTCAATCAGATTAACCGGATAACCGGAATTCCAAAACTCCTTGGACCTACAAGATGACCGTTGTGGCAGGAGATAACATGGATGAGACCGCAGCCGTACCGGGGCACCCGCAGGACGCGTACCCCCCCGACCATGAAGACCACGACTGCTGCGAAAGAGTTGTCATCAACATTGCGGGGATGCGGTTCGAGACCCAGCTCAAAACTCTCTCCCAGTTTCCCGAGACATTGTTAGGCAACCCCAAGAAGAGGATGCGCTACTTTGACCACCTGAGAAACGAGTATTTCTTTGACAGAAACCGTCCCAGTTTCGATGCCATCCTCTACTATTACCAGTCCGGGGGTAGGCTGAGAAGGCCCGTCAACGTTCCGTTGGATATGTTCTCTGAAGAGATAAAGTTTTATGAGTTGGGAGTGGATGCCATGGAGAAATTCCGTGAGGATGAGGGCTTCGTCAGGGAGGAAGAACGTCCTTTACCTGAGAAGGAATTCCAGCGTCAGATCTGGCTGCTTTTTGAGCACCCAGAGAGCTCGGGTCCGGCCAGAGGGATTGCTATAGTATCTGTAATGGTAATTCTGATTTCCATAGTCATATTTTGTTTAGAGACTTTACCCGACTTGAAAGAGGACCCTAGGGGTCGTTTTAAGACTGTAGGGAATCATACCTTTTACTACAAACCAAACATCCTAACCGACCCTTTCTTCATTATTGAAACTCTTTGCATTATCTGGTTCTCGTTTGAGTTGTTAGTGCGGTTTTTCGCGTGCCCAAGCAAGGCAGTCTTCTCCAAAAACATGATGAACATTATCGATATAGTGGCCATCATCCCTTACTTCATCACACTTGGCACGGAGCTGGCTGAGGACCCCGAAGACCAGGACGAGGGCATGGGGGAGCAGGCGACATCTCTGGCCATCCTCAGGGTAATCAGACTGGTCAGAGTGTTTAGAATCTTTAAGCTGTCACGACACTCCAAAGGATTGCAGATCCTGGGACAGACCCTCAAGGCCAGTATGCGCGAACTCGGATTGCTGATATTCTTCCTCTTCATCGGAGTCATCCTCTTCTCCAGCGCGGTGTACTTCGCAGAGGCCGAGGAGAAAGGGTCGTACTTCGGCAGCATACCGGAAGCTTTCTGGTGGGCCGTGGTGTCTATGACAACTGTGGGCTATGGGGATATGGTGCCTGTCACTATAGGGGGCAAGATAGTGGGTTCCCTTTGCGCCATTGCTGGTGTGTTGACGATTGCGCTCCCAGTGCCTGTCATTGTGTCCAACTTTAACTACTTCTACCATAGGGAGACCGAGGGAGAGGAGCAGGCCCAACTCTTAAACGTTAGTGAACCAAACATTAGTGAAAGCAACTCTAGTCGCCGCAGCTCGTCCACTGTCAGCAAATCAGAATACATGGAAATTGATGGAGATATTAATAATAGCATCGACAATTTTAGAGAGGCAAACCTCAGAACTGGCAATTGCACTCTAGCAAACCAAAACTGTGTAAATAAAAGCAAGCTGCTCACAGATGTGTAGAATCGAATGAGAAAACATGGGACTTACATGATGCCGTCACACGTTGAGTACGCCATCCTTTTTGAATGCTTCATTCGCCTCCTATAAGCGCTCTATGGCATTATGACAACAACCATGCTCACCAATTTGAAAGGAATTATTTGAAAGGGGGAAAAATATGAAAATGAAGCTGTTATTAGAGAACACGACAGCTAGAGTAATTCATTATTTAAAAAATGATTATTCAAATACGTATTAAAAAAATATAAAAAAGAAACATCAACTTATATTTAACACGCACACGCATAATCGCGCGCCCTTGGAGGACGACCAACCAACACCACTTAGACGACATATCTGTTTTTATCAGACAAAGCCAGGCGTGATAATTAAAACGTTATGCATCGGTACAGATAACATTTCAGCAAGTGCACACTGCATCAAGGATAAAATGCATCATAAATACCATCTGCTGCGAAGAGAGAGACACGCAAGTCAGGATCTGCAGCACCCAGTCAGTGGTCAGGCCGACCGACACCTGGCCTGAAGTCCGAGGCGACTCCTCTACCCCTCTGTCATCAAAGGATCTACTATCCAGCAAAGCACCTTATAGGAAAAATACTGATAACGGAGGATCACTGATCTCCTGGTTTGGATGTTAAAAGGAGGCTGATGATCTACTTGCCTCAGTCTGAAAGACCTACGGACATCCGCAAAGCTGCTATTTTCCAGCAGTAAAATGCTGTAATTATGATATCAGCAAGTGGTACAATGGAATTTTTGCCCGTTAGATGCAAGACAGCACAATGATATAACAGAAGAGCTTCACATGAGCATGTTTAGAAGAGACTCCCCATACATTTTGATATTGGCATGCGTGACGATGAGACATAACCTTATAATAATGCTACAAATATATTTATTTAGAATTTTCCATCCCCCTATGCCTTCATTCGATTCCCCTTTATTATTCGTTTTCACTTAGAGTGCAGAACTGGTTTGAAATAGTTTTTGATTTGAAAATTCCTAATTATTTAGCGAGTGAATGTTAAAAAAAATCTTAAGGGAAACAGTAACTAAACGAAGATCATAGCATGAGAAAAAGTCAACTGCATTATGGCCTATCGACTAAGGTACTCTGTATCCTAGTATATCTAAATGCATGACGTCAGTATTCAGCTTGTTGCAATTACAGACACTCTGAAAAGTGTATCATACTGTCATGGAAACGAAACGTGGAAACGTAAAAAAAAATCTCTGAACCGTTTCTGAAAGGTGACAAAATATATCCAAAACCCAACTCGGGGATGCTGACTTTCTCATTTAAAACGTAGGAGATCAAAGAAGCAGAATAAATACTTATTATCCAAATGCATATACTCATAAAGCACCAATTTACAGTATTACTTCAATTGTGCAGTGCATGGACCTTTGAACATAGAAAAAGTAAACCTATTATGAGTCAGGCCTTCCATTTCACCACTAAATTTAGGGATAGGTTTGTTTGTTTTCACAAACAAAACAACAGAAACAACTCTCATTTTACTGAAATTAGCTTTTGTTTAATAGATATTGCCAATAATCATTTTGTACATTAGTTGCTAGTGCCTTTACCCCGCTCACCATGCAACAGGCTCAGTGAAAGTGCCTCTGTGTATATAGCCTACAATGGAAATCTATGACAAGTTGAACAGATCAGATGCAAAAGATCTTGCTTGCTTCAGCACTATGATGCTGTTATTATTGTTGTTGATGATGAGGATGATGACGATTGATTATTCGGATCATTATTAATACAGTCAGAGAATGTTTGGTGAAAACAACCATGGAAGTGCACTACCAACATGATCCATAGCTGAGTTGACCCAAGACTAGAACAATATTCCAACACCCCCCCCCCCCTAGTACTTTATACTTCTCCACCCAAGCACCACTTCAAATCAAAAGTGAATATCCATTGCTTTGCTTTGCTTGTGTTGCGGTTGCAATTGATTTATGTGCCATAAAGTCTTTTAAATGTGTCTACCTCAGTGAGGTCACTGCAGAACTCACTGCAGAGCTGCAAGCCAGGCTATTCTTCGATGCATAAACATGCAACATGGCCTCTAAGTGGAGTAGACTGTGGTCATCAGGGCCTGTGTTTATAAATGGTCTCAGAGTGCTTGAGTGCTGATCTAGGATTAGGTCCCCCACTGTCCATGTAATCTTATTCATT
The DNA here is from genome assembly GCF_057628025.1 of Oncorhynchus mykiss. NCBI lineage: Eukaryota > Metazoa > Chordata > Actinopteri > Salmoniformes > Salmonidae > Oncorhynchus > Oncorhynchus mykiss. Next base: position 54,729,225 of record NC_143022.1, on the reverse strand, counting down.
ATGACCTAAAAGACTCATCTGATCCTAGATCTGTACTCCTACTCTGAGATGCTTTATGAATACAGACACTGATGTTAAACTCTTAGATTGGCCCCTAAAAGTAGCCTTAGAGAAGCACTTAGGTCTTAGGACAGACATACTGCACCAACCACCCGTACCCCTATCCCATTTTCATTCCAAGCTACGCACAATCAAAAAATAAAATAAACACATCACGATAGTAGTAGAGTTGACTAGAGCATAGTGATGTAGACTGACTGATTCTCGAAAAACCTGTTGATACAAATGGTTTGGTTTGGATTCTTTAGTATTACAGTTGTTGAGAAGTAAGGCAGGTTTGCTACTGTTAAATCATAGAAATACCCTGGGCAATTTTATCTGCGAATGTCTGAAAGTGTGCCACACTTCATTGATATGTGTATTAATAGAAATAGAATTACTCACATTCATCACAGAACATTGACTTGAATGGGAATGTACATTCTAGCAATTCCATTTCTAAGTGTGTACCTGTCACAGAATGACAATGGAGCAGCCAGGGGCTCTTACACTGATTTTTTTAGCATATTGGAATTTCACTCTGGGCAATATAAGTGCATTATTAGATGCTACACCGTTTTTGCAGGTTCCATTTGCTCAATAGCTACATGTATTGCATAATTGAGTCTTCCAGCTCTCCACAAAGCTTACTGATGCCGTGTGAATCTTGTTTCGTTATTGCAGCAAAATTTGTCCTGTAAGTGTGTGAAATGACCAGATGATTTAGGGTCAAGATATATGTTGCTATGGTAGCGACACAATGTCTGTGACACTGAAGTTGAGGGGTTATACACAAGACAGAAGTTATGAGACCACACGTAAACATGGCTAAAGATTCAAAGGCCCTCATGATGGTATGTCATTTGGTGAAAAGTACTGTACCTTGTTTCCTTTCTCTTTTTCCATTGGCCTTTACTGTATGTATACACCCCTCAACTAAAATGTCTCAGCTAGTGAAGCATTTGCTTTCATCAGTTTGTGCAAAGGCTATACCTTTTGTGGACTAGCAGAAAGCCTCTATGTGCAGATTGGTTATGGACGAGGCCTTTTTTTGATTCTGTGAATCGAGTTGCTGGTCGTTTTGTGCTATATGTTATCGGCTATGTTCTCTTTATTTGCTCATGGTCGTTCTAGTGTATTGCTGGGGAACTTGGAATGTGTCTGTCTACAACAGGTTTGGTGTCCGTCTATGCGAGAGCCTTCCTAGACGTCAGTTCATTTGACATTATGAGGTGAATATGTCAGTGGAGTTGACATATAAGTGCAAAAAAAAATGTTACTTCTGTGTCAGGGATTTTTAAGGTTTCTAACCAAGAGAATGCCATCAGGTCTTAAGAACAGACATATAGAATATCCCAAAATACAACAAATAAAAAGTGATTATCCACATCAACCTTATCTATACCATGTACTAGCTGACCATCAGGTAAATGATATAGTTTTACCATATGTGGTTTCTCTTATGGCCCAGAAGTGTGGTTGGACAAAACAGGTTCTATTCCACCAAATACCCATGATGCAACAGTTCAGAGTGAGGTTGAGGGAACACATGCAAAACCCCTCATGTCACGATACCAGTGCATCCATTGCTCTTGCTGTGAGGGCAATCTATGTATGGTGCTATGCATTCAATTATTCTACAAAAAAAAACAAAAAAAATGCATTCTTATAGTAATGGAATTGCAGTTACCTGTTTCTTAGAAACCTTTGTAAAATAGGAGTTGAACGAATCTATTTTAAAAAAGATGTTGAGGAAAAAGACGATCTCTTGACAAGACATTTACAACAGCGACCATCCTTTTGAACGGTAGTATAGTGTTATTTTTACAGCGACCATCCAATCCCCATCAAACTCAAAGGTCGATCTGGAGTCGTTTTCTAGTTAGGACCCTATGTTGATAAATGGGGCAAAGTAGTCAGTAGCACCCTCCCGGACGGAATTAATAGCCTGAAATGCAATGCACTTACAGCCAGCTGCTGGATTGAATGGCTGTGTGTTTAGTGTGAACTTAGTGTGAAGGAGAGTCAGAGAAGGTGCCTATATTGTTATTTTTTAATAATTTTTTTGCATTCATTTGAAACGCTTTCAGAGATGTATGTTCTTCAGAAGAAAGACGTGTGTGAGAAGGTCTTTTAAAAAATGTAATTCAGAGAAATGACAACACAAAAACCAAAATATAAGTAAACCATACCTATCTAAAAAAGTAGTAAGAAATCATTTAGCTATAGTAAAATAGAGTATAGCAAGAAAATATATATTGCAAAAGGCCAAAACCAATGATGACTATCTTTTCATTGTGTGTCTTATTTTTTGACTTCTGTGGCAGTGTACTACAGAACATGCCATAATATACTGAAATATCAAATACTCTATAATAATGTGTTCCTCTGGCAAGCCATGATAATTAAACTGAAGTAGCCTACTATTATCAATTTATTGTAGGCCTACATTTGAATGATATGGACTACAATCCACTATATTAGCACTATATTAGCATCTGGATATACGGATCGTCTTCTCATTTCATTTCAAGAAATACTGGAAAATTCATCCTAACCAACCACACCATTTAAGAGCGTTTCCAAATGCCCATTACTAAAAACCAACAGATAATGTATCGATAATGTATACATATCTCAACGGCAACCTACTGATCACAAAAACTGCATGGTCAACGGAAGACTGCATGAGCTTTTCAAAACTGTGGATCAGCTATAATAACAGTTGCATCACTTCAAAGAAAACCCTTGCGTTCATCTACACCAAAGCCTTTTTCCAAAAATATGAAATACCCTCCTTTATTATACATTTCTGGTTTTCTTTTTATTGAAAAACATGATCGTTTGCTTAAGATATTGACAAACACTTTGATCTCGGATCAGGCGTACCTTCTGGTTTTCATCTTGGATCAGGCGTACCTTCTGGTTTTCATCTTGGATCAGGCGTACCTTCTGGTTTTCATCTTGGATCAGGCGTACCTTCTGGTTTTCATCTTGGATCAGGCGTACCTTCTGGTTTTTATCTTGAATCAGGTGTACCTTCTGGTTTTCATCTTGGATCAGGCATACGTTCTGACTATTGACATCCCACCATGTTCAAACTAGCCTGGTCTCAGGTCTGTTTGCGCCGTCTTGCCAACTATTTGGTCGTTGTCAGGCCAAACATGTTTGGCAATTACCAATGACAACAATCATAAGAGTTGGCTGTACAGCACAAACAGATCTTTGACCAGGCCATATGTTCATACCTCACTTTAGTTAGAATGGTGATGAGAGGTGACTAGTTTTTGTTTGATGACAAGGAGTGATATGATGGTAGACGTGTGATTACTACGAGTTTGTCGTCCTGTCCATCCATCAGACATGCTTCGCATCCGAAATGACACCCTATTACTTATATAGTGCATTACTTTTGACAAGAGTAGTGCATTAAAAAAGTAGTGCACTAAAAAGGCAACAGGGTGTGATTTTGGATTCAACCATTGTGCATCTACATGTATATAGGAATGACATCCTATAGAAAACCTATAAGAACCTATGGAAATGTGACCAAGTGCATTGTATTTAGGGAAGCTGGCTTGCTTTGGAGCGAGCAGCTCAGCGGCACGAGGGACTGTTGACTCCTGGGGTCTGTTCAGGAGGGTGCAACGTTACAAGACATTCAGATAGAAATGTATTGTGCAGATGAGATATGACCATCTGTCATGTAGAACAGTGAGTCATGTCAGCTATACCCATTACATGTCTAACTGCAATATTCTCAATGTTTCACGTCGCTGAATAAACCCATGCTCTTTTTTATTATAAGTAGTCCATTTGCCGACTGAACATTGCAAATGTGTTCTTTTATGTTTGATCGTCATTATTCATGTTTTGTTTTACGAGGATTATGCTACGATACGCTCAGTTTGTCAGACGTCTGACAAAGGCATCGTCTGTGATCTATGCAAGGGTATTTCTTTTCTTACTTATGTCACACCTCATGATTTCATCGTACATCAAATACAATAAATTTTTAAGGATCTCATTGTGTATTTTCATTTGTTACTTGGTAAAAGGAGGTTTGGCTGTCTAGTCAAGTCTATAGGTGCTGACTGTGTACTTGTGAGCCATTAAGGGTTCAAGTATCCCATTCGGCTTCTATCCAAACCCCATTGGTGACCTTCCCAATGACACAGTCAGTGGACCAGTTTGCACCGGTACTCTCACATTACATTCAGGGGAGTCTTGATCAATTACAAACATCTTAGTACTTCAATATTGATAAACACCTGTATTAATGAATGTGGATTGAAAACTACCCACCCTGCATTCAGGCACTACCTCAAGTATCTGGCTACAGTCCATGTCACCTCTTGCCTACCTGTTGCTCACACTGTGGTTGTTATGAAGCACAAAGCACACGACATCTGAGAACAGCATTACTGTATGTGACATGGGAGAATGGAACTGTGAGTTCACAGGGCTGCAGGAATTGAGCCCTCTTACTCTATAGCTCAGCTATCTATGTAGCTACCATTGTGCTACACACTTCAAATCCATATGTTATTTTTTTCCCAATGGGAATGTTACAGAGAGGGGAGCCAATTTAAAGGTTTTCCTTTACACTAATCCCCATATTCAGGAGATGACCTCTCTCAATTTCATCATACTTCACATGTCATTACTCCATTCCGGGTTCTGAAGAGTGCAAATCTCACTTCTCCCACCACTGGGAAAACTGCCAATACAAAACCACTAGTAAATTACCACCCCAAAAAGCCCAACAGCCTTATTACAATCCAGATATAGCAATGACAAATAGCATTGCAAATAGTTGACAAGGAATGTTGTGTTCTGTTCAAATCAAAGTAAACAACACTCATGGTGCATTTCTCAGCATATTGAATCATTCTAGAGTCCCAAAGCACCCAGCCTGTGTGAGAGTGAGATGCGTTGTGTCTGTGCGAATTTAGGGGAATCAAAATGATTCATCCCCACTCTGACTGTTCCCTGCTGCTGTGCCTGTGCTGCAGAGCTTTGTTACTGCTAGTAGGCTTGGTGCTGCAGAGTCATCATAGTAAATGCTACCTCTCTCTCTCTCTCTCTCTCTCTCTCTCTCTCTCTCTCTCTCTCTCTCTCTCTCTCTCTCTCTCTCTCTCTCTCTCTCTCTCTCTCTCTCTCTCTCTCTCTCTCTCTCTCTCTCTCTCTCTCTCTCTCTCTCTCTCTCTCTCTCTCTCTCTCTCTCTCTCTCTCTCTCTCTCTCTCTCTCTCTCTCTCTCTCTCTCTCTCTCTCTCTCTCTCTCTTTCCCCCCCCCCCTCTCTCTCTCTCTCTCTCTCTCGCTGGTGTTTGGGATATTGCGACCCTGTGTAGTTCCCTTTCTCTTGTCCTCTGCATTGCCCTCAGGAAATGCAGCACTTCTCTCTCTCTCTGCCGGCAGCAGTATAGCAGCTGGGGTGGGGTACGCTGGCTCCTGTCCCATTGCAAACGCTTTGACCGACACCAAAGCTCTGCTGTACTATAGTACAGAGCACAGTATAAAGACAGCGGCTCTATGCTACACTGCTACAGCACCAGCCAGCAATGGTGGAAAAAGTACCTAATTGTCATACTTGAGTAAATGTAAAGAAACCTTAACATAAAATGACTCAAGTAAAAGTGAAAGCCACCCAGTGAAATATTACTTGAGTAAAAGTCTAAACAGTATTTGGTTTGAAATATACTTAAGTATCAAATGCAAATGGAATTGCTCAAATATACTTAAGTATCAAAAGTAAAAGTATAAATCATTTCAAAATTACTTATATCAAGCAAACCAGAAGGCACAATTCTTTATTTTTTTATTTATCGATAGCCAGGGGAACACTCAAACACTCAAGACATAATTTACAAACCAAGCATTTGTGTTTGGTGAATCTGCCAGGTCAGAGGCAGTAGGGATGACCATGGTTGTTCTCTTCTTCTCTTGGCCATTTTCCTGTCCAGCTAAGCATTCAAAATGTAACGAGTACTTTTGGGTGCCAGGGAAAATGTATGGAGTAAAAAGTACGCTATTTTCTATCAGGATGTCGTGAAGTTAAAGTAGGCAAAAATATACAGTACCAGTCAAAAGTTTGGACACACCTTTTTCTTTATTTTGACAAGTTTCTACATTGTAGAATAATAGTGAAGACATCAAAACTATGAAATAACACATATGGAATCATGGCGTAACCAAAAAACTGTTAAACAAATCAAAATATATTTCATATTTGTGATTCTTCAAAGTAGCCACCCTGTGCCTTGATGACAGCTTTGCACCTTCTTGGAATTCTCTCAACCAGCTTCACCTGGAATGCTTTTCAAACAGTCTTGAAGGAGATCCCACACATGAGGAGCACTTGTTGGCTGCTTTTCCTTCACTCTGCGGTCCAACTCATCCCAAACCATGTCAATTGGGTTGAGGTCGGGCGATTTTGGAGGCCAGGTCATCTGATGCAGCACTCCATCACTCTCCTTCTTAGCCAAATAGCCTTACACAGCCTGGAGGTGTGTTGGGTCATTGTCCTGTTGAAAAACAAATGATAGTCCCACTAAGTGCAAACCAGATGGGATGGGGTATCGGTACAGGGTCTCAGCAGCAAAGCACCCCTACACCATCCACCTCCATGCTTCACGGTGGGAACCACACATGCAGAGCTCATCCATTCACCTACTCTGCGTCTCACAAAGACATGGCGGTTGGAACCAAAAATCTCAAATTTGGACTCATCAGACCAAAGGACAGATTTCCACTGGTCTAATGTCCATTGGTCGTGTTTCTTGGCCCAAGCAAGTCTCTTCTTCATATTGGTGTACTTTAGTAGTGGTTTCTTTGCAGCAATTCGACCATGAAGACCTGATTCACCCAGTCTCCTCTGAACAGTTGATGTTGAGATGTGTCTGTTACTTGAACTCTGTGATGCACTTATTTGGGCTGCAATTTCTGAGGCTGGCAACTCTAATGAACCTCTGCAGCAGAGGTAACTCTGGGTCTTCCTTTCCTGTGGCGGTCCTCATGAGAGCCAGTTTCATCATAGCGCTTGATGGTTTTTGCAACTGCACTTGAAGAAACGTAAAAAAATCTTGCAAAGTTCCGCATTGACTGACCTTCATGTCTTACAGTAGTGATGGACTTTTCTTATTTGAGCTGTTCTTGCCATAATATGGATTTGGTCTTTTACCAAATAGGGAAATAGGGCTATCTTCTGTATACCACCCCTAACTTGTCACAACACCACTGATTGGCTCAAAATCATTAAGAAGGAAAGAAATTCCACATATTGACTTATATCAAGGCACACCTGTTAACTGAAATGCCTTCCAGGTGTGCAAAGCTGTCATCAAGGCAAAGGGTGGCTACTTTGAAGAATCTCAAATGTAAAATTTGTTTAGATTTGTTTAACACTTTTTGCTTACTACATGATTCCATATGTGTTTTGATGTCTTCACTATTATTCTACAATGTAGAAAAAAAGTCAAAATAAAGAAAAACCCTTGAATGAGTAGGTGCGTCCAAATTTTTGACTGGAACTGTAAATAGTCAAGTCAAGTCAAGTCAAGTACAGATACCACAAAAAAGTACTACTGTACTTTTCACCACAGCCAGCCACACATACACAAAACAACTGTCTCACACCATGTAGCTGTGTGAGAGAGGGCTGTGTCATCCCTGTGTTGTGTTTGTGTGTGTGTGTGTTTTGTGTACAGTTTGTCCAAACCCGGAGGTTGTAAAGAGACAATAATTCCATGGAGATACTGTACCTGGTATTTGGGATCACTTATCCGCAGTATCCACGCGAGCCTGCGAGGGGAAATTTTAATTGAAACTGTGGTGGAAATCACTGTCTTGTCTCCCTCTCCGTCTGTCTGCTGCAGCAATTGAGGAACTATCGGTCAAGTCAGTGGTACAACAATCAAACCTTCCCCAGTGTCCATCTCATCCCTCCCTGATGTTAATTTCTTTTAATGGTATGATATGAACAGTTGTCTAAAAACTGACTGTTGGTCATACACTAAATGGGAAATTAGTCCTGGCTTGCAGTCGGTGTTCCAATTCCTCCCAAAGGGGTAGATGGGGTTGAGGTCAGGGCTCTGTGCAGGCCAGTCAAGTTCTTTCACACCGATCTCCACAAACCATTTCTGTATGGACCTCGCTTTGTGCATGGGGCATTGTCTGCTGAAACAGGAAAGGGCCTTCCCCAAACTGTTGCCACAAACTGTTGCTGGCGGAAAAGAGGCACTCAGAGCTGACTTTTAGTCCGACTCAGGAGGCGCGCACACCACCCACCGCTTCCGAGTATATTACTCACTAATGTACAGTTTCTGGACAATAAAGTTGACGAGTTCAGGGCAAGGATTTCCTTCCAGAGAGACACCAGGGATTGTAACATTTCACAGAAACATAGCTCTCTCTGGATATACTGTCTGAGTTCTTTCAGCCAGTTGGGTTCTCAGTTCATCGTGCAGACAGGAATAAATATCTCTCTGGGAAGAAGGCTGGGGATGTATGTTTCATGACAAACTACTCATGGTGTGATTGTGATAACATACAGGAACTCAAGTCCTTTTGTTCACCCGACCTAAAATACCTCACAATCAAATGCAGTCTGTATTACCTCCCTCTCTTCGGTTACAGTCACAGCCGTGTATATTCCCCCTCAAGCTGATTCCACAACGCCCCTCAAAGAACTTCACTGGACTTTATGCAAACAGGAAACCACCATATCCATATTTATTGTAGCTAGGCATTTTAACAAAGCAAATTTGAGGGAAACGTTACCAAAGTTTTATTAACACATTGACTGTAGTACTCAAGGTGCTAAAACACTAGACTACCACTACTCCAACTTCCGGGATGCCAACAAGGCCCTCCCCCGCCCTCCCTTCAGAAAATCTGATCACGACACGATTTTGCTCCTATAGTCAGAAACTCAAAGAGGAAGTATCCGTGCTAAGGACTATTGAAGCTGGTCTGACCAATCGGAATCTGAGCTTCAAAATCGTTTTGATCACGCGGACAGGGATATGTTCCGGGTAGCCTCCGAGTTTATCAGGAAGTGCATAGGAGATGTTGTTAAATGACTATTAAAACCTACCCTAACCAGAAACCGTTGATAGATGACAGCATTCGCGCAAAACTGAAAGTGTGAACCATCGCATTTAACCCTGGCAAGTGACTGGGAATATGACCAAATACAAATAGTGTAGTTATTCCCTCCATAAGGCAATCAAACAGGAAAAACCTCAGTATAGAGACAAAGTGGAGTTGCAATTCAACGGCTCAGACAAGAGACGTATGTGGCAGGGTCTACAGACAATCAAGGACTACAAAGAGAAAACCAGCCATGTCGCAGACAGCGATGGCTTGCTTCCGGACAAGCCGATGCGGCCTGCTACAAAGGACTGTGGGCTCTGCTTCTCTGTGGCCAACGTGAGTAAGACATTTAAGCGTGTTAACCCTCGCAAGGCTGCCGGCCCAGACGGCATCCCTAGCTGCGTCCTCAGAGCATGCACAGTCCAGCAGGCTGGAATGTTTACGGATATATTCCATCTCTCCCTATCCCAGTCTGTTGTCCCCACATGCTTCAAGATGTCCACCATTGTTCCTGTACCCTCAGGAGGCTGAAGACATTTGGCTTGGCATGTAAAACCCTCACAGATGCACAATTGAGAGCATCCTGTCGGGCTGTATCACTGCCTGGTACGGCAAATGCACCACCCGCAAACGCATCACCCGCAACTGCAGGGCTCTCTAGAGGGTCTAGCCAACGCACAACCACTATCATCCAGAAGGCGAGGTCAGTACAGGTGCATGAAAACTGGGACCGAGAAACTGAAAAACAGCTTCTATCTCAAGGCCATCAGACTGTTAAAGAGGCATAACTAGCACATTAGAGGCTGCTGCCCTATACATAGACATTAATAACTGGAACACTAGTCAATTTAATAATGTTTACATATTTTGCATTACTCATCTCAAATGTATATACTGTATTCAGTCCTATTCTACTGTATCTTAGTCTATGCTGCTCTGACATTGCTTGTCCAAATATTTATACATTTTTAATTCCATTCCTTTACTTTAGATTGTGTGTGTTGTTAGATATTACTTGTTAGATATTACTGCACTGTTGGAGCTAGAAACACAAGCATTTTGCTACACCTGCAATAACATCTGCTAAACACATGTATGTGACAAATAACATTTGATTTGATTTGAAGTTGGAAGCACAGAATCATCTAGAATGTCATTGATGCTGAAGAGTTAATATTTCCCTTCACTGGAACTTTCCACTGTTCCAGAATCCAATGGCGGCGAGCTTTACACCATTCGACACTTGGCATTGCGCATGGTGATCTTAGGCTTGTGTGCGGCTGCTCGGCCATGGAAACCCATTTCCAGAAGCTCCCGACAAACAGTTATTGTGCTGACGTTGCTTACAGAGTCAGTTTGGAACTCGGTAGTGAGTGTTGCAACTGAGGATAGACAATTTTACTCGATACGCTCTTCAGCAATCAGCAGTCCCGTTCTGTGAACTTGTGTGGTCTACCACTTTGTGGCTGAGCTGTTTTTGCTCCTCGATGTTTCCCCTTCACAATAACAGCACTTACAGTTGACCGGGGCAGCTCTAGCAGGGCACACATTTGACAGACTGACTTGTTGGAAAGGTGGCATCACTGAGCTCTTCAGTACAGGCCAGTCTACTGCCAATGTTTGTCTATGGAGATTGCATGGCTGTGAGCTTGATTTTGTACACCTGTCAGCAACGGGTGTGGCTGAAATAGCCAAATCCACTAATTTGAAGGGGTGTCCACATACTTTTAGCCATGTACTAGTGTATCTGTTTTTAACAGACACATACACACGCAGACACACACACACACGCACACACGCACACACAGGCCTGCTGTTTTTCCTGAGTCAGGCTTCTGGTTTAATTTCAGTAAAGACAGGCACTCACCCCATGTTATTTCCACATGTAATTTGTTTTCTGCATTCAAAAATGTTTATATTATATATAATTAGTGCACGTAACCCCTCTTGCATATCTCTAACAGTCCAAATCAAGTGTTTACATGTACAAAATCTGCTTTGACAGCGATACTGTAGTACCTCCACTTCCTGTAGAATAGTGTATAGCCCTAATCCCACCCCGCTCACTCTTAGGCCTTTACCCCACCCAACACCGAAGGAAGGATGGAAGGAAGGGTGTGTGTGTCTGTGTGTGTGAGTGTTTTTGTGTGTGTGTGTGTGTGTGTGTGTGTGTCTGTGTGTGTGTGTGCATGTGTACATACCTTTGTGTATGTGTATGTAACACCCCCACCCCTCCCCACACATTCATTTCTACTGTGGCCCACTTCCTCGCTGCATTACCTCCATCAAAGAGAGAGGAGAGGCAGGCTGCAGCTGCTGTGCTGCTGCCACACTTGCTTAATTATTAAGGACATATTTCCCCTACTTTGTCCTTGTGGAAATCCACGGGCCTGTCCCAAATGGCACCCTATTCCCTATATAGTGCACCACTTTGTGGAGCTGTCAGGCTGGCACGTTTGGGCCAATGAACCGTGGTCAAAAGGAGTGCACTATATAATGAATAGGGTGGCATTTGAGACGCAGCAGTCCAAAATGTTTTTTTTTTGTTGGAAGTCAGGCAGGGCGGTTAAATGTGCCTGCTCTTTACCTCACGCCACTGACAGCTCTACACCCCGGCAGTAATACAGCAAAGAAATAAATGAGAAATAGATGAGAGATTCAGGACAGACCAGGGAGAAAAGGAAAGCAAGATGAGGGATAGATTACTAGGCGTGGAGTGGCCTAGAACCACATCTTCATTGATTCATCCATTCATTCGTTCATCCATATAAAAGGTTCACCCACGTAAAAGGTAAAACGCTGCTAAAGTAAACAAACCCTCTGTAACAGCGGCCATCTACGATTCAGCACCACGAAAGCAGACGGTGAATGAATCATAACTCTAAGGTTCAGCACGACATGACAGTGGACAGCGGCCATCTAAGGTGTAAATCTTCCACTCACCTACAGCAAAAGTCCTTCCGTTCCTCTGCGTTATCTTGCCGGTTCTTAAAGCTAGATCCAGTCCAGACTAGTCCAGTCTGTTCTTGTTGGGTTAGCAAACCAGTCTAGAATGTGTTCTTGTCGATACCAACCCAGGAAGAAGATCTCATCTTACAGTCCCTCTATACATCATGCAGTGTCAGCAGGCCTGTCTGGGGGAGAAAAGCTGAAAGTTAGCATCATCCAATCCAGGCATTAATATGAATTTACCGATTGGATTACAGCATCGCTGCACATAACACACTGCACCACAGCAGCACATAAGGGGTTAGCCAATAGAAACCACAGAGGAAAAGACAGTTTGAGTGCACAAATGAATGCTGACGTAGGCTGTACAATGTGTGCAGCCATACCATAGATGTACAGTACAGTAGAAAGCTTTGCAAACCCATTACAATCCCTCTAATTGGTCAAGGCACATCTAGACAAGGCCCACAGTTCTTGACTCTATGGCTAAGTCTAGTGCTTTGGATAAATCACTGGAGAAAAGGCTCATTATCCACAAGACCTACTCACTCCCCTCCTTACCCCATCTCCATCTCTGCCCCTCCACCCTCTGCTCCTCCTCCCACCACTCATCCCCTCACCCTCCTCACCCATAGATCACATAGCAGGCAGTCCCATCAGCGCAGCTTGCTCTCTATCTGTCTGGACCACAGTGTGAAAGTCATTCATCTAAGGTCTCCTCTCCCTCTCTATTGATTTTGTATCGCTTCACATACTTCTGTGGAAAACCTCCGCATTGGGCGACTTTTTGCCAGAGTACTTGGTCTTGACCTCTGAGAGGGATAGCCACAGAATGAAAAAGAACACATTCTCTTGTGTCTCTATGGGAGTATCTTTGTTGTTACACTACAACTCGGGTGTTATGGGAGATAAATAGGGATGAATATTAGTTGTAATCGGCCGAACGTGATGTGAGGGTCGGATATTGTGACGTCCAAGATTGGCAATGCAGTATGACTCACCTTACACAGGGAAACCCAGGAGAAAATAGCAAATTCAGGGAAACCAGATATGATTCCCTCTCTGTTACCAGGAACTGTAGGACAGGGCACTGAGTAAAGTGCAGTTAAACATAAACAACTTCCCTTCGTGAGTCACGAACAGACCTATAGACTCATTATTACACAATGGGGCTGTGGGCCAACGGGAGCTGCATGACTGCAACGCACATTTACAGTAAACCCCTTCCACAGGATTATGAGTTGTGAGTTTGCAGCAACAGAGGACTAATCTCTCTCTTTCTCTGCTTTAGAGAGCCTGGGCCTGGTCAAAAGTCATGCACTAAGTGAATAGGGTGCTATTTGGGATAGCTGAAAATTGGGAAGAGTGCTTTTTGCTGAGATGCTGAGAGAGAGAGAGCTGTCTGTCCCAACAGGTTTTACCACCTAGCACCCTGCACCAGGTAATTATAATCTGTCCGTCATCATATGATCCTGAGATGGATTGTGTGTTAGTGACGCCCGGGTCAGCTGTTTGTTCACCTGCACCAGCAATTTATATTCTCCCCAGTCCCTAAACGTCTTTGCTGCACGAGAAAAACGGAGATGAAAGAGGAAAGAGATTACAAACTTTACCGATGTCAACTAGATTGAACCATTCTTTCAATATATGCATTCTATCAATTTATGCCATCAATTTATGCTTATTCTGGTAAGCAATGATTTATTTAGTCTAACTATAGACAAGCTGACTAACAAATAGCATAACAAAATGTCATAAATTATAAGCAGAAACATAGGCCTTTGGGAAAAACAGTACAGCCCACATTCTATATTTGGTGCAGGCCTCAGATTTTCACTTTATCACATACAGTCAGGCGGTTGCAGATGGGTTATTTCAATTAACAAGTTCAAACAGGTGCCATTAATACAGGTAACGAGTGGAGGACAGAGGAGCCTCTTAAAGAAGAATTTACAGGTCTGTGAGAGCCAGAAATCTTGCTTGTTTGTAGGTGACCAAATACATATTTTCCACCATAATTTGCAAATAAATTCATAAAAAATCCTACAATGTGATTTTCTGGATTTTTTTCCTCATTTTGTCTGTCATAGTTGAAGTGTACCTATGATGAAAATTGCAGGCCTCTCTCATCTTTTTAAGTGGGAGAACTTGCACAATTGGTGGCAGACTAAATACTTTTTTGCCCCACTGTACGTATATAGAGTAATGTATGGTAGTTTGTAGGCCAAAACATTCGAACGCTACAGACGATTTTGTGAGAAGACCGATTTTCGGAATGTCTCATGGTCTGACAAACAGTGCTCTAGCTCTGTCACCTTTCCCCGCAGATGCGGAAGTGTGACATCGGCGGATGCGGCGGATTGAGGCGCATCCATTGCAGATATCTCTAACTTAAATTGACAGATTTTTATGGGGATTTTTGTATTATGCTAATTAGATTTCCGCAAGGGGCGGACATCGACTCTAGCGGTTAACCTGTGTGTGTGGGATTCTGAGATGGATTGTGTATATGTACTGTATGCGTGTGTGTGTTTGCAACGTTCTTAGTGTGTGCTCCTGAGATGGATTATGGTACCCTCCCCCAGGTACAGAGGATCATTCAAGGACAGCACAGACATAAGGCACAGCAGCTATAGAGAATACCCTACACATTTTGCAGCAAGCAGGCCCTCTAGGAGGCAGGAAAACCTGGATGTCAGACCTTTAAGTGACGTGTGTGTGTGTGTGTGTGTGTGTGTGTGTGTGTGTGTGTGCTACTCAATTCCCAGAGCAGAAGCTGCAGCAAAAACAGTAACAATGAGCGCATTATTACAGAGTATGATTCATCACCATGCCCATTACTGTCTCCCTGTTCTCACATAGCAAGAAGCACTACAATAACTAGCATGAATACACCATTGCAGCAAAATAAGGCAATCAATAAGTTAATCAATCATTTTTTTTATTTGTTTGAGATTTCTTTCCTGGCCCTGCCAAAGACAAAGCTAACCAGAGGAATCTGACTGGCCAACCCAGCCCGCTCACGCACACAAGCTATTAAAAAACAGTATTGGATTTCCTACAGTGACTTTCCCAGTCATGCAGCCCACAGACTACATGTTCTCTTTTCCATTACAGATTCCAACCTTCAGGTAATACTTGATTCTTACAAAGAATGTCTTACAAACAATTATATATGTAAAACTATTTATAATTCCAAAATACATATCAGGCCTCAATTGTGCAAAATCACTTCAGCTGTGAATGTGCGAGGTGCTTGTTGTGTGAAAGCACTCTGCTCTCCTGTGTGGGTGTGTGATTGCCCGACCAGGAACACTGAGCAGAGAGAGAAAGAGAGAGCAGTGCCTCCCCCTCTACTGCCTCTGTGTTGCTGACTCATTGTCACTGCCCCAGAATCTGCTGGCTGTCTGCATTATTCACATCCTCTGTTAGCTGTTAGTGCCTCCTCAGCACCTGGACGGCCATGGGGCTGCTTGGCCATGGGGGCTGTGTTGGCCCAGGGGGACTGGGGCCTAGGCTGGGATGAACTCAAAAGGCAATGCTGGGGCAACCGGACTCAGAGGGCTGGGTCACGTCTCTGATAAAATGTCAGATTATGTTTAAATCATGGATCTACAATAAACATAACTTTTATAATGAAGAGTGTCCCGCCTCATCTTCTAATGCTGGGCCGGCTGTAGGGCAGTGGGGGCAAGTCTCAGAGGGCAGCTTCAGCCTCCAGTCACCCCAACCTTTTTGGAGGACAATGGTTCTTTGTAGGGCAAATTCGACCTAAAAACCCTTTTCATCATCAGAAGAGTTTTTGGAAGAAAGTGTTCTTTGGTGACTCTATGGAAGGCAAGAAGGATTCTTTGGAAGGCAAGGTAAAGCCTAGCCTTCTTTGCTAGGTAAAGCTCCAACTTATCTCAGCTCACTGGTCACCATAGCACGAGCTCCAGCAGGTATATTTCACTGGTAACCCCCAAAGCCTATTCTCACTTTGGATGCCTTAGATTCCAGTTCTCTGATGCCAATGACTGGAACAAATTGCAAAAATTGCTGAAGCTGGAGACTCATATCTCCCTCACTAACTTTAAACATCAGCTGTCAGAGCAGCTCACAGATTATTGCACATGTACATAGCCCATCTGTAAATAGCCCATCCAACTCCCTCTTCCCCATATTATTTTTTTCTCCTTTGCACCCCAGTATCTCTACTTGCACATTCATCTTCTGCACATCTATCCACTCCAGTGTTTAATTGCTGAATTGTAATTACTTCGCCACTACGGCCTATTTATTGCCTTACCTCCCTCATCTTACCTCATTTGCACACACTGTATATAGATTTTTTCCTATTGTGTTATTGACTGTACGTTTGTTTTTCCATGTGTAACTCTATGTTGTTGTTTATGTGGCACTGCTTAGCTTTATCTTGGTCAGGTCGCAGTTGTAAATGAGAACTTGTCCTCAACTGGACTACCTGGTTAAATAAAGGTGAAATAAAATGTAAAAGAAGAACGGTTCTATACAGAACCCTTCTAAATCTGAATAAACTTTATATTTTTTCCCCTTTCCTTTAAATAGTGCTTTGAGCATGAGTGTTCACCTCAGTGTTTAAACTTGAACCCTCTAGAGTTTAAAAAGAAAGGTGTAAGAATGTTTTAAACTGTAGCCAATATGAGAATATGTCTGCCCAGCAAATTGGCCAGTGATACCAAGTGTTGGTTTTTCAGTGTAACAAAGAGGTAAATTAACACTCAGTGGTGTAAAAAAAACAGTGTTGGTGAACTAGGGGTGACTGTGTCATTTTCACTCTGTGTAAGGTAAAACACTCAAAACCACACACATTATCACATTTCCCAGCATGCTCTATAGCAGGTTGATTTTTTAGAATTGTTTATAATACATTTCCCAAACAAATCTAATCTGTTCGTAGTTGGACTTATTGCACTCGTTACTGAGATGGCTAATCCAGTTTACATGGTTATTTTATTTTATTTTTATTTCACCTTTATTTAACCAGGTAGGCCAGTTGAGAACAAGTTCTCATTCACAACTGCGACCTGGCCAAGATAAAGCAAAGCAGTGCGACAAAAACAACAAGAGTTACACAAACAAACGTACGGCCAATAACACGATAGAAAGATCTACAGTCATCTCGATTATAAATCTTTCCTACCATGGCAGTCATTTTGAATGCAGGTTGTAGGTGAGTAAAAGTTAAAATTGTTAATCTTCTGGCTGGATTTGCAATAGGAATTAAGCATCACTTTGCACACCAGTCTAATGTGGCATGTAAGCCAGGTGTTTCTTAGGGTATGACTATGCCCTCAAAAAAGGCCTTAGGATATACACTGAGTCTACAAAACATGTTTTTTCAATGACATATACTATGAAATCAAACTTTGTCACGTGAAGAATACAACAAGCGTAGACTTTACTGTGAAATGCTTACTACAAGCCCTTAACTAACAGAGCACTTCAAGAAGAGTTAGCAAGTCCAGTTGATAACTATGATCCTTATTGATGTCACATGTTAAAATCCACTTCACATACACAATTCAGTGTAGATCAAGGGGAGGAGACAGACATGGATTGTGTATGTGTGCCATTCAGAGGATGAACGGGCAAGACAAAATATCTAAGTCCCTTTCGAACGGGGTATGGAGGCAGGTACCAGGCGCACCGGTTTGAGTGTGTCAAGAACCGCAACACTGCTGGGTTTTTCACTCAACAATTTCCCATGTATCAAGAATAATCCACCACCCAAAGGACATCCAGCCAATTTGACACAACTTTGGGAAGTATTGGAGTCAACACAGGCCAGCATCCCTGTGGAATGCCTTCGACGCCTTGTACTCCATGCCCCAACGAATTGAGGCTGTTCTGAGGGCAAAAGGGGGTGCGACTCAATATTAGGAAGGTATTCCTTACGTTTTGTACACTCAGTATACGTAATATATTGTCAAAAGAGTTGAATTTGAATAACTAATTAAAGGCTGGTGGAACCGCTCAGAGGATTCTAGGAAGAACCTTTAGATGATAAAAGGGTCCTATGACAAACCCTAATTAGAAGGTTCTAGGTAGAACCCTCAGAAAAGTGTTCTACCTAGCAACCAAAAAGCATTCCCCTATGGGGACAAACCAAATAACTCTACATGGATCTACTTAGCACATTTATTTCTAAGAGTGTAACAGTCACACTGACCAGGCAGACCAGAGGTAAACAGAAGAGAACGATGGGCGCTTGGGCTCAGTGAAAATGATAAATATTAGGTGACAGCTCAACTCTGGCAGGCGGGGTGTCGAAGTCCCAGTGGGAAGACCAGAGGTAACATTATGGACGACGTTGGATTCATAGCATAACCTTGTCTCAGGATGAAACCTCGTATTTAAATAGGACATTCATTTACCGCTCTAGGGAAGAGGGTAAACATTCAGACAACATGGTGTGAGGCAAGTAAGTCACAGACTGGGAAGAACAAAGGTAACATATGAACATGGTTGAGTTCTCATACGGTCATGATGCAATATAATGACCTTGCTTTAGATTGAACTAATTCCGTCAAATAGAAAGACATTCATTCAACACTTATACAGGCAAGAAGATAAACAGAACATCCTAGCTGCGCGGGATGTGTAAGTCACACAGGGAACACCAGCGGTAACATTATGGAAGAGGACGGGTGGATTCATAACGTCATGATGCATTAGCATAACCTTTTTTCAGATTTAATAGGAAGACAGCCATTAACAGTAAGATTAACATTACTCTCCCAGGGTGAGGTGTTGAAATCACAATGGGATTCTGTCACCACATTACAAGACTGACAATAGTGATGTCACAGAATTAGTGTCCCCATTGTTACCTTTAATCTCTCAGAGCTCCTAGAGGACACAGAGCCCACTACTATTCTGCTGCAGGTAGCTACAGAGCCCACTGCTATTCTTCTGCATGTAGCTACAGAGTCCACTACTATTCTGCTGCAGGTATCTACAGAGCCCACTGCTATTCTTCTGCAGGTAGCTACAGAGCCCACTGCTATTCTTCTGCATGTAGCTACAGAGTCCACTACTATTCTGCTGCAGGTATCTACAGAGCCCACTACTATTCTGCTGCAGGTAGCTACAGAGTCCACTACTATTCTGCTGCAGGTAGCTACAGAGCCCACTACTATTCTGCTGCAGGTATCTACAGAGCCCACTACTATTCTACTGCAGGTAGCTACAGAGTCCACTACTATTCTGCTGCAGGTAGCTACAGAGCCCACTACTATTCTGCTGCAGGTAGCTACAGAGTCCACTACTATTCTACTGCAGGTAGCTACAGAGCCCACTGCTATTCTTCTGCATGTAGCTACAGAGTCCACTGCTATTCTACTGCAGGTATCTACAGAGTCCACTGCTATTCTACTGCAGGTAGCTACAGAGCCCACTGCTATTCTGCTGCAGGTATCTACAGAGTCCACTACTATTCTGCTGCAGGTAGCTACAGAGCCCACTGCTATTCTTCTGCAGGTAGCTACAGAGCCCACTACTATTCTGCTGCAGGTAGCTACAGAGTCCACTACTATTCTGCTGCAGGTAGCTACAGAGCCCACTACTATTCTGCTGCAGGTAGCTACAGAGTCCACTACTATTCTACTGCAGGTAGCTACAGAGCCCACTGCTATTCTTCTGCATGTAGCTACAGAGTCCACTGCTATTCTACTGCAGGTATCTACAGAGTCCACTGCTATTCTACTGCAGGTAGCTACAGAGCCCACTGCTATTCTGCTGCAGGTATCTACAGAGTCCACTACTATTCTGCTGCAGGTAGCTACAGAGCCCACTGCTATTCTTCTGCAGGTAGCTACAGAGCCCACTACTATTCTGCTGCAGGTAGCTACAGAGTCCACTACTATTCTGCTGCAGGTAGCTACAGAGCCCACTACTATTCTGCTGCAGGTAGCTACAGAGCCCACTACTATTCTGCTGCAGGTATCTACAGAGCCCACTGCTATTCTTCTGCAGGTAGCTACAGAGCCCACTACTATTCTGCTGCAGGTAGCTACAGAGTCCACTACTATTCTGCTGCAGGTAGCTACAGAGCCCACTACTATTCTGCTGCAGGTAGCTACAGAGCCCACTACTATTCTGCTGCAGGTATCTACAGAGCCCACTACTATTCTGCTGCAGGTATCTACAGAGCCCACTACTATTCTGCTGCAGGTATCTACAGAGCCCACTACTATTCTACTGCAGGTAGCTACAGAGCCCACTGCTATTCTACTGCAGGTAGCTACAGAGCCCACTGCTATTCTGCTGCAGGTAGCTACAGAGTCCACTACTATTCTGCTGCAGGTATCTACAGAGCCCACTGCTATTCTTCTGCAGGTAGCTACAGAGCCCACTACTATTCTTCTGCAGGTAGCTACAGAGTCCACTACTATTCTGCTGCAGGTATCTACAGAGCCCACTACTATTCTGCTGCAGGTATCTACAGAGCCCACTACTATTCTGCTGCAGGTATCTACAGAGCCCACTACTATTCTACTGCAGGTAGCTACAGAGCCCACTGCTATTCTACTGCAGGTAGCTACAGAGCCCACTGCTATTCTGCTGCAGGTAGCTACAGAGTCCACTACTATTCTGCTGCAGGTATCTACAGAGCCCACTGCTATTCTTCTGCAGGTAGCTACAGAGCCCACTACTATTCTTCTGCAGGTAGCTACAGAGTCCACTACTATTCTGCTGCAGGTAGCTACAGAGCCCACTGCTATTCTTCTGCAGGTAGCTACAGGGCCCACTGCTATTCTTCTGCAGGTAGCTACAGAGCCCACTGCTATTCTTCTGCAGGTAGCTACAGAGCCCACTGCTATTCTTCTGCATGTAGCTACAGAGCCCACTACTATTCTGCTGCAGGTAGCTACAGAGCCCACTGCTATTCTTCTGCAGGTAGCTACAGAGCCCACTGCTATTCTTCTGCATGTAGCTACAGAGCCCACTGCTATTCTACTGCAGGTAGCTACAGAGCACACTACTATTCTTCTGCAGGTAGCTACAGAGTCCACTACTATTCTGCTGCAGGTAGCTACAGAGCCCACTGCTATTCTGCTGCAGGTAGCTACAGTATAGAACATAGGCTGTCTGGCTGCACAGCACAGGGGGAGGTTGAGGACTGCATATGGAATAACTAATATAAACTTCATCCCCTGCTCACCTACACACACATATATAACACATATACACACAAACAAAAATGGCAGATATCTTCTTAGCTACATACTCCTGCCATCTTTCTCAAAGTCAATAAATCAATTTAGGACAATGTCAATATTATCAGTTGGGACAGAATTAAACAATTAGTTTTACAGGGGAGAATCAATGAAGACAATGTACCCAGAGACAACCTTCAGCATCAACATTTCACCAAGCTCTCTGTAACCTTGTCTGGGTAGACAGAGGCGTCATCCCAAATGGTATCCTATCCTATTCCCCATTTAGTGTACTACCTTTGTCCAGGGCCCTAGTAAAAACGTAGTGCAGTAAATAGGGAATAGGGTGCCATTTGGGACATCCAGTGTTTGGACTGCAGAGCCGGAGCACTGAGTAAAGACAGACTGGCCCCTAGTGGAGAGAAAGCCTGAAGAAATTATTTATTGACTTAGTTTGTGGTGTCAACATTTGTTAAGGTCATTCAAATGTTCTCCTGGTCTTAAAATGCTGGTCTTCATGCTGTGGAGATCAAGCACACGTTACGTCAGAAACAGGACTCGGTTTCCCGGGGGCAGATCAAGTCTAATCCTGGACTAGAAAGATTGCTCAACGGAAATTCTCCAGTGACATACATTTTTAGTCCAAGACTAGGCTTAATCTAGAGTCCAGGAAACTAACAGACCCTGAGAGTTGTTGATATAGCCAGTGTTACAAGTTATGATAGATTAGAACAGCCTGTGTAATACTTGAACTTGAAGAAGAACAACAACATTGAAACGTGATAGTATGAATCTCTGAAACAACAAAAAGAGCCAACTCGAGCACTGGGTTTTTCATTTTATTTAAGGTTTGTTTTTCCAGACGGGCAGTGGACAGTTCAATTCCTTTAAGCTCCTCATTGTGTTTTATATCTCCGCATCACGTTAAAAACCACAGTAAGTATGACTGATTGTTGGTTTCACCTGGATCAGTTCATGTTTCTAGTGAATAATGTTTTAATAGGGGATATAGCAGGAGAGAGAAAGAGAGAGATAAAGATGTAGATATTATGGAGTTAAGACTTAAAAATAAAAGGTTGTGAAGAGAGGTTATTCATTCGCAAGGCCCAGAGAGAGGCAGAGCGCTCCTTGGATTAAATTGCTAGCCGTCGTTTGTCGTCGTCTTCTAGCACCTTCCTTTCACACAATCTCCGATATCGCATGACATTATTTAAATTCTCACTCTTTTCTACAGGTGCATATCAGGACATCGTGACATCTAGGAAGCCTTTTCATCAACCCTGTCATCATTTATCTGTTGGGTCTTCTTGTGACTTTCCTGATAAGGGTTTAGCTACTGTAGTTGCCACACAGTGGCACTGTGCGTATCAGACCAAACCCTACACCTTAGGATGTCCCATCTTCCCTCCAACAGTCTTTAAAGTAAAATTCTACCCCAAAACATTCAGTCCACTGCTGTTATAATCCCAAACTTTCAAAAAACGGAAGAAAAAAAAACAGCTGGTATGATGCATTTTGCTTCATATGATGCAAAACGCAGCATGTTATGAAAAAAAGAGCATAACAGCAGTAAATCTGAATTTTGAATGTTAAACATCTTAACTTGATTGCTGCCATGCAAAAAAATTGGGACTTCAACAATCAACTAATGAAATGATATCAAAATATCATTTTGGGGTGTTTTCCTTCAAATATTGTTCTTCAATTTATGCCTCCACTACAGCCATTCTTAGTTTCCCCAGAACTAGCATGTAAGGTCTGGTATCCTGACACTAGGCCTATTCTTCTTCCAATCTGAGAATAGTCGTGAGACTAATTATTATTCTTCCAACCCCGGCGGTCAGTCCCCCAGTTAGGCAGTGCTCCATCCTCTGATACAGAGGTCGAACTGAATCTTGCCTCTACTACAGGATGGGGCACCATGACCCCAAAGGGAATGTGGGTTTTAATGACCTGTACAAGACAGGCAATTGGGGCGCATTCCAGGCAGACTACATTGCAGTTGCCTGCCAGATCTCACAATGCCTGTATCAGCTAACTAGTTAATCAGGTATAGCTAATCAGTTATATCAGTTAACCGCATATGATATAGCAGACTGACACCAGTCAGCAAAGTCGATGACCATTGGTTGCTGCGTGAGTGCACCGTGACTGCAATATTGTCAGCCTGGAACGTGCCCATTGTGACCCTGCCTAACAGGGAAGCAGATTGGCTTGGCTTGGCTGTGCCCTCAACTCCCACATCCTAACATTATATCCATCTGTTACCATCTCTGTCTGCATCATTTTCTGTCATCTGAACCAATTAAAACAAGCCTGAAGTAATTTTTACCCCTGTTTTTCTCTAAAGATTTTCAATCCTACCTCCTCTTAATCAGTTAAAAGGCATTTGGTATAATTTTTGCCTTAAAGTTATAGTTCGCCTTAAAGCTTCTCTGCACTGAGTGAGTGTTAACCGTTTCATTCAGTCTCCTGTTTTATTCAAAGTGGGGAGGATGAGGGCCCTTGGGGCAAAGTTTTAAGAGCAGATTCACTATTCAGTTTGTTGCTTCATTCTCAAAGAGTAATCATGACTTCACTTTTTTTCGGGACGATTTTCCTACAGGTTTTATATTTAATCATAAATTTACTTCTTAAAAATTACTCACGTTAGCTAATCTGGACTCCTGTACATTTGGAGTTATCGTCCTGGGTCACAAAATGTATCACTGCTCCTATTCTCTGTGCTCGTCTAGATCATACGGACAGACTCCACGTGAAGCTCAGAGTAGTCAGCACCGCTCTGATCCCAAACAATTCATCTGGGTCGTGTTCATTATGCACCAAACAAAAGAAAACCATGAGGGACTTACATGGACTTATCAGCCCAATAAGAAACGCTCCTTTTCATTTTTCCGTTGGAAAACGTTTGACTACGGTGCATCCTACTGAAGGTGACCCTGACTACTGGAGCTCAGTGGGGCCGGTCAGTAGCAGACATAAAGGGTTAACAGGTCATTCATGTCATGTGCCACAAAAACCAAAACAAACAAATAGGCCTTTAGAATAGAAAAAAAGGAGGAAGGAGAAAGAAAAAGAAAGCCTTGTTATTTTGTTAATAATTTTCATAATCTGATAATCTGCAGATTAGTGTGTGTACTGTATCTGTATTGCATTGGGGATCGGGATTACGACGTGGGTCGGGGGTAGTCGGCTGTAATCTGTCTTTAGTTTAGTGGCGGTCCCCGGCGGAGGCGCTCTGTAGCAACTCTGTGGCGCTTTGGCCTGGGGGTCTGAAGGCTGTCTGGAAGCCTGGGGGAGGGCTGTGGAATTGGCTGGGGTTGGGGTGTGTGGGCTGGGTCAGGCCGGGCAGGTAGGGGGCCCAACCAGAGCCTGCTCTGTGGTGGAGGTGTGGGTGTGAGGAGGCCTGGTCTAGGAGGCCATGGTGGTGGCTGTGGTGGAGGGACTGGTGTTGCTGGTTCTGGGGCTGCTGGGGGAGTGATGGCAGTGCAGGGCCGTCCATCTCTGTCAGGGCCTGTAGGGATTTGAGCCAGTGGGGAGGGTTCTGGTCCTCCTGGAGACAGTCTAAACTGCTGCCTGCTGAGGCTGGGATGCCTGAGGTGAGGAGAGAAAGAAAGAGGTGAATGAAGATGTAGATTCTGGTTGGAAGTGACAATTTGAATCAGCTGTGTAGTGATACGGCAGAAAACTACACATGCACCCCTTGGGATTTCTAGGACAGAGTTTGGGGAAACGGTGCAATACAACAAAATAAACAAAATAAAAAAAAAATAAACAAAATGTAAAGTTACTCACTACCTGTGATGATAGCTGGGTCCATCCAGCTGGCCGTACCATCCCAGCTGAGACTGTGTGAGAGTCCCCCTGGCCCATTTAGCCCCCCGGGACCCCCCATGTGGTTCATACTGGAGGAAGAGGAGGAAGAGGAAGAGGAGGAGGAGTTGGGGAGACCCCCGAAGTTGATGTTGATGTTGGGGAGGAGAGCTCTCAAACCGTCCTGCCATTCTTTCACATTGAGGCCGTCTATAGAACTGCTGTTTTCTGCAGAGAGAGAGAAAAATACATTTCATCAGGGATAAGTGAGAACATAAGGAGTGCTGCTTTGCTTCTGTAAAAAAAGATATCAACGGTAGAGAAGACATTTAATATAGATTTGTAAGTCTTCACAGGGCAAAACACAGAAATGCATCTGCATGTAATATGTTTCTCGCAAGGTCAATATGACATGATCAAAACAGGCAAAACGATTACATACGTTTTGAAGTTCAATGCTTGTACGTTCATACTGAACAGATTGCGCTAAACCCGACTCAACCAGGGTTAGGGTCAATTCCATTTGACACGGGACATAACTGACCCCAACACTCCCAGAAAACAGACCCAGGGTATCCTACCTGACATGGGGATCCCTCCCAGCCCTGTATTGTGACTGTGGTGCTGAGGAGGCATGCTCAAGTCCAGGAAGTTGCTATGTCCTCCTCCAGCATTAGCCGAGTGGTTCAAGTGTGAGAGGAGGTGGTTATTGCTGCGTGCCGAGGGAGGCATGCCCATCCAGGTATGCCGAGCTGCAGCGGCCTGGGCAGCCTGACTTCCACCATGATGACTGCTCTGACTCTGGGAACCAGGGAAACTAAAGGAGCTAGAAATGTGCCTGTGGTGGAGCTGAGAGAGGCGGGGTGGAGGTCCAATGCTGCTGGGGAAATGGTTGGGGTTGGAGAGGGGCATGTGGAGGCCGTGGTGGGACCCGGGGTGGTGGAGGCCAAAGGGGCTGGGGGACCCCAGGGGACTGGGCTGGTCCTGGACTGACAGCTCCTTCTCAATGAGGTCAGCCAGGGCCTTCCGTGTCACGTCAAAGGGGTCGAAGCCCAAGTCGTCATCCTGCTGCTGTTTAGTAGAGGAGCCGAAGCCGAAGGCTGCCTGCCAGTCTGTGGAGGAGGAGACCGGTATTGTGTCTGAGGAGAGCAAGGGTGGAAGAGTTAGCAAGTGGTTAGCAACATTAGTCAAATGAATCCACAGCAAGGAGAGACAAGTGTGTAACTTTTGTCTTCATTGGCACAAGGTTCAAACAGTGGAGCAGAAACTGCCTTTGTTAACGGAAGCATTGTTTCTTAACCGTGACGGAGTGCGTGTGCGCTCGTGCATCTGCGTGATTCTGCCCCACACAACCCACCTGATGCGAAGAGGCTCTGTGGTTCGGGGGTCATGGGCCAGTCGGATCCCCCTCTAGGCGAGCTGGCGAAGGGGGGCAGGCCGGACGGGATGGGGTTGGGGTGTCTGAAGTTACTGTTGTCGGAGAACAGGGACTGGGACTCTGCAGCAGCCCCCTCGAAGGGCGAGCGGGCGGTGAGGTCTGCTACAGTGATGGGAACCACCAGACTGCTGGGGGGCTTAGTCAGCCCCGGGGGAGGGGAAGGGGACTCGCGGTTAGGCATCTGGAAGGAGGAAAGAGGAATAAGGGGACTAAATTAGTGGGGGGATACCGTTAATACCGTCTAACATGTGTAAACAATAATAATTCATAATGAAAACAAATATTTTAAAGGTCCAACCAATGCAGCCGTTTTCATGTCAATATCAAATCATTTCTTGGTAACAATTAAGTACCTTACTGTGATTGTTTTCAATTAAAATGGTCCAAAATACATTTTAAAAATGCTTCTTAGCAAAGAGCAATTTCCCAATCAATAATTTTGCTAGGACTGTCTGGGAGTGGTCTGATTAATTGAGGAGCTATTATTGGCAGAGGGGTTTGGAACTCTTATTGGTCTATAACTAATTTACCGCCTGGTGATGTCACCAGGCAGGCCAAAACTACATCCCACCAACACATGCTGAAATTTCAGCCGGTGTTTTCAAACAGCTCTTACACTAAAATGGCATTATCATAATTTTCACTGTATTATTCCAACCTCAGTGTGGAAATATATATAGAAAAAGCAGGAAAGTCCCATTTTGGACGACACTGGGCCTTTAAAAATGGCTCAGGGAAGAAACAGTCTAGTCTGGATAGATATGACAATAATTTCTCTAATACCATCCCTATGTACTACATGTAAATAAAGTAATTATCTATACATTTATAAGAATCTTGAAAAGACATTCAAATGATTAAAATACTTTACTTCTACACGTTAAATTATCTAAAGGTAGCATGCCTTCTTACCTGTTGTAAAGTCTCTCCATTCACCATACCTATTGATTCCGGAGGTTTGTCGCTGGGACTAAAGGGAAAGAGAAACAGACCAGCATCAGACTACGCAGCTGTGTAGTTCATGGCCTAACAAAAGGGACCAAAAAAAGGTGGCCAGTTTGGCCTGCGAGTTATTCTATTGTTCACATTTCCCCTTTCAGCAACTATAGTGAATGTGTAACCTTGTCTTCTCGATACAGCTTGGTTTAGCTCGACTCCAGCCGGCCTGTATGTCTGTCCCGGTAATAACGGGATCACTGTCACAATTGGAGTAGAAGGGGGACAGAGCCCATCCCTGTGTCCAGCCCCAGGCCCAGCCTCACTAATATAAGACTAATAGCCTGGCGGGTAGGAGCGATGGGCCAGTAACCGAAAGGCTGCTAGATCCAATCCCCGAGCTGACAAGGTAAACATCTGTAGTTCTGCCCCTGAACAAGGCAGTTAACCCAATGAAGACGTCGATTAAGGCAGCCCTCCGCACCTCTCTGATTCAGAGGGGTTGGGTTAAATGAGGAAGACATTTTCAGTTGTACAACTGACTAGGTATCCCCATTTCCCCACTAATGTACTACTATATTACTATAGATTACCCGTTGCTGTCACAATTAGAAGAGAATGGGGACAGGGCAGCCCCCTGGACAGACCCCATCCCTGTGTCCGGCCCCAGGCCAAGTCCTAACCCGTCTGAGGTCATGACTTCTGGGTCCAGACAGCAGTCTAGCAGCGGAGGAGATTTCCTGTCCTCTGACAGCCCATTGGCCAGTTTGCCACCATACACCGATAGTGTTGGCCACCCGTCCTTGCCGTTGCTGGGTCTGTGTTGAGAAATGGACAAAAACAAGAGGTCAGCATGGAAGAGAGAGATGTTGTGTGGAAGACTTGGAGAGAGAACTGCGGCCTGCGGTGTTCTAGCTGTTAGTGCCACGGCCTTCAGTGCAAATATTTGCTTTTTGGGTTTGCGGCGAGAGGTTTCACATATCAAGTTTATTTGCCATTCAAATAATGTATTCATTACATGTATCAATGGATCTTACTCACCCAAGGTCTCACAATAAAAGCACACAATAGAAACTGCAAGAAAGAAATATGCAAATACATTGTGTTTACCAGGGTTCCCCAACCTCAGTCCTGCCCCCCCCAAATAAGGTCAATGTCATCAAATCAAGGGATGCTGCGTGGAAGAAAAAGATAGAGGGGAGAACCAAAATACCAAATGTACCTTTGTGTAGAATTTGAAGATTTGCTTTTGGACTTTTCCCCTGAACACGTTGGTGTTTGTAGAAAGCTGGGGTTCATTTTGTAGAGGTCCTGGAGTAGTTTTTGCTCGTATTCTTGGTGTTTCCCGGCCTAAGGACACAAACATTACATTAAGTCATTTTAGCAGTGAATAATAACAATGCTCCCACTGTGCACCTAACTCAATTCAACTGTGTGGCAGCGACTATAGGAGTTGGCTATACAACAAACAGATCTGGGACCAGGCTAGATTCAAGAAACACTAATGCGGAGGTCTGAAGTAATTTGAAGTAAGAATACGATACAAAATTGTGGCAGACACCAAACAAATTTTCTAAAGGGAAGAATATATAAAACACAGCCAGGCCTAACCCTTACATCTGAATGAATTAACTCTATTGATCCAAGAGAAGAAACTGGATTGGTCACCATCATCGGACACATATGCCCTGGCCTACTGACACCCAGGCAAGTTCAATACATGACGTCAAGTTATCTGCCATCTCTAGTCGCCCACCAACCCAAACACAGACAGGAAGAATAACGGTTTGTTGACCTGCATCTCCTCTTTCGTAAAGCTAGCCGCCTCGTCCCCCAGCTCGTGTAGATACATACAGTCTGGTTTGGGACACTGCATGCTTTTGAGGAAGTAACTGCAGTATTTTGTTGTGCCTAAAGAAGCCTGCAATACAAAAACACACAGAAAGCTCAGTGAAAATGTACTTGTGATGACATTCTGTTGAATGTTCTCTTCAGCTGAGGTCAGAAGTCATATAGTATTTGATAGCATTCCTTACAAAAAGTCACCAAATACTTCTACGACCAGTTTCCCAGACACAGATTTAGCCTAGTCCTGGACTAAAATGAACCTTCAATGGAATTTCTTTTATCCAGGATTTGGTTTAATCTGTGTCTGGGGAAACCGGCCCTGAATGTCTGTTCCTGTGTGTTAAGTCTCACACCTTGAGTGTTCTACCGTCCACCACCACATTGTTCACACATTGTATTGCTCTGAGGGCGTCTTCAGAGCGGATGTAAGTGACATAGGCACTAGCACTGGGACCCTGTGGATCAGAAAACAGTCAACATTTTAAATAGGTAGTTCATGTCCCCCCATTCTCCATATTTACATTTGAGAGGAAATCATTTACTGTTGAATTCAATCCCACATATATTAGCCAAAGTCACAGGGTGGCATTTGAACCAGACAGATCTTTCGAGCTCAATATCATTTAAAATGTGGTGGATTTTTTTCAGAGACAACCATGTGTGCATTAACGAACCAATTACACAATCAATTTGACTTTGGTAAAAACAAAACTACAGAACTTCATGCTAATCATTTATTTGAATGGTAAATCTCTATAGATAAAGTGGGTAAATAAAAATAGGCCAATGCCTATTCACAACACAGATGAATACATATTCAATAGGAGTGTGTGTTGCATTGAGTTAGTGAGCATGTTTTGGATGATATCATCGGGCTAACAATTCCCTTCCATTTGGGAATTATTTTATTGTACTGATCCACATTTGCGTAGAAGAAACGATCTCTTCTATAAAAGTGCACACTAAGACCTAATGACGTCATTCACACAGTGAGAGAGACTGGAAAGACGTGATGCTGAGGAAAGTTTTTTTTGGCAATGACTAATGGTTTTAGGTGAGAATTAGCTTGGAAATCAGCCTATTTTCTCATTATGTTCATTTAATATCGCAAACAAAGTACTAGGGTAGTGAACTGATGTTAACTTCCGCTGTAAGCTAGCAAGGAAAGCTCGCCTACAAAGTTGAAAGCAACCGGTATCTTATTGTAAAGTGTTCTAGCCTGTAAATGGACCATGTTTTGTGCACAGTTATTTGCAATTGCAACATTTCTACATGCCATGTTGCATTATTCAAATGTGTTAACTTCTGTGCAGCATGAGTGGGGCGCGAGCATGTTGCCGCCCAGCATCGTGTTAGCTCCCCTCTCCCAATCAGTAGACGACGCGAGACAGAAATATCAGAAGAAACAAATTCTAACACCGAACCGTTTTTCATGTTCTGGTATCGAAAGAGTACCAACGTTTCAATAATCCCACATCTTATGATGTGCCACTTAGCAGGCACTTTTATCCAAAGTGATTTACAGTACAGTCCGTGTAAATATTTTCTGTATGGGATCTCTGCGGGAATTGAACCCACGACCGTGCCTTTCACCAACTGAGCCACATAGAACCCGCTCTTACCTGTGAACCTGCATATGATGTGCTGTTGTTGATGACCACCTTGTGTATTTTCCCAAACTTCCCAAAATACTCTGGCCTCTTTAGAACCTGTGGAGAAACAGAGACAAATAGAGGGATGATTGTACTATGCTCTAGCATTATGGGGAAATTGTTCACAAACAGAATTGTATAAATACAGTTGGAGGGAAAACAAATATAGCTAGGTCAGTAGACCAGAAATATGATCAAGTAAGAGAATAGTGAGATTAAATGCTATATCGCTCACACTAACTAGGTTATGGCTGAAGCACAGTGGAGGGCTGGGGACTTAGATTTAGCATGTGTGTGTGTGTGTTAGAACAATGTTCTAAATTATTTTGCTCTTCACCAACATCTGTGGACGTCAAGTAATCTACGATAAAACTATGTACTCTATGTGCAACAGCTCATTTAAGCAGCAAAAAACATTGCCCAGGCAAACAAGCATGCATGGGTTAACTGTAAAGGAAATGGGATAGTAGATCACATGGAATGTATTTCATATAGAACAAGAAACCTATGGCATTTTAGCTTAAAACGGATGTGGGAAAATAACACCCAAGTAACACCCAGGTTTTCCAGAAATCCTAGTTGGAGGATTCCCAATTTCTGGAAAACCTGAGAATTTTGAAAAATGTTTGTGGAATTTTGCCACCTTAACTATAAAAAAAAAAAAAAAATATATATATATATATATATATATATATATATATATATATATATATATATATATATAAAATAATACATGCCATTTGAGAGACGCTTTTATACAAAGAGACTTAAAGTCATGCAATGCATTCACTTCACGTACAGGTGGTCCCGGGAATCTAAACCACTATCCTGGCGTTACAAGTGCCATGCTCTACCAAATGAGCTACAGAGGACCACATATTTACCCCTAGGCAAAGAGCCGTGTTTCTCATATCCAGCCGTGGGATAGCCACAGTCAGCCCATAGCATAGACATAAAATGCATGCCTTTGTAAGTGGCAGCAGTCTTGACATTTTAGGTAGGAAATTCACTAAATATCTTCATTTTCGGTATGCCAGCGTTTCCTTTGGGCGTGAGGGGGCCTCAAGATTTGCATAAAAGAAAAACTAGAAACCGGTTAGTCATTTTATAAAAGAGAAGGTTAAAAAACAATCCCCGATTCACTCACACACACGTCTATATTTATGTAGTAGGCTTATATTGTGGAATCGAACACCAGGTTTCTCTGCACCACCCTGACACTATGTGTGTGTGTGCGCACGTGTCCCGGCTCACCTCTGGGTCTGCGAGCCTTTGAGAGAGCCCGACAAACACCAGGTTTCTCTGCACCACCCTGACCCCATGTGTGTGTGTGTGTGTGTGTACACGCGTCCTGTCTCACCTCTGGGTCTGCGAGCCTTTGAGAGAGCCCGACAACAAAAACCAGGTTTCTCTGCACCACCCTGACACTGGCCAGGTGTTTCCGATTCTCTGTCACCTTCTGTTTCTTCTCGTTCTGCTTCTGCTTCTTCTCATTCTTTATCCTCTGAATCTCCTCCTGTGACAGGGGCTTGTACACCGCAGGGTCCTCCGGGTACGGCTGGATGGTAGGGGGCAGAGATAAAAAGACAGGTAAGCTCACCTGTACGTAGGTACAGCGTATTTGTAAAGTATTCCGACCCATTACATTTTTTCCCACATTATGTTGTTACAGCCGTATTCTAAAATGGATTCAATTGCCCCCCCCCTCCCATCAATCTACACACAACACCCCATAATGACAAAGCAAAAACATGTTTAACATTTTTTACAAATGTATTAAATAAGTAAGTAGTATTCAGACCCTTCACTCAGTACTTTGTTGAAGCATCTTTGGAAGCGATTACAGCCTAGAGTCTCCTTGGGTATAACACGACAAGCTTGTCACACCTGTATTTTGGGAGTTTCTCCCATTCTTCTCTGCAGAACCTCTCAAGCTCTGTCAGGGTGGATGGGGAGAGTCGCTACACAGCTATTTTCAGGTCTCTCCAGAGATGTTAAATCAGGTTCAAGTCCGAGCTCTGGCTGAGCCACTCAAGGACATTCAGAGAGTTTTGCTGAAACCACTCCTGCGTTGTCTTGGCTGTGTGCTTAGGGTCATTGTCCTGTTGGAAGTTGAACGGTCGCCCCAGTCTGTGGTCCTGAACACTCTGGAGCAGGTTTTCATCAAGGATCTCTCTATACTTTGCTCTGTTCATCTTTCCCTCGATCCTGACTTGTTTCCCAGTCCCTGCCACAGAAAAACATCCCCACCACATGATGCTGCCACCACCATGCTTCACCATAGGGATGGCGCCAGCATTCCTCCAGACGTGACACTTGGCATTCAGGTCAAATAGTTCAATCTTGGTTTCATCAGACCAGAAAATCTTGTTTCTCATGGTCTGAGAGTCCTTTAGGTGCCTTTTGGCAAACTCCAAGCGAGATGTTATGTGCCATTTATGGAGGAGTGGTTTCTGGAGGAGTGGCTTCCATCTGTTCACTCTACCGTAAAGGCCTGATTGGTGGAGGTCTAGGACAATTCCTTTGACTTCATGGCCTGTTTTTTTTCTCTGACATGCACTGTCAACTGTGGAACCTTACATAGACAGGTGTGTGCCTTTTCAAATCATGTCCAATCAATTGAATTTACCACAGGTGGACTCCAATCAAGTTGTAGAAACATCTCAAGGATGACCAATGGAAACAGGATGCACCTGAGCTCAATTTTGAGTCTCATAGCAAAGGGTCTGAATTAGAGGTCGACCGATTATGATTTTTCAACGCCGATACTGATTATTGGAGGATCACAATAAAGATGATACCGATTAATCGGCCAATTTTTGGTTGTAATAATGACAATTACAACAATACTGAATGAACCATTTTATTTTAACTTAATATAATACATCAATAAAATCAATTTAGCCTCAAATAAATAATGAAACATGTTCAATTTGGTTTAAATAATGCAAAAACAAAAGTGTTGGAGAAGAAAGTATAAGTGCAATATTTGCCATGTAAAAAAAACGAACGTTTAAGTTCCTTGCTCAGAACATGAGAACATATGAAAGCTGGCCGTTTCTTTGAACATGAGTCTACAATATTCCCAGGTAAGAAGTTTTAGGTTGTTGTTATGATAGGACTATTTCTCTCTATACCATTTGTATTCATATAGCTTTGACTATTGGATGTTCTTATAGGCACTTTAGTATTGCCAGTGTAACATAGCTTCCGTCCCTCTCCTCGCCCCTACCTGGGCTCAAACCAGGAACACATCGACAACAGCCACCCTCGAAGCATAGTTACCCATCACTCCACAAAAGCCACGGCCCTTGCAGAGCAAGGGAAACAACTAAACAACTAAACTAAGTATGTCATTAATATGGTCAAATCCGGAAACTATAATTTCAAAAACAAAATGTTTATTCTTTCAGTGAAATACGGAACTGTTCCGTATTTTATCTAACGGGTGGCATCCCTAAGTCTAAATATTCCTGATACATTGCACAACCTTCAATGTTTTGTCATAATTACTTAAAATTCGGGCAAATTAGTTTGCAACGAGCCAGGCGGCCCAAACTGTTGCATATACCCTGACTCTGCATGCAATTAATGCAAGAGAAGTGAAACAATTTCCCTAGTTAAATATTGCCTGCTAACCTGGATTTCTTTTAGCTAAATATGCAGGTTTAAAAAATATACCTCTGTGTATTGATTTTAAGAAAGGCATTGAAGTTTATGGTTAGGTACATTCGTGCAACAATTGTGCTTTTTTCGCAAATGCACTTTTGATAAGTCATCCCCCGTTTGGCGAAGTTGGTCTTCACACAGTTCGCAACGAGCCAGGCGGCCCAACCTGCTGCATGTAGCCTGACTGTTGCACAGAACGCAAGAGAAGTGACACAATTTCCCTAGTTAAAAGAAATGCATGTTAGCAGGCAATATTAACTAAATATGCAGGTTTAAAAATATATACTTGTGTATTGATTTTAAGAAAGGCGTTGATGTAAATGGTTAGGTACACATTGGTGCAACGACAGTGCTTTTTTTGCGAATGCGCTTGTTAAATAACCGTATGGCGAAGTAGGCTATGATTCAATGATTAATTAACAGGCACTGCATCGATTGTATGCAACGCAGGACAAGCTAGATAAACTAGTAATATCATCAACCATGTGTAGTTAACTGGTGATTATGTTAAGATTGATTGTTTTTATAAGATACGTTTAATGCTAGCTAGCACCTTACCTTGGCTCCTTGCTGCACTCACATAACAGGTAGTCAAGCCTGCCACGCAGTCTCCTCGTGGAGTGCATTATGATCGGTGTCCAAAAATGCCGATTACCAATTGT
Source organism: Oncorhynchus mykiss (assembly GCF_057628025.1). Taxonomy (NCBI): domain Eukaryota; kingdom Metazoa; phylum Chordata; class Actinopteri; order Salmoniformes; family Salmonidae; genus Oncorhynchus; species Oncorhynchus mykiss. Next base: position 54,693,945 of record NC_143022.1, on the reverse strand, counting down.
TATGAAAACTTGAAGTCGGACCTAATTAATCGGCCATTCCGATTAATCGGTCATCCTCTAGTCTGAATACTTATGTAAATAAGGTATCCGGTTTTAATACATTTGTAAAAATAAAAAAACAGTTTTGCTTTTTCACAATGGGGTATTTTGTGTGTAGATTGATGAGGGGAAAAACATATTTGATCAATTTTAGAATAAGGCTGGAACATAACAAAATTTGGAAAAAGTCCAGGGGTCTGAATACTTTCCAAATGCACTGTATATCTTTCTGAGGAGAGTTGGGAGCAGAATAATATTCTACGAGATTGTATGGCACATTTGCATAACACCTATGTTTCTTGACAGCACCACCCGCCAGCCAGCCTCACTTTTCTGCAGGATGGGCAAAGGCTGTTCTTGTCTGTGTGGACGCAGTGCCAGCGGAAGGGTAAGGTAAGGGCCAGGGTAAAATAGGTTATGTACCTTTCTGCAGGCAGGGCAGAGGCCGTTCTCATCTGTGCGGATGCGGTGCCAACAGAAGCGGCAGATCTGGTAGCCGCAGGTGCAGGGAAAGAAGTTTACGTCGTCAATCTCCAGCGGCTCCATGCACAGAGGGCACTCCATGGAGTCGTCCTTTATCTCGGGGCTGTGGGACATCCTATGGCACGGCGAGGTGGAGCAGATGTCACGGCTGGTCACGGGCTGGGAGGGAGAAGCGTAGTAAGGGATGAGAGGATAGAAAGTTGAGATGGACACAATTGTTACTCAAACTCTATTTGGAGCATTTCTGAAGAATATAAATTGTGAAATGGAGAACATGAAGAGTACACACTACCTACCGTCAATGCAAAATGTAGGCCTAAACTGGACCTGCTCACTTAGTTGTACTGGTAAAGAGGGATGTCCTATTATCATGTAGCCTAAGCTAAATGGTATGAGGCTCATCAATATCTTCTGTGTTAGCAGTTGTTACAAAGTAGTGGCTTGTGGAAGGCACAAACGAATGAGGTGGTGTTTTGACAGTAGGAGGGCGTTCTATCTTGTAGCTGTCAACTACATCACAGGTTGATCAAATAAACAGGCCTATCGAATCTTGGGGTTTGTTGAGGATGAGTTTGCGCTTGTCCGGGATGTAAATTGCAAATAGGATGTTACTGAAACAGAGCTAGTTATTGATTGTAAGTAAGCTAAATATATCGTCAAAAACTAGCTAGCTACATGCCAGCTAACGTTAGCTACAAGGGTAACACTAGTTGGTTGAATTGCAATTCAAAATCCGTTGTTAAACTACAGCCTAAATACGAAGGGCTTCGCGCTCCTATCCTCTTTCTGGTGCAGCTGTACAAGCAAGCAGCAAACGTCAGCTGACTGATAGTTACTAGCTATTCCAACCAGCTTGATAGCTAACTAACGTTAGCATGTTGCTAATGGTTTGCAATGATTCTCTAATGTTAGTTCACGGCATGACATTATGTATCAGCTAGCCGTTCAGGTGCTAAAACAAAATATAAAATACTCAAGTCGACGAGTAAAAGTACATGCACTTAATGTTGGGTTGAATAAATAGTTAACCAAAGTTCACAAGACATGGAGTCTTGTGAATACAAAGTGACAGCTTGCTAACCAACGAAGGTGCTAATAGGCTAACATTAGCCTACAAGCTAACTTCAGAGTCTAGGCTGGCATTCGCAGTTAGCTAACTTGGCTAGCTAGCGGCTGCGGCCTACTAACGTTAGTTTACTTGCTAACAGACGCCGACACAGTAAACCATTGACAGTTCATTAAATCCAAAAATAGACAACGATGCAAAGGATGGCATTGACACAGAAAATGTATCAATCCGTTTATGCAACCATGGAGCTAATGCTATTTTGCCACGAAATCAGTAGCAGACAGTTACAATAATAGTTTGGGCTAGCTTGCTAGCCACTTACCCTGTCCGTATTACAGTGATTCCACTCCAAATGGACAGTCACACCAAATTGGGCGGGGATTGCTAATGTCTCTGAACTGTCCAGATTTGTATAGATAGACACTTTAGATTATGTTAGGCTTATTATTTCGCTATAATTCAAAAGGCTTGATAGATGTTTTGCCCTTTTCTTTCTTATCTGTAGAGACACTTTACGCTCTAACCACCATCTTAACTAGCGTTAAAATAGGGAGGAGGGAATGGGGCAAGCGCTCAGTACGTACTGAGGCTGCGTGGGAGGCTATCAACAATGCATTGTGTGAAATGTAGTTAATTATGCTTTCAGTCTGGATACTTATGACGGGCAAATTTCCAATTTGGTGGTTGGTAAACAAAATCCCGGCTCTTCTGGGAATGTGCCTGGTAGTGTGTTTAAAGTAGAGGGAGTACTTTATTTATTATTTTATTTAACCCTTGTTTTACCAGGTAATTTGACTGAGAACACTCATTTACAGCAACAACCTGGCAAATAGTTACATGGGAGAGGAAGGGGGATGAGTGAGGCAATTGTAATCTGGGGATGTTTAGGTGGCCATGATGGTATGAGGGCCAGATTGGGAATTTAGCCAGGACATGGGGGTTAACACCCCTACTTCTTGTGACCCGTCTGCAAGACAGGGCTTAGCATGTCTCTCTCGATTGGAGGGAAAGAGAGAGGAGGTTGAAAAAACGGAGGGAGGCAGAGGATGGGTTTGACTCTGTTGAAGAGGGTATGTCGAGGAAGATTGGTGTCAAGTTGCATTGATGGACATGGTTATGATAAAGATACATTCGGTCCAGTGGGAGTGAGATTTTTGAAGAGTGTGGAACCAGGCCTTTTGCTGATCCCATGGATGGTTTCAGGTTGGGTGGAAAAGATGGTGGGTGCTGTTGAGTCGAGGAACGTAACCCGAAGTGGACTTTCTTCAAATTAGAGGGAGCAGGCACTTGGGTGAAGATCAGTTTCTTGCTTTGCTCTTAGGAATAGGGCACCATTGAAAGGAGTGCTTTCTGGGGTAGCGTTAAGTGTGATGGGGAGCAATTGAAGTTGAGGATTCACAGTGTTTGTGACGCCCACCGTTTAGTGCAACGCAGACCCGGTAGTGAGCGTGGTCATGTTAGGATACATCAGTTATCCTGTTAGAGCGTGTAGGAGCGAGATTCCAAGATGTGGGAAGTGTGCAGGAGGGCATTTGGTAGAGGATTGTGTAGTTTCGGTGGATAAAGTTTTGTGTGTCAACTGTAGGGGTGCCCATGTTGGTGGGGATCGGAAGTGTTGGGTGTGAGAGAGGCAGGTTGAGGTGGCTAGAGTCAAAGTAGTGCAGAAGGTATGCTGAGGCAGTGAAGAAAGTAGAGGAGGATGGGTCGAGGGATAGGCCAATGAGTGATTTATGCTTCAGTAAGGTTGGTTTCTTAGAGTTCATAGCAATGGTTATCAACTGTCCCGCAGAAATTGAATGTAAATCACGGAAAATAGATGCTGTGGTGAAAGCAGCAGAGAAGTGCATTGGGGTACGTGATTTGACTTCAGTAGAGTCACAGGGTATGTTGAGTTGTGTCCTGTCCTCTCAGGTCATTGGCCTAGGGTAGGATCCGATAGGGTCAAAGTAGTGGATTAAGGTGATGGGATTTAATGAGTATAGGGTTAGTTCGTAGGGTAATTATTATTATATTAACACATTTTATGAAACAAAAAATATACTGTATATATACAGTTGAAGTCAGAAGTTTACATTCACCTTAGCCAAATACATTTAAACTCAGTTTTTCACAATTCCTGACATTTAATCCTAGTAAACATTCCCTGTTTTAGGTCAGTTAAGATCACCACTTTATTTTAAGAATGTGAAATGTCCGAATAATATTAGAGAGAATGATTTATTTCAGATTTTATTTCTTTCATCACATTCCCAGTGGGTCAGAAGTTTGCATACACTCAATTAGTATTTGGTAGCTTTGCCTTTAAATTGTTTAACCTGGGTCAATCGTTTTGGGTAGCCTTCCACAAGCTTCCCACAATACGTTGGGTGAATTTTGGCCCATTCCTCCTGACAGAGCTGGTGAAACTGAGTCAGGTTTGTAGGCCTCCTTGCTCGCACACCCTTTTTCAGTTTTAACCACACATTTTCTAAGAGATTGAGGTCAGGGCTTTGTGATGGCCACTCCAATACCTTGACTTTGTTGTCCTTAAGCCATTTTGCCACAACTTTGGAAGCATGCTTGGGGTCATTGTCCATTTGGAAGACCCATTTGCGACCAAGTTTTAACTTCCTGACTGATGTCTAGAGATGTTGCTTCAATATATACACATACTTTTCCTACCTCATGAAGCTATCTATTTTGTGAAGTGCAGCAGTCCCTCCTGCAGCAAAGCACCCCCCGTCACAATTGGGATGGTGTTCTTCGGCTTGCAAGCCTCCCCCTTTTTCCTCCAAACATAACGATGGTCATTATGGCCAAACAGTTCTATTTTTGTTTCATCAGACCCGAGGGCATTTCTCCAAAAAAGTACGATCTTTGTCTCCATGTGCAGTTGCAAACCATAGTCTGGCTTTTTTATGGCAGTTTTGGAGCAGTGGCTTCTTCCTTGCTGAGTGGCCTTTCAGGTTATGTCGATATAGGACTCGTTTTAACTGTGGATGCAGATACTTTTGAACCTGTTTCCTCCAGCATCTTCACAAGGTCCTTTGCTGTTGTTCTGAAATTGATTAGCACTTTTTGCACCTAATTACGTTAATCTCTAGGAGACCGAACGCGTCTCCTTCCTGAGCGGTATGGCAGCTGCTTTGGTCCATGGTGTTTATACTTGCATACTATTGTTTGTACAGATGAACGTGGTACCTTCAGGCATTTGGAAATGGCTCCCAAGGATAAACTAGACTTGTGGAGGTCTACAATTTTTTTCAGAGGTCTTGGCTGATTTCTTTTGATTTTCCCATAATGTCAAGCAAAGAGGCACTGAGTTTCAAGGTAGGCCTTGAAATACATCTACAGGTACACCTCCAACTTACTCAAATGATGTTAATAAGCCTATCAGAAGTTTCTAAAGTCATGGCATCATTTTCTGGAATTTTCCAAGCTGTTTAAAGGCACAGTCAATTTAGTGTATGTAAACTTCTGACCACTGGAATTGTGATACAGTGAATTATAAGTGAAATAATGTGTCTGTAAACAATTGATGGAAAACTTACTTGTGTCATGCAGAAAGTAGATGTCCTAACCGCCTTGCCAAAACTATAGTTTGTTAGTAAGTCATTTGTGGAGTGGTTGAAAAACAAGTTTTAATGACTCCAACCTCAGTGTATGTAAACTTCCGACTTCGAACTGTATATACAGTACAAGTCAAAAGTTTGGACACACTTACTTTTCTACATTGTAGAATAATAGTGAAGACATCAAAACTATGAAATTACACATATGGAATCATTTAGTAACCAAAAAAGTGTTAAACAAATTTTAGATTCTTCAAAGTAGCCACCATTTGCCTTGATGACAGCTTTGCACACACTTGACATTTTCTCAACCAGCTTCACCTGGAATGCTTTTCCAAAAGTCTTGAAATAGTTCCCACATATGCTGGGCACTTGTTGGCTACTTTTCCTGCACTCTGCGGTCCAACTCATCCCAAAACATCTCAATTGGGTTGAGGTCAGGTGATTGTGGAGGCCAGGAAATTGCTATTTTATTAGGATCCCCATTAGCTGTTGCAAAAGCAGCAGCAGGTCATCTGATGCAACACTCCATTACTCTCCTTCTTGGTCAAATAGCCCTTACACAGCCTGGAGGTGTGTTGGGTCATTGTCTTGTTGAAAAACAAATGATAGTCCCAATAAGTGCAAATCAGATGGGATGGCATATTGCTGCAGAATGCTGTGGTAGCCATGCTGGTTAAGTGTGCCTTGAAATCTAAATTAATCACTGACAATGCCACCAGCAAAGCATCCCCACACCATCATACCTCCTCCATGCTTCACGGTGGGAATCACACATGTGGAGATCATCCGTTCACCTACTCTGCGTCTCACAAAGACATGGTGGTAGGAACCAAAAATCTCACATTTGGACTCACCAGACCAAAATACATATTTCCACCGGTCTAATGTCCATTGCTCGTGTTTCTTGGCCCAAGCAAGTCTCTTCTTATTATTGCTGTCCTTTAGTAGTGGTTTCTTTGCAGCAATTCGACCATGAAGGCCTGATTCACGTAGTCTCATCTGAAGAGTTGATGTTGAGATGTGTCTGTTACTTGAACTCTGTGAAGCATTTATTTGGGCTGCACTTTCTGAGGCTGGGTAACTAATGAACTTACCCTCTGCAGTAGAGGTAACTCTGGGTCTTCCTTTCCTGTGGTGGTCCTCATGAGAGCCAGTTTCAGCATAGCGCTTGATGGTTTTTGCGACTGCACTTGAAGAAACATTCAAAGTTCTAGACATTTTCCAGATTGACTGACCTTCATGTCCTAAAGTAATGATGGACTGTCGTTTCTCTTTTCTTATTTGAGCTGTTCTTGCTATAATATGGACATGGTCTTTTACCAAATAGGGCTATCTTCTGTATACCACCCCTACCGTGTCACAACACAACTGATTGGCTCAAAATCATTAAGGGAAGACATTCCACAAATTAACTTTTAACAAGGCACACCTGTTAATTAAAATGCATTCCAGGTGATTACCTCATGAAGCTGATTGAGAGAATGCCAAGAGTATGTCATCAAGGTGGTCCCAAATATTTGAAGAATCCCAAATATATATTTTGATTTGTTTAACACATTTTTTGGTTACTACATGATTCCATATGTGTTATTTCATCGTTTTGATGTCTTCACTATTATTCTACAATGTAGAATATAATAAAAATTAAGAAAAACCCTGGAATGAGTAGGTGTGTCCAAACTTTTGACTGGTACTGTATATAATTGTTTTTCGGTTCTCCTTTCCCATTTTGTATCACAAAGTGTAATGGACCTGTACAATAGTTCAGTTGGTGGTACTAATATAACATATTGGATGCCAGCCACCATTAAACCTCACCAAAGAAGAAGAACACTTATGGCAGGTCAAGGCTATGGCTAGGCAACTGTAAACATGCATGTTATATTTGCCTAGGCATTTGAAATAATGTAGTAAATAGAAGAATTGAAAAGTATTTTATTTAATATGTATGCAAATGATCACCATTCTGTCACTGTGGTAGACAGTTTTTTAAACTAATCATTGAAAAGTTATTTTGATGGTCAAACAACATAATAAAGATAGTTGTTCCTCATTCCTCCATCCACATAAGGGTGGGTTAAGGCCAGGGTTTGGGTGGTTGGACATTGTTTGGTTCAATATAGTCTGTGGTCAGAGTTGGGCAGGTGGGGTGTGGGGAGGGCAGTGACAGGCATGTTGCCAGGAGCCCCATCTTAACACAGCTTTGAGTGTCTCTGCCCGGGAACATCCCAGCCGTTATCCCACCTGCAAGACTAAGGAGAGGGGAAAGAGGGGTGAGTGGGAAACCTACATTTCACCTATGAAGTCAATTAAGTATTTTTTCATTTCATGTGTTTATTCCCTGCCCCTACATATCTTCATACCAATCTCCTACTCCTGAGACATTCACTGTTTCTTCTGTGGTCTGAGCCAAAGCAGGGTAGTGGATGGCGCATAGCTGACCCTTCTGACAAACAAAAACCATCATCATGGTATTCCCATCATGGTATGCTATAGGTATTCCCAAAGCTTACCCTTGTTCCTCTCCTAGGCAGCAGGTCTCTCCACACAGTAGCAATCCCATGGCCCCCAGGGTTACCACCACACAGCAGCACTGACATGGCCCCCAGGGTTACCACCACACAGCAGCACTGACATGGCCCCCAGGGTCACCACCACACAGTAGCACTCCCATGGCTACCACCACACAGCAGCACTGACATGGCCCCCAGGGTCACCACCACACAGCAGCACTGCCATTGCCCCCAGGGTTACCACCACACAGCAGCACTGCCATGGCCCCCAGGGTCACCACCACACAGTGCAGGTTGTCCAATAGGGGGCATGTGAGAACCATGGCACAGCTCAGAACCTCCTCCACAAAGCTAGTCAGCACTGCCGCCATAAGACAAGACCACATTCTCATTCGTAATATGCTTATCATATACACACACTCTTAAATAATCTGTATATCTCAACCCAATCCATGGGGACCCCCAGCCTTTCCACATCTTTGTTAAATTCCAACACTAGAAGACCTGATTCAAACAATCAAGGGCTTGATGATTAGTTGACTGGTTAATAAATCAGATAGTGTTGGAATAGTTCAAATATGTGAAGTGGTTGGTGGTCCCCGAGGATGGTGATGAAAAACATACACGCATTAGAAATGATCCAAGTACAGCATTTGCTGAAGTATTGCAGCTTATTCATGGTACACAGCTCAGCCAGGTTGGGGGAGGTGGAGGCCAGGGCCTTCCAGCTGTCAGACAGGAGATGATTGTATGCCTTGTCAGAATTAGCTGGCTCATACCACACTGCAACACAAGTTTATCAGATCAGGGTCCGTATGTATAAAGCGTCTCAGAGATGGAGTGCTGTTGATATCGGATCAGTTTTGCCTTTTAAATCATGGTGAATAAGATAATATGGAGAGGGGGGACCTGATCCTAGATCAGCACTTCTACTCAGATTCTTTGTGAATGGACCCTGATCAAACAGACATGCACCGATTATCACGGCTCAGGCTAAGACCCAGATGCACACAGGAGGCAGATAGTACGAGTCTCAGAGTGTATTATAGTTCAACGGGCAGGCAAAGGGTTGTAATCCAAATCAGAGTCGGACAGGTACAGGACAGCGGGCAGGATCAGGACAGGCAGAAAGGTCAGAACTGTGAAGACTAAGACAACCAAAAACTAGAGCACAGGGAACACGCTGGTAGGACTTGACGGGACAAGCCAAAGTAGCAACAGACAAACAGAGTACGCAGGTATTAATACACAGGGGATAATGAGGGGACACCTGGTGGGGGAGACCAGCACAAAGACAGGTGAAACAGTGACACGGATGGTGAAAAAATGGTGATTGATCACTATTGACGACTGTCGATTGTGGTTGCCATACAGACACACGAGAGAAAACCCCAGAAAGGTTCCCTCTAATTTAGTCCTGGGCAAAGTTGTTATTATTTCAGTGCTCTTCTCAACAACAACAACTATATCAACAACTTGATATATGTAGACTTTGATGTCTCGTACCTGCTTCAGAAATACTCACATACTGTTCTGTGATTTGCTGGCTGTTATGCCTGTCGCCCAATCCGAGACTCAGGTCACCGTTCTCAGTCATCCCGGCACAATAAGTTGCGGTCCTCTGCTCTTGAAGCCTGGCGACGCCTCTGGTGCACTTAGATAAAACAACAAGAAGAAGCAGCAATTTAATGTCATGCCGGAATACTATGGGAGAGGGATTCATTCTGCTTTGCATTTGGTCATAACAAACAGTTGTTACCACTCGCTAAGGGCCTGATTTAGAGTTGAAATAAGAGCACACAACACTGCTCCTAAACTTCTTTGCATATGTACCATGTGCTGAGAGTAGTTCAGTACAGCATCACTGTGAGAGTCAGTTCCAATGGCTGAGATGAACAGAGGTCTTTGTCCCATTCTGTTCAGAGAGTCTGTTGGGAAAAACATCCCAAAAGAACTCAACATTAACTCAATGTAATATTTGTACACCATATCCTCAAAACCAGTTGAAGTTTTGCAGATCAGGAAATTAAAACGAACCAGCAAGGTTCCTTCCTACTCCACCAGGGCCAACAAGGCCAACAATTCCAGTATTCGTCTGTCCAAATGTGAAATATAAAAGTAGTTATGTCTCAATCAAATAAACCCATTATATTAACATAATCTGAATGTTATAGACATACGCCTACAGTATACAGTACAGTGTGTTTGATGTAAGCCTATGTACCGCAAGCTACTCTGTTTTCCCCATTGCAATAAAATCCACGTTCACACCACCTATGATTTTTTTTAAACAAGCCACAGTGGTATTGTACAGCAAGCATGTCACCCACTGTCCATCATGCTAAAACTAAAGTGAGAAAAGATGGTGCACTCTATAAGACAAGATAAGAGGGGTTCACCTGCATTTGATGAGGAACATATGACTAGTACTTACAATTTTTGATAGTCAGAATCTTTCTCTTCCTCTTTTACGTGAAGACCAGGAATAGTCCTCTTCTTCTGCATTTGTTCAGACAGTGCACAGGCTATCTGCCTGCCCAACCTGACACTATTATGCATGTTGAGCGATATCTTTGGGAATATGAGGTTAAGGGACCTCATATAAAGTTATATGGAGAAATATATATAATATATATATATTTTAAGAACAACAATATGTCAGCTCATTACCTTTTTTTCCCACAATTTCTAACCTTACACTGAGATTGATTCTCTCTCTCTACCTCTACCACAGTCTTGTGTCACGGTATTGATCTGAGAAGGTAACTAGCTAGGACGGACTTTCCTCTAGGCAAATTCGTTGACCTTTTGAAGGATGAAGGGGGCGTCACATCTCTTCTTCTAATGCCTTTAGCACTAGAGGGGAAATTAGAAGGAAACAGAGACATAATCGTGTCACTAAGGTGAAACACTGAAACTTCTATTTTTTTCTCATGTTAGTGCAACCACAAAGAGACTCTGTGATAAAGGAGACTTCCTGTGATGTCAGCCATGCAAGCAGCTATCTAGAGTTCAGGAAATAACCGTTCAGAAAAACAACATGAGCACAGACAGACCATGAGAACCAAAAGACTAAGTGCTCAGTGAATGGGGCTCTGTAGCGATACTGACAAAACACAATATCACTATCAAATACCTAAGTAAGCAAAATACATATCCAAAAGAACATGGGGATTCAGCTACAGGTCGCAATTGTAAATGAGGCAACATGAAAAATCATATTATGTTCCATTTTGAGTGGAACATCCCTTTAAGCCTAATGCATTCCTTACTTGGCCTCTGCCAGTGCAGCCTGTATAGCGTCCTCAATCGGTTGGCCGGCTGCTGCATGCTCCTCAGGGATGGGCACAGCTAATAGCAGGTCGCTCTGTAGACCCAAGGACAGAGTACCCGCTGTAGGTCAGGAGAAAAAGACAGGTGTGCTGCATTATGAAGCGGTTGTAATACATTGTACAATTGATGACAATGTAAGATTTACGACTCCTTATAGTGTTTTATTATCAGCTTATAATGATCCTGACTAAATAACAGCCACTTTGAGTCACTTGACAAAGACAGGGATGCCAGCTCTGTATGCTGCTATCATGGTTCCTGATACAGTGGTGCCACCACAGAGACCTTGGAGAACACACACACACACACAAAACACACACACACACACACACACACACAAGAAAAACAGCAAAACACCAAATTGACTGACTTTTCAGTTGTTTGTCCAAAACTTGTCATGGGTAACACCTTACTGATGGCATAGGGCAGGTCTCGTCGGGACACTTTCAGCGACGTCTTACTCTGGGCTAGGCAGTCAAGTTCTTCTGAGGACAACCCTACATGTACGCTCCCCCCTTACTATGGCCTCCAACTCTTTGGCTGTGATGAATGAGGCAAAACTGGGATACTTAGCAACTGCCAGTACTAACTATGAATAAACAAAGGATACCGGTAGAAATAACCTCAATGAAATAGTACATAAAATACTGAAAGTGCATTTCTTTTTGAGACATAAACAACACGCACAACACCTTTACATCAGGAACTTTGTTAAACAAAATGGTTCTCTTTTACTGTACCTCACGCTGTGTGGGTAGGAAATGCCATGGGTAATAATGGTGCTCTCTAGCGCCACCACCGACCTGTATTCTGCCAACGCCTGGAATACTGACGGGTGGACTCTGAAGAGACCATCTAGGGAAAATAATAAGCATGAATTTTTCAGAAATCTAGAGAATAGAAAGGTACAACAAATTATGATAATTAAAACAAATTCAACATTCAATTGCAACATGATGCATAATCTACTAAGAAATGTTGAGATGCCATGTCTCAGGAGTTGAGCAGAAACTCTCCTCAGCAATCTCAACTCAGAATCTCTTAGGTAAACACTGACAGCAGAATAAAGAAATCAGAATCCAGAATCGGAAAGTGTTCAGACCCCTTGACCTTTTTCAAATTTTGTTACGTTACAGCCTTATTCTAAAATGTACTAAATACATGTTTTTCCTCATCAATCTATACAAAATACCCCATAATGATCAAGCGAAAACAGGTTTTTATGGTAGAGTGGCCAGTAAAAGGCACATGACAGCCCGCTTTGAGTTTGCCAAAAGGCACCTAGAGGACTCTCAGACCATGAGAAACAAGATTTTTTGGCCTGAATGCCAAGCGTCACATCTGGAAGAAACTTGGCACCATCCCTACGATGAAGCATGTTTGTAGCAGCATCATGCTGTGGGGATGTTTTTCAAAGTCAGGGACTGGAAGACTAGTCAGGATTGAGGGAAAGATGAATGGAGCAAAGTACAGAGAAATGCTTGTTGAAAATCTGCCGCTCCAGAGTTCTCAGGACTTCAGACTGAGGCAAAGGTTCACTTTTCAACACGACAACAACCCTAAGCACACAGCCAAGACAACGCAGGAGTGGCTTCGGGACAAGTCTCTGAATGTCCTTCAGTGGCCCAGCCAGACCCCGGACTTGAACCCGATCTAACATCTCTGGAGAGACCTGAAAATAGCTCTGCAGTGACGCTCCCCATCCAACCTGACAGAGCTTGAGAGGATCTGCAGAGAAGAATGGGATAAACTCCCCAAATAAAGGTGTGCCAAGCTTGAAGCGTCATACCCAAGAAGAATCAAGGCTGTAATCGCTGCCAAAGCTGCTTCAACAAACCAGAGTAAAGGGTCTGAATATTTATGTAAGTACAGTCGTGGCCAAAAGTTTTGAGAATGACACAAATATATTTTTGTCAGATGTTACTATGGAATATTGAAGCATAATTACATGCATTTCATAAGTGTCAAAGGCTTTTATTGACAATTACATGAAGTTGATGCAAAGAGTCAATATTTGCAGTGTTGACCCTTCTTTTTCAAGACCTCTGCAATCCGCCTTGGCATGCTGTCAATTCACTTCTGGGCCACATCCTGACTGATGGCAGCCCATTCTTGCATAATCAATGCTTGGAGTTTGTCAGAATTTGTGGGGTTTTGTTTGTCCACCTGCCTCTTGAGGATTGACCACAAGTTCTCAATGGGATTAAGGTCTCGGGAGTTTCCTGGCCTTGGACCCAAAATATCCCTGAGCCACTTAGTTATCACTTTTGCCTTGTGGAAAGGTGCTCCATCATGCTGGAAAAGGCATTATTTGTCACCAAACTGTTCCTGGATGGTTGGGAGAAGTTGCTCTCGGAGGATGTGTTGGTACCATTCTTTATTCATGGCTGTGCTCTTAGGCAAAATTGTGAGTAAGCCCACTCCCTTGGCTGAGAAGCAATCCCACACATGAATGGTCTCAGGATGCTTTACTGTTGGCATGACACAGGACTGATGGTAGGACTCATATAGTCTTCTCTGAACAAGCTTTTTACCCAAACAATCGGAAAGGGGATTCATCAGAGAAAATTACTTTACCCCAGTCCAAACCCTGTACCTTGCTTGCTTGTAACTTGCTTGCTTACCTCACTTGCTGGACATTCTTGCGCACCCTGAAGTCATCTTCACAACAATTGAACCGCTCTCCTTGAAGTTCTTGATGATCCGATAAATGGTTGATTTAGGTGCAATCTTACTGGCAGCAATATCCTTTCCTGTGAAGCCCTTTTTGTGCAAAGCAATGATGACGGCACGTGTTTCCTTGCAGATAACCATGGTTGACAGAGGAAGAACAATGATTCCAAGCACCGCCCTCCTTTTGAAGCTTCCAGTCTGTTATTCAAACTCAATTAGCATGACAGAATGATCTACAGCCTTGTCCTCGTCAACACTCACACCTGTGTTAACGAGAGAATCCCTAACATGATTTCAGCTGGTCCATTTGTAGTAGGGATGAAATGCAATGGAAATGTTTGTTTGGGATTCAGTTAATTTGCATGGCAAAGAGGGACTTTGCAATTAATTGCAATTCATCTGATTACTCTACATAACATTCTGGAGTATATGCAAACTGAGGCAGCAGACTGTTAAAATTACTATTTGTGTCATTCTCAATTTTTTTGGCCATGACTGTACAGGCATACTTGTAGAGTACATGAAGTTGCAGAAAACAGATTTCTCAGTCTTGGATTTCCAGCATCAAAAGCAGCAGTGAGTAGCCTACCCCGACACTGCAAGGCAAACATCCAGTTCAACCATTCAGGACATTTTCCATGCTCCAGTTAGTTGGAACAAATTAACTCCCACCTATTGGGGCACACTCAGCAAGCAACCTACACCCCAATATCAGTGCTGTTTGCAACATTGTGAAATTTGTGGAGTGGTCCATGTTCCTATTGATTTCTTATCCCACTCTATACAATAACTTATTCTCAATAAGCTATATGTAAAGTTAATTATTGAATTGTTCATACTTATCAATATAAAGTCATAATGGTGGAGCAAAACACAGTCAACAGTGTAACTTAATGGAACAACTCCTTGAAAAGAAGTGAGGAATGGGCTCTGTCAAAGATATGGTCACATTCTGTATAAAGTTCACACAAAAAAGGCCTTAGACATTAACAATAACAACGGCAATGATTCAATACCAAGTAACTCACAATCACAACATGCTGCTATGTAACAGACATGAGAATGTCTTTCAGGATCTGAGTCAATAGTTGACATTACAATTCCTTAAGATTTAAGGCATACTCGTACATTCATCACTAACTTATTATAAAAATGACACCAGGCATCCCATTTCCCATAATTCACATCAGCTCATTATGAAATAAACTTTGTCTCCAACAATGCTGAACAAATCCTTACCTTCCCCAGCATGTGAGAAATTAGAAACTGAGGAATGACAGCCATTTTGCCCAGAAGAGTGAGTGAACTTTGACCCAGCCATGCTTTTTGTTGACACAGCTTGCCTGACTTTAACATAGAACTCTCTGGCCTTGATCTTTGATGGATTCACCCAGTCTCACTGAGTTTGCGCAATTGGGAATTAACATTTTCATATAAGAATAAGACCAGAAAACTATACTGTATGTAGAAATATAGATCCATAGTTATCAATGCAAAGAGTTGTACAATTCAACTAAGGGAGAACTTTTCATACCATAAAATTCAATATATGATGACATGGACAGATGAGTAATGACATTTAAAAAAACAGGAAAAAAGGGTAATGTAATCAAAGTTGAATATGTCTTACATACAGTATAGTTTAGTTCAGGGGTCACCAACCTTTTCTGAGTCAAGTCAAAAAGCAAGCCGAGATCTGCCGCTCAGATTCTTTTTAAACATTAACCTAAAAAAAAAGCTATGTAAGATTGAGCTTTGTGCAGTAGGCCAAATACATGATCACAGCATATTGGTTATATGCCTGGCCTGCCAATATTGTTCTTCTCTGACAATATTATATTTCAAAACTTGAGCTTTGATTACAAAATAGAACAGTTGGTGTAGCACTTTCAAGGCACAACTGAGCATAAACGAAACTTTATATAACTAGACAAGTCAGTTAAGAACAAATTCTTAGTTACAATGACGGCCTACTCGAAACTCGAGTAGCACCGCATCTGACTCATGCACAAATTCATGTTGTTCCTATGACCAGAGAAAGTGAAATATTCCTCGATATTATAAAATAGACACGACGAACTGCTAATAATAATACAAAAACGCAAGGATGTCAATACACTTGCCTACTCATTCATTGCAGCTGCAGTGCGAGTGGAAGTAGTAAAGAAGCACTTTTTATGTTTTGTAACAGTGCTGAATATTTTTTCATAAAAACAGCAGCTCTTTGCGGTATAATTTGACTCTCTCTCTGTGGCCATGGTTTTAAAAGTTATTAAATGATACGTAGGCTAGTATCAAACGTTGATGTGGGCGGGGGTCGTTGAAGGTCTGTAAGTACGGGGATTTTAACCACAGATCCCCCTGTCCGCCTGATAGACGGATTTGGTATTTTCTCACAAATTAAATGGTTCAAAATGGGAACACTTTGCTTACCTGGTGCACAGGGCATCTCAAACAAGTGCACATACGGCCAATAGTGCAGCACGAAAACAAAAAAAAGTTTGCAGATCCAACACCACCTGAAAGAGTCAATTAATTAACTTTATTTGACAAATTGAAAATGCATTTTCTCCAGTTCACTCCAGTTCACTCCAGTTCACATTTGGGAGTGGGTGAGAGGTTGTGTGGTGGCTCTAGGAGTTTTTATGCAAAGCGTCTGCTAAATGCATACATTTTATGTATGGGTGGTCCCGGGAATCGAACCCACTAGAGGAAGGCCCTAAAAATTGTCCAAGACTCTAGCCATCATAGTAATAGACTGTTTTCTCTGCTACCGCATGGCAAGCGGTACCGGAGCGCCAAGTCTAGGTCCAAGAGGCTTCTAAACAGCTTCTACCCCCAAGCCATAAGAGTCCTGAACACCTAATCAAATGGCTCCTCAGAATTTTTGCATTGCCCCCCCCCCCCCAACTTTACGGCTTTTACTTTTTAATTACTGTTTTATATTTGTATTTTTTCCCTCACGCTACTTTTTTCATTAAACTTTTTCACCCTGGAAGCTTTATCTGGACGTGGTTCGTCAGGACCTCCACCAGCCGAAGATAAGTAGTAATATTAACATGATGCCTTCTAATTGCAGTCGCTATACTCATAATATACAGGAGAACAATTGCCTTAAGGCGAGGATAGCCATGCTACAAGCCCAGCTTCAGACGCAAGCGTTAGGCAAGGGTAATGTAAGTGTAGGAAAGGATGAAACAGTGTCTGTGCCACCAATAAGTACAGATAGAAGTATAAATCTCCTGGCACAGTCCCCGCAGCCGGACAACTTTCTCATCGCTTCTGGAGGGAAATGCTGTAGGAATGCTCAACAGGTGTCGCTCATTCAGCCGACAGAAACTTTGGACCGGTTCTCCCCACTAAGCAACTGGTCGGAGTCAGAGGCCGAGCCTACTCTGTTCTCTCCTCCTCCCGTTACGGGGTCTGAGATGCGGAAGACTTCCACCATTAGCTCTGACAAATTGAAAAACCTAGTCATTTGTGACTCCATTGCCCTCAGTATTAGACTTTAAACAAATCATCCAGCGATCATACACTGTTTACCAGGGGGCAGGGCTACCGACATTAAGGCTAATCTGAAGATGGTGCTGGCTAAAGCTAAAACTTGCGAGTGTAGAGAGTATAGGGATATTGTTATCCACGTCGGCACCAATTATGTTAGGATGAAACAGTCAGAGGTCACCAAGCGCAACATAGCTTCAGTGTGAAAATCAGCAAGAAAGATGTTTCGGCATCGAGTGATTGTCTCTGGCCCCCTACCAGTTAGGGGGACTGATGAGCTCTACAGCAGTCTCACAACTCAATCGCTGGTTGAAAACTGTTTTCTGCCTCTCCCAAAAGATAGAATTTGTAGATAATTGGCCCTCTTTCTGGGACTAACCCATAAACAGGACCAAGCATGGCCTGCTGAGGAGTGACGGACTCCATCCTAGCTGGATGGGTGCTCTCATCTTATCTACAAACATAGACAGGGCTCTAACTCCCCTAGCTCCACAATGAGATAGGGTGCAGGCCAGGCAGCAGGCTGTTAGCCAGCCTGCAAGCTTTGTGGAGTCTGCCACGAGCACAGTCAGTGTGGTCAGCTCAGCTATCTCCATTGAGACGGTGTCTGTGCCTCGATCTAGGTTCGGCAAAATTAAACATGGCGGTGTTCACCTTAGCAATCTTACTGGAATAAAGACCTCCTCCATTCCTGCCATTATTGGAAGATATTGTGATATCTCACATCTCAAAATAGGGCTACGATGTTAGATCCCTCACTTCCAAGGCAGTTGTAGTCAATGAACTAATCACTGATCATAATCTTGACAAGGCTCTAACTCCCCTAGCTCCACAATGAGATAGGGTGCAGGCCAGGCAGCAGGCTGTTAGCCAGCCTGCCAGGTTAGTGGAGTCTGCCAGTAGCACAGTCAGTGTAGTCAGCTCAGCTATCCCCTTTGAGACCGTGTCTAATTTTTGGTGACTTTAATATTCACATGGAAAAGTTCACAGACCCACTCCAAAAAGCTTTCGAAGCCATCATCGTCTCAGTGGGTTTTATTCAACATGTCTCCAGACCTACTCACTGCCACAGTCATACTCTGGACCTAGTTTTGTCCAGTGGAATAAATGTTGTGGATCTTAATGTTTTTCCTCATAATCCTGGACTATCGGACCACCATATTATTTTGTGAGCAATTGCAACAAATGATCTGCTCAGACCCCAACCAAGGATTATCAAAAGCCATGCAATAAATTCTCGGACAACCCAAAGATTCCTAGATGCCCTTCCAGACTCCCTCCACCTACCCAAGGACGTCAGGGGACAAAAATCAGAACCACCTAACTGAGGATCTCAATTTAACCTTGCGTAATACCCTAGATGCAGCCGCACCCCTAAAAACAAAAAACATTTGTCATAAGAAACTAGCTCCCTGGTATACAGAAAATCCCAGAGCTCTGAAGCAAGCTTCCAGAAAATTGGAACGGAAATGGTGTTACACCAAACTGGAAGTCTTCCGACTAGCTTGGAAAGACACTACCGTGCAGTATCGAAGAGCCCTCATTGCTGCTCAATCATCCTATTTTTCCAACTTAAAATTTAGGAAAATAAGAACAATCCAAAATGTATTTTTGATACTGTCGCAAAGCTAACTAAAAAGCAGCATTCCCCAAGAGAGGATGGCTTTCACTTCAGTGATAAATTCATGAACTTCTTTGACGAAAAGATCATGATCATCAGAAAGCAAATTATGGACTCCTCTTTCAATCTGCGTATTTCTCCAAAGCTCAGTTGTCCTGAGTCTGCACAACACTGCCAGGGCATAGGATCAAGGGAGACACTCAAATTTTTTAATACTATATCTCTTGACACATTGATGAAAATAGTCATGGCCTCTAAACCTTCAAGCTACATACTGGACCCTATTCCAACTAACCTACAGAAAGAGCTGCTTCCTGTGCTTGGCCCTCCTATGTTGACCATAATAAACGTCTCCCTATCCACCGGATGTGTACCAAACTCACTAGAAGTGGCAGTAATAAAGCCTCAATTGAAAAAGCCAACCTTGAGACAGAAAATATAAAAACTATCTGCTATATCGAATCTCCCATTCCTCTCAAAAACTTTTGAAAAAGGCCCCTGCCTCTCTGAAGACAAACAATGTATAAGAAATGCTTCAGTCTGGTTTTAGACCACACTGAGACTACACTTGTGAAGGTGGTAAATTACCTTTTAATGGCATCAGACCGAGGCTCTGCATCTGTTCTCGTGCCCCTAGACCTTAGTGCTGCTTTTGGTACCATCAATCATCACATTCTTTTGGAGAGATTGAAAGCCCAAATTGGTCTATATGGACAAGTTCTGGCCTGGTTTAGATCTTAACTGTCGGAAAGATGTCAATTTGTCTCTGTAGATGGTTTGTCCTCTGACAAATCAACTGTAAATTTCAGTGTTCCTCAAGGCTCCGATTTAGGACCACTTATTTTACCTCTTGGTGATGTCATTCGGAAACAATGTTAACTTTCACTGCTATGCAGACAACACACAGCTGTCCATTTCAATGAAACATGGTGAAGCCCTAAAATTACTCTCCCTGGACTCCTGTGTTTCAGACATAATGAAGTAGATGGTGGCAAATGTTCTACTTTAAAATTCAGACAAAACAGAGATGCTAGTTCTAGGTCTCAAGAAACAAAGAGATCTTCTGTTGAATCTGACAATTAATCTTGGTTGTACACTCATCTCAAATAAAACTGTTAAGAACCTCAGCGTTACTCTGGACCCTGATCTCTCGTTTGACGAACATATCAAGACTGTTTCAAGGACAGCTTTTTTCCATCTATGTAACATTGCAAAAATCAGAAACTTTCTGTCCAAAAATGCAGAAAAATTACTCCATGCTTTTGTCACTTCTATGTTAGACTACTGCAATGCTCTACTTTCCAGCTGCCTGGATAAAGCACTAAATAAACTTCAGTTCAGCATTCTGCTAGAATCTTGACTAGATGTAACAGTTTTCTTGTGGTGAAGGAGAGGTGGACCAAAACACAGCGTGGTTGTTATTCATTGTACTTTAATAAAGAAACTGTACATGAATAAACTAACAAAACAACAACCGTACGAAAACCTAAACCAGTCCTATCTGGTGCAGAGACAGGAACCATCACCCACAAAAACCCAACACCAAACAGGCTACCTAAATATGGTTCCCAATCAGAGACAATGACTAACACCTGCCTCTGATTGAGAACCATATCAGGCCAAACATAGAACTAGACAAACTAGACATGTAACATAGAATGCCCACTCAGATCACACCCTGACCAACCAACACATAGAAACAAACAAAGCAAAATATGGTCAGGGTGTGACACTAGAACCAAAAAATGTGATCATATTACTCCAGTGCTAGCCTCGCTACATTGGCTTCCTGTTAAGGCTAGGGCTGATTTCAAGGTTTGACTGCTAACCTACAAAGCATTACATGGGCTTGCTCCTACCTATCTTTCCAATTTGGTCCTGCCATAAACACCTACATGTACGCTACGGTCACAAGACGCAGGCCTCCTTACTGTCCCTAGAATTTCTAAGCAAACAGCTGGAGGCAGGGCTTTCTCCTATAGAGCTCAATTTTTATGGAATGGTATGCCTATCCATGTGAGAGATGCAAAATTTGATTTGATTAAATGGGTTTCCATGGTTGAACAGCTACTCTGGGGGAGTGGAAATGTGTTCTCTGGAGTGATGAATAATGCTTTACCATCTGGCAGTCCGACAGACGAATCTGCGTTTGGCGGATGCATAGTGGCAACTGGAACGTTTGGTGGAAGAGGAATAATGGTCTTGGGCTGTTTTTCATGGTTCAGGCTCCTAGCTCCAGTGAAGGGAAATCTTAACGCTACAGCATACAATGACATTCTAGACAATGCTGTGCTTCAAACTTTGTGGCAACAGTTTGGGGAAGGTCCTTTCCTGTTTCAGCATTAAAAACGGTGTGGAAGAACTTGACTGGCCTACACAGAGCCCTGACCTCAACCCCATCGAATACCTTTGGATGAATTGAAACGCCAACTGCGAGCCAGGCCTAATCGGCCAACAACAGTGCCGGACCTCACTAGTGCTCTTGTGGCTCAATGGAAGCAAGTCCCTGCAGCAATGTTCCAACATCTAGTGGAGAGCCTTTCCAGAATAGTGGAGGCTGTTATTGCAGCAAAGGGGGGACCAACTTCATATTATTTTCCATGATTTTGGAATGAGATGTTCAACAAGCATCTGTCCATATACTTTTGGTCATGTGAGATTTCTATTTAAGGGTTGTATCCAGGCACACGCTTTGCGTCATTCCTAAAAACAAATGTAAGTATTAAGGCCAGAGGGGGTGTGGTAAATGGCCAATATAGCACGGCTAAGGGCTGTTCCTAGCCACAACGCAATGCGGAGTGCCTGGATACAGCCCTTAGCCATGGTATATTGGCCATGTACCACAAACCCCTGAGGTGCCTTATTGCTATTATAAACTGGTTACCAATGTAATTTGAGCAGTAAAAATAAAAT
This sequence comes from Oncorhynchus mykiss, assembly GCF_057628025.1. NCBI lineage: Eukaryota > Metazoa > Chordata > Actinopteri > Salmoniformes > Salmonidae > Oncorhynchus > Oncorhynchus mykiss. The sequence continues at coordinate 54,672,246 of NC_143022.1, read as the reverse complement.
GTGTTGTCATACTCGTAGTATACGGTCTGATATACAGTACCATGGCTGTCATCCAATCAGCATTCTGGGCTCGAACCAGACAGTTTATAATGGCCATTATAAACTATTGTAAACTGAGTGGTTCGAGCCCTGAATGCTTATTGTGGCAATATACCACAGCTAAGGGCTGTATTCAGGCACTCCGCATTGCATTGTGTAAAGAACATCACTTAGCCATGGTATATTGGGCATATACCACACCCCCTCGTGCCTTATTGCTTAAATATACCACACCTCCTCTGGCCTTATTGCTTAATTAAGTGTGTGTAACATAGTGGACCCTAGATGGTCTTGTCAGGGGGTGCAAGCATCTAGACTGGTCTCATCGACTGTGTTGTTCCCATGTTTCATGAGCTTAAATAAAAGATCCCAGAAATGTTCCATATGTTACAAAACCTTAATTCTCTCAAATTTTGTGCACAAATTTGATTACATCCCTGTTAGTGAGTATTTCTCTTTTGCCAAGACAAGACAAGACAGGCCAAGACAGGCCACTCTAAAATGTGCAGTTTGTCACTCAACGCAATGCCACAGATGTCTGAAGTTTTGAAGGCACGTGCAATTGGCATGCTGATTGCAGGAATGTCCACCAGTACTGTTGCCAGAGAATTTAATGTTAATTTCTCTACCATAAACCAACATCGTTTTAGAGAATTTGGCAGTACTTCCAACCTGTCTCACAACCGCAGACCACTGTTACGACTTCAGTGGGCCAATGCTCACCTTCAATGGCCACTGGCACGCTGGAAAAGTGTGCTCTTTGTGGATGAATCCCGGTTTCAACTGTACCAGGCAGATGGCAGACCACGTGTATGGCGTCATGTGGTGAGTGGTTTGCTGATGTCAACGTTGTGACCAGAGTGCCCTATGGTGGTAGTGGGGTTATGGCATGAGCAGGTATAAACCACGGACAACAAACACAATTATATTTTATTGATGGCAATTTGAATGCACAGAGATATCGTGAAGAGATCCTGAGGCCCATTGTCATGCCATTCATCACCTCAGGTTTCAGCATGATAATGCACGGCTCCATGTCGCAAGGATCTGTACACAATTCCTGGAAGTTGAATGTCCAAGTACTTCCAAGGCCTGCATTGTGTGACAGCCCTGCATTTTTCTGAACCGTCTCAGTGCTTCTCCTTCCAATAGGGCGCTTCCCCTTTAATTCCCAATTAAATAGTGCTTCTCCTTCCAATAGGGCGCTTTCCCTTTAATTCCCAATTAAATAGCAAGTATCAGCTGCGCAAAATTGGGGTTGTGATGGAGGCGTGAATGAGGATGTGGTCAACCCTCAGTTCCGTTTGTTTTGTAGTTTAATAGAGTTTTACCCAAGACCGAATCCACTCTTTGCGTCCGTGGACTACACCTCTCTGTTCTTCGTGGCCTTCCTCCGCTGGAGATCTGATGGCGGATTGGATTGGATTGTCTGACTGACCACAACCTTTTTGTATACGGTATTTCATTTGTTTTGATGTATACTGTGATGCTTTATGTAGTTAGTTATAGTTGAGGACTTATTAAGATTTGATACGCTTGATGGTTGTGTGGCTTTACGCTACACTTGTATGAACGGACAAACATTGCGTGACTAAGGTCACTTGAGTTCCCTGAACTTCTTTACCGGGCTGGACTCTTTTAGGCCCGAGGTACAGGCCTACCTGTTCTGTGCAGTTCAGGGGTAGCCATTCAAAAATCATGAGTTGATGGCAGAGTAAATCCAGAGATAATCAACCAAATAAGATCAACACCATTCTTGTAGACTAAGTGCACAGTTAGGATAAAAGCCCTGTTGGGAAATGTGTTGAGTGATACAGCTCAAATCACTCAGCTGAATTTGATAGAAGTTACAGGATGTGCAGGCATGAACAAGGAAATGCCTTCAGGTACAAGTGAAGTCATTTTCTGGTGAATATGTTATTATACACATTAGCATTGGCAGGAAATGACAAATAAGAACGTTTCTATTATCAGATTTGTGCTCAGGCTTGTAATTATCAGTCACTAGAGGGCAGCAGTAGCTAAACTTCTTTGCCCTAGTCTCGTGAGTATCCCGTACCCACTTCTATTTTGGTATCAGTAAATAGGCCTACAGTAAATTGCAATTGCTTACATTTTCTTTCAACTATTTGAAGGGTTTTGTATATTTACATTTTTATTTGTACCATTTGGAGAGTAGACAACCAATGCCATTCTGATTGTATATAGTCCAATTGCTAAACTATATAGACTGCATAAAAATACATCCATTAACTAAACTTAAATTAAAATGTTGATTACTGGACGTATATTCAACTGCAGTCTAGCACTACTACTCCTATTCAGAGAATATGCCATTACTCATCAAAACCAGGTTGGAATGTGTTGGAAAATCCCTCAGCCATAACCCTAAAGGATCTGTGTACATGCTCAACCTCATTCAAAGGCTCAGACTGATCCATCAACAAGTTGCACAGGCTCAATGTTCCGTCAAACTTTTCGGGCACTGAGCAAATTTGAGGTCTTGTGAGCGTGAACTTGTGCGACTTCCAGCACGTGTTTACAGGCTGCACCCTGACGCTGTAGCCAAAAGGCTACTGTGGCTATTTGAGCATGTTGGCCTACCAACAAAACCATTGGAGAAAATCCAATAGCATTTTCACATGGAAATAGCTTTTGATTTCTCTGAAGTAGCCAATATGCAGGCCTACATTGCATGAGACTTTTAAAAACGTTTTTAGGTTATGAAGGGCTTGATATTCATTAATTGTTTTTTTACTTGGTCTGTAACACCATGGGCCAAATAGGTGACTGTAAATTGCATTGTGTTGTGTTCCATGATGCAAGAAGCCACTCAACAAAATAAAAAGATGATTACCATACAGAGAATTAGACAATGGATTATGTGCATATTCAAGCCTGTCTCAAAATACAACAATTAGGACATTTTTTTTTTTTTTTTTTTTTTTTTTTTTTACCTGTCTGGCTTTCCAAAGACCGCTTGAAATGCAGCCTACACGTTTTATACATCAACAACATCAACAAATGTGCACAAGCATGGCTCAGCGCTGGAGAAGCACCTGACTGCAGTGTGCAGTTCGGGGCCCGGGCTCAATGTGTGGCGAAGTCCAACGCGTTTAACCAGAACCCTTCCCGTCTCCTTCAAGGTCAGCCAAGTTGAGGTAAACATCGAAGGTGTCAACGAAAGTGAATCTTCATCGAACCTAACCTACATGGATAAAAATATAAACCATGGCAGTGAGACTGTCATTATGCATAATGTACGTCGTAATATTCATGTTATACCAATGCGGTGGTAAAACAATTTATATGACCAACTACCTCACCGATGTTAGCATAGCTTTCATTAGCACCCATTTGCACATGAGCTAGCTAATTGCTCACAATGAGGGAATCTTTACTTGGACAAATTTGCCTACTTGAGCTGTAAGCCTAGGTTTACATGTAAATTACAGTTATGTAATTGATTTTTTTATTGATTTTCTGTATTTCTTCAATGTATGCCTTGTTGTGTTTGACTGGCTCTAAATGTGTATTGTTGAAGCCATTACATTAGTTACACATAGCAAGTCTACACAGTATATACAATAATGAAATCACCTGGTCCCAACATACATGGTAAGTCAAGAAAAGTAATTGCAACTTGTCCACACAGCAAACTGAAGTAAAATAAGAACAACTTCAAAACACATTTACGAAGAAAGCATACACATTGCTTTGAAACAGTGCCCAAGGAAAGAGTTTTGGCATGTGAGTGCATTGATGTGTGAAATGGTGTTTGCAGTTGAAAATAAATGTTCTGGTCCAGCAAAACCCATACATGTTTTGAAAAATAATTGTGCTAATTCAGTTCCAACTGTGTTCCAAACTGTTATGCATGCTGGAGTATAAAAAGCTGTTGAATTGTACTTTTTCTTTACTTTCACAAACACTGTGCTCACAGAAACAGTGGGGGTCTTCTTCATCCAGAAATATATTCCTGGGGGGTATTATTACTATTATTGTTATCATAACTATCAAACTTAACAACCTACTCTTTCTTTACGTACAGTACGCTCTGTACATTGCAATGGAAGCAAAGTGTGATTTCACTGAGGTATGTATAAATTATGACGTTCTCATCACTAGCGGATATGTTTTTTGGGATCCCCATCCGATTGTGTGATTTTCTTTTTCAAAGGAAAACATGCAGCAAATTAGGCGCGACGGTGGTGCCTAGTTCTCCTGCAGAACATTCCCATGCCGTAAGTCTTGAACATTATCAAAACTTTTCATTTGCATCCTTAAAATCACTTGTTTCATTGTAGCCAGACTGACCTGAATATATTTTCATATTGAATGTATATAATGTCATTCACTCACTAAGGTCTGAAGAAGACTTAACCCCCCCCCCTCCCCACCTCTCCAATAGATTTTAGGATGATGTAGAAGACACCCCCCCCCCCCCCCCCCCCCCAAGATGTCACATCAGCATCCAGCTCTGCAGGATCAGGTACTGTATAGGCTATTAGCTAAAGTAAGGTGCATTCTTGTACACACATCCCTAGAGGTTCCCTTACATTACTTAATGACCACAATCTGTTTTCTTTCTAGACAATACTGAAAACAAACTGCGTGGCGAGCTGTGAACTGGGTATGTATTCTATGTATAATACTGAAGGCTTGATGCATGGCAAGATATAATATTTGTGATGACTTGTTGAGCAGTTATAGATATTGAAAACCCCTTTTAATAGTGGCTTTTGTTTGCATCATTGTATTGTGAATGTGGGGTGTAATTTGACTTGATCACCCAATGAGGCCCTACTCCTAATATTTATTCTTCCTTTTTCTTCAAGGAAGCGGATATTCTTCGAAGGGACACCCTAGAGGCAGCAAGGTGGTTGAACTCCAAACATTTAAATGCACTGTTTTTCTCCCTAGAAAATGGCTGTCTTTGCCTCTTTTGAGGAGCAGGGGTAAAGCCATTTTTGAGCAGTGGTCAAACCTTGTTTTTGTCTGCTGTGTTGAAACAATTGTTGTTTAGTAAAGATGATGTAGAAATCACCCGAGTCTCTGATCTCTTTACTGGAGCTGGTATAACTTAATGTACAAAGCTTGTCAGTATGTCTATATGGTATTATATGCGGCTGATTCCCTGATCCACTTCTACGCAGACGACACCATTCTGTATACTTCTGGCCCTTCCTTGGACACTGTGCTATCTAACCTCCAAACGAGCTTCAATGCCATACAACACTCCTTCCGTGGCCCCCAACTGCTCTTAAACGCTAGTAAAACCAAATGCATGCTTTTCAACCATTCGCTGCCTGCACCCGCACGCCCGACTAGCATCACCACCCTGGATGGTTCCGACCTAGAATATGTGGACATCTATAAGTACCTAGGTGTCTGGCTAGACTGTAAACTCTCCTTCCAGACTCCTATCAAACATCTCCAATCCAAAATCAAATCTAGAATCGGGTTTCTATTTCAAACCGTCGGCTTTCTACTTCAAACCGTCCCCTCGCCCATACCCGGGCGCGAACCAGGGACCCTATGCACACATCAACAACAGTCACCCACGAAGCATCGTTACCCATCGCTCCACAAAAGCCACGGCCCTTGCAAAGCAAGGGGAACCACTACTTCAAGGTCTCAGCAAGTGATGTCACCGATTGAAATGCTATTTAACGCGCACCACCGCTAACTAGCTAGCAGTTTCACATCCGTTACACTTGTATACCATGGGTTCGACACAGTGTATACAAAACATTAGGACACCTGCTCTTTCCATGACAGACTGACCTGGTGAATCCAGGTGAAAGCTATGATCCCTTTTTGATGTCACTTGTTAAATCCACTTCAATCAGTGTAGATAAGGGGGAGGAAACGGGTTAAAGAAGGATTTGGTCGTAGGTGTCAGGCGCACCAGTTTGTGTCACGCACTGCAATGCTGCTGGGTTTTTCATGCTCAACAGTTTTCCGTGTTAATCAACAATCGTCCACCACCCTAGGAACATCCAGCCAACTTGACACAGCTGTGGGAAGCATCGGATGGGGGTGCAACTCAATATTAGGAAGGTGTTTGTTTAGTACACTGTGTATGTGTACTTATGTTAGCAAATTGTGTAAGCAAAAAATACAGTAACACACCATGTGTAAACCTATTATGACTGGAGCAGACCAGCCCTGCTGGCTTTGGTTCCAGCCCAGCACACATTATTCAATTTATCAAACCTAATTAGTTGATAATTTAAGTGTGCTATTGCTGGGCTGGAATATAAATCTGCTCACTCAGTGGAGCAAGGTTACCCACCGTTGGTATGGACTTTTTTTTCTTCTCCTGAAATGATGCTTTAGTAATAATAGCCAACTTGTTACTAAGATTTCTAACCATTACATATGCAATGCATTACATATTACAAATGCCCATACTTATGGGCATTTGCAATGCACTTCTTGACATTCATTATGCATCTGAAGCAGATAATGGCTTAATTTACACATTGTTTACATGTTGTCACGCTATATCAAGGTAAGATTAATTAAAGACAATCAAGAGCCCTGATGGTATAGGTGACCTGAATAAGTGATATTCTAAAATAAAAAAACAGCAACAGTGTGTGAAAACCTTGTGAAGACTTAGAGAAAATGTTTGACCTCTGTCATTGCCAACAAAGGGTATATAACAAAGTATTGAGAAACTTTTGTTATTGACCAAATACTTATTTTCCACCATAATTTGGAAATAAATTCATAAAAAATCCTACAATGTGATTTTCTTGATCTTTTTTTTCTTCTCATTTTGTCTGTCATAGTGTACCTATGATGAAAATTACAGGCCTCATCTTTTTAAGTGGGAGGACTTGCACAATTGGTGGCTGACTAAATACTTTTTTGCCCCACTGTATAGGGCTGTGGCAGTCATGACATTTTGTCAGACGGTTATTGTTATGGAAAAGACTGCCAGTCTCATGGTAATTGTCTATTAATTAACAGAAACATGTTTAGCATATCCAGGCCTTCACCCATGAAAGCTATCACCAGAAATACATTATTTATTTTTGGTTGGTCCAAAGAAACATTATGATATGAAGAAAATGTATTTCAGAAGCATAGAATATCAGTTGGCCTACTGTATGTTATCTGGCTATGCGCCATGCCATAGGCTGTAAGCTTGTTAATTTATCAGACAATATATCAGGGGTGTAAAGCACTGAAGTAAAAATAGTTGTTTTCTGGGGTATCTGTACTTTACATATTTTTGACAACTTTTTCTTCTCTACATTCCTAAATATGTACTTTAAAAAAAAATCCATACATTTTCCCTGACACCCAAAAGTACTCAAAACAGTTAGAATGCTTAAGCAGGACAGGAAAATGGTCCACTTAACACACTTATCAAGAGAACATCCCTGGTCATCCCTACTAGTGTTGGAGAGTGCCCCTGGCTATCTGTGGATTTAAAAAAAATAAAGTGTGCAATTTGCTTAGTTTGCTTAGTATAAGCAATTTGAAATTATTTAAACTTTTGCAGTTAACTTTTACTTTTGATACTTTTAGTGTTTCACTGGGTGACTCACTTTTACTTGTCATTTTCTATTAAGGTATCATTACTTTTACTCAAGTATGACAACTGGCTACTTTTTCCATCACTGCAAGAAACTTATAATTCCTGTGCCATTATTTTATATTATGTGATTTTATAGTAAGAAGAATATAAGTTAGCTGAATAAAATATAAAGGATATTTTTCCCATTCCGGAGCAAGTGAAGTGGCAATGTTGAGCGTAAAAGTTAATATTTGAAACAAATCTAGCGTATAGGACCTATTTGGTAACTTTAGTTTTGAATGATACTAACCTCAGAATGTCTTAGAATCAAAAAACGAGTTGATGTGAGCTGCATGATGATACTAATAGGCTATTTGAAAAAGTCGCAGAAATGCTTGTGCCCTGTTCCTTGCCCCAGGCTGCACAGCTGTTCTCTCATCAAGTGATCATATTGTCATCCATCAGACTATTCTCAATTTAAAAAAATCTTTACTAATATGTAAAATTAGTTTAAATTTAGAATGGCCTATTATCAAGTGGGCAGGGGGGAAATTGTCAGCAGTATGCAATCCAATAGCAAATAGAGGCCGCTTTCCCACCAGTTCGTTGTTCAATGATGCTGGGTAGGCTTCTTCGGTTTTATAGTAGAGCATGTGCTTAATATGAGAAGCTGAGAAATAAACAAGAACTATAGTAGCAGCTGGGATCCTCTTCTTTTTAGTGGCAACCATCAAAACTCGGCTTTCACACGGGATTGCATATAGAATGTCTGGCCAATAAGAACACTTATTTCACTACACGCATCAACTACCGTTTGTGGCGCATGCTCTCGCTGCACACCCGGTGATATTCCACCCAAACTCTGTACGCTATGGGCTCGCCCACCGTGTTCCGGCAGCTTTCCAAGTGCTTCATTTGGTAAGCCAAGTAAAAATCTGTTCGTGAATATCGATAATAACCTTTTCAGAAGGAAACATATTTCATTATTAATCTGTTGACAGCCCCTATCTCTGCATGCTCGAGAGAGAATGGAGGAGATGGAAACGTGCGGTGGGGAGATATAAAAAATTCCCTATTACTAGGCTTTTCAAAATCAAATCAAGTTCACTATAATTGTAGGCTAACTCTATAAGACAACCTACACAATCAATGAACCAAAAACTTCGCCTAAGCGTATATGTTCTCTCCCAGATTCATGGATATAAAGTTTGGAGCATGGTATTAGGTAAGCAGTCCATCCGGTATAAATAATAATACAGTCCAAACTTGCCTTTATCATTTGTTTCATTTTGGAGTACAAGCTAAACTAATTTAGCACCAAAGATGTCTTAAATCAGTTTTTATGTATGTTTTTCTGCCATGCATAATATGTGGTAGGCTATGTATTGTATATTGGCATAATCATGATCTGTATTTCGCATATATCTTTTTTCAAGCTTGGCAAGAGAAGTAGGTGAACCCATTGGAATTACCTGGATTTATGCATAAATTGGTTATACAATTTGATCTGATCTTTATCTAAACCAGAACAATAGACACACATAGTGTGATTAAACTAATAACACACAAATTGTTGAATTTTTTTGGTCTATATTGAATACATCATTTAAACATTCCAAGTGTAGGTTGGAAAAAGTATGTGAACCCCTAGGCTAATGACTTCTCCAAAAGCTAATTGGAGTCAGGAGTCAGCTAACCTGGAGTTAAATCAATGAGACAAGATTGGAGATGTTGGTTAGAGCTGCCTTGCCCTATAAAAACACTCACAAAATTTGAGTTTGCTATTCACAAGAAGCATTGCCTGATGTGAACCATGCCCTGAACAGATCTCAGAAGACCTAAGATTAAGAAATGTTGACTTGCATAAAGCTGGAAAGGGTTACAAAAGTATCCCTAAAAGCCTTGATGTTCATCAGTCCACGGTAAGGCAAATTGTCTATAAATGGAGAAAGTTCAGCACTGTTGCTACTCTCTCTATGAGTGGCCGTCCTGCGAAGATGACTGCAAGAGCAAAGCCACTGCTGTCCAAAAAAACATCGCTGTACGTCTGAAGTTTGCAAAAGTGCACCTGGATGCTCTTGAGGTCATGCATCTCAATCGAGTTGAGGGCAGGACTCTGACTGAGCCACTCCAGAAGGCATATTCTGTTGAAGCCATTCTGTTGTTGATTTACTTCTGTGTTTGGGGTTGTTGTCCTGTTGCATTAACCAACTTCTGTTGACCTTCAATTGGCGGTCAGATAGCCTAACATTCTTATGCAAAATGTCTTGATAAACTTGGGAATTCATTTTTTCCATCGACGATCGCAAGCTGTCCAGGCCCTGAGGTAGCAAAGCAGCCTCAAACCATGATGCTCCCTCTACCATACTTTACAATTGGGATGAGGTTTTGATGTTGGTGTCCTGAAAATCGAGTGCTGAGTATCAGGCCATTAGCGACCCGATGGTCATTAGTGAGTTGGGTACTACCAACTTGTGTCCAGAGTGCATAAGAGGAGATTACTCAGTGGTCACGTGGAATTTTACTGCGACCATGACTCATGAGTGGCGGTAATGCGGTCACCGCAACAGCCCTATTCAGTAATCATCTCATTGTTAGCTGGCGGTAAACTATGTGGCCATTGAGGACAGCAGTGTTGATCAAATGGAAAAATATATTCTTATACCACTTATTGGTTTTTCTGAGCGCATCCCACAAAGAAGTTTATCATGTCTGCCTTATCTGCTGCACCTATTTTGCGGTTACGATTATAGTCATGCACACAGTCTGGTTTGATCTTTCTCTCTCCCTTCAGGTGGTACACCTTCCCTGTGGTTCTCTCTTCTCCAGTAGCTCCAAGGCATAGCGATTGGTCTCAACTACTGTATGTCTCAGTCAGAAACAGCTTGAAGCACTCTGCCTCCAGAGGGAGATGGCAAGGGTTTTTACACTGAAGACTGGGACTTATTTACAGATGTATTCAGACGCTTAGCTATTTATGAGACTCGATTTGAGCTCAGGTGCTTCCTGTTTCCATTGATCATCCATGAATGTAGTCCACCTGTGGTAAATTCAATTGATTGGATATGATTTGTCTACAGTATATAAGGTCCGACAGTTGACAGTGCATGTCAGAGCAAAACCCAAGCCATGAGGTTGAATGAATTGTCTTTAGAGCTCTGAGACAGGATTGTGTCAAGGCAATGATCTGGGAAAGGGTACCAACAGGTCCCCAAGAACACAGTGGCCTCCTCCATTCTTAAATGGAAGAAGTTTTGAACCACCAAGACTCTTCCTAGAGCTGGCCACCAGGCCAAGCTGAGCAATCGGGGGAGAAGGGCCTTGGTCAGGGAGGTGACTAAGAACCCGATGGTCACTCTGACAGAGCTCCAGAGTTCCTCTGTGGAGATGGGACAACCTTCCAGAAGGACAACCATCTCTGCAGCACTCCACCAATCAAGCCTTTATGGTAGATTGGCCAGACGGAAGCCTCTCCTCAGTAAAAGTCACATAACAGCCCGCTTGGAGTTTGCGAAAAGGCACCTAAATACTCTCAGACCATGGTCTGATGTAACCAAGATTAAACTCTTTGGCCTGAATGCCAAGCGTCATGTCTGGAGGAAACCTGGCACCATGGTGGTGGCAGCATCATGTTGTGGGGATGTTTTTCAGCGGCAGGGACTGTGAGCCTAGTCAGTAGACTTGTTTACATGCTGCTATGAGTTTTGTTGCTAACCTTACTTTGCTACCTGCCAACTTTACGGTTTTTACTTTTTAATTACCATTTATATTTTTAGTTTTTCCCTCGCTCTACTTTTTTCATTTAACTTTTACACTCCGGACGCTTTATCTGGACGTGGTTCTTCAGGACTTCCACAAGCCGAAGATAAGTAGTAACATTAACATGATGCCTTCTAATTGCAGTTGCTGTACTCATAATATACAGGAGAACGATCGCCTTACGTCGAGGATAGCTGTGCTGCAAGCCCAGCTTCAGATGCAATCATTAGGCAAGGGTAATGTAAGTGTATGAAAGGATGAAACAGCATCTGTGCCACCAGTAAATACAGATAGTAGTATAAATCCCCTTGCACAGTCCCCGCAGCCGGACAATTATCTCATGGCTTCTGGAGGGAAATGCTGTAGGAATGCTCAACGGTGTCGCTCATTCAGCTGACAGAAACTTTAAACCGGTTCTCCCCACTAAGCAGCGAATTGGAGTCAGAGGCCGAGCCTTCTATGGTCTCTACTACTCCCGTTACGGGGTCTGAGACGCCGAGGCCTTCTACCATTAGCTCTGACAAATTGAAAACCCTAGTCATTGGCAACTCCATTACCCGCAGTATTAGACATTAAAAAAAAAATCATTCAGCGATCATACACTGTTTACCAGGGGGCAGGGCTACCGACGTTAAGGCTAATCTGAAGATGGTGCTGGCTAAAGCTAAAACTGGCAAGTGTAGAGAGTCACCAAGCGCAACATAGCTTCAGCATGTACAGTGCACGTTCTCCCACTTAAAAGATGAGAGGCCTGTAATTTTCATCATAGGTGCACTTCAACTATGACAGACAAAATGAGGGAAAAAAAATCAAGAATCACATTGTAGGATTTGTAATGAATTTATTTGCAAATTATGGTGGAAAATAAGTATTTGGTCAATAACAAAAGTTTCTCAATACTTTGTTATATACCCTTTGTTGGCAATGACAGAGGTCAAACATTTTCTCTAAGTCTTCACAAGGTTTTCACACACTGTTGCTGTTATTTTGGCCCATTCCTCCATGCAGATCTCCTCTAGAGCAATGATGTTTTGGGGCTGTTGCTGGGCAACACAGACTTTCAACTCCCTCCAAAGATTTTCTATGGGGTTGAGATCTGGAGACTGGCTAGGCCACTCCAGGACCTTGAAATGCTTCTTACGAAGCCACTCCTTCGTTGCCCGGGCGGTGTGTTTGGGATCATTGTCATGCTGAAAGACCCAGCCACGTTTCATCTTCAATGCCCTTGCTGATGGAAGGAGGTTTTCACTCAAAATCTCACGATACATGGCCCCATTCATTCTTTCCTTTACACAGATCAGTCGTATTGGTCCCTTTGCAGAAAAACAGCCCCAAAGCATGATGTTTTCACCCCCATGCTTCACAGTAGGTATGGTGTTCTTTGGATGCAACTCAGCATTCTTTGTCCTCCAAACACAACGAGTTGGGTTTTTACTAAAAATATATATTTTGGTTTCATCTGACCATATGACATTCTCCCAATCTTCTTCTGGATCATCCAAATGCTCTCTTGCAAACTTCAGACGGGCCTGGACATGTACTGGCTTAAGCAGGGGGACACATCTGGCACTGCAGGATTTGAGTCCCTGGCGGCATAGTGTGTTACTGATGGTAGGCTTTGTTACTTTGGTCCCAGCTCTCTGCAGGTCATTCACTAGGTCCCCCCGTGTGGTTCTGGGATTTTTGCTTACCGTTCTTGTGATCATTTTGACCCCCCGGGGTGAGATCTTGCGTGGAGCCCCAGATCGAGGGAGATTATCAGTGGTCTTATATGTCTTCCATTTCCTAATAATTGCTCCCACAGTTGATTTCTTCAAACCAAGCTGCTTACCTATTGCAGATTCAGTCTTCCCAGCCTGGTGCAGGTCTACAATTTTGTTTCTGGTGTCCTTTGACAGCTCTTTGATCTTGGCCATAGCAGACATTGGAGTGTGACTGTTTGAGGTTGTGGACAGGTGTCTTTTCTACTGATAACAAGTTCAAACAGGTGCCATTAATACAGGTAACGAGTGGAGGACAGAGGAGCCTCTTAAAGAAGAAGTTACAGGTCTGTGAGAGCCAGAAATCTTGCTTGTTTGTAGGTGACCAAATACTTATTTTTCACCATAATTTGCAAATAAATTAATAAAAAATCTGACTGATTTTCTGGAAATTCTTTCTCTCATTTTGTCTGTCATAGTGGAAGTGTACCTATGATGTAAATTACAGGCCTCTCATCTTTTTAAGTGGGTGAACTTGCACAATTGGTGGCTGACTAAATACTTTTTTGCCCCACTGTAAGTCGGCTAAAAGGATGTGTCGGCATCGAGTAATTGTCTCTGGCCCCCTCCCAATTATGGGAAGTGATGAGCTCTACAGCAGGGTCTCACAAACCAATCTCTGGTTAAAAACTATATTCTGCCCTTCCCAAAAGATAGCATTTGTATACAATTGGCCCTCTTTCTGGGACTCACCCACAAACAGGACCAAGCCTGACCTGCTGAGGAGTGACGGACTCCATCCTAGCTGGAGGGGTGCTCTCATCTTATCTACGAACATAGACAAGGCTCTAACTCCCTTAGCTCCACAATGAGATAGGGTGCAGGCCAGGCAGCAGGCTGTTAGCCAGCCTGCCAGGTTAGTGGAGTCTGCCAGTAGCACAGTCAGTGTAGTCAGCTCAGCTATCCCCATTGAGACCGTGTCAAATTTTTGGTGACTTTAATATTCACATGGAAAAGTTCACAGACCCATTCAAAAAGCTTTCGAAGCCATCATTGTCTCAGTGGGTTTTATTCAACATGTCTCCGGACCTACTCACTGCCACAGTCATACTCTGGACCTAGTTTTGTCCAGTGGAATAAATGTTGTGGATCTTAATGTTTTTCCTCATAATCCTGGACTATCGGACCACCATATTATTTTGTGAGCAATTGCAACAAATTATCTGCTCAGACCCCAACCAAGGATTATCAAAAGCCATGCAATAAATTCTTGGACAACCCAAAGACTTCTAGATGTCCTTCCAGACTCCCTCCACCTACCCAAGGACGTCAGGGGACAAAAATCAGTTAACCACCTAACTGAGGAACTCAATTTAACCTTGCGTAATACCCTAGATGCAGCCGACACCCCTAAAAACAAAAAACATTTGTCATAAGAAACTAGCTCCCTGGTATACAGAAAATCCCAGAGCTCTGAAGCAAGCTTCCAGAAAATTGGAACGGAAATAGTGCTAAACCAAACTGGAGGTCTTGCGACTAGCTTGGAAAGACACTACCGTGCAGTATCGAAGAGCCCTCTATGCTGCTCGATCATCCTATTTTTCCAACTTAATTGAGGAAAATAAGAACAATCCTAAATGTATTTTTGATACTGTCGCAAAGCAAACAAAAAAGCAGCATTCCCCAAGAGAGGATGGCTTTCACTTCAGCAGTGATAAATTCATGTACTTCTTTGAGAAAAATATCATGATCATTAGATAGCAAATTACGGACTCCTCTTTAAATCTGCGTATTCCTCCAAAGCTCAGTTGTCCTGAGTCTGCACAACTCTGCCAGGACATAGAATTAAGGGAGACACTCAAGTTTTTTAGTACTATATCTCTTGACACATTGATGAAAATAAACATGGCCTCTAAAACTTCAAGCTGCATACTGGACTCTATTTCAACTAACCTACTGAAAGAGCTGCTTCAGGTGCTTGGCCCTCCTATGTTGAACATAATAATTCCTCTACAATTATTTTGAAAAGATAACTCACTCCCTTCTTGAAGACAAACAATGTATACAAAACGCTTCAGTCTGGTTTTAGACCCCATCATGGCACTGAGACTGCACTTGTGAAGGCAGTAAATTACCTTTTAATGGTGTCAGACCGAGGCTCTGCGTCTGTCCTCGTGCTCCTAGACCTTAGTGCTGCTCTTGATACCACCAATCACCACATTCTTCTGGAGAGATTGTAAACTGAAATTGGTCTACACGGACAAGTTCTGTCCTAGTTTAGATCTTATCTGTCGAAAAGATATCAGTTTGTCTCTGTGGATGGTTTGTCCTCTGACAAATCAACTGTACATTTCAGTGTTCCTCAAGGTTCCGTTTTAGGACCACTACTGTTTTCACTATATATGTTACCTCTTGGTGATGTCATTCGGAAACATAATGTTAACTTTCACTGCTATGCAGACGACACACAGCTGTACATTTTGATGTACAGCTGTGTTTGAAAATTGCCCTCCCTGGAAGCCTGTGTTTCAGACATAAGGAAGTAGATGGCGGCAAATGTTCTACTTTTAAACTCGGACAAAAGAGATATGCTTGTTCTAGGTCCCAAGAAACAAAGAGGTCTTCTGTTGAATCTGACAATTAATCTTGATGGTTGTACAGTCGTCTCAAATAAAGCTGTGAAGGACCTTGGCGTTACTCTGGACCCTGATCTCTCTTTTGATGAACATATCAAGACTGTTTCAAGGACAGCTTTTTCCATCTACGTAATATTGCAAAAATCAGAAACTTTCTGTCCAAAAATGATGCATAAAAATTAATCCATGCTTTTGTCACTTCTATGTTAGACTACTTCAATGCTCTACTTTCCGGTTACCCGGATAAAGCACTAGATAAACTTCAGTTAGTAATAAACACGGCTGCTAGAATCTTGACTAGAACCAAAACATTTGATCATATTACTCCTGTCTACACTGACTTCCTGTTAAGGCAAGGACTGGTTTAACTGCTAACCTACAAAGCATTACATGGGTTTACTCATATCTTTCCGATTTGGTCCTTACGTACATACCTACACGTACGCTACAGTCACAAGACGCAGGCCTCCTTACTGTCCCTAGAGTTTCTAAGCAAACAGCTGGAGGCAGGGCTTTCTCCTATAGAGCTCCATTTTTATGGAATGGTCTGCCTATCCATGTGAGAGATGCAGACTCGGTCACGACCTTTAAGTTTTTATAGAAGACTCATCTCTTCAGTAGGTCCCATGATTGAGTGTAGTCTGGCCCAGGAGTGTGAAGGTGAACGGAAAGGCACTGGAGCAACGAACCGCCCTTGCTGTCTCTGCCTGGCCGGTTCCCCTCTCTCCACTGGGATTCTCTCCCTCTAACCCTATTACAGGGTCACTGGCTTACTGGTGCTCTTCCATGCCGTACCGAGGAAGGGTGCGTCACTTGAGTGGGTTGAGTCACTGACGTGATCTTCCTGTCCGGGTTGGCGCCCCCCCCTTGGGTTGTGCCATGGTGGAAATCTTTGTGGGCTATACTCGGCCTTGTCTCAGGATGTTAAGTTGGTGGTTGAAGATATCCATCTTGTGGTGTGGAGGCTGTGCTTTGGCAAAGTGGGTGGGTTTATATTCTGCCGGTTTGGCCCTGTCCAGGGGTGTCGTCGGACGGGGCCACAGTGTCTCACGACCCCTCCTGTCTTAGCCTCCAGTATTTATGCTGCAGTAGTTTGTGTCGGGGGGCTAGGGTCAGTCTGTTATATCTGGAGTATTTCTCCTGTCTTATCCGATGTCCTGTGTGAATTTAAGCATGCTCTCTTTAATTCTCTCTTTCTCTTTCTTCCTCTCTCTCTTCCTGTCTTTCTTTCTTTCTTTCTCTCTCTCTCTGAGAACCTGAGTCCTAGGACCATGTCTCAGGACTACCTGGCCTGATGACTCCTTGCTGTCCCCAGTCGACCTGGCCGTGCTGCTGCTCCAGTGTCAACTGTTCTACCTGCGGCTATGGAACCCTGACCTGTTCACCGGACGTGCTACCTGTCCCAGACCTGCTGTTTTCAACTCTCTAGAGACAGCAGGAGCAGTAGAGATACTCTGAATGATCGGTTATGAAAAGCCAACTGACATTTACTCCTGAGGTGCTGACCTGTTGTACCCTCGACAACCACTGTGATTATTATTATTTGACCCTGCTGGTCATCTATGAACATTTGAAAATCTTGGCCATGTTCTGTTATAATCTCCACCCGGCACAGCCAGAAGTGGACTGGCCACCCCTCATAGCCTTGTTCCTCTCTAAGTTTCTTCCTAGGTTCTGGCCTTTCTAGGGAGTTCTTCCGAGCCTCCGTGCTTTTACACCTGCATTGCTTGTTGTTTGGGGTTTTAGTCTGGGTTTCTCTACAGCACTTTGTGACGTCAGCTGATGTAAGAAGAGCTTTATAAATACATTTGATTGAAATACATTTGATTGAAAAGCAAAGTACAGAGAGAGCGTTGCTCCGGAGCACTCAGGACCTTAGACTGGGGCTAAGGTTCACCTTCCAACAGGACAACAACCCTAAGCACACAGCCAAGACAACGCTAGACAGGATTGGGTTCGGGACAAGTTCCTGACAGTCCTTGAGTGGTCCAGCCAGATCCCGATCGAACATCTCTGGAGAGCCTTAAATAGCTGTGCAGCGACGCTCCCCATTCAACCTGACAGAGCTTGAGAGGATCTGCAGAAAATAATGGGAGAAGCACAGATGAACCAAGCTTGTAGCATCATACCTAAGAAGACTCAATGCTGTAATCGCTGCCAAAGGTGCTTTAACAAAGTACTGAGGAAAAGGTCTGAATACTTATTTAAACTTGATATTTCAGTTTTACATTTAATACATTAGCAAAAACTTCAAAACCTGTTTTTGCTCTGTCATTATTGGGTATTGTGTGTAGATTGAGGAGGTGAAAAAAAACAATTGAATACTTTTTAGAATAAGGCTGTAATGTCACAATGTTTCCGAAGGCACTGTATAATGCATTTTTTCGTTTGTTGATTAAACCATCAGTAGAGTTGAAATTGCAATGGGACTTGCATTTTATTTGGTACATGGGAATTTATCTGCAAAAGTCATTTTTATGAGCACTACATCATCACTCATCACAGACTTTTATCCACACCAAGTCAATTTGATGGAAACGCATCTGGTGCGTATATATTGTGTTTATGCAGCAGGTGCCTCAGATTTCAATAGTGTTTCCTTGGTTTTCATGAATGCTTCCTCGCATTGTTCTGTCCATTTCCATGTTTGGTCCTGACAAAGCAACACTGATGCAGCAGTTTCGGGATAAAGCATCCGTAGTAATTCTGTGATCCTATGAAAGAACTTAGTTGGCTCACGTTCTGAGGAGGTGGGGTGTCCTAGATAGCTTTGACCTTGGACGGAGCCTTGTGACGGTCCATATCGTTGATGACGTGTCCATGGATTTCAACCGATGATGGGAAGAATGCATATTTGTCCTTAGAAACTCGCAGTCCGTAGTACTTCAGTCTCTGTAAGGTTGCATCCATGTTCCGGAGATAGTCCTCTTTACCAGTAACGAGAATGTCATCCAGGTAGCATTGTACTCCTGGCAATCCACTTAAGATCTGGTCTATCGCCCTTTGGAACAGAGCTGGCGCTTGTAATTCCTAACAGTAGACGACAGTACCCGAAGAGCCCCTTATGTGTCACGACAATCAGAAGCTCCTTTGATATTTTATCCACCCCCAGGTAAGCCCGCAAAAAGATTGTCGATATGTGGTACCAGATACTGCTTAGTGGACAACACAGGGTTAACTGTGACTTTAAAGTCTTCACATACTGTGATTCAACCATCCTTAAGGACTAGTACGACAGATGTTGCCCTTTCACTCACCCTGACCGACTCCAGTACTTTGTTCTTGACTAAAGTGTCCAAGTCAGCCTCAACTTTTAGACTGATAGCATAAGCTACGTGTCATGCTTTCAGAATCTTTGGTTTCTGGCTTAATGCTAAGCTTCAATGTCATGCCTTTCATGCTACCCAGCTCTCCAATGAAGACTTCTCCATGTTTCTTGAAGATGGCGGATAGGCCTGTGTTTCTATGTCTCAGTGTACAAACTGATAGCCAGTCCAGTGTGATTTTCTCCAGCCACGAACGTCACAGTAGTGATGGATAGTCTCCTTTCCTGAAGTAGAGTGGCAGCCTTTTAGTTGTCTGTTTAACTGAACTGTGACATCAGTGATGCCTCTCACGGCGTCCCCACGGCGTCCTGACAAGTGAAAAGTGTTTGTCTTTTTTCTTCTTTTTTTTTAGGGGTGGATCAGCTTAATATTGCGGAAAGATTCTTGCTTCCATCAATGTAATTGTCTACATCATTTCCAATCCCCCATATCTTTTTTTGGTGAATACATATATCAATATACATACATGTACATAACCATACATATGCATACCTAAACATTCATACATTCAGACATACGTATATACATAAACATACTTTTTTTTTTAGAATATACCTTTATTATTCCCCACAAACCCTACCACCCTTCCCCCAATTGGAGTATACTAATAAACAATAACCCATAGGCTTCTACCTTCAGTATATACATCCTATACACATTTTACAGACACAATCTATTTTACAATAGTTATATTTGGTTTGTTTTTAGTCCTTCCTCTATTTCTGATGTTCATCCAGTTTGATTTCTATTTGTAACTGTGCTATTTCACAATTTCTGAACCTACAGTACTTAAGTATCAAATGTAAAAGTATAAACCATTTCAAATTCCTTATATGAAGCAAACCAGAAATCAATATTTTTTTTTTATTGAGGGATAGCCAGAGGCACACTCCAACACTCACATTGTGTTTAGTGAGTCCGCCAGATCAGAGGCAGTAGGAATGACCATGGATGTTCTCTTGATAAGTGTGTGAATTAGATAATCTTCCTGTCAATAAGTAAGGAGTACTTTTGGGTGTGTATGGAGTAAAAAGTACATTATTTTCTTTAGGAATGTAATTTAAAAAGTAATAGTAAAGTAAAATACAGATTCCCCCGAAAAACAACTTAAGTACTTTTGCTCTTTTGTGTAGCTTCACTCCGTAGCCCACTAGTCTGTCTGTAATGGAGTCATTTAGAAAATGTTTAAACTCAGTGCACTGGTAGTTTATTTAACGCAGCAGCAAACATTGTCACTGATTCTACATCTTTCTGATTTCTCCAGAGGAACCTAAACCTTTTAGCAATAACTAGTGTCCATTCGGTATTTCCACAATATCCCCATACATCTTAATACCTGGCCTGTCAGTCTTTAGCAGGCTGCGTAGTAAATTAAGTGTGTTTGGCCATATTATACAAAAAAAAATGGAGGCACAGTTTCATCCTCGTCAATGTCATTTGCAATAAGATAATATTCAAACCGTTCTGTGTATGAGCTCCGCTGGTCAAAACTTTCATCAAACTGTCCATTGTTTCCAACAACTCCAGCAATTTTTCATTTCTCAATAGGCTCCCGATTGTCACTAACTTCAATATTGTCCTCAACCCAGGCACTATTTTCCTCAGTCATGTGATCTTCTTTCACCTCACTCACTGACATTTCATCCTCCAGTTCGCTCATTGAGCAGTTTTGAATTCCAAACTTCGTCTTCACAGTTGAATACATGTCCTTTCCTTTACTCACTCCTCCCTTTTCAATCACGTTGTTTTCCCACTCCGACATCCGTCTCGAACCCTTTTCTGACATCCATGACAATTCTAACTTTCTCTCTTAGCTAGCTCGACTATGCACTTGCCTCTTCTAGCAATACACTGTGCTAACATTAGCCCAGACCAGGGGTCCCCAATTACATTCAGCCGAGGGACATTTTTTTTCTTTTCTTTGACGGATGGATGGTCATGACTACAAAAAAAAAGTTTTAAATAATTAGTACACTGTAAATTGACCACAAGAATCCCAAACAGATATTTAGTATTTGACAAAAACAGAAACATTTCAAACCTTGATTATATATTGGGAGACGATCACAAAAGGCTCTCTATTTATGTGCGGGAATACTTGGGAACAGATATCCTAAATTAAAATCACTTTGAGAGGATTTCCTGTAGATTTTACAGTGTTTTATGTCCAAAAACTAAAATGTATCACACACGGGATGAATTTTCAGGAACCCTGGTTTAGACTGTACTATGGAAAATAACACTTTTAAACATGTAAAAATGGACTTATTCCAGACAGCATAGATACTGTAGGTTCAGACTTACTCGTCGACACACTTTTGTTATGTCTCGTGGGTTTCATAACCACGTCTGCATAACAATTAAATACTGATGAGACGGGAATCAGTTCAACCATTTATATGAACATTTGTATGTGTTGTAGATGAGCACGTTGATATAAATGGTTGAACTGTTCCCCATCTCATCAGTTTTTAGGTGGCACAACCCCAACACACAACATTATTTCCTGGCTCTTACAGGTGTTTCTGTACTGTTCACTGACAGTGAGCTAAGGAGTATGTCCCACATGGCACCCTATTCCCTACATAGTGCACTATTTTTGACCAGGACCCATAGTGACCTATGTAGGGAAGAGAGTACTTATATGTTTACATACCCTACATTACTCATCTCATATGTATATAATGTACTCGATACCATCTACTGCATCTTGCCTATGCCGTTCTGTACCATCACTCATTCATGTATTTTTATGTACATATTCTTCATCCCTTTACACTTGTGTGTGTGTGTATAAGGTAGTTGTTGTGAAATTGTCGGAACTAGAAGCACAAGCATTTTGCTACACTCGCATTAACATCTGCTAACCGTGTGTATGTGACAAATAAAATGTGATTTGATTTTGATTTGATACTACTTGGTACACAGAAAGAGTTGCCAGACTAGTTTGCATAACAATATGCCAGATAGACTAGCCTGGTCCCAGATCTGTTTGTGCAGTCTTGTTACAGTATGCGTGGCAATGACCATGCGAGTTGACAAGGCAATCACATAAAGATCTGGGACCAGGCTACATATTGACACCTACCACCTGGCTGCTATTTGAAACCATACCCTAGATGAAGGTGTATTTGGTCTCAGTGCCAAAACAGTACCAGTGTGTCAAATCAAATGCACGCTCCAATCCAGTTCAGACAGACAGACAGACACCTTCATGGGGCTTGTTGTTTTTGATCGTTAATGTAAAAAAAAAAAAAATGTTACAGATGTGTTTCGTTTACAGCTAGGAACAGTGGTGGTGGTGATCTTCATAGCAGAGTGTTTGGACATAAAATACTGTAAAATCACCAGGAAATAAGCTCAAAGTGATTTTAATTTAGGAAATCTGTTCCCAAGTATTCCCACGCATAATAGAGAGGCTTATGTGATAATATCCCAATGTAATCAGTATTTGAAATGATTCTGTTTTTGTCAAATACAAAATATGTTTGGGATTCTTGTGATCAATTTGCAGTCTACAAATTATTTATAACTTTGTTCCCGGGCCCCGACCATCTGCTCAAGGAAAAATCGTCCCACAGCTGAATGTAATTGGGGACACCTGCTCTATGTACTGGTATTAGACAGAACGATTACCTGTGCTGAAAGACATTTGCCATTAGTACATTATTATTTTACATTGCATCTCGGTTTTAACAGTATGATCCAAGCAGTGATTCCTCACTGTGTGCCTTAACATCTATTTTGCTAGAGAAACTGGTATCACATGATGGTTCCACGTTTATGGTCTTAGAGCAGGTGTTCTTAGATATCAGACCGTTCTGCCAGTTTATCCAAAGTATATATATTTTTTTAAAGAATCAAAAGTATTTTTCAGAAGTAGTTTCATAGCACGGATGTGTGTGTTCATGCATAGGTACTGTAACTGTATGCAACGTGCGTAAGTGTGTTTGTAGGTGTGTCTGCTAACGCGTGACCTTTTACTATCTGCATAATCTGGGAATGGAATCCATATCAAATGGATGTGTCACACTGTAGGCTGAGAACAAAGGATGTTGGGATGTATTCTATGAAATGTCAGAAGTCGGAGAGGTGTTGCAGGGGTCTATTTTAGTGAGCCATTCACATTATGTTTTCAAGACATGAATCTTTCCTTGAAAAATCATTAAATGCTTTTTTCCTCTCCCTCTTCTGACACTTCTCACTCTCTCGGATTGTCATCACCTTGAAGGTAAGTTTGATACATGAATCAAGTTATAATGAAGCTATGCAAACATCGCTATACAGGGAAACTATCAATTGGAACGAATCAGAAGTTACATTGAGCTGGGTGAATGGACTATGGAATGACAGTCATCCGATATGCTGTAATAAAAATAAGGCCATGCTCATGAAAAAAAAGAATGGTCCTCCCACATCTTAAACGGCACCAACTGCCATTGCTCTCTACCTCTGTTAGCCTTCGGCAGGTGGGCTGACAGCCTATGTTTTGATGCAGGGATTAGTGAAGATTGCATATCAGTGCCATTTAATGAGGGACGATTATTCTTTTTTTTATGAGCATGGACTCGATGTAACATCTATAGGTTTAGGTTACTACATGATACTAAAATTTCCCCTGTACCTGTCATGAGGTTGCTACAACCTAGCCTATGAATGAAAGTGTACAACGTAGGTGCAATAATCAAGAGAATTGAGTAATCAAAGTGACAGACACATTCAATATCTCCTTACACACTGTTGCCTGCATTTAGTTGATCTCGGGTGCAATAATTAGTCCAACAGTTACAAATGTGAATTTCTATTGGACAAATTCAGGTATGTTTATCTCTGTTTCGTTGTGTTTGCTTCCATTTAAGAAACGCTTTTCAACAGAATATTCGGAATGAATACATCCCTGATCACACGCAAACACAATTGACTTTCATAGCAGCCACATAGAAACAGCATGATCACTTTTCTCATTGTATATAATTCCTTCTCGCAACTATCTACGTGCTCTCCTCCTCTCACCTTTTCCCTTCGCTTGTGGACTTCAGTGCACAACACATCAGCTGTCTGTGACTAGGCGGAAAAAACTTTCCAAGCCAAACCTTTCCTATCACGACCGTTAATCGCTAACGCACAGCCTACATTGTTGTCACATCATACACCTATGCGGCACATGTGACATACAATTTGATTTGATAGTCAACATAGCTACTATAACTAATGTGTTAGTAAACTCCCTACAATCGTGCAGTACAGTGTACAATCAGAAAGCAGTTCAGCAGAACCCTGGTGGGCCCAGTGGCAGTAAATTCATAAAACCAAAAGCCTTACCTTGACTTGGAAGAGTTCCAGTGTTGGATAGCCATAGCCAGGTAACTAACATAGCATCCCTCTCTGTCGGAGTCAGGCGTTTGAGTAGGCTAAACTAGCTGGCTGCATTCGCTAGCTAAATGAAAGTCTCTCTCTCTCTCTCTCTCTCTTGCTTCTCCTTAATTTTGGAAGAAATTAGTTTGTTCAAAACTGTTCAACTATTGTCTTTCTCTCTCTTTGGGTCAACTACTCACCCCATTTCATGCACTGCAATGCTATCTAGCTGTAGCTTATGCTTTCAATACTAGATTAATTCTCAAAATGTTTTGATTGGGTGGACAACATGTCAGTTCATGCTGCAAGAGCTCTGATAGGTTGGAGGACATCCTACAGAAGTTGTCATAATTACTGTGTAAGTCTATGGAAGGAGGTGAGAACCATTAGCCTCCTAGGTTTTGTAATCGAGTCAATGTATCCAGAAGAGGATAGAAGCTAGCTGTCCTCCGGCTACACCATGGTGCTACCCTACAGCGTGCTGTTGAGACTACTAGAGACCATCATTGCAAAACAGTATGTTTTAATCAATTATTTGGGACGTGATTATATTTGATTATATATGGTCCTCCCCTTCCTCCTCCGAGGAGCCTCCACTGTTGCATATTAATGTGAAGGACTGTGACATGGATACCACTGTGGCTGCTCTTATTTACATCAGGGAATCTGTGTTACGCAATTGCTTTTGCTGTGTGCATGTGTGTGTGTGTGTTTCTTAGTCAGAACAACTGTCCGAATGTGGTCAACAATGCTGTGACTTATTCTGACCCCTCTGGGCCACACAACCTGATCTCCTAACTCCAGAACATGGCACTTCAGTAAGGGCCAAATGTAATATGAAGCTTTTTACACCCACCGCCTGCCAAACATGCAATGGCAGGTAACAACTTGAAAGAAAAGGAGAGCCGCACACTTTAGGAGCTCAGATGTAATAATTTAATAACCTAATAGCCAACGTTTCGACAGACAAGCTGTCTTAATCAGGGTTTCTTTCGCCTCCAGGTAACAACTTGACCCATGACCACTTGACCCCTCTTTAGTGGCCAAGAACCTGGGCTCAAACAGGTTGAAGAGTGAGGGGTGAGGAGTGTAAACTAGCAGCCATATGAAGAGAATGGCATCTCTACTACAGGCCATTCTTCCTCTGGAATCCTCTTATTTTACTAGTTTACTAGCTTACCCTGTCATTGACAGGTTTAGCTTGAGCTGGACATGTCACATTATGACAATGGCTGCGTATTGTGCATTTATGTTTCATTAAACATTCATGCTAAGTTACACTTCTTCTACACTTCTTCTTGAACCTTTCAGTGCATGGCTGATCCAGTGACAAATGGGGTTGTTGAAATATCACTGCTTTGGATGGAACTACATACATCTGCTATTTTTCCTTATCCTAAAATGGCACATGAGATTCACAGGTTCTGCACCATACACTCTTAGAAAAAAAGGTACTATCTAGAACCTTAAAGAGTTCTTCGGCTGCCCTCATAGGATAACTTTTCTATGGCGACAGACAGCCGAAGAACTCTTTAAGGTTCTAGATAGTACCTTTTTTTCTAAGAGTGTATGGTGCAGAACCTGTGAATCTCATGTGCCATTTTAGGATAAGGAAAAATAGCAGATGTATGTAGTTCCATCCAAAGCAATGATATTTCGACAACCCCATTTGTCACTGGATCAGCCATGCACTGAAAGGTTCACCTTGTGATATTACAAACACATGCAGTTTAGTGTTGCAGGAAGGTTAAAAAAATAGCGTCATAAAATCTATTTCCTATCAGAGGGAAAAGGTTTTGGCAGAACACACACTTTAGAGAGAGAAAGAGAGAGATGGATAGATCATCCTGAGTGTTCTGCCAAAACCTTTTTCCTGCCCGGCCTTCTATTCATGGGCCTTTGACTCTTATCATCAAGGCCACAGCTGCTATCTGGCTTCTATCTGGGCCATAGGAAAGCATGGGAGCAATGCAGCCAGACAGGAGCTCTCACAGAATCAAAGCCCTTAATAACAAAGGGAATTATTATCCCATGGTGTAAGTAGGGCTATTGCGGTAGTCAAATTCCACATAACCGTTTAGTCATGGTAACTAGGCTTCTCCATGCTCTGATGCTGCCGATAGCAAGTTTGGTGGGATTCTAATTACTAACTGCCTATACTCAGCACTCTATTGTCACTCTAATCAGTCTGACATCAGCAAAATAAATTCCTGCTGCCCCTGTTTTGAGACAGGTGCATGATAATGGTTAATTCTAAATCAAAACAAATTTCACACATATTTAGATATGTAAAGAAAAGATTAAATCAATAAAAGTTTGATGGGTGACAATATTAGATCTATGTATTATCATAATTAAGAAATAGGGCCCGAGTGGGTGTGATATGGCCAAATAAAATTTGATTGGTCAGATACACACATTTAGCAGATGTTATTACGGGTGTAGCAAAATGCTTGTGTTCCTAGCTCCAAAAGTGCGGTAATATCTAACAATTCACAACAATACACACAAATCTAAAAGTTTAATATTTCCTTACTATATTGCCTTGGTATATTGGCCATATACCACAAACCCCTGAGGTGCCTTATTGCTATTATAATCTGTTTACCAACGTAATTAAAGCAGTAAAAATAAATGTTTTGTCATACCCATGACATATGGTCTGATATACTACTGTACCATAGCTGTCAGCATTTAGGCTCAAACCACCCTGAATGCTGATTGGCTGACAGCCGTGGTATATCAGACCATATACCACAGGTATGACAAAAAATGTACTTTTTCCTCGAGAGGAAAGTATATCTTCCTCAATGAGGACTATCCTGAAGCTGTGTGCCAGAAGAGGAAATATACTGATCCCAGCCATGAAAGCTGTCTTTGTTTGCTCTTTTCAGTATTGTGTCTATATCTGAAGCTACACAGGAAAGGGCTGAAGATAGCCCATATTAATATATGTAGCCTTAGAAAAAAAGGTTAATGAAATCAATAACTTGCTACTATCAGATAACATTAATATATTAGCCATTTCTGAGAGTCACTTAGATAATTCATTTGATGATACAGCAGTATCAATACAAGGATATAAAATCTATAGAAGAGGTCGAAATGCTTATGGGGGAGGTGTTGTTGTATATATTCACAGCCATATCCCTGTAATGCTTAGAGAAGATCTTATGCCAAGTCTTATTGAAGTGTTGTGTTTGCAGGTTCACTTGGCACATCTAAAGTATTTTCCCTTAGGGTGTTGCTATAGGCCACCAAGTGTCAACAGTCAGTATTTAAATAAAATGCTTGATAGTGTATGTGATGTAAACAGAGAGGTTTACATTCTTGGGGACCTGAATATTGACTGGTTTTCAACAAGCTGTCTTCTCAAGAGACAACCTCTTACTGTAACCAGTGCCTGTAATCTGGTTCAGGTTATGAATCAACCTACTGGGGTGTTTACAAACACTACAGGAACAAGATCATCCACATGTATTGATCACATTTTCACTAATACTGTAGAACTTTGTTCTAAAGCTGTATCCGTACCCATTGGATGCAGTGATCACAATATAGTGGCTGCATCCAGGAAAGTCAAAATTCCAACAGCTGGGCCTAAAATACTATATAAGAGATCATACAAAAGATTTTGCTGTAACTCGTATGTGGATGATGTTAAAAATATTTGGTCTGATGTGATTAATGAGGAGCATCCAGATGCTGCACTGATGAATTTATGAAATTGCTTATTCCAAGTATTGATTAACAAGGCTCCGTGGATTGATGAGGAATTGAACAACTGTATGGTTAAAAGAGATGGGTTAAAAGGAGTGGCTAATAAGTCTGGCTGCACATCTAACTCTCTGACTTACTGCAAATTGAAAAATGATGTGACTAAAGTCAACAAAAATAAGAGTGTATTTGTGTATTTTGAAGCCAAGATCAATGATATAAAGAATGATGTCCTTTCAATGAAATTATGGGCAGAAAGACAAATTCAACTCCATATTTCATCGACTCAGATGGCTTATCCATCACAAATGCATTTGATATCGCCAATTATTTGTATGATTACTTCATTGGAAAAGTGGGCAAACTTAGGCAGGAAATGCCAACAACGAACAGTGAGCCATCGTATTCATGCATACAAAATGAATAATGAAAGAAAAGCAATCCAAGTTAGAATTTTGTAAAGTTAGTGTTGGAGAGAATTGGAAAATGTATTGTTATCGATCAATAATGACAAACCTTCTGGCATTGACAACTTAGATGGAAAGCTACTGAGGATGGTGGCTGACTCTATAGCCACTCCTATCTGTCATATATTTTATCTGAACCTAGAGGAATGTCTTTGTCCTCAGGCCTGGAGGGAAGCGAAAGTAATTCCGCTACCCAAGAGTGGTAAAGCTGGTTCTAGAAGCAGACATATAAGCTTATTGCCAGCTCTTAGCAAACAGTTGGAAAAAATGGTGTTTGACTACATACAATGCTATTTCTCTGTAAACAAATTAACAGACTTTCAGCATGCTTATAGAAAAGGGCACTCAACATGTACTGCACTGACACAAATGACTGATGATTGTTTGAAAGAAATTGATAATAAAAGATTGTGGGAGCTGTACTGTTAGAGTTCAGTGCAGCCTTTGATATTATTGACCATAACCTGTTGTTGAAAATACGTACAGTATGTGTTATGGCTTTTCAACCTCTGCCATATCGTGGATTCAGTGTTATCTATCAAAGGGTTTTCTTTAATGGAAGTTTCTCTAATGTCAAACATATAAAGTGTGGTGTACCACAGGGAAGCTCTCTAGGCCCTCTACTCTTTTATATTTTTACCAATGACCTGCCACTGGCATTAAACAAATCATGTGTGTCCATGTATGCTGATGATTTAACCATATACACATCAGCAACCACAGCTAATGAAATCACTGAAAGCCTTAACAAAGAGTTGCAGTCTGTTTTGGAATGGATGGCCATTCCATAACATTCTGAACATCTCTAAAACTAAGGGCATTGTATTTGGTGCAAATCATTCCCTAAGTTCTAGACCTCAGCTGAATTTGGTAATGAGTGGTGTGGCTGTTGAACAAGTTGAGGCGTTACCTTATATTGTAAACTGTCATGGTCAAAACATATAGATTCAATGTTTGTAAAGATAGGGAGAGGTCTGTCCATAATAAAGAGATGCTCTGCTTCTTTGTCACCACACTCCAAAAAGCAAGTTCTGCAGGCTCTAGTTTTATCCAATCTTGATTATTGCCCAGTCGTGTGGTCCAGTGCTGCAAGGAAAGACCTAGTTAAGCTGCAGCTGGGCCAGAACAGAGTGGCACGTCTTGCTCTTCATTGAGAATCAGAGGGCTGATATACATACTATGCATGCTCTCTTGGCTAAGAGTTGAAGAGCGACTGACTGTATCACTTCTTCTTTTTATAAGAAACATTAATGTGTTGAAAATCCCAAATTGTTTGCATAGTCAACTTACACACAGTTCTGACATACACACACTTAGCCCACCAGACATGCCGCCAGGGGTCTTTTCACAGTCCCCAAATCCAGAACAAATTCAAGAAAGCATACAGTATTTTATAAAGCCATTATTACATGGAACTTCCATGTCATATTGCTCAAATAAACAGCAAACAGCAAACAGATAAAGCAACACTTCAAGGAACAACGCCGTTCCCCTATTTGACCTAGATAGTTTGTGTGTATGCATTGATATGTATGCTACGTGTGCCTTTAAAACACATTTTGTATGTAGTTCTGTCCTTGAGCTGTTCTTGTCTATTTATGTTCTGTATTATGTCATGTTTCAAGTTTTGTGTGGACCTCAGGAAGAGTAGCTGCTGCTTTCACAGCTAATGGGGATCTTAATAAAATACCAAATACTCTAGAGAAGTCATTATTTTTGAAGTATATAAATGTTTTTAAATATTCTGCTATTTCAACAATACTGTTATCTGTAATTGTGTTGGTTCTCCATGTAAAAAAAAGTATGGTGGTCTTTTCTACATGATATCATATTCTTGCAGGACCTTTGCAAAGACCAACACCAAAAGATTGATATTGTAGATGACAAACGATACAACGTTGAAATCAAAGTGGGGAAAAACAATACAGAGGTATGCTATGTTATAGTATTTCTTATGTCCACATCACCCAACCACAAACCTGTCCACAATCCTGACAAACCCTACATCATCATATTTTACAGTCATTTTTTATGGTAACATTCCTAGCTACAGGGCCTTAGGGAAATATTCAGACCCCTTGACTTTTTCCACATGTTGTTATGTTACAGCCTTATTCTAAAATTGATTCAAAAGTAGTGACAAAGCAAAAAAAAACAAAAACGTTTTGGACATTTTTGCAAATGTAAACTCCATTTTAGGACATCCCTATGACAAAACTACATACTCTGTATAAAGTTCTAAATGTGTAGGTATGATACTGGTCCAGAGAAAGGGTTTAGAGGTGATTGTAGCAATACATGCTACATGTCAACTTGCCACCAACGGGTGGAGTCAGAACCATGAGACAGACTGACAGTGTACCGCCCCAAACGTTCAAGCCCATAAAAGTATTTAATTACAACACTTACCTGCCTGAATAACATTTAGATGCTATGTGCAACAGTAAACGTCAATGTCAGTGGGAGAGTGACTCGGACAGAGAGCAGTCTATTTTAGTGAGCCATTCACACAGGGGTTATAAACTATAAATCTGAATGATATTTCCCCTATGCGCTCTCAGCTACTCTCCCACCCTAAACTCCCTCACTCTCTCCCTCAGACTTTTCTACACCTTAAAGGTAGGGTTTGTCTCAATGACTCCTTTGGCGTAATATGAAGAAACTTACGTTTTTAAAATGTAATCTTCTGTGTGGATGAAATGTATTACATTTTAGGTTTGAAATGAATGCAGGAGGAGTTTCGCTGGTTGAGGAGAGCGGTGGAAAACAGTTTGGGAATGTGGAACTTTTCAGCATAGGTCAATTTTATTTATTTCTACAGGGCTGCTTGAATTCAGAATGGAAATATATGGTATAAGATGAAGACACATTGGATTAACATTGTTCTGAAGACTGACAGTGAATAGTTAGTGTTAATTAGTTCACATGCCTTGGAATAAGTGGGTTATGGAGTCTTATTGACGCCTATGCAGAGACTGGTCTGTTATGGAGATAAATGTTAACACCGCACATTGTAAAGCTTGAATATTCAACAAATGTTACAATGTTTAAATGTCACAATAATTATTTCAATATAACATTTTGGCAAACCTTTGTTTGTTCTCAAATAAATCAGAGCTGCATTTGAAATTGTTAATAAATTGTTTATTTTGAGTGTTAAAAAAACTCTTATGGATCGGACCTTTAAAAAAAAAAATCTTCTAAAATGACATACCCAAATATAACTGTAGCCTGTAGCTCAGGAGCTGAAGCAAGGATATGCATATTCTCGATACCATTTTATTTTTTTATTTCACCTTTATTTAACCATGTAAGCTAGTTGAGAACAAGTTCTCATTTAGAACTGCGACCTGGACAAGATAAAGCAAAGCAGTTCGACACATACAACAACACAGAGTTACACATGGAATAAACAAACACAGTCAATAATACAGTAGAAAAAGTATATACATACAGTGTGTGTAAATGAGGTGGGATAAGGGAGGTAAAGGCAATAAATAGGCCATGGTGCCAAAGTAATTACAATATAGCAATTAAACACTGGAATGGTAGATGTGCAGAAGATGACTGTGCAAGTAGAGATACCGGGGTGCAAAGGAGCAAGATAAATAAATAAATACACTATGGGGATGAGGTAGTTGGATGGGCTATTTACTGATGGGCTATGTACAGGTGCAGTGATCTGTGAGCTGCTCTGACGGCTGGTGCTTAAAGCTAGTGAGGGAGATATGAGCCTCCAGCTTCAGTGATTTTTGCAGTTCGTTCCAGTCATTGGCAGCAGAGAACTGGAAGGAAAGGCGGACAAAGGGGGAATTGGCTTCAGGGGTGACCAGTGAGATATACCTGCTGGATCGCGTGCTACGGGTGGGTGCTGCTATGGTGACCAGTGAGCTGAGATAAGACGGGGCTTTACCTAGCAGAGACTTGTAGATGACCTGGAGCCAGTGGGTTTGGCGACGAATATGAAGCGAGGGCCAGGCAACGAGAGCATACAGGTCGCAGTGGTGGTTAGTATATGGGGCTTTGGTGACAAAACAGATGGCACTGTGACAGACTGCATCCAATTTGTTGAGTAGAGTGTTGGAGGCTATTTTGTAAATTACATCGCCAAAGTCGAGGATCGGTAGGATAATCAGTTTTACAAGGGTATGTTTGGCAGCATGAGTGAATGATGCTTTGTTGCGAATTAGGAAGCCGATTCTAAATTTAATTTTGGATTGGAGATGCTTAATGTGAGTCTGGAAGGAGAGTTTACAGTCTAACCAGACACCTTGGTATTTGTAGTTGTACACATATTCTAATTCAGAACCGTCCAGAGTAGTGATACTCGACGGGCGGGCAGGTGCGGGCAGCGATCGGTTGAAGAGCATGCATTTAGTTTTACTTGCATTTAAGAGCAGTTGGAGGCCACGGAAGGAGAGTTGTATGGCATTGAAGCTCGTCTGGAGGTTAGTTAACACAGTGTCCAAAGAAGGGCCAGAGGTATACAGAATGGTGTCGTCTGCGTAGAGGTGGATCAAACAATCACCAGCAGCAAGTGCAACATCATTGATGTATACAGAGAAGAGAGTCAGGCCGAGAATTTAACCCCGTGGCAGCCCCATAGACACTGCCAGAGGTCCGGACAACATGCCCTCCGAATTGACACACTGAACTCTATCAGAGAAGTAGTTGGTGAAGCAGGCGAGGCAATCATTTTAGAAACCAAGGCTGTTGCCGATAAGAATGTGGTGATTGACAGAGTCGAAAGCCTTGGCCAGGTCGATGAATACGGCTGCACAGTAATGTCTCTTATCAATGGCGGTTATGATATTGTTTAGGAACTTGAGCGTGGCTGAGGTGCACCCATAACCAGCTTCTTTTTTTTTTTTTTTTTTTTTTTTTTTTTAAGGAAACACTTTGAAGTTTGTGGAAATGTGAAATTAAGAATATAACACATTAGATCTGGTAAAAGATAATATAAAGAAAAAACGTGTTTACATTTTAAAAAATGTTCCATCTTTGAAATGCAAGAGAAAGGCCATTATCTGGCTTTAGGACACTTGGCACAATTTAGATTTTGTCCAGGTGACTGCAGTGTGTGTGCAAAGTTTTAGACTGATCCAATGATCTACTATATTTCTGTTCAATATGTTGCATCAAGTCTGCCCAAATGTGCTTAATTGGTCAATATATACATTTTCATTTGTGCACTCTCCTCAAACAATAGCATGGCATGTTTTCACTGTATTAGCTACTGTAAATTGGGCAGTGTAGTTAGATTAACAAGAATTTCTAAGCTTTCTGCCCGTATAATATATGTCTATGTCCTGGGAAACGTTCTTGTTACTTACAACATCATGCTAATCACATTAGCGCACATTAGCTCAACTGTCCCGAGGGTGGGACATAGATCTGTAGAGATCTTTAAGAGATTTAAAGTGCAGTGCATGCCCTGACATTTCCCCCAAAAGATGTATATGTGATACAGTTTAGTCGGAAAGTATTCAGGCCCCTTGACTAAAATGGTTAAATAAAAAAAGGCCTCATCAATCAACACACAATACCCCATAATGAAAGCAAAACAGGTTTTTAGATTTTTTTTGCAAATGTATACATAAAAAAAAATGAAATACCTCGAAATTGAGCTCAGATGCATCCTGTTTCCATTGATAATCCTTGAGATGGGCCTTGGTCCTGGAGGTGACCAAGACCCTGATGGTCACTTTGACAGCGCTGGGAGAACCTTCCAGAAGGACAACTCTCTCTGCAGCACTCCACTAATCCTAATCAGGCCTTTTTAGCAAGTCTTTATGGCAGAAGCCACGACTCAGTAAAAGGCACATGACAGCCCGCTTGGAGTTTGCCAAAAGGCACCTAAAGGACTCTCAGACCATGAGAAACAAGATTCTCTGGTCTGATGAAACCAAGATTGAACTCTTTGGCCTGAAAACCAAGCGTCAGGTGTAGAGGAAACCTGGCACTTGAGGCTGTAATCGCTGCCAGAGGTGCTTCAACAAAGTACTGAGTAAAGTGTCTGGATACTTGTGTAAATGTGATATTTTATTTTGTTATTTTTAATACATTTAGTATTTTTTAAATAAACTGTTTTTGCTTTGTTATTATGGGGTATTGTGTATACATTGAGGGGAGAAAACAATTGAATCAATTTTAGAATAAGTCTGTAACGTAACAACATTTGGAAAAAGTCAAGGTGTCTGAATACTTTCCGAATGCACTGTAAATACAGTGGCAGCAGCTAATAGGGATCCATAATAAATACAAATTAGTTGGGTTATGGACTCTACAAGGTGTCGTAAGCGTTCCACAGGGATGCTGGCCCATGTTGACTCCAATGCTTCCCACAGTTGTGTCAAGTTGGCTGGATTTCCTTTGGGTGGTGGACTATTCTTGATTCACACGGGAAACCGTTGAGCCTGAAAAACCCAGTCGCGTTGCAGTTCTTGACACAAACCACTGCACCTGGCACCTGCTATACTACTGTACCCCTTTCAAAGGCACTTAAATGTTGTCTTACTCATTCACCCTCACATCCTGTGAGCTTCAAATAACAAGAGCCCTCTTCTGCCTTACATACTGAACACATTTCAAATACTTTTCAAATAAAATACCTCAAGTATGGACACAGGCCTCTATTTGACTTGGACACAGGCTTAACCAGCAGTGCACATTAAATGATCTAAAAGAGGTTCAATGAGGCAACATGTGCACTGGGTGTGAGACATAGCTGATGCAAAGGAGGATACAACCAATCATCAATCCCCATCCTAAGCATTGGCAACAGCTTAATATGTGAAAGATACACTACATTGTATTTGCAATACATTTTTCAACCAAATACATAAAAAAAATAATAATAAGATTATTACAAAATGTATATATATTTTTTAGCACCAGTTGATAAAAAGGCCAACCTGGATCCTCATGAATGGTATGTAAGCCTGAATGTTCTGTTGTTTCGTTTTTTTGTTTGTGTTGAGGGTGAAAATGCTTTCTTCTCCTACCTCCAAATTTCAGGGCTAAGACAATAAGGGAAACATGGCGGACGCGTAAGTAGTGATGTTTACGTGTGCATTGGAAAGATGAACCACATCATATAACAGAACAGCCCATCTCCATGTTCTCTATTTCTCCCCCTCTGTCATTTAATGCTGACACAGGCCCAAACCAAAAGAAAAGTCCAAGATCTCCTCAGCCCGACGGTTGGGGTTGAAGGTGAGCATTTTGGCATCCATGGTCAACACAAGAACAAAACTTGTAGTCTTACACTGTCGGAACTAGAAGCACAAGCATTTCGCTACACCCGCAATAACATCTGCTAATCACGTGTATGTGACCAATAAGATTTGATTTGATTTGAGATATGAACAGTGTATAAACCAGTGGAGACTGCTGAGGGGAGACCGACTCATAATAATTGCTGGAACGGAGTCAATGGAATGGCATCAACCACATGGAAACCACATGTTTGATGCGTTTGATACCATTCCATTGACTCCATTCCAGCCATTATTATGAGCTGTCCTCCCCCTCAGCAGCCTCCAATGACATAAACAGAACGCATGTCATAACGCGTAGCTCATGTGTAGCTCATGAACCCCGACCTCTTGTGACCTTTTGAACCTATGTTTACATTCCTTTGGATGTTTGTGCTCCTATAAACACGTGTTTGATACAATTCCACTAATTCCGCTCCAGACATTATCACGAGCCCGTCCTCTCCAATTAAGGTGTCACCAACCTCATGTGGTAGCTTTATGTTTCCTTCCTATAGATCATATTGCTGACAGTAGCTTTATGTTTCCTTCCTATAGATCAGATTTCTGACTGCAGCTTTATGTTTCCTTCCTATAGATCAGATTGCTGACAGTAGCTGGCCAGATGCTAGAGGTTGAGACGGAGGAGAAGAAGAGAGAAAGAGAAGAAGCTCTCGCTGAGAGAGTCCCTCCTCTCAAGCTTTCTGGCTTGTCTGTGGATGAGCTCATGGTATTATTTATTGAAACTTCAGTCTGCCAGCAGCATACCACCCTGCAATCCCACTACTGGCTATCCTCTGAAGCTAAGCAGGGTTGGTCCTGGTCTGTCCCTGGATGGGAGACCAGATACTGCTAAACGTGGTGTTGGAGGGCCAGTAGGAGGCACTTTTCTCTGGTCTAAAAAACTATCTTCCTTATGTAGGGTGCTGTCTTTCAGTTGGGATGTTAAAATAGGTATCCTGTGGTCATTAAATATCCCATGGCACTTGTTGTAAGAGTAGGGGCGTTAACCCTGGTGTCCTGGCTAAAATCCCAATATGGCCACCTAATCAGCCCCAGCTTCCAATTAGCTCATTCCTGTAACTATTCCCCAGGTTGTTGCTGTAGATGATAATTTTTCTCAGTAAAATAAGGGATGAAAATATATTTTTAAAAATTTAACTAGGTGGGTCTTGTTGAGATAAAAATCTATTTTTCAAGAGAGACCTGGATATAGACCTAGGTATACACACTGACACTCACATTGACATTGTATACAATACTGTTACGAGTGCATTTATGTCGCCATGTGAGGGTGTGGATAATGCATTATAATACACGACAGTTGAAATTCTTTACAGAAAGTGTAACAAAAGAAAATATGATAAATGTTCTGTCTTTTGTTCTCTTGGCAGGATTTGTGCAAAGATCTGCACCGTAAGATCGACGTGGTAGATGAGGAGCGATACGACGTGGGACTGAAAGTAACCAAAACTGACAAGGAGGTAGGATACTCAAAAATAATTTGTAGAAAACAAATAATTGCAGAGGGAAATGACAAAAGATCAGGGTAAAAATAATTGAAAGTACTACATTAATTATTATTTTTTGGGGGGGGGGTCTTTTATTTTTACTTCACTACATTCCTAAAGAAAATACTGTACTTTTTACTCCATACATTTTCCCTGTCACCCAAAAGTTACATTTTGAATACTTAGAAATTGGTACAATTCACACACTTATCAAGAGAACATCCCATGTCATCCCTACTGCCTCTGATCTGGCAAACTGACTAAACAAAAATGCTTAATTTGTAAATTATGTCTGAGTGTTGGAGAGTGCCCCTGGCTATCTGTAGATTTAAAAAATAATAATAATGTCAGCCATTTGAAATGATTTATACTTTTACTTTAAC
Source organism: Oncorhynchus mykiss (assembly GCF_057628025.1). NCBI lineage: Eukaryota > Metazoa > Chordata > Actinopteri > Salmoniformes > Salmonidae > Oncorhynchus > Oncorhynchus mykiss. The sequence goes on along the minus strand of NC_143022.1, from coordinate 54,634,563 downwards.
TTTTGATACTTAAGTATATTTTGGAAGTTACATTTACTTTTGACACTTCAAAACCAAATACTTAATTATTTTTAGTAAAAAAAAAAAAAAACATTTTAAAAAGGCCAGGGTTTGGGAAGTCAATGAGAGAAGTGAAAAATTCTTCCTTGGTTGTTAATTTTCTCGAAATGTCTTACGTAGCTGAACATGTCATTACTCCAACCTCAGGGAAGTGACAAACAGCTTCATATCAAAGGAGTGCCTTTTATTTGACGGCCTGCACAGGTGCAGTTCAGCGAGAATTGACCGTTAGACCCGATGACGTGTTTCTGTGTATGAACTTAGCTATCCAACATCGCCATGACATCGCTACAAGCGTGATCAAGGACTTCTATTTCCGTCTTCATTCTGTGCTGTCTTTGATAATACAAAACACTGCCTCCCAACGGCTATGAGTTCAACATTAATTAAGAGGGAACGTCAGCCACAGTACATACTCGTTGCTGTACAACTGGGAAGATTACGCATCTGTCCCAAATAGCACACTATTCCCTATATATTGCACTACTTATAACCAAAGCCCTATAGGGCCTGGGCAAAATTAGTGCACTATAAAGGGAATAGGGTGCCATTTGGGACATTGGCAATGGTCACAGTAAATGTGAAAGCCTGTATTGTGACTGAAAGTTATTATGTCCTCTGTGCTCTGCCAGTGCCATGAGTTGGGTCTGAAGATCATTGAGCTGCAGAGCAAGTTCAAGAAGCCAAGCCTGAAGAGGGTGAAGATCTCAGCTGAGATGATGCTCAGTGTTCTGCTGGGCTCCAAGCACAAAGAGACAATCGACTTCAAGTCCAACCTCAAGACAGTCAAGAAAGCAGAGGAGAAGGTAAGACTGGTCCATGCTCAGTCCGTTGTACTTCGTCAAGATGTCTACTTGCTTTTACTTGTTATATTGAGGTATTATCACAGACAGTAGAAATCTAAGAAGCTCTTCATCTCGAATCCAAATTATGAACTTGTTGTTTATTCTCACGCTAGTTTGTTTGTCAATGACTGATTGAGTGTCAATGACACATTTCTGCTTCCTACAGAAAGAGGAGGTCACCGACTGGCGTCAAAATGTGGATGCCATGTCAGGCATGGAGGGCAGAAAGAAGATGTTTGATGCTTGATAAGGTACACAAAACATTGCATGCACTGAGAAGATCAATTCCTGTAGTCAACACATTGCTACAACACAGAACTGCAATTACATCTGTTTACTTTGGTATATGAAATGTTTTGCAGATTAGTGATGATTATCAAGGAAGGCTTTTCTGATTGGAAATGAAAGAAGTAGAAAAGGAGAGGACAACTGAAGGTATTATAACTGTAAGAGATAACTGAGTGAACACATGGAGAAGAAAGAAAAAGTTATTGAATATATTTGTTATTTTTTGTTACATGAAATCAAAATGTTAATTTAAATAACTATATGAGACTGTTGAAGCAAATATAAATAGTTGAAATACGTTTTTATTAAGTATTAATACAATATATATTGTATCTGAGCAAATGCATGTCTTTATTTGCAACACCTGTTTGCAGAAGTTACAAGACAATAAAAAAAAATGGTTTGAGTATTTCAAGTGCAGTTTCTTGTTTAATGTACAATACTCCACTACCGCCTGATATCAGTGTTACATTTAGGTCTGAGAAAATTGTTTTGGTCCTCTTGACTAGGTTGGATGGGGAGCATCTGTGCACGGCTATTTTCAGGTCTCTCCAGAGATGTTCGATTGGGTTCACGTCTGGGGTCTGACTGGGCCACTCAATGACATTCAGAGACTTGTCCCAAAGCCACTCCTGCATTGTCTTGGCTGTGTAGGGTCATTGTCCTGCTGGAAGGTAAACCTTCGCCCTAGTCTAAGGTCCTGAGTGCTCTGGATCAGGTTTTCATCAAGGATCTCTCTGTACTTTGCTCTGTTCATCTTTCCCTCTATCCTGACTAGTCTCCGAGTCCCTGCCGCATGCAACCACCATGCTTCACCGTAGGGATGGTGCCAGGTTTCCTCCAGATGTGATGCTTGGCATTCAGGCCAAAGAGTTCGATATTGGTTTCATCAGACCAGGGAATCTAGTTTCTCAAGGTCTGAGAGTCTTTAGGTGCCTTTTGGCCAACTCCAAGCGGGCTGTCATGTGCCTTTGATAGAGGAGTGGCTTCCGTCTGGCTTCCGTCTCTACCATAAAGGCCTGATTGGAAGAGTTCTGCAGATATGGCTGGAAGGTTCTCCCATCTCGATAGAGGAACTCTTGAGTTCTTGGTCACCTCCCTGACCAAGGCCCTTCTCCCCCGATTGCTCAGTTTGTCCGGTTGGCCAGCTCTAGGAAGAGTCTTGGTGGTTCCAAACTTCTTACATTTAAGAATGATGGAGGCCACTCTGTTCTTAGGGACCTTCAATGCTGCATAAATGTTTTGGTACCCTTCCCCAGATCTGTGCCTCGACACAATCCGGAGCTCTCTGAGCTCTACGGACAATTCCTTCGACTTCATGGCTTGGTTTTTGCTCTGACATGCACTGTCAACTGTGGGACCTTATATAAACAGGTGTGTGCCTTTTCTAATCATGTCAAATCATTTGAATTTACCACAGGTGGACTCCAATCAAGTTGTAGAAACATCTCAAGGATGATCAATGGAAACAGGATGCACCTGAGTTCAATTCCGAGTCGCATAGCTAAGGGTCGGAATACTTATGTAAATAAAGTATTTCTATTTTTTTACCCTGTTTTCACTTTGTCATTACAGGGTACTGTGTGTAGATTGATGAGGGGAAAAGTATCTCATCCATTTTGGAATAAGGCTGTAATGTAACAAAATGTAGAAAAAGTCAAGGGGTCTGAATACTTTACGAATGCACTGCATACTAATGTATTACTGCATCTGCATATCCCCCATCAAGAGTTAGAAGTGTTTCAACATGTACAGTCTGACCTATTAATTAATAAATCAATCATCTTTTGAGCTCAAGTGCAAATTGAACTGCTTGTCAAATGATTATGGGGGCATTATGGATTGCTGTGGTTGAGATTTTAAAAAAATTCATTTTGTGGACAACAGGACAATACATTTAATACACACTCAATATACAGGATAGAAATACTGTACATCCAGAATCCCTTACTTATGAAAACATGTTAAAAAAAAAGATTTCTAATTTGTGTAACTTAGAATATTGCTGACAGAGGTAAACCTGACTTATTTTAGTGCCAGTCACTGCCAGGTACACAAAACAAAAAATGAAAGTCCTTGGGAACATTCAACTCTTATAATACAGATAAGGTTAACTCAAATCTGTGTGGTCGTTGTTATTTTCCGAATTACATGGCTTTGTACAGTTGTGTGACATAGACCAAATCCTCTGAAATGCTCTTAGTTGTGTACACCACGTATAATGTATCACTTACATAAACGTTATTACACTCTCACATGTAGTACAACCGCTTAAACTGAAATCAAATCACTTCATCGAGTTTGTCCCCCTTCGGTCAGTCACTGTGTATGAACAGACAACCGGACAGGTGAAAAGACACACGTAATTAGCATCCACAGACCAGAGATTGGGATCTGCAGCATTTCACAGCAAGAATGGTGAGGACAGTGAGTCTATTTTAGTGAACACCTCAACGCGAGGCCGAGAATCTATGTATCTACACACTTTCCGTCCCTCCAGCCTCACATAGACGACTAGTAACGTTACAGTAGGTTTTCCTCAAATGAAAGGTACGTTTCCAGTACTAATGTTTTGAAAGTGGCTTGCTGTCAGTATGAGTAGTCACCCCAACAAAGAGAGGTCAAGTTGAAGTAGTAAATAGGAAGTTTGTCCACTTGATTTACTCAAGGATTGTTTTAGTTTGCCAACAATTTCTATTGCAATCATTTTTTTTTATTTTTTTACAATCGGATATTTTATGAATTATCGAAATACCAGAAAATTGTTATGTTATTTGTGTTACCTATCCTATTTGTGTGAGATGTTACAGAAGATAACCAATAACCAAGCTAACCAATTAAGCTATTTATATGTACAATTTATGCAATCTAAAGTCTACAATAATTAAAAGGAGATCTCTTGGGAGAATACCTTCATAAACAAAATTATAAACCTACATAAAAGCATTATTTAATCAATGCCCCAAATACTAAATTCTAGTGAGATATGTTTCTAAATACTAACAATATTGAATAAAAACTACATGAAATAAAGACCAAATACGAGTCAGACAGATTCATTGTGTTAACAGTACTGACTTTCATTGATTATTTAATGATTCCTAGATCATCTCATTTTCTGTAGTTGTATCATATGTTCTATAAACAGTCAATTGTTGTAGTTCTGAACGGCAGGTAGCCTAGTGGTTAGAGTGTTGGGCCACTAACCAAAAAGGTTGCTAGATCAAATCCCTGAGCTGACGAGGTACAAATCTGTCATTCTGCTCCTTGTTACGCACGCCTCTATGAAGAGGGAACGCAACACCCTGCTACAACTAAACTCTGTGAAGTGAAAAAGGTATGGACTGTAGGTGCGAGTAAGGATGACAGACAGAATGTGGTACCGTTACAAGGACTTTATTCCTTTACACGGTAATATGGGGAAAAGGGGCTGGACGGAACCAAAGCAAAGAAAGTAAATCTCAAAGCCCCCCCCTCTCCTATCTTACCTGCCTACCCACTACTTACCTATTTTAGCACCACCTGGTGCCCTAACCAAAATACAGGGGGTGGTCCGCCCAGGTCTTACCTAGTGTACCTAGACAATGAATATACTACGGGTATATGTATGCCCGCGGGCCTCTTGCCTAAGCACTCCCAAGGTTTTTTTTTTTTCCTGAAATAAAACATGCAAATACAAACTACAACACATAAACTGGGGAACGTAACACTCCTGAACAAGGCAGTTAACCCATTTGTTCCTAGGCTGTCATTGTAAATACAAATTTGTTCTTAACTGACTAGTTAAAGGTCAAATGAAAAAAAAACAAGCCAAAATGTAAATTGATAACCTGGCAGAATTAATATGAATGTCATCCAAACCAACAACATGCTTTTAGAACGTTGAAATACATTTTTGCAAGCTCATCACTTGTATTGTCCAAAATATAGTGACATAGTTGAAAATATAGTGACATAGTTGAAAATATAGTGACATAGTTGAAAATATAGTGACATAGTTGAAAATATAGTGACATAGTTGAAAATATAGTGACATAGTTGAGAAAAACTATATTTTAGTCCATTTTAGTCCTCTTTTTTATTGACGGGGGACACACAGTACCGTAGCCATGTCTGAAGCGTAAGAATCCATGTCTTACGCTATAATAACAATATAAATATGATCATCCTCCTCTTTGTCTATTTTTCATCTTTATCTCAAATTTACTCTCTGTCCAGGCCGGTAAGTTCATTTTCATATTCAAACCGGGACAAATGAACCCTGCTCCTGTAGTTGACTATTGTGACAGGTCTAATGTCACTCACAATCATTTATGCCTCATTGCCCTAGGCTAGAAGTAGCCGGTGGAACAGAACACAAATCATGTCATGTCAGGATCTTATGTTGTGGATTTTTTTGGGGGACTATACAGACAACTAATTTGAGGCAGGGATAAAAATCTTATGTATACTGTCCATAAAACATAATTAATACTTAAATAAGAACATATTGATCATTTATAATATTGTTTATTCCATGTTCAACAATGTGCTTAAGACACCTTTTCTGCCCTGATTTCAGCCAAAACCAAAGTCAAAGATCTCTCTGCATATCACAGACTCTTGTTGAAGGTAGCTTTTGTGTATTATTTAACTGGCAGCTGTACAAGAAGCTTATCCATAATGTGTGTGTGTTGTAATTTGTGGGTAATGTGTTGTACATAGATATACTGTATATAAAACATAATGCAAGTTATGCTACTATTATACTCAGGGTTGGACGGATTACTTGAAAAATGTAATCAGTTACTGTAATTAGTAAGGCAATCAATTGGTTTACTCGAAATGACATTACATTACTAATTACTTTTGGATTCCTTCCTTGGTGAGCCAGCATCTGCCTCATCAGTTTATGCTGACGACCGATCAGTTCCCTCTCTAACTCTACCCACACAACCCCCCAGAATCCTTGGTCAAGTGATGGCTCAACTTCCTGCTGTGTCCCTGGATGAAATTACCTCACTGGTCAGTTTCACTGTCAGGTTTCAGGGAAAGCTTTCCCAACCCTCGTTTTTTAATTGTGAAATTATAGGCTTATAGACAAATCGAAGTGCATTGGTTGCGTATACAGTTTAGCAGACGTTATAGTGGGTGCAGTGAAATTCTTATGTTACTAGCCCCAAACAATGTAGTAAAATGTCAAACAAGCACACACAAAAAAATAAAAAAAATAAAACACAACAAGAAATCAAGAAATGTCCGAACAAATCTAACAACTCAAATAGCACTGCAACAGTTATCCAAATGCAATCTATAGGTACAGTGCAGCCACAGACTGTTCCCTCTACTATCACATGGCAAGCGGTACCGGAGTGCCAAGTCTAGGACAAAAAGGCTTCTCAACTGTTTTTACCCCCAAGCCAATAGACTCCTGAACAGGTATTCAAATGGCTACCAGGACTGTTTGCATTGTGTGCCCCCCCAACTCTGTTTTTACGCTGCTGCTACTCTCTGTTTATGCATAGTCACTTTAACCATATCTACATGTACATACTACCTCAATCAGCCTGACTAACCGGTGTCTGTATGTAGCTTCGCTACTTTTATAGCCTGTCTTTTTACTGTTGTTTTATTTCTTTACTTACCTATTGTTCACCTAACACCTTTTGTCATGTATTGTCATGTTGTGTCTTGTTTCTGTCCTTTCCCTTCACCCTGTCTCCCTCTGCTGGTCGTTATTAGGTTACCTTTTCTCCCCCTCTTTCCCCCAGCTGTTCCTTGTCTCCTCCTAACTACCTCGTCACCCCTTTTCCCACCTGTTCCCTTTTTCCCTCTGATTAGTCCTCTATATCTCTCTCTGTTTTTGTTCCTGTCTTTGTCGGATTCTCGTTTGTGTTACTCATGCCTGAACCAGACTATCGTCGTGTTTGCTGCAACCTTGTCCTGTCCTGTCGGAATCTGCCTGTTCAGCTAACCTTGTCCTGTCCTGTCGGAATCTGCCTGTCCATCTGAGCCTACGTGTGTTTCGTCATTAAAGAAACTCTGTTTTGTTAATTCGCTTTTGGGTCCTCATTCACGCACCGTAACAGAAGAATCCGACCAAGAATGGACCCAGCGACTTCGGATCCTCTCCACTCAGCCGTCGAGATCCAGGGAGCGATGCTAGGCAGACACGAGCAGGAATTGTCTGCTGCTCGACATGCCGTTGAGACCCTGGCCACCCAAGTCTCCAACCTCACAGAACAGGTTCACCATCTCCGCCTCGATCCACCGGCCACTTCCAGGGCTTTCGAATCTCCGGAGCCCAGAATCAATAACCCGCCGTGTTACTCTGGGGAGCCCACTGAATGCCGCTCGTTCCTCACCCAGTGTGATATTGTGTTTTCTCTCCAGCCCAACACTTACTCCAGGAGCACTGCTCGTGTCGCCTACGTCATATCTCTCCTTACTGGACGGGCTCGTGAGTGGGGCACGGCAATCTGGGAGGCAAGGGCTGAGTGTACTAACCAGTATCAGGACTTTAAGGAGGAGATGATACGGGTTTTTGATCGATCTGTTTTTGGGGAGGAGGCTTCCAGGGTCCTGTCTTCCCTATGTCAAGGTAATCGATCCATAACAGACTACTCTATTGAGTTTCGCACTCTTGCTGCCTCCAGTGGCTGGAACGAGCCGGCTTTGCTCGCTCGTTTTCTGGAGGGTCTCCGCGCAGAGGTAAAGGATGAGATTCTCTCCCGGGAGGTTCCTTCCAGCGTGGATTCCTTGATTGAACTCGCTATTCGCATTGAGCGACGGGTTGATCTTCGTCACCGAGCTCGTGGAAAGGAGCTCGCGTTCTCCGTTGCCCCCCTCTCCGCATCACTACCATCTTCCTCTGCCGGCTCGGGTGCTGAGCCTATGCAGCTGGGAGGTATCCGCATCTCGACTAAGGAGAGGGAACGGAGAATCACCAACCGCCTCTGTCTCTATTGCGGTTCTGCTGGTCATTTTGTCACTTCATGTCCGGTAAAAGCCAGAGCTCATCAGTAAGCGGAGGGCTACTGGTGAGCGCTACTACTCCTGTCTCTCCTTCAAGATCCTGCACTACCTTGTCGGTCCATCTACGCTGGACCGGTTCGTCAGCTTCCTGCAGTGCCTTAATAGACTCTGGGGCGGAGGGCTGTTTTATGGACGAGACCTGGGCTCGGGAACATGACATTCCTCTCAGACAGTTAAGGGAGTCCACGGCCTTGTTCGCCCTGGATGGTAGTCCTCTCCCCAGGATTCAGCGTGAGACGCTACCTTTAACCCTCACTGTTTCTGGTAATCATAGCGAAACCATTTCTTTTTTAATTTTTCGTTCACCTTTTACACCTGTTGTTTTGGGCCATCCCTGGCTAGTTTGTCATAATCCTTCCATTAATTGGTCTAGTAATTCTATCCTCTCCTGGAACGTCTCTTGTCATGTGAAATGTTTAATGTCTGCTATCCCTCCTGTTTCCTCTGTCTCTTCTTCACAGGAGGAGCCTGGTGATTTGACAGGGGTGCCGGAGGAATATCACGATCTGCGCATGGTGTTCAGTCGGTCCAGGGCCACTTCTCTTCCTCCACACCGGTCGTATGATTGTAGTATTGATCTCCCTCCGGGAACCACTCCCCCCCGGGGTAGACTATACTCTCTGTCGGCTCCCGAACGTAAGGCTCTCGAAGATTATTTGTCTGTAGCTCTTGCCGCCGGTACCATAGTCCCCTCCTCCTCTCCCGCCGGAGCGGGGTTTTTTTTTGTTAAGAAGAAGGACGGGTCCCTGCGCCCCTGCATAGATTATCGAGGGCTGAATGACATAACAGTGAAGAATCGTTATCCGCTTCCTCTTATGTCTTCAGCCTTCGAGATCCTGCAGGGAGCCAGGTTTTTCACTAAGCTGGACCTTCGTAACGCTTACCATCTCGTGCGCATCAGGGAGGGGGACGAGTGGAAGACGGCGTTTAACACTCCGTTAGGGCACTTTGAATACCGGGTTCTTCCTTTCGGCCTCGCTAACGCTCCAGCTGTCTTTCAGGCATTAGTCAATGATGTCCTGAGAGACATGCTGAACATCTTTGTTTTCGTTTACCTTGACGATATCCTGATTTTTTCACCGTCACTCCAGATTCATGTTCAGCACGTTCGACGTGTCCTCCAGCGCCTTTTAGAGAATTGTCTTTTTGTAAAGGCTGAGAAGTGCTCTTTTCATGCCTCCTCCGTCACATTTCTCGGTTCTGTTATTTCCGCTGAAGGCATTAAGATGGATCCCGCTAAGGTCCAAGCTGTCATTGATTGGCCCGTTCCTAAGTCACGCGTCGAGCTGCAGCGCTTTCTCGGCTTCGCGAACTTCTATCGTCGTTTCATCCGTAATTTCGGTCAGGTGGCAGCTCCTCTCACAGCCCTTACTTCTGTCAAGACGTGCTTTAAGTGGTCCGTTTCCGCCCAGGGAGCTTTTGATCTCCTCAAGAATCGTTTTACATCCGCACCTATCCTTGTTACACCTGACGTCACTAGACAGTTCGTTGTCGAGGTTGACGCGTCAGAGGTGGGCGTGGGAGCCATTCTTTCTCAGCGCTCCCTCTCTGACGACAAGGTCCACCCTTGCGCGTATTTTTCTCATCGCCTGTCGCCGTCGGAACGTAACTATGATGTGGGAAACCGCGAACTGCTCGCCATCCGCTTAGCCCTAGGCGAATGGCGACAGTGGTTGGAGGGGGCGACCGTTCCTTTTGTCGTTTGGACTGACCATAGGAACCTTGAGTACATCCGTTCTGCCAAACGACTTAATGCGCGTCAGGCGCGCTGGGCGCTGTTTTTCGCTCGTTTCGAGTTCGTGATTTCTTATCGTCCGGGCTCTAAGAACACCAAGCCTGATGCTTTATCTCGTCTCTTCAGTTCTTCAGTAGCCTCCACTGACCCCGAGGGGATTCTCCCTGAGGGGCGTGTTGTCGGGTTGACTGTCTGGGGAATTGAGAGGCAGGTAAAGCAAGCACTCACTCAAACTCCGTCGCCGCGCGCTTGTCCTAGGAACCTTCTTTTCGTTCCCGTTCCTACTCGTCTGGCCGTTCTTCAGTGGGCTCACTCTGCCAAGTTAGCCGGCCATCCTGGCGTTCGGGGTACGCTTGCTTCCATTCGCCAGCGTTTTTGGTGGCCCACCCGGGAGCATGACACGCGTCGCTTCGTGGCTGCTTGTTCGGTCTGCGCGCAGACTAAGTCCGGTAACTCCCCTCCTGCCGGCCGTCTCAGGCCGCTTCCCATTCCCTCTCGACCGTGGTCTCACATCGCCTTAGATTTTGTCACCGGACTGCCTTCGTCAGCGGGGAAGACTGTTATTCTTACGGTTGTCGACAGGTTCTCTAAGGCGGCTCATTTTATTCCCCTTGCTAAGCTTCCTTCTGCTAAAGAGACGGCACAAATCATCATCGAGAATGTTTTCAGAATTCATGGCCTTCCGTCAGACGTCGTTTCGGACAGAGGTCCGCAATTCACGTCTCAATTTTGGAGGGAGTTTTGCCGTTTGATTGGGGCTTCCGTCAGTCTCTCTTCCGGCTTTCACCCCCAGTCTAACGGTCAAGCAGAACGGGCCAATCAGACTATTGGTCGCATCTTACGCAGTCTTTCTTTTCGCAACCCTGCGTCTTGGTCAGAACAGCTCCCCTGGGCAGAATACGCCCACAACTCGCTTCCTTCGTCTGCGACCGGGCTATCTCCTTTTCAGAGTAGCCTCGGGTACCAGCCTCCGCTGTTCTCATCTCAGTTCGCCGAGTCCAGCGTCCCCTCCGCTCAGGCTTTTGTCCAACGTTGCGAGCGCACCTGGAAGAGGGTCAGGTCTGCACTTTGCCGTTATAGGGCGCAGACTGTGAGAGCTGCTAATAAGCGTAGAACTAAGAGTCCTAGATATTGTCGCGGTCAGAGAGTTTGGCTCTCCACTCAGAACCTTCCCCTTAAGACCGCTTCTCGCAAGTTGACCCCGCGGTTCATTGGTCCGTTCCGTATCTCTCGGATCATTAATCCTGTCGCAGTGCGACTTCTTCTTCCGCGATATCTTCGTCGCGTCCACCCGGTCTTCCATGTCTCCTGTGTCAAGCCCGTTCTTCGCGCCCCCGCTCGTCTTCCCCCCCCCCCCATCCTTGTCGAGGGCGCACCCATCTACAGGGTCCGTAGGATTTTGGACATGCGTCCTCGGGGCCGTGGTCATCAGTACCTAGTAGATTGGGAGGGGTACGGTCCTGAGGAGAGGAGTTGGGTTCCCTCTCGGGACGTGCTGGACCGTGCGCTGATCGATGATTTCCTCCGTTGCCGCCAGGCTTCCTCCTCGAGTGCGCCAGGAGGCGCTCGGTGAGTGGGGGGGTACTGTCATGTATTGTCATGTTGTGTCTTGTTTCTGTCCTTTCCCTTCACCCTGTCTCCCTCTGCTGGTCGTTATTAGGTTACCTTTTCTCCCCCTCTTTCCCCCAGCTGTTCCTTGTCTCCTCCTAACTACCTCGTCACCCCTTTTCCCACCTGTTCCCTTTTTCCCTCTGATTAGTCCTCTATATCTCTCTCTGTTTTTGTTCCTGTCTTTGTCGGATTCTCGTTTGTGTTACTCATGCCTGAACCAGACTATCGTCGTGTTTGCTGCAACCTTGTCCTGTCCTGTCGGAATCTGCCTGTTCAGCTAACCTTGTCCTGTCCTGTCGGAATCTGCCTGTCCATCTGAGCCTACGTGTGTTTCGTCATTAAAGAAACTCTGTTTTGTTAATTCGCTTTTGGGTCCTCATTCACGCACCGTAACACCTTTTTTGCATTATTGGTTAGAGCCTGTAAGTAAGCATTTCACTGTAAGGTGTTGTATTCGGCGCACGTGACAAATAAACTTTGATTTGATTTGATTATTCTTGAGATGTTTCTACAACTTGGAGTCCACCTGTGGTAAATTCAATTGATTGGATATGATTTGGAAAGGCACACACCTGTCTATATAAGGTCCCACAGTTGACAGTGCATGTCAGTTCAGAAACCAAGCCATGAGGTTGAAGGAACTGTCCGTAGAGCCCCGAGACAGGGTTGTGTCGAGCCACAGATCTGGGCAAGAGTACCAAAACATTTATGCAGCATTAAAGGTCCCCAAGTGTCCTCCATTACTTTTAAATGGAAGAAGTTTGGAACCACCAAGACTCTTCCTAGAGCTGGTCGCCTGGCCAAACTGAGCAATTGGGTGAGAAGGGCCTTGGTCAGGGAGGTGACCAAGAACCCGATGGTCACTCTGACAGAGCTCCAGAGTTCATCTGTGGAGATGGGAGAATCTTCCAGAATATAAAAAAAAAACATGAGCTGGCGCACACCCGGAATAATAGTTTGTGCGGAGGTGCTGACTAACGGCGAATAAACTATAAACTATCAAAACAAAGAATGTCACACACTCCATGTGTAATCTCCCAGCAATTTATTGGGTATTTACCAACGTTTCAGCATCACTGTGCCTTCTTTAGGGTGTTGCACAGTGATGCCGAAATGTTGGTAAATAGGTCAATTAAATTGCTGGGAGATTACACACGGAGTGTGCAACTTTCTTTATTTTGATAGTTATATATTGTCCAGAAGGACAACATCTCTACAGCACTCCACCAATCAGGCCTTTATGGTAGAGTGGCCAGACGGAAACCATTCCTCAGTAAAGGCATATGACAGCCAACTTGGAGATTGCTAAAAGGCACGTGAAACATGAGAAACAAGATTCTCTGGTCTGATGAAACCAAAATTGAACTCTTTGGCCTGAATGCCATGTGTCACGTCTGGAGGAAACCTGGCACCATCCTTACGGTGAAGCATGGTGGTGGCAGCATCGTGCTGTGGGGATGTTTTTCAGCGGCAGGAACTGGGAGACTAGTCTGGACCGCGGGAAAGATGAACGGAGCAAAGTATAGAGAGATCCTTGATGAAAACCTGCTCCAAAGCGCTCAGGACCTGAGACTGGGGCGAAGGTTCACCTTCCAACAGGACAAGGACCCTAAGCACACGGCCAAGACAACGCAGGAGTGGCTTTGGGATAAGTTTCTGAATGTCCTTGAGTAGCCCAGCTAGAACCCGAACGAATATCTCTGGAGAGACCTGAAAATAGCTGTGCAGTGACGCTCCCTGTCCAACCTTACAGAGCTTGAGAGGATCTGCAGAGAAAAATGGGAGAAACTCCCCAAATACAGGTATGCCAAGCTTGCCAAAGATGCTTCAACAAAGTACTGAGTAAAGGGTCTGAATATTTATGTAAATGTGATATTTCAGCTGTTGTTTTTTTATACATTTGCTACAATATCTAAAAACCTGTTTTTTCTTTTTCATTATGGGGTATTGTAGATTGTCTCAAAGGTGCAAGGTAAAGCACAGGGTGGTAGCCGGCTAGAGACAGTGTCTACATATTCTGGCCAGTAGAAGAGGAAATGGTCATTTGAATGTCTGACTCACCTTTAACATAACAGTCAGGTATAATAAACTCTTTAATAGACAGATGTAACAGATCGAAATGAAATCAGATCATTCCATGAGTTGGATGATTACTTGTGCAAATACTCTGAATGTATATCGGTCTTCAAAGACAGACAGGTCGATTTTAGTGTACTCATTTGCACTTAAATGGTAGATTTAGCTGACTAAGCAGCTGATTTGTCATGTGTGTCATCCCAGTGCTTGGGAAGTGAACAGGATGGGGCTGTGTTGACTAATTAAAAATGTATTTTTGACACAGGGATCCTGATTAAATGTGGGATGATTTAGTTCTCGGTAAGTGGGGGTCTGACTTTTTTGGTTAAAAAAAAGTTTCTGGGGAAAGCAACCAAGGAGAGGAAATTCTGAAGTTTGAGATTTTAAATAGATTACGGTACAACATAAGGAAAAATCTTGAAATCCCAATGAAAGGTGACATCCAAGCTGTGTGGCTCAGCACATCTTTCAAAAAATCTACCATTTCACTGTGTTTAAGGCAAACACTTGCAGCCCACATATCATATCAGATTAAGTAATCCAAGATGTAATCAGATGTTTTAATAATGTCATCCGATAGCAAATGTATTTTAAGTAATCTGGTCTGATTACAGTTACTTCCTTTTTCGAATCTGATTACGTAATCCTGTTACATGTCTTCTATTACTATCCAACCCTGATTATACTACTAATACATTATAATAGTATTATACTACTAAGTAATTAATAATAGTAGTATAATAGTATTCTAACTGTAGTGTATCTATAATATTGTATCCCAGACCAAACTGGTGAAGAAGGCCACATCTCTGCTGGTGGCTGAAAAAGAGCAGAAGGTGGAGAGAGATACCACACTGAGTGAATGAGTTCCACCACTCAAACTCTCTGGGCTGTCTGTACAGGACCTGCAGGTACTATAAGTATGAGTATATTCAGACAATTACGATGTATTCCGGAACAGTACTATGAGTATGAGTATATTCAGATATATTCAGGTATATTTAGGCACTTGATTATGAGTACGAAATATTCAGGTATGAATCTGCTTTCTCTTCACATAATATTTGTAAAGCACTGCAAATTGAGGTTGTTGTTGTCGCAAATTAAAGTTTCCAAAAGTTACCAACAGATTCTCAAATGAAAATATTACAAACCGTTAACTTCATAGTATGATCTTTCAATGCACACACTATCCAAGTATGGGATATATTATTATGCGAATGTATGCTACAAGCTCTTTGAAGATAATAAACCTTTGTTCTGGTCGATATTCTGAAAAAGAATGTGCTACCATAAAAGCAACACAGATTTAGATTTTTTGGGCAATAAAATTAGAATCAAATCAATGTACATATTCGTGTTGGTATGTGAGACTTTTATTTTGAAACCTTGCTATGTGGCAATATAGATTGGAAATCTGACCATGAAGATCATTGAGCTGAAAGGCAAAAAGTGACCTCAGTTGAAGAGGGTAAGAGTATCAGCTGAAGCAATGTTGGGGGCTCTGCTGGGAGCCAAGGTCAAAGTCTGTTGACTTCAAGGCCAACCTCAAGACTGTCAAAAAGGAGGAGAAGGTAAGGGAAGCAGTAGTTTTACATAGTAAGAGTCTCTTGCATTTGTATATGTTTTGTATGGATGCAAATCAAATTTACGTCATACGATAGATAATTCTAGTCATTCAATAGAAAATAATGTCTTATTTTTAATGGAAAGTCATGTATTATTTTTATGTAATTTGTTATGAAATTGTATTTATATGATGTAGTATTGACACACAATGTTGGATAGTTAGAAGTTATTCATAAAATTGTGTTACTGTCAATAAAGCACTTATTAACATCGTATTATCATTGTCACTTGCATGGTCAACAATAAAAGTTAACACTGTATTTGTGTGAGTGTGCGCGTGTGTGTGTGTGTGCGTGCGAGCGAGCTTGCGCATGTCGTTTGTATTGTGTATCAATCATAGTTTATACTGTAGTTTTTTTTTTACAAAAAAAAGTGCAGTATTTTCCACTTTGCAGGCAAAACATTGACATAGCAGATACTTAATAATGTCCACATTCAGTGACTTTTAAAATGTACCCAGCTAAATATGTCATGCCACGCCTTCTTCCTCCATGATGACGGTCCCAGACAGCGCGAGCCGTTCCTTTCATCCGTCCATATATGGGCAGTACACGTTACACAAATCCCGCCCAAATGTGAGATTTACCGCTTCGATTGGACCACAAACTGTCAGTCGCGGACTTCTTTTGAACGCTCTCGATGGTGTTCCAAATATCTGTCATCAGTCACGACTGCACGACAATTGGTCTAAACTTGTAGCTCACGCAGGGTAAGGTTGTTTCCATGCTATTATTGTAATACATTTTCAGTTTTAATTGTTATTGACCTGCATTTTGTAGCTTGAACGTCTTACACGCATGCCCTCGTAAAAACGCATGCACGCTATCTGGATTCTGGACAGAGTAGGCTACCAATGTATGAGATGACAAGTGCAAGGCATCCCAGCTAACGTTAGCTGTTTTTATTGTCTGTTGATATGATGTAATAATATGGTATTCCGTATTCATTACGCCACAGGGAATGTGTAATAGCCACATTACGTTGTTTAGATTCAGCGTTACCCTGTGCAATGATGTTTAACTTGGGTTAACGTAACCGTGTGTTGGTTTGTAGTATGCCACTTGAAATTATTGACCTACCAGACCCACCCCTTAAACCTCTCAGCCATGTTGATGATGGCTACTGCTTCTGCTATCACGCTCATTAACAATAGAGTTGCATAGTAGCACAAGTCAAATATTTTAGGCTTATAAGCAAGCGAAGTTGTGTACATGTAACTAATAACAGTGCTAAATTAATAGTGTGTGCCGTGACAACGTATGCGCGGGTGGAGGGTGACCTCAGTGAATCTGGAAGAAAAAAAACACCTTTATAGTAAAGCAATGCATGCATATCATCGCAATTGCTAGTGCCATAGAGCAGTAGAGTAGAAGCACTTACAGAAGTTGCAAACATGGGGAACATTTTTAGTTGTTTATGGTCCGGGAAAAATTGGGCCTTTTTATGAACGCATTTCATGCATTTATAAAATGACTGGAGACTTTGGCAGATACCACACAAATGATCGAAATGACAGTTTACTTTGACACAAACTGAGAATCTGAGATCAATAAAAACAACCTTGTCTTGAATCCATCAATGGCCTAGGCCTCAAACAGGTCTCAGAGCATTTTGTATTATTCTGTACGTGAATCTGAGAAGCTCCTTTTAGTGTGATAAGTTATGTTTGGTATGGTTACATAAGTAGGGTGTTTGATCAGGGTGGATGGGTGGGTGTATAACCCAAAGGTTTTGAGTTCAAATATCATCACAGACAATTCTAAACGCAGCAAAAAAAGAAACTTCCTCTCACTGTCAACTGCGTTTATTTTTTAGCAAACTTAACATGTGTAAACATTTGTACGAACATAACAAGATTCAACAACTGAGACATAAACTGAACAAGTTCCACAGACATGTGATTAACAGAAATTGAATAATGTGTCCCTGAAAAAGGGGGTCAAAATAAAAGGTAACAGTCAGTATCTGGTGTGGCCACTAGCTGCATTAAGTACTGCAGTGCATCTCCTCATGGACTGCACCAGATTTGCCAGTTCTTGCTGTGAGATGTTACCCCACTCTTACACCAAGGCACCTGCAAGTTCCTGGACATTTCTGGGGGGAATGGCCCTAGCCCTCACCCTCCGATCCAACAGGTCCCAGACGTGCTCAATGGGATTGAGAACCGGGCTCTTCGCAGTCCATGGCACAACACTGACATTACTGTCTTGCAGGAAATCACGCACAGAACGAGCAGTATGGTTGGTGGCATTGTCATGCTGGAGGGTCATGTCAGGATGAGGGAGGAAGAGGTCTTCCCTGTAACGTACAGCATTGAGATTGCCTGCAATGACAACAAGCTCAGTCCAATGATGCTGTGACACACCACCCCAGACCATGACGGACCCTCCACCTCCAAATCGATCCCGCCCCAGAGTACAGGCCTCGGTGTAACGCTCATTCCTTCAACGATAAACGCGAATCCGACCATCACGCCTGGTGAGACAAAACTGACTCGTCAGTGAAGAGCACTTTTTGCCTGTCCTATCTGGTCCAGCGATGGTGGGTTTGTGCCCATGGGCGACTTTGTTGCCGGTGACGTCTGGTGAGGTCCTGCCTTACAACAGGCCTACAAGCCCTCAGTCCAGCCTCTCTCAGCCTATTGCGGACAGTCTGAGCACTGATGGAGGCTGATGGAAGCTGTTAGTGTCTTAACGACGGTTCCACAGGTGCATGTTCATTATTTATGGTTCATTGAACAAGCATGAGAAACAGTGTACCTTTACAATGAAGATCTGTGAAGTTATATGGATTTTTACGAATTATCTTTGAAAGACAGGGTCCTGAAAGAGGGACATTTCTTTTTTTGCTGAGTTTAGCTAATTAGCAACTGCCTTTTTAGTATAACGCAAACGTCTGGCAAGGCAAATGTCTAGCAACCCAAAGGTTGCAAGTTCAAATCTCATCACAGACCTTAGCATTTTAGCTAATTAGCAACTTTAACTACTTACTACTTTTTAGCTGCTTTGCAATTACTAACCCTAACCTTTTTAGCTAACCCTTCCCCTAACTTTCACCCTTTTAGCTAAACCTAACCTTAAACCTTTAGTCTAACTTCTAAACTTAACCCTAACCTATATCCCCTAGCCTAGCTAACGTTAGCAAGTTAGAATTCGTAACATTCGTTTTGTAAATTCGTAACATATTGTACGTTTTGCAAATTCATAACATATTGTACGTTTTGCAAATTCATAACATATTGTACGTTTGCAAATTGTATCATATAAGACAATTTTGCGAATTCGTAACAATGTACATTTTGCAAATTTGTGACCTATAATCAGAAATGTAATTTTTAACATATCATATGAAATGGGTGATGGACATCCACAAATGAATACATACCATACGAAATGTAACATATCATACATACTAAATGAATTGTTCACGTATTTACGTACAGAATAATACGAAATGCTCTGAGGCCAGGTTGTAGGCCTAGGTGTGTGGAGACATATTGTAGGCTACAATATGAGGAAATTATCATCTGAAAAATGCTTTCCAATTTCACTGAATCACCCAATGATGCGCAGCTCACACGTTGCTGATGGCCAATGCGTTTGTGCCAAAAGCCTCTATCTCTTGTTTAACTTCCAAATATTGTTTTACAAAGTAAATCAAGTATTTTTGTAGCCTAAAGCAGACAGATTTGAGTCTTTTCATCAGGAGCCATTTACTTTCTAATCTGTGTTTTCCCGCGACAGCAGAACTTCTAACTTTGGCAAATGTATTTCAATTCGCACGGCTATGATTCTGTAAGGAAATAAATGATGGTGCAACGCTGGAGAGATGAGAGAGTTGCAGGCTCATGTCTATCAGAGTAGAGGGAGAGAGATCATATCAAGTTGATCTCATTCTAGTTCTGTGAGAGATGCAGGCGCGCTTCTCATACAGCCATGGCCACGCGTTGGTTTCAAACAACGTTTCATGCCACGAAAGGTACCGGATTCAATCAAACAGGTTCCGGAACAAGGCACAAAGCCCCACTGAACTGCTGCTGTACATTTAGGTTGTTGAAACTCATCAAGTAGCCTATTCGAGACTTGTTGAATAATTCTTATTTAAGTTGTGTGCTAAGTGACTGATGATGTTAGCTGGCCACAGTAACAGTCCAGTGCATTATGTAACTGAACCTGCACCCTTCGCTTCTATAATTCCTCATTGTTTGTTTGCGTAAAATACAGGTTCCTGCTGCCAGCCTGTCCTTCCAGATGTCCTATAATTCAACCCTTTGTTTGTTTGTTTACAGTACAGGCTCCTGCTGCCAGCCTGTCCTTCCGGATGTCCTATAATTCAACCCATTGTTTGTTTGTGTACAGTACAGGCTCCTGCTGCCAGCCTGTCCTTCCGGATGTCCTATAATTCAACCCATTGTTTGTTTGTGTACAGTACAGGCTCCTGCTGCCAGCCAGTCTTTCCCAATGTCCAAGTACAAAGTCTTTGTGATGAGGCATGGAGAAGGGGCCTGGACCAAAGAGAACCGCTTCTGCAGCTGGGTGGACCAGAGGCTGAGTGAGGATGGGGTAAAGGAGGCCCTAGCGTGCGGTCACCTCCTAAGAGAGGCAGGCTACCACTTGGATGTGGTCTTCACATCCCTGCTTAGCCGCTCCATCCACACAGCCTGGCTGCTACTAGAGGCCATGGGGCAGGAGTGGGTCCCAGTGGTGAAATCGTGGAGGCTGAATGAGCGCCATTATGGTGCTCTGATCGGGCTCAACCGTGCCGAGATGGCCCTAAACCACGGCGAGGAGCAGGTGAAACAGTGGAGGAGGAGTTACGACCTCACGCCGCCGCCTATCGACAAATCACACCCTTACTTTCTGGAGATCTACAACGACCGGCGGTATTCTACTTGCGATATTTCTAAAGAGGATCTCCCTAAGTCGGAGAGCCTGAAGGATGTCTTAGAGAGGCTCCAGCCATACTGGGATGGCACCATTGTGCCAGAGATCAAACAGGGGAAATCGGTGCTCATCTCTGGGCACGGGAATAGCTGCAGGGCACTGCTGAAACACTTACAAGGTATAACTTCTGTGTGTGTGTGTGTGTGTGCGCGCGCGCGCATGCAACCCCACTAGGCTTGAGTGCATCAGCTCCACCATTATTACCATTGACATTTGCTGCACTGCTATTGTCCTTTTTAGTTCTCTTTTGTTACTGCAGACTTCAGTAAGAGCTGCATGGCTACTTTCACTTCCATTTGAATGTTTGAATCTACAAAAGGAGTTCGCTAGGCCCTCTATGCTTTAGGCCTAGTTCGTAACTAGCATTCACTCCCATTTGGTTTATAGCAATATATATATATGAGTTCCAGAAATGGCACATGGTTGAACTTGTACAAAAAGGGCACTAGGTTTATGTTACATCAGGCTACTGCCATGAGATCCACATTGACCTTTTAGCTCCTCCACTGGCCACCCTGTAACTTTTATAGACAGTTATGTAATGGGGATATTAGAAATCATCTATGCTATATAGCAGGAATTTTTGTTTTGCTCATTTGTTGTTAGAGGACCCACATTATAGACCTACAGTAGTCTGTTGCACATTTTGATTTGGTTTTAATTGGTTATTGAGCACTCAGATAAGCTTACTTCCGTGTACAGAAATCAGAGAAGTTGGTAGCGCTTTCCATAACAATATGGGATAAAGCTGTACTAACATAATGGTTATATTATCTTCATGGTGATAGTATAATAGTATGCCACGGGTTGTTCGTTTTACTGTGGTTCACAGCAGCAGAACACTACAAATCAAACATTTATCTCTATTTATTTCAACAGGTATATCAGATGCTGATATCGTCAACGTGACGTTACCCACAGGAACGCCCATTCTGATTGAGCTGGATGAGAACTTCCGGCCCACCAAACCCATGCAGCTCCTGGGAGACCAGGACGCCATCCAGGCAGCCATCAGGAAGGTGGAGGATCAGGGGAAGGTCAAACAAACACCCTGATTGGCCTGAATCTAGTCAACTGGATTCTAGTCATTCTAGATTCAAAAATCTAGCCAACTGAATTATATTCATTAAACATACTAGTGATTTGTAGAATCTAATCAACTGTATTCTAGTCATTCTGGAGTAGATTCTAGAATCTAGTCAACTGGCTGTAAGACTAATATACGAATTTGCCCAAGCCTGGGCTAGCACTTATTTAGTTGCCTGTTATGCACCATTAATCAGATTCACTCAAAGCTGAATTATTGATTTAATTAAATCAATATTAAGTACATGCTATTGTAGTCAGTAAGTCTCAGTGAACTGACTGTAAAATCGTGGTATGAACTTCACCCAGGCTACCCTATTGGGTGCAACAAGGAAACAAAATAATATTGTTCATACAGAAATAAGTGGTGTGCTGAAGGGAGTTACATTAACAGGCATATTTATCATTAACAAGCATATTTGGTAATAGGCTGACTAAGCGTGTATTGAGGCATTTTGCCATTAAAGGAATAGCAGCACGTGAAACAATCAAATGTTCCTTTAAAAAAATCAAAAAAACATTTTCAAACCTCTGTCACGTGCCTTCACTGCCATTATTCTCAATTTCTGTAGGATTTTGCGATGCAATTTTGTTAGTTCTTAAGTGTAAGTGAATTATGACTGACAGAATCTAGCAGTATAATATGAACCAGCACTAACAGGTACAAATGGTTATTTATCAAGAAACTTTAAAAGCACTTCGTAACGAGTATTACCTCATTGAAACTGACAGTCAGGCTATTCATTCCAAGACCGGTCGGTGGATTGTGTGATCAAAGCTTCTTTTAGTATATTAATGCTGTAAATGTGTTGTTGAAAAAGATCGGTCAAACTTGATAAGAACATGTCCGCTCATATGCTACATGCTAGTTTAAGAGAAGTTCATATGAAATAACTGTAGTGCTCATGCGGTTAATCATAAAATGCCTACGTTGACATGCTGATTTATGACTTGCGGTATAATTTGACACAAAAGCTTCTCTTGTTTCAATTTGTGACTCACCATCTGGATTCGGTCTTATGTAGCAAAATTTGAAATTGTATTTTTTACATTGGATGAAAGTAGAAACTCAGAGCTAGAAAATGGTATTTGATACACTGCAGTTGAGGAACAATGGAAAATTAATTCTGCTTTGAATGTTGATAAACTTGTAACCCCATTTTGTTGAGAAAATTGCTATTAATGTTTTGATACACCTACTGGAGAGCTCTTCTTTGTCTACACCCATTCAACATCGTTCACACCCTCTTCACACCCTCTTCACACCAAATTCAATTCAGCCAATCGTATCCATTTATTGTTGCTTTTTTTTATCCAAAAGATTCAAGTCATTCATTTGTAAACTTGGAAAAGAGGGAACAACCTCATAATATAATGAAGTGTTCTTAATAAGTCCCAAGTAAAGGAAGTGGAATTGCTTTGCAAATTCTCTCTGAGTAATATTAACCTGAAATTTACCAATGTACTCATCGAACGGCAAAAACTCCCCAGTGTCGTCTACCAAATCACATACAAAATGAATACCCTTGTCAAACCAAAGGCCTTTGAAAATGGATTTCCTATTAATTGAATAACTCTATTATTCCAAATCAATGTTTTGTGGGGGGAAAAATTGTGCTTGAATATCATTTTCCAGAAAAACAACATTAGCTGGTGAAACTTAGACAATTTCACAGGTAATTTTGGAGGGTCAAAATCACATTTCTTTAGGAATTCAAGTCCACCAAGTTTATTAAACAGACTGTTAGGGATATGATACCACATAGACGTAGGATTAGACAGACAGACATATCAACCATTTAATTCTAAAAGCAACCATTTAACGAATCAAAATCAATATCCTGTAAACCTCCACGATCATACTAATTGTGATTTCTGATTTTCTTCTAACCCTAATGTTTTATTCCTCCAAACAAATCTAAATATAACATAATTAACTTTTTTAAAATGTTATTATAAGAAATAAAAAGGGACTGACTTGGGTAAATGGTTCTAGATAAACCATCGGTCTTGGACAAAAGAATACGACCCAAGATTGAGATATCACTCTCATGGAATTAATCCTATTATCGATGTTTAAAGATTCTCTATCTGAAAATTTTTTAGTGATAACAATTCCTAAATATTTAACTTCCTTTTTAACAGGCAATGTTGACGAAGGCAATGTTGACGGAGTCACAGCAAAGAATTGGCATGAGATCACATTTGTTAAGGTTGGGAGTCAACCCAGAGGCCATAGAAAATGTCTTGATTCTGTCAATAGCCAAGGGAATAAACACTCTATCCTTTAGGAAAAGGGCAGTATCATCTGCAAATGGACTGATATTTATATCTTTACCAAAAATACGGATCCATTTTAAATTCTCAGATTTGTTTAGAAATATGACTAGTAGATCTGTGGCTAAAATAAAGAGATTGGACAACCCTGTCTAATTCCTCTAGCAATAGAGAAACAAGGGGATGTACCATTACTAATAGCCACCGAACTGCTATTATCATTATATTGTACATTATCCTTATCACTTAACAGAAATCCTCCCAAAACCCAAAAGTAGAGAGTTCTAAGTTAAAAGTTGTTTGAAAGTGCCAAAAGCATTAAAAAAAATCTAAAAACAATATAAATCTAGGTGAAGAGAGTCCTTCTTTGATTTGGGTATAAGAACTATTAGTCCCTGTCACAAAGGAGGTGATAAGATAGCATTAGCAATACCCTCTTTGTAGCCCGAAAGCAATAACTCTCTAAATCACGCCAAAAATGTTGATAGAATTCAGGAGTCATGCTATCCGGTCCAGGAGATTTACCTATAGGCATTTGTTTAATGGTTTAGTCCAACAAAGTAATATCTATATCAGAATCACAGAGTTTCTTAAACCTTTCTTCTATAGGGTTAACAGAGTTATGAACTGAATCAAAAAAGGAATTCAAGTCGCCTTCTGAAAGATGAGATTGATATAGCGAAGTGTAGAAAGAGTATTTTCTTATTAATCACTTCACGATCAACAGATAGTGTCATTTACATAAATGGATGTAATACTATTCCTAGTCTGCCTACTCTTCTCCAAATGAAAGAAATAAGATGTGTTTTTTCACCTTTTTCAATCCATTTGGCCTTTGAACAGATGAAGGCACCCTGTTCCTTTTTCATCTTCATTTAAATCAAGTTTATTACTCAGCCTGTTAATATCAACATCTGCTTGGATCATCTTTTCTTAGCATTGTACCAGTAGTGATGGCAAGACATTGATTTCTGAATTTAATAATTTCCCATTTGTTAGAAGAAAGAGCAGGATTGAGACAGGTCCCTCTGATTAGAGCTTTAGACTGTAAACAAAATGGCTCATTCTTTAAAAGAAAAGATGCTTTTGAAAATCTCTTGTCATTATCAAAAGGAAAGAATAATGGAACAATGGCCTGTCAGAGGATCTGAGGAAATACTACATTCCCTGACAAGATTCATAAGATTGGAAGATACCGACCAATAATCAATTCTAGATTTTAATTGTCTGTCGCTAGTTATAGAGTTGAACCAAGAACATTGTTCTACAGTTGGATGCTGTGAACGCCAAATGTCGGAAAGTTGAAAGTTGGGAGCAGAAATGTAGAATTAAGTTATTAAAACAATGGGCTGAATGCCTGGTGGGATACTTGTCCATCCAGTCACGAGGAGCAACATTATAATCGCCTCCAGCAATAATGTTATCTGTGGAATATTTGTTTTTCAATTCAATTAAGACTTCACTAATAGATGTTAGAAGAATGACTATGTTATAACCATAAATATTTACCAATATGTAACATGACCCTTTTTTTATATTTGAAAACATTAGTTATCCAGTGACCCTCAGCATCACACCTGCTTTCTTAAACTGTACCTGGAAACTGTCTGAAAAGTATTCCCACACCAGCAGATTGAGATGAGCCAAGGCTAAAAATGATCTTGTCACCCCATTGTGAAGTCCAAAATTTTAAGTCAGCATCTGAGGAACGTGTCTCTTGAAATAAATAAAAACAATTGGACTTTTTAATGAATCTTTCCAAAACAAAAATAGCCTTTGGTACGTAAACCCCTGGTGTTCAATTGGTACGTAAACCCCTGGTGTTCAATTGGTACGTAAACCCCTGGTGTTCAATTGGTACGTAAACCCCTGGTGTTCAATTGGTACGTAAACCCCTGGTGTTCAATTGGTACGTAAACCCCTGGTGTTCAATTGGTACGTAAACCCCTGGTGTTCAATTGGTACGTAAACCCCTGGTGTTCAATTGGTACGTAAACCCCTGGTGTTCAATTGGTACGTAAACCCCCGGTGTTCAATTGGTACGTAAACCCCTGGTGTTCAATTGGTACGTAAACCCCTGGTGTTCAATTGGTACGTAAACCCCTGGTGTTCAATTGGTACGTAAACCCCTGGTGTTCAATTGGTACGTAAACCCCTGGTGTTCAATTGGTACGTAAACCCCTGGTGTTCAAGAATAAAAAGCAAAGAAATGTTGACAAGCAGAGTATCCGAGATAGAGTTGTCTAGAATAAACAAGCGACCCTGAATATAGCATAAGCCCTTCAAAAATGTACTTGACGAACAGTAACGACCATAAAAGGAAAATAAATGGATAGACCGTGTAATAACACATATTATATTAATAGTTTAGAACTCTCAAACGTAAAATAAAAACATCTCTGACAGCTAATCATCGCCATATGAAAAAGAAATGGAGATTTACTTACATATCAATCTTGAAACCAAATGAAATGACTAAAAGCTAACTGATTTCTTGGTATGCCATCAAATGAGAATCAAAAATCAGTGTGCTTACGTTGGTTAATGTTCACATTCAAAACTCGCCACTACGGACAGTATGGCCCTATGCAATATCACCTATATGCGTTGTTCAGATAAACGATTGCATGAATAAACTCACCAGTTGAAACGGTATATGGCTTCATTAGCCTACTACTGTATAAGCAGGCCAACTCTTGAAGCATAAATCAGTCACATGTGGCTCCACCCTGCGGTCGTCAATGACAGCAAACCCCTCGCGAAAGGAGGCTTTTTTTTCTCCCTGCATCTTGCCCCATCGACTTGTGGCCACAGCTTCGCATGGGCATCCCTGTCGCGCTTGCTGAAATCTTCTGCAAAGCGAGTGCCTTTCTCCCTGAAGATCGCGCAAGTTTGCCAGCTCTCCACACCTCGTCTCTCACGTTCCTCAATGCAAACATCATGACCTTGTCTGTGTCTGTTAATCTCCTTTCTCTTATCTACAACATCTACAGCGATGTTCAGGATAGCAGGGGGATATGGAACAACCTTCCCAATAATGTCAATCACAATCCCTCTGATATTCTCACCATCAGTTTCAGGTAGCATGTTCAGTCTCAGCCCCCATCGGCGCTTGTATCGGTCCTATTCATCACTCGCTGTGCGCAGCTCCTCGTTTTCTTTTGTCAGGGCATCAACTTTATTTTTCAACAGTTTCACATCAGTGGCAATATCCTTAATGCCTGCTGCATTAAACTCTGTAGTTTTGTGGGGTTTCGAAGGGCTTATTTGGACACCTGTACCCAAGACTAATTCCTCCGACCTCGGTACCGTTAATTCTGGGAGTGTCAGAATCTTCCATATAGATGACAGTATCTACTTCGGTTACGACAGCTCCCTCTACATTTTTGCTAGCTTCCATCTCAGCTAATGTTACTAGCTAGCTAGTCTTGGCTGAACTTGCTTGAAGTATAACAAAGTGGAAAAGTGATGTTCGGTAAACCAAAAAAAAAGACAGCAAAAATTCAGAGCATCAATGTTGTTGAGAAATGTAGCAAAACCTTTGTAGTTATCGATTGATAATGTTGTCTTACACTGCGGTAGACAGGACTATCAAGACATACTGAGCAGCTCACGTTATAGACAGAAGCATGCTACGTGGCAGACCAATCCAAACTCATCTCCCGGCATGTCCAGCCCATCCATTATCTCAGCCAGTGTTACCTTAAAAGTAAAAGTATTCTTAACATAGTTTAGGTTATGTGAACAGCACTGCATTTTCAATTGAATACAGTGCTACTAAAGATGTTTTAGATTTGTACATTATTTGGATACTAGTATTCAGAGCCGGTCCTGGCCGTTCTGGCGCCCTAGGCGAAACAAAAAATGGCCGCCACTACAAGAATAATCCCAGTAAGCAACATTTAAGTTGAAAAAACTAACTAAAATAAGTATTTTTCAAGACGTTGAAGTTGGGTTCAATTTAAGCTTTGGATGAAAGTTTAAAATAGGTATTTTATGGATGTTTAGATCAGGTACATTTTTGTTTCTGAATGAAAGTTGAAAATATGTCCAGACTGGAAAAAAATCGGAGCCAAACATAGACCAAAAAGTAAACTTTGACATTGTGTGTAGGCCAGTGACAGAAAATTCAATTCAATACATTTCGAATTCAGACTAACAGACTAACTCAACAAAATGTGGAACAATTCAAGGGGTGTGAATACTTTCTGAAGGCACATTGTTTGTGGCGCATTACTGTGATGTTTTTTGTTTGTTTTTTACACAGGGAAGATACTTTGTTACTTTATGTTTTGTGTGTCTCATTTTGTATTGTACGTCTGTCTGTCTGATATTTTTTTTAACGTTCTGTCATAATAACCATCGTATTTGTTGTTGTGGTCTTCAGGTCATTAGGGAAATGATGACTAATATTATTAGTTCATCACTAAAACCGTAAATGTGTAAATATATTGATACTACAAAATACTGTAGTCATGTCCTGTAATATTTTCTGTAATGTATTATCCCCACGGTTATACTAAATGTTCAGTGACAACATTAAGTATTAAACTTAGTTTGAAAACTTGACTTTGCCATTTGATGGTTTGCATGGTGGAAATAAAATGAAATGACTCGCTCTGTAATTGTAACGAATGCGCTGAGAGTACAGGGAGCGAGTGTTTTAATAAAGAAACAAAACACAAACAACACTCCCAACATGAAAATAGTCAATAACACCTGAGGAAAGAACCAAGGGGAGTGACAGATATAGGGAAGATAATCAAGGAGGTGATGGAGTCCAGGTGAGTGTCATGAGGTGCAGGTGCACAAGACGATGGTGACAGGTGTGCGGGATAATCAGCAGCCAGATGACCTATAGACCGGAGAGGGGAGTATACGTGATAGTAATGATATAACTGTCTCAGAAGTTTTCTTTGTGGTAAAAATGCCAAAGATGTTTCAAAGAATTGAAAGCATGTCTGTGTAGTTGGTAGTGTATTATGATGAGTGTTCCTTTAAGAAAGTGTGCCTACCTGTTGGAGCTAGAGTTTTCCTGAATCATGATACAGTCAAGTGAACTGCAATGAGCAAAGCCCAAAGATAATGAACCTCGACAACAGATAATGAACCTTTTCGTCAGGGTGAACACAGGCGGATACAGGGGGGAGTGGCTGTTTGAGTTATTTGGCATGAAGGAGAAGACTGGGACTGACAAAAACCATCAGTTCTGGGTGTGAGACTGTCGCCTGGGATCAGGCTAACAAGAATGAGGAGTATGGTGTACAATATGATTCTTATTCCCCCATGTGCTTAAATTGAGCTTGCAGGAACCAATAGAAAATTCAAAAAAGGTGCAAACCTAACACGCCTTACTTGCATTCCAGAGAGGTCAAGCAAGATTTTAAATAATTATTTGAACCTAGATCTGTTTAGCATATTGGGAGGGTACTGTGTATGTACTATAGGCCTACACATGCACTACATGACCAGAAGTATATGGACACCTGCTCGTCCAACATCTCATTCCAAAATCATAGGCATGAATAGAGAGTTGGTCCTTCCTTTGCTGCTATAGGAGCCTCCACTCTTCTGGGAAGGCTTTCCGCTAGATGTTGGAACAGTGCTACGGAGACCTGCTTCCATTCAGCCACATGAGCATTCGTGAGGTCAGGCACGAATTTTGGGTGATTAGGCCTGGCTTGCAGTGAGCGTCCTAATTCATCCCACAAGTGTTTGATGGGGTTGAGGTCAGGGCTCTGTGCTCTGTGCTGGCCAGTCAAATTCTTCCCCACTGATCTCAACAAAGCATTTCTGTATGGACCTCACTTTGTGCACAGGGGCATTATAATGCTGGAACAGGAAAGGGCCTTCTCCAAACTGTTGCCACAAAGTTGGAAGCACAGAATCGTCTAGAATGTCATTGTATGCTGTAGCATTAAGATGTCCCTTCACTGGACCTAAGGGGCCTAGCCCGAACCATGAAAAACAGCCCCATACCATTATTCCTCCTCCACCAAACTTTACAGCTGGCACTATGCAGTCGAGCAGCTAGCGTTCTCCTGACATCCGCCAAACCCAGATTCGTCTGTCGGACTGCCAAATGGTGAAGCGCGATTCATCACTCCAGAGAACGCATTACCACTGCTCCAGAGTCCAATGGCAGTGAGCTTTACACCACCCCAGCCGACGCTTGGCATTACGCATGGTGTGCGGCTGCTCAGCCATTGTAACAGATTTCATGAAGCTCCCGACAAACAGTTATTGTGCTGATGTTGCTTCCAGAGGCAGTTTGGTACTCAGTAGTGAGTGTTACAACCGAGGACAACACTCTGCGGTCCCTTTCTGGGAGCTTGTGTGGCCTACCACTTCGTAGCTGAGCCGTTGTTGCTCCAAGACGTTTCTACTTCACAATAACAGCACTTATAGTTGACTGGGGCAGCTCTAGCAGGGCAGACATTTGACGAACTGGCTTGTTGTGGCATCCTATGACTTTGCGACGTTGAACGTCACTGAGCTATTCAGTAGAGCTATTCAGTAAGGCCATTCTTCTGCCAATGTTTTTTTTAATGGAGATTGCATGGCTGTGTGCTCAACTTTACACCTGTCAGCAACGGCTGTGGCTGAAATAGCCGAATCCACTCATTTGAACAGGTTCCACATATTTTTGTACATATACTGCAACCTTTGAATATGATTGCTCTTTTATTTAGGTGGACAGAGGAGTTTCAATTAGCTGTTGACTGTTGGAGTAGTAACATGTCCTTGTTTGGTGGGAGGCTACTGTAGCTCTGTGTTCTGGCAGGAGAGAGAGATGTCAGCTGTTGGAAAGGGCTTTTATAGACTTTTATTTACTCATACATTTCGGCGTGGTTCAGATTCTTTTTAGATTACTGCATTGACTTCCCATCTCACTTAATAAAACTCCTTTTAAACTGATTATATTGCCAGTTTGCAAGCACAGTATAAGTAAGCTACACAGTATATTTATTTGTTGGTACATTTTCTCACAATCACATTAGTTATTGGTCTTGCAGCACTCGCCACTCTAATTAGTTTGTATATTCTGACCTGAAATAGCTGCATCCAATAGCTGCCAGTATGGTTGGTAATTAACTATGTAATTATTAGCCTACAGCTTTATTGAAAGCAGTAATGGTTCCCTCAATACCCTTTGAATTAGGTATTAGCTCTTAAGGATGGTCTCCCACCTATAGTCTGCCTATCCGTTTCTAAAGTATGAATCAGACAACATTCCCACCTGGACGACATCATGGTTCCCTCCCTTGTTCTCTTTGCCCTGCCACATTTTTGTACATTTCACATCTGTCACATACCAATGCTGCTATATGAAAGCTACAGCTCCAAGACTAATGGCATAGTGCCAAGTTTCGTCCCATTATTTCGCAGTATTTGTTGAGAACAGCCAAAGTCTTTCAATATTGTTTTCTATTTATTTCTTCAAAAACACGATTTGTCATTTTTTGGTGAAGTTTAATTGTGGAGATAAGGTGGCAGGTAGCCTACCGGTTAAGAGCGTTAGAACAGTAACAGAAAGGTCGCTGGTTCGAATCCCAGAGCCGACTAAGTAAAACAATCTGTGGATGTTCCCTTGAGCAAGGACGTTAACCCACTGTTTCCCGGCCGTCATTGTAAATAAGAACTGACTTGTCTAGTTAAATAAAGGTTAAATAACAAAAAAATAGATGAATTGCTCTGGATAAAATCACCTGCTAAATGACTGAAACATATATAAGGATGTTTCATCATATTAGAAAGCAATAGTTACTTTTTTGTAGAAGAAAAATACATTACAACTCTTTATTGCTTTTATCGTGAGCGTTTCATTATTAGGAAAAGCCAACCGTCTCCGATACACATAGATGACCACAAGTAGAGAGAGAAATAGCCAATGTAGCCTAAACATCTTAGAAATGTGAACGGGACAGGAGGAGCCAAAACTGCACCAGAGCCAATGGATAAAAGCTCAATTGTTTCAACTCTCTCCGAAGCTTCTGACATCGAACATAAAGAAACAACTGAACTTGGCTTTCTGCAGGACAGGTACGTTTGAATTAGATATGAACTTTACATGTATTCATTTCACACGCGAGAATATGTGCCATAACTCAGTTGCCATGATTTTGTGCGCATCCCATTTTCCAAAGAAATTCGAGGCTTTTTGCAAGCTAGGCTGCGGGTATAGTTCAAGAATAATACGTTATACCCCATAGTATGAAATGAAACGATTTCACATAAAATGTTTCCCATGTTTACTGTATGTTCTTTAAATTGATAATTGCAACACAGTTCTACTAGTTTATTGACTCAGTAGGGTAACGTTGGATAGTAGATAACTAGTACCCCTTAAGTACAATTTCCAATTGCTGCGGGGAAAAAAGCAAGGTTTGGTAAAACAATATATAATTTTAAAAAAAGTAGATATCAAACAAACTATGAAGAAAAATAAGAGGGCCCCAACACACTCACCTTCAATTTGACTGCTTTATTAATTAAAAACGGATTACATTTTTTTTATTTTATCTCTAAGCAAGTGGATTATTTATCTTTAGGCTCCCCTAATGGTATACAGGTCCTTCAGAAACGATTCATACCCGTTGACTTATTCAAAATTTTGTTCCACAGCCTGAATTCAAAATGAATTAAATATATTTAAGTTGGTTATTGATCATTGCTAGAAAGCCATTTTCGAGTCTTGCCATAGATGTTCAAGACAATTTAAGTCAAAACTGTAACTAGGCCACTCAGGAACATTGAGTGTCGTCTTGGTAAGCAACTCCAGTGTATATTTGTTTAGGTTATTGTCCTGATGAAAGGGGAATTTGTCTCCCAGTGTCTGTTGGAAAGCAGACTGAACCAGGTTTTCCTTTAGGATATGGCCTCTGCTTAGTTCTATTCTTAGTAATAATGGACTGTTTCTTTTTATCCTAAAAAAAACTCCCTAGTCCTTGCCAATGACAAGCATACCCATAACATGATGCAGCCAACACCATGCTTGAAAGTATGAAGAGTGGTACTCAGTTACGTTTTGCCCCAAACATAACACTTTGTAATCGGGACATAAAGTTAATTTCTTTGCCACATTTTTGGCAGTTGTACTTTAGTGCCTTATTGCAAACAGTATGCATGTTTGGAATATTTTGATTCTATTCATGCTTCCTTCTTTTCACTCTGTCATCTAGGTTAGTAATTGTGGAGTAACTATAACTTTAGTTCATAACAGCAATCAGAACAATCAATCCCTAATACATCAATTGCTTCACTCATATAGTTATTAACATACTAAACTCAAATCAATCCTTCAGTTTCCAAATCATAATCAAAAACCCAATTAATTATCCAACCAAAATTTAGAATGACATTGCTCAGTGATTCAAATTGGCCCTATCACTTAAAGTAAAAATAACCTCAATTTAACAACATTGGCAGAATGTACATTTATATTAACATCCAGTGTAATTATCCCATAATTCTACTATTAACTTTTTTATCACGATTATAATACAGAAATTAACCACACCTATCACATCCATTAAACTCTGTAACTGTTTTAAAGTTACCATTGGCCTCGGGTGAATTCCTGAGCAGTTTCCTTCCTCTCTGGCAACTGAGTTAGGAAGGACGCCTGTATCCTTGTACTAACTGGGTGTATACACCACCCCAAGAGTAATAAATAACTTCACCATGCTCAAAGGGATATTCAAGTTTTTACCTATCCACCAATAGGTGTCCTTCTTTGCGTGGCATTGGAAAACCTCCCTGGTCTTTGTGGTTGAATCTGTGTTTGAAATTCACTGCTCGACTGAGAGACCTTACAGATAATTGTATGTGTGGGCTTCAGAGATGAGGTGGTCATTAATAAATCATGTTAAACACATGCAACTTATGTGACTTGTTAAGCAATTTCTTTGCAATTTTAAATTCAGGCTGTAACACAACAAAAAGTGGAATAAGTCAAGGGGTGTCAATACTTTCTGAAGGCGCTGTGATATAAAAACATTTAAAGACATTTAATTAGATAATATTTATACCTTTTTATAAAATACTAAATATTAATTCAACTTACCTCAGAATCATTTTATTAGATGAGACAGATAAAAAAAAATCAGCAAGAGTAGTGGCAGCCAGGGAAAGTTTGACACCGCTATATTGATTGTTATGACTAAATAATGCTTAATAATGAAATGATACAAGGGAAATGATATAAATAGGGGAGGAGAGTTTTTGGTAGCAAGTTAAGAAACAATGAAGAAACGTTTATTTTCATATTCTTCAGATTCTCAAGATTTATTTGTCCCTTATTCAATCTGAATATAATTAGAGAAAGAATAAATGTACATCTTTTACAACATCCATTTACCAAAGATGCTAACTGCCTTCTGCATTCCCTTCGAAGGGAAGAAAGACTTAGGGATGGATTCAAACAGTAGTGCCGAAGATCTGCATTGTAGCGCGGTTGAAATTTAAAAGTCATTTTCAACTGAGTCGACATATGCAGCGTTTACCGTGAATGCAGTCTCAGCGAACGCGGAAACATTGCCTTTAAATTTAAATCACGCTATAACGCTGATCTTCTGCGCTACTGATTGATTCCAGGCCTTAGGCTATTTTAGCCTTGTAACTGCGCCATGGTCTCGACTGCTAAACTAGATCACATGCCTCAGACACCTTGTGAATCATCAGAGACTCTTTGTTTTTGAAGCTTGGTTAGTAAGAACTCTTATTCCAGACATGATGATGAGCATGAAGCCAGTCTGGTGATATGAAAGCAGCCACAGACAGTCTCAACTTGTTTGAAGTATTTTCTTGGGCTTTAAAGGCGTGTAATTGAAGGCCACTCTCTGCATTCATCACCCCAGTTATAGTCGCATGCACGTGCACACAGGCACACATTCGCGCTCACACACACACACACACACACACACACACACACAACCAAGTGGAGCCCATTGGAAATATGTGACCTGCAGTACAAAACGGGATGGCGAAAAGAAAGAAATGGTAAATTGAGCATTCCTCAATCATGAAGTAAGAGTAAGCTGAAACCCATGGATTTTGTTGATTTAAGTCTGTGCAAGTATGCCTTAAGTACGCCAGCCAGTAACATAAAAATAAAAAATACCTAGGAATTACACCACACAGTACCAGTCAAAAGTTTGGATACGTCTACGTCTAGGGTTTTTCCCTTTGTAGAATAATTGTGAAGACATCAACACTATGAAATACCACATATGGAATCAGGTAGTAACCCCCCAAAAAATGTGATTCTTCAAAGTATCCACCATCT
This sequence comes from Oncorhynchus mykiss, assembly GCF_057628025.1. Lineage (NCBI taxonomy): Eukaryota > Metazoa > Chordata > Actinopteri > Salmoniformes > Salmonidae > Oncorhynchus > Oncorhynchus mykiss. Next base: position 54,599,712 of record NC_143022.1, on the reverse strand, counting down.
GCCTTGATGACAGCTTTGCACACTCTTGGCATTCTCTCAACCAGCTTCACCTGGAATGCTTTTCCAACAGTCTTGAAGGAGTTCCCACATATGCTGAGCACTTGTTGGTTGCTTTTCCTTCACTCTGCAGTCCAACTCATTCCAAACCACCTCAATTTGGTTGAGGTATGGGATTGTTGAGTCCAGGTCATCTGATGCAGCACTCCATCACTCTCCTTCTTGGTTAAATAGCCCTTACACAACCTGGAGGTGTGTTGGGTCATTGTCCTGTTGAAAAATAAATGATAGTCCCACTAAGCGCAAACCAGATGGGATTGCGTATCGCTGCAGAATGCCGTGGTAGCCATGCTTGTAAAGTGTGCCTTGAATTCTAAATAAATCACAGACAGTGTCACCAGCAAAGCACCCCCACACCATCACACCTCCTCTTCCATGCTTCACAGTGGGAACCACACATGCGGAGATCATCCGTTCACATACTCTGCGTCTCACAAAGAACAAAGAACCAAAAATCTCAAATTTGAACTCATCCGACCAAAGGACAGATTTCCACCAGTCAAATGCCTATTGCTCATGTTTCCTGGCCCAAGCAAGTCTCTTCTTATTATTGGTGTCCTTTAGTAGTGGTTTCTTTGCAGCAATCTGACCATGAAGGCCTGATTCAAGCAGTCTCATCTGAACAGTTGATGTTGAGATGTGTCTAACTTATTTGGGCTGCAATTTCTTATGAACTTGTCCTCTGCAGCAGAGGTAACTCTGGGTCTTCCTTTCCTGTGGCGGTTCTCATTAGAGACAGTTTCATCATAGCACTTGATGGTTTTTGTGACTGCACTTGAAGAAACGTTTAGCTTTACCAAATAGGGCTGTCTTCTGTATACCACCCCTCCATCATTGGCTCAAACGCATTAAGAAGGAAAGAAATTCCACAAATTAACTTTTAACAAGGCACGCATGTTAATTGACATGCTTTCCAGGTGAATATTTCTTGAAGCTGGTTGAGAGAATGTCAAGAGTGTGCATGTAGTGTATTTTTCCCCCTCTCCTTGTGGATGAGAAGTTCTCACATCTGCTTTACCCAGGCCAGTGTGTGTGTGTGTGTGTGTGTGTGTGTGTGTGTGTGTGTGTGTGTGTGTGTGTGTGTGTGTGTGTGTGTGTGTGTGTGTGTGTGTGTGTGTGTGTGTGTGTGTGTGTGTGTGTGTGTGTGTGTGTGTGTGTGCACGCTCTCTCTACCCTGACCCAGGCAGCGAATACTATAATTTGACTTAACACTCTGTTTGTCATACATTAAGCAGACGTCCTGCAGTGGAAAAGCTGTGTGCCGCAGAGTACATGCCAAGTCAGGCTCCTATTCCTTAGATGGTAGTGGTTATGGAGACCAAAGCCAGTGCCTCATTGTGTATGTGTGTGAGCCGTTGAGCCATCGTCTCCTGATGAACAATGAGCTTGTCTCCTGGGGACCAGGAATGGTTTCTGGCTACAACTATCTCTCTCTCCTATAGAAGATCATCCACTTTTCTAGTTAGTCAGTGACTGTGAGAAAGGGATTTGTGAATCTCATTGGAGAAAAAAGAGCACAAGGCTGTCTCTTTCTGATATATGTGTGTCTGTGTTTTTGTGTCTTAGTATTCTAACCTGTGTCAGTGTTAAAACGCTTGTCTCCTGTGTGCCATAAGACTGTGTAAAACAACTGAGCTAAAGCCAAGGCAGTTGCTCCAGGAGCTAAACCAAGACTTCAGGTCTCAGCTAAGGTTATCATGCGAGTGTGTTTCACCTCAGTGAAACTCTGAAGCTTCTCTCTTCAGAGTGCACCAGTATTGGGAAAGGGGGACACCTAGTAAGTTTCAGAACTGATTGCATTAAACCGAAATGCGTCTTCAGTGTTTAACCCAACCACTCTGAATAACAGAGGTGCGGGGGGCTGCCTTAATTGACATCATCGGTGCCCGGGGGGCAGTTGTTGTTGGGGGTTAACTGCCTTGCTCAAGAGCAGAACAGTAGAGTTTTTCACCTTGCCGGCTTTTTGATTTGAATCAGCGACCTTAACCTCTGGGTTACTTGCTACCCGCTGTCTCATTGTTTCACTGCCATAAGGTCAGCTTAGAAATGTGAATTGAATTACATGTTTAGGTAAGGATGAGATGCTGGCACCCTCCTTCCGTACAGAAAGCTGTACACATTGTGCTGATTGAAACAGTTGTGTCTGCTTATTACTGTTTCTCGTCACCAGAGAAATTAAGATCTATCCCGTTGTTTTATGGGAAAAAGTGCATTCAAGTTAAGCGTTAAGTCAAGTTGAGCATGCATACAAACACAGCATTCAACTAAAACTCCAGACTTGAGTCATGTATAGAGAGCAACATTGTATATTGCCAATAGTATCATGTTTCCTCTGTCAAAATCTGTAAATCCATTTAGCACAAATTTAGTTTATGATATTCTATCAACTGGCGTGGCAGGGTGTGAAAGCTGATGTGAAAGGCAAACACCCGACACATCGCATCAATAGGGTTAAAGGGATACTCTAGATTTTGGCAATGAAACCCTTTATCTAATTCTCCAGAGTCTGATGAACTCGTGGATACCATTTTTACTTGCTTTAACACAAGCACCTGAAGTCTATGGTAACTGATAACATGCTAGCAGATACCATAGACTTCTAGTCATTGCGCAAATGCTAGTTAGCATGGGTTCACGAAACGACCTCTAACTTCCTTCATACATAAAAAATGGTATCGAAGAGTTCATCTGACTCTGGGGAAGTAGATAAATGGCATCATTGCCAAAATCCTTTAACCCACTTGTTGGGAACTGTAACGTGTCTCATATAGCGAGCGTCACTACACTGCCCTCTCCGAACGGGAAGGCACGTCCCTGTGCTTCGACTACTCAGCTCCCTGACATGTTTGGGCCATGTGTTCCCGATGGCCTAATAGCCTCCATCCCACTTCTGACACCAGTGCAGCAAACAGCAAAGCAGGAAAGTAAACCCAGGTCGCTGACGTCAATTCCCACCCACTTGGTGGGAATTGTAACATGGCTTATATACCGAGGATCGCTACAATATTATCATCTTTAGAAATGTAATAAGGATGCTGTCCTATAATACACATAATATACAGTATAGAGGTCGACCAATTATGATTTTTCAACGCCGATACCGATACCGATTATTGGAGGACCAAAAAAGCCGATACCGATTAATCTGACAATTTAAAAAAAAACATTTATGCAGAGCAAGGGGAACAACCACTCCAAGTCTCAGAGTGAGTGACGTTTGAAACGCTATTAGCTCGCACCCCGCTAACTAGCTAGCCATTTCACATCGGTTACACCAGCCTCATCTCGTGAGTTGATAGGCTTGAAGTCATAAACAGCACAATGCTTGACGCACAATGAAGAGCTGCTGGCAAAACGCACGAAAGTGCTGTTTGAATGAATGCTTACAGCCTGCTGCTGCCTACCACCGCTCAGTCAGATACCTGTTTGCTTGTATGCTCAGTCAGATTATATGCAACGCAGGACACGCTAGATAAACTAGTAATATCATCAACCATGTGTAGTTAACTAGTGATTATGATTGTTTGATTGATTGTTTTTTATAAGTTAAGTTTAATGCTAGCTAGCAACTTACCTTGGCTTACTGTATTTGCGTGACAGGCAGTCTCCTTGTGGAGTGCAACGAGAGGCAGGTGGTTAGAGCGTTGGACGAGTTAACTGTAAGGTTGCAAGATTGAATCCCCCGACCTGACAAAGTAAAAATCTGTCCTTCTGCCCCTGAACGAGGCAGTTAACCCACCGTTCCTAGGCCGTCATTGAAAATAAGAATGTGTTCTTAACTGACTTGCCTAGTTAAATAAAGATTAAATAAAGGTGTAAAAATAATAATAATCGGTGTCCAAAAATACCGATTTCCGATTGTTATGAAAACTTGAAATCGGCCCTAATTAATCGGCCATTCCGATTAATCGGTCGACCTCTAGTACAGTATGCTAAATACATCAGGCTCCTCAGGGGCGCAGCGGTCTAAGGCACCGCATCTCAGTGCTAGAGGCATCATTACAGATGGTGGTTCGATTCCAGGCTGTACCACAACCAGCTGTGAGTCCCATAGGGCGTTGGACAATTGGTCCAACAGTTCATCTGGTGCATGAACCTGTCAGAGAACAGTGGTGGGCTGTCAGTAGAATAGAAAGTTGTCTAGAATTCTATTAAGCAATGGCATAAATGTGACATTGAATGGGAAAGGAAATGGTTATCCACAGGGGCAAATCTCACTCTAATCTTAGGGAGATTAGAGTGAGTGGCATTTAAGTGCTCTTATTCTCCATGGACTTTACAGTGTCCCAGAACTTTTTGGAGTTTGTGCTACAGTATGCAAATGTATATTTTTTAAAGCTAGCCTTTTCTTTCCTAACTGCCTGTGTATATTGGTTCCTAACTTCCCTGAAAAGTTGCATATCACGGGTGCTATTTGCGGGCTACTGCTGATGCAATACGCCGCAGGATGTTTTTGTGCTGGTCAAGGGCAGTCAAGTCTGGAGTGAACCAAGGGCTATATCTGTTCTTAGTTCCACATTTTTTAAATGGGGCATGCTTATTTACGTTAGTGAGGAAAGCACTTTTAAAGAATAACCAGGCATCCTCTACTGACAGAATGAGGTCAATATCCTTCCAGGATTCCCAGGCCAGCTCGATTAGAAAGACCTGCACGCTGAAAAGTTTTAGGGAGCGTTTGACAGTGATGAGGGGTGGTTGTTTGACCGCTGACCCATTGCGGACGCAGGCAATGAGGCAGTGATCACTGAGATCCTGGTTGAAGACAGCAGAGGTGTATTTAGAGGGCAGGTTGGTCAGGACGATATCCATGAGGGTGCCCATGTTTCCGGATTTAGGGTTGTACCTGGTACGTTCCATGATAATTTGTGTGAGATTCAGGGCATCTATCTTAGATTGTAGGACGGCCGGGGTGTTAAGCATATCCCAGTTTAGGTCACCTAACAGTACAAACTCTGAAGATAAATGGGGGGCAATTAATTCACATATGGTGTCCAGGGCACAGCTGTGGGCTGAGGGGGGTCTATAACACGTGGCAACAGACTTATTTCTGTTGCATATTATATCTGTTACTTATTCCAGACTTATTTCTGGAAAGGTGCATTTTTAAAAGTAGAAGCTCGAAATGTTTGGGCACAGACCTGGATAGCATGACAGAACTCTGCAGAATATCTCTGCAGTAGATTGCAACTCCACCCCCTTTGGCAGTTCAATCTTGGCAGAAATCGTTGTTGTTAGGGATGGAAATTTCTGAATTTTTGGTGGCCTTTAGACTTAGACACGGCTAGGACATCAGGGTTGGTGGAGTATGCAGTATGCAGTGAATAAAACAAACTCAGGGAGGAGGCTTCTGATGCTAACATGCAGGAAACCAAACCAAGTCAACAAATTATAGTGTCTGGGGAATAGGAGTGGTACTGGGGGCTGCAGGGCCTGGGTTAACCTCTACATCACCAGAGGAACAGAGGAGGAGTAGGATAAGGGTACGGCTAAAGGCTATAAGAACTGGTCGTCTAGTGCGTTGGCGACAGAGAATAAAAGGGGCAGGCTTCTGGGCGTGGTAGAATAGATTCAGGGCATAATGTACAGACAGTATGGTAGGATGTACAGTGGAGGTAAACCTAGGCCTTGAGTGACGATGAGAGAGGTTTCGTCTCAGGAGGCACCAGTTAAGGCAGGTGAGGTCTCTCCATGTGTGTGGGGTGGGACAAAAGAGGCATTTTGAGCGGGACGGAGGGCTCTACAGTGAAATAAAACAAAATAACTTGTCAAGACAGCAGTATACAAAGCATATTGACATTAGAGAGAGGCATAAAGCAATCACAGGTGTTGATCTGAAGAGCTAAGACAACAACGGGTAAATGGTGATGAATGGGCAGAGCAGGTCAGTTAGGTACATACATGACCCGAGTTCAAAGCTGGGGCCGACAGGTAAACAAAATGAGGTACCGTGTTATTGAAACAGTCCAGGGGGCATCAGCTGTGTAGCCGAGTGATCATGGGGTCAAAAGAGAAGCAATAGGTGAGTCAGGGTGCCGTTCGGTAGTCACTACTACGCTAGGCGAGCAGGGGACACAGCGTTCAGAAAAGCTAGCTGGCCGGGGCCAGTAGATGGTTCTTCGGCGATATCGTTACAGAATAGCCTGTTGAGACCACATCGGGTGATCACGTCGGCAGTCCAGTCGTGATGGATCGGCTGGGGTTCCGTGTCGACAATAAAGGGTCCAGGCCAGTTGGCAAAGGAGGTATTGTAGCCCTAGAATTAGCTGGTACATGGGCCTAGCTGGAAAATGGTGTCATTCATCAGACATCATTTTACCATCAGTGCACTTATACCACATATAAATAGAATAACTGTCCCTTCTAGTTTTGCTATGTTAGAGACATAGAAAGGCCACCATGTCCCAAACAGATGTCTATTAGCAGACATGACTAAATCACTAGGATACTAGAATCAACTGAATGTGCTGGCATGAAAAGAAGCCCTGAATTCTGTGATTTCTCGCTTCCCCCATGGGTGACATCACAGTAAGACTCAGAACAGATTATGTGATGGATAGGGATACAGAAATAGATTCAGGAGCCCCTAAGATCCCTTTGGAGCCCCTAAGGTCCCTTTGGAGCAGAAGAGGACGTGGTAGATACTGTAGATGTTTCATTTGCACAGTCAGATATGTCATCCATTACTTATGACCTAATTAGGCCGACTTTCTTTTATTTACTCTACCTTCTTTCCTCTCCTGCAGCTTGTAGACACACAATGGCTATTAGCATTATGGAAAACTGATTCTTTGATCATCACGGAAACAAAAGTTGTTCCTGGATCCCATCTTGTCTCTGGCTAGCCGGGCTGTGTCCCAAATGTCACCCTATTCCCTACATAGTGCATTCGTTTTGACCAGAGGCCTAGGGGAATAGAGTGCCATTTGGGACACAGCCCGTGTCTCTGGATAGCAGCAGTAAGCAGGTATTTGCTAGGGTAAACCATGGTTTCTGTATTCTGTTCCTGTTCATTCCCAGCTACGCTAGCTACTACGACACAGCTACCATCAACTAACATCGCCTCCTGTGTCTGTGTGTTTCCTTAAAAGGAGGAACAGTACCGACGCCTTCTCAGTTGATGGGATGTGGTTGGAACAGGGAGTACACACATAGCTTCAGCTATTTTTATTAGTTTAGACTTGATGGTGACGCCAAGGGAAACTCCAACGCAAGTATTTGAATGGAGCCTCAGCCTGCTATCTGGACACCAATGTCACAAGACTCATTAGGAGTGGGAGGGAGAGCTCAGTTTTCTGTTCCGTTCCAGCAAATGTCCCAGTCCCTGTGAGTGTGTGAGTGTGTGTGTTTGAGTGTGTCCCAGTTGTAAAGGTCAATCATGGCAACCCAACATCATCGTCACAGACAACACAGGCTAATGACTGATATACAAACTATTTCACCAGCTCAGCTGCAGCTGGTCTTTAAGGGTAGACTTATTTTGTTGAGAGGAAACTTTGTCAGTTTTGAGTGAGTGAGTGAGTGAGTGGGTGACAGTTGTGAAAGTAGAAAAGCCAGGTGGAGAGATCACTGATTACTTCAAGAGATCTCAACAAAAATGGACAGAGTTCCCTACAGAGCATTGTCTGATGAGGGTCTGTTTAGACCAAAACAACAAACAATGTTTAATCCTAATGTCAATTGAATGGTTTGTATAATGGAGAGGGTCGCACCTCACCTTCTTATGCAGATCCCTGCATGGAAGCGTTCCCACTCCAGGGCACATGGACCTTTTTAAAGTTGGCTGTATCACCAGATTTTTTTTATCAACTACTGTAACTGTAACAACTGTAACTGTAACAAACCTGCTCAAATTGAGTCACCACACATCCCCGATTCCCTGAAGGTCATCACTACACTACACTGCATCTCATAACCTTTTTGGAGTTTGTGTCCGGGATTAAGGACAGTACCATATTTGGTCACGTGGGACAACACTTGTAAGCAGCTGCACTTTCTTGATCGATTGCACACGCCTCTTTGCCATGTTTATCTAGTATCTATTAGTCTCTATCCTCTTCTTTATTGATAAGAGTTTCAATGATCGAAACGAGTTCCATTTGAATTGTTATTCTTTATGGTTTGACTAAGGGGGCTCTGCTCTCGGATGCTGTGATAGTGAAGGGAACTCCTCTTGTCTGAACGTTCTAAAGAGTTCTATTTGAAGGCAAGGTTGTAGTTCACCGTGTAGGAGAGACAACCCCACTCACAGTGTAGCTGAACGTCTGCCGACAGCATCCAGCTTTGCCTCCTCCTGTCTCTACAGCCTCTACTTCTTCCCCTGGATATTTCCTGATGTGATTCGTGGGTTTAGTCCTTTAATTGCCACCGCTAAGGCAAACTAAGCATTTTAAAAAGGAAAAAGGCACATCATGTTTTACTGTGCCTCTCTTGGATGTCGCTGATTAATAAAGTTGTAGACATGCCTGTAGTCATGCTGTGGACAAGCGATTATTTTGATCTAGTTGAGTCGTTACATGTCCAGACAGTATCTAAATAGCACATGGGGCATATATCAAAAAGGAATGTATGAAGACAGACATAAGGAAGTGCTACTTGTTGATCTAATTATGCATCTTGTAGTGGGACATCCAGACTGCCTTCAACGTCTAAGAAGCTGGACTACAGCTATGATTGTGACCTAGAGACGTAATCTAGAAACGTAATCTAGAAACTTAATTTTCACTTGTTGGCTTTTGTAGCGTACAGAGTATTAACTATCTATGTGATTTAATTCGGTCTCATTTATTCAAAAAAAATTCTCCCCAACTTCGTGATACCTAATTGGTAGTTACAGTCTTGTCCCATTGCTGCAACTCCCGTACCGACTCGGGAGAGGCGAAGGTCGAGAGCCACGCGCGTCTATTACGTCTTTTTGTAATATGATGAGTCTTTGAAATCAGACGAAGGCCTTTCGGGTCAAAATGTTGCACTCAATAAAAATGTGGGAGCCTTCCAGTGTGCTGGTATCTATCTTTCGTTTGAGACGTTTGAAACAGAGCATTGCCCATCAATCGCACTAAGCCCAGGTACCATCATTCAGGATTTGATTATGACTCAGCAAGCTATGCCAGGAATATGCACCATTGTCTGGGAATGCAGAACTCTTCCTTTTCATCTTCTTTGACATGAAAACACAATAAACACATAATATATCCAATAACTCATTCTTAAAATTGCTCAGAAACCTAACATGCTATTGGTTCACAGATGGACCCGATGAACTCCAGGAGTATTTTTTTGATTCCTTTGTTGCAGTGGCTTGTATTACTGGCTGTATTATGGTTGTTGAATGTTTTCCCAGTGTGATGCTGATGTAAGGTAACTAAATAATTCTTGATGAGGAGCAGGTAAACTGTCAGCGGGTTGAGACGGGGCAGATGTTTTTTTTGTTTACATTTTTTTGTGTGACTCAAGCTCCGATAGCACACGATTCATGACACTTCTGTATACACACACCTAACAGGTCAACACACCGACTCGAAACCAGAAGCATTTCCAAAGTTTTGTCTCTGATTTTTTGTTGTTGTCGTCATCTGTTCTTACTCAGCAACAAACTGACTTGCACCCAGTTGTTCCTGTCAGTTTTATTTGATTTTATAGAAGATTTCAACACATACACAAACGACGATGTCAAACAAACATCAACTACATCACACCGGCCCAGACCCACTAGCCCTCACCTCTGTTTTTCTCCTTCTGACAGCATCGCGAGGTGTATTTATATGAATTGCATTTCGATATCCGTGAAGGCTGCATGGTCAGTGTCATGGCTGTGAATGTTTGACAGATAGCCAGTGACATGAGAGCAGCCAGAGCGAGCCCATGAAGGTCAGAGAGAGAGAGAGAGAGACGGAGAGAGAAATAGAGAGGAAGATGTAGTCGATACAGTTAAAAGAAAGAGAGCGCGAGAGGGAGAGATTCAGCGAGAGAGAGAGTCCAGCTCAAACTCTGGTCCAGGTCCAGTTTTCTTTTTCATGACTTTGCAGCAGGCCACAGAAAGAAGTGAGAGAGTGACGGAGAGGGATAGAGAGTCTAAGGAGAGAGAGAGAGAGACCCATGCCCGCAAACTGAACGCGCTCCAGATGTGTACATTTCAATGTGTCCCCAGCCCCCGTCATGTGGAACTGATTTGTGGGTTTGATTCAAGTGGTACGAAGGACTGGACATAACATGGGAAGTCTATTAGATGATGTTCCCAGTCCCACGCATAAACGAAGAGATTATTATGGGACTCAATTACAGGTGTATATGAACTCCGTTTTTTTTGGGGAGGTTTCTCGGAGACGGAAAGGTGGACAATGTGTAAAGACGTCTGTCTGTACTGTATGTGATTGAGAACAGCTGATTAACATAGCTCTGTTTCCATAGCATTGGGTTTTGCATGATGTGTCAGTACTGTTGGAGAGAAACGACCAGTTGTAACTGCGAATCAGAGTGAGTTCCACTCCTGACCGCCAAAGCAAGAGTTGAGAGTCTTCAACTCTTCACATGTAGAGTAGCCTCTCCCCTTCCATCATTCCATCCATCCTAGCCTGGTATTTAAACCCCTGCTGGAGCCAGGCCAACCCAAACAGGCCTGCAGCTCCAGTAAAAGTAGCAGTGGCGTCAGGCTCCCTGACATGTATGAGGGCTGGTTACCCCGACATACATGAGTTACCCTGCCAGTGGGTCAGTGTGTGGTCACATCCCAAATGGAACCCTATTCTTATATGGACTATTCCATGTAAAAGGACCCACGTTTCTTTAGGAGCATATCAAATTGTGTCAAATGAAGGATAAGAGTCTATATTTGTGAAGACAATAAATGTGTTTTGAAACCATTTTCCTTTGCAAGAATTAGGAACAAGCAAAAGCTTTCATTTCTGGTCACACAAATGGAAAGGGGTTCTTAAAAAAACAACTACTAGAAAAAGTCTTAAACGGTATTAGAAATGCATCAAAACACAATAATGTTGACGTAAAGGGCCCCTGTCAATTAATATCAACATTTATATTTAGTTTTGCAGAAATGATTTGCCTTCTGTAAGTTTAAGACATTTTGCGTAGTGTCTTGGCATTCTGTTACCAAAAACCCACATACAGTATCTTTAAGATATTTTGCGTAGTGTCTTGGCATTCTGTTACCAAAAACCCACATACAGTATCTTTAAGACATTTTGCGTAGTGTCTTGGCATTCTGTTACCAAAAACCCACATACAGTATCTTTAAGACATTTTGCGTAGTGTCTTGGCATTCTGTTACCAAAAACCCACATACAGTATCTTTAAGATATTTTGCGTAGTGTCTTGGCAGTCTGTTACCAAAAACCCACATGCAGTATCTTTAAGATATTTTGCGTAGTGTCTTGGCAGTCTGTTACCAAAAACCCACATACAGTATCTTTAAGATATTTTGCGTAGTGTCTTGGCATTCTGTTACCAAAAACCCACATACAGTATCTTTAAGATATTTTCTAATTTCTCTCCCTCATGAAGGAGGATTATGAAAGTTCACAGAAGTAACAAGTAAAGGTAGACCTAACAATTAGTTGTAGTGTTTTTACTGATAACAGTCTTGTTTATGAATTATGAAGTGATTCAAACGTGTCACTCTGTTACCAAATAAAATCTGTAACAAAATGACTGCAATTGAATTGGCCACAATGGGAAATCATAGTAGTCACAAACCACGGTTGGAGTAGAGCACAGCACAGTACAGTAGAGTACAGCACAGCACAGTAGAGCACAGCACAGTACAGTAGAGTACAGCACAGCACAGTAGAGTACAGCACAGCACAGTAGAGTACAGCACAGCACAGTAGAGCACAGCACAGTACAGTAGAGTACAGCACAGCACCGTAGAGTACAGCACAGCACAGTAGAGTACAGCACAGCACAGTAGAGTACAGTACAGTACAGAACAGCACAGTACAGTACCGCACAGTACAGTACAGAACAGCACAGTACAGTACAGAACAGCACAGTACAGTACCGCACAGTACAGTAGAGAACAGCACAGTACAGTACCGCACAGTACAGTACAGAACAGCACAGTACCGCACAGTACAGTAGAGAACAGCACAGTACAGTACTGCACAGTACAGTACAGAACAGCACAGTACAGTACCGCACAGTACAGTACAGAACAGCACAGTACAGTACCGCACAGTACAGTAGAGAACAGCACAGTACAGTACCGCACAGTACAGTAGAGAACAGCACAGTACAGTACCGCACAGTACAGTACAGAACAGTACAGTACCGCACAGTACAGTACAGAACAGCACAGTACAGTACCGCACAGTACAGTACAGAACAGCACAGTACAGTACCGCACAGTACAGTACAGAACAGAAAAATGGAGTATAGTTCAGGACAGTACGGTAGAGCACATATGAGTAAAGTACAATATAATGTAATATATTCTACTCTACTGGACTGTTCTGTACTGAACTATACTCTACTTTTCTTTACTGTACTGTACTCTACTGTGTGCTACTGTACTGTACTCTACTGAACACTACTTTTCTTTACTGTACTGTACTGTGTGCTACTGTACTCTACTGAACACTCTACTTTTCTTTACTGTACTGTACTGTGTGCTACTGTACTGTACTCTACTGAACACTCTACTTTTCTTTACTGTACTGTACTGTGTGCTACTGTACTGTACTCTACTGAACACTCTACTTTTCTTTACTGTACTGTACTGTGTGCTACTGTACTCTACTGAACACTCTACTTTTCTTTACTGTACTGTACTCTACTGAACACTCTACTTTACTGTACTGTACTCTACTGAACACTCTACTTTTCTTTACTGTACTGTACTGTGTGCTACTGTACTCTACTGAACACTCTACTTTTCTTTACTGTACTCTACTGAACACTCTACTTTTCTTTACTGTACTCTACTGTGTGCTACTGTACTGTACTCTACTGAACACTCTACTTTACTGTACTGTACTCTACTGAACACTCTACTTTTCTTTACTGTACTGTACTCTACTGAACACTCTACTTTACTGTACTGTACTCTACTGAACACTCTACTTTTCTTTACTGTGCTGTACTGTGTGCTACTGTACTGTACTCTACTGAACACTACTTTTCTTTACTGTACTCTACTGAACACTCTACTTTTCTTTACTGTACTCTACTGTGTGCTACTGTACTGTACTCTACTGAACACTACTTTTCTTTACTGTGCTGTACTGTGTGCTACTGTACTGTACTCTACTGAACACTACTTTTCTTTACTGTGCTGTACTGTGTGCTACTGTATTGTACTCTACTGAACACTCTACTTTTCTTTACTGTACTGTACTGTGTGCTACTGTACTGTACTCTACTGAACACTACTTTTCTTTACTGTGCTGTACTGTGTGCTACTGTACTGTACTCTACTGAACACTCTACTTTTCTTTACTGTACTGTACTCTACTGAACACTCTACTTTACTGTACTGTACTCTACTGAACACTCTACTTTTCTTTACTGTGCTGTACTGTGTGCTACTGTACTGTACTCTACTGAACACTACTTTTCTTTACTGTGCTGTACTGTGTGCTACTGTATTGTACTCTACTGAACACTCTACTTTTCTTTACTGTACTGTACTGTACTGTGATGTCCAAACTTATGAAACATAGACATCTATGATTGATATAGATTTGATCCGGTCCGGACCAACCAAATTTGGTCTGGTTTGGGTGCAGAGCTCATTAGAATAATACCCAAACATAGTTCTACCTTTGTGTACCTATTCAGGATACATCACAATGAAGAGAATGACATTAATTATGCATTTCTGTATAGTACAGATCAAGGTCCCATGATGTCATTATGTTACTGGGTGTTGACCCACTTCGCTTACTGTAGTTCAATAACCAAAAGAGATCTTTTCAAACTCAAGGTGTCATGTCATAGCTGACACCCCATTCTTTCTGCAGACATCTTTGAATTTTAAGTAGAATTGGAGTAGAGATTTAACAGAGTTTTTGGAAAATGTGGTCACATAATAAAAAATAAAAAAAGATGATCAATTGCATCTGCCCTGTTCCTCAAGTAAATGTATTTTAGTACAAATGTCAGTGGCAATTGTTAAAAGTTAACTTCTGCATATACTGTAGGTGTATGATTTGTTAAACTTTGCAATCAATGGTATTTGCTTGGCATACATTTTAAAGTGAAAAAGTGAGTCACTGTTACTGTGGAATTGGTCAAAAGGCCCTGGTCAAAAGTAGTGAACTATATAGGGAATAGGGTGTCATTTGGGATTCAAGTTGTGTCTGCAGGGTTGCTCCGCCTCACCTCACAGGAGCACAGCAAATTATTTGTCACACCCTGGACATAGTTGGTCACACCCTGGACATAGCACAGATGGTAAGCTCAACTCCGCTGCCCCTGGGAGACTGGTCACTACCCAGGCGTAGGGCTGTAACCCCCGTCCATACCACCAGCTTACCGCGCCTCCCGGCGCCATCCAGTGCTACTGGTGTGGGGAGTCAGGCTAGCCTGGCTCAAAGCCCCCTCCCTACCTGCCTTAATCAGTCCCATTCCCCCCTTCCTCCCCATTGGATTCCATCATGACCAATTTCACTGTAGGCAGCTCGATGGTGAGAGATTTTGACCTGCCTACAGTCTGTGGACCGGCTAAGGTTCACTGTCACCCAGATGCCCGTGTCTGAGACATCAACTCCCTTCTGCCAACATTACTGTAATATTGGCACCATCGTCACTCACGTTGGGTTTAACGACATTCACTTTAGGCGATACTTGGAGCTGAGGGAGGATTACCCTAGTCTTTTAAAAACCCTTGTTCGCACAGGGAAGAGAATAATTATCTCTCCCGCTCTATCGAAGGGTTTTGGAACGTTTCAGCCCCCACGATGCCCTAAACGAGTAGCTCAAGGAACTTTGCAATAACAAGATTGTTTCCTTTTGTGACAAATTTGATTTGCTCTGGGAGCACCCAGCGCTTTATAAAAGAGAAGGGGTTCACCCTAACCGCAGGGGTTCCCGGATTATTTCCAGCAGCATTGGGCTGTTGCACGTAAACATAGCTGATTCAAATAATCAACTCATCATCAAGCGTTGATTCTTTGAATCAGCAGTGTAGTGCTAGGGCAAAAAAACTAAACATGTACCCCTTGAGTCCCCAGGACCGAGTTTGGGAAACGCTGCTTTAGATGCTGTGACATCCTGTGTGAAGATTGGGCTTGGGTGATCAGGTGACTTTAAACTTGTTATTGGTCAATGGTGGTTGGAAAAAGTTACACCTTCAGATATTATAAATGGAATTAAATCCCTTTGTTCAATCTCTTATCCTGTATCCTGTCATTGGAGGAAGGTGGTGTGATCAATTCTCATTTCCTCTGCTTCTAGGCATCTCTTTATTCATGATTTTTCTTATAAGTTAACCTTATGGTCTATTTGCCTAGAATAATGGCTGGCAATGCTTGTTAATGCCTTGTATGTGATTTAATTCATTTTACAATGTCATTAAATATCTGCTTTTAAGTATTCCACTCAGACCAATTCTTCCATCGTCAAAATCAAATACATTTTTATTGGTCGCGTACACAGTATTTAGAAGATGTTATTGCGGGTGTAGGAAGTGTTTGTGTTCCTAGCTCCAACAGTGCAGTAATATCTAATAATAGACAACAATATCAACAAATCTAAAAAAGTAAAAGAATGGAATTTAGAAATATAGGGACGAGCAATGTTAGAGTCTGGAGTATAAATATATACTACCGTTCAAAAGTTTGGGGCCACTTAGAAATGTCCTTGTTTTCCATTAAAAAATACATGAAATGAGTTGCAAAATGAATAGGAAATATAGTCAAGGTTATAAATAATGATTTTTAATTGATATAATAATTGTGTCCTTCAAACGTTGCTTTCGTCAAAGAATCCTCCATTTGCAGCAATTACAGCCTTGCAGACCTTTGGCATTCTAGTTGTCAATTTGTTGAGGTAATCTGAAGAGATTTCACCCTATGCTTCCTGAAGTACCTCCCACAAGTTGGATTGGCTTGATGGGCACTTCTTACATACCATATGGTCAAGCTGCTCACAGAACAGCTCAATAGGGTTGAGATTACACCATAATTTGCAAATAAATTCATTAAAAATCCTACAATGTGATTTTCTGGATTTTTTTCCCTCATTTTGTCTGTCATAGTTGAAGTGTACCTATGATGAAAATTACAGGCCTCTCATCTTTTTAAGTGGGAGAACTTGCACAATTGGTGCTGACTAAATACTTTTTTGCCCCACTGTATGTATATATATGATGGGATGCATAGACATTATGGACAATAGTATATCTGAAGAATACGTAGAATAGAATGGTATACAGTATGTACAGCAATAGTTAAATAGGATAGGCCATGACTAGAATACAGTATATACATGTACATATGAAGTGGGTAAAACAGTTTGTAAACATTTAAAACAAGACCAGTGTTCCATTATTAAAGTGACCAGTGTTCCATGTCTATGTACATAGGCAGTAGCCTCTAAGGTGCGGGGTTGAGTAAGCAGGTGGAAGTTGGCTAGTGACAGTGACTAAAGTTCATGGCAGGGTACTGGGCAGAGGCCGGCTAGTGGTGACTATTTAACATTCTGATAGCCTTGAGATATAAGCTGTTTTTCAGTCTCTTGGTCTCAGCTTTGATGCACCTGTACTGACCTCACCTTCTGGATGGTAGCGGGGTGAACAGGCCGTGGCTCGGGTCCTTGATGATATTTTTGGCCTTCCTGTGACATTGGGTGCTGTAGATGTCCCAGAGGGCAGACAGTGTGCCCCCGGTGATGCGTTGGGCAGACCGCACTACCCTCTGGAGAGCCCTGTAGTTGAGGATGGTGCTGTTGCCGTACCAGGCAGTGATACAGCCCGACAGGAGGCTCTCAATGGTGCATCTGTAAAGGTTTGAGGGTCTTAGGGACCAAGCTGAATTTCTTCAGCCTGCTGAGGTTGAAGAGGGGCTGTTGCAACTTCTTCATGACACTCTGTGTGGGTGGACCATTTCAGATGATCAGTGATGTGTACGCCGAGGAACTTGAAGCTTTTGAACTTCTCCACTGTGGCCCCGTCAATGCGGACGGGGACGTTCTCCCTCTCCTGAGTCCACGATCAGCTCCTTCATTTTGTTGATGCTGAGGGAGAGGGCCCTCACCTCCACCTGTGTCGTCTGCAAACTTGATGATTGAGTTGGAGACGTGCGTGGCCACGCAGTCATGGGTAAACAGAGAGTACAGGAGGGGGCTGAGCACGCACCCTTGTAGGGCCCCTGTGTTGAAGATCAGCGTAGTGGAGATGTTGCTGCAGACCCAGGGCCACAAGCTTAACGATGAGCTTGGAGGGTACAATGGTGTTGAAGGATGAGCTGTAGTCTATGTCATTCTTACATAGGCATTCCTCTTGTCCAGATGGGATAGGGCAGTGTGCAGTGCGATGGCGATTGCATCATCTGTGGATCTATTGGGGAGGTATGCAAATTGCAGTGGGTCTAGGGTGTCGGATAAGCTGGTCGGGTAGTCAACGTCAACTAATTGCCTAATGCTAGCTTGCATACTTGAATTATCTTTATCGAGCCAGATAACATTTTAATAGGCTAATTGTATAGTCTTATAATGGGTCGCTTGTGAGGTATACTGTCCATTCGAGAAAATATTCAGACCCCTGGACTTTTACCACATTTTGTTACATTACAGCCTTGTTCTAAAATTGATTGAATAAATAGAAAAGCTCATCAATCTACACACAGTACCCCGTAATGACAAAGTGAAAACAGGGTAAAAAAAAATAGAAATACTTTATTTACATAAGTATTCAGACCTTTGCTGTGAGACTTGAAATTGAGCTCAGGTGCATCCTGTTTCCATTGATCATCCTTGAGATGTTTCTACAACTTGATTGTTGTCCACCTGTGGTAAATTAAATTGATTACACATGATTTGGAAAGGCGCACACCTGTCTATATAAAGGTCCCACAGTTGACAATGCATGTCAGAGCAAAAACCAAGACATGGGGTTGAAGGAATTGTCCGTAGAGCTCTGAGACAGGATTATGTCGAGGCACAGATCTGGGGAAGGGTACCAAAAAAATGTCTGCAGCATTAAAGGTTCCCAAAAACACAGTGGCCTCCATCATTCTTAAATGGAAGAAGTTTGGAACCACTAAGACTCTTCCTAGAGCTGGCCACCCAGCCAAACTGAGCAATCGGGGGAGAAGGGCCTTGGTCAGGGAGGTGACCAAGAACCCGATACGCACTCTGACAGAGCTCCAGAGTTCCTCTGTGGAGATGGTTGTCCTTCTGGAAGGTTCTCCCATCTCTGCAGCACTCCACCAATCAGGCCTTTATGGTAGAGTGGCCAGATGGACGCCACTCCTCGGTAAAAAAAAAAAAGACAGTCCATTTGAAGTTTGCCAAAAGGGACCTTAAGGACTCTCAGACAGATTCTTTAGTCTGATGAAACCAAGCCTGAATGCCAAGCGTCACGTCTGGAGGAACCCTGGCACCATGCGTACAGAAAAGCATGGTGGTGGCAGCATCATGCTGTGGGGATGTTTTTCAGTGGCAGGGAATGGGAGACTAGTCAGGATCAAGGGAAAGATGAATGGAGCAAAGTACAGAGAGATCCTTGATGATGTCCTGAGTGCTCTGGAGCAGGTTCTCAGACTTTCAAATTCCAACAGGACAATGACCCTAAGCACATAGCCAAGACAATGCAGGAATGGCTTCAGGACAAGTTTCTGAATGTCCTTGAGTGGCCCAGCCAGAGCCCGGACCTGAACCCAATCGAACATCTCTTCTGCAGAGGAAAATGGGAGAAACTTCCCTAATACAGGTTTGACAAGCTTGTAGCATCATACCCAAGAAGACTCGAGGCTGTAATCACTCCCAAAGGTGCTTCAACAAATTACTGAGTAAATGGTCTGAATACTTATGTAAATGTAATTTTTCAGTATGTACACTGTACATTTTCAAAAACTTCTAAAAATCTCTTCATTTTGGGGTATTATGTGTAGATTGATGAGTGGGAACAAATTATCTATTTCAGAATAAGGCTGTAACGTAACAATATGAAAAAAGTTGAGGTGTCTAAATATTATCCGAATGCACCGTATACACTGAGTTTACAAACATTAGGAACACCTGCTCTTTCCATGACATAGAATGACCAGGTGAATCCAGGCGAAAGCCATGATCCCCTATTGGTGTAACCTGTTAAATCCACTTCAATCAGTGTAGATGAAGGGGGAGACAAGTTAAAGAAGGATTGTGTTTGTGTGCCATTGAGGTTTAAGGGTAAAACAAAAGATTTAAGTGCCTTTGAACGGGGTATGATAGTAGGTGCCAGGCGCACCAGCTTAAGTGTGTCAAGAACTGCAATGCTGCTGGGTTTTTCACGCTCAACACTTTCCTGTTTCTATCAAGAGTGGTCCACCACCCAAAGGACATCCAGCCAACTAAACTGTGGGAAACATTGGAGTCAACATTGGCCAGCATCACTGTGGAACGCTTTCGACGCCTTGTAGAGTCCATGCCCCGATGAATTTAGGCTGTTCTGACGGCAAAATGGGGTGCAAACACAATATTAGGAAGGTGTAATCTCCTCCAGTTGACTCGATGGAAGATCAGTCAACTTCTAGTGAATCTTTTGTTTTCATTTCAACAACTTTCAAAATGATGTGTTGGATGCATTGCTTAAGATTGATGTAAAGTCAGATTTTGGAGTCAGGAGCCATGTTTCCATTCCATTGGCAACAGATTTTCTGCATAAAAACATTTTCCCATTAGAGAAGTATTTCCATCAAATTGAGGCGCTGACGTAGTGCACATAAAAATAACTGTTGCCGTTAAAAATTGCCATGTGCCAAGTAGAAAATACAAGTCATCACACTGGTTTAGACATTGGCAATACTCTCAAACATTGGATTTCTATTCAGTTATTGTTATTTTGAGAGACAATGTATAGACAGACTGAACACTAAGTATATCTTCAATGTTGCTTTCTGTAGGGGAGTCAAAAACACTGCCAGAACTATCACCTTCTTAAACTAACATTTGGTTTAAAAAGGTTGCGCTCTGGCAAATATACACTTGAGTTTGATATGTTGAAGTGGTTACAGGCCTCTTCCGGACTGCTCGGGTTTTAAGCCTCTGTTACTGTATATGGTGTTGGTCATTGTGAAATCTAAACCAGAATACACTAGTGCCCTGCTGTAATGCATTGTGCTGTCCTTGTGGCCCCCTCTTAAGATCAGATATCAAAGATAAAACATGTAATGGGACTGCAGCACTGAAGTAGACCATCTATAACTGGGTAGACATCCTACATTACCATATAAGGCTACGTTTAAAGGCATTTAAAGGCCCACTCCTTCAAAAAACAACAAAATGGCAGTGCCACTGCTTGGTTTGCTATAAGGCTGATTGATCGCTGTGGATGTTGAGATTGGTGTGATTTCATAAACCTTCGCTGTTCAGTCCTGTCACTCCTCTCTGAGCACATATTTCACCACTGGAATTGAAAGTTGTCGCTTGTCAACGTGAGTAGGGACAGCAAACAAGGGGGCGGAATAGGCAGTCGTATGAAGAGTGATGATAAGTCACATGACCCACACATGACCCAGAGCTCACACAGGGGCGATTTTAGTATGTAAATCTTGGGGGGCAAAAAAATACAAAATAAAATGCGGATGCATGCCAGCAAAGCCACTAGACAACACAACACATTTCAATGAAATTACGTTGAACCACTGTGGGAATAGACGTTGAATTGAAAGTCTGTGCCCAGTGGGTTCTCTGATTCTGCTGCGACTATTTCTGTCTCCAGTACTAGAATCTTACAGATCTATTGGGTACATTAAACATTCATGTGGATCTATTTGTTTATAAATTGCTCTTAGATATACTCAAACTGCAGCACTTGATTCACTGATATGCTTAAATTGTCTGGAAAGAAATCCCAGCATGATGTCTTCCAGAGCTTTGTGTTCTAATTGAACAGATGCAAGTAGCACCTCCCCATTTGACTCCGTTTCAAAAACTTTTCTTCATACTAAACACTACCCAGGCCACACTAGTGAGACAGCCGGGAAAGGAAGTGCCCCGAGTGAAACCGTGAAAGACGGCTTGCCTGCTCCTTTGGCTTTGCTTTTGTCAAACCCTGATCTGTTTCACCTGTCTTTGTGATTGTCTCCACCCCCCTTCAGGTGTCACCCATCTTCCCTTGTGTATTTATACCTGTCTGCGACAGTTTGTCTTGTATGTTCAAGTCAACCGAGCGGGTTGTGTCTCAGTGCTTGCTTTTTCCAGTCTGTCTTTTCTCGCCCTCCCGGTTTTGACTCTGAGCCCGCCTGCCTCTTGACTGGTACCTCTGCCCCCTCTGGATTACAAATCTCGACCTGAGCCTGCCTGCCGTCCGGTACTGTTGCCCCACCTCTGGTTTTCTGACCCCTGCCTGCCTTGACCTGTCCATTGCCTGCCCCTGTTTAGAATATTAAACTATTGTTTATTCGACGTGGTCTGCATCTGGGTCTTCCCTTCATACATGATAGTTTTGCCATGTAACAAGCTAACTGCACTAACTGTACTATTGTGACTTAAGTTGAGTATGCTTATTGGTCATAGTACGAATAGTTAGTATGCCTAAAGATCCTGGATGTCGTACTAAATTCACCAAAATACGAAGTATACAAGCAGTGGACACTTTCTGTGCTTATTTCTTAACTTATTTGAAAAGCCATTACTTTATTACATTGCGCAACATTAACATTTGTTAGAATTAGTTAAAGCAGTGAATTTGTACCTGCTCTCGTTGGACTTCGGCTGCACGTTCTGCCATTTTCTTCAAATCTGAAAAGTTGGCGAAGCCACGCCCATTTTCTTAAAATGCCATTATGGGCCTTAAAAGCACAGAAAGTGTCCACTGCTTGTATACTTCGTATTTTGGTGTATAGTCATTGTGCATTCTCAATGGACATTGTTAATTCTGGCTATCTGCTCTGATTTCAGAGCACTCTCGCCTGAGTGTGCCAGAGCAGTTATATATAACTGATGCTTTTTTGTATGCGCAACACTCATTGAGTGTCAGTAAATGTTGGCAAAAAGGCGTAATTAAATTGTTGCCTCAAGCACACATAAAAACAGCCTAACAAGCTCTGCTAGAGATGAACATGGTCGGAGTGAGGTGTTCTTTCATTTGTCTGGAAGTAGCTAGCAAGTTATCCAGTTTGCTTGGGTGCTTGACTGCCTTTGTGAGGTCAGAATGCTCGGATCAACCCTACTCCTCGGCCAGAGCGTCCAGTGTGCGCTCTGAGGGCGAAACGCTCTGAATTTTAGAACTGACAATATGACAATGCTCTTAATTTACTGAACGCCCAGTGCACATTCTGGCACTCCAGAATGAATTTACGAACACACCCAACTTCCAGTAGACAGGTGGAGTGCTAGTACGCTCAACTGAAAGGATACCATTCGTTTACAGTATACTAAAATGAACTAATAGTATGTAGTATACAGTATGGGTATTCGAACACAGCTACAATAGAGAAAAGGCACAAAGCAGTCAAATATACAGGTAATGGCCAAAACAATGGAAGCACTGGAGTAATGCAGGCTGTATCACAACCGGCTGTGATTGGTATTCCCATAGGGCTGTGCACAATTGGCCCAGTGTTGCTCGGGTTTGGCCGGTGTAGGCTATCATTGTAAATACGAATTTGTTCTTAACTGACTTGCCTAATTTAAAAAAAACGTAAAATAAAATACATTATAATGCTCCCATCCAATGTTCTTGCTAAACTGCGCGCGTGCACGACAGCGCACCTCCAAGACTGCGGTGCAGAAGAAATGCCATGCTACGCAGAGATGCAAGAGATTGAACTGAATTCGCCCGATTAGTTTGCACTATATAGATCGTTTTTCCTGTGATCGAATCAAAAAATATCAGCCTCTTATCAGTGCAACAAACCTGAACAAATCTAAGATTGCGTCTGTGGTTTTGTTGTAGGCAGAGCTAGATCGCAACAGAGCAGAATTCTTTGGCGGGGGTTGTCCACGAGCAGTCTTTCAATCATCCTCGAGTTTATGCGCTTTTCACATCGGTTGAAGATCAACATTTGTTTTTATTCTTTGCTAGTTAGGGAGTTATTATCCCAGTTATAGATAAGTATAGGACAGCAATGAGTTACTGCTTCCTACAAGAGCATGACACGTGTAGGCTATATTTCAAGCTGTCTTTGAAAAGCCAGTCAGGTAAAAAGCTTAGGTCTTAATTAAAGGGGCAGGGTTGTATTTGGAGACAGGTTTGAATATGCAAATAAGCCAATAGGCAGAGGGGGTAGACCCCATTGTCCAAATCTCTGTATGGTAATAATAATTAAACGTCTCATGCAATCTAAGCCTGCATTGAACACTACATATAGACTACTGAAGGCTATTTCATAGAAATCAAAAGATATTTCCATGTGAAAATGTAATGGGATTTGCTCCATTGGGTTGGTTGGCAAGCCTACATTATGCTCAAATAGCTACAATAGCCTATTGGTTACTGTCTAAAACTGTAAGGGTGCAGCCTCAGTCTTCATTGTAAACACGCCTCGGAAGTTGCACAAAATTCTCACAGCATTCAAGATTCCGCTCACAAGATCTAAATTAGCTCAGTGTCCCCCAGAATTTGAGGAAACAATGCCCCCATCCACAGGACACGAGTGGTCACTGAATGGTTTGATGACCATGAAATTGGCACATGAGCACACCATCATCAAATGATGGAATTTATTATGGAACAATGGTGTCGCATCCCTCCCATAGAGTTCCAGACACTTGTAGAATCTGTGCCAAGGTGCATTAAAGCTGTTCTGGCTCGTAGTGGCCCGATGGCCCTATTAAGACACTTTATGTTGGTGTTTACTTTATTTAGGCAATTAGCCTACTTGTACACACTCCACTATTCCAACTTATGGAGTTTTGATGTATCCTTCCAGAAATATTATTAGGTATTACTGTATCATTATTATTTTATGGACTAGGGTTTGTCATACAGCCAAGCACGAATTGAAAATGATCGCAGCCTCTCCCTTCTTAAAAGCATATATTCTAGGATGTTTTTAAAAAATCCACAGGGAACTGGAGCCGCAAACAAAAACGAGACGTTTTGATTTATTTTTATTAGCTGTTCTATGCCAACATTTTCTGGAAGTGAACTGCTTGCTTCGTGACTACTCTTTTCTCGCACACCCTTACTCTGTTCTTCTCACAGTAGACATTACAGGCAGTAAACTGCTTGCTTCGTAACTACTCTTTTCTCCCACACCCTTACTCTGTTCTTCTCACAGTAGACATTACAGGCAGTAAACTGCTTGCTTCGTGACTACTCTTTTCTCCCACACCCTTACTCTGTTCTTCTCACAGTAGACATTACAGGCAGTAAACTGCTTGCTTCGTAACTACTCTTTTCTCGCACACCCTTACTCTGTTCTTCTCACAGTAGACATTACAGGCAGTAAACTGCTTGCTTCGTGACTACTCTTTTCTCGCACACCCTTACTCTGTTCTTCTCACAGTAGACATTACAGGCAGTAAACTGCTTGCTTCGTGACTACTCTTTTCTCGCACACCCTTACTCTGTTCTTCTCACAGTAGACATTACAGGCAGTAAACTGCTTGCTTCGTAACTACTCTTTTCTCCCACACCCTTACTCTGTTCTTCTCACAGTAGACATTACAGGCAGTAAACTGCTTGCTTCGTAACTACTCTTTTCTCGCACACCCTTACTCTGTTCTTCTCACAGTAGACATTACAGGCAGTGAACTGCTTGCTTCGTAACTACTCTTTTCTCGCACACCCTTACTCTGTTCTTCTCACAGTAGACATTACAGGCAGTAAACTGCTTGCTTCGTGACTACTCTTTTCTCCCACACCCTTACTCTGTTCTTCTCACAGTAGACATTACAGGCAGTAAACTGCTTGCTTCGTAACTACTCTTTTCTCGCACACCCTTACTCTGTTCTTCTCACAGTAGACATTACAGGCAGTAAACTGCTTGCTTCGTAACTACTCTTTTCTCCCACACCCTTACTCTGTTCTTCTCACAGTAGACATTACAGGCAGTAAACTGCTTGCTTCGTGACTACTCTTTTCTCCCACACCCTTACTCTGTTCTTCTCACAGTATACATTACAGGCAGTGAACTGCTTGCTTCATAACTACTCTTTTCTCCCACACCCTTACTCTGTTCTTCTCACAGTAGACATTACAGGCAGTGAACTGCTTGCTTCGTGACTACTCTTTTCTCCCACACCCTTACTCTGTTCTTCTCACAGTAGACATTGCTGGCAGTGAACTGCTTGCTTCGTGACTACTCTTTTCTCCCACACCCTTACTCTGTTCTTCTCACAGTAGACATTACAGGCAGTGAACTGCTTGCTTCGTGACTACTCTTTTCTCCCACACCCTTACTCTGTTCTTCTCACAGTAGACATTACTGGCAGTGAGCAGAGCGACTGTCAACTTAATGTGAATTTACAGTAGAGGGAGCTGTCAATGACATGCCAAGTCAGTATCAGGATTATGTCAAAATAGAATACACAGGTACTTTACAAAACCATAACAGGTTGTGATTACCTTGTTTGATTACCTTGTTTGTCTATGCTATTAGAACTCTTTGAAGGTAACGGATGGAATTTGATAAATTAGCTACTACTAAGGGAAACACTGCTTTGAAGATACAATACCACTAAGGAATAAGTGTCCATTTATTTCCAGTGTTGTGGTTCCGGCATTACCAAAGCATGCCTGGTCTATTCATGTCAGAAGTACACATGTACTCCAGCTGAGTAATTCAATGAAAGGCTGAAGGCACTAGCCCATAAATCCCTTCTTTCAGCATCTGTTTATTCCTCATCGACTACTCTATTCTTGTATCTGCCAATCGAGTCTCTTCACAGTGGAAGCAGACTCTCTCTGAAAAAACACAACCTCCAATTAACAGCCTAAGTCAGTAAGTCACTTATGAACATAGAATTATCAAATTTGTACGCCAGATAATGTTCAGCTATTATTGTGGTGTATAATTTAAGAAATGGGGCTGCTCTGACAGATCTCAGTTCAAATTAAATCAAGTTGTATTAGCCACATGCGCCGAATACAACAGGTGTAGACCGCACAGTGAAATGCTGACTTACGAGCACATAACCAACAATGCAGTTATAAAAAATATGGATAAGAATAAGAAAGAAAAAAAGTAACAAGTAATTAAAGAGCAGCAGTAAAATAACAATAGCGGGGCTATATACAGGGGGGTACTGGTCCAGAGTCAATGTGCGGGGGCACCGGTTAGTTGAGGTAATATGTACATGTAGGTAGAGTTATTAAAGTGACTATGCATAGATAATTACAACAGAGAGTAGCAGCGGTATAAAAGATGGGGGGGGGGGGGGGGGGGGGGGCAATGCAAATAGTCTGGGTAGCCATTTGATTGAGTGTTCAGGAGTCTTATGGCTTGGGGGTAGAAGCTGTTTAGAAGCTTCTTGGACCTAGACTTGGCACTCCGGTACCTCTTGCCCGTGCGGTAGCAGAGAGAACATCCTATGACTAGGGTGGCTGGAGTCTTTGACAATTTTTAGGGCCTTCCTCTGACACCGCCTGGTATAGTGGTCCTGGATGACAGGAAGCTTTGCCCCAGTGATGTACTGGTCCATACGTACTACCCTCTGTAGTGCCTTGCGGTCGGAGGCCGAGCAGTTGCCATACCAGGCAGTGATGCAACCAGTCAGGAGGATGTTCTCGATGGTGTAGCTGTAGAACCTTTTGAGGATCTGAGGACCCATGCCAAATCTTTTCAGTCTCCTGAGGGGGAATAGGTTTTGTCATGCCCTCTTCACGACTGCCTTGGTGTGCTTGGACCATGTTAGTTTGTTGGTGATGTGGACACCAATGAACTTGAAGCTCTCAACCTGCTCCACTGCAGCCCCGTCGATGAGAATGCCCGGTCCTCATTTTCCTGTATTCCACAATCATCTCCTTTGTCTTGATCATGTTGAGGGAGAGGTTGTTGTCCTGGCACCACACGGCAAGGTCTCTGACCTCCTCCCTATAGGCTGTCTCGTCGTTGTCGGTGATCTGGCCTACCACTGTTGTGTCATCTACAAACTTAATGAGGGTGTTGGAGTTGTGCCTGGAGCTCTATCAGCCAGCCAGTAAGAGTTTTTTCATTTGTAAGTTGTAAGGTTTTTACAGGCTTACAGTGTTACACAATGGACTGCACTTCACTAAATGACCCCCTGGCCTGCCAGGCTATACCATCCTAAGTACAGATGTATTTATCATGAACTAACAGTGTTTTATAGATATTTAGTAAATATGCTTTGGCAGAGATACCCATTGTAATATTATCCCTTTAATATCTTTTGTTGTGTACGATATGTAATGCATTTTCAGATGCTCTTTTCCCCCCTTTCTGGCAAGATAAGTGTGTTCATGATGAGAAAAATAGATACCCACACACTTTTGAAGAGTTGAAAAAGTCCAAAACCAAGGCTGTAAATGCTAAAATACTTCCGTTTGTTTTTCTTTCTCATAATGACATTATGGCATTATGTGAATGCCATAGACAATGGCTTCTGCAGCACAGAGGGAGAGGGAAGGAAGTGAATCGAGGGAATACAATCTGCAACCCTGTATAGTACTGTCCTGGGGCCGTACTGTATCTTCTTGGCATGTTTGTGTCTTTCCTGTCTCTGCCCCGACCCTGGTCCACTCTGTGGGCTGGAAAATCAGTTGCCGGGTAGTTTTGGCTACTCAGAGGAAGTGAAGGCCTCTGAAACAATCTAGGAGCCTGCCTGCCTGCTTGCCTTCCTGCTTGGCTGCCTGCTTGGCTGCTGCCTGCCTGCCTTTAGCACCCTATTCCAACCAGCACTGCTGAGTTTAGCTAACCAGTGACAGCTCTGTAAACACAAGCAGGCTAAAAAGAAAATGTAGATACTGTAGGAGGGAGGTAGAGAATGGTGAGCGAAGGAGCGAGAGAGAAAGGTAGAGGGAAAGAGGGGTTGAGAGAGAGGCAGAGATGGAAACAAAAAATAGAAAAAAGAGGGGGATAGACGGAGAGCTAGAGGGAGAGAGGGGAAGAGACATCAGGAGCGTGTGAAAAGGAGAAGGCAAAACAAGAGAAAATAGTTTGAGTAAGATAGTCTGCGCAAGACAGAGAGAGAGGAAGGGAGGGAGCAAGCAAGAGAGTAAGGAGGGAGGGAGGCTGAGCAAGAGAGAGAGAGGGAAGAGACAGGCTTTGCCTTTTCTGGTAGTTATAGTTGCTGAAAGAGCAAGCAGGAATTCTTTGTGCTGTAGCAGAGAGAGCTGAGATATAAACCAGACTGTGGAGTTGATATACTGAGAGAGGAGGGAGTGCTGCCCATGAACTAAACCTAAGCGTCCGCTACTCACTACAGCTAAGGTATTGTATAGCTATGGGATTTTTTCCCCTACTATTCAGTAGCCCATAGAGAGCCAGGGAATGTCATAATGCTGAGTGTTGAATGCTTCTTGGGTGGTCCTACTTCGAGTCATGTCCAGTGAATGTTAGTGTGTTTCTGTGTTGACTGGGGAGCTTATCTTGTGTTTTGTCTTTACTTTGTGCCTGTTTTGTTTGATAGACTTCCCATCCCAGTTAGCCTAGTTAGTCCCAGAGAATTGTGATTGGAATGATGATGATAATGATTATGATATTTCATCAGATTTCTATTTATTCATATTATTTATTTGATTTCTATTTCTATATATTTATTTCTGATATTTCTTGCGGCTTTAGGTGTGACAACTAAGAGCTCTGATGTAAGAAAAGCAGGGGTTGGTTATACCGCAGCAGTTTTAAGCACCCAAATGTTTGTGCAGGTCTTTACGGTGTCATGCTACTTAATGTGAATGAGTTACAGGCACTTAATCACCAATGATGTCACTGTCAGGGTTCTTCTGATGTAAGGTCAAAGGTTATGTCATTTGGAGTTAAACATTGAAAGTGTTGAGGCTAGATTTGGCATTTTCCCTCACGGCATCAATGAAAACCTTTTTGCACGTCCTCATTTCAGCATACTGACCTCTGTACAGAGACTTACAGCATAGAAGTTGTGTACATGTGTAATGATGTTTAACTTTACCAGTCTGTGTTGTTTTCTTTCAGTCTGAACACAGAAGAAACGCTCCCAGGCCACCATGGATGACGACTTTGACCAGCGCATGGAATTGAGGAGGCAGAGGCGTGAGCAAATGCGTCTAGACGCAGAGAAGTGAGTGACCTGTCTGTCTAACGCACACACAAACATGCATTTACACACACACATTTACACACACACATTTACACACACACACACACACACACACACACACACACACACACACACACACACACACACACACACACACACACACACACACACAAACATGCATTTACACACACACAAACATGCATTTACACACACACACAAACATGCATTTACACACACACACATTTCACTGACGGTCTACACCTGTTGTTTACAAAGTATTTGACAAATAAAATGTGATTTGATCTAATATGGTGGATGAGTGGATGAGCTTTAAACCCAAATGTGTGCTCTCCTCCAGTTAAGCCCATTGCCTCATCTGAACCCAGTAAGAGTTCTCTGATCTCTTTGCCAAATTCATACTTCTCACTGGGCATTTTTACTCGTAAACCTCATTAAGCATTTATTGTATCTATGGTCATGCAGGTACACTTGTATGCACACACAGGATAACAGGAGAAGTCATTCCAGACAGCTTTGGGCCCGTCTCCTATCCCCCGACATCAATCTGATTTGTTAGTTTCAGTGGTGTCCAATTCTATTCGAAACCTGACTGTTTGACTGACTGACTTACTGCACACAAACAAACAAACTCTATAAATGTTCTATTTTGGCAGTGGGTTTGTTTTTGGCTCCTAGAGGCTTCCATTTCTTCAGATTTTAGGGTTGCTCATCTCTTAGTTGCTTGCTATAAGGTACTGTTGTTTGTTTTGTATGGGCAACCATCACTCTACATCAGCTTCTAAGTCGTTCTAACTTGAACAGATGCAGGCTTGCCTAGATGTCCATCTTGTTCTGTGTCGCCATTGGCAGGCGATCAATCGATTCTGCTTATGATTAAACCTTATGTATTCCTTTACACTTTCCATTGTTTAGGAAATCTGCTTTTTACTGTGAATATATCCGTTTGCTATAATCTAACATTCAGAAACACAAGTGGATTTGTCATGCTGATGAATGTCGTATTATGGATGTTTTATGGAGAATAAATTGACAGCATTCGAGGTTTGTTTGAATGAGACTGCCGATTCCTTGGTATGCAGTGTTTACATTGTGCAGAGTCATGAGGCACTTTCCCTTCCTCCTGAACCTCCCATAGTCCAGCAGCCATATATGGGCTTGTAGACAGATAATGACCAGTTGTGCTTGTACAATTTGAGTGTGTGTACAGTGTGTGTGTGTTGATGTGTTAGCACCTTTTTTTCCCCCGAAGAGTGTACCATCTAGAACCTAAAAGGTTTCTTCGGCTGTCCCCATAGGAGAACCCTTTGAAGAACCCCTTTTGGTTCCAGGTAGAACCCATTTGAGTTCCATGTAGAACCGTTCTACGTGGAACCCAAAATAATTATATCTGGAACAAAAAGGGTTCTAAACTGGAACCAAAAAGGGTTCTCCTATGGAGACAGCCAAAGAATCCTTTCTGGAACCATTTTTGTCTAAAAATATATCCAAGCATGTGTGTGAGTGTATGCGTGAAAGCACAGTATATGTACTGTAATTGTTTCTGTCTTTGTCTGAGCATATCCATGTGTTGGCCCAGCAGGCCCTGTGCAGTAGACAGAAACAGACAGAAGACTTGGATGTAGCGGCAGGCTGAAGTGATGACTGCTTAATGAGCTCGATTGCTTTGCTCATTCATTAGTGAACAGATTGGCTGGGCTGTTTGGAGAGTTCAGACCTCCGTGTGTGTGTGTGTGTGTGTGTGTGTGTGTGTGTGTGTGTGTGTGTGTGTGTGTGTGTGTGTGTGTGTGCGTGCATGCGTGTGTCTGTGGAATTTAAGGGTGGGTACAATCGTTCCCAGACAAAGTCACGGATTACTGCAATGCATCATCTAAGCTGCCACTGTGACCACGCCTAAATGTCAGTTTGGATCTAGAGGCTTTCGTCCAGCGAAGAGGAATGGTTCTATTGCTCAGCAGGAAGTACGGCCAGTGTGTGGGTGTGTGAGAGAGGGAGAGAGAGAGAGAAAGAATAGAAAGGGTGCAGGGAAAGAGAGCGATTCAGTAGTTTAGCTGCGAGTTTGGCCACCATAATGCAGTGGGGTTCTGCAATCGCGGTGTGTGAAAACATCTGTAGTGCTGCGCGTGTGCTGGACGGATCAAAAGGAAAAGTTCATTGAAATTGATGTCTTCAAAATCCCAGCCTCTCTGCAGAATAAAGAACAGATTTGTCACATTTCAGTCTGTCTTTATACTGTAGACTTGGTTTAAAACATGTCCAGAAGAGACCAAGTATTCCCAATTGGAGCGTGAGTATCAATCTAAAAGTTTCACATCTCCGTCAACAGTCGAATGGAATAGGCTGTAAATGACAGCATCTGTATTGTTGGGTACCGGGGGCTGTGAGAAGTGATCACTTTGTATGTCACTCTCTGTTTAATGAAGGAGACAACGGTCGGTGCATTGTTTGTTTGCTCATGGATGAAACTACAGCCCATTGCATGTACGGTATCTACAGTATTATCTGAAGTCCCATCAGCCCCTGCTCTGACTGTGGTCTGAAGGGCGGGCCTGCAGTTTTCTCACAGTCCGGCTCCTGCCCTGCATTTCCTGTGCAGCCTCACACACACGGAGCCTCGCTGCAGCACGGCCTGGGCCCGAGGACACGTTGTAGACGCTGGGATGTTTTGACTGCTGTTTTAATTTCAGAGCTGACAACTTGAGTCTCTTTCTCCCTCTCTTCCCCTCCCCAATTGTTATAATCTGTAACATATCAACATGAGTATGTACAGTATGATGGTATTCTTGAAGAGAAATACTGATGGTTCAGAGCAACCTTTGTCATTCGGAAAACCTGCGCACTTCCTCTCCTCCCCAGCATCTGTAAATCATTGAGTGTGTGTATACACACAACATGACCAAAAGTATGTGGACACCTGCTCGTCGAACATCTCATGCCAAAATTGTGGGCAATAATGTCTAGTTTCACTCATGCTGCCAAACATACCCTCGTAAAACTGACTATCCTACCCATCCTTGACTTCAGCGATGTCATTTACAAAACACTCTACTCAGCAAACTGGATGTAGTCTATCACAGTGCCATACGTTTTGTTACCAAAGCCCCATATACTACCCACCACTGCGACCTGTATGCTCTCGTTGGCTGGCCCTCACTACATATTCGTCGCCTAGAAGTATGCTAATATGGGCGATTGTTAATGGACCACTTGATAGCTACAACATTTTGTAGTTTTAAGGTTAATAAAAAATTTAAAAAATGAAATGTGGTCCACATTAATGTGTCATTCAATGTATTGTTATCATGATAATTCAGTGAAGTTATCGTGATATGGATTTTGGTTTCTCTTTATCTTGGCTGGGAGTCCAGTTGATGAGCATTGTGCTCCCTCTGGGGCTCTCCCTATTCTCTCTCTCTTTCATCTCGGTGACGTGTTGATTCACAACACATACATACCTGTGTGTGTTATCAGTCTGACCTTCCTCCACCACGACACTATGCATCCATCCATCCATCCATCCATCCGCCATATCTGTAATTGCTCTGGAGGTCAGATCACTGGGAGACAACATGGTGGATCAGTACAGGGTCACGTGTTTGACTGACGAGACCTGATAATTCATCTTTGAATAGTTTGTGAGACCGTCGGCACTACTGTGCAGTGTAAGGTCTATGGCTGGATCATCTCTCTCAAAGCAGTACGAGACTGTTGGTTAGACGGATGAGCAGTCTGAACTTTTTCTTTGTGAATGCTTGCAATAGGGTCTGTAGTGTAAACCCATCTACAAATGAATCTGTTTAAGACAGCTCTTTTAAAAGCTGTGGCTGTATCTACAGTAAGGTGTCTTAAAGACGTGTATGTACTCTATATAATCACACTTTGGGACATAAGGATTAGGCCATGACTACATGGCAGATTTAGTGTTGAATAAAGAACGGAGATGGAATTAGGCTCTTCTCAGCCCAACATACTGTATGTTTGTACCTGCCTATATACACACAATTTACATTCACCTCCCATGTAGATAACTGTAACAGAGACCAAGTCCAGTACATCACTTCTCTCTGCTTCCCTATCTCCATGTTTGGTTAAAGACCAAGATTGCATCCCAAATGGGACCCTATTCCCTATATAGAATTAGTAGGGAATAGGGTGCCATTTGGGACACAATGTAAGTAACTCCCCAGGGTGGAAATAAATGTCCGGAAGCTTATAAATGTCCCTCTGTAAAACGCTTGATGAAACAAAAACTTGATTTCTTACAATTGTTAGGTGAACCACTATAGGTGAAAATAATTGTAGTGATGGTTTGGTATGTATGGGAATCCTAATGATATGCAATAGTCATTGGGATAATATCAGTCATTTGTATGGCAGTAATAATTGTATGGCAGTAATAATTGTACGCTAACATCTCCC
The DNA here is from genome assembly GCF_057628025.1 of Oncorhynchus mykiss. NCBI lineage: Eukaryota > Metazoa > Chordata > Actinopteri > Salmoniformes > Salmonidae > Oncorhynchus > Oncorhynchus mykiss. The sequence continues at coordinate 54,565,920 of NC_143022.1, read as the reverse complement.
ATTTATGTGTACGTCTTGGCTTGTTTCAGGGGCTTCAGCACAACTGATGATGATGAGGAGGTGGCTCGCGAGCGTAGGAGAAACGCTCGTGAGGAACGAATGAAAAAGGCGGAGATGGAGGAGTCTAGCAGCAGCACCGTGACAACAGAGGTCAACAACACTCACAGGTAGAGAACACAGGACACCCAGAACATGAACAAATCCTTGAAAACCAAAATGTCTTCTACAAATTGTAGGTAGAACCACCCCATTCTCCCTACTGAACAAGACCCTGATCTGTAGAAAGAACCCATCTGGTAACAATAATATAAGTTCCAGTGTTAACCAATAGCTTGTCTACAACTAATTCATTCTGTTTTCCCCTCCACTCCACAGTGTGACAGAGTCCTCCTCCACCGGTGCAGAGGTGAGCTCCTCAGCAGGTGATGGGGATGACGTGGTACTCCTGGACCGCCTGGCCAAGCGGGAGGAACGCAGACAGAAGAGGTTGAAAGAGGCACTGGATAGACAGAAGGAGTTCGACCCAACCATCACCGATGGTAATGAGAACAGCCAGGAGGAGACCTTCCCTAGCGGCCGCCACCGAGGCACAGAGGAGGAGAAGGAGGAGAAACCAGCCCAGGAGGAAGTAACCACCAACTCCTGGAGTAGAGAGGAGGAGAAGGAGGTGAAAGAAGAGGAGGCGACGCCAAAGGAGGAAGAGCCTGAACCCGTCACAGAGCCTGAGAAAGCTGAGATGGTGGAGGAAGAGAAGAAAGAGGTAAAGTATGACTTCCTAGATTAACGTTAAAGGGCATAAATGTTGGATGGGAGGTTTTGTATTTACAGGAAGTTATATTGACACAAAATGTACTTTATCTCATAGGAAGACGTTGAAGAAACACAAATAGTACAAGAGAAATTTATTGAATTTGTTGTACCCGCTGCACCACTACAAGAGTGCGGGTTTGAAATATCAATTATGCCCAAGATGGCAGTAGAGGATAAATCTGTTGATGAGATAGCTAAGAAAGAAGAGGAAGAGAAAGCTGCAAAACTTAAAAAAGAAGAGGAAGAGAAAGCTGCAGAACTTAAAAAAGAGGAAGAGAAAGCTGCAGAACTTAAAAAAGAGGAAGAGAAAGCTGCAGAACTTAAAAAAGAGGAAGAGAAAGCTGCAGAACTTAAAAAAGAGGAAGAGAAAGCTGCAGAACTTAAAAAAGAGGAAGAGAAAGCTGCAAAACTTAAAAAAGAGGAAGAGAAAGCTGCAGAACTTAAAAAAGAGGAAGAGAAGGCTGTAAAACTGAAGAAAGAGGCTGAAGAAAAAGAAAAAGCTGTAAAACTGAAGAAAGAGGCTGAAGAAAAAGAAAAAGCTGCAAAACTCAACGAAGAAAAAGCTGCAAAACTCAAGAAAGAAGCTGAAGAGAAAGTAAAAAAATCTAAGCAAGCAGAGGAAAAAAAGAAAGCTGAGGTATCAGTGTGACTTTTAGGGTGATTCACATCCTGGATAACTCCAATGTTCCTCATATATCTACTGTGTCATAATACAGTACGCTCAATAATACAGTTATATTCAATATATTTTAATTGACACATGTGGAGGATATATTTGGGTTATCCAGGTTTTGCTGCGTTTTACATCTTCACTGTTTGGGCCACTTCCATATCCACATTCTCCCATGCTTTAAGGTGTGGTCACAGATCACAGAGTGGTCAAGATGTGTTGCTTTGCATCATTGAGAACTTGGGCAGTTGTGTCCTAGTCTGGTCCCAGATCTGTTTGTTCTGTCCTGCCAATTCCTATGATCATTGTCATGCCAAACTGAGCCATAGAAGTTGGCACAAACAGATCAGCAACCAGGCTAAGTTATGTCACAGTGTTGTCACAGTGTGTGTGTCTGTGGTCAGCATCAACGTACATCTGCATTGCTCTCACCTTGCAGGCTGCAGTGGGACACCATTGTATGGCAATTTGCCTGGCTTCTACAGTTCGCATATGTAGATAGATGCCACAGTTATCTGACTTCCCTTGTTATGTTTCCCTGTGTTCCTGCCCACCAAGGAGGAAAAGTCCAAAAAACGGGTAAGATCAAGTGGAAATGTCGACTCAAATAGAAATATTATGTCGGTGATGATCTAAATCATAGATTGTAAAAATGTCCATATTATGCTGGACACCATTTGTTTATATTCTATAACTTTGTTTTTGTTTCTACGTCGTTGGACTTTGATGCAGGAGGCTGCGAAGGTGGAGCTGGAGAAACCGAAGTTAAGATCAGTGAGGAAAGATGAAGTGAGTATCATTTTCTGTCCAACCCGACAAAACAGTTGCCTTGTTATACTACCACCGTTTGTTGCATTCATTACCTGTTCTATCTATCTCTGCTTTTTATTGGTGTGTAACTCATCCACTGGTCTGTTGCTCATCCACTGGTCCATCACTCATCAATTGGTTCCCATTGGTGAATTGATAGAGATAGATGAAGCATGTTGGATGGGGTATTGTAATCTCATTCCAATGATAGACCAATGGATTCATAATAGACCCCTATATATCTGTGCTCTCTATTGAACAGAAGGAGTCCTCCCTCTCCAAGCAGCAGAACGGCGGTGTGGCGCGCTCCGCCGAGACCGAGGACCAGGAGCGCCTGGAGGCGGAGCGTAAGCTGGAGGAGCTGAAGCGGCGTCGTGACGAGGCGGACAGCGAGGAGTTTGAGAAGATGAAGCAGAAACAGCAGGAGTCTGAGGCCGAGCTGGAGGAGCTGAAGAAGAAGAGGGAGGGGAGGAAGAAGGTCATTGAGGAGGAAGAGAAGCAGAAGAAGGCAGAGCTGGCTGAAAAGAAGGCCAAGGAGCAGGTGGGTGGGGACGTAGAGACAGACAGACAGGTGGGGGCTAAGGATGGACAGACAGACAGGTGGGAACTGGGGACGGACAAACAGACAGATGTGGAATGTCGCTGCAGTGGATAGCAGCCGTTGTACGGGCTCCTGACCAATTCTGCTGTGTTGTGGAGGTTTTTAACGCTGATCTTAACTTATTTTGTACATAATGTCTCCGAAAATAGCTTCTGGAGATCAGAACAGCTATCACTAATCTCAATTTGGATGACAATTTCTACTTCAACTAGTCTACAGTTCTGGATGCTCTGTTTACTTGATCAGGCCCTAATTCCCCGGGACTCGAAAGAGGAAGCGACGGCGGAAAAGTGGCAGACGAGCCGGGCATCCTTACGAGACTACGTTGGCGACCAAATAAACTGCCTTTACCCTCCATTCTGTTTGGGAAAGTACAGTCACTAGAGAACAAACTGTACAAGCTCCATTTGAGACTATCCTATCAACGGGACCTGGAGAACTGTACTATTCTGTGATTATTGGAGATGTGGCTGAACAAAGACATGGATAATATACATCTCGGTGGCTTTTCAACGCATCGTCAAGACCAGTCAGCAGCCTTGAGGAAGATGAGGGGGGAGGTGTGTCTCTTTGTTAACAACAGCTGGTGTGCAATGAGACTACACTGTTTACTAAGAGAGTTATTATCTACATTTTTCATAGCTGTCTGTTTACCACCACACACCGATGCTGACACTAAGACCGCACTCATCAAGCTGTATAGGCCCATAAGCAAACAAGAAAATGCACACCCAGAGGCAACGCTTCCTGTGGCCGGTGTTTTTAAAGCAGTGAAACTGAAATCCCTTTTACCTCATTTTTATCAGCATGTCACCTGTGCAAGTAGAGGCGACAAAATTCTAGATCACCTTTACTCGACACACAGAAAAGTATTAGAGGACTTCCCGAGTGGTGCAGTGGTCTAAGGCACTAGAGATTCTGGGTTCGAGTCCAGGCTCTGTTGCGACCGGGAGATCCATGGGGCAGCGCACAATTGGCCCAGCGTCTTCTGGGTTAGGGGAAAATTTGGCCGGCAGGGATGTCCTATCGTGCACTAGCAACTCCTGTGGCAGGCCGGGCGCAGTGCACGCTGACACGGTCGCCAGGCGTACGGTGTTTCCTCCGACACATTGGTGCGGCTGGCTTGCGAGTTGTGTCAAGCTTGGTTGGGTTGTGTTTCGGAGGACACACGGCTCTCGACCTTCGCCTCTCCCGAGTCCGTACGGGTGTTGCAGCGATGAGACAAGACTGTAACTACCAATTGGATATCACGAAATTGGGGAGAAAACGGGTTAAAAAAGTATTAGAGGTTCTCTCTCGCCCTCCCTTTTGCAAATCTGGCTATAACTCTCTCCTCCTGTTCCTGCTTACAAGTAAAAACTCAAACAGGAAGTACTAGTGACGTGCGCGATACGGAAGTGGTCCAATGAAACAGATGCTAAGCTACAGGACCGTTTTGCTAGCACAGACTGGAATATATTCCGGGATTCATCTGATAACATTGAGGAGTACACCACACCAGTCACCGTATGTACATATCCCAACCAGAAGCCATTGATTACAGGCAACATCCGCACTGAGCTAAAGGCTAGAGTTGACACTTTCAAGGAGCGGGACATTAATCCGGACACTTATAAGAAATCCCGCTACGACTATGAGGTGGTGAGGGTAGGCAACAACACATCTGCCACGCTGACCCTCAACATGGGGGCCCATCAGGGGTGCGTGCTTAGTCCCCTCCTGTACTCCCTGTTCGTCCATGACTGCGTGGTCACGTACGACTCCAACACCATCATTAAGTTTGCTGACAACACAACGTTGGTAAGCCTGATCACCAACAACCATGAGACAGCCTATAGGGAGGAGATCGGTGACCTGGCACTGTGGTGCCATGACAGCAACCTTTCCCTCAGCGTCAGCAAGACAAAGGATCTGATTGTGGACTGCAGGAAATGGGAGGGCTGAGCACGCCCCCATCCACATCGACGTGGCTGTAGTAGAGGGGATTGAGAGCTTCAAATTCCTCAGTGTCCACAGAACTATTTAATTAACATGGTCAATACACACCAACACATTCAGGAAGGCACAACAATGACTCTTCCCACTAAGGAGGCTGAAAAGATTTGGTATGGGCCCTCAGATCCTCAAAAAGGCAACTGGTTGGTATATGACCGCAAGGCGCTACAGAGGGTCGTGCGAACGGCCCAGTACATCACTGGGGCCAAGTCATAGCCTCCCAAGTCATAGGCTGTTCTCTCTGCTACCGCATGGCAAGCAGAGCACCAACAGGAAACCAACAGGACCCTGAACAGCTTCTACCACCAAGCCATAAGACTGCTAAATAGTCAGTTAAATAGTTACCCAAACAGCTACCCGGACTACCTGCATTGACTCTCTTTTGAATCACTACCTGCTTTATTGAACAGCTAAAATATAGATATTTTTAAAACATGTTTTCACCCCATTTCAGACCATTTTCTTCCATTTCGTGCCTAGTGAATAACCCTAACCTTAGCTTCATGTCTTCATTCCGGCTTAACCTTAACCCTAACGATAACAATGATGGTAAAATGGGCTATTGCTCTGGTTCTAACAGGAGGAGAGGAAGAGGTTGAAGGAAGAGATAGAGCAAAGACGAAAAGACGCTGCAGAGAAGAAGAAACAGATGATCGAGGAATCGGGTGACGGAGACAAGAAACCCTTCACATTGGGTGTCACGCCCAAGGGCAAGGTGAGGCCCTATAGGCTTCTGCTACAGATGACATCATTACAGTAACTGAGAGAGATCCATTGACGATTAACAAAAGCTATCGCCTATAGATATTGCGTCCATATTGATGTGCAATGTCTTCCTATAAACAATGCAACACCTTGAGTAAAGATCCACAGAATTATTCTCATACAAACATGGGAAACTGCTATGTGTTTCCAAGTTTGAAACATGCTGCTGTCTCTTTAATTGTTAAGCCTGTTTCTATTTCCTCTGAATGATAGACAGCTTTTCATAAAAACAGAAATTCTCCATGACAAGTGCAGAACAGGGATTTTTCTGCTGGTTTCACAACTGTGCTCAAATATGGGTGTTTAGAGGAGGTATAGGACTGAGAGGAATTTATTGTGACAAGTATTTTGGGAGCATCCACAGCTAGCTGTGTGTGTGTGTGTGTGTGTGTGTGTGTGTGTGTGTGTGTGTGTGTGTGTGTGTGTGTGTGTGTGTGTGTGTGTGTGTGTGTGTGTGCCTGAGTGTATGGCTTGCATGCGTTTGTGCGCACACTCGTTATGGACTTGTCATTTATCATAAACAGCAGCTCTGGGTTCCCGGCCCGGGGCTCAGGAGCTGACAGGACCCTGCTTATACTGGCTCTGTGACAGTATAGTCTCACAGAGCCAGAAAATATAGTCTCTGACTCCTCAACACAACACTGAGTCATCACCATTGGGTTAACTTTGTTCAGATCTCACAGAACTAACTGCCCAAGAATGGTACGAATTTTAGTCTAAAGGGAGAAAAGACGAAATGGAAAGAGAGGGACCGAGGAGGAGAAAGAGAGGGAGAGAGAGAGAGCAGCAGACAATTGCATCAGCTGTGTGTTGCATGTCAACAATGTGTTTACAAGTGTAATCAAGTTAGTCTATTCTCTGTGTTTTTAGATTGGGGAGAGAGCAGAATTCCTGAACCAGAGAGCCCAGAAAGGGTGAGCATTCCTTGCCTTTTACTTCTACTATGGTATACTATGGTTTCATGTAAACCTTCAGTCTAGAGTGTACTGCATTGTACTCACGGTTTGTGTGTTCTCGCTCCTACAGCTGTAAGACATCACATGCTCCTATTGTCTCCAAGATAGGCAACAGACTGGACCTATACACTGCTGCAGTTCAGGTAAGGCATAGACACATCCTAAATGCATAGTGTTCCAGGGCATCGTGAGGCCGACTCATCATGTCATAAGATGACAGAATGAGTACAGAAATCCAATAAAAAGCTAGGAGGCAGAAATTAGGTGATTGTGTCTTGTTGAGGACCTTTTTGCCCATTTGTAGTCATCATTGTGAATTGAGAAGTGGCTCTCATCTGACTTGTATGGTAAATAAAGGTTAAATAACTAAATAAATTGAATACAAACACAATCACTTGTCTCCCAGTTTCTCAATTTATTTATTTTTAAGTGGCATTATCTTGATGTCTGACTGTAAGCCGCTCTGGATAAGCGCGTCTGCTAAATGACCAAGATGTATAAATGAAATGTCTCCTATCCCTCTCCATAGACCAACCGGGATGTGAGGTCTCCTAAGTCTCCGGTCTCAGACCTGCCAGAGACACCAAGCATCCGCAACATCAAGAGCATGTGGGAGAAAGGGAACGTTGGGGGGGCCACTGAAAGTCCCAAGCCTATGAATAAGGTGAAAGAGGAGAGGGAGTCAGGAGAGGGACGGGGAGACATGGATGAAGGAGAGAGAGAGTGTGTGGGGGGGGAGGGGGGGGAGAGGGGATGGGGATTGAGAGAGGGAAAGGGAGAGAGGGAGAAGAAGGGCAGCAGGTAGCCTAGCTATTAAGAAAGTTGGGCCAGTAAGTGGAATGTCTCTCGTTTGAATCCCGAGCTGACAAGGTGAAAATCTGTTGATGTGTCCTTTAGCACTTAACCCTAATTGCTCCTGTAAGGTGCTCTGGATGAAAGCGTCTGCTAAATGACTCAAATTTAAAAATAAGAAGCGATTAGGAGACAGGAGGACAATCGCTGACTGTAAGTCATGAATGACGGCCTACTTCTCCATCTTCTTCCCAGGATGCTGCTGATATTAAAGTGGGTGTGGCTGGACTGACCAAAGGCTGGGGCAAGAGCCCAGCAGACACTGGCAAGGCAGCTGCAGCCGCAGCTGAGAAGGCTGACGTAAGGACAAACACACGATTGAGCTCTTTAACTTGAAAATATGGCTAGCTGTAGTCTAATGACCCCAAATGGACGACGTGATGAGTGCACGTCTATACGATCATCCATTTGTCTTTCAACTTGTGACCTACACTAGTGGAAACACACTGAAATAGGATTTATATACGCACCATGTCAGACGTGGAGACACTTTACACAAATCGTCTGGGAGCACTGCGAACGTACTGCCTGGTTGGAGGTGTGACTGCAGGGTACAGCGAAAATCATTGGCTCCTAGCTCCAACATGCAGGACTGAGTGAAATAAAACAAATAGTATTATATACATAATACCAACTGTAGCAGTGATGAATAAATACATATCCACTAGGGTGGAGGCAGAGTAAAGACTGTTGGGGGGGCAATGACCATAGGGGGAGCAGCAGGCAGACTAAATGACCATTGAGGGGGTGCGGGGACCAAGTCAAATAAAACAATAGGGGGAGTGGCAGGGGGAGGGGGAGCAAGTAGCTGACTAATGGTGGCTATTCAGCAGCATAATGGTCTGGGGTTAGAAACTATTGGCCAGTCTTCCAGTTTTCGCCATGATGCTCCTGTACTGCCCGTGTCTGAGTGATGGAAGCGGGTAGAACAGGGCATGGCTTGGGTGGCTGGGGTCCCTGATGATCTTCTTGGGCTTCCTGATACACCTGGTGTTGTAGGTGTCCTGGAGGGCAGGCAGTGGGCACCCAATGGGTGCATTCGGCTGTGCATATCACCCTCTGAAGCACCTTGCGGTCCGCGGCAGTGGAGTTGTCGTACCAGGCTGTGATGCAGCCCGACAGTACACCCTCAATGAGCCCTCGGGGACAGGCCAAATTTCTTCAGCATCCTGAGGTTGAAGAGGCGCTGTCTGGGCATTCTTCACCACGGTGTCCATGTGGTTTTACCATTTCAGCTTCTCTGAGATGTGTACGCCAAGGAATTTGAAGTTATCGACCGTCTCCACAGCAGCTGCGTTGATGAGGATGGGGGTTGTCATTCAGTTCAGTTACCTTCCCTTTCTTGGGCACTGGGATGATAGTGGGTATCTTGAGTGGCCACCTGAGCTACAGAGACATTGAAAATGTCAGAGAACAGCCAGCTGGTCTGCACATTGCCTTGCGAGGGTTAACACGTTTGAATAACTTACATACGTCCTCGTTGAATACCATTGAGTATGTAGCCCATGTCATCAGGGTCTCTCCTCGGGAGCTCAGGGCCATTATGCTCGAATCGTGAGAAAAAGGTGTTTAGCTCGTCCGGTAAGGGTGGTGTTGGTGATCGCGATGCGGCTGGCCTTCTTTTCGTCATCCGTGATCGTTAGGAGCCCCTGCCACATACGCCTTGTGTCTGACCCGCTGAATCTCGACCGATCTGCGTAGGTTGTATCTGTACTGTTTAACCAAACTATTGTCTCCAGTCACCTGTTCATAAGCAGCATCTCTCTCTTTCAATTTCAGGCGAGAAAAATACCAAACAAACAACAGAAGTACGATAGTTGTGTGCCAGGTGGCAGGATGCCAACATACACTACATGACCAAAAGTATGTGGACACCTGCTTGTCGAACATCTGATTCAAAATCATGGGTATTAATACGGAGTTGGTCCCCTTTTTGCTGCTGGAACAGCCTCCACTCTTCTGGGAAGGCTTTCCACTAGATGTTGGAACATTGCTGTGGGGATTTGCTTCCATTCAGCCACAAGAGCATTAGTGAGGTCAGACACTGATGTTGGGCGATTAGGCCAGGCTCGCAGTCGGCATTCCAATTCATCCCAAAGGTGTTTGATGGGGTTGAGGTCAGGGCTCTGTGCAGGACAGTCAAGTTCTTCCACACAGATCTCAACAAACCATTTCTGTATGGACCTTGACTTGTGCACAGGGTCATTGTCATGCTGAAACAGGAAAGGGCCTTGATCTTAGGCTTGAGTGCGGCTGCTCGGCCATGGAAACCCATTTCATGAAGCTCCCGACGAACAGTTATTGTGCTGACGTTGCTTCCAGAGGCAGTTGACACTTTGAAAGTCACTGCAATAAGTCCATTATACTGCCAATGTTTGTCCGTGGAGATTGCATGGCTGTGTGCTCGATTTTATACACCTGTCAGCAACAGGTGTGGCTGAAATAGCCAAAACCACTCATTTTAAGGGGTGTCCACATACATTTGTTTATATAGTGTACCTCCCTGGTTCTGCCCTCTCCACATCAGCCACTGTCAGAGGCAATATTTCACCTTGCTTGGGCTGGATAGTTACTTTAACGTTATCTTACTGCTGACAGAGTACGATAAGAGAACATTAAAGTTTGCGTACATCACGCCATGGCACATGAGTGTGTGGTTTATGGAAGTGTGTAAACAGTGTCTTGAGGGGACGTTTTAGATCTTGGTGACAGTGACTTTCTGTATAGAACCAATAGAAAAATGTAAAGTCTCTCAAATGTTTTCAGTTGACGACCAGTTTCATAAAAAACGACGTTTGCAGTTGATTTGTTTTCATTTCTAATTTAGTTTAAAACTAGAGAGTTAAACTAGATAATTTCCGTATATAACCGATGCGTAGGATACATGTATCCTAAATTGGATGTATATTTAAAGTAAATGCCATATCAAGTGTCATGTTGAGGCCATTTGTGACAGCCAGTGCATCCCATTCTTTATAGCTTGCTAGCAGGCTAATTTGACCAGTTCTATTAGAGACAGGCAGAACAGTATGTGAGACGTACTGTTGATTGGCAAGCCACGTTGTTCGAACCTGACATTTATGAGGTTTTATCTTGAGTCCCATTCCTTCTGGCCACAAGTACTTGTAAGAGCCAAGTTGCTTTTACATGAACGCTACAAGGTTTCCCTCTCATGGAGAGGTTGTAAAGCACTCCTTCTCTTCTGTATGTTATATGAAATGTTTCGGTTAGATTTGCATTTAGCTTTTGAGGCAGGCTATTTGTTTTGAGAAAATGTCTATCAATTACTGTTGTTTAACAACTTCTTTATTTTCCTCTCTTCTACTTGACTAGCTCTGCAGTTTTCCTCCCCTGGAACTTTCCTTCCTTCTGTACTTTTCTGTTCTGTCTTCTGATTGATTTTATCTGTGGGAAAGGTACAGTATGATCCAGTTTGTCATGTTAGCCATATGCATCTGACATCTTTCAAAAGTACTTTCTTGAAAGCGCCATTGGTGGAAACATGTACATTTTTAGTTCCTCAATACATGATTAGCAATTTAGTCGTGATCATTCACCACCCATTGATGCACTTCTTAGCATCCAGCGTAGTTCCATCCATGCTTTTTGTTCAGATGAAATGCACTGTAGCCTCACTATGGCTTCTTCGCCACGTTACGCTCTGCTCTGTGTTCTCTTGCAGGACCTGAAACCTGTTGATGTGGGCAACAAGCGCAGCCTATGGGAAACAAAGGGCTCCTCCCCTGCTAAGGTGAGCTAGTAGATCAGACGATGGCCCTGTCCCGAAACAACCCCTAAGCCCCTACCCCCAGACACATGGAGAACGGAGAGGATTTGATGTTAACAGTATGGGGATAGCTCCATCTTGCCCTCTAACAGGCTAGGTGTATTTTTTGCCAAATTGCCAACATCTGTCCAATCTCTCAGATCTCCACAAGTGTTGGGTTTAGGGTGATTAGGCAACAGTACAGTGTGCCAAAGATGAATCACTTCTTAGGATGTACAATAACACCGGATTCTGTGATTCTACTCTTCCCCATTTGAAGCAGTCAACGTAATTGACTGCACCTTTAAACCTCGATGAGCAGAAGAGGTAATGGTATTGAGTAAAAGGAACGTTTTGCACGTTACACCACCAGGCACTTAGTCTTTAGCCTGATCCCAGATCTGTTTGTCACACCAAACAATGACCATAGGAGATGGCAAAACAGCAGGCTACTGAGTTATCTTAACCTGCTGTGATTATTCCCCTATGTATTCTACGTCACCAACGCCATGACACATAATGGGTCAGCTGCACCTTTACAGGAAACCCAGCTAGCACATAATGTTCTGAGAACCATTTGTTTCATAGAGCTTGGTGAAAGCGTGGTTGTCCTATGATTGTTTTGCATACAACCTTCCCACAACTTCCTTGAAATGGTGCAGGATAGTTTCTTGGCTTTGGAACAGTGTCAGCACATTTAAGGAACTTGACCGAAAAACTTGGAACAGAATGTTTCCTAAAAGTTCAAACTTGGTTACATTTCATTTCAATTTTGGCAATGTTCCAGGAATGTTCTCCAACTGGTTTGACATTGGGAATGTTCTCAAATAGTTCCAGGAATGTTAAGAAAGGATGTTCTTCTGTCGGAATTTCAGTACTCTAGCATAACGTTTCCTAGTCATGTTCAATTCTGGTTTGCTGATACATCGTTGTCACACTTTCTTCACTCTCATTCCTGAGTACACTCCTTGTGAGTCAGTTTAGCATATTCAAATGCATGACCCTGAACTATATGAAGTTTGAATACGTAATAATGATTTCCCCTTGGTAAGACATAATTCACCTTGAAATACAGTCATTTCACTGGCAAAGATTAGATGGTTTAGTAACTTTGTGTCCCCTTGTTTTCTGTTAACAGGTGACAGTTGGAGGCAAGAACAAATCTGTCACAAATGGTAAGTGAGTTTTCTCACCATGATGTGAACGTGTGCGTGCGTGCTTTTTCCGAACCTGTTGTGAGTGACATCGTCACAGAACGAAAGAAGCTGAGGCTACGGAGACTTTTCCCTCTCATGAAGGACACCCACCCACACAAGCCTTGAATTGATTTACATCCCCCAATGGAGCCGTGTCCATAACTCCTACGTCTGTCCTCCACTCTGTGCCCGAGTTCGCTGGCCACCATAAATCAAATCCTTTGGACGGACATATTGGCCATGTTCCATTGCCTCGTTGCATTATTGTTCTATATTTAAAGGGCCCGTTCCCACTGACCTTATTTCTCTGTGCAAAGGAACCTGTCATGTCCTGTGTCCCAAATGGTCTAGGTGGCGTGGGGGTTAAACAACGCAGGGCAGCGGAGGCATCCCAAATGGAATCCTATTCCCTATATAGTGGGATGCCTCCGCTGCTCTGCGTAGGTCTCCCCACGCCACCTGGACCTGACGAATACTGTGCAGACCGTCGGCATGATGCCACGCATGCCACAGTGCAGCTGCTATTGTCACACTACTGTTGCATTATGCCCGTAGGGCTGTGGAGGATTACCAGCCGTTTGAGCTGCAAAGTAGCCTCCCTGACTCGGCTTTTACACACAACCATAATGTTGTCAAGGCTTATACTCTTACGGGGTCAATTGTAGTTGCTTACGGTGTAATCTCAGTGGCTGTTGAGTGAGACTAGCAACAGTAGATACTGACACATCAAAGAGATATGATTCCTATGGGTAACAAGTTATATTGATTATACAGTACACATTTCTGCCCAAGTACCTTTCTCACTACTGTGCTACTTTTATAGTTCCCCCAATACGGTATATACTGTATCATTAGTAGCACCCTGAGCCCAGTCTAACCCAAACTGGGATATCCCTCAAACACCCACTGTCTGAGTCAGACCCTGGGGGAAGGAAAAGCTGTCCGCACTCGCTTGGGTGTCACCCTACCCGTACAACCTTCGCAGATCTTCAGCTGAAATAGCCCACTGGGAATGAACTGAAGGGCAAATTACATTGTTAGAGCTATCAATCACTAAAACTAGTGTCACTGCGGGGGCCTCAGAATATGTGTCAACAAAGGTAGCGCCTACTGGGTCTGATATACACAACTGCACACACACGCGCACACACACACATACACTAACTCACTTGCGCGCACATACGCACACATGCATGCTTGTACACAAACACACACTTCACTGTACTTGAACACATTCACGCACACATGTTTGTACGTGCACACACACACACACACACACACACACACACACACACATATATATTTTGATGAACAGCTCTAAAATTAGATTGCTTGTTATTCAGTCAGTGTCTCTAACACCTAATAACGTTTGATAAGCTATGCCATATTCTGAAGGAGTGGATACATATTTCTCTCTGGGTTAGAATTTAATAACTATGACTCACTTAGAAGTATACTTGACTACTTTATTTTAGTGATTCTTAGTGATTCTTACATTTTTAAGAGTTTGGCTGTACTGGTTGTTCTCTGTTTCCTTGCACCGTTTTGCCACTTTTTGAGACTTTTTGTTTGTGACTTTTTGAGACTTTTTGTTTGTGACTTTTTGCAACTTTTCCTCAGGACTAATGATATTTTCCTCCCTATCTCTCTCAGCAGGTGTGGGACGCTAATGATCCAAAGTAAAAACCCTGAGGAAGAAGCCCAAACTGATGAAATACAAGACTCTACTCTGTGTATTCATAACCAAAAATATCTCCATAACAGCCCTGCAGGGGTTGGCACCCAAATTATTTTTCAGTTCTGAACAGAAACATTATTATTTTTTTGTTCCGTTCCACTGTTCTGACCAGCAAGTTCTGAACCTGTTCGAAACCCCCCAAAATAAATATAGCGGTCCTTTCTGTTCCTTTTTAAACCTCTAAAATGTATTTTTCTATATGACTTCACCAATCATTGCGGATAGAGCAGCATGCTATGGAGTGGGCACGCTATAGTTGTTAACATGCATTGGACAGACAAGTGTAGGTCACGAGATGCGACTACAATTTTGCGGGTGGGGAGAGAGGGTGGAGGAGGAGGCTTGGCTTGAAGTGCTGGGCATCTTGTTATGACATGCATTTTCTGAATTAGACCCACAGAATTATAGCTACGGAGGAGCGGCTTCTATGAAGGAACTTTGAATGTCTTTGAACTTTCGAGAATTGGCTTAACGTTGGACTAGAGCTGTTTAGCTAGATAACAAGCTTGTGTGTGCTATAGTATCCTTAACTAGCAATGAAAAAGTGAATCCATTCCTCTCTACTGAAAGATCTCTCTCCTTAATTTCTGAATCACGCTTGTAACATCAGTAGGCTACAGTAGCCTATGCTTCAGAGGGGGAGGGGCATGTAGCCTACACACACATAAACACTGGCGAAGATTTTCAGCTGGCAGGCACGCACTGGAATACGTTTTTGAGTGTGGGCTTTGCAGAGGTGCTTTGTTTTTTGTTTTTTGTGGGACTGGAAAACAATCCCCAGAATGTATAAAATAACATTATTAAACAGTTCCCATGCTTGAACAATAATGGTTCTGTTCCAGAACAGTATACTGTAGATCACTTTAATTCCTGGTTCTGATTCTGTTCATCGAAAGATGTCATTATTTTCCGGTCTGTTCCCTGAAACGGTTCCAACCCCTCCAGCCTTTGCACAATCCCTTGTACATCCTCATAGAATTTATGCTGTGAAAATGAAATTTGGAAATAATTTATGTTAGTGTAATGAAAAATATTGTATCCCCCTCACCCACCCCCACCTTTTTGGACTCGACTTAATTTCATTGATAAACAAAAGAAATTCAAAGAACAGATAAGAAACCTTAAAAAAAAAATTCAAAGTTATCCAAAATGTAATGCGTCTTCTGAAGAGATACACTAAGAATTGAATAAGGTATCTATTCAAATAGCCATACTGAACTGAATTTTGTTGTACTTTTATTTTTTTCTATTTTTCAAGAAAGCTTCCATAAGGTTGACATTAGCTGGCAGTCTGATTATATACATGTACTACCTATATGTCAGGATAGATGTTTGTCACATTCATCACTTCGATATCTTTGCTCACAGTGTAATGGTGACGTGATGGTGTCATTGTAGTGCATAATTCACATTATTCAGTCGAACGGGGTATTTTAGTTTTTAGTTATGAATTAGCAGTATCCACTATCACAGCTTTTTTGAGATGTGTTCACATTTTGTATTCCATTTCTGGAAATATCAAAATGAGTATTATGGCATCACAGCTGTTTTTTCCTCCCAAATATACTTTTCGTTGACTGATACTTTGGTCCTGCTTAGCTGGGTTTGGGCTGATAAGACTCTAAATACTTGACTTATTTTATGTTTATGGATGTCAATATTCGGACTGCCACATGGTCACGAGGAGGCTGTCCTAATATGGACACCGTATACATGTATATTGAATGACATAAACCATGAACTACAACTTATTTCCCAATAAGCACTGGTTGCTAAACTAACCCCCTCAAAATCGTTGGATAAATGATGCCCAGGACTGTAGCAAGATTATCAGAGGGTTAATCACTCCTTGGTTGGGCTTAAATGTCTCAATGTATAATAAGGCTATTGGAATTAAGGACTATCCAGGAAAGGTGTGACCGTTTGACTGAAGTTAACAATCATCCAAAGAGACAGGAGTCATATCACATTGTTTCATGAAGATTTTCACAACTAAGCCAAAGAGACTAGTTTTTTTTAGACCAAAGTTTTAAACAATGAGGAGGCATAGATGCAGTAAAGAGGCCAATGGAACATAGACCATTGGGGGATAGAAGAAGGACACCGGATTGGCGCACGTTCAACAAATCTCAAATCAAATTGGATTGGTCACGTACACGTGTTTAGCAGATGTTATTGCAGGTGTAGCGAAATGCTTGTAAGAGCTAGAAGCGAGGCAGCCCTCTCTGTCGGCTCCATTTCCTCCCCAATCTGATCTTAACAATGCCAAATCTGTCATGATTTATGTATTGTAACAGGTCCACAATGTAGTTACTAAAGTTCGATTTGGATATATTTGGCTGTTTCATAACATTTAGAAGTAGTCCATTTTCAGGTTTAAGAAGAAGTGACTGCTAAATGCTGACACCCGTTCGTAAAAGCTGGTAGCATAGCTAGCATAGAAAAATCGGTGGTGGTAGTCAGTCATTTTTAACTGTAATGCAGTTGATTGATGATGATGACATAAATATGTATTGGGGTTGACATCAATACAAGCATTATACGCCATTTTTATTTTTTTTATTTTTTTTACCTCAGCATAGTTTCAAAAACACATAAACAATAGCCTAAATGTAGGCACATTTTCCTGGGGGCAATAAAGAGATTCGGGATCTTTCCTCCATGGCTTCTTTCCCCCGTGCGTTTCCATGGCATTTCCATTGTTTTGGCCGACTTCTATTGACCTCGTTACCGCATCTATCATTTCAAAACCAAATATGTCAAATGTTCTGGGGATTCTTAAGTATGTCCTCTTTTGTTTACACATTTTCAAGTAATTCATTGTATTTTATTTTTTAAAGGATTCTTTGCATCATTTTGAAACACCATGGGAAATGTTCCCACAGAGTAACATTAGCTGAGATTTGCACCGTATTGCAAGTTAAGGGGAAAAGTAAAGACCCATCTGTCTATATAGAGTTGACTTTACTGATGTATACCAAAATACAATACTGTACTAGGCATCTAATTAAAATGCAGTTCTTTACTCATTGATGTTTCACTTTGGCATTCTGAGTATGACGTGGTATCGATCTCTGTGAATGCTCCTTTTTCTTTTAAACTTGAGGTAAAGGAGAGTATTGTAAGTAAAGTAAGTCCTAATGTCTATAATAATGAACTGCCTTGTTCAGAGGTTTTGATTCAAGATTTTCCTTGTCCCCGCTACATCAATAAAACAAATGTAAAAAGCTAAGAATGTGTCAGTTTTGTTTTTGGATGTGTTTTTATTCAATAGCTTGTGAATGTTTTAATGGATGAATGATGTTCTCAAAAGGCGAAGGGTGGACGTTTTTCATGGAATGTGGTCAATGAAACCCTGTGTGTCTGTACGTGCACGTATGCGTGCGCATGCCTTCATGGGGTTCCATTGTCTAAGGTTCGAACAAGATCTGAACAGGGCAATGCAGTCACATGAGCAGGAAGGGCCACACTACATACCCTTTTTTGGCCAAACAAACCTGTTAGGATTCTGAACCCTAAGGCCTCTGTATCTGTCTCTCCCTCTCTGCCTTGGGCTCAGGTAAGGGCTATTACTTCATACTGATGTGTCTTTACATCCAGACATACCTTTACGTTGCAAATAAATTCATTAAAAATCCTACAATGTGATTTTCTGGATTTTTTTTTGTCTGTCATAGTTGAAGTGTACCTATGATGAAAATTACAGACCTCTCTCATCTTTTTAAGTGGGAGAACTTGCACAATTGGTGGCTGACTAAATACTTTTTTGCCCCACTGTAGTCTCACCATTGTTATTTTACTGCTGCTCTTTAATTAGTTGTTATTTTTATTTTCTGTATTTTTTATAACTGCATTGTTGGTTAGGGGCTCGTAAGTAAGCATTGTATGAAGTAATGTGCTGTAGGTACCCTGATGCAGGTACCTTTCAAATAAAGCATTACTCACATTTCTAAAGCCACTGACAGGGCTCTGGCAGGCAGTTGGACATCACCAAAGGATAGACATGACATGAGGTTCAATTTCATGAGTGGTGAAGGGTCTGGGACTCCCCCATCTGTCCTGAAGTACGTAACTGACAGTCCTGTTAGTGCCTAAAGCAGACAGTGTACTTGGCCGCTATCCCAGTTTAGACTCAGTATAAGGTTTATTTCCTTTTCTACTAGTCCGACGAGACCATGACCTGTAGACTCCTTGTATCTATAGAAGGGAGTATGGATGAGTGCAATGTTGTGTGGATCAAGCCCTCATTAAATACAATTTA